>NC_091446.1:15057926-16257926 GCF_964237555.1 Oryctolagus cuniculus | reverse complement strand
TCAGGGACCGCCGAGCACAGAACTCTCTTTGTCCCTGCCAGCGATGGCATCACTGGCTTCCCTGTATTCTCCTCCAACATCAAGTTCCCAGACGGCCCGCTGCCCTCTGCATCATCCCCATTCCTCCGCCCCAATGTGCCCCTCTCGATCTGTTGTGAAAGAACAGAAGCAGGACAAACAGCACATTAAAACTGTTTCGGAAACAGAAGTTCCAAGCTGGAGTCTGCAGGAGTCTCCTAGGGGTTAGACCACATGCACCGGGAGAAACTTCTTTGCTTGACTGCTGCTGGGGCGGGGGTGGGGCGGGGGTGGAGGGCCAGCTCCCTCCAACCAGGGCAACGCAGTGTTGCGCCACCTCGACACAAAGCAGGTCGCGAGACACCCTCAGGCCTCCTGGAGACGCTGGATGCTTACACGGTAAAGAGAAGCAACCCGGACAGTGAGGGCCTGGGGAACAAGCTGCTCCCGCGGGGCTCCGCCTTGTCACTGATGCGCTTTCACGTGTTTGGGATATGGTTTTGCCATGAGGTGGCACTCTCTGAAATGGCCTTTCCATGATGCAAAATTAGTTTGGGAAATTCTAATTCCCCAAACGGGGCCGTAATCAGATTAAATGACCACAAAGGAACAAACTTGCTTTTGAAACCAAGAGTGTTTACCAAATTAGATTAGATTCTGTCCTAAATCCTCTCACTTTCCAAAAAGAGCACATTGATTTGATTCTTCCGTTTCTACTGATTGGAAGTGACTCCTTGGCCGCCCTGGGTTTTGTATGCAATGAAGACTTTTCTGCTTTATACTAGGATCTTGCTGTTGTTGAAAACACCCACCAAAACAGAAGCTAATGTTTATAAAGCACTTGCAGTGACTCAAACAATGGGTCAGATGCTATCTGTGTATTTGATGACATGGTATCTTCCCTGCTCTCCCAGACTCCTTGGAGGCAGGTGTGATCATTATTGCTCCCATTTAGCAGATGGTAAACTGGAGGCTTAGGATATTCAATAAACTTATTCTGAGTCAGCCAGCTACTAACAACCTGTACTCTAACCCAGGCAAAACTCCCAGGCCTACATCCTTAATTATTCTGGTGTATATAGTAAGGCTAATTATGAGCTTTTAACTTGCTTAACAAATCACTTTTATTTTAAATTGTCTCCCCGATGAGCACTTATGAAAACTATATATATAAGCCTATATGGTGAGCATTTTTTAAGCCAAAATCACGCTCCTCGAGATAGAGCTATAAAAGGGTCTGCGATCTCTGTTAATTAGCAACGAGGGAAACGTCAAGAATGCCTGCTGTGTGCTTGGCAGCGGGAGAGCGCGAAGGTACGCAGTGGGGCGCAAACGGTGACGAGTGGCAGGGCGGCCGTCGCTTGAGACACTGCCAGAGTGAGACAAACATTTCAGGTCCATACCAGCATCGTGTTAGTGCACTTCTGGGGGCTTGCGGGCACTTAAGAGCCTCAGAGTCCAACGAGCCCGCTCCTGAACTACCTGGCTTGGAAGGACGCTTAGTAGGAGGCGAGAATGACAAAGCAACAGAGCTTGCTTTTTAACTTTCTGTTCCAAACACCCGCAACAGCTCTATGTTAGCTCTTAAATAAAATCCCGACGGGTGTCACAACTTGGGAGCCTGTGATTCTCAGGAAGGGTCTTCTGTGAAGTCTTTTTCCAGTTACAGAAGAAGAAAAAAAACAAGGCCAAAAACTTAATTACTTAATTGGTTGGCTGGTCTTTGGTGTTCTTTTGTCTTCAGGGTTAGCACTCACGTGGTGCTGCTGGAAATTCATACTAACATGAAGCAACAATGAAAATTTCCTTTGAGCAGATAAACATGATTGTGATGCCAGATCTAGTGCATTGAAGCCAACTGAAAAACACAAACAATGCATGACAGAATCTCTGCACTTGTACACAACTATTTGTTTAAAAAAAAATGCTCCATGATGCTCCAAGTCCCCACATACAAGTGTGCCATGTAATTAAATGATGCCAACAAGAACAGATGGGCCAGCATGTTAGGGACGCAGGTCCTCGTAATCTGACCTCAGGAGACAACAATGTCTAGGCCGGCGCCGCGGCTCACTAGGCTAATCCTCCGCCTTGCGGCGCCGGCACACCGGGTTCTAGTCCCGGTCGGGGCACCGGATTCTGTCCCTGTTGCCCCTCTTCCAGGCCAGCTCTCTGCTGTGGCCCGGGAGTGCAGTGGAGGATGGCCCAAGTGCTTGGGCCCTGCACCCCATGGGAGACCAGGAAAAGCACCTGGCTCCTGCCATTGGATCAGCGCGGTGCGCCGGCCGCAGCGCGCTGGCCGCAGCGGCCATTGGAGGGTGAACCAATGGCAAAAGGAAGACCTTTCTCTCTATCTCTCTCTCTCACTGTCCACTCTGCCTGTCAAAAAAAAAAAAAAAAAATAGGAGACAACAATGTCAAGAACTCTCTTTCCCTATTCTTGAAACCTTACGCGCGTAGCTCTCCTTACATTTCAGCTCCTCTAAACTAAAATGGGAAGAGGATAAAAAAAAGTCTCCATCAGTGTAAAAGTAATTTTTATTTAGAAGAAATCTACAAAGAAGGTCATTGACCCCTTAACATTTAATAAGGGATGGTGTTCTGGAAATAAAAAGCTATCCCAGAAGAAAGGTCTCTAACAGGTTTATTTACTTTTTTTTTTTTTCTTCAAGGAGCAGCAAAGCTGAGACACTATGGAAAAGAAATGTCATGTCAAAGTTTGATATTTATTTTCAAAGCAAGAAGCCTGAGCCACAGTGATTATCGAAACTGAAGAAGCAGCAATACTGTCTTCAGATTCTGCCCCTGGATGTGCACTTCTACAACACGCAAATGATGAGTAAGTTAAGCCCCCAAATATCGAGATGGTACGAAGGGCAAAAACGTAGGAAGAAAGACAGGAGTGTAGTTTGCTCAAGGTACTGAGTGAAAAGAAAGCAACGTAAATGATTTGGGCTGCCGCTCAGAGGCAAAACGGACACAAAACCAGCAGCTTCTCCTGCCGGTTCCTTTTGGCAATTCTGTTCAGCTGGATGGCCCAGACACCGTCTTCCACGTCTTCCACGGCGGGATGGAAAACACAATGTCTTCTTTTGTTGTAGAGAAGCCTACGGGACATAGGTTCTTCAGTGGTTCCTTTACTCCCACAGGAATTAAGTATCTACTGCGGGGCTAGAATAAATGGGCACTGAAATGTTTAAAAGGTGACGTGCCTTCCTTTCAGACGCTCAACACCAAGGGCTTGGGGACTCCTGTTGCTATAAACTCCTCCACTTTTTATGCCAAAATTGTTTTATCTAGAATACAGTAAGACTGTTAAAACAGATTCTGGGGTTTTCGGTAATTAGCACAGCTTCTTGTTACCACAAGCTCTGGACTTGGGCAGACTGAAGGACCACCTGGCTGAACGGATCACATGTTGTGATAATGCTCCTGTTGCCACTAACCCTTTAAGGTACGATTTCAACTGATGATCAGTCCATTTTTATTCATTTACCCAACTGAATAAGAATAGAATTTTTAGAAGTTGGTTTAAGTTTTGCATTGCATGGGACTAAACAGTTGACTTGACTTCCTGCTACTAATATTTCACCCCTAAAATATTGTAAAAGGAATGAACTTCTTTCTGAGCATCACAAAAATACTTTAAAGAACATACTAAGGAGAGATACAACAACGTGAGGTGGAAGACGTTTTAAAGATGATTTGCCGGGACTGGCACTGTGGCGCAGTAGGTTAATCCTCCACCTGCGGTGGCAGCATCCCATATGGGTGCCGGTTCTAATCCTGGCTGCTCCTCTTCCAATACAGCTCTCTGCTGTGGCCTGGGAAAGCAGTAGTAGATGGCCCAAGTCCTTGGGCTCCTGCACCTGCGTGGGAGACCCAGAAGAAGCTCCTGGCTCCTGGCTTCAGACTGGCACAGCTCCGGCCATTGCAGCCATTTGGGGAGTGAACCAATGAAAGGAAGACCTTTCTGTCTCTCTCTCTCTCACTGTCTGTAACTCTACCTCTCAAATAAATAAATAAAATCTTAAACAAAAAAAGATGATTTGCCAATGATAAGTGCATTTAAAATGATTCACTGTTATCTGGCCTGAGTCATATTAATATCTAGTGTGAGAAAAAAAAAAAGTCGATAAAGAGAAAGCTCATCCAAGTGAATTGAGTGTTCCCGTAGAAGCGAATCTTGCCACTTTGCGTGGTCTGAAATGCCACGATGATTTCACATCCATTATCTCACTTACTTCATCCCCAGCTCTGGGTGGGGGTATGGAATGGGCAGTCCATTTTCAAGGTAAATCCACTACTGAAGGTCAACCAGAAAGGTGACAAAGCCAGAACACAAGCCTGGTTCTTTGGCCTCCCAGATAAGAACGCTTTCCAATACATCAAAATTTTGAAAAATATTGTTATTGGCTCCAGCATGGTTCATTGTACTTGTTAGATGCACAAGGGAGAGGAGGAGGAGGAGGAGGCAGAGGAGGAAGACAGGAGCCGAAAAGAGCTTTGGGATTTTCCAACAGCGCACACGTCGCTGTGACTATACCACCCTTCTCTGTGCTTGGAGTCACTTGACCCTGCATAAACCGTGACCACAAAACCAGCACACGGCCTTAAGGGCTGGCCGCTTGCAGGCTGTCCCTGGGTTGCTGAGCACGGAGTGACTGTTCTAGCAGTTGGGTCCCTTTACAAGAGAACTTGTTTTTCTTTCCTCAGAACCAGCCACTTGAGCTCTGATTAACCAACGCTTTGACTTGTTCTATCTTGATTTTAAATAGTTTGAGGCTATTGTCAGCCTCAAGGCAGATTTTGCTAATGAACAAATTTGACAAACACATTCTTCTGGAGGTTTGACTTGGAAATGCCTTTGCCTACCTTCCAGCAGCCCAGAAGTATGGCTGCTCACTTGTTTTTCACTCAGGTGCTGAAAGTCAACTCAAGAATGGCAACGTCTCTATTTCTCCCTCTCTAACTCTGCCCTTCAGAAAAAATTAAACAAAAAGGAAGGAAGGAAGGAAGGGAGGGAGGGAGGGAGGGAGAGAGAGAGAGAGAGAGAGAGAGAGAGAGAGAGAAAGAAAGAAAGAAAGAAAGAAAGAAAGAAAGAAAGAAAGAAAGAAAGAAAGAAAGAAAGAAAGAAAAGAATGGGAATGTGTTTGTGCCAGGCTTCCCACTGTGGACAGGTTGGACGCCTAGGAGTCAGTGCCCTGCAGAGTTTCCATTTGAGCCTGAACTTGTAAGCGGGTTCAGCTCACCAGCACGTCTCCCAGGGTGGACACGGCTGCACAGATAGCATCGTAAATGAGGGCTAAGGAAGAACGCTTCATTGAAAGCATCATAAACAAAGGCTGAGGGGTCACCTTGACAGTTTCCGTAGAGCAGGCAGTGCTCCTCATGGCCGCGGAGCTGCAGGACCCCCGCCCCCCGAAAACCTCCTACCTACTGTATTTATTACCGAATAGGGACAATATCAGTTTCTTTATCTCATGAGTCTGCCTTGTACTTGCAAAGTATTTTGACATGCTTATATGAAAATACTTATTAGGCTAGAGAGATATGAATTATTACTGTAAGTTATAAGCATAAGTGAAGATTCTAACTCCCCAAACACTCAATTCTTTCTCATATGTGTAAAACAGAATATTTTAATAAATATCACATATTCATGAATCAAAGCTAAATGTTCATTCATCTCAAGTGCATACAGTTAGTGGACACGGGAGATATAAAGATGCATAAGACAGTCCTAGATGTCAGTGAGCTTGCAATCTATAAGGGAAGAAATGGGAAAAAATATGTATAAAATATGTATTGAGTATAAAAACTTAGATAAGAATCAGAAAGATGTAGAAGGCACTCTGTTGTTGATCGCCCTTGGAAACGCAATTATCCAAGGACTATGGCTCAAAGGAAGGAGAGTCCACTCCCAGCAGTGGGAAAGAAGACTGAAGAAAAACAAGACAGCAGCCGGGTCTGGAGGGCTGAATCCACTGAGACAGAGGGAGTCCTTGTGGGTGGGAGGAGCCTGGTGAGACAGAGTGCAGATGCAGAAAGCAAAGACCGCAGATCCAGAGGGGAGAAAACAAAAGGACACAGAACTGCCAATTACAGTGACACAGAGAGCCCTGCCCTGAGACTGTGCCTGCTGTGAGAGACACCTAGAACCGGCCTGAGGAGGGCTCTGCATGCAGCATTGAGGACCTGGCGTTTCTGAACAGGAGAGGATCCTGGTGAAATCAGGATTTTAGACCCATTAATTCGGCTGTCATGTGCAGGAGTAAATACAGCAAGGAGGACCAAAGGCAGGGAGACCAAACGGCCCGTGGCAAGTCCAGGTGTGGGGTGAGGGCAGAGGGATGGGACGGGAAGTGGAGTAGGAAACCCGAGGAAGCACGGCGCTACCTCTCCAGGGCGCTGATGAGCATTCATTGTGGGAACTTTCTGTTATTCTCGAAAGTAATGTCAAACATATGTGTTCCAGAGAACTGATCTTCCTCACAGTTGCCAAGCGGGGAGTGAGGGAATCAAAGATTGTTCATTCACTTGTAACATCTAATACCTGTGTAGGTGGAAGCTATGGTTTGAATATGATTAGCCCTCACCAAAACTCAGGTTCAGGTTTCATTGCCAATGTAATGGTGTTGAGAGACAGTGGACCCCCTAAGAGATGGTTAGGGTTGGGGTCATGGGGGCTCTGCCCTCCTGAAAGGATGACTGCAGTTCCCTGGAGAGCGAGCTAGCTGTGCTGAGTGGGCTGTCGCAGAGCAAGGCGCCCCCTTGTGCTCGCTCTTCTGTGAGTACTTGGACTCACCCCACGCCATACCATCAGCACAGTACGACACAGCACCAGATTCTCGCCAGATGTGGCCACCAGATCTCGAACTTCAACTCTGAGCCGTGAGCCAAACTAAACCTCTTATTTTTATAACATCCTTAATCTCAGTCTGTTTAGCAGAATAGTTGATACCTGGAAACCCTTCTTGATCTTATCTAAGTACAAAAAGCTAGCTGAAAAAAAAAACACTTTTTAAAAATAAAGCACCATGAAATGTAGAATTCAAGGGGCAAGCTAACTCTAGTTGAACACCGACTATTCCAAAACTCTTCTCAGGACCCTAATCCTAACCCCAAGTGAAAGAGAGCCCTGAGAATTCCCAGGACCCTGCTTTACTTGCATCCCTGCGAAGCAGCCCCTGTTAGAATACCCTTTGCTTTCGGTGTCTATAATTCCATGTACGTATTTGTGGTGTCTCTGAATGAGTAGGGGAGAGAGCCAGGAGAGAGGTTTCCGGCCATGCTGATGCCCAGGACGTTCGTGCAAGTAACCACACAGTGAAGTCACCTGCACCCGGCTTCTGCGCCAGCCCCTGCACCCACAGTCAGGCCTTCTCGCCGTGTTGCGCCCTGCGCCCTGGCCCTGTGCGGGCACTTGAGGTTGACACACTCTATTCCAGTAGCAGCACTTGGCAGGAGGATTGCGCCGGGTAGACAGCAGCTTTCCCCACACTCCCTGCACCCCACCCAGCACTCAGAGCCCTTTCCTGGGCAGCATCAATTTCCACTCCACCCAATCCCTTGGCTATTTTAATACCACCCCTTAGCTCCCCCTCTCACCGGGCCAAAGGGAGGACTTGCAAGGAGTGGAGTCACTAAGGGCCCGGTCTCCTTCCTCCCTCTTTCCAGCTCCTCTCTTCCTGACTCCCCCACATCAACCTCCCCAAGTTGGCAAAACTGGGCTGAGTCCAGGGCAGGGGTGAATAAACAAATTAATCACTCCCGGGTTGTAGGAATGCTTCGATGATCATGCTTAGGCCTAAAGCAAATTCATGTGTTTGCATTTCTCTAGTCTCAAGAAGCTGGTGCAAACGGTCTGACGTCTGCACACGTAACAAGCATTCCTTTTTGTTCGCCTCTCTCTGGCAAGGTAGGAGCACGGTTTTGGGCCGTGGTGGATGCTCTTTCTAGATGCTGTTCTTTTTATTCTAACGCCGTAAAGATGTGTGAGCGTTATATAACACGTTCATGATGATCGGGAGCTGTTTACTTCACAAGGATCTAATTAAAGGTTTTTTGTTTATTTTCAGGCCTGAGCTAAGTTCCTTACCAGGGCCAAATTAGAGAAAGGGCTTGCTTCCCTCTGCCCTGTGTGCTCCTGGCCCCACCATTCCCCCTCTCCTCCATATAATCCACCTACAACTAGGTTAACAACCCTCTAACCCTTAAATGAACCCATTTGCCAACTCAGAAACCACTGGTATAACTTTAAATGCTTTGGGGTTTTAATCCCCTTGAGGATTTATGGTTTTTTTCTCTCTCTCTCTCATCCCTTCAAAACTAACCCCAGAGTTGCAAGAATCTGGGAACTTGGGTAAAGGAACAAACCGCCACCCAGACCAAAAAATCCAAAATCCCAGTTCATTGCTTCAACCAAAACTGTCAGTGCCTCAGAGTCTGCAATCCACACTGCCCTGAGTATAAAAACCTGCGTGCAATAACTCACAAAATGCAGGTGTTGTGACTGAATGTGGGAAGCCTAAAGCGTCAGTGGAGGTGGTCTGTCTGCGTGCGCGTTAACATGCGTGTTTCCCTAGCCTCTCCCCTCACGGCGTGGACACACACTGTTGCATCACGCGCAGGGGCTAGGAAGTGTGTGTTTTTCCAGCTCAGCCTCCGCGTTGGCTGCTGGATGCAGCAGCCTTCGCCCCTGCTACATCTCCTGCACCCGAAGTACAACAGACGCTTCCTCGCAAGCGCCGCACCCGCGCAGAGACAGGTGCGCGGTTTGCTCCCGCAACGCGCTGTGCTGCCAAGTTTCCTCTCCCTGCTAACACCCACCTCCGATCTCGCAGGGCTGGCGCGACGCAGGTTGGCCCGGTGCCCCCTTGGCGGAGGAAGGACTCTACACACCCAAGAACCAATCTCCTCCAACCCTGGCGGACAAGACCGCTCGAGGCGCCCAGGAGCCGTGAGGATGTCAACGTTCGCCGCCCCCTAAGGGAGCCGGCGCCCAGTGCTGCGGGGAATCCGGACAACGGAGGTAGAGGGGATGCGGGGGTGGGCAGAGCGGGGCAGCGGGAGGGAGCCGAGCGCGGGAGGGGGCGGGGACGCGGCCGGGAGCCGGGCGCCCTAGGCGGCGCAGGGGAACGGGGCGCTGGAGCGGGCGGGCGCAGGAAAGGGAGCGCTCGGCGGAACCCGCGGGCGCCCGAGAGGCGCTGGCTGGACGCTCTGCCCCGACTCCCCCGAGCCGCTCAATCGCCGGTAGGAGGGGGTGCGGGGAGTCGGGGTAGCAGGGAGTGGGGAGGCAGAGAAGGGGGCGTGCCCTCGCCCCGATTGGCTGCAGGAGCCTGACGCCAGGCCCCGGGGGCCGGCTCGGGAGGTGGGAACGGGGGGTGGGTGCTGGGTGCCGGGGCCGCGGGCCCCGCGCGCTCAGAAACATGCTGAGGTCCCGGCGGCTCTGCCAGCAGCGGCAGCGGCCCCAGCAGCAGCGGCGGCGGCGGCGGCGGCGACAGCGCTCGGCGGCTGCGGGGAGGGCGCCCGGAGCCGATGCCTCGGGCTCCGCGCCGCAGCTGCCCTGACCTGGCCGCGACCTCCGACAGCGCGCCCCGCCGGCACGGCCTCTCGGAGGGCTCCCCAGCCACGGCCCAGCTCCGCCACACCCCCCGCCCCCGGCCTCCGCAGCTCGGGATGAGCGCGGGGGCGCTCGCCCTGGGCGCCTCCGAGCCCTGCAACCTGTCGTCCGCCGCGCCACTGCCCGACGGCGCGGCCACGGCGGCGCGGCTGCTGGTGCCCGCGTCGCCGCCCGCCTCGCTGTTGCCTCCCGCCAGCGAGGGCCCCGCGCTGCTGTCGCAGCAGTGGACGGCTGGCATGGGCCTGCTTATGGCGCTCGTGGTGCTGCTCATCGTGGCGGGCAACGTGCTGGTGATCGTGGCCATAGCGAAGACACCGCGGCTGCAGACGCTCACCAACCTGTTCATCATGTCCCTGGCCAGCGCCGACCTGGTCATGGGGCTGCTGGTGGTGCCCTTCGGGGCCACCATCGTGGTGTGGGGCCGCTGGGAGTATGGCTCCTTCTTCTGCGAGCTCTGGACCTCGGTGGACGTGCTCTGTGTGACGGCCAGCATCGAGACCCTGTGTGTCATTGCCCTAGACCGCTACCTCGCCATCACGTCGCCCTTCCGCTACCAGAGCCTGCTGACGCGCGCGCGGGCGCGGGCCCTCGTGTGCACCGTGTGGGCCATCTCGGCGCTCGTGTCCTTCCTGCCCATCCTCATGCACTGGTGGCGGGCCGAGGGCGACGAGGCGCGCCGCTGCTACAACGACCCCAAGTGCTGCGACTTTGTCACCAACCGGGCGTACGCCATCGCCTCGTCCGTGGTCTCCTTCTACGTGCCGCTGTGCGTCATGGCCTTCGTGTACCTGCGGGTGTTCCGAGAGGCGCAGAAGCAGGTGAAGAAGATCGACAGCTGTGAGCGCCGCTTCCTCAGCGGCCCCGCGCCCGAGCCAGGGCCCCCGCGCCCGGACCCCGGCTCCAGCCCCGGCTCCGGCTCCGCGGCCGCGCTGGCCAACGGGCGCCACAGCAAGCGGCGGCCGTCGCGCCTCGTGGCCCTGCGCGAGCAGAAAGCGCTCAAGACGCTGGGCATCATCATGGGCGTGTTCACGCTCTGCTGGCTACCGTTCTTCCTGGCCAACGTGGTGAAGGCCTTCCACCGCGACCTGGTGCCCGACCGCCTCTTCGTCTTCTTCAACTGGCTCGGCTACGCCAACTCGGCCTTCAACCCCATCATCTACTGCCGCAGCCCCGACTTCCGCAAGGCCTTCCAGCGCCTGCTCTGCTGCGCGCGCCGGGCCGCCCGCGGGTGCCATGCGAACCCCCACGCCCGGCCGCGCGCCTCGGGCTGCCTCGCGCGCGCCGGACCGCCACCGTCGCCCGGGGCAGCCTCGGACGAGGAGGACGACGACGTCGGGGCCACGCCACCCGCGCGCCTGTTGGATCCCTGGGCAGGCTGCAATGGTGGGGCGGCGGCGGCGGCGGCGGCGGCGACGGCGGACAGCGACTCGAGCCTGGACGAGCCGTGCCGCCCGGGCTTCAACTCCGAGTCCAAGGTGTAGGGCCCGGCGCGCCCCCCGCGTCCGGGACGCGCGCCCTGCGCCCGGGGAGGAGGAGCAGGAGAGCTCGCCGGGGAACCGCGGGGTGCGGGTGGAGGGGAGAGGAGATGGGTGTTTACCAACGGCGGGTGACCGCATTGTCCAGGGCAGACAGAAAGGCCGTGGGGCCTTTGCCCAGGAAGGAATGTTTGGGGAACGGGTGGGAGAGTGGCTTGCCCAGTTTTCTGCGTGCGTTTTCTGTCTGTGGTTGGGCCTCGGGTGCGTGCGTGTGATGCCTCTGGGGAATTTTTCTTTCTTTCTTTCTTTCCAGGTGGTTTTTGACACTTTCTGCGACGGGGACTGGAGTGCAGGTGGGGTGGGTCGAGGGAGGGGAAGGAAGAAGCAGCAAGAGATGAAAATACCCGCTTGGCTTCTATCCCGCTGCTGGGAACTCGCGCAGTCAACCAGAGAGGGAGGCTAGGACGGCTTGTCAGGACGGTTTCCTTTTGCTTCCCAGAGGGATTTCGTGCTCATTCCCGAGTAGTGATTTCTCCTTTCTTGAAGCGAAGGGAGAGGATGGATGCCTAACAGTCAGGTTTTCGGATGTTTTCAGCAGCGCTCGGAACACGTTTCTCCGCGCCCCGAGCCCTGGGCGCCCCCCTGGTCAGGTTGAGGGCTGTCTACCTCACACTGTGCACAACGCACAGCAAGATAGGAAGACTTGTTTATATTAAACAGCTTATTTATGTATCAATAGTCGTGGGAAGGACCAGGCGTTGTGACATGTGACTCTGTCCATTGAAGACAGGACAGAAGCAGAATTTAAAAAGAAGAAAAAGGGAGGGAGAAAAGGAAATAGTTCAGATTACTGCACATGTGGATACAAACACATAAAAAAGAAGTGGTTCAAGACGCCATTTTTGCACAGTGTTAGGAATCATAAAGTCCACAGATGATGTTACTTGCACAAAAAGAAATGAAATATTTTTTAACGGGGTGGGGGGGAGAGCTTAAAAACTCGAATAAAATTCGAATTCTACTTCTGTTGTCTATTATGTTATTGAGCTAATGATTTATTGGGGAAATACCTTTTTATACTCTTTTATCATGGTACTGTAACTGTATCCATAGTATAAATATTATCTTAAGGATTTTTTAATTATTTTTTTATGTCCAAGTGCTCACGTAAACCTGCTGGTAAAATCTAGCCCTTGTGTGTAAATTCTACTTCCTCTTGTGTGTTTGACCAAGTATTTATACTCCAGTGCAACTAACTACTGTGTGAGGAATTGGTCCATGTGCAATAAATACCAATGAAGCACAATCAAGATTATGTACCGTGTGTCTGTAAGGGGTCAGTGACAATGAACAAGACAGTCTGTCTCCTTCCAAATAGAGACTGCATTTCTCATAGAGCTCTTTTAATAGCTTTTCATGACTCAATAACATAGCGAAATGCCTCTAGACCAAATAAGGCGCTCACCTACTGAGAGCTGCAGATTTGCCCTCAATTTTCACAGTCGGATTCAAGGTATCCCAGACGACTCGGAGGTGCTTTCGAGATTCCATCTGTTGCTCTCAGCTGCGGGCTTGTGTGTCTTCTGAAAGAATCTAAGTGACTGGGCCAGGGTAACTCCGCTGCCACTCTGCCCAGAAACACAGAGAACAGATGAATCCACGGTGCAAGCAGTTGCCTACTTGAGATGCGGTAAGTGGCTCCCACGGCTTATTTTTGCTTTCCCATGGAAAATCGCAGCCTACAGTCGATCTGTGTGTGCAGGTTTCTGCAGTGGCTGCCTAGAGTGAGAAATGCTTTCACGGTTAAGCAGCAGTGCACAAAAGGGCTTTCAAAGTATTATTTCCTTTTGTGCAATTAAACAGTTACAGCAGAAGTTCTGGGTGCGCAGGTCACAAAGGAAGGCAACTGGGAAGTCAAATGACTTCTTAAAGACGTGACGATACCCAAGGGACAGGGTGATTTCATGATTGGAGTTCCTGAGGAGGCTCTCCTGAAATCCCATCCTGAGATTCACTGTGTGGCCTCCCAAATCAGCTGTTCACTCAAGTACTTCTCTTTATGTTTCTGAGCGAATTTTATTTCATAGCTGTAAGGTAAAGAAACCAAGGGAAAGGGTACAAAGTGTGGGTCCAGGCTGCACCTTAGCATGAAGATTATTCTCTACTAGGAAAAGTTACAACTGATTCTCTCTCTCTCTCTCTCTCTCTCTCTCTCTCTCTCTCTCAATTTTCTAAAGCCAGGAGCCCATCTTCCAAGAAAGGTGAATGATGCCACGTTTTAGGGACCACTAGTACGGACTGCAGGAGCTGCTACAAGGTTTAACCTGCTATGAGGTTTAACCCCCTTTCTCCAAATACAGAAAAAGAGAAAAGATGGGGAGAGCGGGATACCCACATGGGGGGTACCCAGATGATAAAGGGCTTTTGAAAGGAAGCAAGGATAGATATGTAAAAGGACAAATTCTGAAGAATGTAAAATGAATGGCAGGAGGAAGTGTCACTAGGAACTAAGTAGTCCATCTCTCCCTCCCCTCCCCACCCCATGACGCTGTAAGATACGTTTTGTCAGGGATTTGTCCCTTCATACTTTTGGTTTTATTTTTAATAGACTTGATGTCTTCAGTTTCCTCTGAAGAATACTGACGTACCAGGTTAATGCTTCACTTTCCTGGTTTCCTGATGATTTACTTATTTTGTCCGGATAGATTCTCACATTAAAATAAAGCAAACTTCCCAGCCCCAAATGTACATCTGGCCCATCAAACTTCAGTTCTTAGAACGATGGACGGCCTTTTAAACATTGAGAACAAACATGTGTAACTTAAAGTCTCCAGCAGGCAGGGTTAGTGTCTTCAGTGAGTTAGGGGAAACCACTTTAATCCTGGAACCAGCTTATATGCTTTGGTAAGAAATAGAAAGAGATGTTTGGATAATCCCCTGAGTTCTTTGAAGATTACAAGGACTCGGAAACAGCCTGTGTCAGTGATTCTGAATACACGGGAAAACTACTTTTTGACATTTTTAAAGAAGACTGCCATTGATGTATAATAGGAGAGGTGGGGAGCCGGGCGTCCAGTCCCAATAGCCACGGTGGTGGGATATCTATCCTTGGGGGTGGGCCGGTGCCCTGTGGAAATGGCAAGAGGAGGGCCATGGGCAGGCAGCAAGTCAGCCTTACCCAATGGTTTGTGTATAACCAAGTACCAGTGGCGAAAATCTTAAAGCAGAGAACTTAAATTATGAGTGAGTGTGATTCACTTACCTTCAGGCTGAGCCTAAGCATAATGTGTTCTCCAGCGTGTCTCCATCCAGGGTTCCCAGGATACATAAATTCTGCCTCTGGTGTAGAAGTGTATCACTGATATGCGATATAGCGTGGGCCTTGTGTGAACTAACTTTGCAAAAGAGAGTTTCTTTCTTGTTGGTCCGAGCTTTCTTTGGAACTAGAATTATTAATAACTTCTAAGTGGCTATTGTGAAACCTTTCCTTGTCAAGTACATTTCCTAGCTTGTTTTAGTTTCACGTTTTGTTGAATGTGCTGACTTCCTCTGACAAAATGTAATATTGCCAGGAGGAAATTCTGCACCCAAAGTTTCAGGGTAATATTAACATTGAAGTTTTTACCAAGAGTTTCTAAGCAGAGGTCTAAGGAAAAATTACTCTCAAACTTTTGCTACCAGTTGTGAAAGACTTAAAAAAAATTTTTTTTGACAAAGCTGGATCCATTCGTTCTTTTGAAGGAAAAAAATGAAAACCTTAGCAGTAATTCAAATGAAACACATTGGCACGGATACTGTAGTTTTATTTGTACGTTTCTGGCATAATGTGCTGAGAAACCTAATTCTCTTGACTTCCTGCCAAGTTTCTACTAATCAAAATGGAGAAGATATGCACTGTTTGGATTATACCTAAAAATAGTTGTGCTACAGTCACATCAGCAAATGGAATTAAATTAATTTCTCTTTCTTCCCCTTCACACACACCCTCCACATTATGTAAATGTCCATCTATAAGGATTGTTTCATGATTTTTGATTCAGTGTGTACCAAATCATTGCTACACTGCAATGATTTTTAAGCAAACTCCTTTGAATTACCCCCAGGATACCTACCCCCCTCCTGAAATACCCATGAGTACCCTCTCTCATTTAAAGACTTTCTTGTGGGCATAATCAAAGAGGTGTTCCTACTGTAGAGACTTTGTGGGTCAATCTAGTTCATCAGTAATCATTTTATGCTTTTGTGGGAGGAGGGGGTAGCTTCTGAATCAATCACGTTTGGTCATTTGATCATGGAGCAGGTAAGAGGCTTCCAAATCCAGCGGTCAAGTGACAGAAAAAGTCCAGCAGCCTCCAAGAGCTCACACTGTGCCTGCAACTTAGCGCGTGATCTTGGCTATGGTGGTGTCGATGCACAGGGAAGCACTGGCAGCGGCTGCCTTTAAACTTTCCCTTCCCTTGGATGTGAGCAAAGATCACAATTCCACTGTCTGATCCTGAAGCCAATTCTGGGAGCCACCATAGCTCTTGTCTGGGAGCATTCTTTGGTTCTTCTTGAACGACCTGGAAACATCTAGAACACTTAGTTCTAGATAAATTCTCTTCCTAGCAGCACTAGGTTCTCACAAATGGCTTCCCAGAACTCTGTCTCTCAACGCATGAAAAGCCTGTTTCTCTCTCTCCACCTTTCTTACAGCTCACAGCTGTAATCAGTAGTAACAGGATCACACTATTCCTATTTGTGACACAAAACTTACTTACGATGCACTGTAAATGTCAAGTTGGAATTCCTTCCCAAGAATTTCAGTATTGCTCATAATTATGAACCAACTCCAAGCGGAAAGTAGTTTAAGCTATTGTTTGTACTTTTTCCTATACAAGGTTTTCATTGTGAGTTTAAAATTAGGGGTCTGAGGCCATTCTAACGGGCTTTATTTTTCTGGCACTGCTACTTCTTAACCATATGACCTTGTCAGTGTTTTGGTATTCTGATTTCAAAGGGTGACATTAGTTATTCCATCTGCAACTAAATTAAAGTAGTTTTCCTGGTTATTATTAGGCTGGTCGATTTGTGGGAATTGTGGGTACCTGTAAGGAGAACAAAATGATGACCACTTCGGACACTCTGGCTCCTTCTCAAACTATAGTTCCTGCTGTGTCCAGTGACCTTGGGCGAGTCAATCCCTTTCCTTGTAGTTCAGGTTCACGGTCCACAGAACCTGAGCAGTAGCCTTTGTGTGTAAGTCCCTTGGAGGTGCCGTGATAGGAGATCTTTACTTTGCCAAGTCTATCATTTCCACTAATTGCTCTCGACCTCCTTTTCTCTTTTCTAGCAACTCCACCCACAAAAATCCCTGGGTTGTTTTAAGTGAATAGAACAATTAATAATAGCAATGATATATATATAATACCCCATGCATCCAAACAAATGGTCCTTCATTTTTTATTGCACTTAAAATTCCACAGAAACCACAACTGAATAAAATAATCTTCCCAAACATCAGATTAAAAACCTGTTTGCTATGTGCTGAGCAAAAACGGTTGTTTGATGAGTCTTTACCTACAGTGGTTTTGAGAAAAGTGAGTCAACCTGGAAAATTACTCAACTCCGTGATTTTGTGTTGATTTGTAAATGCTAAGAACATCTATCTAGATTATTCTCTTTTTTGTCAGAATAACAATTCAGAGATGAAAGGCGCTGAGAGCCATAGGAATTTGTATTTTTGCTTACCTCTCTTTTGTGGCTTGTAGGATATTGAGTTTCTGTGTTCCCAACTTAATAAACAGTGACAAATCTACAGGAACTTCACTGCCTAAAATATCTATTATGTTAACTATAGGAACTCACCTGCAATCTTGAGGTCTTTGTTCAAAAAATTATTTTAATGAATAAACATTAGTGGAAGTTCCAATAACTCCAGGTTTGTTTTTTTTTTAAAGCTATTAAAGATAACATTTTGGTAAGATGCTCTTCTCTCTCTCTCTCTCTCTCTCTCTCTCTTTTGAAGATTTATTTATTTGAAAGACTGAGTTACAGAGAGGCAGAGGCAGAGAGAACTAGGTATTCCATCCACTGGTTCACTCCCCAGATGGCCACGACAGCTGGAGCTGAACAGATCCAAAGCCAGGAGCCAGGAGCTGCTTCTGGGTCTCCCACGTGGGTGCAGGGGCCCAAGCGCTTGGACCATCTTCCACCACTTTCCCAGGCCATAAGCAGGGAGCTGGATCAGAGGAGGAGCAACCAGGACTGGAACCGGCACCAAATGCTCTTTGTAAAGAACTCATCGTGCTTAAATGATTCTGGGATCAATCCTGAAGTGATGTGGCTTTTTTTTTTTTTTCCTTTTCTTAAAATAGGCACACCTAAGTAAAACTGAGTCACTCAGAAAAGTTCCAGACTCTGGCATGGAAAGGACCTTAAACAATGCCTTATCCTCATACAAGGTTATTCCCAGATCCGTGCAGATCCCCGACGGATGAGATGCGATTTGTGAATTAAAGACCTGTTCTGCTATTTATTAGGCCGTCCTGTCAGCCAATGTTTCCTTGGTAACAAACTCAAATCCCTCATGCTGTTTTGACTCATGGTTGATCTCAGTAGAATCTGAAACCTGAGCCACTATTCTGTATAAAAATCCTCCCAATCGTGTGTGAAAAACTGACACCCTCTCCTCGGCTTTCTATGCACAAATTCCATTTGCTCTTATAAACAGTTTCACATCCTTTCGGTCTTCCTGCTGCTCCATTAAAGAATCCTCTCCATTAACAGGGATTCCTCCTCGAATCCTTGCCAGTTACAGGGATTCCTCTAGGGAGAGCCTAGCAGAAACACGACGGAGTACAAAATGTCAAGTTCGGCACCTGATCCCATGGCAGGCATCCGTATGTCATCATTCTTGGGTTTTTGCTGTAATTTTTGTCAGTATTATCAGAGACACAAAACTCTCAAGAAAAAAAATGTACAAAGTGAAAAAAAGAGTGTAACTTGAAAACAAATAAATCCCCCCCTTCCGTGAAAGGTGCACTGCTTGTTGCGAGGCGGAGCAGGCCATACACGTCTTTCTCAGACCAGGCAGTCGGTAGAACCTCCTTCCAAAGTGTGCACGCGTGCCACAGCTCTCTTCACATATTTTGGGTGTTGATATATTTAGAGGAACAAATCAATTTTTCCACAGTAGCTGTGCTGGGAAAACAGAGTTTACTATTTAGAGGATCCTTGTGAATAGTTTGCTTGTGATCCCGTGTTCATCTGTTCTTCGTTGAGGGTACTCTGTAGTGAGTGTGCTGTACCAGATACACACAGCCGAAGACTCTGAGCCCGTCCCAAGGCAATCACACTCGGGCTGCGGGTATCAGATACCCACCTGGGAAAAGCAAGAAAGAACGAGACCGGTGTGGTTGAGCAGGAAACACGGGGGCTGAAACTTAGGGCACTAGACCACTATCATCCAATAGAAACACAATGCAACTGTGTATTTAATTTTTTAAAAAGTACATTTATTTATTTATTTATTTGATAGGCAGAGTTAGAGAGAGAGAGAGAGAGACAGAAAGAGAGGTCTTGCATCTGCTGGTTCCCTCCTCAAATGGCCGCAATGGCTATAGCTGGGCTGATCCAAAACCAGGAGCCAGAAGCTTCTTCCAGGTCTCCCACATGGGTGCAGGGGCCCAAGCACTTGGGCTGCCCTCTACTGCTTTCCCACACCATAAGCAGAGAACTGGATTGGAAGTGGAGCTGCCGGGACTCAAACTGGTGTCCGTATGGGATGCTGCACTGTAGGCGGAGGCTTAACCTACAACGCCATAGTGCTGGCCCCTACATATTTAATTTTACATGTCCTAGGAATGGCTTTTTTTTAAGTAAAAAAATAAACAGCATTAGTTTTCAACATATAATTGATGTAAGATTTTTTTTATTGGGAGTCTTTTTTATTATATGAAAATTTTGAAATCTGATCTGTATCTCACACGTATAGCCCACCTCTACTGGTAGTAACCACATTTCAAGTGCTCAACAGCAGAGGAGGGTATGGATGGTGCGGCGACATAATCTAGAGTCTTGAAAACAACATGGATCTTGGATAAGGAGATAGAATCCCATGCAAGGCCATTCCATCGGCAATTACTAGGGGGGAAAACTACATGAACAAAAGTATAGAAGTGTAGGGATGAAGGTTTAGGTATTGAATAGCCAAATACAGACAGTTCGGGCTGATGGAACAATTAGAGATGAAACTGAAGAAGTGGTTTGGGAACAGATTAGAAGGTTCATGCAAAAGTGTTGGACTCAAGTTTTCCTGAAAGCGTGAAGAAGAGCAAGTGTCAGGATTAAAACAATGTTTGAGAAAGGTTGACCTGGCATCAGAAGGCTGACGGATTGGTGTAACATCTCACTTCATCTTCAACATAACTCTAAGTAAATCCAGTGAATCCCATGTACGAACTAGAAAACTAAGATTTGTATCTCTCTCTCTCTCTCTCTCTCTCTCTCACACACACACACACACACACACACACACACTCATTGTTAAATGGCTTTTTTTTTTTTTAATTTTGATAAATCACTTTCAGGAGAGGAACACACCCTTATTAAGCAGGTTTCTGAGTGCATCAGGTTGAGAGCTTGGTAAAGCCCCCTGGCAGGCAGACCTGTGAGCTCAGGACGCTTGTCCCAGGCGACAGGTAAACAGAGCCCCTGTCTAGGTGCCTGACTCTGTCTCTTATGTCCCCAAACTCCTTGTCTGTTCCCCACCAGGCTGGAAGCTTCTTTAGGAAAAAGCCTTGCCCTGTGACTTTTTTTTTTTTTTTTTTTTTTTTTTTTTTTTTTTTTTTTTTTACAGGCAGAGTGGACAGTGAGAGAGAGAGACAGAGAGAAAGGTCTTCCTTTGCCATTGGTTCACCCTCCAATGGCCACCACGGCCGGTGCACTGCGGCCGGCGCACTGCGCTGATCCGAAGGCAGGAGCCAGGTGCTTCTCCTGGTCGCCCATGGGGTGCAGGGCCCAAGGACTTGGGCCATCCTCCACTGCACTCCTGGGCCACAGCAGAGAGCTGGCCTGGAAGAGGGGCAACCGGGACAGAATCTGGCGCCCCGACCAGGACTAGAACCCGGTATGCCGGCCCCGCAAGGCGGAAGATTAGCCTGTTGAGCCGCGGTGCCGGCCTGCCCTGTGACTTTCACTCACTGGTGCCCCCAGCGAGTTGCCAAGCACGTGGCTGCCTGAATTCAAGTACAGCCAGAGAAACAATACCTCTTGCTTCCGCAACAGTCCAGGCACACAGCAGCACCAGGCCTACCCGGAGCTGGTTAGCGTCAGAAGAATCAACACAACCCTCTCGTTCCTGTGGAAGTCCACGTTTTCACTACCAGACGTCAAGCATGGTTTCTCCAAGTGCTAAGTCTCAATTGGCAACACAGATGTGGTGATCTCTGCTGGCTTCACGGGAGACATTGGGGGTTATTTTCCAGATATTTCTAAGCAACAAGTTTATTTCTAGAAATGGCACAGGGGCTGCTGGAATTGTGCTGCCCAAATAACACCCACTCAGAATGTACGTGATCGATACACCAACATCGTAAACTGTGCAGACTAATGTGCTCCAGGTTCCAGGTCAGCTGTCAAAGTGCAATATACTTGATCTGTCACATACTGGATGACATCCTAAGCGGGGCTCTCTCCTTTCTCCCTGAGAGATCTAGAGCCATTGCTCTCACTAGACTTCGCAGGATAAAAGCTCCTGTCTCCGCCCAAGTGATCTCCCCAGACCTGAACTCTTCATGTGGTGAAGCGAATCAGATTCTGGGTCAGTACTGTACAGATTTCTGTCATGGATTGCATTTCTGCATGACCTAGCCATCCAAAGTACTCGGGGCCAGCAGACATCGCAACCTTCTTCAGGTTTGCTTACCCTCTTAGGTCTTTTCCACATGCATTCATAATCCTTATCTTCCCCTCTTAACACAGAAGAGGGAGTTTGTGTGGCATCTTTAGCCATTTCACTGGAAACTATATGGATTCTCGCCTTTTTACCAAGTGTTAGGCCTTTACCTGGCTTTTTTTTTTTTTAATAACGTGTGTATGTTATGGTCTCAGTAATGCAAAAATGCACTTGAAGCAGCGCTGTATTTTTAACACTGAACCAGGATTACCATTTGCAAGAAGCTCAGTGAGGAGGGTTCAGACTGGGAAAGCAGGAGCCACGCAGAGGCTGGTGCAGAACACGTTCACAGGGGAGCACAGCCTCGGCACACTTAGCAGCTCCATTACTGTTTTTTTTAAAGACTTATTTATTTTGCCGGCGCTGTGGCTCACTAGGCTAATCCTCCACCTTGCAGCACCGGCATCCCGGGTTCTAGTCCCGGTCGGGGCTCTGGATTCTGTCCCGGTTGCCCCTCTTCCAGGCCAGCTCTCTGCTGTGGCCAGGGAGTGCAGTGGAGGATGGCCCAAGTACTTGGGCCCTGCACCCCATGGGAGACCAGGATAAGTACCTGGCTCCTGCCATCGGATCAGTGCGGTGCGCCGGCCACAGCGCGCCGGCCGCGCCGGCCATTGGAGGGTGAACCACGGCAAAAGGAAGACCTTTCTCTCTGTCTCTCTCTCTCACTGTCCACTCTGCCTGTCAAAAAAAAAAAAAAAAAAAGACTTATTTTTTATTTGAAGGTGGAGTTACAGAGGTAGAGGTAGAGAGAGAGAGAAACAGAGAGAGAGAGGTCTTCCATCCACTGGTTCACTCCCCCAAATGGCAGCAACGGCTGGCTGGAGCTGGGCCGATCCGAAGCCAGGAGCTTCTTCCAGGCCTCCCACATGGGTGCAGGAGCCCAAGGACTTGGGCCGTATTCTGCTGCTTTCCCAGACCATAGCACAGAGCTAAATGGAAAGTGGAGCAGCTGGGACTCGAACCTGAAACCATCCAGGATGCCGGCACTGCAGGCGGCGGCTTTACTCGCTAAGCCACAGCGCTGGCCCTGGGGCTCCCTCCTTTAAACGTTCAGAACCTATTTGGTAAGAATGTTTTTTCTGCCTCTGCTCCTGAGATTGATGTATGAAATCAGAAAGCCACTTTAATAATTCACAGTCGAGCTGTCACAAAGCCCATTTCCCGCCTCCCCTTGTGCGTGATCAGACGTTCCCTACACTCCGGGAAGATTATTGTAATGAAAAGCTTGCTCCGTGAGCTTGGGGTCAGGACGAAGAAAGCTGGTTAGAAAGATTACCAGTGCATTCGTTTCCACCACAGCCCAGAAAATTGGAAAGCCGCTAGCTCCGAGACCGACTTGCCCTTGACCTAAGATAAGACTTGGGTGGGCACTGCCAACATGTGTCTCTGTGCCACTTCTTTCTTTGTCACTGGTAAGGGCATGCCCTCCCTTCCCAACCCACTCGCCGACACACGCCGTCTCCCCTTACACAAGTTAACACACCTAAGCAGGCCACGGGTCTGATCTTGATGGCCTGGCTCTTTATAAGGACCGCAAGTCTCTGCTGTCATCCGTTATTTCTAAGTGAATGGAGGCTGGGAACAGCGAGATGGTTTATTGCCTCTCCTTATAACCCTGAGATCAAAGGTCATTTCCCATAGACATGCCTCTGGTTCTTGTTCTACATAAAAGGAAACAGGTGTTTGAAATGGTAAATTTTGCTCACAGAAATAGCATTATTTCCATTTCATTTAACAATATGTCCCTTTTCCTGAAACACATTAAATATAGGTCTAGCCAGCATTCAAATATTTTTTCTTGATTTGCCTCTCAGATGAATTTGAACTCTAAGTGCACTTTCCTGATCCATATTATAGAAACATCTCAGCCAACGATTCCTCTGAAAAGGCCACACTCTTGGGCCCTCCTAGGCTGGACCTCTGGACAGATGTCTGAGATTTTGATCATGTTTACACAAGGAAGAAAAATTATTTTATGATGACACTGAAAGATTGGGTTCAAACAAACTCATTTTAGATGATAATTGTAGAGCAAAATTTGCAATTTGTGGCATAAAAGATGATTATACTCATAAATATTTTGTTTCCAACCAATTTAATGTTATATTGTCATTTTACTGTATTATGAATCAATTTATAATTGGTTATTCATTTGTACTGTGGTAGGGCTCTATACTGTAGAGAATAAGATAGACACAGTCCTCAAAATTGGGCAGTTACACTTTTCTTTTATTAACTAATTTTTTAATTTTAAAATTTAAAATTTAAAAATAATTTTTTGAAAAATTATTTACTTATTTTTCATTTTATTTGAAAGGCAAAGAGGCAGAAAGAGAGACAAAAGATCTTCCATGTGCTGGTTCCCTCCAGAAATGCCTGACAGAACTCAGAACTCCATCTAGGTCACCCATGTGAGTAGGAGGGACCCACGTACTTGAGCCATCACCTGCTGCCTCCCAGGGTGCACATTAGCAGGAAGCTGGGTTACATACGGGGCGCAGGCAGCCCCAGCCGCAACTTAACCACTGTGTTACATGCCAGCTCCTATTTTATTTTTTCATTGACAAGTCATCTTGCATATTTATGGAGTACAATGTGAAGTTATGATACATGTACACAGAGTGGGATGATTAAATCAGGCTAATTAACATATCGCCTCACATACTTTCATTTGTAGGGAGAACATATAAATTCTACTCGCTTTGCAATTTTGAAATACACGGTACATTATTATTAGCTATAGTCATCAGGCTGTGCAACAGATCATTAGATGTTATTCCTCTTCCTAAGTGAAACTGTGGGCCTTTGGCTGTCATCTTCCCTCTCCCTTTCTACCACCCCACGCCCCCATGCTGGTAGCCACCATTCCACTCTCTGCTTTGGCTGTTTTAGATGCCGCGTGCAAGTGAGATCATGCAGTGTTTGTCTCTCTGCCAGCAAATGCTTTTGCCTGTGATTCCTCCCCCTGCACTTTGGGAGCATCAGTGGGGGCAGGGGAAGCACCTGTTGCTCCGAAGTCCATTGACCAGAAATCAGAAACTGCTTGCTGCCTCTCAGCCAGGGTGGAGAGACGAAAGGAGCGTTTTGTCCTTTGTTCAAACCTACACAAGCATATATTGAAAACATCGAAGTGAATGCTGCGTGTACACACAGTCACGTGCATAGGTGTGCTGATGTGCACGTGCAGATTCACAATGACACTTCACAGAGCTTTTGGAAAGTGCAGTGAAAACACAGGTGTGTGCCAGTGCAAAAAACATTGAAAGGCATGCATGGTTTTTTCATGAATGCATTTTCCTATTTTTTTAAACTTTTATTTAATAAATATAAATTCAAAAGTACAACTTTTGGATTATAATGGCTTTTCCCCCCATAACCTCCCTTCCACCCACAACCATCCCATCTCCCACTCCCTCTCCCATCCCATTCTTCATCAAGATTCATTTTCAATTATCTTTATATACAGAAGATCAACTTGGTATATACTAAGTAAAGATTTCAACAGTTTGCACCCACACAGATACACAAAGTATAAAGTACTGTTTGAGTAGTAGTTTTACCATTAATTCACATAGTACAACACATTAAGGACAGAGGTCCTACATGGGGATCAAGTGTACAGTGACTCCCGTTGTTGATTTAACATTTAACACTCTTATTTATGACGTCAGTAATCACCCAAGGCTCTTTAAATGAGCTGCCAAGGCTATGGAAGCCTCTTGAGTTCACAAACTCCGACCTTATTTAGACAAGGCCATAATCAAAGTGAAAGTTCTCTCCTCCATTCAGAGAAAGGTACCTCCTTCTTTGATGGCCCATTCTTTCCTCTGGGATCTCACTCACAGAGATCTTTCATTTAAGTCTTTTTTTTTCTTTTTCTTTTTTTTTTTTTTTTGGCCAGAGTGTCTTGGCTTTCCATGCCTGAGAAACTCTCATGGGCTTTTTAGCCAGATCCAAATGCCTTAAGGGCTGATTCTGAGGCCAGAGCGCTGTTTAGGGCATCTGCCATTCTATGAATCTGCTGTGTATCCGTTTTCCATGTTGGATCGTTCTCTCCTTTTTAATTCTATCAGTTACTATTAGCAGACACTAGTATTGTTTATGTGATCCCTTTGACACTTAATCCTATCATTATAATCAATTATGAACTGAGACTGATCACTTTGACTAGTAAGATGGCATTGGTACATGCCACCTTGATGGGATTGAATTGGAATCCCCTGGCACGTTTCTAGCTCTACCATTAGGGGTAAGTCCGAGTGAGCATGTGCCAAACTGTACATCTCCCTCTCTTATTCCCACTCTTACATTTCACAAGGATCACTTTTTAGTTAAATTTAAATACCTAAGAATAATTCTGTGTTAATTAAAGAGTTCAACCAGTGGTATTAAGTAGAACAAAAAATACTAAAAGGAATAAAATAGTAAGTTATTACTCGACAGGATAAGGGCTGATCAAATCATTGTTTCTCATAGTGTCCATTTCACTTCAACAGGTTTCCTTTTATGTGCACAGTTAGTTGTCACAGATCGGGGAGAACATATGATATTTGTCCCTTTGGGACTGGCTTATTTCACTTGGCATGGTGTTCTCCAGATTCCTCCACTTTGTTGCAAATGACCGGATTTCATTTTTGTGGGGAGCAACCCGGACTGGACTAAGTTACTGGAATTAAGACTTATTCTATGCATCTGCTCTCCCACAATATGGCGCTGGGAGAGGAGAAAACAGCTTCTACGCAGCTGCCTCTTGCCAACTTGAGTGATGACCTCCAGGAGCTGATCCTGCTCCTGATTGGAGGAGAGCAGCGTACTCGGCGTGTGGGCAGCCGAGTTGGGATTGGCGGAAGAGGACTATAAAGGAGGAGAGAGACAACATGCACCAGGAACATCTAAGGGGAACATCTAAGGGGAACACCTGTGCAGCCCCCGAGAGAGCCGGCCGGCGGTGTGCCGCTCCCCCGCGGAAGTGGGGAATGTGGCAGGGGGAACCACCCTTCCATGGAGGTGGAAGGGTTGGTAGCCAACCCGGGAAGAACCAGCAGCAAACCCGGGAAGGGCCGAGCAGACAAAAGAACAGCGCAGGGTCCTGTGTCGTTCCTCCATGAAGAGGGGGAGCGACATAATGGTGCCGTGACTCGGATAGGAAACTTAGGAGGGAAGAAACGGGAAGAAGTGGAAAATACCGGAGAGAGACACTAGCAAAGAGCCTAGGGGAAAGCTGGACAAAAAAGGTGCTGGAAGAAGCTATCAAAAGCCTAGGCATAGACTCAGATACAGACTACAGGGGGAAGCTGGGAGAAATCTCTAAGGTCGAAAGCGAAAGTGAAAGCTAGAACAAACAGACTCGGATACGGACTGTGGGGAGAAGCCAGGAGAAATGAGGGAGAAATATTGTTGGAAGAAAACTTGGGGAAATATACCGGGTAGAGAAAAATGTTAGGGAGGATGAAGTCGCGAGTGCAGGCCGAGGCGGAGACGTAAGCCAGCTTGGAATTCTTTAAGTCAGCCCGGGGGGCAAAAGGCGAAAATCTGGAACCAGAGGCAGAGACGTGGGCCGCCAGGTTGGAATCCGTCAGATTAACCCGGGGAGGGCCGAGCAGACAAAAGAACAGCGCAGGGTCCTGTGTCGTTCCTCCATGAAGAGGGGGAGCGACAATTTTTTTTTTTTTTTACTACTGTATAGTAGCCTATAGAGTACGTATCCCATAATTTCTTTATCCAGTCTACTGTTGATGGGCATTTAGGTTGATTCCATGTCTTAGCTATTGTGAATTGAGCTGCAATAAACATTGAGGTGCAGACAGCTCTTTTATTTGCCAATTTAATTTCCTTTGGGTAAATTCCAAGGAGTGGGATGGCTGGGTCATGTGGTAGGGATATATTCAGGTTTCTGAGGAATCTCCAAGCTGTCTTCCATTGTGGCTCTACCAGTTTGCATTCCCACCAACAGTGGATTAGTGTGCTTTTTTCCCACATCCTCACCAGCATCTGTTGTTAGTTGATTTCTATATGTAAGCCACATGAATGCATTTTCTATGAACTTTTTTCAGGTACCCTGCTATATATATTTTTTCATATACCATATAGCTATATCTTTATAGCCAGAATACATCAATACATCGTGGTATAGGTCCACAAGCTCTTACCTGAGGCCCTATGGAACCAGATGTATCTTGGAATTCAGAATTATAGGAATTTTTGGAAGGGAACATGGGTCCATACTCAATATTACATAACACCCTAAGCAGGTTCCAGGTCAGCACCCCATGATCAAACATTAATATCTCTACTGTGAAATGCATGATTATTCATACTAAGTAGATAAATAATGACTATAAATAGCCTCCTGGCAATTCAAGTCAGATTTTGCTGCCAAATGAGTTCAAGTAAGGTCACACCTACTGCCAAATGAGTTATGGAAAAACTCTGCCTTCAAAGATTTCTGGACTTGGGGATTGGAGAATGAAATTGTGTGCCTGTATAATGGATTATTCCTTGATAGGCTGTTACCTTCTGTTGAGTGATGGCAATGAAACATATTTAAGTACACCAAATATGTTACACTCACTAATTTACAAATAATATTATTCAAGAAATATTTAACAATTATTTAAACAGTGGCAATTACAGGGAGACTTTGAAATAACTAAGGCTGGGTCCTATTAGCAGACTTCATAGCCAAAAGCAAGGTAGCCATTTGTGAGCATGTTTTTCTGAAGCAATCATCAAGAGTGAATTTATTGTATAATCAATCTACTCTTGGTCAGAGACAGCTTGTCAGCTGGCAAAATAATCTTGATTCATACGGGGCTCAGCTCATGGAACCTCGGGATTGAAGAGGTCTTTAAAAACCACTGTAGGGGCTGACACTGTGGCATGGTGCGCAAAGCCATCGCTTGCAGTACCAGCATCCTACATCGCACCAGTTCCAGTCTCCGCTGCTCCACTTCCAATCCAGCTCTCCTCTGCAGCCTGGGAAAGCAGTTGAAGATGGCCCAAGTCCTTAGGCCCCTGCACCCGGAGGAGGCTCCTAGCTCCTGGCTTCGGATTGGCCCCTCTCCAACCTTTGCGGCCCTCTGGGGAGTGGGCCAGTGAATGGAAAACCTCCTTCCTCTCTCTCTCCCTCTCTCTCTGCATCTGCCTCTCTGTAACTCTGCCTTTCAAATAAATAAATAAATTTTAAAAACAATAAAAGGAACTGCTATAGTCCGACCAGCTCTGACAGCAAAGAACCTTCATACCCTGAGGTCACTCATCCCTTTAAGATGACCAGGAGAAAAAGAGAAGAAGGAAAAGGCTTAGGACCTTCACCCTAGAAAGACGTATGACTATCTCTGTGAAAAGTGTCACAATCATGTCCCAGAGGCCACTGAGAACTCGTGCCTCAGATGCTTTCTGTATTTGAGAAGAAAGCCAAAGTTTAAAAATCTCACAGCAACCTCAGCACCACAGACAATTTCTTTATTTTAAGCGACCTCATAAATTCACGGCGGTCATGAGTCCCTGTGGCTGCTTGACATTTATCTCAACCGATGATTTTTTATGCAATATTTATAAGATAAATATTTTTGAACTCATTGTGACCCCTTGTCTTTATCTTAAAGGTTGGAAAGAGGAAACGTAATGACACTTTTTTTGTGCTTTTTTTTTTTTTTTTTGGTCATGCATAACTCAGAGTGGATAAAAAAGAAAAAGGAATCCTCTAAGGAAAAGACAAAGTTTCCCCCTAGTAAATGTATCAAGCATCAATTTTCAACTTGACATTAACCGGGAAAGGAAATGATGAAGTAAATTTTCTAAGTGTGGCGCTGTCACATGAAGACGGATGTCTATTAGTCTCTGATTTGATGGCGTTAGCCACACAATTTCTCTCCTTTGACATTTTTAGGAGTCTGATAGGAGAGGATCCTGACTGTGTTGTGGGATATACTCCCCCCATGCTCTTATCTGAACTGCCTGTGAGCACCCTGTAGTTTGGGATCTAAGTATCTGAAAGAGGCTCACCGCGACAGCGGTGACCCACAGCCGCCACGCCAAGACCTCGCCGAAAGACCGACCGTGGCTCCCTCCCAGCCTGGAACAGGCAAAGCTCCCTGCAGCTCTTCCCCCTTAGCCTGATAAAATGCCACACAGAGTGTCAAGTGCAGGCTGGGTCTTACGCCTCGCCCTGTTGCGTGGCTTCATCAATAGCCCTCCACGTGGTCTTCACGTACACTGTGCAAGGGAACGTACAGGCAGGAGGCCCAAAAGCCCAGTGACCGCATCCTCACCCTCCTGAAATATTCCTCACCAGGTCTGCTGTGGGGCTTTGGCCAGACCTTCGCCCAGAGCCTGGGTAGGGTGAGAAGAGCCTCTCCTTAAGTCAAGTGGCCCTGGGTGTGGACGTCCTCCTGTTGTTCCCTTTCGGAATCACTTCTCCCCTCTCAGTAGGAAGAAAATTCTATCCATGGCAATTAATGTACTTGCTCCATGGTTGCTATTCAGGGTCAAAAATATACCATGTAGGGAGGGCGTTTGGCACAGTAACTAAGATGCTGCCTAGAACGCCCACATCCCATACCAGAGTGCCTAGGTTCAGATCCTGGCTCTGGCTCCCAATTCCAACTTCCATAGAAGGCAGCAGGGGATGGCTCAAGTACTTGGATCCCTGCCACACACGTGGGAGATGCAGATTAAATTTTAGCTCCTGGCTTTGGCCTGAACAAATGCAAGCATTTGGGAAGTGAACCAGAAGATGGGAGATCTCTTCTCTCCTCTCTCTCTCTCTCTCTCTCTCTCTGCCTTTCAGATACAATGAAAATAAAGAAAAAGCTCAATACATACATATATATATATATATATACTATATTAAAGAACACACAATCTGATACAACCTGAAACACACAGTATGCCAAGTCAAAGAAACCTGACATAAAAGATCATCTATTACATGATTTCATTTATACGAAGTGTCGTCATTCTTTGCTTAGCAATAGGGATATGTTCTCAGAAGCATGCCATTAGGTAATTTCATGGTTGTGCAAGCATCTTGGAGTGTAATTACACAAACTTAGACAGCTATGATGGCACTATGGGATACAATAATCTTATGGAACCATTGCCATATATGCCGTCTGTCGTGGACCGAAGCCTTGTTTCGTGGTGTGTGAATGTGTCCGGCTCAGGCAAATTCATCAAGACAGAATGTGGGTGCCAGGGGTTGGAGGAGATGGAGACTGACTGCTGAGTGGGAATGGAGTTTCCTTTTGGGATGATGAAAATGCTGTGGACCCAGCTAACAGTGATGGTTGATCAACCTTTCGAATCCTAGATACCAATGAATTGTGTGCTGTGGAATGGTTACAGTGGTGAATTTTGTGTCTTTTACCACAATTTTTAGGGTCCTTTTCTACTAGGCTTGCGATTTATTTAGATACACAGAATCATGTAAAATTTTAAAATGGAGAAAATATTTCAGCAAAAGAAAAAGGGAAAAAAATTACTGTGACTTAGCCAATGGTCAGGTTGACTTTTATCAGAGTTTAAAGCAAGGGAGAAAGAAAACAGCTTCATTTTCATGAGCCATGCAAGTCTCACCTTTTATGGATAAGGAAGCTAAGGCTTATGTTTCCACCTGTCTGAATTTAAATCTGGTTCTGCCGTATTTGTTGGCTATGTGACTTGAGTTCAGTTATGGAACCTCTCTGAACATCAGCTTCTATATCAATAAAATGGGATTGAAAATACCTAGTAGTGGGGCTAGTGTGCTGGTGCAGTGGGTTAAGCTCCCAGTTGCAATGCCAGCATCCCATATCGGAGCACTGGTTCAAGTCCAGGCTTCTGTGTTTCCAATCCAGCCCCCTGCCTATGTAGCTGGGAAGGCAGCAGATGATGGTCCAAGTGCCTGGATCCCTACCACCCAAGTGGTACACCCAGATGGAGTTCTGGGCTCCTGGCTTCAGCCTGGCCCAGCCCCAAGCTATTGTGGCTATTTGGGGAGTGACACCAGCCAACAGAAGATCTCTCTGTCTTTCCTTCTCTCTCTCTGTCATTCTGTCTTTCAATAAATAAATAAATAAATCTTTAAGAAAATACCTAGCACTGAGCTCTCACAAAATATCAGCCGATCACTTAATGACACAGCAAAGTTAAAAAAAATTCTTTTCCTGAAAGAGAGAGATAGAGATAGATGAGAAAGAGAGAGAGAGAGAGAGAGAGAGAGAGAGAGATATGATGGATCATTCCCCAAATGCCTACAATAACCAGGGCTGGAGCCAGGAACATAATCCACATCTCCCACGCGGGTGGCAGAAACCCAGTTACCTGAGCCATCACTGTTGCTTCCCAGGGGTTGCATTAGCAGAAAACTGGATTCAGAGACCAGAATCAGAACTAAAACTCAGGCACTCCAATGTGGGATATGGGTGTCTTAAACAGTGTCATCTTTTTTTTTTTTTTTTAATTAATTAATTTGAAAAGAAAAGCCACAGAGAGAGACGGGGAGAGACATATAGATGTTTCACTCACTGGTTCACTGCCCAGATGGCTGCAATGGGCTGCGCCAGGCCAAAAAAGCTAGGAGCCTGGAATTCCATCCCAGTCTCTCATATGGGTAACAGGGAACCAAGCACTTGGGCCATCTTCCACTGCTTTCTCAGGTGCATTAGCAGGGAGCTGGATCAGAAGTGGAACAGCCAGGACTCCAACTGTTGTTCAAATGGGATGCTGGCATCACACACAGGTGGTGGTTCCACCTGCTGTGGCATAATGCCAACCCCAGCCACTGTCTTAACTGCTGAGACAAACAGCCACCTTGAAAAAGCTAACCTGGGGGCTGGCACTGTGGTGCAGTGGATTAAGGCCCCAGCCTGCAGGGCTGGCATCCCATATGGGCGCCAGTTCGCATCCCAGCTGCTCCTCTTCCCATCCAGCTCTCTGCTATGGCCTGGGAAAGCAGTTGAAGGTGGCCCAAGTGCTTGGGCCTCTGCATCCACGTGGGAGACCTGGAGGAAGCTCCTGGCTCCTGGCTTTGGACTGGCTCAGCTCTGGCCGTTGCGGTCATTTGGAGAATGAACTAGTGGAATGGAAGACCTCTCTCTCTCTCTCTCTCTCTCTCTCTCTGGCTCTACCTCTCTCTGTAGCTCTGTCTTTCAAATGAATAAAATAATTCTTTAAAAAAAGAAGAAGAAAAAGGAAAAGCTAAACTGATTAGGCCTTACTTTAAGAAGGGAGAGTACCTTCATCACAAGGGCTTAGCAGTGCCTCAGAGCAGGGAGTCAACATGAAAGTTGATAGGGGTTTAGGGTGTGGGCCCAGGTAACTTTTCCAGGACAGGTCTTTGCAGGCAGCACTGATGAAAACCGGGCAGTCCTTGTAATATACCAGCATAGGATTGCTGAGCAGAGATAGAGGGTTCTGAAGCAAGCCTTGACAAGTAGGCTGTTGTTTGAATGGCAAAGCTGCTTGCCGCTTGTCCTGGGTAAATTACTCTGCAGGAACTTCCTGAAGCACACGGTATGTTTACGGGTTTATCGTCTTGTTGCTTTGGAGGGAAGGGTTCCTAGAACAAACCAGGTTGTGTTCTACAGGTAGTCTCAGTCCCCGCCCTCCGGTTCTGTCGTGTTGGATATGGGGGCTTGGTGCCCCCAGAGGGGCTATGGTTACATGGCAAGGGCACACAGTCCAGGCTCTCAATATACCTTTCATTTTCTTACCACCATTTCCACAAAAATGTGTTCCTAGGTAGTGAGTCTCAGCCAGACCTGCAAGCAGATCCCTGCCGCCTGCCATAGGACCCGCTCCACTTCCCTTGGCACAATACAAGTTGGGACATAAGGGCCGATGCCGTAGCTCAATAGGCTAATCCTCCACCTAGCGGCACCAGCACACCAGATTCTAGTTCCGGTCGGGGCGCCGGATTCTGTCCCAGTTGCCCCTCTTCCAGGCCAGCTCTCTGCTGTGGCCAGGGAGTGCAGGGGAGGATGGCCCAAGTGCTTGGGCCCTGCACCCACATGGGAGACCAGGAGAAGCACCTGGCTCCTGGCTTTGGGTCAGCGTGGTACGCCGGCTGCAGCACACCGGCCGCGGCGGCCATTGGAGGGTGAACCAATGGCAAAGGAAGACCTTTCTCTCTGTCTCTCTCTCTCACTGTCCACTCTACCTGTCCAAAAAAAAAAAAAAAAAAAAAAAAAAAAGAACAAGTTGGGACATAAGAACAATAATTGAATCTTTGGGTGTACTGTGCAAGAGATGAAGAGATGCATATAGGGAAGATCTAAGTGGAGTTGTGTATTTGGGTTTGAGGCTCTACGAAGAAATCCAGATAAGATCCAAACACTTAGGAGCTCTTGGTGTCTGGCACCCAACACATGAAAGTGCCAAGAACCCTTAGAGAGTGTTTAGAACACACAGAGGGAAAGGCCCTGGATTGTTGTAGCATTTTAAAGGACAGGAAGTGATGAGGCCAAACAAGGAATAAAATCAAGCTTACCTGGTGTCATGGGAAACAGAGGCAGATTCATTGAGCTATAACAAAACGTCTCGAGAATTTTCACCACTGTGAGTGCGGGTGTGAGGAGGCTGTTAGAACTAGGTCCTGGGTTCTCTGTGCCCCTGGGCCAATCATATAGCACTTCCTCCTCCACAAAATGACAGTGATGGTGCTTAGCAGGAAATGCATATACTCAGTTAATTTTTAAAATAATTGTATTTATTTATTTTCTTCTGAGAGGCAGAAAGACAAAGATAGAAACCTACAGACAAGTACCCATCTTCTGGTTCATTCCCTCAAATTCCCACAATAATCCGAACTGGACCAGGATAATCAAAACCTGGAGCCAGGATCTAAACGCAGGTCTTCCATGTGGGGGCCAAGGATCCAACCTCTTGAACTATCACCACAGCCCCTGAGGGTCTACACTGATGGAAAGCTGCAATCGGGAGCTGGAGCAGAACTCAAACCCAGTACTCTGATATGGGATGCAGGTATCCTAACTCTCTGCCTAGCTGCTGCGCCAAATGCTTGCCCTCTCGGCTAATTTTGAAAGTTAAGTCCATTATACCAGGTGTACGTGTATGGAAAAAGCACATAGCACCCCTTACATATAAACAATTATATATGACTGCTAAAAAATCGTTAATATACAATTCTACATGACTTAAAAATTGTTAATAAAGAAAGTAAATAAATTCTTACTACTAAATTCTAAGTTCTTTCCAAGGTTGGCCAAAGATGAGGAGTTTTGTTTTGCTTTGTTTCCATTTGTTTTCACTTTCCCCTCACCTTCGGGGAGCACCTGGGTGTGCCTCCCAGGAGGTTGGGAAATCAGCCTTCCTGTGGAATACTGAGCCTGTCTGGTTCCGAGGAAGCACGGGGAGTCTCCCGGGCCAGGCTGGTCACAAGAGACCCATGGACTGCTGTTCCGACCGGAAGATTCCACGTTGTGTACGCAGGCAGCTCAGGGGTTACCCTGTTGATCTGAGCATGATCAGGCCCAAATCCTCATTCGTAGCTACTCACCTCCTCTCCTTTCCTATGACTTCCGGCATTCCTCGTGGGCAGCACTGTTGAAATTTATAGCTGCTCCCTTTGAACCCGATTTACTGCCCAGAGGTCAAGCACAGCAGCTTTTTCAGTGTTTATTTGTATAAACTAACACTTTGCTGCCCTGTGCAATTATGCACATCCACACGGCCAGTTAAACCCATGACATGAGAGGACGGTGAATAATTCCTATTTTGCACACTTCAAATAGAAGCATCAGAAAAGGCCCTTGAACTAGGAACTGGGACATACGTGGATTCTAACGCCCTCTGTCGCCAGTGAGTTTGGGGGAAGAGCTTTACATGTGGTGACCACAATGTTCACCGTGTAAAGGCTGCTGGTTGAACCGGGCAATCGCTGAGGTCTTCCCCCAGCTGTGATGAACTCTGACCACCCTACTCTTGTGTTCTTTGAAAGTTCTGTCACTTTCTAAGGGATTTTTTTTTTAAAGAAATCCAAGTTAATTAATTACTTTATATTTGTCTATCAAGAAATCTTTATTGAGGCAGGCATCTGGCCCAGCAGTTAAAATGACCACAGCCCGTATCACGGAGTCTGGATTCAATATCTCTCTCCAACTCCTGACTCCAGCTTCCTGCTAATGTAGACCCTGGGAGACAGCAATGATGGCCCAAAAACTGGAGTTCCTGCCACCCAGGTGGGAGACCCGGATTGAGTGCCTGGCTCCTGGCTTTGGCCCTGGCCCAGCCTTGGCCATCACAGACATTTGGGGAGTGAACCAGCAGACAGAAGATTTCTCTATGTCCTTCTGCCTTTCAAATAAATAAACATAAATGAAAACATTTTTTAAAAAAAGAAGAAAGAGTTGCAAAAGGGAGACAGATCTGGGAGGTGGTTTCCTTGGGGAGTTCACAGGTAGATTTAGCTGCCATAGAGGGGGTTTAGCTCAGTGGTAGAGCATTTGACTGCAGACTTAGCTGCATGGTTAGAGGCACACAGAGAAGTCTGCCAGGCAGCTCAGAAAATAGATTCGTGGCTCAGGGTAAGGCTAGAGACAGAGTATGAGGTCATTTCAAAAAGTTTCTAGAAAATTAAAACATAAATTTTATTTGAGATCTATGTGTAGTATTTTCATAGTTGACATTTTCCTTTATTTTTTTGAGGATTCCCTCACAGACACAGACTTCAAAATTCTTTGCACCAAGGCTGGCGCTGTGGCATAGTGGGTAAGGCCGCTGCCTCCAGTGCCAGCATCCCATATGGAAGCCAGTTTGAGTCCCGGCTGCTCCACATCCAATGCAGCTCTCTGCTGTGGCCTGGGAAAGCAGTAGAAGATGGCCCAAGCCCTTGGGCCCCTGCACCCGCATGGGAGAACCAGAAGAAGCTGATCGCTCCTGGCTTCGGATAGACACAGCTCCAGCCGTTGCAGCCATCTGGGGAGTGAACCAGTGGATAGAAGACCTCTCTCTCTCTCTCTCTCTCTCTCTCTCTCTCTCTCTCTTTCTCTCTTCCTCTGTCTCTCTGTATCTCTGCCTTTCAAATAAATAAGCAAGTCTTTAAAAAAATTAATTGCATAAAATAAACTTATTTATTAATTCCACTTCTCACAAACTTTTTTTAGGTACCCTTGTATTTATTGGTGAAAACTTTCAAATACCACTAACCACAGAGTAAGAAAATGAAGGGGAGGGGCCGGCGCCGCGGCTCACTAGGCTAATCCTCCGCCTTGCGGCCCCGGCACACCGGGTTCTAGTCCCGGTCGGGGCGCCGGATTCTGTCCCGGTTGCCCCTCTTCCAGGCCAGCCCTCTGCTGTGGCCAAGGAGTGCAGTGGAGGATGGCCCAGGTGCTTGGGCCCTGCACCCCATGGGAGACCAGGAAAAGCACCTGGCTCCTGGCTCCTGCCATCGGATCAGCGCGGTGCGCCGGCCGCAGCGCGCCAGCCGCGGCGGCCATTGGAGGGTGAACCAATGGCAAAGGAAGACCTTTCTCTCTGTCTCTCTCTCTCACTGTCCACTCTGCCTGTCAAAAAAAAAAAAAAAAACAAAAAAAAAAAAAAAAAAAAGAAAGAAAGAAAAAGAAAATGAAGGGGAGGAAGGAACAAAAGTATGGGGAAGGAACTGTCATCACTACCATTTTCCTAAGGTTGCTTTTCAAAATGACAATATTTCCAATATCTTCAAGGACACATGTCTGTGTAGCCATTTCAGGTACTATATAACAACAGATAAGAAAAATGCAGATTGTAACATTATTAAATACATATGCATATGTGTGTCTGTGACTCTCCTTCCTTGTTCTAGGAAAACATGGTGAGCGGCTCCCAGCCAGGTGAGCCGCCCGGGACCAGCAAGGGGCGGGTTGCACTCTCCTTTCGAGTTTCAGTCCGTTGTCCTCACAGGCCCGGTTTTTGCAGGATGTTCCCCTCCATGACTGCAAGAACGGGCCTGGCCCAGAGGACGCGGTATCAGGCAGACAACATATTGCTTACTTTAGAAGTGCAACTGATAGAATAAAGAGCCTGAGAACCGGAACTGCTGCCAGAAATAGCTGGGCAAATTCACCCACTTCCAAGAAGGTCACTCGGCTTCAGCACAGGGTGCAGGCAGATCGAAGCGGATTCTTGGCACTGTCACGGCCGCGTCTGCCTGTTGCATAACTTCGCTCCCTTGATTGAGAGCCCTGGTGTTGACCTGGCATTTTCTGTTCCTCTCTGCGATAGCATTTTGCAGCCGTGTCATAATAATCACTCTTATCAGGTGACCTTCCCTAATAAGTCAGCCTCCGCTCTGTTTCAGCAGCTATCTGTTGAGAATCCTATTTTTACCGAACAATTATAACCTACGAGCTGTCATCTGTCAGGTTTTAAATGTTTGTTAGAAATTGTCCCCGACAGGTAGTCATTAGACAGCTGAGAGCCATAAACAATGGGGAAAGTGAGCAGCAAGCCGGAGCCGCCGATGACATCTGAATCCATTTCTTAACCTGAGTGTAGGAAGGGCCCTGGAGATGGAAGATCATTGCCCTAGGAGAAGCAGTGCTGTGGACCTTCGCACACCACACCTCCATGCACACAGTGTTTGTATGAATAAACTAGAGCAATGCTGGGTGTTTTTTTTTTCCTCTTGGACCTATCCTCAATTAGGAATTGGAAAAATATGATAATGTCTCAGACTGATGCATAACTCAAGAGGTTGCCTTGAGACAGCAGCTATTAGTTTTCCTTCTTTTACTTAACACCGCCCTGACCGCTCGTCTGCTTTACGTCACTGGACCCTGGAGAACACTATGTGACAGATAACTGGCTTGTCAGATTTTAGTGAGGAGGAAAACTGAGGTTTAGCGAGGTCAAAGAACTTGCCAAACGGATGAGCGTGTAGCCCAGTTGTTAAGACTCTTACATCCCACGACTCGGAGGGCCTGCATTGTTCTTAGATCCACCTCCCAAGTCCAGCTTCCTGCCAATGCAGACCCTGGGAGGCAGTGATGCAGGCTCAAGTATTTGGGTCCTTGCCACCCACTTAGATTGGGTTCCTAGCTCCTGGCTTTGGCTGCATGGGGAGCTCTGGCTATTGCAGACTTTCAGGGGTGAATCAGTGGATGGGAGGGCTCTCTCTGTCCACCTCTCTGTGTCTCGTTCTACCTCTCAATAAAGAGCAATCAATAAAAATTTTTAAAAATAACTTGCTCAAGAATAAAGAGCTGGGAAATGGCTGTAGGGGGGGCTTCTTCCAGAGCCCTTTTCCCTGAATCCCCCTTAACCACTGACATGGACGTCTCCAGACCCTCTCCTACTTGGAACACCAGATCCTCCTTTATGAAACTGAAAGAAAGAGCTCCACCATCCCCCCCCCCCCCAACAACACACACACACACACACACCACCACCAGGGTCTCTGATTCAAGTCACACTTGGTTAGGAGGGTGGTGGCATGGCCAACTTGGTTTCAGCCAGGAAAGAAACTCTCCAAGTCATGGTGGAGCTGATCTAGCCCCACCCTCACCCCCGACTCAGCACTTTGCCAGGATGCCGTGGGTAACTGTAGATACTCAAGATGCACAGAGATCCAGATCTAAGAATACACCTGCATGTGTCGCTTAGAGGTCTAGAGCCCTCTGTTGGCACCCAGCTTCTTTGTCAGGCCTGTGACTTTTTTCTTTTCTCCTGCATGATGGAATGGAGCTTGCCTTTCTCATTTCACTGGTCTTCTCCCCGTTGGTATTTTTCCACCATTTCCCTGACTTAGGGAAATTCAAACTTTCACATCCCTAGAAGCCTCGGACATGGCCGACCATGAAGTTCAATGGAGCAGAGAACCTTTGAATGTTAGCCCTGGCTATGTTTGATTCTACGTCATTAACAGAGGCCTGGTGGGAGTGGGGGGTGGTCCTGCTGGCTGACAGTCCCTGGGAAATGGATGTAAACCATCTCAGAACTGCTAATTGCTAAGTGTTCATTGAAGCCTATCTATGTGTGTATGTGGAATACTAAAGCACAAGACCAACTCCAAAGAACCCACAGTCTGACTGCACTCAAAGAATGAAGGAAAATATATAATATATATATATATATATATATATATAAATAGTCATATATTTCAGGTACACATCTACAGAGTTACAGAAAGAGGTAGAGACAAAGAGAGGTCTTCCATCCACTGGTTCACTCCCCATGTGGATGCAATAGCTGGAGCTGCGCTGATCTAAAGCCAGGAGTCAGTTGCTTCTTCTGGGTCTCCCAGGTGGGTGCAGGGGCCCAAGCACTTGGGCCATCTTCTACTGCTATCCCAGGCCATAGCAAAGAGATGGATCCGAAGAGGAGCAGCTGGGACTAGAACTGGCGCCCATATGGGATGCCGGCACTTCAGGCCAGGGCTTTAGCCCATTGTGCCACAGCGCTGGCCCCTATTTTCTCTATTAAAATGCAAATAGAAGGGTGTTTGGCCTAGCACTTAAGACACCATTTGGGACACCATATCCTGTACCAGAGGGCCTAGGTTCAAGTCCCAGCTCTGCTCTTGATTCCAGCTGCCTGCACACCCTGGAAGGCAGCAGGTAAAGGCCAAGTACATGGGTCCCTACCACCCACGTGGGAGACCCCAATTGATTCCTGACTCCTGGCTTTGGCCTGGCCCAGCATCAGCCAGTGTGGGCATTTAGGAAGTGAATGAGCTAATGGACTTGCTCTCTTGCTCTCTTGCACTGCCCCCCAGCCCCCACCTTTCAAATAAACAAGTAAAAATTTTCAAATAAAATGCAAAAAAGTATATAATTTTCAGTGGGAAACCAACTATGGTATGACGCTGAAGACATCTGTTGGGATTTTCCCGCTGGCATTTACGTTTTCCTACTTGTGGGGTTTTACCTTTGGAATCCAAATATCAAGTGCCCCCTGCCCTTTCTTCCCCCGGCCAACGCATCTGCAGGGACCCCTGAAGGCACAGAGAGAATTCTCAGGGTCTCCAAGCCCCAGCCTTTGAGGAGGAGACGACAAGTGCATCGGGGTGAGGGCTCCGGGCCCAGGACTCCTGAATTCCTTTGCAGCTTGAAGAGAAGTTTTTCCATGGAGCCGTCCAACCCCCGCAGCCGCGAGACCTGTTTTATTTTTTTAAACAAGTCAGTAAACTAACTGGAACTTGTGTCAGGTCTGGTGGCTCTGTATAAATGGGTGCAAATTTAACTTGACACATTAATTTCTTTCTAGAAAACAATTTATATTCATAGAATCATGGAATCCCAGAGTTGGAAGGGCCCTCACGGTCATCCGGTGCGAACAGCCGTCTCATGCTGGAGTTGTTCGTTTGAAAAGTCTGCTTCCCAGAGCAGCTGCCACGAGGTCCCCGACGCGGAGATTTCGCACGTCCCCTGTCCCATCAGCCCTGCTCAGTGTGAACATCATTCACTGGTGATTATTCTTGCTGGGGAGTGCGGATAGATTCTGAGCCGTAAGTTGAGAGTGGGTGAGTAGCGGAGACTTTTTAAAGGAGGATAGCCCTATTAAATTATTTCCACCTGCATATGAGGGGCCCGAAGGCCAGGCAGACTTAAGAGGTTGGCGCTTGCGTCCAGGCCAGCTGAGTTGCAAAGTCTGCTCTCCTTCAGTGCTCCTCCTGCCACATCACACTGCTAGAAGAGGTCGAAAGGAAAAGAACGGAGGGCAAAGAACTGCTTGCAAAAGAGATTAAAATAGATCCTGAGTATCAAGAGCTGGAAGCTGATTGTTTAGGGGGTAAGTGTAACCCAACAGCTATTCCTTCACATCCCCATGTTTTCTTTTCCTTTTAGAAAATTCTATCCTTCTGAAAATTCCACTTGTAGTTCTATTTCAAGTATCCTCTAAGTATATGCAGATTTGAAAAATTCCTCTGACAGCCGCCCATTAAATAGGATGAGCATTCAAACTGCAGGGCTGGAAAACTGACCCAAAGAAAATTAAGTATGTGAGCTGGCAGCAGCACAACAGGACACAAAGGCTCAAGAACCAGGAGCAGGAGCTGGGAGGCTGAGAGAATCTGTCCTAGCAGACAGGTGTTTGGAGAACGGAGGAAAAGAATTCAATAGGTTGCTGTGGAGAAGGGAGTGTGAGTGTGCCTGTGTGTGTGTGTCTGTGTGTGTATGTGGGGGGGGGGTGTCTGTGGGTGGGTGGGTGCTGGGTGCAGGGTTGTGTTTAATGATTTCGTGTAAGGTTTGGCCAGAAAGCCTCCACTTACCAAGTGACCAAGTCCCATCTGAGGCTGCAGACAGGAGCAGGGGACAGAGATCCAGCTCTGGAATTAAGACCTGATCAGCAAGTCCAGCTGACTCAAGATGAATGGACGGAACATGTAGAACCTTACCTGTAATTTACCTCCCTACCGTCCGTCTGTATTCCCAAATCTTACACATAATGCAGGAGAATATTTTTTAACAATGACTCATGATGTCGGTTCTGTGGAAAACATATGGATGAAGAATCCCAGAGAAGGGAAAGGCAACATAAAAGAGAGCGGGTGCAAGGATGGTGACGATTAGAAGTTACCAACTGTAGCCCCAGGAAGTCTCTGTCTGGGGGAGTGGGGGTCTGACTCACCTTCATCCAATAATTAGAAAGAAGACCTTACACAAAGGATCAGATTTCATTTCCTATCGTTGGCGTTTTTATATTTGTCTTCATCCAATAATAGTTACTTTATAATCAGCATGTTCATCATTGAGTTTTGTTGAGCTCAACTATGCTTTCCTTTTTGTTTATGTTTTAGATTCTATTAAACAAGAAGGTAAAGAGAATAAGCAAAAAACCATAATTAGAAATCTATACCGCCGGCGACGCAGTTCACTAGGCTAATCCTCCTTGCGGCACCGGCACACCAGGTTCTAGTCCCGGTCGGGGCGCCGGATTCTGTCCCGGTTGCCCCTCTTCCAGGCCAGCTCTCTGCTGTGGCCCGGGAGTGCAGTGGAGGATGGCCCAAGTCCTTGGGCCCTGCACCCCATGGGAGACCAGGAGAAGCACCTGGCTCCTGCCATCGGATCAACGCAGTGCGCCAGCCGCAGCACGCTGGCCACAGCAGCCATTGGAGGGTGAACCAATGGAAAAGGAAGACCTTTCTCTCTGAAAGAAATCTATACCAAATATCTACTGCTTATTAGAATTGATTAATGTTATCCTTTAGATAGATAGATAGATAGATGTGATACAGATACATTGACATGAAGATTTGAATAAATGTTATAGCTATAGAGATAGAAGAGATGATGATGATAGAAGTGATAGAAATATGCTGATGGGGTAGATATCACAGATTTAGAGATAAAGGGATAATGATGGTAATAATAATGGTGATAGATACAGTTGAAGCTCCTTGGTTTTCTACCCAATACCATTCTCCCTAGTGCCAACTTCTGTCATTAATTCAGTAGTATCCTTCACCAAGGTGTTATACTTGTACTACATGCTTTCCTGTTACTTTTAAAATCAATAGTTAATTTTGTTATATTGTAGCTACCAACTTGTACCCATATCAACTTGCTGTTTTTCAGCCAATTCATTTGAAACTTGGTTTCCTACATCTTACAAAGTCTCTGGAACCACTGGTTTTGATAACTTTTTTTTAAAGGATTACTCCTGTCAGGCAAATGCTCCTATTAGATAATGAAAGATCAAAGTCATGGGTATTACAAACCTAAAGAAGACTTCACATACACTCAGTGGCACCTGCACAGTATTGTGGGGCTCTCTGATTTATCAAATTAAAAGACACAGCATTTTAAAGAATTGCAGTGAGTACTAAGGAACTGAAATACTTCTGGTTTTACTTCATGGAGTTATTTTGTTCAAATAAAAGTGTTTGAAGATGAAAAACACATTTTTCTTCTTGCAGAATTAAATCATTTCCTCCCTCGTCTCATAAAGTTCATCCAGTTAGAAACAAATCAGTTCCGAAGTTCTTGCCTTTTAATAGAGCTTCAGTCTACTTGCGTTTCTCCTCTTCCTTCTTGCCATAGTCTGTAATCTCTCTCCATCGAGGGATGTTTTTCTCCACTCCTTACTTCATGCAGAGCAGTGGTCAGGAGGGAGAGCTCATTAGTCTTATTTTTCTTGTGATTTCCTCTCATTAATTTGTTATTTCATTGCAATATTTTTAAAAAGACCTCATGCTGACAAAAGCAATGTGACACAACAGGACATAACAACGTTTCTGGAGTCTCAATTTCTGTGATGTAAACACCCCAGTTTGTTTTTAAAAGGTTTTCATAATCCATTGTATAAATATACATATTCATGTAATTTCCAAAACATGTACTTTGAAGCCACAATCATTCCAGCATTTTTATCTGGTAGGAACCAGTCCCATGGAAATGTGTAACTGCAAGCTTGAATCTCAACATGTCACTTTGTCATTTCTAAATTATGTGATAGCTGGAACTCAAGAGGACAGACTTCAACAAAAATCCTAGGGAAAGTAGGGCTAGCCTAGTGGTTAAGACACCAGCATCGGCCGGCACCGTGGCTCACTAGGCTAATCCTCCGCCTTGCGGCGCCGGCACACCAGGCTCTAGTCCCGGTCGGGGCGCCAGATTCTGTCCCGGTTGCCCCTCTTCCAGGCCAGCTCTCTGCTGTGGCCAGGGAGTGCAGGGGAGGATGGCCCAAGTGCTTGGGCCCAGCACCCCATGGGAGACCAGGAGAAGCACCTGGCTCCTGGCTTAGGGTCAGCAAGGTGCGCCGGCCACAGCGCGCCGGCCACAGCGGCCATTGGAGGGTGAACCAACGGCAAAGGAAGACCTTTCCCTCTGTCTTGCTCTCTCTCTCACTGTCCACTCTGCCTGTCAAAAAGAAAAGAAAAGAAAAGAAAAGAAAAGAAAAGAAAAGAAAAGAAAAGAAAAGAAAAGAAAAGAAAAGAAAAGAAAAGAAAAGAAAATGCAGTAGAGAAGAAGGGGAAGACTCCAACAAGAGGGGCAGATGTCCCTTGGCTGCCTGCAGCCTGCCTCACCCCCAGCAAGCCCGGCCGCCCTCAGGCCTTCCTCCCCTGATCTCCTTCAGCTCCCGTGACCTTTCTGACCTTGAAGACTGCCCACTGGGAGACGGCTGTACTCTCACATCTGAAGTCATCCCTCCTGGCACTTGAGTAGGGACACAGACTACAACACCCTCTCTTGGAAGCTGTAATCCCCAGTGCAAAGATGGCCCAGTGAGGCCTGCAGTACCCTCTTATCTCCAGATGAGGCAACTCGCCAATGGAAATTCTTGACTTCTCGTTTGCATAATTTTCTCACACCGAGGTGTCCCTATAAACCCTCCCTCCCCCTTCCCCTTCCAGCCAAATCTGGCCTGTTTAAAACTCAATGTATACAAAAATATATCCCTAAGTCATATGAGGATCAGACCACCCAGCTCCTCGGCACTATCATCAGTGCCTTAGTCACCACCATTAAACATTTATCAAACACCAGCTGTTAGCAGGACTCCCATGATGCAAAGAAGTATGAGATGAATCTCTGGCTCAAAGTGCTTCTAAGGGAATGTGACCACAGGACATGCATATATTTGCATAAAGAGAAAAATAAATAGCTTTAAGGTAAATGATGTGAGCAGTCCACACCACAAAGAGTTCAGGACAGGAAAAGAAGGCTGCAACCGAGGTGGGCAAATAGGATCTCATTTAAAAGGTGGAATTTGGTAAATAGGCAGGATTGAGATTGAGAGAGACGACCACTCATTCTTCCAAGGTGTATTCTGTGAGCCAGGATGTAAAGGCTAAAAGGACCCAGTGGGTTTGAGGCCAGCCAATGGGCCCGAGCACGGTGCTGAGGTGCGTTCTACCTGCAGGGCTGGGAGCACCTCCTTCCTTAGTTGCTACATAATGTGCAGGCTGGGGCCGACACTGTGGCACAGCGGGTTAAAGCCCTGGCCTGAAGCACCGGCATCCCATATGGGCACCGGTTCTAGTCCTGCCTGCTCCACTTCCAATCCAGCTCTGCTATGGCCTGGGAAAGCAGTTGAAGATGGCCCAAGTCCTCGGGCCCCTGCACCCACCTGGGAGACCCAGAAGAAGCAACTGGTTCCTGGCTTCAGATCGGGGCAGCTCCAGCCGTTGCGGCCATCTGGGGAGTGAACCAGTGGATGAAAGACCTCTCTCTATGTCTCTACCTCTCTCTGTAACTCTGTCTTTAAAATAAATAAATCTTTAAAAAAAATAAAAAAAAAACATAATGTCCAGGCCATGTGGTGTATCTGGGAACACTGAACACCAATGCCTGGGCTTTGGCAAGGGGATAAAATTTATCTTGTGTGTTTGTCTAGCTTGCTAACAATGTGCTATTAGCTTGGAAAAGATTGAGAAGTATATGTATTTCAGCCTACTTATTTTGGTAACACTGATACAATTTTGTCACATTTTAAATTAATACAGTAGTACATGTAATTACATTTAGGAAAATGTACTCTTTTTAGCATAGCATCTTGCAAGTCTTGACAAATCCACGCAGTCTTGTCCTGTATCCACAATAGCAATTAAGATATTGAGTGTTTTTGCTCCCCAAAGCCTTCCCCTGAGTCTTGGAGAGCCTCCCCCCCGCCCCGCCCCGCCCGTCCCTCACCTCCAGGGCCTGGCAACCACGGATCTACTTTCTGCCCCTGCACCACTTCCCTTTCCCAGAATGCCATGCACACGGACTCCTACAGCCTGTAGCGTCTGAGTCGCCTTCCAGCATTTCTGCTGCACCCACGCTGCTGTGGGCGTCAGTAGCTCACTGCTCTCTGTTGCCGAGCAGTGTAACGTTGCAGAGAGGTACCAGAGTGTGCTTATCCGTACACAAGGTGAAGGGCACTTGGGTTGTTTCTGTCTTTATTGGCAATATAACAAAACTGCTATGAGCACCTGCATACGGGTTTTGTGTGAACATAAGTGTTTCTTTCACATGCACACTCATAGAGTGAGTCCTCCTCCTATGAACATGACTCCTGAGTTAGAAAGGCAAGTTCAGTTTTACCTAAAACTGCCCAACTGTTTCTCAGTGTGACCAAACTAGTCTCCTGTTCTGCAACCCCGCAGCAGTGTATGAGAGCGCCGGTTTCCCTGCATCCTCACCTGCACTTGACATTGTCATTAAAAAAAAAAAAGTAGGTATAGTCATAGTGTGGTGATTTTTCATTGTTGCTTTAGTTTGCGTGATGTGAAGCATCTTTTCATCAAATGGGGTGTTTTGAACTCTCTCTTACCTATAAGTAGCCATTCCACTACAGCAGTGGTTCTCAACAGGGGTCAGTTTTACCCTTTTCCTCTTCAGAGGACTTTTGGCACTGCCTGGAGACAATTTCATTTGTCACAATTGGGAGGAGGAGGGTCATGCTACTGGCACCCAGTAGGTGGAGGTCAGGGATGGAGCTAAACAGCCTACAGCACACGAGACAGCTGCACAGAGTTATTCATCCCAAAACATTCCCAGTGCCAAGGCTGAGAAACTACACCAGAGAGTTGTCAGAAAACTCACATGTGGGCTGCCCTAAAGACCGGGAGCTCTGCGTGTCCTATCACATTTATATTCAATAAAAATGGGCTTAGAAAACAATTTTCCAGTTAATTTTAGACCATTTTTCAAAAAAGATTATGTAAAAGGCAGAGAGATAGGGAGAAACAGAGAGAGAAAGAAAGAGAGAGAGAAAAAGAGAGAGAAAGAACTCTTCCATGTGCTGGTTCACTCCCCAACTAGGGCCAAAGCTAAGAACTCCACCCAGGTCTCCCACATGGGTGGCACAGACTCAGTTAGTTGAGCCATCATCTGATGTTTCGCAGGTACATTATCATGGAGCTGGATCGGAACTGGAAAACCAGAACTAGACTGGCACTCTGATATGAGATGCAGGTGTCGCGGTTGGCACTGCCCCTTAAGCCCTTTTGTAACTGCCAGTGTGCTCCCAGGATCAGAGATCCGTGGCCCTCAGCTGGCTACCTGCCAATGCACACTCTTTCTCAGAATTAGATGCACACTATTGATAACTTAGGAGTCTGGCCCTTCCCGATGAGAACAATGCCTCCTCACTGAGGTTTTCCTTTGTGACTGAGTTCATTTTAGTGGGAAGGCTTTGTTTTATCAAACTTTGGCCCCAGGTATGATTGCATTGTAAATCCATGAGAATGTTTATAAGTATTACCCAAAAGACAACTCACTCCTTCTGCATCTCAGCTCTCTGCCATGAGGTAAGAGACTACAAATGACAATCACGGAGCCCACGCTGGGCTTTCCCGTGCTTGGATTCCTGCCAAGACCATCGGTTGGCACTCTGCTGTCCAACAATACTGGGCAGTCACTTACCTGCCATTTGTTGTCACAAACACATCTATTTATTGGAGAACCTTTGCCTCCATTCACCCAAGAAAACAAGCTTTAAGAGATAATTGACAGACAAGCAAGACCACATAGTTTGCTGTAGAAGAATGTGGCTTCCTTTGAAGACTCCCAGATTCCAGTCATTTTTAGAGTTAGGTTTTCGCTTAGGTTCAGGAATGGAGCCACTTCAGTCCTCATTGGAGACCCTAGATGATTATCTTCAGAATAGCACAGAAGAGTAGGGAACCAGAAAGACAAGCGGCCACGTGTTCCCTGCAGCCAAAGATCTCTCTGAACATGTGCCTTCATTCCGCTCAGCACTAATGCAAAGTCACCGCTTCACTGAACGAACACTTTGCTCTGTGCCTACGGTATGTTCCGAATACTGGGCTGGAGACTTTGGCAGACCCCAAAGAAGATCAGGATGCCTTCTGGAACCTTCCGTGACACAGGGGGAGACTGGACAGTCACCCCTGCCACCCTTAGACACCCTTAGCTAATCCTTTACAAAACTTGGACCTCCTTGGGGGTTTGTGTTGTGCGAGCTGACCTTGCACACTGCAGGCCCTGAGTGACATTTCACTGATAAAATGAGCGACATCAAGCAGTGCTTCTCAGACATCTGTGTAAAGCACCTTGCTCAGAATGTCTGAGCCGCTTGATAAAATGCAACCAAAGTATGCCCGCTGGTCACAGCACTGCCAAACTCTCGGGCAAGTCTTTAAGCGCTGCACCTCCGATTCTGCGGTTATCTCCTTGCAATCTAATTAAAACAAATCCAAAACCCGTGCCACAGCCCAGCACTGGCTGCAGACCACACTTGGTCAACTAGAGAAAAGAGAGAGCGCGCTGTGCCCAAGTGATCTTGACAGAGGGACCCGCCGTCCACCACCATGAGAACGAGTGTCTGTCTGCAACCCCCAGCCAGAGCTCACTTTGTTTTCCCAAGCTCCCTTCCTCCAAGCGTTTTCCTATCAGGCGGGCGGTGCTGGGGTGGCTGGGACCCAGTCAGAGTGGACTGGCAAAGGTGTTCTGGGCTCTCCCATTTAGACTGCCCGTGGATTTGGATCACTCCCCACTGAAGGGGGCTTTGGGGCTGGGGATTCCCACGCCTCCAGGCTAAGTCCCTGGAGAGTGCCCATCACCATAAGGTCACTCTCAGAGGAGACTCCACCCACCGACCGACTTACAACCTAAGGATTCTCTAATTAGCGTCTCTAGTTCACCCAATTCGCAGTGGCCAGACTCCTCTCCTCCGCTCCCACCCCACCCATAGCCCCACAGCCCCAGCCACCCTGAGGCGGCCAGGGCTTCCCTTCCATCTCTGGCTCAGGCCAGCTGTAACCCAGCGACCTGAAGAGGGGTCGCCATCTCCCACGAGCCGCCCTGGGCCTTCGGCCGTCTGGGGAAAGCATTTTATTTCAGGAAACAGAGCAAACTGTCTTAGTCAGAGGTCTTCTACAACTCGGGGTGAAAATCCATCATAAAGCAAAGTGCCCGCTGACACAGGACAGGGACAAGAGGGCAGCGTTCTTGACCCAGTGACCAGCCAGGTTTGCGGAACACAGAATGACGCGTGAGAACGTCTCCCTGTGTCTTGGCCTTTCGCAGCTGTTGGAGCCTTCTGCAGGCCATGGTAAATAGAGAACCTCCCTTGCCCAGGGAACCACAATGTCAACCATTCTCACGAAAGAATATGAAAAAGAAACACTCACCAGGTTGGCTTCACTGGTGTAGTACTGCTGATGATCGGATCAGCATTGCGTGTGTTTTTTTTTTTTAATTACTGAAGAAGATAGGAAATGAATTTGACCCAAGAGCAAAGTTGTCATCTGAAAGCAGCAAACTTCGTGCTTCCTGACACTTTGACGTGAAACTCTGAGTCAACACTATTAAAGTTGAATGACATTATTTTGAGAAACAGTTACTGGAATCGCCTCTCAGCTGTTTTTCCCACCTTCACTCTCTTCCGACTTGCATCTAGCCTTGCATGCTAAATTAGTCTTCCCAAAATATGTTTCTCTATGCCTCCTGCGCCCGCGAACGGCAGCCAAGAATGTGGCTCCAAGAGCTGGGGTCATGGTGGAGCAGCAGGCGACTCAGCCGAGAACCCGGGCTCTTCCTTTGCAGGGTGGGACAGCGAAGGTCCAGAACAGGTGGCCTCCTCCCGGTCATCGAGTCAGCAATGGACAGAAGCAAGAACTGGCAGCTCGGGTCTGAAGCGTGCTGTGTGTGTCCTAGTCTGAGAAACTTTCACGGTTTGACCAAACGTTCCTACCCCTCCTCATCTGTCCACCTGACTCTAGCTCACGGTGCTACTCTGCAGAGAACTCTCCGAATCTTTCTCCAGCTCTCTCTCTATGCCGGGTCTCCCAGTTGATAAAGTGATGGACAACCTCCCTCTCTCCCTGTGTTCATTCTACCTCCTTCTCCTGGAAGTCCAGCGTAGTTCCTTACCCTGCTCCTATTTTTTTTTTTTTTTACCTGAAAGGCAGAGAGAGAGAGAGAGAGAGAGAGAGAGAGAAAGCACACTTCATCTGTTGGTTCATTCTCCAAATACCCACAACAGCTGTGGTTGGACCAGGCCAGGGCCTGGAGGTGGGAACTCACTCCAAACCCATGTGAGTGCCAGGGACCCAAGTGCTTGAGCCTCCCAGAATGCACGTTAGCAGGAAGTTCGATCAGGAGCAGAGGAACCACACACTCCGATGTGGAACGCAGGCAATCCCAGGAGGCTCTTATCCACGGCACCAGAAGCCGACCCCCTCCCTCCATCCCCAATTCCTTTTCTACTCATTTTCTGTACTTCATGGGTTGGCGTTCAATTGCATACCATTTTGTCCATTGTTTCTTGGGTCTTTCCTTCTTTTAAAAAAAAAAAGATTTATTGGCCGGCGCTGCGGCTCACTAGGCTAATCCTCCACCTTGCGGCGCTGGCACACTGGGTTCTAGTCCCGGTCGGGGCGCCGGATTCTGTCCTGGTTGCCCCTCTTCTAGGCCAGCTCTCTGCTGTGGCCAGGGAGTGCAGTGGAGGATGGCCCAAGTCCTTGGTCCCTGCACCCCATGGGAGACCAGGATAAGTACCTGGCTCCTGCCATCAGATCAGCGCGGTGCGCCGGCTGCAGCGCAGCGGCCATTGGAGGGTGAACCAACAGCAAAAGGAAGACCTTTCTCTCTGTCTCTCTCTCTCACTGTGCACTCTGCCTGTCAAAAAAAAAAAAAAAAGATTTATTTACTTATTTGAAAGGCAGAATTACAGAGAGCAGAGGCAGAGAGAGAGAAAGGGAGGGAGAAAGAGAGGTCTTCCATCTGCTGGTTCACTCCCTAGATGGCCGCAATGGCCAGAGCTGTGCTGATCTGAAGCCAGAAGCCAGGAGCTTAATTCAGGTCTCCCATGTGGGTGCAGGAGCCAAGGACTTGGTCCATCCTCCACTGCTTTCCCAGGCCATTAGCAGAGAACTGGGTCAGAAGTGGAGCAGCGGGGACCCAAATGGGCACCCTTATGGGATGCCAGCACGGCAGGTGGCGGCTTTACCCGTTACGCCACAGTGCTGGTCCTGTGTCTTTTCTTCTTTATGAGCATCACAGACTCATGGAAAATTAAAGGTGGAAGGCATAGAAGCCATCCAGTTCCCTCTCATACCTGCATACTGACAGGCTCTCCCGGGATTCCACCAGGAAGGAGAAAATTAATGCCTGACTCCAAAAGCCCATTCCAGGTTCGATAACTCTATCTCTCAGGCAGCTTTTCCTTGTGTAAAGACAAAAGTCTCCACCAAAATTGGCACTGTGTTCTCCTGGATGACACAGAATAAATCTAAGCCCCATTCCATGTACATGTTCTCAGATTTTTAAAGATGATTTCTGTGGACCTTCCCCTCTCCCAGGAGTCCCTCTTCCAGCCCAAATAATCCCATTCATCCCACCCTACCCATGACACGAATTTGGTGTGCTGCACACCCCACCCTTAAATTATATTGAAATTTTTTGAGCATAATATTGAAACTGAACAGACAATAGCCAGATGAAGGCTGAGTCCAGAAGTTCAACCACATCCCTTGTTCTAAATACTATGCCTCCACTAATGTATCCTGCAGCCCACTAGCTGGTCTTGGGATCCACAGCGCGCTTGCTAAAATGAAGACCTGTCATCAGGGAGTGTCTCCCCTCTTTGGTATGTGTCAGTTAGATGTTCAGATTCCTGTTGCATTTCCCCTTGTTAAAATAATCTCTTCTTTCTTCACTTCAACAAGCCATTATCGAATGCCTTGGCACCTGATGAGAAACAAGTGAGAATTAGACACTGATCATTCATGAAAAGGTGCTTATTTGTATCCCAATATCAACATGAATGTGCTTTCAATGAAGTTCAGGTGCAGTACCGTGGAAGTGTAAAGAAAAAGAGATTACTCTGACCCAGAGAGATAGAGAGAGAGAGAGAGAGAGAGAGAGAGAGAGAGAGGAGAGGCCTCAGGGAGAAGAGGTGGAATTTTAATCTAGCGAAGTGATGGCAAGTCAATTCTCCGTGACTGGAACAGAACCAGCAGTGACAGAAAAGTGAAAAAAAAAAAAAAAAGAGTGGGTAGAAATCTCAGTTCAGAGGATAAGCATAGGAGGCAGGGCTGTGCCAAATCCCTGGGTCCAGGCCAGGCTCCCAGGGCTCACCTGGCTCTCCCCCCGCCCCACTGGCATACCCCCTCCTCCTCGGCGAGTTCTCTGGTTCCCAAACACTGACATATTTGCTCATTTGCTCAGTTCTACAGCAGCGTGGCCACCTTCTCAGCACTACACAGAACCGATCAAGGTTAGTTTATGTTCATTTTTCTCCCTCCCTGCACTGAGGGTCTACACTCAAAGTACTGGGTTCAAAAATGACTTGGATGTATCCCCCCCCCCCACCTATTCATCACAGTTGTTATTCCCTTCAAATACAGTGGGGCTTGCTTGCTGCTTTCTCTGCTTTCAGTTTGAGTCTTTCCTTTGAGTTAACTTTATTTTTTTTAATATGTAGAACACTCATATGCTTGATGGGAGTTTTTATTTTGTGCTGCTTTGGTAACTTAATACACCTAGCAAGCTGGACCATTCGTAATAGGCAGATTTTTGCTCTTTAAAATTTTTATTTATTTACTTGACAGGCAGGGAGAAAGAGAAAGAGAGAGTTTTCCCATCCACTGGTTCACTTCCCAAATGCCTGCACTGGCCAGGGTCAGGCCAGGGACAAAGCCAAGATACAAGAACTCAATTCATGTCTTCCTCGTGGGTGGCAGAAGCCCAATTACTTGAGCCATTGCTGCTGCCTTCAGTTAGCAGGAAGCTGGAGCCAGGAGCTGGAGCCAGGAATTGAACTCTGGTATTCCAGTGTGGGACAAGGGCATCTTCACCACAAGGTTCATTTCCTGTCCCAGTTGATTTCTGCTCGACAGTTACCAAGGAGCTACTGAATAGTTGTATATATTAACTGACACCTTTTACTAAAGAAATGTTACATCGAGGTCCTGTAAGGTCATGCCTTTGATGTCCAACTGTGACAAGTTTGATGTGTCAATAAATAAATAAGTAAAGAACTCAAGGTATTAATGGCATCCACCCAGATGGCAGCCCTAGGATGCTCCAAAGGAAAGATCCTGCATCTGGGATGCCACTCGGTACCCTGAGGATTCCTGTCATGGGGCCTTGGCTTTGACATAGGAGTGGCTGTTGATTTTTTTGAAGCAGTAATTTGCACAATAAACTGTCTCAGATGACAGCTGCTCCTTCCTCTGAGGGAAATACTGCAAAGAAGAAAATGTTAACCTTCCTTAGGAGTTAAGACAGTCCTGTGCATACATTGCATTTCTTGGATGCATTTAGGGCACCTAATTTTGGGAAAATAGACAACTGAAAGGCAGCCAAGTTGGCCTCTCCAGGGAGAAGAGAGAGAACAGATATGACTCATTAAACAAAGTGTTCTTGGAAAATGGGTATTACTTCATACAGAACCTATTTGCTGCATTTAAAAATTATATTTATCAGTCATTATCATCATCAACAAGCTATATCATTGGCTGTAGCATGCAAACCAATGGTCAAAAGACAGATTACTTTTTAAAGAGAGTTATCAAGGATAATACCTTGAAGTTACAAAGCTCTGTCTTTCACGAGAAATTCAGATGTAGTACCATACATTAAGCACGAGTTTCCTTCCTTCCTCTCTATGGCAAAGGAGAAAAATGGGTACAAGTTCATTGTTGGCTTCTTGGAATGTGCTTTGCCAAGTATTTCATGCCCGCACACCCTGGTGGGTTGTACTGTTAAAACAGGAGTGGTCCCAAAGGAGAGTGATTGTGACACAAACACTTCGGTAGTTCTTCTGGTACTCAGGTGTGTCTTCCCAAAGCATTCAAACCATCCCACTGGGATGGAGGATGCAGGTGGAAAACTGGATCAACTTCTCTTCTTTGAATGTTGAAAACACATTTCTGACCCCCTGAGGCAATTAGAGGGAAAACAGAACTGCTCAACCACACGCATTTTTGCCGAGACAAACTGAAGTCACAGGGAGATTAAATGCCTAACCCAAATCACAGTGTGCGGTCTCGACCCAGCTACTCCATTCTCCGTTTCTGTGTTCTTAAATGGAAGTTGTGGAAGGATTCATTTGTTGGACAAGGTTCTAGATGTAAATGTAACAAGATGCATTTGACATAGTATATCAGCAATATATTGCCATGTATCAAACCACTCCAAAATATAGTGGCTTGAAATGGCAAGCAGTTTATTTGCTGGGGATTTTATGGGCCAACAGGTAGATCTGGATTCAGCTGCCAACAGTCATTTCACAGTGCTGAATTCCTCTGTCTGGCAGTCCAGCTGTGTCTGGGGCAGGTGATGGCGGCGGGGTTCTGACACAGCCTCACACAAGTACGGAGGCTGGAGTCAGCCGTAACTCAATCGTGCATTTCTTCACATGCAGCCGACATCGTGAGAAAGCAAAACCCCAACACACTGTGCTTTTTACATCTTTCAAGACATCCCATTAGACTTGCTGCAGAGTCACCGGGCAGGAGATTACCAAGGGCATGGCGGCAAAATTCACTAGAGAAAATCATTATGCTAATCTCCCACTCCATCTTATAGGGAGGTAGGTTGTATGCATAAAAGAAAACACCACAGTTCAAATCGTGCTTCCCAAGGACCCAGGCCAGGGCTCCTTCCCCCAGCCTCGGCTGTCCAGCCCAGCAATGACTCTGGTTGACGTGCAGGCACATCACACTTTGGTTGACTGAGGCATCTTCAAGGCCTAGAGACCTCGTCTTTCCCTAGCCTCTGAGCCTAGCACCCCTGTTGTCCCTTGACAGCGATCCTGATTTGTTTCATTGCTTTATTTTTGTTTTAACAAGCTCAAAATTACAGTAAAATAAAATATGTAGTTGATTAAAAAAAATCTAAAGATTCCATAAGAATAATCAAATAAAAATAGAAGTCCAACTTCACCTGTATAATCTAGCCTTCTAGATTTTTCTTCTGAAGACATTCCAGTATTATCTGAACTCCCAAGTCCTTCTCTTTTCCCACTCAGGACTTCAAAGGAACTCTTTGGGTCTGCAAAAGTGGGCGGGGATCGAGCATGTTGTTCGGCCTCTGTAGATACTCTGCAGCCCCCTGCTTGGTCCTTCCCCATGGGCTGTGAGGTCTGTGTTTGCTAACTTCAGAGCTCTTGAGCCAGGGGTCACCTCCATCACACTGGAACTGGTTCTCCCAGGCTGGAGACACACTGGCCCTGTGCGTGCTGGTGCCAGCACCGAGCAATGCTCCCCGCATGAGGGCAGGCAGAGTTACTCAGTGGGTGGCCCCAGAGCTCCAGTACACAGGAGGGTACTTAACGTGTTACTTGGGGAGCGTTAGGGATAGAAACACTTTGGTAGCTCATCTGGCATGCAGGTATCACATTACCGTCCCCCTCGCTGATTCACGTGTCTGAGGTACCCAGTGCCTCCGCTGGGGTTTGCAATCCGGCAGGCAAGGGTTTGCTTCCGCGCTGCTGCGCCCTCTCCCGGACATGTCCTCCCGAAGCCTGTGTGCACTGCTTCTCCCGCTGCCCCACATCCTGGGTCCTCACTGAGAACTCAAAGTGCAACTTCTTTGCTAAAGTCTACTTCAAGGGGAGGCTACTTGCTCCATTCTTCAGCTAGGCTTCCTTCTTTACTTTTCCAAGTTTTTTTTTTCTGTATTACATTTTATTTTTAATTATTTGAAAGGCAAGGGGAGAGAGAGAGCGAAAGAGAGAGAGAGAGAGAGAGAGAGATCTTCCACCTACTGTTTCACTCCCCAGATGCCAGCCACAGCCAGGGCTGAAGTCAGGAGCCAGGAACTCCATCTTGGTCTCTCCATGTGGGTGTGACAGGGACCCGAGTACTTGAGCCACCAACTGCTGCCTCCCAGGATACACAGTATCAGGAAGCTGGATGGGAAGTGGAGGAGAGACTTGACCTCAGGCCCTCCCATATGAGAAAAGTCATCCGCAAGCCACAGCCTAACCCACTACATCAAGTTTAACCCGACACCTACTCCTCAAGTCTACCTTTTGAACCAACAGATAAAAGTGTGCAACTTATCATGTATAAAATAAGAATTTAAAGTATACGTGCATGGTGGGATGATTAATTCTACCTAAGTAATACATGCATGACGTCACAGGTATAATTTGTGGGTAAGAACAGTTAACAAACAATCCCTGCATTTTTCAAGAGTACAACAGATAGACACCAACTACGGTCACCACGTTGCATAACAGGGCCCTTGAACTTATGCCTCCCGTCTACCTGCAACGCTGCATGCTTTGACCAACTTCTCCCCCTTCTTTCCAAGTCTGATGCGTTCCGTGTGAGCTGAGTTAGAGAGAAAGGAAGAGAAGCGTCCTCTCTCCACTGTTGGGAGATGCAGCACCATTTTTCAAAATGCTGGAGCCACCTTTTTTTGTATTTTTTCCAGAAGTAAAGAGATCCACTCTAGTTTCAAGTTGCTAGATCAGAGATCCAGTATCTTTTCTTTTTTTTAATATTTATTTGAAAGTCATAGTTACAGAGAAGGACAGGCAGAGACAAAGAGAGAGATCTTCCATCTGCTGGCTCACTCCACAAATGCCTGCAATGGCCAGGGCTGGGCAGACTGAAGCCAGGAGCTAGGAGCTTCTTCCGGGTCTCCCATGTAGATGCAGGGGCCCAAGGACTTGGGCCATCTACTGCTGCTTTCTCAGGCATATTAGCAGAGAGCTGGATCAGAAGTAGAGCCGGCCAGCGCCGTGGCTCAATAGGCTAATTCTCCGCCTGCGGCGCTGGCACACCGGGTTCTAGTCCTGGTCGGGGCACTGGTTCTGTCCTGGTTGCTCCTCTTCCTGTCCAGCTCTCTGCTGTGGCCCGGGAAGGCAGTGGAGGATGGCCCAAGTGCTTGGGCCCTGCACCCGCATGGGAGACCAGGAGAAGCACCTGGCTCCTGCCATCGGATCAGCGTGGTGCGCCGGCCGCAGCACGCCAGCCGTGGTGGCCATTGGAGGGAGAACCAACGGCAAAAGGAAGATCTTTCTCTCTGTCTTGCTCTCTCACTGTCCACTCTGCCTGTCAAAAAATAAATAAATAAAAATTAAAAAAAAAAAAGAAGTGGAGCAGCAGAGACTGGAGTTGACCCCCATTTCCACTTCTGATCCAACTCCCTGGTAATGCGCCTGGGAAAGAAGCAGATAATGACCCAAATGCTTGGGCCCCTGCACCCATGTGGGAGCTCAGGAAGAAGCTCCTGGCTCCTGGCTTCAGCTTGGCCCAGCCCCGGATGTTGCGGCCATTTGAGGAATGAACCAGCAAAAGGACGATCTATCTTTCTTGCTTTAACTCTGCTTTTCAAATAAATAAAATAAGTCTGTTTTAAAAGAATAGAAAGAAACAGGAATTCGTTTCTCTCCCAAGAAGTAACAGAGAAAGGAAAAGGAGAAGGTGACTGGCAGAGGTGGCAGGTGCCCGAGCGCAGCCTGGTGCTGGCAACCCTGTCCTGTGACCTTCACATCTTCAGTCCAGGCAGTTTCTCAGGGTCAGCACTGATGACCCCTGGGCTGGACGACTTTGTCACAGGCGGCTGTCCCACGCCTGGCAGCCTCGCTGGCCTCTACCCTCCAGGTGCCAGCTGCGACTGCCTCCACGGGTGATGGCCAAAAGCTGTCTCCAGGCACCGTCATCTGTTCCGAGAGGCAAAACTGCCCCAGTGGAGAACCACTGAGTCAGGACAATGAATGAACGAAGTGCGTGGGATGATTGGATTCGCAGTGCAAGGCCTTGAAGGATTTGCATTTCTGGCCAGGCTGATGGGGGCCCGGCAGAGCCAGCCTAGGGGGGAACAGAGGGGCTGGGGCCAGAGGGATCGTGAGAATGAGAATGGAAGGCCCAGGAATTCGCAGATTCTGCGGGGAGGGCTTTGAAGTGCTGCAGGCTGAGGTCTCTGGGGGTGAGGAGTTTGCCCCACGCCTGGCTGACACAGTCAGCCCCGGATCAGACCGTCCCTGCTCTAATCTGGCCGGATCTGAGCTGCAGACAGAGGTTCCTCCTTGTTCCTGCGTGTGACGGGGCCACTGTTTCAGCTCTTACTCAGGCTGTCCTCATTTCTTAGTGGGAATCTGGGAGAGAGCTAGGAGTCACCCCAGCCAGAACTCTCCCACGGGCCAGCGTCAGGCAGTGACACCAGCGGGCCCCATGTTGACACGAATGATGAGTGTCTCAGGCAGGGAGAGAGCCACGTGATGGGGTCTCAGCACAGTTTTGCTAAGCTTAAGTGACACAATATTTTTGGTGGTTTCCTTCAAGATATGTGTATTTTGGGGCTGGCTGTTGCGCTGTAGGGATTAAGCCACCACCTGCGACACCAGCATCCAGTATGAGTGCTGGTTCGAACCCTGGCTGCTCCGCTTCCGATCCAGCTCCCTGCTAAGGTGTTTGGGAAAGCAGAGGATGATGGCCTGAGTACTTGGGCCCCTGCCACCAATGTGGGAGACCCAGACGAAGTTCCAGGCTCCTGGCTTCAGCTGGGCCCAGCCCAGCTATTGCAGCCATTAGGGGAGTGAACCAGTGGATCTCTCCCCTCTCTCTTTTCTGCAATGCTGCCTTTCAAACAGATAAATACACCTTTTTTTAAAAACGACAGATGTGTCTCAAAATCCATCTCTAACTGCTTGCTCTGATGTTGCGTATTTGTGGCTGCTCGGTGCTGAATTCCTAGGAACCTAGGCCTTCTGTTCATTTCCCACCAATCCCTGCCCCTGCTCCCAAGGGAACCTGGGGACTTGTTTGCTCCGCCTGGCGCCCACCTCTCTTTCTTCACTGAGCACCCACATCCTTAGAATTTTCCCATATCAGTTCCTCTCCTTTCTTCCTGACTCCTAAACCCATCATGCTTTGCTGTGCTGAGAGTGTGTTTCCCCGCTGGGTCACATCAAACCACATGTGGAGGGGCTCTAACTGACTCCACCCTTCCAGCAGGAGTGGTTACCTGCCCTCCCATGGAGAGCGCTGTAAGGAGGGAATCCAGCACTTAGCAACCCATTCTGGAGACTTAGAAAGAGGGGTTCAGGGACCAGTGCTGTGGCACAGCTGGTAAAGCCACCGCCTGGAGTGCTGGCATCCCATATGGGCACCGGTTCAAGTCCCAGCTGCTCCACTTCTGATCCAGCTCTTTGCTGTGGCCTGGGAAAGCAGTTGAAGATGGCCCAAGTGCCTGGGCCCTGCACCCACCTGGGAGACCCAGAAGAAGCAACTGGCTCCTGGCTCCTGGCTTTGGATCAGCACAGCTCTGTCCATTGCGGCCATCTGGGGAGTGAACCAGCAGATGGAAGACCTCTCGCTCTCTGTAACTCTGCCTTTCAAACAAATAAATAAATCTTTAAAAAGGAAGGAAGGAAGGAAGGAAGGAAGGAAGGAAGGAAGGAAGGAAGGAAGGAAAATGGGATTCAGAGAGGTTAAGGAACGCGCCTGTTGTCACAAAGCAGTCTGATTGCAGCCCCTTTCTTTATCTTTACACTACTATAAAATTCCATGGAAAGGGGAAAGCAGAGTTCCAGTGTTGTGTTTTCTCAGTCACGGTTACCAAACATGTATGGAAGGCGTGTGCCTCTAAAAACAGTTATTTTCAAAATTCCAGCCTTCAGGTGGAATCCTAAAGGTAGAATTTAGAACCAAAGGTCCCGACACTTTTCCAAGGCTTTGATGCATTTTCCCTAACTCCCTGCTTTTAAAATCCTTGCCCCTTTCACAGGTGAAAATACGTTATTTTGACATTTTATTGTGCATTCTTTCTTTATCTCATAAGGCTGAGCATTCTTTCATATTTATGGGGTGTTTACACTTCTGTTCACGTCCTTTGTCTGTTTTTGTGTTGTCCTTTTTCCTAGTCTTTTGCAAGGTTGTTTTTTAACAAGGATACTGACCCTTTAGCACAGTGCTAAAATATTTCTGCCAGTTTGTCTTTGCCTTTTTATTATTTAATGTTTCTTTGGACACATAAATCTTGTTCTTTTTCATAACAACTTATTCTGTTAATATAGTACTTAGTGCTCAATTTTTTTGTTGATTTTTTTGTTGTCTTCTTCTTTTAAAAAGCTTTGTGTCTTACTTTTATGACAATCCATCTGTAATAGATTTTAATATTTCAAGTGAACTTATAGTTCAATCCTTTACAAACAACCAATTTTCCCATTGTTCATGAAAGATTCAAATCTTTCTCCATTGGTTCCTTTATTATCTATTAAGTCCCTAAACGTTCTTGGGCGTCCGTTAGGCTAACTGTTCTGTTCTGGTTATCCATTTATCAGTGCTTTTAAAGTAGCTCTCAATCTTCTTGAATATTTAACACTTTTTCCTCTTGCATTACCCTTTTCCAAAACTTCTTCTGCTCTCCTGGCCTGTGTATCTTCCAAATGAAAGTTAAAACTGTTGTGTCACTCATGTGTTGTTAAATCTTATTATTTATTTATTTCACTTGAAAGGCAAAGAGACAGAGACAGAGGAAGTTCTAAAGTGGTGGCTCAGACCCCGAATGCTTAAAACACCTGAGGGAGGCCGGCGCCGCAGCTCACCAAGCTAATCCTCCGCCTGTGGCGCCAGCACCCCAGGTTCTAGTCCCAGTCGGGGCGCCGGATTCTGTCCCGGTTGCCCTTCTTCCACGCCAGCTCTCTGCTATGGCCTGGGAGTGCAGTGGAGGATGGCCCAAGTGCTTGGGCCCTGCACCCACGTGGAGGAGAAAGCACCTGGCTCCTGGCTTCAGATTGGCACAGCATGCTGGCTGTAGCAGCCATTTGATGGGTGAACCAATGGAAGGAAGACCTTTCTCTCAGTCTCTCTCTCTCTCACTGTCTAACTCTGCCTGGAAAAAACACACACACACACACACACACACACCTGGGGGAACTCAGTCCAGGTTTCCTGTGTGACCTGCGGGGACTGAAGGACCTCCCAGGGTAAGCAGCAGCAGGAAGCCGGAATCGGGGTTGGGGCTGGGGCTCAAACCCAGACACTCTGATAGTGGATGTAGGCGACCCAACTGGCATCAACTGCTGTGTCAAATGCCAAGTGTCCCCCTTTCAGCTCACTTTTTTTAAGAGAAGAAAACTCCTATTGTTAATTCAGTCGAGTCAGTAAATTCTGTGTCTGTTACCTGCAGTTCCCCCAAGTCTGACTGTTCTTTGCTGCCCACCCCACGCAGTCACCCAGGAAACACCAGCCTTTGGTTGCACTTGCCTGGTTATTCGGCTCTGTCCCACATCACCCACCCTCCACCTCCAGCTCCACTCTGGGCAGAGGCAGCGCCTCCTCTGCCCAGCAGCCTCACATCCACAGATGGCGCTGAACAGAAGATAAGGCGAAAATAGAGCTCAGTGGAGGTGGATGTGGGAGGCGAACTTCAGCCTGGGTGTCCAGGTCGTGGCCGTGACCTCCGGGAGCTTAGCTGGGCCTTCCCAAAGGCAGAGCCCCCAAGGGTGCATCCTAATCATAATCACTTCTAAAGCCTCCCACCAGATCACTGCCTCTCTCCAACCTTCTGCAGAGCCGCTGCGACACCACCCACGGCAAAGATGATTTCTGTCAAGGACCCAAGTCAAAGACTCACGGAACCGAATTTTAATTTTGACAGCATAGAGGGGGAATAAACATCACCATACTTTATTGCTCTGAATCTGTTGCTAAATTCTTTGCTTCTCTACAAGTCAGAAGCCCGATAAACAACTCTGCAGTGTTCCAATAACTACTTTGACTGTCATTTCACATGTTCTGAATGATTCATAGTCTTTCTGTTGATCCCAGCCACAGGAGTACTTTCCGTCTAAAGCATTAAACCTGAAAATCTAGAATTCTCAGGGTCCGGGGAAGCAGTGGGGATAGAGGAGCTGAAGCTGGTGGCAACAAAGTGGAGGTGGGGCTTGTATGTTTATCTCCGTACCTACCCTTACTGCCCTTGAACTCTGGCCACTGTCTCATTAGACTAGAAACAGAAGGGGACTGTACTCCTCTTTAATTATACCCTCAACCAAAGATGCTTACTGTGTCCTGGCTACCTAAGCAACACCCCTTCTAAATCCACACTCACACCCTACAATGGGAAACAAGTGGTAGGATGATCCCTTATACATGTATGGGAGTGTCAAGTTTCCAGCTCTGCACCAAGAGTTTGTAAAGTGATGGCTCCATGGGCTGGCCCTATATATAGGAGGAGCTGGGCCCCTCCCGAGTGATAGGATTGAGAGAGCGATAGGATTGAGAAGGCTGCTTACGCGAGTCGCCCCAGCCCACACGCCCACACCCAACTGTCGCAGAGCCCGAAATTCCTACCGTTAAAGTTACTACTTTTGTTCCAAGCTGAGAGCATCAAGAACTCTGGTTCAAATACAAATCTCACATTCGAGAATTGTCCCATGACACTCAACTGCAAATAGCATCACATTTCTTCATATTTTTTAAATTGCAAAACAGAAAGGATTAGGGTGGCTTCTAAAGAATAGGATAGGGGGAAGAAAATAACCCTTTAATAGTGGCAGAAACTGACAGACAGCCCCTCACCCAAGCCCTGAGGGCTGATAAATGGGTGGTGCAAGTGGTATCATGTACCTTCTGATGTGATACGATGAGAAGAACACGCCACCCTGTGAGATGCTTCCCCAGAGACCACTGTCTCAATCTACTCACGAGGGGGAAAGAACCAACAAGCCCAGTTTGGGAAACCCCCTACAGAATAGCTGGCCAGTAATACGCAAGACTGCCAACAAAACCTAGGGAAGACTGCGGAACTGTCATAGACCAGAGGAGACTGGGGGCACCTGATGGCTGGACACAGTGTTGTAACCTGCACTGGATCCTGCAACACAGAGAGGATATTAGGGCACAAATTGGTGACAACCAAATAAAGTTGGGAATTTGGTTGATAACACACCAATGAAGGCATCTGGCTGTTGACATACTATAGAAATCTGTGTCAACAATTGGGTGACATTGCTGTCAATCTAACATCATTCCAAAGTAAGTTTTATTCTGAAAGAACCAGGGAAAAGTCAAATATCCATTGAATTCTCTGGGGCTGCCACTCCCACTCTTGCACCTTATAGGAACTCTGGAAATGGAGACAGCCCCTAAATGAGTCTCGACTTCTAGGGTCCACGTTCAGCTAGTTGGCCTTACGTCACCCATGTGCTTGTGACTGTGACCCGTGACCATTGCTGTCTGTCCAGTGCTGTAGCTCTGTCTAAAGCAAGCCTCACTTGCTCTGAGCCCAGACTGGCCTGGCCCCGAGCCTGCAGACAGGAAATGCTGAGTGTAACACCCCTGGCGTGCCAGCCTCAGTCCCAGGAGACACTTGCCTTGGCTGTCAGGGCTTTGTCCACCACTACCTTACCTTTCACTGGTCTCCAGGTAAGCAGCCCTCAACCACAGTATCACCTTCCAGGAGGTAGCACCTGCAAGCTGGAACAGGTCTCGGGCATTCCAGAACCTCACCTCCTTCCCCGCAATCAACCCTGGAGCTCCACCCTCTCCTTCCTCCCCTGGGACCCTCGGAACCCTCATCCCTCCAGTGCGCCGAGTCCTGTCTTCCACAGAAGCCCACACAGTTGATAACAAAGGCATCTAACTCTCCTCTGAAGTGACACTCGGGCTAGAACCTGTCTCTTCACGTGAGAGGAGGGGGAAAATACCCAGCATTGCTTCCTGATGAGCTTGAAGCTGAGAAAAAATAAGCATAGTTCATTCTCAAACTCATCACTCCACCGCATTAGAAGTCCAACATACGGCCTGTTCACCGACATGGGGAGAGTGACACGACACACAGTGGTGGGAAGAATTGGTTCCAGCCCCATGCTGTCCCCCCAGCCCACCCTGCCCCCAAGGAGAAAGGGAAGAACAAAAGGACAGGCCTCACCCTAAATGGTCGACCAGGAGTCTGGGCAGCGTGCTGCTGGGAAAAACCAACAAAGAATGGTATGAGTCCTTGGGGAGCTCCAAGGTGACCACTCTACATGAAACTAGGGCTCAGGCCCAGCCAGAAAACAAAAATGGTTTGCAATGTACATGAGAATTTTCTTTCTTGATACGAGTCTAGACTGCGCTGTCCCCTGAGGTTTGATACTTGTGTCTCCTTTGGAACTGTGTGCAAGCTTGCGCCAGCAAGATCAAGTCAGGGAATCCGGACTGTGCAGAACTGGGAACAAGGAGGCCCCGACTGGAGGGCTCAGTCCCTGGGGGCCTGCAGTGCCTCTTGAAACCTCACTGAGCCTCAGGCTGGGGCCCAGGATAGCAACCTGTAGACATGGCAGCCTGCTTAGAATCTGGGGACCTGCTGGCAGGAAGGTGGCCACCACGGCCAGTTGGTAGAGGATCCGGCAGCTTGTCCTCACGTGTCAGGGGGTGGTCTCAGGCCCAGGTGCGGTGTCTTGGCCCCGTGTGAAGCAGTGGGGTAGCCATCAGATCTCCAGAACAGACTCCAGGGATTGGTGCTGGCTGCAGAGTCGCCACACTCCACTCTCTAGCTCTCTCAGAATGCGTAAAGTCACGGAGATATTCCAGCAAATTCCTTTTCTGTTTCATGGGGTCAGACTTGGTCTCTGTTATTTGCCACCCAGAACCCTGATGGACACATGCTAATTCTTTTTATCCCATATTTATGTAGATAAACGGAGCATGGAGATGATTCCCTTCAGCCTGGAAACCCTGAATTAAATGGATGGGATGCAACCCGGCTGCTGTTTCACCAAAGGGAATTAAATTGTGTTTTTGTTTGCTCCTTCCAGAACACATATCAAGTAACCCCAGCTTGCGTGGTTTCTGAGCCTTGGAGACCTAAAAGCCACTAGTAAGCACACGAGGGGTTGTGAGTTAATTATAACAGCCTTCGCTGGGTTTGGCTTGCGGTTTTCCTCCCATAATGAATGTCGAGCTCTGTCGTGTGTGTCGCTGCTGATGCTTTTAACCAACGATCTAAGGCTGCCTTGAGATTCTTGGCTTCATAATTCCCATTTCCAGTCCCAGTTTGGAAATAAAGCAAGATTGGAGGCTCAAGACAAAGTTTCTAAGCTGTGAAATAGGCTGGTGGGCCAAGGCAGAAGGAGATTCCTGAGAGCTCTCCGCTCCCATTCTTGTCGATTTGCTTTGTTTCACTTCTTCTTGTAGCAAGCTCACTTTCTGTTGCTCTTCTTCTCCCCGCCCCTCCCACCCCCGCCTCGGTGCTGAGAGCTGATTTCTCCCTCAATGTATTGCAGTATTTGCTCTGTGGCTGTAGGTTTCTGGTTTCTTCTAGGCGCTCCTCTTGCACAAGGAGAACTCATACTCAGGTCTTGGCATCAAAAAGAAATGAGGGTGTCACATCTTTGGTGTTTGTTCAAGGAGGATATAGAATATTTCCCACCTTTTCCAGACCTCATCACACTAACGAGAACCCAGCAGAGATGGCATTGCCAACACTCCTCGTTTAGCTTCGAAATTTCACAGTGCTTGAGAGAGACAGGCAGGGGATGCAGGAGGGTTTTATTTCGCCCTCTGTGAACTCCAGACATTACTCAGCACAGGTTGGAAGCCCCTGAGACTAAAATGAGGATGCTGCTTTCTCTACCCAAGGGCAGGTGCAAACGCATCTGGTCTGTGTGTGTGTGTGTGTGTGTGTGTAAAATTAACCCTTGTTCTTCGTAGAACTCGCGTTGATCTCACTGTTTCAGATATCCAGACTCTAAAAGTAATAGAAGCTGAATGTTGTCCTGGCATGAGTTTGGCCCACGTGGCCCCAGTTCCAGACCCACGGTGACCTCCAGGTTTTCTTCTGAACCTCCAGAAACTTCTTTTGAGACTGAGGAAGGAAGAGTCGGCGGAAGTTGTTGAAAACAAAAGCTATTTCTGGAGGCTTCTGCAAACTGCATGGGAAGATGAACTAGAAGTCCTCTCCCCACCCAGCTCAAGCTTCCTCTTGAGCACGTGCAGCCCCTTGGCTATTTGGCATCACCCAGAGTCAATGACTTGGGCAGTGTCCAGCACAGGCTAGGTGTGTAGTTAATCATGATGGACGAACCAATGGCCACATCATTATTTGCAATATCACCCTAGGCTCCGATTCCTAAGGCAGCGTGGCTTCAAGCAGCATCCTTGCAAGCTTATTGTCTCACAGGGGATGTGCCCTCCAAACCTCGGTGTATACAGGGTGTGACTCTCACGGAGGCCCACGAGATGCATTGTCCTCAGCTGTCCAGCCCTGCTCTCTGGGGCAACAGCTTGCCTTTGTCTACGCACTTGACCCTCTCTGAAGTCCTGTTGCCTACTTGATCTCATTTGAGTCTCAAAGCAAGAAAGGAGGGTGAGTTCTATTCTAGTTTTATCATTATGGAAACTGGGGTTCTAGTACAGGCCTGAGCTGTGTCTCCCCAAAACCCATAAGCTGAAGTCCTAACCTGTGGCACACAGACTTCACAAGCTGGCTGTATTTGGACATGGGGTCTTTGAAAAAGCAATTAAGTTACAGTGGGGTTGTTAGGGTGGGCGCTAATTAAATTAGATGAGCCACACACACAGGGGAGACCAGGCACCCCGAGGAGAGAGAGAAACCAAACCTGTGGACCCCTCCGTCCCTGACGTCCAGCCTCCAGCACTGCAAGGGAGCGTGGTATTTTGTGTTAGGTCAGCCCATCTGCGGCGTTCCGCTGTGGCAGTGCCAGCAACATAACACAGACTCTAAGAGGTCATGTCACTCGTAGCAGAGGTCTCGCTCCCAGGAAGGGTGAACTTTAGCCCTCATGCCCCAGTGTGAGAACCTTCATCGAATAAAACATCTCGGGCTGGGGGGTGGGGGGGCAGAAGTGCTGCCCCCTGGCTCTCCATGGCTGATTCCCACGCGCAGAGACTGCCCACAGCACTCCTTTAATTCCAGGTCTCCTCGCGGCCAGTGGCACTTAGAGCAAAGTGTCCCTGGGCTGCATTGGAAAAGGACTCCGGCTTCTTTCCCTCCACTCCACCTTCCCATCCCCCTCCTCCTCTGGAAACCTAAGCCATCCCTCTTCTGTCCCGCATCTGAAGTTGGAGCCAGGCTGTTTTGTTTTGCATTTGGACGGGGAACCGAAACTTGGGTGTGACCAGTGTTTTGCACTCTGAGCCCATTTCTCCTTTTCCTCCTGGGCTCGGAAGAGGAGGTTGATGGCCTCCAAATGGCCTGGCCCTTTGGGGAAATGTCTCAACGCTGAGCGAACCAGAGTGGCTCAGCCACTAATGTGACTGGGAATGGGTAGCCGCTGGGAGCCATGCTCTAGTCTGGGTACAACACGCCCCCTACTGAAAGGGCTAGAAAACGCATCTGTCGCTGCGGGAAGTCCTGTGGGGTTGGGGAGGGTGAGGGGGCAGGAGGTCATGCTGACTTTCCCAGCAGGCACAGATCAAGCACTACCTGGTTAAAATAGAAACTGCCAGAGGTGACAGTGACACAATCCACATGTGCAGCCAGAGGGGCGGTCGCACACTGGGCTCGCAAGCCAGGCTCCGCCTAAAGACCTGTCCTGGATCCACGACGATGCCGCACCCTGCCCTGTTCCAGGACCAAATCCCCAAGTGGTCTGAGAGTTCAGGCTCCTGCTTATTAATTTAGATGATACACATGAATTTAGATTCATAAAAAAATAAGCCTTGTATCTTCACAATTACCACCCTTGTAGTTTTCAAGGTCATCATTAGATTGTTATCAATAATTGCACAATTGGCAATGGCTCCAATCATGCCAGCAAAGGCCAACCTCAAATCTGTGGTCTTTGTGCCAAGGGGAGGGGTTGGCACCCCTCCCAGACTGTGACACGGCAGCTCGGGGGATGTGTGACCATGAGATATGTCAGCTGCAAGTGACACAGCCCATACCTCTCTTCTAAGTGACCTTGGAGGTCGGACAAATCTAAATCAACTGCTCCCAGAGCAATTATCACAAAATGAAGCAAGGGGACCAGCATGGCAGGTGGTGGCCCATCATAACAGCCCTCTGAAGAGGACTTGGCTCTGGATGCTAACCCTGTACAATAGAGTCTTGAACAGAAAACCAAACAAAATCATGTTTTCTACTCCCCCATGAAAAGCAAGTCTGCAAAATTCTAGATGCAGCCCAGTGCTATCATCAAAGCTCCAGAAATATACCCAGCTACCCATGCAAATGTTCTCCCACAGCAAGCGGAAATGGCTCCGTGAGAACAAGTCCCTGAATGTCAAGCTAGAAACCCATCCAGCACAGGAGAGAACCAATGAAGGCAGTTTTCCTTCCTGGAGAGAAAAGCGGTGAGAAGGGAGGTGTGTTCTCAGGCAGGAAGGAAGCCTGGCTCAGCAGCCGCGTGGGCTGCAAGGAGCCCTGGGCCCCCGGGTTAGAGGCACCGTGGAGAGAAAGTCCTGAAAGCAAGGCAAAAAGTGAGCTCTAGAAAGTGAAAGAAAGGCAAAGCAGTGGTGCAAGCTGTGGGGAATCAGAGGGGCTGCAGCTGCAGGCAGGAAGAAGTAGCTGACGGGGAGCTGCTCCTACCTCACTCTCCGCTTGGTAGCACCTTTCAAAGTCCTGCCTAGACCCTGAGACAAAGAGGTAAGGCCGCCCAGCCACGAGGGTGTGGCTCCTCCCTGGCCTTTGAGCTCTGCAAAGCCCTGGCTCTCTGCTCCCTCCACCCCCCAGGGCACTGCCCTGGACCATGGGCTGCCATCCTTTGATTCATAGATGGCTCCCATCCCAACAGCCCTTTCTAGGAGACCAGAGGAGCTCAAAGTGCTCGGAGCAGGGAATGATGCGTTGGCTTAGTTTGGAAGCCCTGGAACCAGGACAAAGCTGGGTTTTCTCTGTCACTTTCTTCCCAAAGCCAAGAACCCGATCCTTTGCCGTAAAGGATCAGGCAGCCATGTGGCCACTGGGCAGTCACTTGGTGGGGGCTGCGTGGAGAGAGAATGCTTTGCCAGCATCACAGCTGCCACGAAGGGCCAGTGACTCAACAGTGAGAAAATCACCCGTGAGTCAGAGGTGGGGACCCTCAACCGCTCCCTGAGACAGAGGGCTGCTGACTGACAGGGCTCAGCAGCAGGTGGGAAGAAGAGAGTCCCACCCGGGACAGTTCCTGTCCTGCCAGGAACCAGCTCCCTGTCACCTGGACACAGGGTTCTTCCAGAACAGGGCGGTCCTCCTCCCATCTCTCTAGCTGAATTATTTTCAGGCCCCGCATCCTGCACTTATGTCACCTGGCCCTGGGGCGGTCTGTCGTCAGCACAGCCACGTGGGATGGTTGGGGTGACTTGGCTCTGAAACCCAGAGCTTCTGCTTTGTCTCTGGTTGCCCTCTAGAAATCAGAAGCATTCGGTGAATGGTTACAAGTGAGGGGCACGGCCAAGTGCTTGGGCCCTGCACCCACATGCGAGACCAAGAGGAAGCGCCTGGCTCCTGGCTTCAGATTGGTGCAGCACACTGGCCATAGTGGCCATTTGGGAGGTGAACCAATGGAAGGAAGACCTTTCTCTCTGTCTCTCTCTCTCTCTCTCACTGTCTTACTCTGCCTGTAAAAAAAAAAAAAAAAAAAAAAAAAAAAGTAAGGGGCACAGATAGGGAGGAGAGTCTTGTCATACCTCACAAATGACATTGAATATAATAAAATTCTAAAGCATAGAGCGAAACCTGCTGGACTTCTGCTTGAGGCAGCAGTGACATGACATTAAAGCAGTTCCCTTCCTTTCTGTTTCCAAGATCACAGCTTGATCAGCCCCATCCTGAACCTTCTCCAGATACGGACAACGCCAAGCCAAGCCGGAGCTCAGAAATCCAAAGAGTGCCCTCCAGCCTAGACTCAGAACCTAGCCTTCTCCAACATGAAAAAGACCCTCTGCTGAGGTCGCTCAAGTTGAGTCGCAAATTTTTAGAGTGCGGGCAACTATGTTGACTATCCAAAGAGATACTCTGAAGCGAAGAAGGCAGAGATTTAGATAGCCCGAGACGTGGTTGCCCTGCCTGGAGTGGCGAGGCTGAGACGTGGAGCTGCCAGCTCCAAACGCAGGAAAGAGCTCAGGATCCTGCAGGCCTGGCAGAATGTAAGGAAAACACTTGTCCAGCGGCAGGCTGAGAGCCTCGTCTGCCACCTAGTGGCACAGACAGCCTCAATCTAACTCCAATGTTTGAGCAGCTCCTAACCTGCAAGACTTGTATGAATTCTTTATTTTTTCACTCAAATGTGTTTCTTTAAAAAAAAAAAAAAACCCTCATGGGGCTCAGCAGAGAGAAGAGTGTCCATAAGAGTTGGCTTTGAGTCTTCTGGTGCATTCTGGAGACTTCTCTACCATGGGTATCTCACCTGATCACTGGCAGCTGGTGACAGCAGCTTCCTTCTTACCTACGTGATCCACAGCACAGACACAACACACACCTCTCCTGAGCCAGGCAGAAGCCAGGAGCCAGGTGCTTCTTCCGGTCTCCCACGTGGGTATAGGGGCCCATCCTCCACTGCTTTCCCAGGCACATTAGTAGGAGCTGGATCAGAAATGGAGCAGCCGGGACTTGAACTGGCATCCACATGGAATGCTGACGTTGCAAGCTAAGTGTTTTTAACTCTGCCACATGTACTTGTCCTCCAGGTTGCTCCTGAAATAATTTCACTAACAGAAGGTACACTCTACTCAGGATATGGTGATGGGAATAGTCAAAATTAACATTAGTGGGCATGTGTTTGGCCAAGCAGTTAAGTTCCCAGTTGAGATGCCGGAGTCTCCCATTGGAGTTCCTGGCTTTGATATACCCCAGCCTCCTATTTATGCAGCCCTGGGGGGCAGTGGTAATGGCTCCAGTGACTGAGTTCCTGCCACCCACACGGGAGGCCAGGATCAAGCTCCCAGCTCCCAGCTTCGGCCTGGCCCAGTCCCAGCCATTACCGGCACTTGGGAAGAGAAGCAGAAGATGCGAGCTTGCTTGCTTGCTCTTTCTCCCTCTCTGTCTCTCAAAAAATAAATGCATAATTATAAGGCAAAAAGATTCTAGAAAATTTGTACTCAGGTCATTTGAGGTTGTTCAAAGATATCTCTTCAGTTTCATTGTTAAAGATTAAGCACAAAGCAGTCATCAATGGCACCCAGCATGATTACTTCTAGATTCCTGTTTGAACCTCTCTGTACTTCCTATGCATCTTTCCCAGACATTTGATCCATGTCAATTAAACTGGATTAGAAGAAAAAAACGTCAGTAAGTCATCAACTGTACTTGGCCTTAAAATCTTGGGCTTCAAAGGGCAATATTTTCATTTAACAACAAGTAACAGAATTTTAAAAATGACAGACTCTGATCCTTTCCTACCGAGCAAACACTGCTGCTCAGGGAGCTCTTACACTGGCTCTTGGCAAATTAAACAACCAAAGCAGTTAATGCAAAACGTATTTTATTTTAGTAAATTTTTGCCAAGGGAACATTACAGTACAGGAACCAACATTTCTAAAAATATAAAAATCTATGTATAGGCATAAGACATATCTGAAAACAGAATCTGGAGCAGCCTAAGACACTGTTGCTTTCTACTGCATATTAATTTGAATGTCAGCCGGTCCTGTGGCGCAGCGGGTTAAAGCCCTGCCTGCTGAGCCAGCATCCAATATGGGAGCAGGTTCGAGTCCCGGGTGCTCCACTTCTGATCCAGCTCCCTGCTAGTGCACCAGGGAAAGCAGCGGAGGATGGCTCAAGTTCTTGGCCCCCTATACCCACATGGGAGACCTGGAAGAAATTCCTGGTTCCTGAATTCTGATAGGCTCAGCTCTGGCCATTGTGGCCATCTGGGGAGTGAACCAACGGATGGAAGACCTCTCTCTCTGTCTCTACCTCTCTATATAACTCTGTCTTTCAAATAAATAAAATAAATCTTTTTAAATGTTATATCAAAGCTCTACCTCCTTGCAGATAAAATTTGTCCAAGTATCAGAGCGCAGTCCACTGCCCTCTGATCATCTACTCCCGTATCTGAAAAACTGGCAAAGAACAAAAACCTTTCCTGGAGACCCTAGCACGCTGGCAAGGAACACACGCCACCGTTGTGTACTACAGTCAGCCAGGCACGGCACATTCTTTCTCAGTGACCTGCAGAGTAAATTGCATCTTGGGTTGTACAAATTAATCTGAACTACCCAGGGAAAATGTGACCAGTAGAGAGATCTATTGTGAGACTGTTTATATGCCTGTATTAATTTTTCTTCAGTGCTGTGTAATTTGGTCTCTCAACTGCTTACACAAATAGTGGTTAAGAGAACACTGAGGGGGACAGGCATTTGGCCTAGCGGTTAGGGTAACAGTTAACCTGCCCACCTTCCACATCCAAAATAACCACTCTGGCTCCTGAATGCCAGCTTCCTGCTAATGCAGATTTGGGGCGACAGCAGGGATGGTTCACGTAGTTGGGTCCCTGCCACCTATGTAGGAGACCTTGCTCTCAGCCTCTCCCCAGCTCAGTCCAAACCTTTGCAGGAATTTGCAGAGTGAATCGGTGGATGAGGAAGAGCATGGGCGCTCGCTCTCTCTCTCTCTCTCCCTCTCTCTCTCCCTCCCTCCTAAAGATATTTAAAAATAAATGTGCCAGTGCACAGTGTCAGTTTGTGTCCTGGCTGTTCCACTTCCAAGCCAGCTCCCTGATAATGGCCTTGGAAAGCAGTAGAAGATGACCTAAGTGCTAGGGCCCCTGCCACTTACATGGGAAACCAGGACGAAACTTCTGGCTCCTGGTTTTGGCCTGGCCCAGCCCTGGCTGTTACTGACATTTTGGAAGTGAACCAGCAGATGGAAGATCTCTCTCTCCCTGTCTCTCCCTCTCTCAGTGTCAGAGTTATCTCTTTCAAATAAATAGTAAATAAACCTTAAATAAATATATAAATATATGAGAACAATGACTAATTTAGACCTCATTCACTTTCTCAGTTAAGTAGTAGATTATCTGTACTCTTTGTGTCTGGCACTGGTAGGGCTCAGGACCTAGGAATTTGGTGTCCTGGCTGAGAGCATAAACCCTAGAGCAGATCACCTGGGTTCAGACTGGATTTCCAGCTAATGAGCTGGCTGCTTATTTGCTGGATGACTTAGAGCACATTGTGTACCCTTGTGTAGTTCAGTCATCTCTAAAATGAGATGCTTTTTTTTCCTCCAAGAACCAAGGAAGCTACCATGAGTCATCTGAAACAGTCCCTGATTTCTCCTAGGCATCTGTCCCTTGCATTAATACAGCATGGATTATAGGTATGGATTTCATTAATATAGGTACGGATTAACCAGGTGAAGAGGCATCACCCCCACCCTTACATAAATCATCAGAAGAGACAGACAAGTGTGAGACTACACCTAGTTCATTGTCAGGGAGGCATTTGTTTGCTAGTGACGTCAGACTTAATGATTTTTTTTTGATCGAGCTGTTCAAGGTCACGATCAATGCCACCCAAGTTCTGACCTCACATGAGTCTATCAGAGAGGCCCATGGACCCTGCTGTCATGCTCCAGTAAATTGGCCCATATTTTCTCGGTTGGTAACAATGTCTTCTCAAAGAGCCTGAGGTGCCCCTGGTTCTGTTTTACATCACTCTATGCCATTTCTTTGAAACCTACCAATTTGCTCACCACAAAAGTGGGTCTCAACAGGTCTCTGGAATTATCTGAAGTTCCAACACTTAAAAAAATTTATTTATTTGAAAGAGAGAGAAGGACAGAGAGAGAGAGAGAGAGGACAGAGAGATCTTCCATTCACTGGTTCACTCCCCAGATAAGTAGGCCAATCTGAAGCAAGGGGCCAGGAGCCGGGCACTTCTGGGTCTCTCACACAGGTGCAGGAGCCCAAGCACTTGGGCCATCCTCCACGGCTTTCCCAGGCGCATTAACAGGGAGCTGGATCAGAAGTGGAGCAGCTGGGACTCGAACCAGTGGCCATAAGGGATGCCAGCACTGCAGGCAGCAGCTTTATCCGCTACACCACAGCGCCAGCCCCTTCCACCCCTTTTCCTCAAAGTCCTTGGGAAAACTCTGAGGCTGAGGATGCCTGGATGTTGGCTGAGGAGTCTCTGCAGATGACAGGACTGTGTCATAGGAGCCTGGTGCCTGCAGGCAAAGGCTGTCAGAGCACTTGGGTGCACAGGAACCTGCAGGGGGTGTGCATACTCTGTGTACACAAGGAACTGTGTGGAAACCAGCTGAGGGCTCTGGCTTCTGATAAGGCTAAGGAGAGGCTGGCACCGAGCAGGTGCTCTGGGGCGTAGCTAAAGGCTCCCCCGGAAGTCTTCACCCGCACACACGGCTGACACCCTGCCCCACCAGAAGCCTCGGGAAGGTTCTCCAGCCTGGGGTGTGCCTCCACTGCCTGCCACCCGGAGAGCTTGCGAGCATGCTCACTTTTGCGGCGAGAGACTGAAAGGAACTGTGTGCACCCGAGGCTGCGAGGCGGTGAAGTGGTAATCCACACACGTCTACCTGCAGAGCTTCCTTCATCCATCAGCTTCCACCAACTGCGGGACCCAAGGGTGTTGCTGTGGGTTGGGCACCCATGCCTGCAGGCCAGGAGGAGGCCAGAAGGGTGCGACCTCAGACAGATCACCTTCTCTGAGGAGTCTCTGTCCTCATTGCATAACCAGGGACTAGACTAGATCCAGGATTTTCAAATAGCAGCCGCAGTGAGCTGAGGACTCACTCCGCTTCCCAGAGCCACACGGTCAACTTAAAACTTGAATTTTTCAAGCTCTTCCTCCCTCCCTCCCTCCCTCCCTCCCTCCCTCCCTCCCTCCTTCCTTCCTTCCTTCCTTCCTTCCTTCCTTCCTTCCTTTCTTCCACTGTTAAAACATCCTGCCCAGAGCAGGTGTTTGGTGCAATGGTTAAGACACTGCTAAAGATACACAAGTCCATACCAGAAAACCTAGGTTTCAGTCTCAGCTCTGCTGCCAATGCCAGCTTCTTGTAGTGTACTGCCTGGGAAGCAGCTGCTGATGGCTCGGGTAGCTGGGTCCCTGCCACTCGCATGGGAGACTTGGATTGAGTTCCTAGCCAATAGCATCAGTCTGGCCGAGCCCTAGCTGTTGTATTTGGGGAGTGAACCAATAGATGTAAGATTTTTCTCTGCCTTGTCTCCCCCACCAGCCTTTCAAATAAATTAAAATTCATTAATGAATGAATTTCAAAACCCCATCCTATGTTATACAAAATTACGTGACAACGGAGGGGCATTCTTCTTATCCTTAGCCAAATAAAAGGCAGCAGGCTCAGAATTCGGTTGTTGAACTTGGCTGGTCTCCAGTCCCTGCAAGTTGTATCACTGGCAGCGGCAGCTCTCTGCTGAAGGCTCTCTCACCTCTGAGATTGGCCTGAACAGTCAATCTTCCTTTCTTGTCTCTGACTCAACATCAGGCAGAAGATAATCTACAATCCGCTGGTTTCAGCAGCCCATGTAGTGAATATGGGCCTGGCACAGATTACCCTGGCCCCTGCCAGCAATGACTCATAACACATGGGGTGTTGCACATTTTTAAGACAGTTGGTGAACTCCAGTGCAACCACTGGAACTTTTTTATTTTTGAAGATGTATTCACCCATTTGAAAGCCAGATGGAAGAGAGAGATTTTCCATCCACTGCTGCACTCCCCAAATGGCCACAGTGGCCAGCACTGGGTCAGGCCAAAGCCAGGAGCTGGGAGCTCGTCTGCATCTCCCACGCAGGTGCAGGGGCCCAGGGACTCGGGGCATCTTCCACTGCTTTCCCAGGCCATAGCAGAGAGCTGGGTCAGAAGTGGAGCAGGCCGGTGCCGCGGCTCAATAGGCTAATCCTCCGCCTAGAGGCGCCGGCATACCGGGTTCTAGTTCCGGTTGGGGTGCCGGATTCTGTCCCGGTTGCCCCTCTTCCAGGCCAGCTCTCTGCTGTGGCCAGGGAGTGCAGTGGAGGATGGCCCAAGTGCTTGGGCCCTGCACCCCATGGGAGACCAGGAGGAAGCACCTGGCTCCTGCCATCGGATCAGCGCGGTGCGCCGGCCACAGCGGCCACTGGAGGGTGAACCAACGGCAAAGGAAGACCTTTCTCTCTTTCTTTCTCTCTCTCACTGTCCACTCTGCCTGTCAAAAAAAAAAAAAGAAGAAGAAGAAGAAGAAGTGGAGCAGCCAGGATTCGAACCAGCACCCATTTGGGATGCTCACAAGCAAAGGCTTGACCTACTATGCCACAACGTCGGCCCCTGAAACATTTTTTTAAAGGCAGAACTCTTCAAGTCATAGCATAAATATAATCAAATTATGCCACATAATCCAAATGCAGGCAGAAAACCTAGAACAGGATGGAAAAATATTTCACATGTGTTTTGCTTAGCATACCGCCCGAGTTTCTAGTGACAGCAACAAGTCTAAGTTCCATCAAAACACAAATTACTTGAGTCAAGAGCAGTGCTTGATTATCTACTTGTGCATGGCTTTAAAAATACCACAGAAACTAAGCAAAATATTGACAGCAAATGCGTCATTAAATGTAAGCGAGTGAGTGCCAGCCATGTGGCAAGGGTGGCAGGTGTTGAGATGCCAGCGTTTGTCTACCTTACCTTTTATCCGCATTGCTTACGTGCAAAGCACAGGGTGGCTGAAACTGACCATTTTGACCTCCTGGCCAAGGGATGTTACTGGATGCAATTCATGTGAACACCTCCTTGTTATTGAAATTAGTAAAAATCCCGTGGGGGTCGGCACTGTGGCGCAGCAGGTTAAAGCCCCAGCCGGCAGCACCGGCACCCCATATGGGCGCCAGTTCGAGTGCTGGCTGCTCCACCTCTGATCCAGCTCTCTGCTGTGGCCTGGGAAAGCAGTAGAAGATGGCCCAAGTGCTTGCGCCCCTGCACCCACATGGGAGACCCAGAAGAAGCTCCTGGCTCCTGGTTATGGACCAGCTCAGCTCTGGCCGTTGCAGTTATTTGGGGAGTGAACCAGTGGAATGGAAGACCTCTCTCTCTCTTTCTCTGGCTCTACCTCTCTCTGTAACTCTCTTTCAAATAAATAAAATAATTCTAAAAATAATAAAATAAAAATCCCAATCCCTATAGAGCTTTCCCTTCCTCTTCTTTTCCATGCCTGCAAAAGAGTAAATTATCCCCAGGGGATGAGCAGTGGGGCCAGGCCCTCGGGTCAGAAGCAGCGTGAGAATGTCCATTCGTGTTCTGGATCTCCAGCCACTGGCTGCTTCCGCTGCTGCCCCTGCACGGTTCCGCAAGAGGACGCGTTGGATCGACAGCGACTGCTGAAGTGCACAAGGCGCTTCTGCGTCTTCTAGGGCACCAGTTCTCAGGACACAGCCGCTGCACCCACAAACCCGTGTGCAGAAATGGACTCGGGCCGCAGGAGCCTCTAGGTCGCTGGGGTCAGACACAGGGATGGGACTGGAATTGCAGGCTGCATCTTCAAGGGGATGCCGCTCCAAGGAGGGCTGCTCTCTTTTGGAATCACGTTGCCTTCTTCCTCTTCCCGTTCAGGAAACTGAACCCAAGGATCTTTTCAGACCACAGTACAAATAAGCGAGGGTACTTCCAAAAGTTTGTGGGAAACGGAATCAAGGTAAGTTCATTTGGGGGCAAAACTATTTTGAAATCTACACATGGAGGATCAGTCTTCAAAAAGATCATGAAAAATGGGCATTATTTTTATACCATTTTTTATTACCACGGTTTTCAAAAAATTTTGCCTCCAAATAAATTTGCTTTTTCATCCCAATTTCTATAAACTTTCTGAAATCTCAAACATACTCTCCCCTCCTTTCTTTTACTATGCATTCCTGTGGTGCCAGTCATGTGCCATAAATCTTGGAATAAAATTTTAAGTTAACTCTAACAAAAGTTATTTTGGGGAGAGTGAACCAGCAGATGGAAGATCTCTCTCCCTTTGCCTCTCAAATAAACAAACACTTAACACATTTTTTTAGAACAGAAGAATATAAAGTAAAACATGCAACATACCGCTCAGGAAAAATTGCTGTTGAAGCACACAAGTTACGGATTCATTCAGAATTTCGCCTTTGCACAGGCACATGGGTATGTAATTTTCCGTTACAGCATTTTTTCAGTTCATTGTAAAGGAACAATCTTTATAGTACAGGTATATGTGCATCCCTCAATACTGAAGATACTTTAAAAAAAAGATTTATTTATTTATTTGAAAGGCAGAGAGTTACAGAGAGGCAGAAGGGGAGAGAGAGAGAGAGAGAGAGAGAGAGAGAGAGAGAGAGAGAGAGAGAGAAAGTCTTCACTCTGGCTGGAGCTGTGCCAATCTAAAGCCAAGAGCCAGGAGCTTCTTCCAGTCTTCCATTCGGGTACAGGGGCCCAAGGACTTGGGCCATCTTCCACTGTTTCCCCAGGCCATATCAGAGAGCTGGATTGGAAGTGGAGCAGCCAGAACTCGAACTGGCACCTATATGGGAGGCCGGCACTGCAGGCGCCAGCTTTTACCTGCTATGCCACAGCACTGGCCCTGTAGATACTTTTTAAAATCAGATATTACGCCTTCTCTTTGAACATGTCGCTAAATGATGCATCCATTCCTCAGAGCCCCACTGTTGCCAGACTTTTTCATCTCCACCCTATGGGTGAGAAAACTGAAGCCGGGAGAGGTAAAGCAACTTTTCTAAGGTTCAAGTCCAGGGCCCTGCCTGTGGTCTGGTTGCTTTCCACAGAGAGGGGCGGGAAGCAGAGCCTTGGGGACGGTCTCCACCGGGGCAGGGGGCAGAAAGGCTCACCCACGGGGAGTTCCAAGGAACGCTTCTTGCTGCCCATACGTGGAGGAAATGACAATGTCACCTGTTACCTCACTGGGTGCCCCCACCAAACCTATTCTGAGTTTAGGAGGGAATAAAAGGACTGATTTTCTTTCTCTTCCGATTGAGGTTAGAGAACAGCCAAGTCCAAAGACAATGAGAAGAGGAAGAGCACCGTGCTTCCAAGAGCCTCCTAAAGCACACAAACTCATGTGTGCGCCTCTTCTTGGAACTTGAAATCCATATCAACGCACACGCAAAATCTGACCCCTGTTGAAGGATGAGAACTTGTGACTTCAGGGGCCCAGTAGAGGACAGCAAAGGGCACCCCTGACAAATTCCAACTCATCCCGGGAAAATGATTGGAGTCCCCACTTCCTGCTTCATTGGGGGTCTGGGTCCCACTCAGAACAGTTAACTAGGAGTCTGTTCTCTCTCCCTTTTAATGCTCGTCTGTGTCCCTTATCATTTCAAAGGAAAACCAAACATTCTGAAAATTCATATGGGATGCAGTCCACAGTACTTCTGTCCAGAAAAGCTCACTGCTAGTTTGTATTCTGAGCAAACATCACCTTGGGTGAACTTGTGTGGCACATAACAGCACCTGGCAGGAAAAACCACAGCCATGGATGTGCCTACTTAGACTGAGAACAGGCACCAGGACCAACAACAGCAGGCAGCTGTTTAGGAAGTGGGACCCAGAGCCTTCCAGACTTCACCTGTGTTCAAAATTCTTATTTAATTTTATTGGAAAGGCAGAGAGAGGAGAGAGATAGAGAGATAGAGATAGAGAGGAGAGAGATAGAGAGAGGAGAGAGATAGAGATATAGAGAGAGGAGAGAGAGAGAGAGAGAGAGAGAGAGAGAGAGAAGAGAGAATCTTCCATCCACTAGTTCACCCCTCAAATGCCCACAACAGCCAAGGCTGGAATGCAAGTACTTGAGCTACCAGCTGTGCATTAGTGGGAAGCAGCATCTGAAATGGAGGAGCTGGGACTCCATCCAGAACTCCAGATATGGGACGTGCAACAGCGACTTCACTGCTGAACCGAAGGCCCACCCTGCTCACCTGTACTTGATCTTTACCCCCATTCTACTTCCTTCCCCTCGGAAAAAACCTGGGAAGGTCTCTGCTTTTATTTCCGGAGATTTTAATACTCTAGGCCACACAATGATCTGTTGATGAGCACTTGCAAACAGTGGTTGATCTGTAAAAACACTTCTGTATACTCCAAGTAATTATTTCCTAAAACGGACTTAAAAAAAAAAATGTCATGCAAGGCAACGTTAGGGCCCTATGTGTGGCACAGCAGTGGGCTGCTGCTTGGGATGCCCACATCCACAGGTGCCCAGTCTGCATCCAGCTCCACTCTCCACTCCAGCACCCTGCTAGGATGCACCCTGGGAGGCAGGTGACGAAGGCTTAGCCACTTGGGTCCATCACCCACACTGACACATCTGGTTTCAAGTCCTGGCTCTTGGTTTCAGCCTGGCCCAGACCCAGCTATGGCAGGCAATTGGGAAATGAACCAGTGGATGGGAAACTTTTCTGTCTGCCTTTAAAATAAGTAAAAAAAATAAAGTCTTTTTACTGATTGTTTATTTGAGAGGCAGTTACAGAGAGAGGGAGAGACAGAGAGAAGGGTCTTCCATCCTCTGGCTCACTCCTCAGGTGGCCTCAACAGCCAGAGCTGGGCTGATGCAAAGCCAGGAGCCAGGAGCTTCTTCTGGGTCTCCCACGTGGGTGCAGGGTCCCAAGTACTCGAGCCATCTTCTACTGCTTTTCCATGCCATAGCAGATCGGAAGAGGAGCAGCTAGGACTAGAACCAGTGCCCATATGGGATGTGGGCACTGCAGGCGAAGGATTAACTACTGTGCCACAGCGCCAGCCCCTTATATATGGTTTTAGCCTCTGTCTCCCTTATACTGTGACCTGTATACATTTGATTGGATATTCTAATGTTACATGGCAGTCATGGGACACAACATTGCCCATGCGAACAGTTACTGAGGATTTTTTGCACACATACTGAGCTTTCTGCTGTCTGGCATCATTGCCTTGTACTAACAGGCAGAACCTGAAATGGTGACATATACGCAGGTAGGAACCACAGTTGAAGCATTCACGGGCAAGCAGATAACTACATTTCATTCCCAGGACAGATGCCTCCCTTTTACTTCTTCTAACCTTGGGAACGCCTCTACCACAACTTTAATAATGTCAGTTAGCAACAAGTGTAATTAAGACAGAGGCCTCTGCCACACACAAACCAGTGCCCACATAGGATACCAGCCCCAGAGGCTTAGCCTACTATACCACAGCACCAGCCCCAGTAAAGTAAATTTTAAAAAATGATTCCCGAATTCTAAATTCTGCAGGACAGCAGTAATTCCCTTTCCGGCCTACTCTTCCAAGCAACCTCTCCCTAAAATCCTCTCTACCCTCACCCCAAATTAGTTTAAAACACAAGATCCAGGAACAAACTAGCCCAGAGCCCAAGGCACACTCTTTTGGCGTGGACGTGTGGGCACTGGGGGCAAGAGATGGGATCTGCAGGGGTGCCAGTGGGACTGTGACCGGGTTTCTCCCATGGAGGTAGCCAGAGCAGCAGAGCTGGGAGTCCAGGGGTGTCTTCCCTGGCCAGGGTTCCTAGCCAAGAGCCTGATGAGGAGCACTAGGTATTGTGGCAGGTTGAACTGGTATTTCTTGTAAGAAGTCAAGTGGGAAGGTGCTGAAAGCATAAACATATTCCACTTCCTGCCCTTGACCTTTCGTTATAAAAACAAACACTACACAGTGAAACGAACCATGCGAAAGCAGGTCCAGTACCTAGTGAGTGTATTTGCTGAGCTCTGTACCAGAGGACTACTATCAACTGGGTTTTTCCCCCTGTGGATGTTCTAAACTTTCAGTAGAATCCTTTTTGCACTGAATCAAGAGACCAGAGATTCCTTTTTTTAAAAATATATTTATAAGCCAGTGACGCGGCTCACTAGGCTAATCCTCCGCCTTGCGGTGCTGGCACACCAGGTTCTAGTCCCGGTCAGGGCGCCGGATTCTGTCCCGGTTGCCCCTCTTCCAGGCCAGCTCTCTGCTGTGGCCAGGGAGTACAGTGAAGGATGGCCCAAGTGCTTGGGCCCTGCACCCCATGGGAGACCAGGAGAAGCACCTGGCTCCTGCCTTCGGATCAGTGCGGTGCGCCGGCCGCAGCGCGGAGGCCGCAGCGGCCATTGGAGGGTGAACCAACGGCAAAAGGAAGACTTTTCTCTCTGTCTCTCTCTCTCTCACTGTCCACTCTGTCAAAAAAATAAATAAAAATATATTTATAAATATATATTCAAATAAATATTGTATTTATTTGAAAGATACAATAGAGGAAGAAACACAAATCTTTTATTGTTTCAAAATCTTGCATCTGCTGGTTTGATCTCCCAATGGCTGCAACAGTCAGGTCTGGGCTAGGCTGAAGCCAGGAGCCAGGAACTCCAACCTAGTCTCTCCTATGGGTGCAGGGATCCAAGTACTTGGGCCATCTTCCACTGCCTTCCCAGGCACACTTGCAGGAAGCTGTATACTCACACTGTATGCTCAGACTGGTACTCTGCACAATGGCAGCCCTGAGACCCCACTCTTGAATTAATCCTATCTCCTCTATTGCATTAAAGGCAGGTGGCCTGGCAAAAAGCAGTTAAAAAGACTAGAAATTCCTAAGAAATGAAAGAATAATTCTCAAGATATATTTCTTAGGGGCCAGTGCTGTGGTACAGAGGGTTAACACCTGGCCAGAAGCGCCAGCATCCCTTATGGGCGCCAGTTCGAAACCCAGCTGCTCCACTTCCTGTCCAGCTCTCTGCTGTGGCCTGGGAAAGCAGTGGAGGATGGCCCAAGCGCTTGGGCCCCTACATCCACGTGGGAGACCAGCAAGAGGCTCCTGGCTCCTGGCTTCGGATCGGCACAGCTCTGGCCATCGCGGCCATCTGGGGAGTGAACCATTGGATGGAAGACTTCTCTGCCTCTCCTCTCTCTAACTCTCTCAAATAAATAAATAAATCTTTAAAAAAAAAGATATATTTCTTAAAATATATGCATCCCTACACTTTTTTTCTAATGTGCCTTGGCAATTAGCAGAGCATCTTTGTGGAGGGGCAAGGGCATCAAGTCTGGGCACACTGTTCTCAATCATTGCTATGGTTTCCCTATTATTCGGCTCACAAGCTTGTAGACATTTATATCCCAAAGTCCTGAGTTGTTGGCCCTAGGAGGGTGGAAATTTGATGCAGTGGTGGTGTGTAGGAGGGGAGGTGGGACGTCCTCAGGGGCGTGTCCCCAGAGGGCAATTCCAGTACAGGGCCCAGACTAACCGCGGCCTGGCTCGCCATGGGAGCCTTCCTCTGTACACGCTCTGCCACTGCTCTCTGCTTACCCTCTCGGTGGCCAAACCACGACAGCCTTGGACTTGAACCTCTAGAACTGGGAGCGAAGTAAAACTTTCCTCTTCATAGTTGCCTCAGCTATTTCACTGTAGTGATGAAAAGGTGATGAATAGTCATTGGAACTTGGCCTGGCCATTGCACAGAGCAGCACTCCTGATGCCCCCTCCAATGGTACATTCTTTTTTTTTTTTTTTTAAAGATTTATTTTTTATTTATTTGAAAGAGTTACAGAGAGAGGGAGAGACAGAGGTCTCCCATCCGCTGGTCCACTCCCCAGATGGCCGCAACGACCTGAGCCGTGCCGATCCGAAGCCAGGAGCCAGGAGCTTCTTCTAGGTCTCCCATGTGGGTGCAGGGGCCCAAGCACTTGTGCCATCTTCTATTGCTTTCCCAGGCCATAGCAGAGAGCTGGATCAAAAGAGGGGCAGCCAGGACTCAAACTGGCGCCCATATAGGGTGCTGGTGCTGCTGGTTGGGGCTTTAACCCGTGCGCCACAGTGCTGACCCCCATAGACTAGAACCAGTGCCCACATGGGATGCTGGTGCTTCAGGCCAGGGCGTTAACCCGCTGTGCCACATTGCAGGTCCCGGTACATTCTTTAATTCAAGGTGACTTTAGAACAACAGGTTTCTATGTCAGTTTGGTGGATTGATCTTTGCAACCTCACAACTTCAGGGCAAACTGACCAACTGAATGCAGGTAGAACAGAGACACTGCTAAAAGTCTCTTCCAGTTCCAATTGCTATGCTCCTGCTATATGGACCTAAATTGAGAACCATGACCAACTCCTCTTCCCACCTTTTTTTTTTTTAAATAATCTTTCCCCATATATTTTTTCCTACTCCAAACATATCCACAGCTGACAACAAGACTAGTAAGGGTATCAGAAGAGCTTCCTCAACTCTTGTTTTATGTTTATTCCATGGATCCTGATTTCAGGGGATTGTTTCCAATAAAGAACTCATTAAGGACTGACACACAGCCGCCATATACCAGAACTATTAAGGGAAATGAGAAATCACATCATGTTAGGTCAAGCATCTGCCACACACATGAACTTGAGGCAATGCCTACCATTTTCCTGCGTAATTGGTTATTATTCAAGTCAGACAATGTGAGCCAGTTAGTTCCCTGGTTGTGTGGAAAACCTGAGTAATACATCATTGGCTCATCAAGTTCAATGAGGGATTTTCACATGCCTGTTGGCCCAGAGTCCTTCCCAAAGGGCCAAGTTTTGCTATCAATAATTTCAACAAAAATTTAAAAATATAACTTGACATTCAACTAAATCTGCTTACTATGGTTCACTGATTTCTAGTCATGATTTCAATAAAACTGGTAGAATCAAGACAAATACAGAAAGCAAAAATTCTCAATCTTATTTCAAGAAAATCAATTAACCTAGAGGACAGTGCTGTGACATAGCAGGCAAAGATGCTGCCTGTGGTGCCCACGCCCTATATGGCACCTGTTCAAGTTCCAGCTGCTCTGCCTCTGATCCAGCTCCCTCCTAACGTGCCGGGGAAAGTGAAGGAGGATGGCCCTAGTGCTCAAGCTCCTGCATCCACATGGGAAACCCTGAAGAACCTCCTGCCAACTGGCCTCAGTCTGGCCCAGCTCTGGCCAGTGCGGCCATTTGGGGAGTGAACCAGCAGACAGAAGATTGATCTCTTTCTGTCTTGTCTCTCCCCCTCTCTGTTAACTCTGCCTTTCAAATAAAATAAACAAATCTTTAACAAAATTCAATTAGCCTTGCCAACAGTCTGGAGAATCAGTCTGTTTAGCAAGTGGTGCATGTAAATAAGTAATTAAAGACAACATAAAAATGCAACTTGGTAAACAGGCATTATCTATTTAATAAGTGTAATATATACATAAGTCCTCTTGAAAAGCTTCATTTCATACAGAAACATATTTACAAAATGAACAGTGTAATCAAATTAAAGCTTATCTATACAATGCACATATATATAGATACACATATATATGTGTACTCTGGAAGATAAACAAGCTTCATCATCACAGTCAAAATGGACAGCCATCTGCATTCTAGAAAAGAATTTCATTCCAGAAGAAAAATACATTTTAAATCTGCAATTAATATTTTTCATTTATTTTCCTGAAAACTTCATGTTTGGATTGTTTTTCTATTATTTTCTTGTTCAGCACTGAAAATTCTCAGGTTTCCAGTGCCACCAACTGGTGCTAGTTAAAAACTAACAATCTTAGTGTCAAAAAAGAATTATTCTGTATTTCTTTTTCTTAAAAAAAAGTTACAGTAGAATAGGCTACTGGAGTCAACGTTCGTAAGGCATGAATGACATGATTTGTGAAATATCCTTACCAGGGTAGCATATGTAACATTGACAACGTTCATGGTTTCCAATGGGATTTTTTCCCCTTCTACTGGTAAATCTCCGTCTACATGTGTATGTAAAAATCATTAGGAAAAAAAATCAACACACTGCAAAACAAAGTCCAGAAACACACATGGCAGCATGATTAGGTTTGTCCTCTGAGCACTGAGGAGGCCTTAGTAATTTACAAAATCGTAAAAATCTGTCACCTGATGGTCTTTGGATTGTTGTCTTTTTTCTTAAATCATAATTAAACATCAAGTTGTGACAAGTTAGGAAATGCGCACAACTACCAAGAAAACAGCAGTGTGTTCTCAGCTTAATTCCACATGGATTTGGTTTCCAAAAATTCATGCCAGAGTCAGATTTCTGGCCACCTACTTGCCCAAACAAAGTCACCCTCTTCTCAGCCCAGTGTTAAGGGGCTGGCTGTGAGCTAAACAGAACCAGAGACCTAGCCCTACTTTTACACCAAAAACCCCACGAGAAAGGGAACTGACTGCCCTGTCTGGTCCACTCACCAATGCAGTAACAATACCCTGTGTGGTGCCTGGCAATGGGAGGATTTTAATGTGTGTAGTAAATGGGAAAACAGCATGTGGATAGCCTGAACATTTCATTTCAAGCTAACTTGCTTTACACGGTGATGAAACATAGAGGTAACACTGTAGAGAAAGAAAAAAAAGATCACCAAAAAACCATGATCACAGTTCAAACTTAAGTCTTCCTTCCAAACTCACCATTTATCAATCTTTAAAACTTAACAGGCTACAAATCTGAAGTGATATGGGGAAAAGGGATTCACAGCCAGCATTCAATTTCAAACTAAAACCTGGTGAAGCACGCCCACACACACACACACACACACACACAGTCATTTCTTGTTCAAAGACAGCAAAGGGTCACTAACCAGACTAGCCTTTGATGTGTATAACAATGAACACATGAAGCAATTTCCCCCAGACTTCAGGTTTATCCAGACCACGTCCCCTTCCAGACATCCCATTCCTCTGCTCAACACAGTAACAAGTCAAAGGCCCGCTAAATCCTTACAGCAGCAGCTGTTTGTGAATCAGCACAGATCCGGGTGCTGGACACAGGCTCACTTTGCTCAGTCCTGAGCAAAAAGGATACAGCAGATACTGAAGAAGAAAAGAAAGCACTTCCTTCAAAACTTGTCCATACTTTCTATACTTATGGAGGGAAAGGACAGCAAATGAGTTAAATATGCTTTTTAATAACTGCCTTCTAAAACTGTTTAATTATTAAACTTCTCCAAGAAGATGGTGGCACAAATACTAACACTGGAATGTTTCATTTCTGTCTGTAATAATGTGTGTGTGTGCGCATGTGTGTGCATTAAAGTGCATGAGCATAGGACACTGGGGATCTGATCCCTATTTGGTCTCCATTATTCATTTTGTGCCTTGGAGAAACAAAAAATTATTAATTAGTATCACTTTTAATGATGTTGCCTACTCTGAGTAGCCCTGTGGAGTGTCAGCAATGTCTAGAGACAAATGGGAAAATAATTCAGATTTTTATTGCACTTACCCACTTTTTAAATTTTGATAAATTACTACTGGTTAAAAATATCAACACATTATGGTGAGACTAATACTTTTAACAGCTATTTTAAAAATAAAACATCTTTGAATGTGTGAATATACTTTCATTTTGAAGTGAAAGACATTTGTTTATGGACACGACTCAATACACAGAAAAAATAAGAGACTACATTGATTCATCTAATCCTTAATAAATAACCTTTTTAAACAATGTCAAGTTGGTAAAAAAAAATGTTAAAATACATTAAAAGGACATTGCCACCATGAGCCCAACTTCTGTAGCCTACACAATTCTTTAAAGGCTTTTATTATATCACACCAAAGAGTACTTCCTTCAAGGAAAAAAAAGGACGTAAAAATTCAAAACAAAAGTGAAGCTTCCTGTAACATTTACACATAAGCCAAGGTATCCTATTACAGAATGGGTCTGAACATAACGCAAACTGAAAAATCAAACTCAGAAATTAAAATAGGTGAGAAACGACAGGAGGTGAGAAAAACTTCAATGACAGAGAGACACTGATACTACGGCAACATGTAAATGTACAAGTAAATGTACATGTACTAAATAAATATTGTAAAAATCCAAAAGGTACCAAAATTTGGCTCTAAAATTCCTTTGGTGACAAATAAAGAGTCTGTGTTTTAAACAAACACACAGAAACGTTGTATTTGGAGGAATGGTATGCTAACTCCCCTATATTAATTATATCCACAGTAAAGAATGGTGTCCACATGAAATGGTGCCATATGCTGGTTTGTCCTGGGGAACTGGTTCTTCATAATGTCTTTAAACCTTATATTTATCTTTTTATGATGTCAGTAAAACAGAAGTATTTTAGTTTCAAAGAATCAATTTCTTTTCTAATGATTGGATTCATTTCATAATTTAAAATATAACTGAACTGTATGGGAATTTTCTAAATGAACACGTTATTTAAAATCTTAAGTAAAGACTTTTAAAATTCAACTATTAAACAATTCAAATCTGATAAAATGTAGCCACGGCAGATAAGGAAACCTGACACGGATATACAACGCCTGACCACTGCTGGTTACCAATGGCTAGCTTTCCTATTTGATTTGGTCTTCGTCAAAGTAAAAATGAGAAGACCCAAGGAGTCATATGCATCCTTCAAACACAACCCAGCGCTACCATGGAGGGTCAGAACATGAAACTCAGCCTCGTCGTCAGGGTTCTCGGTGCTGGTCAAACAGTCCACTGTCGATGACTGCTATCTATCTTTTCAGGCTTGCTTTTGTAAGTTGAATCACTTTTGACATTATGGATTTTAAAGGGAAGAAACATGGAGAAGGGGTTTTTCAAAGCCCTTGAGGTAATGTTCAGCACTTTGTCTGACAATCAGCAGATTAAGCTGTGTGGGATTCAAGGACAGGCCGCTGTTCTGCACCACCCAGATTTCCAGAAAGCCTGCACTTGCACAGGACACAGAGCAATGCATCCAGACTGTAAAGGGACACTTTTTATACAGATGAAGCAAAACAGATTTGTCACAGGCTGACACATAAAGCAGGAAGAAGTTTCCAACAATACTGGTCAATGGCACCTGCTCCTGTGTGGCTTCTGTCTGCTTATTGAGCAAGAGTTTTGTGTTAAATTTTCTTTGTCTTCTGTTCTAGTTCATGCTGGTGCTTAATAAGACGTTCTATTTCAGTTCCAAGTGTCTGGAGGTTTTCCTTTAATAATTGAGGGGGAAAAGGGAAGAGAAAATAGAAACTACTAAGTATAATGAAAAAGAAGATTCAGTTTAAATTATTCTTGCCAAAAATATTTTGAAACTGAAACAGTGATTAGTTCTAAATGCTACGTGAAGCAAGCCAGGCACACAGGTATATTCTGTAAAGTACTCCTGTCTACTTCAAAGTGATACTGTTCTACAGAAGCTACAGCAATTTTGAGTACCCAAAATGATTGTTAACAATAATTTAAATAATTTTTAATTTAAATAATTTAAATAATTTTTAAAAAATCCATTGCTAGAGCTGGCACTGCAGCACAGTGAGTTAACAGCCACCATTTCCACACCAGCATCTCGTATCACACAGCTGGTTGCAGTCCCAGCTGCTCCACGTCTGATCGAGCTTCCTGTTAGTGCACTTAGGAGGGCAACAGATGATGGCCCCAAGTTCTTGGGTCTGTGCCACCCATGTGGGAGGTCAGAGTCAAGTCCCTGGTCCAGCCCGACTGTTACAGACAGTAGACAGACCTTTCTCTCTTTTTCAAATAAATAAAAACACATTTCAAAAAAAATCCAGTACTATCAGGGTTCAAGCACAACAAAAATAGAATTGCTGCATCAGACAAAAGCTGCAAAAAATAAAGCAGCAAAAAAGTTAGAAATGCCACAATCTTAAAAAAAATTATGTTTCGGGGCAGGCATTTGGCATAGCAGTTATGATGCCATTTGGAACACCCACGCCTCACACTGAAGTGCCTGGGTTCGATGTCCAGCTCCTCCACTTCTGATCTAGTTTCTTGCTAATGAGAATCCTGGGAGGAAGGCAAGTGATGGCTCAGGTAATTGGGTCCCTACTACCCACATGGGAGACTGAAACTGAGTTCCTAGCTTTGGCCTGGTCTAGTCCTGGTTGCTGCAGACATTTGGTGAGTTAACCAGCAGATGGAAGAACTCTGTTTCTTTCTTTCAAATTAAAATGAAAGAAAATAATAGGGGCCAGTGCCATGGCTCACTTCGTTAATCCTCCGCCTGCAGCGCCGGCACCCTGGGTTCTAGTCCAGGTCGGGGCGCCAGATTCTGTCCCAGTTGCTCCTCTTCCAGTCCAGCTCTCTGCTGTGGCCCAGGAATGCAGTGGAGGATGGCCCAAGTGCTTGGGCCCCTGCATCCGCGTGGGAGACCAGGAGAAGCACCTGGCTCCTGGCTTCGGATTGGTGCAGCACGCTGGCCATAGCGGCCATTTGTGGGGTGAACCAATGGAAGGAATACCTTTCTCTCTGTGTCTCTCTCTAACTCTGCCTAATAAAAAAATACTAATAAAATTTTTAAAAATTTTTCTTTTGCAATTAAGTATAATTACATGTCAAAAGCCATCCACTGCAAAGTAAACAATCCATCTAGGTGTCTGTCCAATATCTAGACTGATATGCTTTTGCTATATCTTCATCTTTCTTCACTTTTGGGGTGGGTGACTGATAAAGTAGCAGCCAACATCCCGTATCTGAGTGCCTGGGTTCAAGTCCCAGCTTTGCTCTCAATTCTGGCTTCCTGCTAATGCAGACCATGGGAGGTAACAGATAATATAGCTCAAATACTAGGGTCCCTGCAATCCACATGGGAGACTCAGATTGGAGTTCTGAGCTCCTGTGTTCAGGCTAGCTCTGTCTCAGTTTGTCTCCCTGGCTTTCAAACAAATAAAAATTAATTTAAAAAAGAAATAATCATTTAAGTGCCAGAGCAGACTGTTTACTGGTTGGTTAGGGAATGAGAAATACAAATATACCTTTAAAGTAATATTTTTTAGTAATGTATCCTCCAAAACAGCCTGTAATTTTCGGTTGATCTCCAAAGAAAGTTCCAGTGTTAATCCAGTATCAGCTGGATGGGATGTATATAAAGATGCCATGATGCCACCCCGTCTACTTAAATGGACTTTGTTAAAATCAGATGCCTCTGAAGAAAGTGTTCCCGATTCTTCCCGTAAAATGTAACTCTGAATTATTCTGCAAAACAAAACAACACTACTAGTTGTGTACATGCACAATTAAAAACATTTAGAATTTTAAGATCAAACTAACTATAAGCATAAAGATGATTAGTATAAAATAAATATAACTATTAGGTTAGTAATTACCTATATAAGAAAAGAAAGGAATTGTGCTTATTAAGTTTATTTCTTAAGCTATCCCCGTTTTTGGGCATTTGACTCAGGAGCTTAGCTGCTGCCTGGGACAGCCTCATCCCATTATCAGAGCCCCAGCTCTTCCCCTTCCAATCCTGCCAATCGTGTTCTGGAGCAGCAGATGCTGAAGCGCTTGGCTTCCTGCCTGTTGGCTTTGTGGGAGACCTGAGTGGAGACCCTGGCTCCTGGATTCAGCCTGGCCTAGCCCTGGTTGTTGCTGTCATTTGGGGAGTGAATCAGTGAATGGAAGCTCACTCTCTCCCCACCTCCCCCACCCCCACCCTTTCAAATAAAATGAAAGTAAGTAAAAATTGAAACTATTCCATTTTTGTTCTGTTATGGTACTTAAAGATATATAAAAACTGCTTTTCTATTTTGTTCCTTATTACTCTAATCAAAATGTTCATATCTGAATAATTATTTTATAGTTCTGACTTGATATTTTCCTTTTAAATTTAAAACCCTCTGTATTTTACTCTCTTGAAAGGAATAAACTTTACAGTACATCTAAATTATTTCAAAACAAAAATTTTGAAGTCATGGGGTGATCTTACTTAAATGAATAAAGGTATTTGTGAGAAGAATTTGGGCACAGCACAGGGTCTCGAGTCAGTCAGAGCTACAGGGTGAGGAGTAGCCCTGGATGAGGAGTGATGTGATCTGAGTCCCAGTTAACCGACCTGCAGAGTCAGAGAAATCCCTCCCTGAGCAGTAAGTTAACAATCAGCGAGATGTTTCTAAGCCACAGGTACCATGCCTTGCACTACCAGGTCTCCAATAACTTAGACCACTATGTCCTACCCAATAAGAAAAAATCCACAATCCCATGAATTTCTCAGCACCAGAGTCATGAAGCTAAAACGAAGTAAGCAAAACACTAGCTTTAAAATTCAGTTATTTTTAGTTTCTTAAACGATTTACCATCGATTGAACTCTGTAATACCTTAAGGAAAGACCTGTGTCTTCTTTCATCTTTATTCCCCAAACTCGAAACATAACTAGGAAGCATAAAAGACGGGGCATTGAATGGCTATAATTATGAATTCTTGTCTTGAAAGACAGGTTCCTGATAGGATTTATTTTGAAAACAGTAATTTTATCATGATGGTATTTTGGACAGTTTATATTAGCATAATAATACATACTTTGTCTTTTTCCTGATTTCTTCCACCAGCTGTTTGATGTGGTCCTCCATGAATTCTATCTTCTCATTTTTCCGGGCATGTGCTTTCTGCAGCCTAACTATCCTCTCGATCAGCATGGCCTTGTCGACTTCTGGGAAGTTATCCACAGCGACCGATGACCCAGTGTTTTCTGGAGATCGATCTTCTGCACTGCTTCGAGCATTAAGGGACCCTGGAGACAAAGCAAAAAACAAATGTAGATACTGCACTTAGTCTAGTCACTGCTCATCTACTTATTCCAATATGGTGTTCAAATATTCACTCTAAGAGAGACGGACACAGGCGCGTCACAGATCACATGTCTGAGTTTCCGTTTCTGAATACACTGATGATGGGAGTACCAAAAGCGTCTACTGTATCTCTTGGGAACACGATGAAGAAGTAGGAGTGGAGAAACAAAGATCTCAAGAAAAAAAGTCCAAGATGAGACCCAAATTACACAATAAGAGAAAAGGGGGGAAAAAAAAAGAGGGAAAAAGAGAAGAGAAAGAGACAGAAATAAGGTTTGTGCGTATGTGCTGTGCTCCAGAGCCAACCTGTCTAGGTTGAAATCCTTCTCTCCCATGTTATTTACCTCTCTGTGCCTTGGTTATACATCTTTTTATTATTATTATTATTATTTATTTTTGGACAGGCAGAGTAGACAGTGAGAGAGACAGAGAGAAAGGTCTTCCTTTGCTGTTGGTTCACCCTTCAATGGCCGCTGCGGCCGGCGAGCTACGCTGATCCGAAGCCAGGAGCCAGGTGCTTCCTCCTGGTCTCCCATGCGGGTGCAGGGGCCCAAGCACTTGGGCCATCCTCCACTGCACTCCCGGGCCACAGCAGAGAGCTGGACTGGAAGAGGGGCAACCGGGACAGAATCCGGTGCCCCAATCGGGACTAGAACCCGGGGTGCCGGCGCCGCAGGCGGAGGATTAGCCTAGTGAGCCATGGCGCCGGCCAGGTTATACATCTTAATGAGAATAAAAATGTTATTTGTCTCACAGGACTGCTACCCTCATTTAAACGAGTGATCACATGCTAGCTTATTTTTTTTAACCAGCATCAGTGACAATTTCTGATCATCTTTACCCTACGAAGATAAATATTTTTAAACTCATTTATTAAGACAGTAATGTATCTAAGACTGTATAATAAATGGCAAACCTGAAATCTAAACACATGCATAATTTCCAATCCATGTTCTATTATATTTTTTAAAATGACAGTGTTCTTTAAAAACGTGTTTAAATTTTGAGAGGAGAAGAGACAGAGTAAGAGAGCTCCCATCTACTGGTTTACTTCCTGAATGCCCACGATGTCTGGGACTTGAGTAGGCTGAAGCTGGGTATCAGGTACTCAATTCAGGTCTCCCACAGGAGTGGCTAGGACTCAATTACTTAAGCCATCACCTCTGCCCCCAGGGTCTGCAGTAGCAGAAGGCTGCAGTCAGGAACTGCGCGAGGCATGAAACCCAGGCACCCAGGCACTCTGATACAGGGGAGGCAGGCTTCTTAACTGGCATATGTTTTAATACTTCAAAATGAAACAAAACACATCAACACTTTTTAAAACAAAAAAGTGTTAACTTTGTAATTAATGACTAAATAACAACTGAAGCCATCAGGTTTTTTGTTTTTGTTTTTTAATTTTTACTTGATATCTAGAGTTAGTCAGTGAGAGAGAGAGACAGAGAAAGATCTTTCTTCTGTTGGTTCACCCCCCAAATGGCTGCTACGGCCGGAGCTACGCTGATCCGAAGCCAGGAGCCAGGAGCTTCCTCCTGGTCTCCCATGCAGGTGCAGGGGCCCAAGCACTTGGGCCATAGCAAGAGAGCTGGACTGGAAGAGGAGCAACCAGGACTAGAACCCGCAGCCCATATGGGATGCTGGTGCCACAGGCGGAGGATCAACCAAGTGAGCCACGGCGCCGCCCGCTATTGGGTTTTTTACCTGATGAACTAGAACGACTCCCCATGCTGCTGACTTCTTTATCATAGTTTCCAGTCTCAATCTGTTCTAATTTTCTTCGTGCTATAGGAAAAAAGAAATGTATTACTTGGACAATTACCAATACCATTTCCTCCATTTCATCTCTGATTTTAATTGATAAAGTCATTTAGACAAAAATGACAGGGATATCAGAAGTGCTTCAATACATACTTTATAGACAGAAGGCTACAAGCATCATTCATGTAAAATGACATTTAGAAATGTTCAGGTCAAATGCAAAACATAAAAACAACATTATGATAATTAATACTGGCATCACTATGTTACACTGAACTACTGAACTAAACTTTTGGAGTCTTAAAAGATTTAAAATATGCTTCCAGGACCAGAAATTTCCCTTCAATTACATCTATAAAAACAAAGTGAATTTTTATAGCAAACACTCGGTTATATTCATATTAAGTAAATGCTTAAGTCTTGTATTATATTTTACCCTATTTTCACACGAAGGAGTAGGGGATAGCAGAGACTAGGAGGTTGAAATATGTCTTACTCATCCTTGTATCCCGAGCACACAGTATAGATCCCCTATAATTGTATGAATTTTTTCATGAAAGAAATCTGGGTTCCAGTTCTACTTGTCAATTGTTGTACCCAGGTAATTTATAATTCTTTTGGGTCTATGACCCCAGATATGGGATCAGGTCTCAGGGAATTTGAAGTTAAATGTCAGTAAGGTAGGATCCAAGTACCCTAGATGCTATAAAAATCGATTTACAAGCATGTGTATGGTGAAAATAAGAGAACATTTATTTATATGTTTAATTAAAATATATATTTTATATTTCTATTTTTCATGCTTTTTTACATAAGATTAATTATAAATAAACATATATAAATTGGAGAATGAACTGTTAAATAGCTTTTACTGACAGTAGCATGTAATCAAAGTTTACACCTTGCTCTCGGCCTTTTGGCTAAGATCAAGTGTAAAGAAGTTTACAACCTGCTGTCCTAAGGAACTTTCTCAATTCTCACATTTTGTGTTTTGTGAATAAATACCATTTAGTATAGAAGACAGACTATTCATGGAACTGTTAAGTTTAGCAATGTGGTCTATGAACATTAATACATTAAAAAGAAACATACAGCTCTTATCAATGTGTTAGAACCCAAAATGAAATATATTTTCTCCATAAAAATTTTTAATGATTCAGAGAGCAAACAGATTCCAGGTCTAAGTGTGGAAGCACCTTTTACCTTGCTGAAGTTGTTTGGTTAGGTCCTTGACACTGGAGGCATGTTTACGTCTCTGAGTTACTAAGTCATCTTTCAGCTCTTCCACCTGGGTACTCAAGGCTGTAACTTCTGCCTGCCTACAAGTGAGTTCAGCTCGCAGAGTCTGCACCTCTTCTTTATGCAGTTCTTCCTCCTTTAACAATCGACTTTCCTGAACAGTAATAAAATAAAAAGCACCAAACTTAATATTATTCTTAGTTTAAACCTTCAGACTATACGGGCTTTGAGACTAAAGGTTCTACTGTCTTCACTCTTTATTGGGTGGTATTAACTGAGCTCCTCCAAATCCTTTCATGGCAAGGCGAGGGGATATAGGATCGACTATGGCACTCGGTCCACACAAAATACGTGACACAGCTCTTTGAACTTTGGGCTGAAGACTCAAATTGTTATTTTTTGTTTAAGATTTTATTTATTTATTTGAGAGGCAGAGTTACAGACAGAAAGAAGAGACAGAGAGAAAGGTCTTCCATGCACTACTTCACTCCCCAAATGGCCACAACAACCAGAGCTGGGCTGCTCCAAAGCCAGAAGCCAAAAGCTCCTTCTGGGTCTCCCACGTGGGTGCAGGGGCCCAAGCACCTGGGCCATCTTCCACTGCTTTCCCAGGCCACAGCAGAGAGCTGACTGGAAGTGGAGCAGCCAGGACATGAACTGATGCCCATGTGGGATGCTGGCACCCCAGGCTGAGGCTTACTACTCCACAGCACCGGCCCCTCAAATTGTTTTTGTGAGGAACTGTAAGACTTCTCTAACTTTAAACTACTAAACCATTTTTAAACTAAATAAAAACTTAAAGTATCTTTTAAAAACATAATGATTGTAGTTACAAAACACAGTTTTCTTCTTTTTTAAAAAGACTCATTTGCTTTTCTGAAAGGCAGAGTTACAGAGACAGACAGACAAAGAGCTTCATCTGCTGGTTCACTCCCCAAATGGCCACAATGGCCAGGACTGGGTCAGGATAAACCAGGGAGCCTGAAACTCCATCTGCGTCTCCAAGTAAACCAGGGAGCCTGAAACTCCATCTGCGTCTCCAAGTAGGTAGCAGGGGCCCAAGCACTTGGGTCATCCTCTGCTGCTTTCCCAGGTGCATCAGCAGGCAGCAGCTTAACCTTGCTATACTACAATGCTGGTCCTGGTTTTCTTGTTTTTAAAAGCAAAATAATTACTTCAAGGAGAAATTTTATTAAAAATAACATCATTTAAAAGGAAAAACTGTCATGTCTTACAGCATCTGCAATTACCAAAAAGTAAGTGCCAATAGGAAAAGAGTTTAAACCAAACGTCACTACCTTTTTATGTTGCAAGGAAAGTTTAACTTGCACTTTTAGTATGCTGTGTTACGAGTAAAGTGCACGCTGATACTCACCAGAGTACTGTTGGTCTGTTTCATTTGTTCACATTGGCTCTGTAACTGATTCTCACTACAGGAAAGTTTATCAAATTGTGACTGCAAGGCGCTGGACTCAGACTGAAGCTGTGCATTCTTACTGGTGAGCCTTTCTGTAAAAAGCAGTAGCTCAGATTCTCTCTTCCTACTGCCTTCAATGTCTTTTTGCAGGTCATTAACCAAAGAATTAAGACTTTCCACTTCTTCCTTCAAATTTTCAATTTCTTGGTTACCTCTAAAAAACGAAGTTTATATTTAAGAAAAAAATTACAATGTATTAATGGCTTGGGAATTTTCATCTAAGGAAATCCTTTATTAAGGTATTCATTCATTTTATTTTATTTATTCATTCATCCAAATATTTATTTTATTCATTCATCCAAATAGTTATGAATGCCCAACATACACCAGGAACTAACAGCCAGGAATAAAAGAGAGCAAGATCAACAAGGACGGAAACTTCACGAATGTGATAAAACATTTATGATGAAAACACAGAGCAGGTTGCTTAAACTAGTCTAAGTGAGGCTCAAACCAGCCCTGAAAGTAGGATAGTAAACAACTCAGGTTTCTAGGCCACCGGGTTTCTACCATGACAGTTCCTCCCTGCCGCTGTAAAGCAGTTTCAGTATGTGAAACAGAAAAGAATGAGTGTGGCTGCTTAGAAAAAAAAACTTCATTTACAAAAGAGCTAACAGGCTGGATCTGGCTCATGGCCATCATTTGTTGATCCCTGCCTGACCCACAGGAAAAGCAGAAGATAAAGGATGTTCCCAAGAGAGAAACTGGCATGCGGTAAAGCCGGGAAGGGGCTGAGAGGTGGCCACAGATGTTCAGTATGGATACAGATATGGACTGCTCCGTATCTGCCATTCTGAGCACCTGGCACAGGGTATGATATACAGGAGATACCCTGTATATCATTAATTAATCAGCTACAGGTGAAATGCAAGAGTGACGAAGAGGAAGGCATTTAAAAAGCAAGGGACAGGTTGTTAATCTTAGTGCTCAAGCAATTTGAAATCACCAGGCAATCTTTGAGGCAATGGGAAATCACTGAAAAGTTCTGATATTTCCTTTTCAAAAAAGAGTAAGCCAACTGTAGTGAGGCAAATGGATCAGGGAGAAACCAAGAAGAAAAACCAGTTTATAAGCTGTGGCAGTCTTCCAGATGAGAGCTGATAATGGCTGGACTGTGGCAGTAGAAGTCAGGATGTAAAAAGTAAATAGACTTTGACATCTATTTAGATAATAAATAGCATCACTAATACTTTGTGACTGGTTCAATGCATAATGGAAAGGAGGGCAGAGCCCAGCATGGTCCTCAAGTTCTTGCTTTAGACAGTCATATATGGATATTACACTCACCACTTACAAACCTGAGAAATATTTGTAAGAGAGGAACCCACTCTGGACAAGCTGAGGTCTGAGGTGTCTTTGATATACTTGTGTGTTTACAGCTCAGTAAAAAACAGCTGAGGATGATGACTCAAAGGTCCTGCAGCATGCTCCAGGAAGCACTGGGCTCACTGAGGGCTGTAATGTAACTAGAACAGAAGGCAGCTTTCTGACAGGAGCAGCCCACTAAGGAGACAGACAGAGAATGAGTGGAAAGCAAGGTGGGAGGAACACCCGAAAGCCATGTCAAAGCAACAGGTCACATCAAGAAAGACCAGTGGTGCTCAAGGACACCAAAAGGTCAAGGAAGGCTGGCTCTTGCCCGAGATGTGTCTACTACGTTTCAGGAAGCATTGGCAGTTTTCAGTGGAATGTGGGTTAGCAGCTAGAATGAAGTACAGAGGAACAGAACAAAGGAAATGGAAAAAGGAGAATGATACAGACGAATCTGTCAAAAGTCTGGCTAGAAAGGGAAGGAGAAAAATAATCTGCTTAGGGAAGGTCATAGGAGTTTTGAGTTTTTAAAACTACAACTATAGTTAGGGGCTGATGTTATGACGTGGTGGGTAAAGGCGTTGTCTGAGATGCTGGCATCCCATATAGGTGCCAGTTTGTGTCTGGGCTGCTCCATTTCCCATTAGCTTCCCTGCTAATGGCCTGGGAAAAGAGACAGAAGATGGCCCAAGTATTTGGGTCCCTGCCTTCCATGTGGGACTCAGGAGAAGCTCCTGGCTTTGGCCTGGCACAGCACCAGACACTGCAGCCATCAAGAGTGTGAACCAATGGATGGAAGATCTCTTTCTCTCCCTCTCTCTTTAACTCTAACTTTCAAATAAATAAATAAAAATCTTTTAAAAAGTAACTGTATTTAAAGATAAAAAGAAAAAGTAAAAGAGAGGTCAAAGGATGAAAAAGGAGTATCAAGAAAGGCCCTGAAGGGCCAGCACTGTGGCATAGTGGGTTAAAGCCCTGGCCTGAAGTGCTGGCATCCCGTATGGGCACTGGTTCTAATCCTGGCTGCTCCACTTCTGATCCGGCTCTCTGCTATGGCCTGGGACAGCAGCAGAAGATGGCCCAAGGCCTTGGGCCCCTGTTCCCACGTGGGAAACCCAGAAGAAGCTCCTGGCTTCAGATCGGCAGAGCTCCGGCCATTGCGGCCATCTGGGGAGTGAACCAGCTGATAGAAGACCTCTCTCTCTCTCTCTGTTTCCACCTCTCTCTGTAACTCTGTCTTTCAAATAAATAAAAATAAATCTTAAAAAAAAAAATAAATAAATAAAGGCCCTGAGAAGGCTGAAGAGCTGGGGAAACACAGCAGCAGTGTAAAGACTGATGAATTGAGAGAGGAGTAGGGACATTCCTCCCATAATAGAAGCAAAGGAAAGAATGGCTCCAGATGTAGGCAGTTTAAAGGATTGACAGCTTCCGTTTTTTCCGTAAAGAAGTCATCACGTGCCAACAGCAAACAATGATAGAAGGGGAAGGTTGGGGGTGTGAAGAGGCTGAAAGGTTTGAGACAGATGCAAAGAAGATGGAGGCAGTGGCTCTAGGCACATGTGGCAACATTACAGGTGCACTGATATTGCTGGCAGAGGTTAGTGACTAGCCATTTATAGCAGCATCAAGCTGGATGATGGTGAGGATTTCTTAGCTACACTCAGAAACTTAGCTATTGGTGGGGTGTAGGAAAGAAGACACTGTATTTGAATTCAACCCAAATTCAGGCTCTGCCGAATATTCAGTAAAATGGTTTCATGAGAAGCCAAAGGATATCATCAACTCTTGACCTCCAAGCTACATTCATGCAAAGGTCTTAGAATTACCCTTTTGAAAAAAAATTAAGTCCTGTGCATAAGAAATCTGAAAAGCACAGAATCTGAAAGAACAGAATGGACAAAGAAACTAAATCATTATGTCTTGTAAGTTCTTACTGTCAATGTTTAGGAAATATAAACCTTGATTTCTAGAAGTTACGATGGGAATTCAAATGAAGAGAAATTTAAAACTTTTTAAGTAGTAAAATTATAAAAACAGTTACTGAATGCAATAATTTCATTTAAAAATAGAATCTTGAGACAGAGTAAGAATCTGGTTCATTAACAGAGGTTGTTCATTTTATACCTTTGAAGTTGTTCCTGTATCTGATCTGCAATTTTCACTTTGTCCAATAAATTTTGAATTTCTGCTTTTTGTCGATTGATAATTTCCTTGTATTTTGATAATTCATCTTCTGTTCTAAATCGTTCATCTTCTAGACATTTTACCTAACAAATGATCATAACAGAGTTAAATCATAAACAGTATTTTCTTACTCCTTACAAACTTTGTCATATAGTGGCTATACATTAATAACCTAAGCTGAATTATATGGCATTATTAGTTAATATGAAGAAAAATAAGGTGAAGTTAACATCACTGGAGTTTAGTCTTGGATTTCTTATGATTTAGTTTTGCAAGTTTTAGCATGTCACATATTTTTATTCAATCTCTAGTTCCTCATTTAAAAAAGAAAGCTGCTATCTTGCCAGCCTACCCTAAGGAAATGACATGGAGAATAGGAAAGTCTATGAAAGACTGAAAATTATTAAGGGACCCTAAATTCAAGGTACTAATTTTAAAACCTATTTCTAAATAAATGAGTGACACACAGTGATAATATATCATATTCATATTAAAAGGGATGCTATTCTTACAATAAAGACTATAAGAACAGAAAAGAATTTACTAGCTTGTTAGAAATTAAAACTATCCATCCAAGACAGGGGTGGGGAAACTTTTTTCTGCCAAAGGCCATCTGGATATTTATAACATCATTCATGAGCCATTCAAAATTATCAGCTTAAAAATTAGCCTGCTACAGATTTGTTGAATTTCAAGTGCCACCTGTGGTCACTTTGGCAGGGCCAGACCAAACAATTTTTTAAGCCTTATACAGCCCAGGGGCCAGATGTTCCTTACTTGATAAGACTATTACATAAACCCAGAAGAAATACAAAGAAAGTCTTCCTATTATTTTCTGACAATTATAGCGCTAAGGTCCAATTATTCTTCCAACTGATTTGCTGTAAAGACTGTCTTCAGGTAAGAGGCCCAAGGATGAATTATAGATAGCAAATGTGCTACGAAATAGGAACTTCTGGCCCAGGGCCCAGCAAGGAAGACATTTTCACTTCAACAAAAACAACTGATTATGCTTCTAGAGAACTGCTACTCTACTCCTCTGAGTTCTTGTATTTTGGAAATTTTTGTACATAAATATCCTTCCCCATTACTTTAAACATCAGAATACAAAATTAAAGGCATTTACCCCTCCTCTGGAGTCACAACTAAAGATTTAATTACCTTTGTTCTCAGTGTTCGTAGCTCATCCATACCCTCCTTAAATGTCCTCTTCAAATCTTCTAGTTCCTTTATTTTGGCATGATGCATCTTTTAAAAAGTTTAAAAGAAACCACATGTCACAATCCACTAAACTTGCCTTAAAATTGGATGGTAATAAATACTCATTATTTCTCTTTATTACACAAATATCCTAGATAGTGTAATAAATACAAAGAGCAAAACTACTTACCTCTAGCTGGTCAGATTTTTCTTGCATTTGTTTTTCAAGTTCTCCTTTTGTGACTCTAAGTTTTGCATCAAGCTCATTTGATTTGATTTCTTCTGATTCCTAATGAAAAAGAAACGAAAAACACGAAAATTTCTAAAGTTTTATACTTAGAAAGGTAAAGAAAGCTTTGCAATTAAATTCACTAAAGTGAAATACAGAGCTTACGTATGAAAATTAAAAAGACTGGGGGATGGGTGTTTGGCACAGTAGTTAAGATGCTGCCTGGAATGCCTGCATCCTACACTGAAGTGCCTGCGCTTGAGTCCTGGCTCTGCTTCCACTTCCAGCTTCCTTCTATGGCATCCTGGGAGACAGCAGGTGATAGCTAGAGCTCAGCTGTTGCAAGCATTCGGGGGAAAAAATCTGTAGATGGAATCTCTGTCTCTCTGTCACTGACTTTCAAATAAACATAAATAAGTAAATATACAAATGCAAAAATAAAATTTAAGATGGTATTTTATCAATTCTCTATGAATAAGAATAGTACACTTAAGATATATAATGTAATACCTACAGAATAGTTTTTAAAATTATACATTTCCCTGCAACTGTCTGGTATTTTTCTAGGTTTGTGTTTTTTTTTTTTGCAAATTTTTCTAGTTAGAGCCATTTAGGTTGTAGCTATTTTAATATAGGAAATAGCCTTCATTCTCTATTTCAAATATTGCAGATATACAAATTTAATGAAACAATGGTATTGTTTGAAAATTTAATACCTGATATGTTTTTATCATATCCTGACAGTTCTGTCGTATCTGATCTGCTTCCTCCTTTGCTTGTGTTAACTTTGTTGTTGTTTCTTTGAGTTTATCTTTGGTTTCCTGTATGGAGAAAAAGACAAGACATAAAGTTGGCCACAGCGATGTGAAGAATGTTAAGTTTTTGCCCTAGGACTGCCACTGAGGAGTCCTATATTCTAGCAACATTATTATATGTCTACAAAAAAATGAAAATGGTCTACATACTTAACTAATCACTAAATAAAGTTAAATTTATAAGAGCTTTCAATAAATTCTAGAAGTTACAAACCTGACAAAAAGCATAAAACAGTTCTTTGAGCACCCACATAAAAGACAATCCTTTGGTTTACGGCTGTGGTGTATAATAAAAACTAACTTTTCATAGACTGATGCTGCAGTTTCTGTTCTTACCTTCTCTCCTAATTGGGAAATTCTGAAGACTTGGAGGCACTACTCTCATCAAACCCAATTACTTCTGCTTGTTCTACTCTGCAGCTACTGCTTCAGTCCCAACCACCCTCAACTCCCTGAATATCCTTCCTCTGAGCCAGTTTTCTCCTCATCCATCCATCCTTCTTTATTGTTCTTTGACTGTCTTTCTACCACTGGGTGATTTTCCAAGACAGAACCCTTGTCCTTCGATTCTTTTTCCATAATTCTTCTTCAGAGAACCAGTGCAGTGCTCTGGTTTGGGCTAGCATGTGGATTTCAGAGCAGAGTTTAGGGAGCACCTCCTCCTAGTAACTTCCCTTCAGAAGGGAACAGATGCTGCCTCCTTAACTTTGCAGATTTAACCTAGAGACACCCCAAGTTCTAAGAACTGCTATACCACACTTACATGCTATTCTGTAAGTTATCTGACTCCCCAGTTAAACACATAGTTTCTCAGCAACAACTAGCTCTACACTTGTCATGTATTAATCATTTGATTAAGACTTGGTGAATTGGGTCCAGTGCTGTGACGTAGTAGATTAAGCCTCTGCCTGCAGTGCCAGCATTCCAAACAGTTGCTGGTTTAAGTCCCAGCTGCTCTTCTTCAGATCCAGCTCTCGGCTAAGGGCCTGGGAAAGCAGTAAAGATGGCTCAAGTGCTTGGGCCCCTGCACCTGCATGGGAGACCTGGCGGAAGCTCTTGGCTCCTGGCTCTGGATTGGTTCAGTGGTAGCCATTTGGGGAGTAAACCAGCAGATGGAATGGGAGACCTCCCTTCTCTGTCTCTCCCTCCCTCCGTCTGTAACTCTGCCTCTCAAATAAACAAACCTTTAAAAAAAAAAAAAAAAAAAAAGACTTGTCGAATTAATGGAGGAATAACTAATACAAGCCTTCTGCTCTAGATAGGTTGGTCTCCTCGAACACTACTCATCTCCCACCCTTCCTTCTTGCTGTTCCTCACATGGACTGCCTTCCTCTGATCTCTTGAACCATTTTATCCATGCTTTGCACACTTTCTTACACTTTTTAAAAATGAATCTATCGGGGCCGGCGCTGTGGCATAGCAGGTAAAGCCATACAGTGCCGCATCCCATGTGGGCACTGGTTCAAATCCTGGTTGCTCCACTTCCAATCCAGCTCTTTGCTATGGCCTGGGAAAGCAGTGGAAGATGGCCCAAGTCCTTGGTCCCCTGCACCCACGTGGGAGGCCCAGAAGAAGCTCTGGGCTCCTGGCTTTGGATAGGCGCAGCTGCAGCCATTGCGGCCATCTAGGGAGTGAACCAACGGATAGAAGACCTCTCTCTCTCTGCCTCTGCTCTCTGTAACTCTGTCTATCAAATAAATAGAAATAAATCTTTAAAAAATGAATCTACCATTATTAGTTATATACTTTCAGTTGCTAATCTTTAATAGTAACTGACTTGCACTGAAACCAGTATCTCTTTCAAAATAGAAGCAATAAGTTAGATACTTTTTCAAATACTGATTTTTTTAAACTATACGACTCGGTGAGAAGAGAAAAAGAGGAAATTTACCTGTTTTTTTTCCCCCTCAACTATCATATTATCAATAACTAAAACAGCTTGGCACATAGTAGGTACTTACTTCATTCACTCAAAAATAGCAACTGAGGGACTCCTATATCCCAAAGAAATATTTATTAAATAAAAGGAATGTCTGAATAAAGGAAAACTGAGAATCACACTGAATGTTAAGGTGCCAACTGGCTTCATTTATTCCTACACTCAGTGTTCACTGAGCACCTACCATGTACCAGGCATTCTCCTTTGCCCTCAGGAAATAGCCTTGTAAGAAAGCAGACAAAATCTTTACCCTCATAAAGCTGATGTTCTAGTGATAGAGATAAATACTCGATAATAATATTCCTAGCACCACGGATACTTTTTAATATTCCCAGGGTCTATTTCAATTTTTATAACCTATATATTCTCCTCCTTCCACTGATGATGTTTAATTCTATATTCCAAAAAATGCCTAAAGGCAGCAGCAAACTCAGGTGTTGTAAACAATGAATGAAAAAATTCAATGCTATCTTTTATATAGAAATCATACAAGGAAATTTCTTTTGAGGAGTTACTAAATATTCAAGTCCAAGCTATTCTGCAAATGTTGCTAAAGTAAGCTCCATTCCTCATTAATGCATTTGCTCTTAAATACGTCTAATCATTGATCCAAAGCGCTGCAGTCCTTACCTTGTGAGAATCCATTTCAGCTTTTAATTTGTTTTGTGCCCACTTCACTTTAATGATGTGAGAGTTGATTTCTTCCTTTAATTTGTCTACTTCTCTGATGAGTCTAGTCATTTCCCCTTCCTAAAATGATATCACCAGGTCAGATTTTTCGCTTAACCAATCAACTAATTATTTTTGTATATTTTATACTCCTTCAAAGTAATCACCACAATAATATTGTAATTCAAAGGCTGGTACACTAAGGCCCATAGGCCATAAAACTGATTTAAAGTTCAAATGATAAGAGAGCAGTAAAACCTAAATCCAATGAGCAGACAGGAAGGATGACTAACATTCATATTTTAACCACCTGAATGTGCTGTGCAAATAAGAATGCTTTTATGATTCTTTAACTGTGTGGCATTAAGATGAACTAAATTAGTTTTACCCAAAGTTCTGAGAACAAAGATAATCCTGCTGAAATAATAACTGAAAAAATAGCATTCATCACCAAGAAATGATAACTGGAAATACAATCTTGTCATGCAGCTGCCAGGTACAGAGCAACAGTTCTGAACAGGTAGCTCAGCAATTCAATCTCCATAGCCAAAATCAAAAGAGGACATGTTTTTCTGCAAGAAATACACACTGTTCTTTGGTAAGTTCTACATTAAGATTTTGATCAAATAATAGTCTGGCTCGAAAGCTAATCACAACTGAAACTACTATGTGCATACTTCACCAAAATACAATCTTCATTTGAGACTCTGGTTATTCTATTATACAGAGTTTTTAAAGAGATATATTAAGAAAAAATTATCCAATAAACATGGGCCCTTTACTCATCTTTTCCCCAGCAAACCTTTAATCAGGCAGGTAAACACTAATGCTCTTAGAAGACAAAACTAACAACTTCATGCTCGAGTGTTTTAACAGTGCTACATTATGAGTATTTAATTATACAGGAAAAGCAAAGAGAACAAATATCAAACAAGGTACAATGGCATGAGTTATACCTTTGTTTCATACAGCTGGTGCAACCGGCCTTTCTCCTGAGAAAGCTGTTTAATTTTGTTAGTGTTCTTCTCAAATTCCTTATTTGCATCTCTAAGTTTTCTTTCAAGTATCTCTTTTTCCTTTCGAAGGTCTAAAGATTCCTTCTCACCTCTTACATACTTCATTACCATTGCTTCTTTTTCTTGGCGTGCCTCTTCACATTTCTTGTTGGCCTTTGAAAAAAATATTACCCAGCATTTATACAAACTATTTTTCAAATGAAAATACAAAAAAAATTTTTTCTAAAATATTATGAATGCATTTTTTGATTGTTGCACAGCACTCCCAGGATTTGTGCCATGAAATTTTTAAGTGAAAGAAAATACTCAAAATTATAGTTTTGTGAAGTTCACATGATTATTCAAAATTTTCTGTTAGTATAAGCTGGTATTCCATATTATGAAATTTCACACAATGAAAAAATTTCTACAGACAGCCTGTGTTAGTAGTCTGTTGTAATGAAATATCTAATATTTACTTATAAAGTAAAGAAATTTGGGGTTGGCCCTGTGGCGTAGCAGGTAAAGCTGCCACCTGCTCCACTTCCAATCCAGCTCTCTGCTATGGCCTGGGAAAGCAGCGGAAGATGTCCCAAGTGCTTGGGCCCTGTATCCACGTGGGAGACTCTGAAGAAGTTCCTGGCTCCTGGCTTCAGCACAGCTCTGGTTGTTGAGGTCATCTGGGGAGTGAACCAGTGGATGGAAGACCTCTCTCTCTCTCTGCCTCTGCCTCTCTGTAACTCTGCCTTTCAAATAAATAAATAAATCTTTAAAAAAAAAAAAAAGAAAGAAAAGAAAGAAATTTACTTGGTTCACAATTCTAGTGGCTGGAGGGTCCAAACAGCCGGGTACTGGCAGTGTGGCAAAGGTCCCTGTCTCTCTCAAAACACAGTGGAAAGGGAAATGGCCACCAACAGGACCAGGCAGGTGGAGTGGCCTCCCTTCATAACAAAGCCCTGTCACAAGCACTCATCCCTTCCAAAGAGGGCTCCATTTGACCTATTTCCCTTCCACAAGACCCTGCCTCTTAGTTTCACCACCTCTCAACATCCCACCAAGAACCAAGCTTTAACCTTTGGGGGATGTGCTCAAAAGCCATATTCAAATGGTTAAATAAATTCATAATTTGCCAAGTGTAACAGAACACGAAATACACTTTATAAAAGAGGGAACCCCAGACTTCAGGGATTTTCAAGTATCTAGTGATAAAATATCAACTGAAAATCCAACAGAATTGAAGAGAGTAACTATTAGAATAGAGTTATGGGGCGGGCATGCGGCACATCGGATAGCTGCCACTTTGGACACCTCTGTTCCATACTCGAGTGCCTGGTTTGAGTTCTGCTATGCTACTTCAGACACAGCTTCCAGCTAATGAGCACACTGGGAGGCAGCAGATTATGGCTCAAGTACTTGGGTCCCTGCCACCCATGTAGGAGACCCAGAATGAGTTTGGATTGTCCCAGGCCAGGCTAATGTGAGTATTTGGGGAATGTACCAGTGGTTGAAAGATGTCTTTCCACCTCTCTCTCTCTCTCCCGCTCTCTGACTTTAAATAAGAAAAGAAAGTATTTAAAAAAATACAGAGGATATAGCAAAAACTCCTGAGGACTTGAAAATGTGCTTGTGGACAAGGAATGAGAAAATTATACTCAAACTGGCTAATAAAACTAGTTAGATTTTAGACAGATAAAAAACTGGACTGAGAAAAAGTCAATTAATAGTTCAGTATCAATTTCAAAAGAAACATGGTTTCATGGTAATTTGATGTTCAGGTTACATATTAGGTTTGAGAACACAAAGAACAAATCACAGCTTCTGGAAGAGCTTACCACCTGGTGAGAAAGACATAAACAGACACTGTAATATAATATGATAAATTCTAGTGGATCTATACACTTTGAAAAGTCCTTTGAAAACACAAAAATACATTCCCTGGAAGGAACTGACAGGAAGGATAAATGGTGCTAAACTTGAGCCAGATGTTAAAAGTTAAAAAGGATTCATGGGGGCCAGAGCTGTGGCGCAGTGGGTTAAAGCCCTGGCCTGAAATGCCAGCATCCCACATGGGCGCCCGTTCTAGTCCCACCTGCTACTCTTCCAATCCAGCTCACTGGTATGGCCTGGGAAGGCAGTAGAGGATGGCTTGGACCATCCTTGGGCCCCTGTACCCATGTGGGAGACCCGGAGGAAGCTCCTGGCTTCGGATCGGCACAGCTCTGGCCGTTGAGGCCATCTGAGGAGTGAACCAGCAGATGGAAGACCTCTCTCTCTGTCTCTACCTCTCTCTGTAACTCTTTCAAATAATAAAAAAATAAAATCTTAAAAAATGATTCATGAGAATTCAAGGAGTGAGTCAAAGAAAGGAACTCAAGGTAGAGTGAATACAATGTGCAAATACCTAAAATCATGAAGCAGCATGACATATTTTATGGATATCAGGTCATTTTACAGGGTTTAATTTTGGTGTTTAGTTGGATTGGGCAGGAAACAGTCACAAAAACAAAAAGAGGTGGAGATTGATCCCTAAAGGAAAAAAATCCTCATGTCATACTGATCAGTTTAGATTTCACTCTACAGACAATGGAAAGTCAAAGATGGATTCATAAATCAGAACCTCTCACTGCATATTTTAGTAAGATAACCAGTGGCAACATGAAAGCGTCACTGAAGTTGAGACAGAAAGCAGAACAATTAGAAGAATGACAATTAGAACAGACAAGATGAAATACTGTGAAGGTCTGGACTAAAGCCGAGAACATTTACACCAGGTAACAGCCCTGTCATTCAAAGAGACGTTCATGGAGCAGTTACAAAGAATCACCTAGGGTGTTTGTTAAAAGCTCACATCCTTGGGTCCTCCCCTAGCTAATGGCCACACCTATCTAGAAGGGTCATTGGGAGTATTCAACAAATAATCCAGTAACTGTTATTCAAGCTGTTGTACACAGTCCATTTGTAGCATAGAAAAAGAAGATGAGTCACTTATGGTCTAGACTTATTTTAAGATGTTTATCATTGAGTTAAAGATCAAGAAAGCATGAATGAGATAATCAACAGATTCAATAACTTGGTAAAGCTAAGATAAAAGATAGGTAGTTCCACTTCTTGAATTATGGCAGTTAAAACCTCCTCATTCACTCATTCAGTACACCAAAACTTTAGATGAAATGCAGTAATTGTTTTTATTTTATTTTATTTTATTTATTTATTTATTTATTTTTTGACAGGCAGAGTGGACAGTGAGAGAGAGAGAGACAGAGAGAAAGGTCTTCCTTTTTTTGCCGTTGGTTCACCCTCCAATGGCCGGCGCGGCCGGCGCACTGTGGCCAGTGCATCACGCTGATCCGAAGCCAGGAGCCAAGTGCTTCTCCTGGTCTCCCACGCGGGTGCAGGGCCCAAGCACTTGGGCCATCCTCCACTGCACTCCCTGGCCACAGCAGAGAGCTGGCCTGGAAGAGGGGCAACCGGGACAGAATCCGGCGCCCCAACCGGGACTAGAACCCGGTGTGCCGGCGCTGCAAGGTGGAGGATTAGCCTATTGAGCCACGGCGCCGGCCGCAGTAAATGTTTTTTAATATACGGTTTGTCTTACAAGTATGAGAAATTCCCCAGGATTAAAAAATCTAAGACAAAGAAATCCAGAATGGTATGCCAAAGATGAAACTCTCATCACCCTGTAGACATTTTTCAATTCTAGACCATGAAAGGGTACAAGTGGGAGGACTTGTCATAAAGTCCCCAAGAATTTATAAAACAGGTTTATTCTCGTGTTTGAGGCTCCCACTCATTCCAATTATTCAGTACATGAAACAGGGAAGTCTCAAGCCAGCAAATGAAATTGTGGGTGTTATCAGTGTGTGTGCATGAACATACATACAAACATACTGGGAATCTCTTTTGAAATAAAACTTGCTAGGTTTGCTGACTTTAGGTAAAAGGTGTTGGTTTTACTCTTCTTTCATCTTCTCTACAGATTTAAAATTTTCAAGAAGTTAGAATGAGAAGTTGGGGGAGGGGAGGAGAAATGAAGATCTACAAATAATTAAATGGAATAGTCTCCAAAATCTACTTCAATAATATTTACCTCTTAGGGTTGTTGTGAAGATTAAAGAAGTCAAAATCTGTATAGTAGTCTGAATGTGGCCTGACACATAGCTGAAGCTGAATACATCAGCCACTATCATATCATCTACACCCTTCATCATTACGGAGGAAATACACACAGTACAGATAATAGCAGGTGGCAATTTCTATTTTTTAAAAAATGGCTGGAGAGAAAAAGGGAATATACACATGCTTTTATATGAAACAAACACTGCAGAAAAGATATATAAGTAACTGGCACCAGAGGTTTACCTCTGAGAAAGAGGGAAATGTTTGAAGGTGACTTTGTTACTGTTTGAATTATGCACAAATAACTACAATTTTGCTTTTGTTTTAAATATATAATAAACTCCAGAGAACTAAAAAAATTAGCTCAGTAGGTTATTCTAATTATCAGCCATGGTTGGGTCCATGAAAGCCAGTAATTTCTTAAGTTCATAGCCTCTATACTTCCCTTCAATTAGTAAAAATGGTTGAGAACTGATCGCATGAGTTTTAAATATGATGTTTCTCATGAAAAGATCAACAATTTATAAAGGCTCACAGAAATGAAGGCTTAAAATAATCTGTTTCTTAAAGTTCTTCTAGCACACCACACCTGGTGTGGTAGGAGATTCAGAGTAGAGAGGATGGGATCCGCCTCCCAGTGTAAGCAGTTAATCCCTTCTGCTTCTACTCATGCTGAGGACCAACTGTTGGTTAAGCATTGGCTAGGTTTTGTGGATACAGAAATGAATTCAACAAAAGTGTCATTCTTAAGGAGTTCAAGCAAGTAATAATATAGAAGTATTACTTAAAATAGCTTCTTCTGAGATCATATGTACCAACTCAAAAAGATTCCCAAGGTGTAGTATGTTGGAAAAACAAGGTTACAAAAAAAGATGCACACACAGTAAGTTGCAATTGAGCAGGGAGAACATCTACACATATTGCTGTAGCTCGGATATGGTGTAAGTGTGTTTCCCCAGAAGTTCAAGTGCTGGAAGTGTGGGCTCCAGTGAGGCAGTACTGAGGCTAGTGCAAGGTAATTAGTTTCCAGTGCAGGGCTGGCACTCTCAGAAGGGAATAAAGCAGGTGCCATGCGACTACAGGAGTTTCCAGGAGAATGAGTTGTTAGAAGTGAGCCTGGCACTTCTTCTGAATTCCTCTTCCACCCATGCACCACTGGCCACTCTCTTGCTTATGTTCCCACCATGACGCCTTCCACCATGCTGTGATGTAGCAGATGCCAGCACACATCACCAAAATATCAGTAACAAGCTATGGAACAAAAAAACTGAATATAAAGAGACTGGAGGCAGGGAAGAGGCAGCAAAGAGGGACTTCTCCCCTGCCAATATACTTCCTAAATCTGTTAATTTTAAAATGATTGGCATATCTTACTTTAGCATTTTTCAAGGCTAATTTTCATAATAAATAGAATTACTATTCTTAATATATCTCTGGAGTTCAAAATAGTCTAAAAGTACTTTCATTCTAATATATGAGAAAGAGCCACCACAGTGTCAAGTTAATGACAATGACATGAAAAATACCTGTTCCATCCGTTGGGCCATCTCTTTGTGTAACTGTTGAATTGCATTTTTAGCTGCAGTATCTTGAGCTATTAGTTTATCTTTGGAAGCTTTAACTTCTTTATTTAGTTCCTCTATTCTTGATTCTAACTGTAAAGAAAATTAATTCATGGTTATTTATAGCCATACCAAACAGATCAACAATACCTATGTAAATAAACACAACGTAAATAAGCCTAAGGAACCTAGTGAATATACTTCAACCACTGAAATCAAAACTAACTACCATTCTCTCTCACTCGGTAACTGTTTCTTTTTTAAGATTTACTTATTTATTTGAGGGACACAGTTACAGGCAGAGAGATCTTCCATCTGCTGGTTCATTCTTCAAATAATCACAATGGCCGGAGCTGGGCCGATCCAAAGCCAGGAGCTTCTTCTAGGTTTCCCATATGCATGCAGAGGCCCAAGCACTTGGGCCATCCTTCACTGCTTTCCCATGGAGCTGGATCAGAAGTGGAATAGCCAACTTGAACTGGTGCCTATATGGAATGCCAGCACCACAGGGAAAGGCTTAATCTACTACACCATGGCACCGGCCCCTGGATAACCATTTCTGTAACTCACTGGAATTCAGTCAGTATACATCTGAAGACATTCTGATAAGTTAAGGTGTATATGATAAGCCCTTAGTGCATCCATTCATTAAGGAATAATTTAAAGAAATAAAGTAAAATAGAATGAAAAGCTTAAATGTAACATTAGAAAATATTCACTTATTACAAAAGTAAGCAGCAAAGAAACAGAGATACGAGATACACAAAAAATAAAAAGTAAAATGAGAGACATAAATCCAACCGTCAATGTCATTATATGAAAAGAGTAAATAATAATATCAAAAGGTAGAAAATGACAGAATAAACAGAATCCAACTATATCCTATTTATAGGAATCACTTCAGGTTCAAAGAGACAAACAGGATAAAAAAAGATACAGCATAGAGCAGCAATCATAAGAAAATGAGAGTGCCTATACTAGTATCAGACAAAATAGGTTGAGATGAAGAACGTTCCTGGGACAGGACTGACTTTGTGTAATGGTGGGTTAAGCTACTGCTTGCAACACCAGCATCTCCTATCTGTTCGAGTCCCAGCTGCTCAATCCACTTACCATTCAGCCTCCTGCTAAGAGGCCTGGGAAGGCAGCAGAGGATGGCCATAGTCCCTGGGCCCTTTTCATTCATGTGGGAGAACAGGATGGACTTTCTGACTCTTGACTAGAGCCTGGCCTGGACCTGGCTGTTGCGACAATTTGGGGAGTGAACCAGCAGATGGAAAAATTTCTTTCTCCATCTCTCTGTCACTCAGCCTTTCAAATAAATAAATAAAGTTTACAACAAAATGTTACTAGAGGGGCCAGCATTGTGGTACAGTGCGTGAAGCCACCACTTAGAACACTGACATCCCACATCAGAGTGTCTATTCAAGTTCTGGCTGCTCTGCTTCAAATCCAGCTCCCTGCTAATAAGCCTTGCAATGCATCAGATCACTGCCCAAATACCTGGGTCCATGCTACCCATGTGAGAGACCTGAAAGGTGTTCTGGCCTCCTGGCTTTTGGCTTGGCCCAGCCCCAACTGTTGCAACCATTTGGGAAACAGATGGAAAATACCACTCTCTCTGTCCCTCCCTTTCTCTTTCTGTCACTTTTTCAAATAAATAAATAAATCTTTCAAAAAATGTTATGGAAGATGGTCATTTCATCATTACAAAAGGATCAATTCAGCAGAAATAGCTACCAAGTATAAATACACAGATACCTAACAACATAGCACCAAAATACATGCAACAAAACTGATAGAAATGAAGGGGGAAATAGACAAACCAGAAGATTTTTATACCCTACTTTCAATAATGGATAGAACTATTCAAGAGATTAACAAGGAAATACTCGAACAGCACCATAAGGCAACTGTATCTAATATATCTTGTATAACACTCCACCCATCAGCATATATTCTCATGAAGTGTACACACGGTATTTTCCGAGACAGGACATATGCTAGGTTATAAACAAACCTAAAAAATTAAAGATGGGACTCCTAGAAAGGAAGTTCTCCAACTACGCTAGAATGAAATTAGAGTTCAGGAACATAAAGAAATTTGGGAAATCTACAAATCTGTGAGAATTAAAAAGCACAGTCCTAAATAACCAATGGGAAAAATCACAAGAGAAACTGGAAACTAACAAGTAATGAATGAAAAAGCTCGAATATGCCTAACATCTAGCAACCTGGCACCTAAAGCAATGTTTAGAGAGAGAATTACAACTACAGACTAAAAGAAGAAAGAGCTCACAACAATAACTGCATTTTAATCTGAGGATCTTGGAAAATGAGCAAACTAAACCTAAAGCCAACAGAATGAAGAAATTAAAGAAACAGAATAGAAAAACAAGAGACACTTGACAAAAATAAAGAGCTGATTCTCTGAAAATAACAAAACTAACAAATCTTTACCTACATTGAGAAAGAAGACTTAAATAACTAGAATCAAAATGAGAGAGACACATGACTAGTGAACTCAGAGAAAGCAAAATGATAATGAACACTATGAACGATTTAACTGAGATGGATGAAATGGACAATTTCTAGACAGACACAAAATGGCAAAACAGGCTCAAGAAGAAACAAAGATCTGAATAGACTTATGAAAAGCAAGGAGATTGAATTAGTAATTAAAACAAAATCTGTTAACAAAAATCTAGTCACAAAGAAAAATTCAGGTCGGGGGGCTATATAGGTAAATGCTACCAAATATTTAAAGAATTAATTCCAATTATTCACAAACATCCTGTCTCCATGAAAAGAAGGAATGCTTCCAAATTCATTCTATTCACTCCTCAGTATATACCAAAGAGAGAAATGTCCACACACAAATTTGCACGTGAATGTTCACAGAAACATTACTCACAAAGGTAAAACAGTGGAAACAACCCAAATGTCCATCATTTGGTGAAAAGATAAACAGAGTTGCTATCTATATGGCAGAATATTATTTGTTAAAAAGAGATACTGACGCATACTATAACTTGAATAAACTAAAACATTATGTTAAGTGTACACATGTGTTTCATTTGCGTGAAATGCCAAAAATAGGCAAATATAAAGAGACAGAGGGTCTGTCACTTCTCAGGGGTTAGGAGGACAAGTAACATTTGAAGGGAATGAAGAGTGACTACAAATGGGTGCAAAGTTACCTAAACATTACCTTATAGTACATATGTACTAAATGCGCATTCAAACAAAATTATCTAGAGCAAAATCACCCAATAGAAATACAAACCATGTTTATATTTTGTGGTAGTCACAATTTAAAAAGGTGAAATAGTTTATTAAATCCAATATATCAAAATATTTTTAATATGTAATCAACATAAAGAACTGTTGTATTGTAGTACTAAGTCTTCTAGAATTAGGTATGTATCTTCCATTTGCAGCACCTGTCAATTTAGTCTTGCTACCTTTCAAGTGTTCAATAGTTACATGAGGCTAGTGGTTCCTACACTGGACAGTGTATATCTAGAGAGAAAATTAAGAGAAAATTCTGCTATCCTAGTGTTCTGTTTAGAAGTCTAAAGTTCTCTCTCTTTGTCTCTCTTCCTCTCTCTGTGTAACTCTAAATTTCAAATAAATGTTTAAAAATAAAAAAAGGTGAATCCATCTTCTCTTTAATCATCTCAGGAAGGGAAGAGGTCTGCTTCCATCTCTCCTGTTCATGAAACGCCTGGTCATTAGCGTGACCAGCCCATCAAAACACAAATTCAGTATTTCATTAAGGCTCCTTCACACTCCAACCTAAGACTGACTTACACGGGATGGCACTGGAGCACATGAAAAGCAGGATTAAATACTGTACATAAAATCCGACAAGTACAGTCACCTTCCAATTATGGAAAGGTATATTAAATACATGGAGGCATAAGTAAGTGAAAACTTGGTTTACTTTTTTATTATTGCCAATTATTGAGTGTTATCTTTATTATGTTAACTTCTGTGAAAGATGAGAATCCGTTTAATTCACAGTCCACAAAAGAATGAAAGCACAGAAAGATGAAGAGCTGCTCAGCCGCCTGTCTCAATGTTCAGTGTGCTGCTCCTCGCATCATTAAAAACAAGAGAAAAGTCAAGGATGGGGTAGGGAAGCCAGGTAGCCAACACATCTCATGTATGAAAGTCACCTTCATGGCAAATTGATCTTAAAAACTGCTCTGGGGCGGGTGCTATGGTGCAGAGGGTTAAAGCCCCAGTCTGCAGTGCCAGCATCCCATAGGGGCGCCGGTTTGAGCCCCAGCTGCTCAACTTCCCATCCAGCTCTCTGCTATGGCCTGGGAAAGCAGTGGAAGATGGCCCAAGTCTATGGGCCCCTACACCCATGTGGGAGACCCAGAAGAAGCTCCTGGCTCTTGGCTTCAGATCAGCACAGCTCCAGCCATTGCGGCCATTTGGGGAGTGAACCAGCGGATGGAAGGCACCCCTCCCCTGTACCTCTCTGTAACTCTACCTCTCAAACAAATAAATCTTAAAAAAAAAAAAAAAACCTGCTCTAAATTTGTTACAAAAATACTTAGAACCACACTGAACAGTAAAGTTAAAGATATTCTAATGCCAGACTTTAAGGCATCTATTACTTCTTTTCTTCATTGGCAGAAACAGTTTAGCTGACTGTGGAATCAGTCTTTTTGGTATTTTGAACATAATAGGTTATGTTCTATTATAACATACTAGAAGTCCCACAGATCATAAAAACATAAATTTACAAAATGATAATAACTCAGGCTATGATTCTCACTTGGTAAAAGAGAAATACTAGGCAATTCTCTGCATTTAAATATGATTACCTTATAGAATTTCAGTGTATACCAATTTTCATAAATCAAAGCATGGTCTTTAAAGTTTTCTGGTTTTTGAGTAGTTGTAGGTCAGGAAATCTTTTTGATTTCTCATGTCTTTTCATGGTGTGATACTTCACTTTTTATTATAGCATTACCCATTGCATAGATGTAGCATAGTGTATTTATCCATTCACCTACAGAAGGAAATCTCTGTAGTTTCCAAGTTTTGACAGTGATGAATAAAATTGCTATAAACACCCATGTGCAGGTTTTGTGTAGATATTCTCTTTTTTTATTTTTTCTTTCTTACTTTCTTATTTTTTTTAATTATCTTTTCTATGTGTAGAGATATTTTCAACTCCTCTGGGAAAATACCAAGCAGCACAATTGCTAGGTCATGTGCTGGAGGTTGGTACAGAAGAGATGCCATTTCCAATGATCATAGATACGATCCACAGATGCATGAATACTGCATGGTAGCTTCAAAAGCAAAATGAGGGAAAGCCGGGGGCCAGTGTCCTTGATGACCTGTTATATGCAGTAGGAGGTCTGATGGAGCCTCTTATCTCAACTGTGTTGAAGGGTATGACCCCAGAACAAACCAGTGGAGCAGTGATGTGGCCCCTACGAGCACCTGCAGGCTAAGTGTTGGTGTGGCAGTACTTAGAGGCTTTCTTTATGCTGCAGGTGGCCAGGATGGTGTGTCTTGCCTCAACATTGTTGATAGGTGATTTTTTTTTTTTTTTTTTTTTTACAGGCAGAGTGGACAGTGAGAGAGAGAGAGAGAGAGAGAGAGAAAGGTCTTCATTTTTTTTTTTTTTTTTACAGGCAGAGTGGACAGTGAGAGAGAGAGACAGAGAGAAAGGTCTTCCTTTGCTGTTGGTTCACCCTCCAATGGCCGCCGCGGCTGGCACGCTGCAGCCCGCGCACTGCGCTGATCCGATGGCAGGAGCCAGGTACTTATCCTGGTCTCCCATGGGGTGCAGGGCCCAAGTACTTCGGCCATCCTCCACTGTACCCCCTGGCCACAGCAGAAAGCTGGCCTGGAAGAGGGGCAACCAGGACAGAATCCGGTGCCCCGACCGGGACTAGAACCCGGTGTGCCGGCGCCTCTAGGCGGAGGATTAGCCTATTGAGCCGTGGCACCGGCCCAGAGGTGATTTTTTAAAAGTCATTTGCAAATTTTTTTGAAGGGCATATAGGACAGTTTTAAGAAAACTACAGCTAACTTTAGAACAGCAGGGGATCCACTATTTGGTGAATTTACCATAGGCTTCAGAAAAAGTTTTCAGTTGATCTTAAAGTCTAGAAAGACTAAAAATATTTTGAAGATTTCTGGCTTTTACCTGTTTAATTGTGCTCATATGTTGCTTCTCTGTTTCTGTCCTTTTTTTTAATTCTTCTCTGAGATTATCTTTTTCCGAACAAATATCTAAGATGAGCTCCTGGTGCTTCTTATTTTCTTTTATTAACCTAAATATAAAGAGGGCAGTATAAGCAAAACATAATTAATAATGGAGATAAAATGAGATGTGGAATTTAATCTTTTCACAGATTAGGGTGTAGATACTTGGGATTATAAAAAATTAAAATTCCTAGGTAATTGTTTTATTGTGATACATGATATTTTGCAAAACATTCTCTAGTCAATCAGGCTATTGATTTTTTTCCTAGAAATTTGTGTATTTCAAATCAAGAAATACATAATCAAGTAAAGAAAACCACATCCCTTTAAGTCTTAGGGGTTTGTAATCTCAATTATGCACTACATCGTTTCAGCATTGGAACCCTTCGGATAAGTGGTTCTCGACCAAGGGCTGTTTTGGTTGTTAAGAGGGGTAGGGGTTGCTGCTGGCACCTAGTGGTGAAGGCCAGGGTTGCCACCGAGCATCCTGCCACTGAGACAGTCCCAACAGCCACAAAGAATCATCTGGCTCAAAACAGCAACAGCGCTAAAGCTGAGAAATCTCATTCTAGAGTCTGAGACTATTTTAATGATGTTCGAATCATTATAGAAGTGTAGTCAATGTACAACAAAAAGTTTAAGCAGCAATTTCATTTTTAGTCTCCTAGAAGAAGTGAAATGAGATGACCTGAAAAGTACTCAGAACTGTAAGATGCCTATGAAAGTTAACAGCTAGTAATTTAGGATTATTAATAGCAACATCTTTTACCTAATAGTTATTACACACTATTTGCTAACTTGGGCTGAAATGCATTATTTCACCTAATATTCAAAATAAGTCTATGAAATTATCATTACTTCTATTTACTAATTTTTAGAAACCAAGCATAATTAATGCCTAGAATGTGTTCCAGGTCACACAGCTAGTAAGCGGCTGAAATGAGTTTCGGGTCCAAGCCTAATTCCAAAGCCCAGACCTTTCCACTTGGAAGGCCACTCATTCACAACAGATGCTTACTGGTAGCTACTACGTACTTCCTATTCTACATATGGGGCACATGTTAGCCAACAGCCCCTGCTCTCCCAGGGCTTACGTTTCAAGGGAGAAAACAGACATTTAAAAAATATGCATGTATAGAATTAGTCCTATTAAGAAAAACAGATCAGTGCAAGCAGACAGAATGACTGAAGCTGAAATCTTAGATATGATAGTTAGGCCTCTCTGCGGAGGTGAGAGCTGAGCACAGGAATGCAGGGAGGCAGCATCACACACGTCTGCCAAAGAGGCAAACATAAAACCAAGTTTATTCGAGCATTTTATAGCACAGCACTCTCACTTAGACCATTTATATGATTAGAGTGTACATTCAATTTGTTATAGAAAATTACTTGAAATACAAGAATTCTGGCTATAGGAAGGGGAAGTGAAGAGCATTTATTTATTATTTATATGTCAAATGCACATCCTATGCTCTGCCAACTGTTTTCAGAGGGCTGGCTGGGAACTTGGACAATATGGAGCTGTGTTAGAAAACAGAAGAAAAGAAGCAGAGTAGAATGATGGTTGCCAGGGCTCAGGGTGAACGGGGAAACAGCACTCAGAGAGCACAGACTGTAGTATGAGCAAGTTCTGGGGATCAAAGTACATCATGGTGATGACAGTGACTGATGTCATCTTGTATACTTGAAATCTGCTGAGAACAGCCCTCACATGTTCATATACTACACACACACACTAACCCTACAAAACTATGGGAGATGATGAAGGTGTTAACCTAACTGTGGTAATCGTTTCATAATTTATATCAATCATCACACTGCGCACCTTAAAAACAAATACATACAATTTTATCAATTTGATCTCAGTAAACCTGAGGAAAAAATAGGGAAATAGCTGTGTAAACACAAAAACATTTGGAAGCAGATGGATTCATGAAAATTTCAAAGGAAGTGAAAGTTTTCTTCACAGAAAATTAAATAAAGGGAAAACAAAAAAAAAGTTTTAGAGCTGATCTGAATCAATAAAGCATTTTATTAGAAATTAAAAATACGTGGGGCCCGGCACTGTGGCATAGCGAGTTAAGCCGCAGCCTGCAATGTTGGCATCCCTTATGGGCACCAGGTTGAGACCCAGCTACTCCACTTCTGATCCGGCGCTCTGCTATGGCTTGGGAAAGCAGAACATGGCCCAAGTCCTTGGGCCCCTGCACCCGCATGGGAGGCCGGGAGGAAGCTCCTGGCATTAGATCGGTGTAGCTCTGGCTATTGCAGCCATCTGGTGAGTGAACCAGCAGATGAGAGACTTCCTTCCTTCCCTCCCTCCCTCTGTCTCTACTCTCTCCATGTAACTCTTTCAAAATAAATAAATAAATCTTTAAAAAAATAATATGTGTATAACAAAAGATTAACAGATTTAAAATAAGAATATCTGACATCTCTGTAATGCCTTAATGTCCAAAACAGTCCATTAGGTAAGTATCATCTTCTTAATATGGATGGAAAAAAATCTCTGACTCAGCTAAGTTGATGGCGGCCAGTGTAGTATAGCTTCCGAGGACATAGCAGTAACAATCTTCCAAATCCAGATTCCAGAACTGTGCTTATCGACTCTACCATGCTAATCTCATTCTGACAGAATGGGGCAAAAAAAGATCAATCTTTTACTGTTTTGGTTACGTTTTTAAATAAATTTAACAAGTTGTGACTAGTCCATTTCTAGTAACTGTGACTGAGAAATCTCTGAAGCCAAACCAAAGATTATAACTATGCATCACTAGCATCTGACCTTGAACAATCACTTAACCTAATCTCTCTGTGGTTCAGGGACCTCATCTACCAAACTAGGATAATAACAGCACACACTTCATAGAGGTGTTGTGAAGAGCCCATGAGTTAACTTACATAATATGGCAGTCACATAACTAACTGCTATTACTAGTATTAAATAACATAATTTACAAGATCTAACAAAAGCAGGAAGAGGCATCAGAGATCCTTTCAAGGGCAAGGTCTATCAGAAAAGGCACACAGGCATCAGGGAATTGACACCCTAAAAAGCAACAGCAGCAGAGCAGCAATGGTTCAATTATACAAAAGCGTATGGTTGGGCCGGCGCCGCGGCTCACTAGGCTAATCCTCCGCCTAGCGGCGCCGGCACACCGGGTTCTAGTCCCGGTTGGGGCGCCGGATTCTGTCCCGGTTGCCCCTCTTCCAGGCCAGCTCTCTGCTGTGGCCAGGGAGTGCAGTGGAGGATGGCCCAGGTTCTTGGGCCCTGCACCCCATGGGAGACCAGGAAAAGCACCTGGCTCCTGGCTCCTGCCATCGGATCAGCGCAGTGCGCCGGCCGCGGTGCGCCGGCCGCAGCGCGCCGGCCGCGGCGGCCATTGGAGGGTGAACCAACGGCAAAGGAAGACCTTTCTCTCTGTCTCTCTCTCTCTCTCACTGTCCACTCTGCCTGTCAAAAAATAAAAAAATAAAAATAAAAATAAAAAAAAATGAAAAAAAAAAGCGTATGGTTTATTCACACCACAGCAATATTCCAGGAAAGATATGAAGAGGAGTAGGCACTAGTTTTGTGGTCGTTTAATAACAGGGTGTTGGTGTCCTGAAGAGATATCTGTACACACATGTTCATAAGAGCATTATCCACAACAGCCTAAAGGTAGAAGGAGCCCAAGTATCCACTAACAGATGAAAGAGCAAATAATATGTGGTATATACTTACATATACAATGGACTATATTTCCACCTGAAAGAAGTTCAGACAAGTTTCAATATATGGGTAAACCTGGAGGCCACCATGTTAAGTGAAATAAGCCAATCACAAGAGATTAAGTACTATTTGGCTTCATTAGATGAGTTACCGAAAGTGTCAAGCAGAACAGAGCAGTACGTAGATGCCAGCAACTGGAGACAGGAAGAATAGAGCCGTTGCTTAACGGACAGAGAATTTCAGATGTGCAAAGTCAAAATGTCCTACAGACTGCTTGCACAATACTGTGAATGAGCTGAACTTTATTAACTGTACACTTAAAAGGGGTTAAGGCAGTAAGTTTTATGCCATATGTACTGTATCACAATTTAAAAAAGGGGAGGCTGGACAGTAAACCAATGAAGAGTGAACTGGTCCAGCAAATACAGATTCACTGAGCAGGACAATCTGGAACAGTTAAGACTAGAAGCAAGGAAAAGTCAGTTTCATATTCAGCAGTATTTGGTACATTTTCTTCGGTCATCCTCCTCCACTATGTGAACTTCCTCCCTCTTTCCTCTACAAACACATGCCTCTAATTCAAACACTTTTAAAAGTATGATGTTTTAAAAAGAGAATCAGCCTGTATTTCAGTGGAGGCTAGTATACTTTATTTTCCTTTCTTAATGTTAAAAAACAGTACCTTAATCAATCATCATATAACTATATAAATCTAGAATAAAAAGGCAGGACAATATGGTATTAGGAAAAGACTGAATGAAAGCAAACTATTATTAAAACAGAATTCTACAAATCCAAGAGAAGTCTAAAACAACTATGTTCTTGTGTTATATGAAAGAAGGTTAAAATAACTATGTTCTCATTTACTGAGTGATAATCAACCAATTCTTCATCCTCTAAATTTTAATTTTTTGAAACAATGAATTCACAGTGGGGACTTTAAGAAAAAAATTTTAAACATTATTCTCATTTTCTTGTGAACTTTTCTATTTTTGACAATACTGTACTCAAAAATTCTTCAAAAAAATGAGAAATCTGACATTTGTAAAAATTTCTAGCTCGTTAATGAATTTAAACTATTTACTATAATATTTATTTCTTTAGATTTAGATTTATAAACAGTCTTAATTAGAAAAACTTGATATTTGCTAAATTATTCAGTAATGCTATTATATGTCCACCTCTGCTGTGGAATTAGAAGTGGCCAAGATGATACTTTCCTTTAAAGAATTCAATCTTTAACCCCGATGGGGGAAACAAGAATCTAAAGGAATAAAAAACTTACTTTTTAATGGTATGTTCTTGCTGCAAATACTTATCTTGCACACACTTTTCAAACAGAACCAACGCATGTTCTCCCTTATTCATTCCATTTGGCACTCGGTGGCGTTCCTCTGCCAAGTCTGTAGATAAGAGTTCAGACTCTATTTCTTCCAACAAATCCTCTGAGGTTGAAACATTCTTTATTTCTGAAATAAGCTTCTTGGTGCAGTCTGTATCATAAGGACTTTCTGAATAAGTCTTTTCTTTAGCAACTTCTGTAAATGTAGATGATCTTAATTCAGCCAGGATTTGCGTAACTGTCTGTTCTGTTTCACTTGTTTTTGAAAGTTGTTCTGCAGAATCTCCACTAGGAAAATTAACTGTTTGTTCTGAATTTTCAGGACATATGTTTCTTTTAGCACAAGAATCCTCACCTCCACCATGATCCAGAATATCATTTTCCTGTGCTTCAATTTGACTATTTAGTTCGTTGGACTGACATAATGTTTCATCACACTTTAATGACAATACTTTGGACTCATTTTCTAACTTACAGCTTTCATCACCAGAAAATGAGATGCATGAGTCTTCCTTTAATTCAGATGCTGTCCCAGGATTTGTATCAGAGGAAATGGAGGCTACGTGCTCTGTCTCTGCCATGCTGATGGGTAACTCACTCTGCATTTCTTCAAATCTGCTCCTGATCTTCGTTTTACATCTGAGAAAGTAAAACATTAAAATCAAAACAATTTCTAAGTGAAGACATCATACACTCAAGTATTTGCACACAATCTGTGATGTGGAACTAAAACTCCTAATAATTACTCCATACCCTTTCCTTGCAGAAAAAAAGAGCGAAAAGGCCAGTCTACCCATGTCGGTTGCAACTGGGAGAGCTACTAAGTCTGTCTTTCCTTCTTCACTTCACATAACTCCACTAATTATTTTCTAGCACAGTCAATCATCCCATGAGATGTTAGCTAAAGATCAATATTATTGATTGCAAGATTAGTGCCGAAGAATGATCAGAATTCCTTTAACTTTCTGAGTGGAAAAAAACTACCCCCAAGAAATTTGTAAGGAAACAGTAGAGAAATAAGACAACAATGAAAGCACTAGAAGAGAAATTGCAGAGCAAGAAAAAAATAAATACACAATGGGGCCAATGTGGCAGCATAATCTGATAAGCAGCTGCTTGCAACACTCCCACCAGCATCCCATTCTTAGAGCACTGGGATGAGTCTAGCGGCTGTGCTTCCAATAGAGCTTCCTACTAATGTGCCTAAGAAGGCAGCACAAGACAGCCCAACTACTTGGGCCCCTGACACTTACATGGGAGATCAGGGTGTAGTTCTCGCCTCCTGTCTTCAGCCTGGCTTAGATCTGGCTATTGCAGCCATTTGGGGAATGAACCAGTAGACAGATCGACTGATCGCTCTCATGCTCTCTCTGTTACTCTGCCTTTCAAATAAATAAATCTTTTTGAAAGAAATGCACATTAATGATAATTAAAAATTTGCTGGGAAGGAAAACTAAACAATAACACGACATGGCTACTTATAACCCAGAGACCTAGACTTGAGCTGAAAAGAAGTCACAGTGTGATGGATCCCTGCTAGGAGTTATTTTTTTCCTCCAGGCAGTACCATGGTGATTTTCAAACATTCTCATTACGAATAAGTGTTCAGGGCAAATCAGATGGAGCCCACCAGGCACTATGCCAATAAAAACAACAATAAAAGGGTCTGGCACTGTGGCATAGTAGGTTAAGCCTCTGCCTGTGGTGCCAGCATCCCATATGGGTGCCAGTTCATGTCCTGGCTGCTCGACTTCTGATCCAGTTCCCTGCTAATGTCCTGAGAAAGCAGTGGAGGACGGCCCAAGTGCATGGGCCCTTGTACCCATGTGTGAGACCCAGAAGAAGAAGCTCCAGGCTCTGGGTCAGCCCAGCTCGGGCCGCTGCAACCATTTGGGGAATAAACCAGTGGAAGGAGGATATCTCAGTCTCTGTCTCTCCTTCTCTGTAATTCTGCCTTTAAATAAATAAATCTTTTTTTTTAAATATTTATTCGTTTGGAAGGCAAAGTTATAGAGAGGCAGAGGCAGAGAGAGAGGGGGAGAAAGAGAGAGAAAGAGAGGTCTTCCAAGTGCTGGTTCACTCCCCAGATGGCCACATTGGCTGGAGCTGTATCAATCTGAAGCCAGGAGCTAGGAGATTCCTCCAGGTCTCCCAAACGGGTGCAGGGGCCCAAGGACTTGGGCCATCTTCTACTGCCTTCCCAGGCCATAGTAGAGAGCTGGCTCAGAAGTGGAGCAACCAGAACTCAAACCAGCGCCCAAATGGGATGCCAGCACTGCAGGCGGCGGCTTTACCCATTACGCCACAGCGCCGGCCCCATAAATAAATCTTTAAAAAAAATTAAAAATTGGGGCCAGTGCTGTGGCGTAATGGGTAAAGCCGCCACCTGCAGTGCCGGCATCCCATTTAGGCGCTGGTTTGAGTTCTGGTTGCTCCACTTCTGAGCCAGCTCTCTACTATGGCCTGGGAAGGCAGTGGAAGATGGCCCAGATCCTTGGGCCCCTGCATCCACGTGGGAGACCTGGAAGAAGCTCCTGAGTTTCGGATCAGTGCTGCTCCAGTCGTTGCAGCCAACTGGGGAGTGAACCAACGGATGGAAGACCTCTCTCTCTAACTCTTTCAAATAAATAATTTAATTAAATGAAAAATAAAGAATTAATTCCATCAAGTTACTTTTTTACGATGCTTATGAAAGTTAGTCTAAGCTATTTTATGAAAATTACTGAAATTCACAAATTACCCTTATATAGGCACAGACAGCCTACTGGTTAGGGTAATGGTGTATCACATCAGAGAGCCTGGGTTCCACATCCACAGTTTCAGCAATCATCAACTTCTACAAACACGAGCAGGATAGAGGAGTTACCAAAGCCATATGAGATCAGATTAAAAAGTGGGCAAGTGATAGTTTGACAGAAGCTAATAGAGAAACAATCCAGATGAGAGGTATACTTATGGAAGCTGAAACGTGAAACTCAAAGTTTTTAATAACAAAGAAAAATACGTTAACATCAGACTATAATGGAGGTGGTGACCACCATGTAACCTGCCATCCTGTAACCACTTAGCTTGCGAACTGAGTTTTCTCATGCTCAAATGAACACTGACTGGAGGCCAAGCAAAAACAGACGAGTTAGCAAAGGTCTATATGTATATATGCAACAAACCCATCACCAAAGATTAAACAACTACACAGCAGCGGAGGTGGGGGAGAAGAACAAGATGAGCTTCATTTTGCCCATGATTAACTAAGAGAAAAAACAGTCAGCTGAGTCCTGCCATAGGCCTCCAGCTGGCAGCGCGATGCAGACCAATCTGGATGCTGTCCAGAGTTTTTTCTTTTGGTGGTGGGAAGGGACGGGGCAATCATCAAAGCTACTGAGAAAGGACGAGCCTCATAGCAGACTAATGGGGGAGGATGTAAAACTAGGCATTTGTTTAAAAAAGCGCTTGTACAAACCAAGTGCATATCCAAATACAGAAATAAATGTTGCTTTAAAAAAATGATACAGGGTCCAGCGCTGTGGCATAGCAGGTAAAGCCACCACCTGCAGGACTGCCATCCCATATGGGTACTGGTTCAAGTTCTGGATGCTCCACTTCCGATCCAGCTCTGTTATGGCCTGAGAAAGCAGTGGAAGATGACCCAAGTCCTTGGGTCCTTGCTCCCACTTGGGAGACCTGGAGGAAGCTCCTGGCTCCTTGCTTTGGGTCAGCTCAGCTCCGGGTCAGCTCAGCTCTGGCTACTGTAGCCATTTAGGGGATGAACCAGGGGATGAAAACCTCTCTGTCTCTACCTGTTTCTGTAATTCTGACTTTCAATGGGCTCCTGCCACCCATTCTGGCTCTGGCTATGACCTTGCCCAGTCCCCGCTGTTTCTGGCATTTGGGGAGAGAATCAGTACATGGGAACTCTCTCTCAAATTAACAAAAATTTTTAAAATTAAAAAAAAAAGCAGGTTATTTGAACTTTTTAGCAACCTTTACTAATTAGGAGAAATATCTATTTGAAACAGTACAGTCAGAAAATTCTTTTGAATTCAACGACTTCTATTTTTCAGAGCTGTTTCTCACACAGTACCTCAGGACCAATTCATACTTCAGAGTGGACTCCATGAATGAGAACTGGTTTCGTTCTTACTGGAGCTCATCAGCTGTAGGCAACTGGTCAAGAAACACTTTGACTTGCCTGGATGCCAGCTACTATCCATCTTGGATTTCTTTTCTTAATGCATGACTTCACATTTCTACAAAATTATTTCCATGTAGGAATCATATAGATGAAAACAATTTTAAACAGCTTTTTGTTCTTGCTCTTGTTTTTCCACTAACTGACATTATAAACAAACAAAAAAACTTAGGCTGCAAATACAAATGGATCCAATCCACAGATATTTGGTAACAGGTTATTATATAAACAAGTACCATACAAAAGTAACAAGTCAAAAATACATTTCTAGGGCCAGTGCTGTGGCGTACTGGGTAAAGTCACTGCCTGCAATGCCGGCATCCCCTATGGATGCCAGTTCAAGTCCCAGCTGCTTCACTTCCTATCCAGCTCTCCACTATGGCCTGGGAAAGCAGTAGAAGATGGCCCAAGTCCTTGGACCCCTACACCTGCATGGGAAACCTGGAAGAAGCTCCTGGCTCCTGATCTGCTCAGCTCTGGCCATTATGCCCATCTGGGGAGTAAACCAGCTGATGGAAGACCTCTCTCTGTCTCTGCCTCTCTCTAGCTCTGCCTTTCAAATCCTCCCACCACCACCCCCCCACCCCCCACCGTGCGTGCTCACTCGTGCTCTCGTGCTCTCTCTCTCTGCCTCTCTGTAACTCTTTCAAATAAAGTAAATCTTAAAAAAAAAATACATTTCCAAAGTAGGCATTCATTCATTCATTTGCTCACCAAGTAGGTTTTAGCATCTATTATGCAGACACTGTTCTTGGTGTGGAGAGCAGTCATGAATAAAAACAGACAACCCTCACGGTGAGACCTGAGGTAGGCAGATCAATATATGTTGCCCATAGGCCGGCGCCGGCACACCGGGTTCTAGTCCCAGTCAGGGCGCCGGATTCTGTCCCAGTTGCCCTTCTTCCAGGCCAGCTCTCTGCTGTGGCCAGGGAGTGCAATGGAGGATGGCCCAGGTTCTTGGGCCCTGCACCCGCATGGGAGACCGGGACCTGGCTTCGGATCAGCGTGATGCACTGGCCGCAGCACGCCGACCATGGCGGCAATTGGAGGGTGAACCAATGGTAAAGGAAGACCTTTCTCTCTGTCTCTCTCTCTCACTGTCTACTCTGCCTGTCAAAAAATAAATTAATTAATTAAAAAATTAAAAAAAAATATGTTGCCCATAAACATTACAGCACTAGAAATTATATGATATTTATTTTAATATTACGGTATCTTAATTTTTAGGTTTGCCAGTGTTCAACAGAAACACCTGGGAAACAAGTGTTTTGGCACTGCAGTTAGGCTGCAACTTAGGATAGCTGCACCTCCTACTGATGCACGCCCTAGGGGGCAGCAGGTGATGGTTTAAGTTCTTCCGTCTCTGACACCCATTTGGGAGACCCAGACTGAGTTCTGAGTGTTGGTCTTCAGCCTGGCTCAGCCCTGACTTCTATGGGCATTTGGGAAATGAACCAGCAGATGGAAGAGCTCTCTCTCTTTCAAATAAAATGAAATTAAATGTTTTTAAAAAATAAAAAAAAAAACACCTTAGTTCAGTATAAATACTATCTGTAACTAGCTACAAGTTTAAAAATTATAAACTGTACCATTTAAGTCCCAAATAATACCAGTTGTATAATTCTCAAACATGCATCATGGTAGGCAAGCTGAGACTGGGAGCTCACTCCTGTTCTTCAGCACAATGGTCTACTATCCACTGTAGAAATGAAGTACATCACGAGTCTGCTGCACTTCAGATCCAGCTCCCTGCTAATGTGCCTGAGAAAGCAACAGGTGATGGCCAGTGGTGCTTGAGTCCCTGGCACTCATGTGGGAGACTCGAATGGAGTTCTAGGCTCCTGAGCTTTAGTCTGGCCCAGCCCCAACCAGTGAGGCCATTCAAGCAGAAAGCCAGCAGACGGAAGATCTCTCTGTCTCTCCCTCTCTGTAACTCTGCCTTTCAAATAAATAAATAAATCTTTTAGAAAAGAAAAAGAAGAAACGTAACTACATCAAAAAATTTTCTACTTATTCCCCAAATAAACTTTGAAAGGAGCATAAACAAACAAAAATAAAAACCTAGTCTTTCTGGACAGTTCTAATAAATGAGAAACAAAAAGCAAAATAAAAAAAGCATCTACATCGTCCATTACCATCTGTTCACAACTCCAAATAACTGTTTTTTTTTCATAAATTATATCAACTTCAAAAGACACTTTCCTGGGTAAAAGCTTTTTAAAAATGAAATAGAATGAAAAAGAACCTGTTTAAGAAGCATGAATATCTTTTTTCACATAATGAAAATGCTTGACATTGAAATTTCATATAAAGTACATTTATGTAGATCAAAATCTACTTTTTTAACTGAATCACATTCTGGGTAAAATTTAATAGTCACATGTTGAGTTTTCTTTAAGGGAAACACAGCACTATAATAAAAAAGCTGCCTCTAGTTTACTAGTTTGAGAAGTTCCTTCTATGAGTCAAGGTCAATTATCCCTGCGGGGATTTCTTTAGCTTTGCACCTATGATTTCAGACAGGGTGGATTTTATGGTTTGTGCATTATATAATGCACAAAGATGCTAACTGAATAATAAAAAAAAAAAGACTCGGGCAATAAATGTAGCAGGACACCAAACCCACACCAAAACAGTACCAAATCCTGTGGTAGGATAATAGAAGAAAGAGAGGGCCGGCGCCGTGGCTCAATAGGCTAATCCTCCACCTTGCGGCGCCGGCACACCGGGTTCTAGTCCCGGTTGGGGCGCCGGATTCTGTCCCGGTTGCCCCTCTTCCAGGCCAGCTCTCTGCTATGGCCAGGGAGTGCAGTGGAGGATGGCCCAGGTGCTTGGGCCCTGCACCCCATGGGAGACCAGGAAAAGCACCTGGCTCCTGGCTCCTGCCAGGATCAGCGCGGTGCGCCGGCTGCAGCGGCAGCCATTGGAGGGTGAACCAGTGGCAAAAGGAAGACCTTTCTCTCTCTGTCTCTCTCTCACTGTCCACTCTGCCTGTCAAAAAAAAAAAAAAAAAAAAAAAAGAAAGAGAAACTATGGTCCATCAAGATTCCAGGAAAGGGGCAGCAGGTAAGGCTGCCACCTGCAGTGCTGGCATCCTATATGGGTGCCAGTTTGAGTCCTGGCTGCTCCACTTCTAACCCGGCTCCCTGCTAATGTGCCTGAGAAAGCAGCAGAAGATGGCCAAGTCCTCGGGACCCTGCACCACACGGGAGACCTGGATGAAGCTCGTGGCTCCTGGCTTCAGCCTGGCCCAGATGGGGCTGCTGTAGCCATTTAGGGAGTGAACCAGCAGCAGATGGAAAATCTCTCTCTGAGCCTCTCCTCCTCTGTAACTCTGATTTTCAAATAAATAAATAAATATTTTAAAAAATAAAAATATTCCAGGAAAAAGAGGGTCAGTGGCTACACATCACATTATCAATATCCTATGTATCATTCTACCAGTTTGTTATCTTACATGAATGCAATTTTATATATCTCTAATACTTTTTAAAATATTAAAGCAGTTATTAATACAGAAATCTTAATTTGAAGCTTGTACAGATGTTACCATTTGCACTTTAATGAGTCCAAGAAAACACAGAAAGTATTTTCAATTAATTTTCCTTCCAAATCTAACAAGTGAAAGAAGGAAAAAAAATCTTGACCAGTAGTTTGCTTTTCAAAAAGGAAGGTGAATAACTTAAGATTAAATATATAGGTTGTGACTCTGCTTTATATTAGTTTTGATGTTTAATTCTGAAGTCACATTTGGCCTGGGTTTATTTAATTTGGTAAGATGTAGTAAGAAAAAGTTAAATTATTTATTAGTACTTACTACAGACTATCAATTCATGTATCTTTTTTTTTTTTTTTTTGGACAGGCAGAGTGGACAGTGAGAGAGAGAGAGACAGAGAGAAAGGTCTTCCTTTGCCGTTGGTTCACCCTCCAATGGCCGCCGCGGCCGGCGCGCTGCGGCCGGCGCACCGCGCTGATCCGATGGCAGGAGCCAGGAGCCAGGTGCTTTTCCTGGTCTCCCATGGGGTGCAGGGCCCAAGCACTTGGGCCATCCTCCACTGCACTCCCTGGCCACAGCAGAGAGCTGGCCTGGAAGAGGGGCAACCGGGACAGAATCCGGCGCCCTGACCGGGACTGGAACCCGGTGTGCCGGCGCCGCTAGGCGGAGGATTAGCCTAGTGAGCCACGGCGCCGGCTTCAATTCATGTATCTTAACAAATGTTACTAAGAAATATACCCCCAATACAGTCAATACTACGCTGGGGTTGATTTCCATTGAATCTACTTCCCCTTCACCTCAGTATCTTTTTTTTTTAAGATTTATTTATTTGAAAGGCAGCGTGACGGAGAAAGGGGTAAGTTAGAAGGGAGAGAGAGAAATGAATAGATAGATCAATCTTCTAAGCACTGAGTCACTCCCCAAATGCCCACAAGTCAAGGTTGGGCCAGGCCAAAGCCAGGAGCCTGGAACTCCATCCTGGTCTTCCACATGGTGGCAGGGACCCAAGTGCCTGGGCCACTCTCGGCTCCCTTCCCACTCACATTAGCAGGAAGCTGGATCAGAAACTGAGAAGGAAAGGGGGCTCCAACACGGGATGCTGTCATTACAAGTGGTGGCCAAGCACCACAATGCCTGCTCCTTACTTTGCTTATACTTTTTAGCCCAAATACAAATTGTAAGTCTCAGTAGCTGAGAAAGTTCAAAGAAGTCTAAAAGAATGTAAGATTAAAGGGTCATTTGTAGATGGAAATGTCTGTCATCTCCTCTATCCCTAAAAGGAAAATGCAATGTAACATCGAGCTATATCAAGCCCAGTGATGTTCAAGAACCTACTCCTAGGTATTTAAAGAAGAAAGAGATGAAAGAAATAATCTTAGAACTTCAGGTTAAGGGTCTTTCAACACAAAACAGCTAGACGAATTTGAAACCAGTACAGATTTCTATTCATTCTTCAAAGGGAAGGTTGGCTTTCTAAATCTCCAAATAGAGCTGCTTCTTCAACCTATCCTCTCTTCCCTCTTCCATCGAGAGTGAAGTACTGGACTGCTTTACCTTTACTCCATGACGTCAGCATCTGGCTGTAAACAGACTTATAAACGGAACACACTAAACAACCAGCAGCCATGCTGTCACTGCACAGCATCAAAGGGCAACTCTTTAGTTAATAGGGGAAGGAACAGGAAGGTTAGGGTGCTCACAGAGTGCTACACACTGGCCACTCCTTTGGGTTAGGCCATACACAAAGACTGAAACATCAGTCACATTCCATGGAATCTCCACTGTTGAAAGAATAATTAAGTTTACATGCACTCATTCTGAACCAGAGGAGGCCTTCAAACAAAACTAACATAAACACACTCGCATCTCCTAGGTGATCCAGCAATTCGACTTTAAAAGGGAGTTTTAATTCTCAATACTGCAAGATTTGTAAGCTACCCAGTATTTTCTATGAATTTAAAATAATACAATTAAGACTAACAAGAAAAGAAAAAGAATTGGGCCAATCATCGCTGCATTTTGTGTAATGGTGGATTAAAAAAAAAAAAAACACAGCTGCACAAGGGCCCGTGTACTTTATCCACAAAGACAGTACAGATTCGCATCAGTGTTTCTCGAATCTTAATCTTCCCCACAAGATAAACACTCTACAAATAGGAAGGTGTTGTTAGTAGCTGCAAAGGCCACACCCACAACCAGCATACCTACACACTTCACGGATTGATTTTTTTTCTTAAATGGATACCAGCACACCTCCTGAAACATTGTTCCACTGACTTACTGAACAATTCCTTAGGAAAACACTCAGTCTACCTCTTAGCAAGGAAGAGAAAAACTAGGTGTCAAAGGAACACGATACACATGCAAACAGAACTGCCAAGCGCCTGCGACTGGACTGCGTGTGTGTACTCCGCTGCGGGTCCCCAGGTAACAAGACTACCCAGGATTCGAATCCAGATGTTGCGACTGAAAATCCAGGCCTTCCGGCCCCAAGCAAAATCAAAATGTGAATATTAGCCGAAGCTGTTAAATTGCTAACCGCTGAGCGATAATTACACCTGCACTGTTCCCCAGGCTGGCTACCTGGGCACGTGTGCAAGGGGGTTTTACCATTTCACACGTTCGATGGAGGCATATTTGGAATTCCTTCCTCCCCAGCCAAGCTTTATGGAATGCCTTGATGTCCTTGGAAGAAAGGCAGCATAAAAACAAAGAACAGTATTCTCTCTCATCCACAACCCCAACAATCATTTCCAGTAACTTGAAAATCACAGTAACACCAAGTGTTGAGAAAAGGGCTAAAAAGTCACCGAAACAGTAAACACACACGGACACAAAGAGTCAGCGTGGACACGAAAGGCCAAGCAGGCGACTGAGTCTCTCCGAAGGATCCCGGAGCAGCAGGGCTGGGCTCGCACTTGCAGCCCGGGTGATCGGCTCGAACCCGGCGGCTCGCGAGGCACAGCCCCCGGGGTCCCCACCGACCCGCCTCGGTCGCCCCCTGCCCCGGCGCCCGGGACTCAGCGAGGGGGCTGCGAGCCCTGTCCCCCGGCGCTCGCCTCCTCCCGCCCGCGAGAGCAGCCAGCAGCCGGCTCGCCCCCGCCCCGGGACTGCAGGACGCGCCGAGGCTCGCAGCCCCGCGGCGCTGCCACCAGCACTGTCCCGTCCGCTCCGGGCGCCCCTCAGGCACTCACCCCTCCTCTCCAAGCCTCAGGCCGCACCCTAGCGAGGCCGCTGGAGCTCCAGCTCAGAGACCAACTTCTCCATCACGGGGCAGAGTGGGAGGGAGACAGAGCGGCGAGGAACAGGGCGGGACACCTCTCTCTCTCGGCGCCACAGCTTCCCCAAGCCCCCGCGGAGCTGACACATCAACAAAGATGGCGGCGACGCCGGAGCCGGCCGGGGTACAGCTGAGGGGGCGGGGCTCCCCGAAGGAGCCAATCAGCGCCTCGCGGGCGGCGTGACGCGGCGCACCTTGAGGTCCAGGGTAACCTGCCTGCAGTGGGCGGAGCCGGTGCAGCACCGCCCCCGGCCTCCCGGCCCCGGGAGGCCCCGCCCTGGGCGGTCTCGCAGGGGCACCCACGCGCTGCCGACCTGCGCTCGCCTGGCCTTAGTCCTGTCGCGCCTCTCACGCCCTTCCAGCATCCAGGCAGGTTGTTTCCTTCCGTGGAGGCGCGTCTCGCCCTTTGGCCGGTCCTCGTTCGAGTCAGGGACATCAAGCAATAAAAGAATTCCCGACCGTGGCTTCTCGGCGCTGATGCGCAGACCTTGCACCTGACGTGGGCGGAGTCTCAGGAGCAGCGTACCTGCCCTTTTCTTCCCTGGAGAGGCTTCTGGGGTTTCCATACCTCCGCGTTCGGATCTCCAGGGTGGCCCCCACGGCCCTTGCTTAACAATGGGCTGTGGGGGCGTTCGCCTCTCCCGGCAGGGTGTCCACTATGCCCAGGGTGGGTATGGAGACAGTTGCCCAGCAGGGTCCGGCGCGGGAAGCTGTGCACTTGGACGCCACTGAAACGACGTTCTTTGCTTTAGGACTTCTCATTCATAAGTCCTCAGAGGAAATACTTAATTCAGGCGAGTCTTGAATGCAAGACTTTGGAAAGTAGAAGTTTCTGCCGCTCCATTGAGCTGCTTTGAGACTGCTGGAGAAAAAAAAAAGAAAGAAACCCTGACTATAAATATGTGATTTGTTCCTCTTTCCTTTGCAACAGGAAATGGCACCTCCTTCCTCAAATAAAGAGACTGCATTAAGATACATTGTTGCAAAGTGTCTATGATAACAAAGAAATGATTGGACTTTGAAAAACAAATCTACCCAACTTTCCTAGCGAGGTCTATTATTCTGGGGGAGAGGGGGAGTCAAAGAAACCTTGAGCTGTTTCAGTATTCATATTGTCAGCAATAACACTGGTATTACTATTTATTTCTGAAATTTCTGAATTCTAGCACTAGAATAAAGCATATAAATGTCTCTGGGAACCAAGTTTTTCACTGTAAGAAAAAAGTAGAAATAGAAAATCATAGAAATTAAATAAAAATTCTGCAATCCTAAATTTGAATTTAGGAATATATTAAGCATGAACTCAGGGGCTGGTGCGGTGGCGCACTAGGTTAATCTTCCGCCTGCAGCGGCCACATCCCATATGGGCGCCGGGTTCGGGTTCTAGTCCCAGTTGCTCTTCTTTCAGTCCAGCTCTCTGCGGTGGCCTAGGAGGGCAGTGGAGGATGGCCCAAGTGCTTGGGTGCCTGCACCTGTATGGGAGACCAGGAGGAAGTACCTGGCTTCAGATCAGCGCAGCTCTGGCCGTTGCGGCCATTTGGAGAGTGAACCAGCGGAGGGAAGACCTTTCTCTCTGTCTCTCTCGCTCACTGTCTATAACTCTACCTGTCCAAAAAAAAAAAAAGTATGAACTCAGGGCATTTTTAATTAAAAAAAACTGTCTACCGAAAAGATCTAGAATAATCAGCCTACCTACATATTTATATTCTCCAAACTGTGATCTCTAAACGCCATTTCCTGTTAAAGTTACGTGGACTTTGTGTGATGATCAAAAGTGACTCCAATTCTAGGCCAAGAAAGGTAGAGAGAGCCTTGGACGTGTTGACTGTACCAGAAGCAAGGAAAAAGCAAAGTGAAGATGATAGCAGTCGTGCCCAAAAGACTTAGAAAGGAATTCAAGTGTGCTCCAACTGGACGGAAGCAGGATAATTTTAATGTTCAAAAATAACAACAGCAATTGATTGAGACACATCAACTACATAAAAAAAACTGCATGCATTGATTTTTTTTTCATGTTATTGAACATCTTGGGAAGATATCAAGAAATATCACACATTGAAAACTGATAATACTTTTTAAAAAATGAAGCATTTGGCCAGGCTGAATGTCAATCACAATGTGGATGGGAAAGTTCTCGTAGAATTTTGTGTAATAAACACACAAATAAAGAGAGACTATTACCGTTTTGCAAACTGTAATGAAATAATAGATACAGATAATGGTCATCTGTGAGTCTGGAACCCTAGATGAAACTTCAAGGGAAACTTCAAGGTGGATGAGGCTGACAACACTTGAAGCTACTAAGTCAATCTTAGTATGCACTGCAGGGAAACAGCTATAGAACCTGTACTTGCCATCTGCGGCAACAGAGAAACAGCACCACCTGGGAAGGATTCTGGCCAAACGTGACTGTAGCCCAGGATGCCGCCCTGGTCTCCCCACAGCCCCCACTGGGATGCTGGAGAGTAGCGAATGGGGAAGGGGACGTCCTCCACGCACTCCCAGGGCCATTCTTGGGGTTGAGCTTGAACCTGGCCCCACAGGGCCTGCAGTAGACAGGTGCAGGCTTCTGTGCTTCCTCCAGGGGCGCAGGTAGTGCCGGGACAGGCAGTCATAGATGCCCTCCAGCAGCCGGGGGCGCCTCCACGGGCTGACCCTGAACTTGTGTGGGGCATCTTGGGGAGCTGGAGGAGACGGGAGTCGCAGGGACCCCTGCTCCTCTCCAACCCGGCCCCGAGTCCAAATTACGGCCAGTCCTTGCCCACCTTTTGGAGCTTTGAGCTCTGTGACCCCAAGTCACTATTTCTTAAAGACATATACATTAACATTTACGGATGAAGAACATTGATTCTGCAAAAGAAACTATTCAGAAACAAGCCCTATATTGGTGCAAGTGTGTCAAAGAACAGAAGTCAACTCAAAGTTCCTAGTAGGCAAAGTTTGAACAAGTTGAGCAAGGAGATAAATGTAATACTCTCTTGGATTATAACCTAAAATGTTAAATAAATATCCATGAGTCCATTCTGACGTAAATAGATATAAAAATAAATGGGGAGAAGAGACAACTCTCCCATGTAGAAGAATTCCTAATAATGTCTGCAGTCTCTTTAGAGTGGACATTATTAAATAGGGGCTTTGCTTAATGGCTTCCTTCCAGGAAATCTGATATGGAAAGGGAGGAGGGAGAAAAAAGCAACCACACTGTAGAGAAACCTAACAAATACTGTCTCCGCCAGATAATCAAAACTGACATCAGTTGTCATGAATCATGTTCATAAAATCTACACTTAATGGGATGCAATGAAAACGGGACTTTATCTCTGCGGTCCTCCTTCCGATAACCCGTAACTCCATTCCCACTATGAGAAAACCAAATTCCAATAGTACAGCTCCCCTGCCCACAAAAGCCTGACCTACAATACTGTAGGAAGTTGTCAAGGAAAATCTGAGAAACTGCCAGGCAAGAAGAGCTTAGGAAGACAGGACTCCACGTGTCCTGGGTGAGTGCCTAGCTCAGAAAAGGAGCTACAGGTGAAAACAAAGCAAATCTAAATAAACCAGGGACTTCAGTCAACATATCAATATAGGTTCTTTAATTGTAACAAATGTAGCATACTTACAAGGCATGTTAATAATACAAGAAACTCCATGTGGTTGCAGTGAGAATTCATATTTTCTTTATAATTTAATCTGTAAGTTTATTCTGTAAATCTAAAACTATTCTAAAAAAAAAACTTATTTGAGGGGCCGGTGCTGTGGCATAGAAGATTAAGCCTCTGCCTGCAGTGTGGCAACTCATATGGGTGCTGGTCCAAGACCCAGCTGCTCCACTTCAGATCCAGCTCCCTGCTAATGTACCTGGGAAAGCAGAGAAGACAGCCCACATAGGAGACTGGGAAGAAGCTCCTGGATCCTGTCTTCCGCCTGGCTCAGCCTGTGGTGTTTCGGTCATTTGGGGAGTGAACCAGCGGAGGGAAGCTCTTGCTCTCTCTTCTTCTGCCTTTCAAATAAATAAATCTTTTTCAAAAAATTACCTGTTTGAGAGGGGAAAAAAAGTGTAAATTTCGGATTGCTTCAAAACATCGCAGGAAGAATGACGGGTACCAAAGCTGAGATTATGAATTTATAATGTTGAAACTGGGTGATGGGTACACTGGAGCAGCATTTTTCTGAGTTTGTTAGAAAACTTCCATAGTGTGTGTGTATTGTATTATATATATATGTACATGTAGAGGGAGGGAGAGCGTGAGACACGCCAACAGATAGAATGATGTGCTCTCAATCTAGGTGAGGAAGAAGGGTCAGGTGTGTTTAGTTTCCAAGGCTGGGCGGAAACAGTGAACTAATTTGGAAAACCCTGAAAGACCTTTAAGTTGCCGAGGAGACCCAAATGATCTGGGCAGAGCCAAGGTCTGCCTCTTTGTGCCCAAAATCAGCCCACGGCGCTCCTCGGGACAGCCTTCTAAAAGAAGCTACAAGTTAGCCACACGGTACTGCCAACAGCCACTTGCAGAGCCGGCAGCCTCGTCGCTGGAGCACCAGCCCCGGGGAGGCGGCAGCCCGGGAGGCACCGGCGAGCGCACGTGGGCGCCGCGGTGCACACGTGGTGCAGGTGCGCGGGCACGCACTGCGCAGGCGCGGTGTGCTGAGCGGGCGAGGGGGCTGGGCTTCGGAGGCGGGGAGAGCGCCTGAGGAGGCTGGGGCAGCGAGGTTTCCGGGCACCTGGCTTTGCCGCCAGGGTTTGGAGACAGGTCGGGGGCAGCAGCCTTTAGGCCACTTTCCAGGTCAGGGTTCCCGGGCACCTGGGGGAAGGAGAGGGTGTGTGTGAGGGTCTGGGGCTTTGGTCGTTGGGCGCTGGACGTTGGACGCTGGACGTTGAGGTCGGGCGTTGAAATCGGGCGTTGAGCGGGTACGAGGGGCCTGCAAGCGGAGAGAGGGTGGAGTCCTGGCTGGGAAGAGGAGGTCAAGGCCTGCAGGTTTGGGCCTAGGAATAGGAGCTGGAGGTGCGGGCAGGCCGGGCTCCTGCGGAGGGTTTGGGAGCAGTGAGCTCTCCAGGCCCGGCTTCCCCAAAGGTGGAAATGCGGACGTCTTTTACAAGGAGCTTGTTGGTGACTGCCCGGCCTTCATGTAACTCGGGAGCTGCAATGCAATACGTGTGGGTGCTTGGGAGGCTGCTTGCCCACCACCTCACTCCTCCCGTGGGAAGGGAAGGCGCGCGGAACAGTCGCTCCCCGCAGGGGTAAGCTGGCGCGGGTGTGTGTGCCGCCAGCGCCCCTCGTCCTCCCTGTGGGGCCTCTGCAGTCAGGGCAGGGCCTGCTGGGTCCCTCGGACACCGAGGGCTTGTGTGCAACCCTGCACAGCCGGAAATCCGACCTGGGTGCTCTCCTCGCGGCAGTGAAGGGGCTGGCCCTGGGGGTTGGGGTAAGTAAGGTAGTCGGCCAGCCGGGTCTCCTGCACGCTTCTCCAGGAATACTTCACTCCCCAACGATTTCCGGTGTCCCACGTGCAGACCCGTTCTCGCAGAGGGCAGAAGGTTTTTTGTCTGTGCGTGTTAAGAGTGAAGTGGAGATAGTGGCCGTCCCGTAAGTCCTTGGCAAGCTGCGTCCACTGTGTCAGTAGCCGGTGTGCAATCTTAATCCTCACGATGAGGAAGTTACTGCCGTCCACAGTTTAATCACTGAATTCCAGAGAGACGAAGTGGTTCGCCCAAAATAGCATGGCTGAGTGAGGAAGGTGGCACTTGGCTCTGACTTCAAAGCCCAAGGCTCGGCTGAACCGCGGAGTTGTGTAGCTTTCAAGGGGCTGTTTCCTTTGGGTGGAATGGCTCTTGCTGCGTGCACGGGGTTCACCGGGAAGACGGACTTCAGAGAAGGAAAACAATCACAGCCAAGTGCCTCTGCCGCTCTTTTGTTCAAAGAGTGACTCCCCTATGGGGTGACACTAGCCTCTAGGTGTGTCCTCCTGACGGAGAAGAGAGAGTGTACTTTACCATGTGCTGTGGGTCCTAGGGTGGTGAGGATAGCAGGAGTAAGACTCCAAGGGAGTGAAAAAGAGGGTCTGCTCTTAGGGACCCTCCCGTGTTACCGAAGTCTAATCCTGGAGCCCTGAACACAGTGGCATACCAAGCCCAGGCCTCAGTTCTGCGGTATAACTGTACGAGTTCGCTCGCCACTCCCAGGCCACTGCCCCTTTGTTAAGTCCCCGGTCCTGAGAATGTAAGGATCCCTTTAACGTAAAGAAAGTTCGGGGCTCTTCAGATTAGCTTCCTGTGTTAGCTGGGAAGCATAGTGATGGCTGTGGATTCCAGATGACTAAATGCATTTGTATTCATCACCAAGCTTGTGGAAAGCCTAATGGGTTGCCCGTGGGGGAAAGTGCTTGTTTTAAGACTGAATGCATGATATCTGGCCCACCTCTTTACCTTTGAGAAGTCTGCAGCCTGAGGTTGGGAATTAACGTATTATGCTATAGGTTCTGCCCACTCAAGATTGAGATTTGCATAGTGGTTGGCACAGAATTAAACCAAGTAGGTGTGCATGCAAAGTCTTAGGAGTGCTTTTTAGTGTTAAAATTCAGCCTTAAAATCCTGTGCTGTGTCCCGGATTTTGGTAGTGGTCACACATAAATCTATATGTGTGTGAAAATTCACAATCAAAAGGGAGAAGTCAATTTAATGATATGAAAGTTACACATTTTTTTTTTTTTTTTTTGACAGAGTGGACAGTGAGAGAGAGACAGAGAGAAAGGTCTTTCTTTGCCGTTGGTTCACCCTCCAATGGCCGCCGCGGCCAGCACACCGCGCTGATCCGATGGCAGGAGCCAGGTACCTCTCCTGGTCTCCCATGGGGTGCAGGGCCCAAGCACTTGGGCCATCCTCCACTGCACTCCCTGGCCACAGCAGAGAGCTGGCCTGGAAGAGGGGCAACCGGGACAGAATTGGGTGCCCCGACTGGGACTAGAACCCGGTGTGCCGGCGCCGCAAAGCGGAGGATTAGCCTAGTGAGCCACGGCGCCGGCCGAAAGTTACACATTTAAAGCAGTGAAGTTCCAAAAGGTTTTATGTGACTGGAAGTTGTTTGGACTAAATTGGCCTATTCTGATAGCCGAGGCGTAGGGGTAATGGGGGCGGGGCAGTGGCACAGTGGGTTGAGCTGCCGTTTGGGTTGCCCATGTTCCCTACTAGGGTGTCTGGTTTGAGTCCTGGCTACTCTGCTTCCAGTCCAGCTTCTGGTTGATGCACCTGGGAGGTAGCAGTTGTCAGCCCAGGGTGCTTGGGTTTTTGTCACCCATGTGGGAGACTGGGACAGGGTTCCTGGAGTTAGCTTCCTCCAGCCCTGGCTATTACAGGAAGCTGGGGGAGTGAGCCAGTGGATAGGGGATCTCCCTCCCTCTGCCACTCTGCCTTTCAAGTTGATAAATAAACCTAAGGCATCAATGGAAGTGTTGCATGCCAGGGAGATCAGGACTCTCCTATTGACTGGTTGCCACTCCCCTATCTGGTATTGTGTTCAGTTAGGAGAGCCACAGCTCACTGGACACTTAATCTTTTTTTTTTTTAAGGTTTATTTTATTTATTTGAAAGCATTACAGAGAGGGGTAGAGATAGAGGTCACTCCCCAGATGGCTGCAACGGCAGGAGCTGCACTGATCCAAAGCCAGGAGCTTCTTCCAGGTCTCCTATGCAGGTGCAGGGGCCCAAGGACTTGGGCCATCTTCTGCTTTTCCAGGCCACAGCAGAGAGCTGGATCGGAAGAGGAGCAGCCAGCACTAGAACTGGCCCCCATAAGGGATGCTGGCGCTTCAGGCCAGGGCATTAACCTGCCGCGCTACAGCGCCAGCCCTCTGGGACACTTATTCTACTTTAGGGAAAAAGTGTGTCTACCTCTGGAATCAAAAATAAATATTGCTAAATTGTTGTGATTTTTGTCCTTTGATTAAATTAAATGAGTCTTCAGTTTTATTTATTTATTTTTTTTGACAGGCAGAGTGGACAGTGAGAGAGAGAGACAGAGAGAAAGGTGTTCCTTTGCCATTGGTTCACCCTCCAATGGCCGCCGCGGCCGGCGCACCGCACTGATCCGATGGCAGGAGCCAGGTACTCATCCTGGTCTCCCATGGGGTGCAGGGCCCAAGCACTTGGGCCATCCTCCACTGCACTCCCTGGCCACAGCAGAGAGCTGGCCTGGAAGAGGGGCAACCGGGACAGAATTGGGTGCCCCGACTGGGACTAGAACCCGGTGTGCCGGCGCTGCAAGGCAGAGGATTAGCCTAGTGAGCCGCGGCGCCGGCCGGGATGCACTACTTTAATAGAAAAAAAGATATTTTAAAAACTGAAGACTTGGCCAGCGCCGTGGCTCACTTGGCTAATCCTCCGCCTTGCGGCGCCGGCACACGGGGTTCTAGTCCCGGTCGGGGCGCCCAATTCTGTCCCGGTTGCCCCTCTTCCAGGCCAGCTCTCTGCTGTGGCCAGGGAGTGCAGTGGAGGATGGCCCAAGTGCTTGGGCCCTGCACCCCATGGGAGACCAGGATGAGTACCTGGCTTCTGCCTTCGGATCAGCGCGGTGCGCCGGCCGCGGCGGCCATTGGAGGGTGAACCAATGGCAAAGGAACACCTTTCTCTCAGTCTCTCTCTCTCACTGTCCACTCTGCCTGTCAAAAAACAAAACAAAACAAAAAAAGTAGTGCATCCTTTGGTGTATTTTGAAAACTAGAAAAAAAAATAGTGAAAGATTTCCTCATCAACCCACTCATCCTAGAAAACTCATTGCTATTTAAAATTTATTGAATTTCATTCATATTTTTAACATGGAATTCTCTTTTTTTCTTTGTCAGTTATGTTGAATACTTAAACACAGGTTGAATATCCTTTACCCAAATTACTTGGGACCAGAAGTGTTTTTGGATTTTTGAAACATTTGCATATGCATGAGATATCTTGGGAAAGGGATCCAGGTCTAAATATGGAATCGTTTATATTTCATATCCACTGCAGATACATAGGAGGTAATTTTACACGGTATTTTAGTGCACCTAGATGTGTTAGAAATAACCTTTTTCGTCTGTTGCACAGCAGAGGGGTAGGGTTGGAGAGAGAGAACTTCCATCTGCTGGTTCATTCCTCAGATGCCTGTAATAGCTGAAATCCAGCTCGGCTGAAGCCAGAGCCAGACTCACTATAGGTCTTCTCTGGTGTATCTGTATTTGGACTGTGAACTACCGCATGAATTAAGGTGTGTCATTTTCCACATATAGGGTCATGTTGGTACTCCAAAAGTTTTGGATTTTGAACCATTTTGGGTTTTCAAATTGGGAAACTCAACCTGTATACATTTTTTTTCTTTCGGTTCTTCATTTGCATGAAAAACTAAATTACACAATTTGTTTGGAAACTAGGATTCTAAATAACAGTATAATTATCCTGTAGAAGCATGCATTGCAGTTACCACCATTTCCTGCCCCCCCCCCTTTTAAAGATTTCTTTATTTGAAAGAGTTACACAGAGAGAGAGGTCTTCCATCTGCTGGTTCACTCCCCAGTGGCCACAACAGTCAGGGCTGAGCCAGGCCAAAGCCAGGAGACAGTAGCTTCTTCCGGGTCTCTCACGTGGGTACAGGGGGCCCAAGGACTCAGGCCATGTTCTGCTTTCCCAGGCCATAGCAGAGCTGGATCGGAAGTGAAGCAGCTGGGACTCTAACCGACACCCATATGGGATGTCGGCACTGCTACACCACAGGGCTGGCCCTCTCTGCCTCTTTTAAAAAAGAAAAAAGATTTATTTGTTTGAAAGGAAGAGTGACAGAAATCTTCCATCCTCTGGTTCACTCCAAAAATGCCTGCAAAAACCAAGGCAAGGAGCACTGCAAAGCCAGGAGACCCGAACTCCATCTCGTCTCCCATGTGGGTGGCAGGAATCCAAGTACCTGGTTTTTAATCTGCTGCCGCCCGGAGTCATTAACAGGAAGCTGCGTAGGAAGTGCCCAGTAGCTGGGACTTGAACCAGGCACTGCCATATGGGATGCGAGTGTCACAAGCAGTGGCTTAACCGGCTGTGGTACAGTGCCCCCCCCCCCGCCGCCGCCCCTTTTTGCCATTTTAAATGAACGTGAATGCATACAGGATTTTTTTTGGCATTGAGAATTTTTTTAATGTGATGATTCCTATAAGAGTAACAGTGATTTGGGACTTTTTAGGACCCCCCCCCCCCACACACACACACACTCAAATTTCCATTCTGGAGAGTATGCTAATTCATGCTCATCTTCAGTAATGGGTGTACTTTTTAATTGCACCGGAACTAGGCAGAAAGTAAGTTATCTCAGTTTGAATTTTTCAGAAGCTTGTAGTTGAGGTTGCATGTTTGCTCCTTTGTGCTGTTAGGGTTTTTTTTGTAAGTGTTTAATTGTTCCTGTCGTTGTGTTTGCTGTCAGTCCCTTTGTGATGTTTTACCGATTTTAAACTAAAAACCAAGACACACCTGTTAGCTTTGGAGTGTGGTTGTTGTAGGCGGATTGAGAAGCATGATCTGGTAGATTTGTGTGTGTCTGGTGATGGCTGGATGTGGTCTGACTGATACTGGGTTTTTTTTGGGGGGGGGGCGGTGAGTTGATTCAATCTTTGTAGCACAGAATACGTAATGCACAGTGTTGGAAAAGGAAATACTCTTAATTGTGTTGGTCCCTGCTAGATCAATTCAGTGTCACTAACCTGTTTCTTACCTCTGCTGCTTTTCTGTCTGACTGGTAGGTGTCTAGGGTAGTAAGAACCTTATTCTTGTGGATTGAATTTTTCCTCCTTCAGTTTTTGCTTTCTCTATCTCAAAGCAATTTTATTGTGACTCAAACACTCCTGCCTACTCTCTCTTTGGAGTGTTTCTTTTATCATTGTAAAATATCTTTGCCTCAGTATGTTCTTCCTTAATTTGCATTTTGTTAACATTCCACCTTTATTTTAGTAATTTGCAGAGCACCTTTTTGTCCTCTTATTTTCAACCATGCCATATAATTTTTGTTTCCTGTGTGCTTTTTGTGCATAACATCTAGCTGGATGTTTTTGTGCCCACATTTTTTTTTTAAGACTAAATCACTGATACCCGTTACTTGGGTTTGATTCTGCTACTTTGATTTTTTTTTTAATGGCCATGTTCTGTATCAGTGCTTTCAATTTAGGCCTCTTGGGACAGGTGTTAGGCTTCCTGGCAGCTGCTGGGTCTCCCTAAGTGGCTACTCCCAGAGTTCTGTTACGAGGCTTCCTTGGATCTGGCCCGCAGTGAGCGCCCCACTTTTGAGGATGTCTGTGTATTTTTAAAATTTCATTGTCTTTTCTCTGCTGTCATTGCATTAAGTGGAACCTAACCTAAAAATAAGAAATGAGTTGGAAGTTTTAGGGCGTTAAAAGGGAGGATTATCTTGTTCCTTCTGCATTTTCTATACAATCCCACGTTCAGCAACATTTGGTTATTACTTATTGCAGTTTCACCTCCATGACTTTTATTTTTTTTTCCTGTGAGCAGTTTTGGGAAAATAGGCAGAACTGTGTGAGCTTGCAGAGATGGCTACACTGGCTACAGGCCAATGTAGAGAGTTGTTTGCTTCCTCCGGATAGGACACTTAGTATTCTTCAGGAGTAATAGGAAAACAGTGGGCCGTCACATTTCCCGGATAGAGGTTTCTCTCCTGCCCCTTGTGACAAGTAAAACAGGGAAGGCCTGCGCTGTGTCTAAGTTATTTTCAGAGAAAAGTGCACACAGCTGGGGCATTAAAAGCAGAAAGTAAAAACTCCCATTTGTGGAAGTTCAGCTGTGAGCTATCTAAGCTGAACACGGGGCTCAGCTGAGGTGAATTGTGAGCAGTACTGGTATTAGTGCACGAGGGAACAGGGGCATTCTGGGTGTTGGGTTCAGCAAATTCAGGGACTCGGTGGAGCATAAAGTAGGAGAGAGCAGAGGGGCTCTGAGAAGGCAGAACGGTAGGTGATGAACAGGTTGAAACAGCACTGTCCACTGTGGTTTGTCATTAAGGTGTAGGTGGAAATATTTTTTTTTAAAGATGTATTTATTTATTTGAAAGAGTTACACAGAGAGAGGAGAGGTAGAGATAGAGGTCTTCCATCTGCTGGTTCACTCCCCAATTGGCCGCAATGGCCGGAGCTGCGCCGATCTGAAACCAGGAGCCAGGAGCTTCTTCCAGGTCTCCCACGCGGGTACAGGGGCCCAAGGACTTGGGTCATCTTCTACTATCCCAGGCCATAGCAGAGAGCTGGATTGGAAGAGGAGCAGCCGGGACTAGAACTGGCGCCCATATGGGATGCTGGCGCTTCAGGCCAGGGCATTAACCCGCTGTGTCACAGCGCCGGCCCCGAAATATTTCTTTTAAAGTGTTAAAAAATCCTCTTCCATTCATGTTGCTTTAAAAGTAAGGAGCCGTGTTGAACTCTGAGGCCAGTCTTTGGATGTGGCTTGCACTGGTGTTTTGTTGGTCTGTGGTTGCATTCCGTTAAGTGTGGAGTCTGCGGTTATCCTTAGAGGCTGGTCCTGTGCTTCTGCCTCTAGGCCAGATTTGCTGGCTTGGTTCTGTCTACTTGATGAACAAAGTCACTCACTTGCGCCTGCTGTTCTACTTCTGTAATTGCAAGTTGCCTCTTTAATATATTTCTTTCCTCAGACTTCTGTGTGAAATTGGCAGTCGAGAAATAATTTGGAAACGTCTACTTGCAAAATGACAGAGGCATTTAATTTTGAGAAAGGTGAAAGCAAGCTTCCACCACGTGATTCTTTGAGAAGTCCTGGAGCCCATCATAACCATCCTAATTTCAGGTTGAAAAGCCCAGATAATATAATTAAAAAGAACAAGTTTTTGCTTTGTGAGCAAACCAAACAATATCTGGCGAGTCAAGAAGACAGTTTGGCATCGGCACACCCTAATGGCATCAATGGAGAAGTAGGCCCCAGAGGAGACGGGAAGACATTGCCTGCAGGTGAGTGCGGACTGTGCGCTTGCTGCCTTCTGAGTCTAGGTTTCTGGCACTTCTCGCAAACGACTGCCTGATGGTATTTGCCTTTAATTTAGAAGGGGAAACCAGATTCTGAGTAACTACCTTTGGCTTAATAATGGAATCCTGGGGAGAAAATGTCTACGGATGAGCTTTTTTTCCCTCCCCACAGTCAGAGAATTGGACCGGGCAGATGTGTAGAAATGTGCTAAGCACTGGCATTGACTTTGCTTTCTTTTTTTAAAAGGTGTCCTAAAGATTGGCCGTATTTTTTAAAACACAGTGCAAAATATTTGCATCTAATAGCTCACAATGATGTGTACTCCTATATCTAAGATACAGGCATGTTTCCTATGATACCTCATTCCTTGGGTCTGATTTTTGAAAACTTGGTTTTTTAAAGAAACTAGAATCTAGTGGAATTGAGTCTCTTTTGAATGTTTATGAAACAATTTATTAACCTGGTTGTGTTGTAATTCTCAGAATGTGGCTGTTTTCCTAATAGTGTTCAAACATGATTTTTTTTTTTTTTTTTTTTGTGCTGTCTATACATTGGTGGTACAGACGCAAGGTGGTTGAACTGCTAGTGCCTTGAAGCTCGACTTAGGGCTGGGCGCCAGCCGGGGCCAGTGATCAGTGAGCTTTTCATTGCCGTGCACTGGGAGTTAAACAGAAGTGCCAATTTCACTTTAAAATGTCCTTGATGGAACAGTAAAAATGATTGGCTTTATTAAATCTTGCCCCTCTGTACAGGTCTTCTTAGTGTTTTCTGTAATGAATGTGAATTAACTCTTAACTTCTGCATACTTGAAGTAGGAAAAAGCAAGGTGGTTATTTGAAGTGTGACCTGAGGGGAACCTTTTTCTTGCAATATCCTTTGTACTTGAATGACAGAGTAGTTATTCAGACCTAGAAATCTAGCCAACATTTCCTGGAAAAAAAAAAATCAACAAAGTGAGCCTGTCACTTCAAGGAAGACCACTGAGTGTTTTGCTACTGGTGATAAAATCAGTTTGCTTCAGAGCAGATTGGAGTTTTGGGAAACTTGTGTCTGCCACTGTGAGCGCCAGAGTTTCCCAATACTTAGACTTTCCTGGTGAGATGCATGCTGATATTAACACATGAATTTTGTTTTTAAAGACTTACTTATTTGAAAGAGAATTAAAAGTTTACTGGTTGACTCTCCCAGACGGCCACAACAGCCAGACCTGGGCTGGGCCGAAGTTAGGAGCTTCATCCAGGCCTCTCACATGGGTGCAGGGGCCCAAGCACTTGGGCCAGCTTCTGCTTTCCCAGATGTATTAGCTGGGAGCTGGATGGGGAGCGGAGTAGCATGGACTCCAGCGTACACACGGGTGGCAGTTGTTAGCTTGACCTGCTGCGCCACAACGCTGGCTCCCAGTCAGTGGATTCTAGTGTAACCGCATGAAACCGCTCATTGGTGTGGCCTTAGAGTCCACACCGTGACTAACCTTTTATACTACCACTTGTATTTCAGTATTATATTAAAATATCCACAGTTATCTGAGAAGACCATGAAATACTTCTGCAACTGCCTGTGTAAGGCCCAATTTTCAACAGTCTTCTGTTAAGCCAAACAGTAAATGGGCAAAAATGGAAAGCTCTTTTCACTATAATTTTTTTGAAAATTTAAAAAAACTATGTCAACAAGTAAAGCATTTTATTTTTTTATTTTTTTATTTTTTTTGACAGGCAGAGTGGACAGTGAGAGAGAGAGACAGAGAGAAAGGTCTTCCTTTTGCCGTTGGTTCACCCTCCAATGGCCGCCGCGGCCGGCGCGCTGCGGCCGGCGCACCGCGCTGATCCGATGGCAGGAGCCAGGAGCCAGGTGCTTTTCCTGGTCTCCCATGGGGTGCAGGGCCCAAGCACCTGGGCCATCCTCCACTGCACTCCCTGGCCACAGCAGAGGGCTGGCCTGGAAGAGGGGCAACCGGGACAGAATCCGGCGCCCCGACCGGGACTAGAACCCGGTGTGCCGGCGCCGCTAGGCGGAGGATTAGCCTAGTGAGCCGCGGCGCTGGCCCCTTTTTTTTTAAATATTTATTTGAGAGGTAGAGTTAGAGACAGTGAGAGGGATAGACCGAGAGAAAGGTCTTCCTTCTGCTGGTTTACTCCCCACAGCGCCGATCTGAAGCCAGGAGCCAGGAGCTTCCACAGGTCTCCGATGTGTGTGCAGGGCCCCAAGCACTTGGGGCCATCTTCTGCTTTCCCAGGCCATAACAGAGAGCTGGATTGGAGGAGGAGCAGCCAGAACTAGAACTGGTGCCCATATGGGATGTTGGTGCTATAGGCAGAAGATTAACTGTGCCACAGTGCTGGCCCTGGTAAATTTTTAAGAGTGTAAAGTAGTTTGAGTTAAAGTTGGAGAATTACTGTCTTCCAAATGGAGAAAAGTTAACGCTGAGAGAAGCAAGGAGCAATAGTCAAGGAACCCTCGGATGAGTCCCTGTTTTCCATTAGAAGAAGGATGTAGCCTATTTCTGATACAGCTATGAAGTAATGATGGTCTAACCCTGTTTTTTCTTTAATACTATTTAATTATGCTGCTTTGCATGATCAGGAATAAAAAGTAATATTTGGCTTTTATTAGGAATTGTGTTTTTGCTTCCCAGGAAACTCACTATCACCATTAAATGTTGGAAATAATTCACCACCCAAAGAAGTAAGTACTCAAAAGTTACTTTTTAATCTTTCTCATATTAGTTTAAGAGTCTGAACACATTTTTGCCTTGTGTTAATGAGGAAGTACTCAATTTGTAGGTGTCACTCAAGGTCAGACTTCTTTTTCTTTTTTTTTTTTTTTAAGATTTATTTATTGATTGATTTGACAGGTAGAGTTAGACAGTGAGAGAAAGATAGAAAGGTCTTCCATCCAATGGTTCATCCCCAAAATGGCCGCAACGGCCATTGCTGCGCTGATCGGAAGCCAAGAGCCAGGTGCCTCTTCCTGGTCTCCCATGCAGGTGCAGGGGCCCAAGCACCTGGGTCATCCTCCACTGCCCTCCTGGGCCACAGCAGAGAGCAGGACTGGAAGAGGAGCAACCAGGACTAGAACCTGGCGCCCATATGGGATGCCAGCACCACAGGTGGAGGATGAACCTGGTGTGCCACAGTGCCGGCCCCAGATTTCCTTTTCTTTAACCTACTAACTTTAAAAAACAATAGAGCATTTCCTTTTAGGTAAGTAGAGTCACGTGAAGTTGAAAGTAGTAGTGGTGATCCTGGGTAGCCTTTGGCCAGCTTTGCCCAGTGGTGACAAGCGCAGAACACTGACCTTGATATACTCAGGATACAGAACGTTCCTTCACTACGAGGGTCCCCGTTGTGTCTTTTTAGAGCCACACCTTCCTGCCTCCTGCTCTTACCCTCCTCCTCAATTCCAGGCAGCTACTCATTTCATAATCTGTATTTCTACAATTTGGCCATTTTGAGAATGTTGTATAAATGAAATCAGACAGTATTTAAACTTGAGATTGACTGTTGTTCTTCATGTGATTTTCTGGAGATTGATCCAGGTTGGTATATGTATCAATACTTTGGTCTTTTCTATTGCTGAGTAGCCTTCTGTGATACGGAGAGCTTGTTGAGGCGTGCACTCGGTAAAGTGTATCTGGCTTGTTTCCACTTTGGGCTGTTAAAAAATAGTGCTCAGTATATTCATGTACAGGGTTTCATGTGGTAAGGATAAATGCCCAGGGGTGCAGTTGCTGGGTCATAGAGTTAGATGCATGTTTTGTTTTCAGTAAATCACCAAATTGTTTTCCAGAGTAACTATACTATTTTATGCTTTCACCAAGAGTATATGTGAGATGCATTTGATGTTGTTAGTTTATTTTTTTTATTTTAAAGGCTGAGTTAGAGAGTGGTTGATCTTTCATCCACGGTTCACTCCCCAAGTGGCCACAATGGCCAGGGCTGCGCCAGACTGAAGTCAGAAGCCTGGAACTTCCTCCAGGTCTCCCACACTGGGTACAGGGGCCCAAGAACCTGGGACACCTGCTGCTGCTTTCCTAGGTGCATTAGCAAGGAGCTGGACCCGAAGTGGAGCAGCCAGGATTCAAACTGGTGCCCATATGAGATGCCGGCATTGCAGACAGCAGCCTAACCTATGCCACAATGCCAGCCCCAGTATTTTTCAGACAGATCACTTAGAATAAATTTTGCTGGGATTTTGATAGGGATTGCTTTAAACCTGTATATCAGTTTGGGAATTACATCTTTGTGTTGAATCTTCCAATCCATTAATGTAAGTCTCCAATTATGTAAAACATTGTTTTCTTTCACTTTGTAGTTTGTAGCTTATAAGTCCCGTCTGTATATGGTTTGTTAGATTTACACATAAACATTCCATTTTTTGAGCGATTGTGTGTACTAGTTTTTATTTTTGTGTCCCCATATTTTTTTTAAGATTTGTTTATTTATTTGAAAGGCAGAGACAGAGAGAAAGGTCTTCCATCCGCTGGTTCACTCCCCTAGATGGTCGCAATGGCCAGAGCTGAGCTGATCTGAAGCCACGAGCTTTCTCCAGGTCTCCCACACGGGTGCAGGAGCCCAAGCACTTGGGCCGTCTCATACTGCTTTCCCAGACTATAGCAGAGAGCTGGATTGGAAGTAGAGCAGCCAAGACTCGAACCGGTGCCCATGTGGTATGCCGTCACTGGAGGCAGCGGCATTCACTCATTACACCACAGTGCTGGCCTCCATATTTATTTCTAATATATACCAATAGGACTGGGTTTTATTTATCTTGTATTTTGTGACCTTGCTAAAGTCACGTATTCTAGAAATCTTTTTTAGTTTCTTTGCAGTGTTTGGCATAGACAATCATATCTTGAAGTAGGAATAGTTTTACTTCTTTACTTTCAATATATGCCTTTTGTTTCCTTTTTTTCTCATGCAACTGCACTGGCAAGAAATTTTGGCACTATGTTGAATGAGAGTGGTAACAGTGGTTATATCTTGCCTGGATTCCACTCTTAGAAAGCATTCAGTCTTTCACTGTTAAGTATAGTGTTAGCTGTAGGTTTGTTGTAGGTGCTATTAGATTGAAGTTTTCTGTACTACTTTTCTGATGGTTTTTATCATGAATAGTTGTTAAATTATTTAAAATGCTTTTTCTGCACTGATTGGTAGTGATTTTTTTCCCCTTTAGCCTGTTACTTTGGTGTGTTATATTGATATTTTGAATATTTAACCAGTTTTGCATCCTGGGGATAAACCTCATTTGGTCGTGATGTATAATTCTTTTACATATTGTTGGATTTTACTTTATAAAATTTTTATGAGGCTTTTTTTTTTTAATTATTTATTTGAAAGAGTTACACAGAGGAGAGGCAGAGAGAGAGGTCTTCCATCTGCTGGTTCACTCCCCAATTGGCTGCAACGGCTAGAGCTGTGCCAGTCAGGAGCTAAGAGCTTCTTCTGGGTCTCCCAGGCGGTTGCAGGGGTCCAAGGACTTGGGCCATCTTCTACTGCTATTCCAAGCCATAGCAGAGAGCTGGATCGGAAGTGGAGCAGTCGGGGCATGAACCGGCACCCATATGGGATGCCCCCGCTTCAAGGCAGAGTGTTAACCCACTGCGCCACAGCGCTGGCCCCATGAGGCTTTTTGAAAATGTTTTTAAGGCTTATTTATTTGAAAGGTGGAGTAACAGAGAGTGAGAGTGAGAGAGTATATGTGTGTGGGTGTGGGTGTGGGTGAAATGTATCTTCCTTCCACTGGTTCATTCCCCAAATGGCTGCAATAGCTGTGGCTGGGCCAGGCCAAAGCCAGGAACCAAGAACTCCATCCTGATCTCCCACAAGTACTTGGGCCATTGTATGCTGCCTCCCTGGCTCATTAGGAGGAAGCTGGATTGGAAGTGGAGTACCAGGGACTTGAACTAGGTACTGTGACATGGGATGGGTGGTCCAAACTGCAGCTTAACCTGCTGTACCACAATGCCTGCCCCTTGTTATTTTTTAAATTTAATTTTAAGTCAAAGAGAGAGGAAGAGACAGAGAAAGTTCTCTCATTCACTGGTTCACTCCCCAGATTCTTGCCATAATTGGGCCTGAGCCAGGCTGAAGCCAGTTTAGATCTCCCATGTGGAGGGCAAGGACTCGGCTACTGGAGCCGTCACCCATTGCCTCCTAGAGGGTGCATTCAGCAGGGAGGGGGAATCAGAAGCAGAGCTCACACTTGAACCCAGGCCCTCTGATAGGTGTGCAGGTGTCCAAGTGGCTCCTTAACAGCTGTGCCAAGTGCCTGCACCTCTACATCTATTTCAACTTGGCTTTAATGAGCTTCCTCTGATACCACTCCGTGGGGGTGAGGGGAGGCTATCTTGTTAACAAGTGGGGCAGATGTCCAAGTTCTCCCCCTTCCTCTGTTGACACCAACTGGAGAGCTTTTCTGTTGGGTGAGGGTGGGAGTTTGTTTCCTCTAGGCCCGATACCTTCCTGGCTGTGAGTGGTTGGTGCGTTATTCCTGATCCCTGAGTGGTCTCTACTGACAACAAGGGTGGGAAGAGGGTGGATTAGAGGGAGGGGGTTTTAGGTTTTGGGAATAGTGAATGATGAAATACCCTGCCTTTCCTGAGGCCTCCTGGGATACCATGCAGTGGGGGCTGGGGCACTTGGTTACTGCCACATGGAAGAGCAGGTTCCCCGTGCCATGGAGTGCTGTGTCCACCACCTCCTCGCCTCTGGGGTGAAGTGTGTCCCTCCTCTGTGGGCCTTCTGTGATTCCACCCCAGTGAGAGGCTTGGGGCACTGATCATAGCCTCGTGAGTGGAAGTTCAGGCTTCCCGCTCTACTTTGCTGCTGGGAGCGGGGCCACGGTGTCTTCTGTGGTGGTTGTCTGGAGGCAGCAGGTAGCTGGTGAGTGCCCTGTCTTGCTGGCCTAGCCCTTTCCTGGTGCTTTGGCTGGAAGGAGCTGGTTTCTCATTGGCGTTTCATTGTGAGTGCCATTTGGTGCTTGAGTTGCTGGCTTCTGCAGCACCCAGTCTGGGGTATAAGAGACAAAATGGAAACCCAGAGAATTTGCCACCATGTCCTTTTTTGGGTCAGGAGTTCCCTTGCCAGCCTGTCAGTCTCTTCCCCCGTTTTCCTTGTCCTCTCATGCTTTGTATACAAGTTCAGAGCATTTAGTACTCAATAGCAGGAATAGAGAAAAGTACATGTACTCTGTCTGACCAGAAGAGGGAATCCCGAATCTAGTGGTTAAAAGAGGAAGTCATTACCAAGTTCGTATACTGTTCTCTGTTCCTGATAGAAGCCCAGCAACAATGTGCCTCCTACAAAGTCGAAAAAACTGCACAAGGTGACTGAGAACTCTCTGTCCATCAGTAACCCGGCACTCTTCACCTCCTTGGCACCGCCTCTTCGGTCCACAACTTGCCATCGCTGCGGCCTGTTTGGTGAGTGTCTTGTCCTAGATGCCTGTCGGCTTATTCTTCTACACATTTGAGAAACATTGTGGTGAATGTTAAACATCTAAAGTGTAAACAGGTGTGTGCGTGCACGTTGTCTACTCGCTGCTCGGCATCAACAGCTGTCAGGCTCCTCCCATGTGTGCTGTTTTAATGACCTGTTGAGGCGAAGGTTGGCAGAGTTTGAAACAAACGAATTCATAGCCCTGTCAAGACACGGGGATATTTCTCATGTCCTTCCCAGTCACCAGACCCCTGGGGGCAACTGCTGCTTTCTTCACCATAAGTTATTTTGTCTGTCATAGTGTGTGTGTGTGTGTTTTTTTTTTTTTTTTAAGATTTGTTTACTTGAACGTCAGAGAAGGAGAGGCAGAGAGAGGTCTTCCATCCGCTGGTTCACTCCCCAATTGGCTGTAACAGCCAGGGCTGTGCTGATCTGAAGCTGGGAGCCAGGAGTTTCCTCCTGGTCTCCCACGTGGTTGCAGGGGCCCAAGGACTTGGACCATCTTCCACTGCTTTCCCAGGCCATAGCAGAGAGCTGAATCGGAAGAGGAACAGCCGGGACTCGAACCGGTGCCCATATGGGATGCTGGTGCTTCAGGTCAGGGCTTTACCCACTATGCCACAGCGCTGCACCCCTGTCATGGTTTTATATAAATGAAATCATACATATGGATTCTTTTTGTGTGAAGCTTATTTTATTTAGAATAATATTTTTGGGGTCGGCGCTGTGGTGCAGCAGGTTAAAGCCCTGACCTGAAGCACCAGCATCCCATATGGGCTCTGGTTTGAGTCCCAGCTGTTCCTCTTCCGATCCAGCTCTCTGCTATGGCTTGGAATAGCAGTAGAAGATGGCCCAAGACCTTGGGCCTCTGCACCCACGTGGGAGACCCAGAAGAAGCTCCTGGCTTCAGATTGGCTCAGGTCTGGCCATTGCAGCCGTCTGGGGAGTGAACCAGCGGATAGAAGACCTCTCTCTCTCTCTCTCTCTCTCTCAACCTCTCTCTGTAACTCTGTCTCTCAAATAAGTAAAATATTTTTTTTTATTTTTATTTTTTCAGGCAGAGTGGACAGAGAGACAGACAGAAAGGTCTTCCTTTGCCATTGGTTCACCCTCCAATGGCCACCGCGGCCAGCGTACCGCACTGATCTGAATGCAGGAGCCAGGTACTTATCCTGGTCTCCCATGGGGTGCAGGGCCCAAGCACCTGGGCCATCCTCCACTGCACTCCCTGGCCACAGCAGAGAGCTGGCCTGGAGGAGGGGCAACCGAGACAGAATCCGGCGCCCCGACGGGGACTAGAACCCGGTGTGCCGGCGCCTCTAGGCGGAGGATTAGCCTAGTGAGCCATGGCGCTGGCTAAATAAAATCTTTTTAAAAAAATATTTTTCAGATTGATTCATTTTGCATGTATCAGTTATTTTTGTTAATTGCTGAGTAGCATTCCATTGTAAGATTATTTATCACAACTTGGGTATTTTTTTGGTTGATGGATACAATTACATTTATTTAGTACAGTGTTTTGATACAGTTGGTTAATCTGTTCTATTGATGAACATTTTGGTTAAGTCCAGGTTTGGGCTGTTACAAATAGAGCTCTCTCAACATTTATATACAAGTCCTTGTGTGGCTGTATCTTTTTATTTTTCTTGGGTACATTCCTTGCGTAGAATTGCTGCCTACGGGCTGGTATCTGTCTTCCAAAGTGGTGTAGCTATTTGACATTCCCACTGGAGTTCAGTTCTGCTTCGTTCCCTTTGTGGTCAGCGTATGGTGTTAGTGTTTTTTAGTTATAGCCCTTCTGATGACCGTGAAATGGCACCTCTAGTGATTTTAATTTGAGGTTCACTCAGGATCAGTGTGCTTGAGCAGTTATTCATGGTTATTTAAATATTTAGCTTATTCTTTTAAAGAAATGAACACCCATTTTTTTTTTTTTAAGATTTATTTACTTACTTGAGAGGTGGAGAGATGGAGAGACAGGTTTTCCACCCACTGGTTCACTCCTCAAATGGCCACAGTGATTGGAGCTGGGCCAATCCGAAGCTAAGAGTCAGATCTCTTCCAGATCTCCCATGTGGATGCAGAGGCCCAAGCACTTGGGCCATCTTCTGCTTCCCCAGGCCATCTTTAGTGAGCTGGATCAGAAGTGGAGCAGCTGGGTGGCCCGGGAGTGCAGTGGAGGATGGCCCAAGTGCTTGGGCCCTGTACCCCATGGGAGACCAGGAGAAGCACCTGGCTTCTGGCTTTGGATCAGCGCAGTGCGCTGGCTGCAGCGCGCCGGCCGTGGTGGCCATTGGAGGGTGAACCAACGGCAAAGGAAGACCTTTCTCTCTGTGTCTCTCTCTCTCACTGTCCACTCTGCCTGTCAAAAAAAAAAAAAAAAAAAAGTGGAGCAGCTGGGTCTTGAACTGGCACTTACATGGGATGCTGGAACTGCAGATGCGTGCTTAAACTACAGCACTGACCCCTTAATGTTTCTTTAAAATTTTTTTTTTGTTTTGAAACTTTATGTGAAAGGCAGAGACAGGGAGAGAGATCTTTGATTGCTGGCTCACTTCCCAAATACCTGTAACAGCCAAGCCTGCCCCAGACTGAAGTCTGCAGTCTAGAACTCCATCTGGGTCTCCCATGTGGTGGCAGGGACCCAAGTACTTGAGCCATCACCTGCTGCCTTCTAGGTGTACATTAGTGGGAAACTGGATTGAGAGCAGAGTAGCTGGGACTCGAACCTGGCACTCCAATATGTGATGTGGGCATCCTAACTGGCAACTTAACCACTTCACCACAAGCCTGTCCCAGCATCTTTGTTCTTGTTGGTCAGTTCCTTTTAGGATGGAAGCATTTGAGGCTCTCCTGGTTATGATGATGTTATTTTATTTATTTATTTTTAGATAACCTTTTTTTCCTACTTGGATACTGATTGAATTTTTAAAATATTTATTTAAAAATCTTCCTGGATATCTCTAAGTATGATTTTCCTCACCATTTGTAAGCCATTTGTCTGCTTGCACGGGTCCATTTTCACCATACTACAGTTTTGTTTCCTTTGATCACTCCTTTTGTAACGTGTGTGATGGGCTGTATTTTAGCAAAGTGAGGTGTGTGTCCAGTTTCATCATTGTAGTCCTTTTTCTCTGCGTTTTGAGAGACCCTCTAAGGTATAGCCAGCATGGACTTTGGGCATAGCAGGTCAGATACCTGCATCACACATTGGGATGCCTGGGTTTGATACAACCACCTTGCTGATGGAGAGCCTGAGAGGCCATGTTGATGGCTCAAGTGCCTGGGATGCTGCGACCCATGTGGGAGGCCTGGATTGAGTTCCTGGCACTCTGTTTTGGTCTTGGCCCAGTCCTGGTAGTCGTAGGCATTTGGGGAGTGAACAAGTATGTCTGTCCTCCTCTTTTTTTTAAAGTATATATATATATATATATTTTTTTTTTTTGACAGGCAGAGTTAGAGAAAGGTCTTCCTTCCATTGGTTCACCCCCAAATGGCCACTACGGCTGGCATGCTGCGCTGAAGCCAGGAGCCAGGTGCTTCCTCCTGGTCTCCCATGCGGGTGCAGGGCCCAAGCACTTGGGCCATCCTCCACTGCACTCCCGGGCCACAGCAGAGAGCTGGACTGGAAGAGGAACACCGGGACTAGAACCCGGGGTACGGGCGCCGCAGGCGGAGGATTAGCCTAGTGAGCCGCAGCGCCAGCCTAAAGTATAATCTTAACACCTAGTCCTAAACAGCATGATTGTGTTCAGTTGGTTTTTTGGTGTGGTTAAGGTGATTATGTTTGACGTATGTAGTCTTTGAGAATGTTTTGATCTTGACAAGTATTTGAGAGACAGCATTGGTGGTGATATGGGTTGTGCTCCTCAGGGTCACTGAGGTGTTCTCAGTGCAAGCAAACGTACTACTGCTCCACGGCGTGCCAGAGGAGGGACTGGTCGGCTCACAGCATCGTGTGCAAGCCTGTGCAGCAGAAGTGAGTGCTCCAGTACTTTGAACCTTAGGGGATATTTTTTTTTCCTGACTGAATAAGGGTCCCAATCAGTGAGGCAGGGCACAGCTCTGTAGAAGTTGTTCCCCTTATTTATTGAGATAGACCAGATGTACAGTTCCGAAGTTAGTGGCTCTGCCAACTTAGTTTTTGTGGATTTAGTTTGACTAGGTAATACATATTAAGACTTAGAATCTTAAGTGAGTTTTTCTTCTCCAGTAACTAGAGTTTTAGAAGGTGTTACTTTTTTTTTTTTTTTAAGATTTATTTTATTTATTTGAAAGACAGAGTTAGGTAGAGACCGAGAGCGAGGTCTTCCATCCGCTGGTTCACTCCCCAGATGGCCGCAATGGCGGGAGCTGAGCTGATCCGAAGCCAGGAGCCCCAGGAGCTTCCTCCCGGTCACCCATGTGGGTGCAGAGGCCCAAGGACTTGGGCCATCTTCCACTGCTATCCCAAGCCATAGCAGAGAGCGAGACTGAAGACGAGCAGCTGGGACTAGAACTGGCGCCCATATGGGGTGCCAGTGCTTCAGGCCAGGGTTTTAACCTGCTGCACCATGGCGCCAGCCCCAGGTCTTACTTATCATTATACTTCTGTGAAATTTAATAAGCTGGAATTGTGACAGTGCATCCCGAATTGTGATTTTCAAATCAATCTTATGCAGGTGACAGTTGCCAGTTGACAAACTCTTTCACGTGTGACCTCGTTTGGTCCTCAGAACCCTGTGTAGGTAGGAGAGGGATTCTGTGCTCCGCAGACAGTTGAGGCTTGCAGACTGACTCTGTCTCCTGGAAGCAGCAGGCCTGTGCTCGCCCAGGGTGGGAGTTCCATACCTGGGATTATATCTTGTGACGACTCTGGTTCTCCCCGGAAGAAGGTGCTTCATTTGCTCTTTCTGGATGTTGTTCACTGGGGAGTTGACACAATTGTGACTTACAGCTCCTCCTCCTAATTGTCTCTGTACTGTTATAAAATCATGAACTTTATTTCAGTGCCCACAAGCTTGAAGATAATAAATCATCCTTTGAAACAAAAAACGTGGAAGTGAAGGATGAGGTATGGTGTATATTTACATTTTGTCTGTAGGGTAAATTTTAAATGTTCCCTCTTTGTTAAGAAAATTTAAGCCAACAAATATTTTTGGATATTTTTCTACATTTTACCAGTGTTTAAAAACCAAAATTTTGTGGTAAATGTGTAAACACATTAGTGATGGGATTTGGTGACTGTTGGGAATTTTGAGAATCATTCATTTCCTGTCTTTTTCCAAAAAAGGCCTGCGCTGGCTGCGTCAGCACACTGTCGTTCGGCTGCTTGGGGAGGCGGTGCTGCAGCCCCAGCTGCATGGGTTCTCGAGCTTTGTCGATCGCCTGCCCTCTGGCAGCACCCCCTTACCAAGGAGCCTTGTCTGTGGAGATAGCGCTCCTCCATCCAGGTGCATTTGTTCAAATCATCCCTAATCCGAAAAACACCTGTGATGTCCAGCGCGTATTTACAGCTTTTAGTTTGCCTAGCTTCTCTTAGCTCCTGGTTTAATAAAAGTAAAGTTTTGATTTTTCTCAAATATTCATTCTTTTAAAAAGTGGACCACATTCCCCCCCCTACACACTTTTTATTTTACTTTATTTTTTAACAAAATATATGTGATCTTCATTGTCGTGGCCTCATTCCTGGATGGTTCCCAGTGCTGTGGCTTCCATGACACTGGAGGCCTTCACTGTTCTGTGCGTGCCTGCGCGAGCCCACAAGTCGGGCATCTGTGGCCCCGATTCTGGCATCAGTGGTCGCTGTGTTCAAATGTGCTGTTGGTAACTCACTGTTGTGTTTCCCAAACCAGAATGGGTATCCACTGGGAGTTACTAAAGAGATAACTGTTTCTGCTGAGAAAACCATGTTTTCTGACCTGAGAAGTCTACAGCTCCAGAAGACCATGGAAGTAAAGGTATTCTTTAGTTTCCACGGACAGAAATGCAAGAAGTATAGGTTTTTGTCTCCTCATTTCCTATTTTTGAGTTTATAAGGTAGCTACAAAATATATCTGATTAACTTAACAAAGATTGCCCAAAAAAGCTCTTTTGTATCTTAGTTACAAAGCTTTGAAGAAATGCAAGTTTGTTTGTATTCCTGGTGAATTATTCTTTTCTGTCTTTGAAAGGGTACAGTTACCGAATTCAAACACCCAGGTGACTTCCACGTGCAGTTGTATTCTTCAGAAGTTTTAGAATACATGAGCCAGCTTTCTGTGAGCTTAAAAGAAGCATACGCAGGTTTGGGGACTGAGGAGGAGTATGTCCCGGCGAAGGGGGAGGTCTGTGTCGCCAAGTACACGGCTGATCAGGTAACGTCTCACCAGGCAAGCTGCTCAGTGAGCCGGCTCAGCCCTCGCCGCTCGCACCCTCTCATGGACGCCAGAGCACTCAGTAACGCATGAGAGGGCTCGAAGCCGGGCTCTGCTCACCCCGCTCTCCCTGCCTTGGTCTCCCGTGCTTGTTCCCTTTACTCCCCTGGCCCTAGCCCTCTGAGCTCCGTTGGGTTTCTGCGTGGCTGGCTATAGACAGAAGCTTCTGAGAGAATGGAGCTGACTTGACGGGAGCCTTCCGTTGGCCTGTCTGCGTGGGCTGAGGGCGTGGAAGGAACTCTGGGAAAGGCTGTGAAGCAGAGCCCCGCTGTGTTCACTTGCAGACCTGGAACAGGGTCGTGGTGCAGGATGTGGATGTGCTGCAGAAGGAGGCACACGTCTTATATATTGATTTCGGAAATGAAGAAACGATTCCAGTAAACAGAATTCGCCAGTTAAACAGAAGCATTGATTTATTTCCTCCTTGCGTGAGTCTCTTTTACTTCCCAAGTTCCTAACCGTTTCTCAGGAGAGTTGATACCGTGGTGTTGGGTGCAGTGTCTCGGCTGCTGTGTGAATGAACACTCAGTGGCTATCTTGGCTGCGTTTCTGTTAGATCTTACTGGCTAAGTGCTGCCTGACGCGAGGAGGTAACATTTTCAGGCACATCTTTCTAATCCATTCTTTAAAGACAATCATTTAAATATTTATTACATTATTTAGAAATGGCTTAAATTCATGTGTAGTTGGAGGATAATTATTGTCCTCTCATGAATTTCTGTATCTCCAGAGCCAAAAGTAAGCATTATAGAATAGATCACGGGGGAAGACAGGTGATAGTTGTGCTGGAAACTGATGGTTGGTAGCCTGCGTGAGTAGATTGTCTTTGTAAAATAATTAGAAGGAATGTGTTAAACACTAACTTTTGTAAACAACTTGCACACAATCTTTCAGGCCATAAGGTGCAGAGTGGCCAGTGTTTTCCCAGCAGAGGGGAGCTGGAGCAGTGATTGCATCCAAACCATGAAGTCACTGTTAATGGAGCAATACTGCTCTATAAAGATTGTCGAAGTCTTGCAAGAGGACGTGGTTACCTTTGCCGTTGATGTTACACTGCCAAGTTCAGGTAAGATTCGAGTCGGTCTGCTTTTTAAATTGAGCGCTTAATACGATGTCTCTGTCTCTGCACGTTCCTGGGGGAAGAAACAAACGCGAGGCAAGGCCATGGGAACTCCCAGTCATTCACACTGGGAGAGAGGCTGAGGCCTGGGCCCCTCCCTGCATCTGGCAGCTAACAAAGACAGGGCATGAATTCGTAGAATCAGGTAGCTTACAGGGCTGGACTTAGTGTGAAGATAGAGTATCCTTTTAGTACGACCATTAAAATGCCTGCTGATTCCACTCCTTCATGGAGATGAACCCTTGGGTTTCTCATTCATTTGTCCTGTCGTCCGTGCCTTTCTTTAAGCAGCCCTGGAGGAGCTGTGTTTTGTTAGTGTACAGTATTGAAGTTGAGGAGATCTAAACATTTTGGAATCTTGTTGAATTCTGGCTTCGCATCGGTTGCTAAATGACTTCTTGGAGTATATGTGTGTAATTCCTTAGTTTCCAAGGTACTAGCCATCTACTTTTAAGAGACGAGCATTGCAGATAACTTGGTAGAAAATGCAGGTAAGCTGCTGTGAAATTTAGTATAGAATTATGTGTTTTATCTTTGTTTCACAATGTGATTTCAGCTTTTGGATATTATTTCAGGGAATTTGAAGTTCATGTCACTGCTGACTAGCCCTTGCTTCAACCACACTTAGTCTGAAAAAGTAGTCTGTGTCTGAAATTTATTCCTTAAGTAGCGGTACTCTAAGTGTAGTTGTGAAGTTTCTGTTACTCAGAATTTTAAAATGAAATCTTGTACGTTTCCTGTGCAATGAGTAAGGAATTTTGTCTGTTTTTTAAAAATATATTTGAAGAAGCATCAGAGAGAGAGGAAGAAGCAAAACGAGAGAGAGATCTTCCAACATGGGTGGCAAAGACCACTCCCAAAGGAGTTGGGCCATGATTTTCTGCCTTCCCAGGCACATTAGCAGGAAGCAGGATTGGGAGTAGAGCAGCCAGGACTCAAATTACTATATGGGGTGCTGGCATCACAAGTGGTAGCTTAACCCACTGTAATACAATGCTGGTCCCCATCCCAATTTTTACATGTAGGCATTCCAAACTATTATTCCCATAGAAACTGAGCTACTGAAACATATAGCTGTGACCTTATTTGTGTGATTGATTTCTTATGCTTTTCCTATAATGCTTTGTATCCCATCTCAATGGAGGTATGTTTTCTTCAACACTTCTTAGGAAAACTCTTAGACCAGGTGCTAGTAGAAATGGGATATGGCCTGAAACCCCAAGGACAAAATTCTAAGAAGCCAAGTGCAGATCAAAGTGAGTATACAAATTAATATTGAACAATATAGTGACTTCAGTTATTGAAGAGTATCTTCCCTAGGAGCCGAGAGCACAGCCACCGCTCTGTGAAGACTTGATGGTAACGATGACTGGTCTGTATACTTTGTCAGAAATGGCACTTTTCATTCACTAATTTTTCTTTCTCTCTGTCTTGCCTACCTTTTCTACTTATTTGTTTTCCAGACTACTCATTGACAAGGTAGTTATGAAGTACTTAATTTTTTTTTAAGATTTATTTTACTTTATTTGAAAGGCAGAGGCAGAGAGAGAGAGAGGTCTCCCATCTGCTGGTTCACTCCCCAGATGGCCACAGTGGCGGGAGCTGTGCCGATCTGGGGCCAGGAGCTTCTTCCAGGTCTCCCACGCGGGTGCAGGGGCCCAAGGACTTGGGCCATTTTCCACTGCTTTCCCAGGCCATAGCAGAGAGCTGGATCAGAAGAGGAACAACCAGGACTCGAACTGGCCCCCATATGGAATGCCGGCACTGCAGGTGGCGACTAGCCGCTACGCCACAGTGCGACCCCAGGAAGTATTGAATTTCGTAACGCTTTAAGCTGAGGGCTTGTTTGCTCACATTGTGTAGTTTATCTTTCTTCCTTACTTGAGAGTCTTTCCAGTAAGCAATATGTCTCTAAAGCTCTGTTCTGGTAAGGGTGAGGTTTCTTGTCCACTTTTGTGTGTGAATTTTTTTTTTTTTTTTTTGCTTCTAGCTTCAGAAGACAACCAACAAATTTTGCCATAAGCATTTTGTTTTTAAAGATTTATTTGAAAGGCAGAGTTAGTGAAATATCTTCCATCTGCTGATTTACTCCCCAGATGGCCGCAATGATTCTGGCTGAGCCAGGCCAAAGCCAAGAGCTTCCTCTGGATCTCCCACTTGAGTGTGGGGGCCCAAACATTTGGGCCATCTGCTGCTTTCCCAGGCTCACTAGCAGGGAGCTGGATTGGAAGCAGAGCAGCTGGGACTAGAACTGGTGCTCTGATACGGGATGTCAACATCACAAGTGACAGTTTAACCTGATGTACCACAACCCTAGCCCTTGTTATCAGCATTTTATTTTCTCATCACCTTGTCCAGTATGTTTTTTGTTTTTTAGGACTTATTTATATGAAAGGCAGAGTTTCTACAGAGAGGGGGAGACATGGAGAGAGATCCTCCATCTGCTGGTTCACTCCCCAGATGGCCACAATGGCTGGAGCTGGGCCAGTCTGAAGCCAGGAGCCAAGAGCTTCCTCCTAGTCTCCCATATGGGTGCAGGGGCCCAAGGACCTGGGCCACCCTCAATTGCTTTCCCAGGCACACAGGCAGGGAATGGAGTAGCTGGGTCTCGGACCTTGCGCTCATATGGGATGCCAGTGTCACAGGCGGTGGCTTTACCTGTTCTGTCACAGAGCCAGCCCCAGTCAAGTATATTGTTTTTATAATCATTCTGTTTTACTGTGCTCTTTAACCAATAACTTTAGCTGTAGGCCTAATTCATGTTCTCTTTGCTCGCTTATCCCAGGTGATGCTAGATTGATTGGTTGGACACATCCTATTGCAGTAGCAGACTTGACTCGCCCTCAGATCTACTTTCTCCCTCACATCCCATTCCTTGCCCTGTCTTACTGGTTTACAGCTCCTTATTTATTTTTTCCCAAATATCTCTTGTGTATGTATTTTTCCCTCTAGCACAGTTTCCTTGGTTCATGAGTCCTCATCATTGAGGGACAACTGAAACACCTTCTGATGTTACCTTTTCTCTCCTGTGAGTGCTTACTGTGTGATGGCTCTGCTGGAAAGCTTTTCCCCACAGGAGAAAAGCAAACAGTGAATGGCCTAGTAGCACTGGTTATGGTTGGAACCCCAAGTTTTCAGAATAAGGAGAGATAGAAAGATAAACCAGGGGACCAAGACAAAGAACAAGAAGCCTTGATGGGAAAGGTGAGAAAACAAGACAGAAAAACATGCGAGCGGCAGGAGAGGAAGTGCCTCCAGGAGAGGAAGTCTTCAGTGTATCAGATGTTGCAGAGGACCCAGGGGAAGGAGCAAGGACATCCAGCGACGGCCATGTTTCACTAGGTGCTGTGGGGGTACCTCCGGGAAGGTCACTCTGCTGAGGTCAGAACAAATAAAGACTGGAAGTTAGGAAAAATTGGAGGAAGCAGTGGAACATTGCTAAGCCTAGCTGTGACTATCTCACAGTCAGGTCGGTGGCTTCTCTTCTGTGCCTCTGTGATCCTGGCAGCAGAGCAAGCCTCTAGTGACTGGGTGGTACCACATGATAGTGCTGCACCTGTGCCCCCTCCTCCTGCGGGGCCCTGAGGCCCAGCTGTGTCTGCCTCTTGACTGTGCACCCCTCTCTACAGGCCTCCCTCCTCCTGTAACATTTACCACACTGTAACTTCTGACCTGAGTGTCTCCTGTCCCTTACAAGATCTGGTCTAGGAGCAAAGACCATGGTCTGTTACCACTGCTTAGCATGGCATCTGACGTAGGTAGGTGCTCAGTCTAGAATGTAAAAAGCAGCAAAAGTCTTTGGAGGATCTTCTTTGGAGGGTGGACTCATATGGCTGAGAGAGACCATTGAGACTGCCCACTTTGTCCTGGAGGAACAGATGCTGACGGGAACAGGGGGCTGCCCTGAGACCCCGGGGGACGTAGAACCAGGATCTAAGTCGCCCGACTCCAGTGCAGCGCTCCTTCCTGGGGAAAGGGCGGTGGTGGCTCGTCGGTCTTGTTTCCTTTCGCCTTCTCCCTTACTTAGGTGTTGGCTTTTACTTGACCCCAGTTCTATCTGAATAGTATCTTATCCTTCATTCCTTAAAGCAGTAGGTTTTCTTTGTCTTTCTGGATTCTAATAAGTTAGTGCCATGGTATGTCTCTCTAATCTTGACCTTAAAAACGTGCTGTGGGGCTGGTGCTGTGGCATAGTGGGTAAAGCTGGCGCCTGCGGTGCCGGCATCTCATATGGGTGCCGGTTTGAGTCCCCGCTGCTCCACTTCTGATGAAGCCCTCTGCTGTTGCCTGGGAAAGCGGTGGAAGATGAGCCAAGTCTTTGGGCCCCTGCTCCCACGTCAGAGACCTGGAAGAAGCTCCTGGCTCCTTGCTTTGGATGGAAGCAGCTCTGGCCATTGTGATTTGGGGTGTGAACCAGAAGATGGAAGACACACACACACACACCCGCCTTTCAAAAAATAAATCCTACAATACAAAAAAAAAAAAAATGCTGTATCCCTGGGAACTTGGGTTTTTGTCAGCCATGAACTTCTGTAAGTTTTCTTATTTTCTGAGCTGTTTCCCATTGTGCTTGACCCCTCCTCTTTAGTCTGTACATGAGCCCTGATTTTTTTTTTCTGCTTTCCTTGTAACTTGTATTGCTTGTTCCTTTTTTAACTGTCTAGTGAATTTTTATTGAATTTATAATTAAGCTTATAACTTTATCATAGTGAATTACTTCCTACAGGGTTTATCATTTTACTGTAGAATGGCTTCTAATCTGATGTGCTTTTGTGTAAGTATCAGGAGAAGGTAGTTATCCCAAGTATGTTTTCTTGAACTCTTTTAGAGATTAAGATTCTGTTATAGGACTTTTTCATTACATATGAATTTTTTTATGCTGCTGATTTTCTTTCTTGGGTCCAATCTAGCTTTTTGGTAGTACAGAAAACTGTATTGTAAACATCTTTTACTTAGAAGAAGAAACCCCATGGGCTCTGATTGCTATGTTCCAAAGGACTTGCTCAGTCGTAGTCATATATATATATATATATTTTTTTTTTTTTTTTTTTTGAAAGACAGAGTTGGAGATATACAGAGAGAGAGGTCTTCCATCTGCTGGTTCACTCCCCAAAGTGGCCACAACAGCTGGGACTGTGCCATGCTGAAGCCAGGATCCCAGAGCTTCTTCAGGGTCTCCCATGTGGGAGCAGGGGCCCAAGCACTTGGGCCATCTTCTGTTTTCCCAGGTGTATTAGCAGGGAGCTGGATTGGCAGTAGAGCAGCCAGGCCTCAAAACAGAACCCATATGGAATGCCAGCGTCGTAGGCAGCAGCTTAACCTGCTATACCACAACACTTGCCCCCATACTCTTACAAAATAGAGTATGCATAACTTTAAAAATTTACTTTGGTATCTTTAAAAGTGCTTATTTTTCCATGTTCTGATAAGGTGATCCTGAAGATGTTGGAAAAATGACAGCTGAAAACAAAATTGTTGTCGACAGAAGTGACCTGATTCCAAAAGTGCTAACCTTGAATGTAGGTGATGAATTTTGTGGTGTGGTTGCCCACATTCAAACGCCAGAAGACTTCTTTTGTCAGCAACTACAAAGTGGTCGTAAGTAAATTTTCCTGACTTGTCCTATGAAGATACCATACTTGAAGAGACTGAACATGCAGAAACAGAAATGAAGACAGATATGTATTCGTTTTGTTTAAGATGTGGTCTGTATCTACAGATAAGCTTGCTGGACTTCAAGCGTCCCTTAGTGAGTACTGTGGCCAAGTGTCTCGACGCTCTGATTTTTATCCAACCATTGGTGATATATGTTGTGCTCAGTTCTCAGGTAAGGAAAGAGTGTCGCTGGATTTTCCACTTAGGGCTAAGTAAAAATAACTGAAGTGAAACCTGGTGTGCAGGGAATGACTCCATCTGACTCGAGTGTTACAGTGTACCTATTACTTTTGTGTCAAAAGACCAGTCATACTAAACATAAGGGTATAAGGTATGGGGGTGGCAAAGGAGAACTTTAGGATTTGGACACTGGTATGAATAATTCTGCTTCTGTAAATGCTGTGTGCGAATGTGGAACCTCCTGGTTCATGCCTTTATTAGGTTTTTGGGTTTTTATTGTTTTTAATAGCAGGAGGGCCTGGCAGCACAGAGCTATCGTATCTTGGCCTTTTGTAGCTGCACAAATCTTACCTTGTGATAACCAGGTTCCTTTACTGTTGGCTAAAGAGAGGTTCAAGAGTAAGTTTCCAGTCAACAGATTACTTGACTGGTGGAATCTGGTTGGCACGTATTGCCCGGTGTTCTAAAATTGGCCCTGCTTGCTTGCAGCTGGTTCATGTATTGATCAAAACCTTGGGGAGTCACGTGATCAGGATGTATTCTCTGTGCTAATGAGCTGTCTGCTGGAGAGACAAGGCATATAAATTAATAATGACAGCCTGTGACATAATTACCGTAGTAAGCCTTTAACGAAGCTTAGGTTTCGGGAGTTGGAGTCTTCTGATAAGGAAAAGTAGCAGTGCTTAGTAAAGACACTGCTGGGTAAAGCTTGACGTTCTCTGTGGGAGTAAACCTCTCACTAGGGCAGGAGAAGTTCGTGTTCTGGTTGGAAAATCATTTGCAGTTGTGTCTCCATTTTCAGAGGATGACCAGTGGTACCGTGCCACCGTCCTGGCTTACGCTTCTGAAGATTCTGTACTGGTAGGCTATGTGGATTATGGAAACTTTGAAATCCTTAGTTTGACGAGACTCTGTCCCATCGTCCCAAAGTTGCTGGAATTGCCAATGCAAGCTATAAAGTGTGTACTGGCAGGTATGACGCTTGAGTGATCCCTATAGTCTTAAAATACTAAAACCTAAAGATGAAAAATACGAGACAGGAAGAAGGGGAAACTTGCTTGTCAGAACCATAAAAACATTATGATCTTGTACTTAGGAATTAGTGTGTGTGCAGCCTGTCCCACCAGGATCGGGGTCTTTCCATGTCATTTAATGGGCTTCAGCCGCCTCATTCACTTGCGCTGCAGTGTAACTGAGTGTCCAGTATCAGGTGTATTTCCAGGCCTCGGCCGTTAGCAGAGCTCTTTCAGTCATTGCAAAATGTAGTTAAACTGACGATATATTTCCTCAGGTTGTGCTCCCTGGTGGAATGGGAATGCCAGTCATCTTTTCACATTTCTGATGCATATTGTACACTGACCTCCAAAGAAGGGATTAACTAATCTGTACACCCACCACAGGAGTGGGAGGGCCTGAGTTCCTCCAGGCATTCATGTGCCAGAAAGGTTTTCCTGTACTGTTTCATCTTGGTCCGTTCTGATCAGCTGAAGACATTTCAGCTTGCTTCATTCCCAGCGAGGCTGCACATGCTGATAGAAGTTAGTTGGCTCTTGTATTTTTTGAACTGACTTAAGCACAAGTACATTGTACATTCTTTTTTCAGTATTGTTAAGTAAGTGCTACAAATATATCATGTGTTAATGCAGGGGACCAGTATTTCATCCTGGATTGTTTCATATTTTTGCTCATGATTTTCTTCACTGAGCTTTAATTTACAATTTGGGTATACAATTCAGCGATTTTTATCATAAATGCACTTAGGAGTACAGTGATGACTCTTTAAGTATATTACAACGTTTCCATCCCCCTGGTGAGGTACAGTGTGCCTGTTCGCTGTTCATCCCTGCTCCCCAGGCAGTGGCTAGTCTATTTACTGACACAATAGACCTGCCTTTCTGGACACCTCAAATCAGTGGAATTAGGATTTGTCTCATGCAGAGGAATGGAGGCTTTGTAGGCTTTCTCTTGGTTAATTTTACATTTGTTTTCATGTTGAAGAAATCCTCCTCAGGTATTTACCGTAGCTTTCTCAAGTTTCACTTTGTGGAAGTTAGGAGCTACATTTCTAAGTGCTTGCTTTAAGAATCCTCTTCATGCTATTTTACTTGTCAGGGGTAAAGCCATTATTAGGAATTTGGACTCCAGAAGCTGTTTGTCTCATGAAGAAAATGGTGCAGAACAAAATGATCACGGTGAGAGTGGTGGGCAAGCTAGAAACCAGTTCCCTGGTGGAGCTGATAGATAAATCCGGGACATCCAACGTCAGCATCGGCAAAGTACTCGTGCACGCAGGCCTTGCCACCGAGGAGTGCGGAGTCCTGACGGACAAACCTGGTGACGGGAAAGAAGCTGGCGGTGAGTGAAATGTCCGCGTTGGGGTCCTGAGGGGCCCGTGCTGTGCGGCTTCTCCCACTTTCAGAACCGCTGCCGAGTGCTCTCCGTCTTTTCATCCAAGCGTTCAGCTAAATACATGCTAAGAGTTTGAAAACGGAAACCTTCAGAGTCTTACGCATCACTAGCTGTTGAACCAGAATTGTAAAATTGAAATTCGGTGTGGTAATAATGACTAATTGTTAAGATTAACTTTTCTGTAAAGTCACTCAGAATGTCAGTGGAAAATTCCTCAGCAGCCCACCAGTGCCTGCCACGTGCTCCCCGTCCCCCACCCTGCTCTGTGCATTTTTTTTTTTTGGACGTACTTGTTTCTTTCCACAGTTCCCCTGGGTGTAGAAGGAAAAGTAAGTACGCTATCATGGACATGGGTCGAACTTGCTGCTGACCAAACCATAGATGTTATGGTCTGTATGATATACAGCCCTGGAGAATTCTATTGCCATGTGTTTAAAGATGATGGTAAGTTACCTCTTTGTTTCTGTTTACAACTACACTGGCATAGATAAGACCTCTGGATGAGTCTGTTCCTTATCCTGATCAAAGTACTCTCCTCCCAAGAAGCACCAGGTGGTATTTGTGTTTCCAAGGAAGATTGGATTATACTTAGTTGATTTTTGTCTCTTATGCAATCTCTTTGTTTAAGCCAGCTTAGATTTTTTTTTTTTTACTGAGTAAGAAATTTAATTAATGAAAAGCAAAAAGACCCTCATTTAGTGGAAATAGACAATGGCTATAAATGGTAATTGAAGGGAAAAATGACTTTCACCCATATACAGTAAATTTTAAAGAAATTGCAGAGCATTAAACTGTAGTAGTATAGTGTTCTTAATCATTTGTTGGACAAAGGTATAAGAGTTTTACAAAACTATATTTGGAGCAATACTGAGACAGACATTTCTTTATTTTTTTCTTTTTTGTTTTTTTACATTTTAGTTCCTGCATAGAAGGTACTTGTCCTGGTGCCGTGGCTCACTAGGCTAATCCTCCACCTTACGGCGCTGGCACACCAGGTTCTAGTCCCAGTCGGGGCGCCGGATTCTGTCCCGGTTGCCCCTCTTCCAGGCCAGCTCTCTGCTGTGGCCAGGGAGTGCAGTGGAGGATGGCCTAAGTGCTTGGGCCCTGCACCCCATGGGAGACCAGGAGAAGTACCTGGCTCCTGGCTTCGGATCAGCGCGGTGCGCTGGCCGCAGCACGCCGGCCGCGGCGGCCACTGGAGGGTGAACCAACGGCAAAGGAAGACCTTTCTCTCTGTCTTGCTCTCTCTCTCACTGTCCACTCTGCCTGTCAAAAAAATAAAATAAAATAAAATAAAGGTAATTGTCTTTCTGGGTCTGGCTTGTTTTACACAACATGATGTCCTCCAGTTGGATCCATTTTGCTCCAAATAAGCCAGCCTAGATTTCATAGAATGCCTCCTGAATTCATTTTTGAGAATGAAATTTAATTGTCTTATTGAAGTATAACATGCATACGTACATATATACAGAGGAATACTTCATTAGGAAGGCAGCATAATCAGTTACCACGGTCAGCATCGTCTATCCAACCTCTGGGTCAAGGAATAAAACTGGGGCCGGTGCTGTGGTGTAGCCGGTAAAGCCGCCGCCTGCAGATGCCAACATCCCATATGGATGCCAGTTCAAGTCCCGGCTGCTCCACTTCTGATCCAGCTCTCTGCTATGGCCTGGGAAAGCAGTAGAAGATGGCCCAAGTCCTTGGGCCCCTGCAGCCATGTGGGGACCTGGAAGAAGCTCCTGGGTGGCCATTTGGGCAGTGAACCATCAGATGGAAGCTCGCTTGATTGATCTCTCTGCCTCTGCCTCTGCCTCTCTATGTAAACTCTGCCTTTCAAATAAAATAAATATTAAAAAAAAGAAAACATTACTAGTATCCCAAAGTTTCCCTCATGTCTCCTCCTATAGTTGGTGAAAATAACCCCAACCCTACCTTCTGAAGGCATCAATTACTTTTCCTTGGTTTTGAACAAACAGGATCCCTCAAAATGTCGTCCTTTGTGCTTCAGGTTTTTTTTTTTTTTTTTTTTTTTTTTTTAAATCATTTAAGGGGCTGGTGCTGTGGCATAGCAGGTCAGGCCACCACCTGCGGTGCCGGCATCCCATATGGGTGCCGGTTCACATCCTGGCTGCTCCACTTCCTATCCAGCTCTCTGCTATGGCCTGGGAAGGCAGTAGAAGATGGCTCAGGACCTTGGGCCCCTGCACCCACATGGGAGACAGAGAGGAGGCTCCTGGCTCCTGGCTCCTGGCTTCGGATCGGCGCAGCTCTGGCTGTCGCAGCCAATTGGGGAGTGAACCAGCATATGGAAGACCTCTCTCTCTCTGTTCTCCTTCTCTCTTTGTATAACTCTGACTTTCAAGTAAATAAATAAATCAATATTTTAAATAAATTTTTAAAGAAAGAGTGACAGATTAATCTTCCATCTGCTGGTTCACTCCCCAATTGGCTGCAACAGCTGGAGCTTGGTCAGCTTGAAGCCAGGAGCCAGAAACTCCGTCTGGGTCGCCCATGTAGGTGCAGGGGCCCAAGTAGTTGGGCCATCCTGTGTTGCTTCCCAGGCACATCAGCAGGGAGCTGGATTGAAAGTGGAGCAGTTTACAGGATTTGGGCATCCCAGGTTGGGGCTAAATCTGGAATCCCACAATGGCAGCTCCCTGCCTTCCCTTTCCTGAGCTCCCCCGACCTGTGAGTGTCGATGCAGCTTGTTCCTGTTGCTGCATATGGTAGGCATGCTCTGTGATTTATTACTCCTGTGTACCACTGGACATTTGGCTTCTTTCCAGTTTGAAGCTAAGGAGAAGGTGCATGTATACGTGCATTTCCATGTGTCTTTATCCAGGAATACGATTACTGGGTCAGGAGGAGTTGTGTGTGTATTTTAGCATCAGTTAATGAATGCCAGTTCCCAAAGTGGTTATGACAGTTGTCGCTTTGGGACTTGCAGTTGCTCCACTTCCTGGAGTGCCGTTTCACTGCTCTGCTTTGCCACACTGCTGCCCACCAAGTGGTGTTTGGCTGCCTAATTCTGCAATTCTGCCTTTTATCTTGGAGCTGTTTCTTCCTCCTGGAATACCCTCTCCTTTCTCTCAAATGTGTTGCACTTTGGGTTTCTCTATGAAACCTCCAGCACACAGAGCTCGAAAGCTCCCTGAATCTCTTCAGCATATGTTACCTGTGTCCTCTGTTTAGTAATTTATTTACTCTTCCAGGATATCCTTTATCTGACTTTCTGAACATGCTCGCGTGCCACCGCCGCCTTGTCCACTTGCAGAGCTCGCGCTCTGGTATATTGGCGATAATGCGTAGCTTGTCTCTGTGCCAGTAAACTGCTGGCTTTAGAATTATTGAGAGTATTAATCACGAATGACTTATTTGTCCAGTAACTTTTTAAAAAATTTATTTTGAGAGAATCAGAGCTCTCATCCACTGATTTATTCCTGAAATACCTTCGATGGCTGAGGCCCAAGCTGGGAACTGGGAACACAGTCCAGCTGCTCCGTGGAGGGGGCAGGAACCCAGTGACGTGGGCCATTTCAGTTGCCTCTCAGTCCGCGTGGATGGGAAGCTGGAGTCGGGTGCTGGGAGACAAACCTGGGCACTCTGATGTGGGACACGGTGTCTCCCTCTTCCCATTTTTTTTTTTTTTTTGTAAGGAAAAGCATGTAGTTTACTAAACAGTTTGGTGATATACTTGAGATTTTTATGATCGAAACATTTTCTGTCTTTATAGGAAAGTCTACATTCTGTATTTTTAAGTTAAATGTTGCTTATGTATTTATTTTCAGCCTTACAGAAACTCAGTGATCTGAACAAATCACTTGCAGAATATTGCCAGCAGAAGTTGCCTAATGGTTTTAAGGCAGAAATAGGGCAACCTTGTTGTGCTTTTTTTGGAGGTAAGTTGTAGTTGGGTGTAATTGTGACTGTTAGAACCTTTGGTTTCTTGACATTCAACCCTTATTTTGAGCTTGTATTTTTCTTCTCCATACTCAAACATGTATTTTTCACAGCCAGAATTAAGTGGATGCTTAAGATGTAACAAGGAGCCTCCAGGTGACTTAGGTTTTTTGCATGGTTAAGCATTATTTTAATGCTTTACTTCCTAGAAATTCCAGTAATATTAAAATGTTAGCTAGTGGAAGAGTTCACTTCAGGTTCATTGTTTATTCTGGACCCCTTGTGCATGTTTAATTTGAAAGTGATGAGACATCTTCACTTTATTGCAAATAGGTTTTTTTTTTTTTTACTGTGTTTTATATCATCAAATAACAAGTAACACAGTCTAAGCCAATTTAAGCCATGACACTCTAAGTTGGAGTATGCTAAGTCTTGAAGGTTAACAAGTATGTTCAGCTTCATTAAGTTTTACCTTAACCTTCACATTCTGTTTGTTGGATACATTATGAATGAAATCATTAATTTATATTAGAAATAAGTGGTACAGTAAAAATTTTGGATACACTGTAAAAAATGGGGTTTGAGAAGTCTTAACCTAGGAATTTTTGAATGAAAAAACTAACCTGGTTGTTTGAGTGTAGGGTCAGTGGTGTGGAGTATGGAATGCCCCTGCCCAAACTGAGAAGGAATCTGAGAAATAAAGGAGCTGGCTCCGCGTAAAACCCGGGGGCAGGCAGGCTAGATCTTGCTGAGCAAGGCTTACTTCCTTTGTCCTGCCCAGAACGGCAGGAGAGGCAAAGTTGTACACTTTCCTACAGCATAAGGGAGCCGGGGATTGGAACCCTGCACTTTGGGAGTAGTCTTCTAGGCATCTTTCTGGGCTGGCCCACTTTATAGGAGATGGGTGGCTGCATTTAGACTCTGGCTGGACAGTGGGCCAGTGAGACTAACAGGGAGCGAGATGTTAGATGGTGTCACCATGGTTTGCTGTCACACTCGAGAGCAGGTTTATTAGCTGCTTTAGATAGAGAATATGTTTTTCAAGATAAGGATTTCACATGTCCCAAGTCCCCAATTTTCTGTTAAATCTAGGTGATGGTAATTGGTACCGTGCTTTAGTCAAGGAAATCTTACCTAATGGAAACGTTAAAGTACATTTTGTGGATTACGGAAACACCGAAGAAGTTACTGCAGATGAATTGCAAATGATATCATCAACATTTTTACAACTTCCGTTCCAGGGGATAAAGTGCTGGCTAGTAGGTATGAGACAGAGTGTGATGTTTTCTGATTCTTAAGGTATATAATCTATTACGCATCAGTGTCTGTGGATGTAAACATTTTGTGTGAGTTAAAAGATCCTCCTTCATCTTGTGAAACTTAGAGATGCATTCTCTTTAGGATGTTGGTCAGAATGCCCCCAGTAGTTGGTATTGGAGTGGCTGCTTTTCTGTAATGCTGGGAAGACAGACTGACAGTACTCTTGAAGGCATTTCACAGGCTTCCTTAAGGACATGAATTACTCATTCCTCCTAACTAAACAGTGTTACTTCCAGTAATTTATTCCAAAAAGACCTGGGAACTGTGCCAAGCTTAGCTGCGAGGAAATTCATGACACCCTGCTGTCAGTAGCTGCGGCACCTGAGCTGCTGTCCTGTAGGATTGGTTTGGTGATGAGCTGCATCGTTGGTGGGTGATGGCAATCCCCATTTCACAGGGGTGCTGTGAGGACTGCATGTATGTTTAGGACAGAGTCTGGCACCCAGAGTTCTGTTTGTTGGCTGTTACTTCACAGTCATCAAAATGATGTCAAATGAGTGCTATTGAGAGAAATACTCGGTCATTATTTCAGTGGTGAAAACAAGTTACAAAAGAGATGCAGGAGGACCATTGTGACTTAAGAGAACAGACTGCAGAGCCAACTCTGCTACCCACCTGCTGAGAAATGTTGAGGTGAATTGTCTCAATTTTCCTCATCAGGAGAATACTAGTGCTGTCCTCAAGTATTGAGAGCACATGTATGGGTGTGCATTACTTCTGCTTGCACATGGAGATTATGGAAGGTTGGATTCCAGAATCTTAACAGTAGTCATATCAGGAAACAGCGTTGCTTTGCTCATCTATTGTCCTCCTACTTACTTTGCAGTCAGTGTGAGATTATTGTTCTTCGTTACTGTGTTTATGTCAGTGTTTCTCAACATCTGACCCCCAAACTTAGAGTATAAGCATGGGAATTTTTAAAACATGCATTTTCTCAGGCCCCACCCCCCCCCAACAAATTAGAAACTCTGAGGTGGGCCCTGAGATCTGTGTTCCAACAAACCTCTAGGTGATCTGGGTGCACGCTTCAAGCTTGAGAATCACTGCCAAGAAAATAAAGGTGTCAGCCAACATGACCCAGGGAAAGACATTCTTGAAGTAATTTAAAATGACGTTTTGAAATTGTTCACAAAAATGAAAGTGTATCGGTTGGCATCTTTCACTAGCATAATTGGTAATTCATCATTGTGTGTGTAACAGAATATGATGGCACAGTGTAAAAGAAATACTCCTTTATTTTTGGCTATTGAAAAAATGCTGGGTACCGATGAGAGCTGGGGGGAGGTTAAGGAAAGATTCGCCACCCCAAAACCCTGGAGTCACTAGCTAATGCACAGTCTGTACTGTGGGCATGGAGGATGTTGATGTGTAATTGAGGAAGGAGAAAAGGTTTCTCAAAATTGCCGACTCGAGTGGTAAACTTGGCAAAGGACTCAGTCCTGAATATTATTGGAGCAAAAAAGCAGCTTGCGTTTAGAATTCTTCCTGATGCTATTCTTATTTTCCAGATGTACAGCCTAGAAATGAACATTGGACTAAAGAAGCCACAACAAGATTTCAGATGTGTGTAGCAGGGATAAAACTCCAAGCCAGAGTGGTTGAAATCACTGAAAATGGGGTGGGAATTGAACTCACTGATCTTTCCACTTCTTATCCCAGAATAGTTAGTGATGTTCTTATTGGTGAACATCTGGTTTTAAAAGCTGGCTCACCTCATAAAGACCTGCCAAATAACCAACCTGTTCATGAAGATAGCGCTGACGATGACACCCAGGGGCTTCAAGGTAATGTTTTTAACCATTTATTTGATATTTAAATTTATTATCTTTTTGCTTTTATAGGCTTTGAAAATTTACCCATCCTAAACAACAACTTTGCTGTAGACATATGCTTTGTGGACATAGGTTAATAATAAGTTATTAAAATTATTAAAGTTATTATAATGTAATCATTACCTTATTGAACAAACGTTATACTTGTTTTTAATTATCAGGTAAATGCTCATCATACAAATGGGTATTGCTTAAAATTTAATTTTAAGATTTATACTAAATACACTACTGAAATGGACATGTACTATGAGAATGAAATCATTCAAGTACTCTCATTATAGACCAGACTTTTTTTGGAACACAAAACTCCTCAAGTGGAATTGATTCTTTCGTGAATTCCTGTCTCCATTTTGGAAAGATAGGCACTCTGAGAATCAGGAGCTGATGACCAAATTAGGTAGATAGAATCCTGGGAGAAGAGTACACACCTTGTCTGTTTCACCTGTGTTTGTTTTCAGCTGTCTCTACAGGTGAGCAGTGGAAGACGATAGAATTGCCAATTAATAAAACCATACAAGCGAATGTATTAGAAATCATAAGCCCTAATTTGTTTTATGCTATTCCAAATGAGATGCCAGGTAAGAAACCAAAGCTGGAGACATGTTTATGTTGTTCTTTTATTCTGTGTTGATAAAAGTGCTTGCTTTGAACTTCTTAAAAAGTGAGGGGAAGTGGAGGAGACTAGTGGTTTTTTTGTCACTCGCTATTTTGAGGAAGAATGGCTCATAACGACTGAGGCAAATGTAGTTACAAAAACACAGCTGTGGGTCTGGCGCTGTGGCTAGCATTGTAAAGCTACTGCCTGTGACACTTGCAACCCCTGTGGGTGCTGGTTCGAATCCTGACTGCCCCACTTCTGACCCAGCTCTCTGCTAATGGCCTGGGAAAGCAGAGGAAGATGGCCCAAGTGCATTGGCCCCTGCTCCCACATGGAGTCCCAGATGAAGTTCCTAGCTTTGGCCTGGCCCAGCCCTGGTCATTGCGGCCATTTGAGGAGTGAACCAGCAGATGGAAGACCTCTGTCTCTCTGTAACTCTGACTTTTAAACACATAAACAAATATTTGGTGTACTTTTCAGTATTTTTTTTAAATAATTGTAAAACTGACCTCGGCGGGTTTTCCTGGATTGAGCGTAGTACAATGATGCTGATGAAGAAAGTGGCCCTGAGAGGCTTCCTTCATGCCCCTCCCAGCATGGCTAAGGGTAACCAGGAGCAGGTGCACTTCTCTGTATTTAAAAGTAGAATGTACAATGCTTAGAGGGCTTTTTGATGGGTAAGTCTGAACTTATGTGTTGTTGATGGTGGTACTGGGAATGTTTCAGAGAGGAGTGCTTCTGTCTTTCAGAAAACCAGGGGAAGCTGTGCAACCTGACAGCTGAATTGTTAGAATATTGCAATGCCCAGAAGAGTCTGCCATCCTACACACCAAGAGTCGGAGATGCTTGCTGTGCCAGATACACAAGTAAGGTTCTTTCAGGCAAAATGTTAAGAGGAAATGATTGAGTCTGCTGCATTTTACGTGAGATTTTATAGATTTTGTTACTACATGTATATTTCATTTGATAGAGATTAAAGAAGGCAGTGTTGTGGCTCTAATTTATATGTTGGGGTCAGTCAGCTTTTTTAGATTTTTTTTTTTAAGATATACTTAGTGGGGCCAGTGCCGTGTTGCAATAGGTTAATCCTCCACCTGTGGCACTGGCATCCCATATGGGCGCTAGTTCTAGTCCCAGTTGCTCTTCTTCCAATCCAGCTCTCTGTTGTGGCCTGGGAAAGCAGCAGAAGATGGCCCAAGTCCTTGGGCCCCTGCACCCATGTGGGAGACCCAGAAGAAGCTCCTAGCTTCAGATCGGTGCAGCTCTAGCCGTTGTGGCCATTTGGAGAGTGAACCGACGGAAGGAAGACCTTTCTCTTTGACTCTCCCTCTCGCTGTAACTCTACCTCTCAAATAATTAAATAAAAAATTTTTTTAAAAAAAAGATTTACTTAGTTATTTGTAAGGTAGAGTGATGAGAGCGAGAGGCGAGAGAATCTTCTATCTTCTGGTTCGTTCCTCAAATGGCCATAACAGCCAGGTCTGGGTCAGGCCAGAGCCAGGCACCAAAAATTTCATCCTCGTTTGTCATGTGATGGCAAGGGCCCAAGTACCTGAACCATCTTCAACCTTCCCAGGTGCATTAGCAGAAACCTGAATCAAAGGCAGCTCAGATTTGAACCTGGCACTCTGAAAGGGGATGCCAGCGTTGCAACTAGTGGCTTGACCTGCTGCACCATAGTGCTGGCTCCATAGGTTAATTTTAGGCAAAGATTTAGGTAGATTTACACAAATCTCTCGGTACTTACAGATAACCATCTCTGGATAACCATACTTTTTATGGTGGGTCAATAACATTGCATTTATATGTGGAGAGAGTGAATAATTTATAGTGCTCTATATGTGAGTGTATTAACAAGAGAAGTAAGTGCCTCAGGGAGTCAGACTTGTTCATTCAAGTGTACTTTATTCTCCCCTTTAATATTTCATGTTGGCAAGTTTCCTTTGCTAATGTAAGTAATACGTGCCATGAATATTCTGGTTTGCCTCCAGAACTGAGGTGCAGAGGGACTGGATCCACGTCATACGGCTGCTTCAGGATCTACCAAGGGTCTGGTTGGCAGGCTGAGACTGGGGTTGTGGATGGGCATGGCTCCTGCTCTCCTGCTAGTCCCTGGTTAGGTGAGGCTGCTGGCAGGTGGTGGCCAGCAGGGCTGCTTTTGGTCAGTAGCCGGGACCAAAGTCGTGGTAGAATCTGCCCCAAGGGACTTGGGCCTGCCCTCTCAAAGCAGCCCTCCTCAGTCCTGAGCTCCCTGGTGGTTTCTGAGCCACTTATGTGGATCCTGAAGCTCTTCAGTTGGTGGATGGCTGCCACCATGTCCTTTCTGGGGGATACAAGCTGGGGACTTGTCCTCCACCATCTGGCTGGTGTCACTGCCTAGCTTTGTTTTTCTTTGACAACTGCGTCCACCCTGTCTTCCCAGTTAGAAGTCCTACTTTTTGGTTAGAGCAGTACTGCATTGCTTTATCAGGATTACACAAGCAGCGTTCACCACAAGCCCCGTGATCCACTGTGCTATTTCTCTTTGCCACCTGCATTGTTGGTAGGGTTCTGGGTGCTTTCACTAATCTGATGTTCTGCACACATGTAAATTTTCTTTGTGAACTGGGTCTCTGTTGGAAGCATCTTCAGTCTTCTGACCTGGTCCTGTCCAGCTGCTTGGCCTGATCAGCCTCAGGATTTGGTCCACACTTGCACCCCCATTGGTTCCTGAATTTCTCTCCTGCTTCATCTAGCAAGATTCCACCCTCCCTCTGCTTTCTGGAACCCTTGCTTACTTTTTGGTGGACTCCAGTATTTGGGTAGATCCTACCCACCAGAAGCTGAAAAATGGTGCACAGAAGACAAATTTTCTCTTGTCTACCACATTTGAAAAGGTTTTTCTCCTAATAATTAATAGGTTCCTTTTACAGTTTAGAAGGCATTGTTTTTGTTGTGTTTCAGCTGTGGGTATTTCTGGTCAAGAGATAGATGTCACCTCCCAAATCTGTACATACACTTCGGTTTTTCCTCCCGTTTCTGGAACTGTTAATCTTTGTCCAGTGATTGGAAGTTCGTGATGTGACTTAGTCTGGGGGTTTTCTTTCCACCCTGTGGACCCTGAAGTCTAGGAACTCATGCTAACTTGGCAGAAATTTTCCTGAACCAATGCTTTATCCTCCTGTGTTTCCTGTTCTCTTGTAGGAGTTCCAGGGCTTCTCATGTTGTGGTTGAACTCTTGGGCTCAATGGCCGGTTCTCCCTTTCACCTTTTTATTGCAGTTTTTAAGAGATTTCCTCAGTTTCATCTTTCAGCTTCCTGAAGTTTTTATATCTGATGTATTTGCAGTTCCGATAGCCCCCCCCCCTTTTTTTGGTTGTGTGTGTGTGTGTGCTTCTGTGAGGGATGAAGAATCACCTTTGTTCTGAGTTCTCGTCTCTGTTTCCTGGTCCTGCTTTGCTGCTTGGTGTGCTCTGTCATGGTAGGGGCTTTCTTATGCTCCTTGGTGACGCATCGCTGGTCACATTCAAGGTGAGGCACTCGGGGTAATCGGGGCGGGGCTTGTCCACTGGTGGCCTTCAGTGCATGGTGATCTGGCCCTGCCATTCCACTGGGAACTCCCAGGGACAACCTCGATGCTTGGCCCCTCCCGGGGAGTGGGTGTGGATGGAGCCTGGCTGACAAAGCTTTGGCGAATACATCCTCCTGCGCTCAGCCTTGCATTCCTCAGTCCACGGCCTCCAGCCCATTCTCTCTGGAGAGAGGACCTCTAGTCTTTTGTCCTTGGTTGGGAGTAGTTATCTGGAAAGAGGAAAGGCATAGTTTTAGTTTTATTAAACATGTGAACATGAAGTTCACCATTTTCCCTGGCAACTTTGAAAATATGTGTGTTTGTGAACTCAGGTGTATTCAGGTGTTTTGGGAGGTAACTCTGCTTCCTTTACCTAGTCCTCATTTCCAGCTCTCTTTACTCCTACTTTGAGAGCACCAGTTATTGAGGCTTGGGGATTGGAGTTTGAAATGCAAACTTAGCTTTGGCTTACTCACTGCCAGCTTTGTTGGTGCCACCTTGACTGCAAATCATTTCCATTTGAGTATCTGCTTTCCAGCTTCCGGTGCTGTTTTGTCTTTTTCTCTTGTTCTCCATTCTTGTGGTTTTATGCCTTAAAAAAAAAAAACCTGTCACTGCTTTTTGGTAGGATTTGGAAGAAGTAGAGATGACTGCTTGGACTGCACCTGGACTTGAGCCACCAATCTTTGCATGAATAACTCTTACTAAGGGGCTGTTGACTGTGACTTCTTACCTGAGATTCCATTCTGTTTTCAGGTGATGATTTCTGGTACCGTGCAGTAGTTCTGGGGACGTCAGACACGGACGTGAGAGTGCTATATGCAGACTATGGAAATATCGAAACCCTGCCTCTTTCCAGAGTGCAGCCAATCACCGCCAGCCACCTGGAGCTTCCTTTCCAGATTATTAAATGTTCACTTGAAGGTAGACTATTAAGTCACTTTCCAGTTTGGGTGTCCTTGGAATTTTTTTCTCTTTCATAGCCCAAAGTTTGAATTAAATAGATATTTCAAGTAACTGCCCAGATTTCTAAATATCAAGTAACATTTCCAAAGAAATTCCATGTCCTTCATTCTTTAGTTCTCATGGAAACTGTGTTCCAGTCAGTCTGTTTCACAGGTTGGTTTCAGAGTGACAGGCTTCAGGGACTCTGTTTTGTCCCGGGTTACAATGCTAGTATTGAATGGCAGAGCCAGGATAGGAATTGTGGTCTTTGACATCTCCTTAGGTCTTCCTATGCTTTATTGCATCTCTCTTGAGGGATTACAGGCATCCAAATGACAAATTTTTGGCTGCCTTACTATGCATGCCAGATCTGCATATATTCAAGTCTTAATTGGAATTTGCATAAAGTTAACTAAAATACATAAAGTAGCCCTTTAATGTTACTTCCAGTTTCTCAGAGGCCCTGGCAGCTATTACACGAATGGCCTCATGGTCTGTTTTTTCTTGGACTCAGAGTTGGAAAATTGTCTTTAATTGCTTGCTGTTGTGCCCTATAGACCTGCATTAGTGCATGACACCTTATAGGTGGCCAATAGATAAGCATTAAATAAGTTCTTTTACATTTGCAGCAGTAGGACATCAGAACAAACCCAAATGCAGCTAAAGTCAGTATGCCTTTTGCTTGTTATCATTTGGTAATTTATCCAGTTACTCTGTTTTTTAAAGGGACTTGAAGACTCTCATTCTTCTTTTTTTCTAGGTCTAATGGAATTTAATGGAAGCTGTTCTCAATTAGTGATAGAGCTGTTAAAAAATTTCATCTTGAATCAGAATGTAATGCTTTTTGTGAAAGGAATTACTAAGAATGTCCATACAGTGTCGGTTGAGAAATGTTCGGAGAATGGTACTGTCAGTGTAGCTAATAAGCTGGTGATGTATGGTCTGGCAAAAAATGTCACATCTAAAAAGCCAAGTGCTTTCAATAAAGGTATTGTTTCAAGTGAAATTAATGGCAGGTGTAAGTGTCATGAATAAGTAGAGAATCAGTGTAGTCGGCCTGATCTTTCCCTGTGAGCTCCCCTCCCTTCCTCTCCCTTAACAAACCCAGGGGCTGGGATCGGGTCCCTGTTGCTACCTCAGAGGAACCTCCTTGGAGGCGGCAGTCATTGCAGACCAGATACCCTTAGATCAGGCCAGCAGCACTGAGAATTCCTGCTGTTGGGAGATTTAGAAATGTCAAGTGTCCCACACGTACCTTACTTCCAGTTCAGTTTTGATCCTGATGAAAATGAGAAGACTTCATGAAAATTTGAGACTGACTCTTCCTGGTAGTTCCTAAGAACTACCCTCAACCAAAAAGAAAGTTCCTGTATATGACAGGCAGCCGTGAAGATGTGGTACAACCCAAGCCACAGCAATAGACAAAACATCAAAGCCCAAAGTTAATCAAGTTCTTTGTAGTTAGAGCCCATGCATGAGAGGCAGATCTGTGTATGTTCACTCTTAGGTTTTCCATGTTGTGTGTGTTGAATGTTCTCAAATGGCTTTTGTCATGTTTGCTTTTAGAAAAGACACACAAGATGAATTGCTGCTGCACAGAATTACAGAAACAAGTGAGTAAAATTTTCCTTTAAGTGAGGTTATCCTCTTAACATTTTTAGAGACTATATTGTACCATTTCTTATTCACCCGTAGGTTGAAAAACATGAACAGATTCTTCTCTTCCTCTTAAACAGTCCTACCAACCAAAACAAGATTTTTGAAATGAAAAAGCTGTTAAAGAGTTAAGTAAGTTAAATTTGTTTTTGGTGCTTTCATATAGGTCAATAGGATGTCTCTAGTGTTGTCGGGATAGAGCTAATGGAGAGGAACCCATTGTAAAGCCTTATCTTGTGAGAGGATGGCCTGAGGTTTGGTGGTGAGCTGTGTGGCTGTCTTCCCAGCTTTGGGTCTGATGGTTTTTCTTTGACACTGCTAAGTTCCAAAGCTGTGAATAGCATTCCCTTGTTGTGAGAACGTTCATGTTACTGATAACGTGGAGACACTTTTGGATAAAGTGTGGTCAGGTTCAACTTCTTTGGATCTGGATTTGAAATTTACTGAAATCTGTTGTGTACATCACTATGAATATGTGTTGTCACTTGCTGTAAAGAGGACACACAGGATTTCGAAACCATAGTTTTTTGGCTGTGATGATTCCAGTGTTTAAAGAATACTGGAGGATCCTGAACCAATAGTTCTCCTATTTTTACTGCCTAGGATCCTTTGTTCTAAGGTGGCCCTCAAATTATTCTGTGACCCTTAGCTCATTAGAACTTCTGATCAAAGTGAAGCGGCCCTTAGCACCGAGTCCACCCAGTGGCAGCCGGTGGCAGAGGAGTTCCGATTGGCTTCACTTGCGCACGTTTGTGGGCGCTGTAGTTTGCGTTAAACACCTGGAGGTTGCTCAGGAGCCTGCCTTGCTCTTTGTGAGTCTCCTGTGAATGTGCTGACCCTCAAGTAGGAACCAGCTGTGTTCAGACCATTTCCACGGGAAAATGTACTGGGGTGTTTTGTTTTTGAGACATCGCAGTTAAATTCTAAGCTAACATTAATGCAAGATCGACAGTTTTGGTTCTCATGATTTATTTTCTTTACAAATTTGGGGTCATTTTAATAAATGCTGATGTCTGCTGCAATTACAGCTTTCATTTCCTTCTAATGCATTAAGTTTTAGTCCTGTGTTCCACATGCTAGTGTTCAGAATCTTAGTTAATGGTAATTTAAATTTCATGTATTAAGGACCATGCAATGACATGGACTTCTAGAATTTAGTGCTAACACCAAATCATATTTTATTAAGTTGGTTAACTTGTATGTGCTTTGTTCTTTTTATTTATGTACTAGTCTTTTTTTTTTTTTCATAAGGCCACTAAGAGTACTTACACAATTGAAAATGAAACCTATGTTTTGTATTCCTAGATAGGTTAAAAATAGGGCTTAATAGTGTTTCCAGTTGAACTGGCTTTTCTCCTACTATGGGATTGAATATATAGTTTATCTACATTTGAATATAGAATCATACCTTTTATCTGAGAAGTGCTTTATTGACAAAGTACTTTTACATCTAGTCACATAGTTAACCTTCACAGTGCCCTTGATGAGGAAGTAGACCCCAGTTTGCATTCCAGGAAACTGAATCTCAGGGAGTTCACATGTGTGCCGGGGACCACACAGGCAGCCTGGAACCAGGTCTTCGGATTTCAAGCCAGGTTCTCTCTCCTGCCCTGTGCTGCTACCTGCATGTTAGGCTACAGGGTGTTTGCAGATTATATCAGTTCTATAGGGTATGAAACCAGGGAATTGTATTATTAGATAAAAATTACATATGTGGTTGCTCACGCGTATTCCTTCGATTGTGGTGAGAAAAATGCTGAATACTCTGGCCTTTCAATGATCCTTCCTAAAATGTGTCTAAAACCGGAAGGATTTCATTATCTCTGGAGAAATCTTCTTAACTGTACATTGCTGTAGCAAGAATGCTGTGGGATTGACAACATAAAATTCTGTGTGCTCTGTTGCTCAAAATTGGTAATAGATTGTTCTGACGGACATTTTTGCTGTATTTGAAGGAGATGCAAAGGGCTGTATTTCACTTCTGAAGGGGGTTATTAGAAGCTAGAATTAACATAGAATACTCTTGTAGTTACTTTTTTAATTGAAAGATCTGACTTAATATCCATTAAAAGTAAGTATTTGGTTGGCTTACATGTAAAGTAGAAATTAACCATGGTGATGAGTTTTTCTTTCTCTTTCAGAAACGGTCTCTCTTGGAGATAAACACTTAATGAGGAATAAACCGTGAAGGCTAGACTCGGGAGAGAAAGTGTAGCATCTTGTGGTTTTGTTTATGGGAACTTTTTCTTTGACTATTTTTCTTTAATGATCTTTTATGTGTCTATTTTTGTTTGCCTACCATTCTTGTATTAGATTGGTTAGGATTTTTTTTTCCTCTGAGTGCTTCCTAAATAAGCATCGCGTTAAAAAATTCATGGGAATACTGGGAAGAGATCCACGGGGCCTTGATCCTGTATCATTTTATTACTTCAGGAACTGAAGAACATACAGCTTCATGTTCTGGATAATTCATAATTCTACCTGGTGACTACAGGAGATTTATTATTTTCTGTACGTTTGAACTATTTCCTAGTAAAATGCTCCCTGCACGCCCCATCATCTGCTTCTTGCACTTAATAAAGGTTCTTTGGTTTCTTGCTCCTTTGCTGTTTGCTCTTCTCTTGTCTGCTCTGAAGTCATCAGCCTACTTCCCTCCCGTGTTTGCTGGATGCTTTTCTGACCCTTGAGCTTCCTGCAACTCAACTGGGAAAGGACTTTCCCTTTCTGCCCCTGCCGTCCATATCCTGTCAAGTGTGCAGCTGGAGAGATTTTCACTCTCGACAGAAGTTACTGTTCTCTGAGAACAAATACAGTTACTTAAGTCTAAAATGCTAAGTTAGATAGAGAATGTTTTCTTGAAGCACATACGGTAATTTTTAAGTTCTCCTCAACCCAAACACATGCAGATTATGGGCCAGCTGACTTTGCAGCTGGCCCCAAAGTTTGTTTGGCAGCTTCTCCGTGATTTGAGTAACACTTGATAACAGCCTAAGATGTCCTCCACCAACTCAGAGCAGTCACTTAAAAGCCCCCCCCCTTTAACTGGTAATGTGTTTAAGTTAATTTGTGAGGTTAAATGGTTTTTTCTTTATGTAAAAGTTGTTCAAACATGGATGTGCTTCTACATAGATGAAAGTTTAGGCGGCTTTGCTCAATAAAATCCTTCTCACTTGTCAACCAGCTCACCCTGTGTTCTCATTGCCCGCGTATTACCAACTTTGCTTCTCCCTGCTGGGAGCACTAGATACTTGGTTTGCTCACGCTGTCTTCCATTCCAACCACAATGGACATAAAAGCAACAACTCTGGAATCACAAAATTAGTCTTTTATCAAGGAAGATCAGGAAACACATCAACACAAATAGTACATGAAAATTTATTTCTTCAAATTCTAATGTTTGATCAAATGGTACTGAAAATTTTAACAAACGGTTTTGATTATAAGTTTAATATTTGCTGATACAGCTATTTTCCTTGTTCCCAAAAATTACACTAAGGTCTATATTGGATATATTGCAAATATGGGTTAAATATATCCTGTATTAATTCAAAATACCAGACTAGTATAGGTCTTATTTCTGAGTAGGTTAAAGTTTCCTGTTTTCTAAAATTTATTTATTTGAAGAGCAAATTTCCCAATTTGGTTCACTCCCCAAATGCCCACAATAATCAGGACTGGGCTAGGCCAAAGCCAGGATCCCAGAACTCCATCCCGCTCTCACATGGACGGCAAAGCCCCAGCTACTGCCTCCCAGGGTGCTCATTGGTGGGAAGCTGGAATCGGAAGTGGAGCTGGGACTTGAGCCCCAGGTACCCAATATGGAACGAGGGCTTCCCCAGTGGCATCTTAACTGCTGTGAAACGCCTGCCCTTAGAGGCTTCCTATTTTAGTTAATGAGTCAATCCCAAATTTCATTCATGCAGTGAATATCGAGTTCCAACTATGTGCCTGATACTGTGTGGTGGGTGCTTGATTTCTTGTTTGGTAGGACCATGCCTGATTTCAGTCTTGAGGTCCTCTCTCAAAATGTCTGCTTTGGTCACAGACAAGTACGCTAAAGTGGAGACTGTTTCCAAACAGTCGATGGTCAGAGGTCTTGTCACACTGAAAATAAATCATACGTGGTTTACCAGGTAAGGAATTTCTATCATGGGTACAATAATCAGTGAACTCTCAGGAGTTGGTGGGGGGTCAGTGAGGGAGGCATAAACAAGGTGCCTCTTGTTTTGCTAGATTTCTTTGTGCTGCACCAGCTAGAAGTCAAAAGCTCAGAAACGTGAGAATGTGTTTAATATTCTGAAGCTGAGTGCTCTTTCTCTACCATAAATCTCCAGAAACCAGCTCAGGAGCATCCTTCCCCGCAGGACTCTAAACTGCCAACTTCCAGGAGAGGAATCCAGTTGCCATGAGGCTCCCTGCAGGGGGGATCGGCATTGCTGGCAGGTTCTTGGCCCACGCAACTGCCTGCATTTGGCAAGTGGCACTCCTCTGGGATTAGCCAAAGAGGCCACCTGACCACTCGTCAAGGTAAGTGGTTCTGTGGCCAGGCTTGCACCCTGGCTGTTGTGTTGCCATCTGGGGAGTGAATCAGTGGATGGGAGATTCTCTGCCTTACAAATAAATCTTAAAGGAGTGGGGCTGTAGACTTTAATTCTTACAGGCTTTAGCTTTGAGGTATCACTGTTGCTGCTCTTCATGTCCCCTGCCCCAAAGTTCTGTTATTAGCCCTACTGGCACATTTACTCTGGCTCAATTTGCTATCTGTGGGGCACTTCAGAATCAAGCCCCTTGTTGGCTCTGGGATGATGTCTTTGCCATGTTTTTCCTCGAGAAGGCTCTGGCTAGCAGCTGCCCTCTGGGTTCCGGGACGTACCTAACTTGGGCAGCTCTCTTAGGCATCCTCGTCTGCATCTGCTCCTTTCAGGCATGCCTTACCCTACTTCATCATTGGAGGGGCTGGCTGCAAAGAATTTGAGGAAGGTTCCATGGGGGTAGGAACCGTTGTACTCTTCACCCTTGACAGGACTCTGAGCAATCGGAATTAAGCTGCTTTTCTGTTCCCAAGCTGTTGGGAGAACTAGATGGGAAACAGGCTGCCGCGTCTCCGAAGCTCTGATCGTTGCACTGCTGTGGGTGCCTTGCAGTCCGTGTTGCTGAGTGCTGAAGTCTCCACTTAGCTCTGCACAGCATTCAGCCCTCTCCATGGCGTGTGAGTTTACAACTTTGACACTACAGAGCCACTTGTGAATTCACACTTTTTTTCTTTAAGAAGGAAACTTTCTATCAGCTAGTATTTGCAGACACTAGTCTTGTTTATGTGATCCCTTTGGCTCTTAGTCCTATCATTATGATCAGTTGTGAACAGAAATTGATCACTGGGACTAGTGAGATGGCACTGGTACATGCCACCTTGATGGGATTGAATTGGAATCCCCTGGTATGTTTCTAACTCTACCGTTTGAGGTAAGTCAGCTTGAGCATGTCCCAAACTGCACATCTCTTCCCTCCCTTATTCCCACTCTTATATTTACCAGCGATCACTTTTCAGTTAAGTTTCAGCACTTAAGAAGAATTGTGTATTGATTACAGTATTCAACCAAAAATATTAATTAGAACAAACAAAAAAAATACTAAGAGGGATAACATATCAAGTTGCTCATCAACAGTCAGGGTGAGGGCTGATCAAGTCACCGTTTCTCCTAGTGTTCATTTCACTTTAACAGGTTTCCTTTTTGGTGCTCAGTTGTCACCTATCAAGGAGAACAAGTGGTATTTGTCCCTTTGGGATTGGCTTATTTCACTCAGCATAATGTTTTCCAAATTCCTAACAGGGATCCCAGTGGAAAGAACGGGTCATCAAAGAAGGAGGTACCTTTCTCTGAAGGGAGGAGAGAACTTCCACTTTGACCATGGCCTTGTCTAAATATGATCAGAGTCAGTGAACTCAGGGGGCTTCCATAGCCTTGGCAGCTCATGACAAGAGCCTAGCGTGATTACTGAGGCCGTAAACAAGAGTGTCAATTTAAGTCAACAGGAGTCACTGTGCACTTACTCCTCATGTAGGATCTTTGTCCTTAGTGTGCTGTACATTGAGATTTAATGCTATAACTAGTACTCAAACAGTATTTTTCACTTTATGTTTCTGTGTGGGAGCAAACTGTTGAAATCTTTACTTACTGTATGCTAAACTGATCTTCTGTATATAAAGAGAATTGAAAATGAATCTTGATGTGAATGGAAGGGGAGAGGGAGTGGGAAAGGGGAGGGTTGCGGGTGGGAGGGACGTTATGGGGGGGAGCCATTATAATCCATAAGCTGTACTTTGGAAATTTATATTCACTAAATAAAAGTTTAAAAAAAAAAAAAAGGAAACTTACTGTGTACAGGTCCCAAAGATGAATAGGCAAAGTCCTGTTGAGCAGGGAGCTCACAAGCCCTTCGGGATGATGGTCGTTTATAATAATTATTTAAATTCCCCTAAAGCTTTACAAAGGAAGGATCATTGCAGATGACGGAAGCAGCTACAAAGCCTTCCCTGCTGCCAGTCACCTGCTGCCCACTCTCCAGTGCCTTGGCCGTCCCTCTGTCCGCCTCCAGGCAGACTGGCTGCACTTGGATGTGAGGAAGTTTGCAGCAACTGATGTCTCTGCTAGTACCTACACTCTTAGCCCTTCTTAATCACGCGATGAAAATGTGAAATTACCCCCAGGTAAGAACTGGATTGAATCCGGGATCGAAACTTCTCTGATGTAAGCCTGGTTAGGCAGAGGTGCGCTGATAAATGCTGAGCGAGCAGCAGAAGGGGTGGAATTTCTGCTTTGACCAGGACCTAGGATTTGCCCTCGCCGGGCCTCCCTATATGGAGCCGTACAACCATTCGCCACTGTGGCAACTGAGAAGTGCTGTGAGTAAATAATACAGCAGGATTTCAAAAGCCCATATCACATGCCTCTCGTACATCGATAACCTGTTAAGGTGTTTCGGATCGTGGGGTTAAAAGTGTTAAAGTTTAGTTCACCTGGGTCTCGCTTTTTTAACATGGCCAATAGAACACTGAAAAGGACACGGGCCTTATATTACTTTCCCTGAAGATTGTCATTGTTCCAGAGAAGAGACCACCCCCCTCCCTGGCATTGGGACCTCAGGACAGTTGCTGCAAGAGCGAGGTGCTTGGACCATCCTCCACTGCTTTCCCAGGTGCATTAGCGGGGAGCTGGATTGCAAGTGTGGAGCAGCCAAGTCTGCAGCCGGCACTCGTAAGGGATGCTGGCATCACAGTGGTTTAGGTGCAGGCCCCCTAATTGCATTATTAAAATTGAAAGTTTAATGTTCCACAGTATCAGATGGGTTAAACACATTAGAACCTTAGATGGTAGCTAGACACAGGTTCCGGAAAGTGGGAAATCTAAGGTATGTAATGAACTCAAATATGTAAATGTAGAATGCTGTTGCAAGAATCTCCATCAAAGTGTTCTCTTTTGGTTTTGGTTTTGGTAAGATGGAAGGAATGAGAATGAATGAGAATCAGAAGCATCCACTAGTTCACTCTCCAAATGGCCAAAACAGGGACCGGCGCCGTGGCTCACTTGGTTAATCCTCCACCTGTGGCGCCGGCATCTCATATGGGCACCGGGTTCTAGTCCTGGTTGCTCCTCTTCCAGTCCAACTCTCTGCTGTGGCCAGGGAGGGCAGTGGAGGATGGCCCAAGTGCTTGGGCCCTGCACCTGTGTGGGAGACCAGGTCTTGCACGGAGCTGGCAGTCCCTCCATCCCCCCCGCCTCCCCCTAGTATCTGGGCCATCATCTGCCTTTCCAGGCACATCAGCAGGAAGCCTGGTGGAAAGTGGAGTGGCCAGGACCAGAACCAACACTCCAATAAGGATGATGGGCGGCCATCCCACCGTGGTGGTAACAGTGATGTGTGGGGAGCAGGGCCTGTCTCCCGCAACATGGTGAAATAAGTACTGAGACTACCGAGACTAGACTAGACCACTGAGATTAAGACTAACTCTATGCACCTAATCTCCCATCATATGGCGCTGAGAGAGAGTAAACAAATCTTACACAGCTGCTTTGTTAATTAGCTGATTCCTGACCCAACCCCTTAAAAGGGGGAGAGAGACAACATGCGCGCAGCCGCGCCCCCCTGAGAGAGTCGGAGAGCTCGCCGGTGCCGCTCCTCCGCGGAGGCGGGGGAGCGGCAGCAAACCCAGGAAGGGCCGGGGAAAGAGAACAGCGCAGGGTCGTTCATCCGCGAGTGGGGGAGCGACAGTGATGTGTCTCATTTGGGTAGAATATAGAATGTCTTGCAACTTCTTACTGGCATTTCTTGCTTCCTTTAATGAAAACACAATATACAATTTTTTTTTCTTGTCTGTCGGTTTCAATTACACTTTTGATGAAGTGTGGGAACAACGGGCTGTGCACAGTAAAGCCTTGTTGGTTGCATAACGTATGGCGGGCATTGTGCTGTGTTGCTTCGTGGAGTTTGATTTGTAGAAAACTGAGGCACTTTCTAGCCTTAAACAGGATGCTGGCCAAAAGCTCCGCTTATCATCACTCAGTCGCAGTAATAGGATGCACAGGTAGACAAAAGGCAGTTGCTGTGACACACAGAAACGTTGCCCAAATCAACGCTTTCTCCTGGGTCGGAGCCATGAAGCCTGCGGAGCGGCTCGGAGGCTGCGAGGCCCGCGCAGAAGTGAGCACTTGCCTCGTTTGCGACCTTGTTGAGAAGCGCTAGGGGCGAGGCGGGCGCGGGTCCCAGGAGCGCCTCCCCCCTCCCCGCCTCTCTGGGCAGAGACAACAGGTGTCGCACGTGGCCGCAGCGCCCCCTGCCCGAGCCGAGCCCGCGCCCGCCCGCGCGCTCCTCGCGGTGAGTCTCAGCCCCGCGCGCCCGGTCCCCGCTCGCTCGGCGGCCTCAGCAGAGGCGGCTGCTTGGCGATCGCACTCCTGGGCCGGGAGCCCGCTCTGCCCCCGGCGCCGGGACTGCGCGCGGCGCGTGGACGTTGCGGGCTTTGTTCGGCATTGTCTGCGCCCACCTGAGCGCGGCCTTTCCGGGAAGGGCGCACCTGGCGCGCCCGGCCGGCCCCCGGGGAGTGAGCGTGGCTCCCGGGAGGTGCCGTACACAGGTAAGGGGTTAGGGGCGCCGACTGAGCGGAGGGGGGCATGTTCTGGGAGGCCCGCGCTGCCGGGCACTGGCGCGGGGCCCCCTTACCCGGCCGGCGCCGAAGGTGCATAAGGCGTTGCGGCGACATCGTTCGCCCCCAGCAACCGTACACACACAGGTGCTGGGAGACTCCGCGGAACTTTTCCAAGCAGCCGGGAGCCCACAGCGAGCCCAGACGACCCTGGGTGACGGGAAGCCCGGGGATTTGCCCTCCTTGGGGACCTCGCGAGCTGGAACACCCTCCTCTTGCTCAGCCCTCACCCAGCCCCGATTCCGGCTACTTACGGCCAGGTCCTTGGCCGCCTGCTGGAAGGGCCCCAGCACTAATGGCACGCAGGCTTTCCGGGGGCACCGAGTTAAAAACGTCTTTTAAGGACATCAGGGGCCTGCGCCGCGGCTCACTAGGCTGATAATCCTCCACCTTGCGGCGCCGGCACACCGGGTTCTAGTCCCGGTCGGGGCACTGGATTCTGTCCCGGTTGCCCCTCTTCCAGGCCAGCTCTCTGCTGTGGCCCGGGAGTGCAGTGGAGGATGGCCCAAGTGCTTGGGTCCTGCAGCCCGTGGGAGACCTGGAGAAGCACCTGGCTCCTGCCTTCGGATCAGTGCGATGCGCCGGCCGCGGCAGCCATTGGAGGGTGAACCAACGGCAAAAGGAAGACCTTTCTCTCTGTCTCTCTCTCACTCTCACTCTCCACTCTGCCTGTCCAAAAAAAAAAAAAAAAAAAAGACATCAGGGGCACCTGGCGGCCTCTGATTGTGGAATCGGGTCTCCCGCTGAGAGGGCACTTCAGCGCCCACACTTGCTGTCCTAGTAACTAGGTAACCTGTGTGATTTTCAAATAAGGTTTAATTAAAAATAAAAAGCAAACAGAACCCCTAGAAACTGTTTGACAGATCCAGGCCTGAAACATCAAATTCTGTTGACTGAGCAAAGAGGGAACCAGAGGTGAGTTTGTCAAAGCTGCTGACTGCAGGGGTCTGAGGCCTGTCTTCCTGCCGCTGATGGGGCACAAAGGAAGATCCACAGGCCTTCCCCTTCCCCTCCCCGTCTCCTGGAGAGGGGTCAGAATTCCCCAGACAAGAACCTTATGCAGGGGAACAGGGGAATTCCTTCGTGTCTCCTGAGAGTCCCTTCTGTAGGCTCGGGTCCTCTGCAACAAATCCTAGACAGAGATTTAAGTTTTTACAGATTAGGAAACAAGAGTTTTCCCGCATATCTCCAGCCCACCCCTGCATAGCTGCCCTTAGAGTGGCACGTTGGTAACAACTGTTGGACCTGTGCTAACACTGACTGTGGCCCAAAGTGCATGGCTGAATTTAGGGTTCACTCTTGCTGTCCGTTCTGTGGGTGTGGGCAAAGTTAATGACAGGCACCCACAGCCTTTGTAGCGGTGTGGTCCTTTCCCTGCCTGCCCTGGAAGCCCTCCCCTGGCAGTTCCCGTCCGTCTTCTCCTTGTGCCTCTTCCCGAATGTCCTGGTTGGGGAAGGAGCCCTTCCTATCGACTTTTACTTAGTAACCCGCCTCCAAGTTCTGACTCCTGACTGTTTGAACTTGGTAAACAGCATAACTGTCGACTGGCCTCCGTGGCTGCAGGTGCGCTCCACCCACCCTGTGCACCTCTCACAACTAGGAAGCATCTGAGCTGCATCCTCAATGCCTGGAAGGGTGCCAGGTGTCCGGCAGGTGCCTCATTTTCATTGGATAAGTGAAATGTCATCCCGCCAGTGGAAGACTCACCTCCACGATGAAGTGTTTAGAACACAGTAGGCCAGTGCCCCGGCTCACTAGGCTAATCCTTCACCTTGCGGTGCCGGCACACAGGGTTCTAGTCCCGGTCGGGGCGCTAGATTCTGTCCCTGTTGCCCCTCTTCTGGTCCAGCTCTCTGCTGTGGCCCGGGAGTGCAGTGGAGGATGGCCCAAGTGCTTGGGCCCTGCAGCCCGTGGGAGACCAGGAGAAGCACCTGGCTCCTGGCTTCGGATCAGCATGGTGCGCCGGCCGCAGCACGCCGGCCACGGCGGCCATTGGAGGGTGAACCAACGGCAAAAGGAAGACCTTTCTCTCTGTCTCTCTCTCTCTCACTGTCCACTCTGCCTGTCCAAAAAAAAAAAAAAAACAAACAAACAAAAAAAAAAAACAGTAGCATTCAGGCTTGTGCACTTGACCTTCAGGAAATAAAACCATTGGAGGGGGCTGTGGTAGAACTTAGAACTGTTAATTTTCTGTCTGAGCTAAAAGATTGTTTTGAAATTGCATACCTCCCATCACCCACAAAGCTGTTGGAAGACTCCCTGCCACTCCCCAACCCAGCCCTCTGGGACGGCGGAAGGCATTTGAAGTCTCTCCCTGAGGTTTGCCCCTTTCATCTTCTAAACCACTCTAGGCTGCCTCCTCTTCCACCCACGGAATTACCCGTGGGTGTTCCCGGTACGATCACTGCCCTCAGACCTCTCACTTCCTTTCCTGATCCTACCTTTCCCTGGCTTCCAATCGGGAAGCTTTGTCCTGGCCCAGGGGTTTTTACGCTGTCTCATGGGGTCCTGGCAACCTTTCCAGGTAAGTAGGGGTGCTGCCACTCCCCATTTAAGAGAGCAGGAAATTGAGACTGGAAGGAATTTGGTGGGAAGGCTCCTGATGTGTGAATGGTGTGCTCTCCACTTGCACTGTCACAGCTGAGATGACCCGTGGCTTGCTAGCTCTATGGCATTGACCCCCCTACCTTCCTCCTTGACTGCTCTCTCATGCATAAAGAGGAAATGATAAACATCTACCTTAGCTATGGGGTTATGAGCATTGTTAAATTAATATACAAGATGTAATCTTTCAGCATCATTCGTGTAGTGTTTTACCATTTGGCAGGGACTTCTCTGCAGTGTCTCCGGGTATTGACAGCACTGTAAGTGTGTGAAAAAGATCTCCTCTTTGGACAGATGCACGAGCTGAGTCAGTGGAGTTTGCGGCTCAGAGTTAAGCAGCTGCTGGAAGCAGAGCTGGCTGGAGTCCTGCCTTTGGGGCTCTGTGCATGTGCTCCTATTCCTCTGTGCTTCCTTGAACTTGAGTCCTGTACAGCTTAAAGCATTTTCAACAAAATGCACATGAAAATCTCCTGCTTGCAGTGTTCCTTTGCAGGTATGGAGAGCACGGGAGACCCTGTAATTCATGCCCAGCTTTCCAGGGACTTCAAAAATGGTCATGCCTTGATGGCGACTTCCAGTTATCAGACTGTTGGGTTCTGAAAACCTGATTATTGTTTCGTTCAGTTGAAAGAGATACAGATAGAAGTCTTCTATCGGCTGGTTCACTCTTTAAATGTCCACAACAGCCGAAAAACTGGGCCAAGCTGAAACCAAGAGCCTGGAACTCCATCTGGGTCTCATGTGGGTGGCAGGGACTCAAGTACTTGAGCCATCACCTGCCGCCTCCCAGGGTGCACGTCAGCAGAAAGCTGGAATCGGGAGCAGAGCTGGGGCTTGAACCCAGGCCCCCAGATAAGGGATGCAGGAGCCTCGATTTCTGTGCCAAATGTTCCCCCCACCCCTGCCCCGCATTAAAGAAAAAATTGTTTTAAAACTTTGCTTCATGTGAGACAGACAGCTCTGATTATTCTAGGAGCAGCGTGACTGCCCCCAAGCAGCTTTTAAAATGGTTGCTCTGCCACAGCAAGCTAGAAGTGTGCCGGCTACTTCCCTTGACTCTCTGGACTGGAGCCAGCTATTTTGCCACATGGATACGGAAGGTGGCTTTCGGAGTGGGCAGTGGGGGGAGGCCTTCCTGGCTGGCGACTTTGGGCTCTGACTTCAGTCTTCCTGTTGAGGTGTGAGTTGTGCTTCTAAGGGGCTCAGGTTTTCATCACCCCGATTCACAGGTGGCTGCCAGCCCAGGGCTAATCTAGTATTGGGGTGGGAATGATTTCCTTTTTCACCCTACACTCATTTCATTTCCTGTCGTAGAGGAGAAGGTGGGCATTGTCTTGCAAAGCTGCCAGCAGCCCTCGCCTACCTGTCCAGCCCTCCCATTTCAAAGGCAGCCTTGTTCTGGCCTCTGTTTCTAACTCCCCTCCACCCCCTGCCCGGAAATGGAATCCCTGGGCAGTGCACAGAAGCATGGTTCTGTGACATTGTGCAGCCCGCTGTCCCACATGCTGCTGGTGCTGTGTAGGACCAGCACCTGGGGGGGCTTCTGAGCCCATGTGTGAGCACCCCAGAGACCAGGAATCAGCCCTGGCGTTGGCATGAGTAATGGAGCAGAAAGGAAGGAAGGAAGGTGGTGAGCAAGGCGTTTTGTAATGGGAAAAGCTAGACCAGGTGTACCTGGGAATGGGTCCTGCCCCTGGCTTGCACGTTCCCCCTGACTGCTTTGTACAAGAATGCCCAGGGCCCTGGCAGTGTTCTCGTGTGCTGGAGCGTGGGAGTTGCTGGCTGAACACCCTTGCCAACTCCTGGCCAAAGAGCAGGAGTCAGGATCGTAGATGCTTAATTATGCTCCTGTGCCTGTCTTCGTGCCCACAGCTCGTACCTTTGTTTCTGGAGGGGCCCCCGCCCTGTCCCATCATCACTCCCTCAGACACTCTGGTGGCTCCTAGAGTTTTTCCCCAGAATCTGGAAGGGGTGGATTGAACAGATTCCTGGAATGGAATCTGGTCCACGTATTAGTTATGTAGCCTCTATGCCTCAGTTTTCTCATCTGTAAAGTGGGGATAATAGACCCTTTCTGGCTGGCTCCGAGGGTTAGGAGGGAAGGGACATGAGTACAGTGGCATCCGTGCAATACACGCTCACTAGATGGTGGTCACTGTTGACTTGTACTGTGAATGTCTCCTTATGAAAACAGTGTTTTCCAAGGTGGTATTTTGAAGGTTGCATTAGGAGTATGAAGTTTTGAGAGGGGAAGAGAAGGGAATAAATTGAGAATCAGAGATGATTGGTTTGGAGGAGTTTAAGAGTGCCAACAATGTTTCAGAGGATTGAAATAATATTTTTACCTTTCACAATTGTTTTGTTGGAGAGGGGCAGAGAAAGCGTGCCAGTGCTCCCATGCTCTGGTTCACTGCCCAGATGCCTGCAGTGGCTGGGGCCAGGCGGGGCCAGGCCAGGGCCAGAGCTGAGTGCTGGGAACTCAGTCCAGGTCTCCCACTTGAACTAACACCGCTGCCTCTCAGGGTCTGCATCACCAGGGAGCTGGAGTCAGGAGTGGAGCCCGGCACTTCCCTGTGAGACACAGGCATCCTAACTGCCAGGCTGAGCGCCTGCTCCTGTTTCTTTTCTCCTGCTGTGAAGAAGAACGCAGATAATGCAGCGAGCCGGAAGGTGCACCTGCAAGGCCCCCTGTAGCCCATTGGCTGTCGGCTTTACAGTGCTTTGTTGGGCAAGCACGTGCCTCACCTAGGATGTCCCAGGTACATGCAGGTCCCTGAAGCTCTGTTAGACACGGCCCCTCCTGGTAGGCATTTGCCACTGTGAGCTATGTGACAATAGGGGTGTGTTGGGGGACAAAAGAGTACGCTGTGGCTGAGGTTGCCACACTGGACCATCTGATCCCAGCACTGGTAAAGAAGGTATTTGATGTTTGCCTCCATTTGCAGGTTGCCGGCATGTATTTTGTTTTAATGAGCAGAAACTTAGATTCTGGAAAAACACCCACCTGGGCAAGCAGAGGCATATAACAAAGTGCGAAGAGCTGGGCGGGAGGAGCTGAGTGTGCTGGATACCTGGCTGTGGGGCAGGAGGCTTCCGTCCGCCCACTCTACCCCCGCAGCAGCCTGGGGAGGAGGCTGCCAGAGCCTCGTCGTGCGAGTGACGAGCCTCAGTCTCCTGCATGTGTCCAAGGTTGGGAGCCGTGACCCCAGAAAACTGCCCTGGACCCGGGGACTCCACGGCCCTGAGCAGCCCGTTCCTCTGCCCCGCTCTGCTCCTCGTCCCACGGCCTCGCCCCTGCCTGGCTGCCAGGTGGCAGGTGGGAGCTTGTCCTGCACATGTGTGTGACTAAGAGGCAAGGAAACTTGTCCTTGGGAGAGAAGAAAGTCTCAAGTCTGTTTAGCCGGCAGGCTCCAGGGCTGACAGCTGAGGGGAGGCGCAGGAGTCCCTCAGCAGGTCCGTGTTCTTTCCTGCCACCCGGTCACATGTGGGCAGCTGTGACTGCCTTGCTGTCGCCCTACTGGATGCCTGCTGTCTACTTAGGTAGGTGGGGGCTTGGACCTTGTAGTTTCTTGGAGCGTGAAATCCCTGTGCAAAGACCGAGCTGGGTGGGACATTGAGTTGGTTTTTTTCCAAAGCGTTTTGAAATCCAAGGGGCTGAGTACACAGTAGAGTAAGGTCTGTTTTACTTGAAAGGTGGAGTTAGAGATGGGGGGAGAGAGAGACCTTCCATCCTCTGGTTGACTCCCCAAATGGCTACAATGGTCAAAGCTGGATCAGATGAAAGCCATCCGGGTCTCCTGTGTGGACAGCAGGGGCTCAAGCATTTGGGCCATCCTCTGCCTTCCCAGGCACATTAGCAGGGAGTTGGACTGGAAGTGGAGCAGCCAGGTCTCGAACCAGCAATCATATGGGCTGCCCGCATCCTTGGCAGTGGTTTGTCTGCTGTGCCATGGTGGGATTTTTAAAACCAGATCTCACCCTAGCAGCATCATTTTGTCATCAGCGAACCCAGGCTCCTGTCAGAGGGTCAGAGGGCATCAGGCCGAGAACATGGGGTTCTTAGATTATTGTGGGTGCTCTTTCACCACCGCATTTACAGTGGGCACATGTCAGTGTGAGGGGGCAGGCTTCTGAGGGGTGGCTCTGTGGTTAAAGTGTTTGGAATTAGCACCATGCAGGACCACCCTGGCTCCCTTCCCTCTGAGCCTCAGCGACGTCTTCCGTCCGCTCCTGGTCTCCTCTTTGCTTTCCTGTGGTCCTGAGACCCTCTCATTACCTGTTCCCAGGAGGGTGGGGGTGAGCACAGTCCCCTGGAGGCAGTCTTGCCCTGCTGTGGCTTCCTAGTTCCCCGTGAAGCCTGGCGACAGCTGCTTCCCAGCCTGAGCATGGCCACTTGCTCTGTCACTTGTTCAGCCCATTGCTTAGTTCCAAATGGCTCCCGTGTCCCCAAGGGCTGTGTCTGTGAGGGGGAGAGCTCATTTTAGCACAGGTTCCATTAGAGGGCGTCCTGTGGGCTGTGGAAGGGGAGCAGGAAGCTGCTGCCATGTGCTTGGCGGTGGGGAGGGCCCTGCCGCCTACCAGGGCATGTGAGGCCCCTGGGCCTGCGATCAGTCTGTGTGAACCTGCCTTGTTACCCATGTCTGGAATGGAGGAGGGTGGCATTTGTCTAAGAGGTCAGGAGGTCTTCAGACGGGGATGTGTCAGGCCAGAGTGAGTTCCCACAGGAGGCTGTGCCCTGGTGGTATCTCAGGTGCTGACTCAGAACCCCCACCCCGGTCTCTAGAACCTGGGGAGCTCCTGGAGACCCATAGTGGTGCCCTGTCCATAGCTCTGCCCTGGGTTTGCTCTTTGAATGGGTGTCCATCTTACTTATGTGATGGAAAATTTAGGAAAACTCTCATAGCATCACCTTGTTATTGCCAAGTCATTTTATTTATGAGGGAGGGAGGAAGGGAATGCAGACTGGCAGAGAGCTCCAATCAGCTGGCTCACTCCCCCAAATGCCTGTGATGGGTGGAGTAAAGCTGAGGTCAAAGCTGAGAGCCGGAAAGTCAATCCAGGTCTCCCATGTAGGAGGCAGGAACCCAATTACTCGAGTCCTCACCTGCTGCCTCCCAGGGTCTGCGTTAGCAGGAAGCTGGAGCCAGGAGGCAGAGGCAGATACCGAACCCAGGCACTGCAGTATGGAATGCGGGCACCCCAACTGCTGGGCCAGATGCCCATCTCCCACGGCTTTCCTCCATGAGTGTGCTGCAGAGCGATTGCAGTCAGCCTTGGTATCTGTGGTTTCCCATCCGTGGATTCAACCAACCTTGGTTCAAAAGTATTCGGGGGAAAAAAATGCATTTCTTGTCATTATTCCCTGAGCAGCACAGTATAACAGCTATTTACCTAGTGCTTACACTGTATTAGGTATTGTCAATAATCTAGAGAAGATGTAAGGTATACGGGAAGCGGCGGGTGTTTGGTCCAACTCTTAAGGTGCTGGTTAAGATGCCCACCTCCCTCCTGAGTATCTTGGTTCACTTTCCAGCTCCAGCTCCTGACTCCAGCTTCCTGCTAGCGCAGATCCTTGGGAGGCACCAGGAATTATCTCAAGTAACTGAGATCCTGCCACACCCATGGCAGGCATCCATGGAGTTCCTGGCTCTTGACCAGTCATTTTGCGCATTGGGGCCATGAATTAGTGGATGAGAGCATTCTCTGTCTCTCTCTCTCCCTCTGCTTGTCAAATAAATAAAAAGTTTTAAAATAAATCCAGGAAAGTCTGTAAGTTACATGTGAATGCTATGCCATTTTATATATAAGGGATTGAGCATCTTCAGATTTTGTCATCGACCGGGGGTCCTGGAACCAATCCCCCAGAAAATATCTAGGGACAGCTGTATGGGGTGATCCTGGAGATAGTGGATCCCCCCAGGGCAAAGCAGAATTTTTGAAACCTCTTTTAATAATACTTGCAGGTTTTTACCTGCTAAATGATGCTGGGAGAAAAGGTGTTGGTTTCATTCTGTATGACCCTTTTCTGTTCTTGGACTGCATGGTCACCTGCTTAGCCTAAGACTCTCTGAATTGGGCATCCTGTCTGTAACTGAAATGATAACGGTGCATTTCTTGAGTGTCACAGCTAAAACTAGAGGTAGATCTCAGGTATGTGCCCTTATGGAATACAAGTTACAGGCTGTCATTTCTCATTAAAAGCCTCACTTCTGCCCTTAATATCCTCTCAAACCTAGTCAGCTGGGGGTGGGTGTTTGCGCAATCATTGAAACACTGATTGGGACACCTGTGTGCCTGGACACAGTGCTTGGGGTCAAGTCCCAGCTCAGCTCCTGATTCTGGGAGGTGGCAGTGGATGGTTCAAGTGTTTGGGACCCTACCACTTGGGAGACTCTCCTCATTTCAGCCGGCTGTGTCCTGGCTGTTGCAGGCATTTGGGGAGTAAACCAGGGGGTAGGAGATCTCTGTCCCATGACTATATCTCTCTCTCTGTCTCTCTTTCATAATTTTCAAAAACTCATACTGATGGGGCCAGTGCTGTGGCACAGTGGGTTAAAACCCTGGCCTGAAGCCCTAGAATCCCATATGGGCGCCGGTTCTAGTCCCGGCTGCTCTTCTTCTGATCCAGCTTTCTGCTGTGGCCTGGGAAAGCAGTAGAAGATAGCCAAGTCCTTGGGCCTCTGCACCTGCATGGGAGACCTGGAAGAAGATCCTGGCTTCAGATCGGCGCAGCTCTGGCCGTTGTGGCCATCTGGGTAGTGAACCAGCGGATGGAAGACCTCTCTCTCTGTCTCTACCTCTCTCTGTAACCCTTTCTTTCAAATAAATAAAATTAAAAAAAAAAAAAAACTCATACTGATAATTGGGCCCCATGAAACTGAATTTTACTCTTGCTAGAAGCATTATTTAAAAACCTTAAAAAAAAAAAAAAAAAACTTTTTCAGCCTGATTACTGATTGTAAATAAGAAGTGCAGGCTCTCTTTGGACGCTGGCTTCTTAGCTGGGCAGATTTGCTAGAAGCTTCCAGAAAACAAGGACACTGAAAGTCAGATCATCGAGCTGTCAGTTTCAAAGTCCTCCTGAAGAAGTGACAGCCCAGATGGGGAGTCACTCTGCCTAGGGTTCTGCGACTCCATGGGGCCCAGGCAGGGTGAGACCCAGGCCTCGGCTCTGGGCAGAGCACCCCGCCCAGCCTGTGGAAGAGCAGGGGTGCATTTGGGGGCAGGGGTGGAATTCTGGGGAAGGCGTTAGGTTGTTGTTTACAACTCCAAGTTGTTGCAGTGGAGACTTCGTGGTGTTTTGGAAAACCTTGACTTCTCCAGGCTACTGTAGTTGTTATGGGTAGGAGCGCCCCCCCCCCCCGCCCCGGAGCTATTTGTGGTCTGGAAAAGGCTGAATCCTAGTCCTGCTGTTTGGCAGTGCGACCGGGACATCCACAGAGCTAACCGCTGATGTTGTAATTCTCTCCTGGTCCCGTAGCTGTACCAACATGCCCCGTGTCCTGCTGCTGGGAGCCGCGTGCGTTTTCCTGTTTGCCAGAGGTAAGATTGTGGGGAAGGAGGTGGTAAACGCTGGGGGTTGGTTTCCTTCCGATCCCACTGGATTGTTTTAACTTTTGGAGGTCTTGGTCCATCTGCCTCACCCCTCTCCATGGCCACCTCCCTAATCTAAGCCACGTGTTCTTGTGCTTGGACCATTGCAGTGGCCTCCTGGGGTCACCTGGTCCCCCTCACAGCAGCCATTTCCAAACGTACATCTATCTCATGGCTGGACTCCTCTCCACCTCCACCCAGAACTTTCTGTTGCTCTGACGAGACCCTGTCTGACCCCAGCCTGTGGCCCTCCGTCCCCTCCCCTCCATCTTTTGTCTGGCAGCCTCACGCCCCTTCAGGTCCTGCCTGTACCCTTGCTCCCTCCTGCCGACCGAGTTCTGAAGGGCTGTGGCCCCTCTGCCTGGGTCACTCCCTCGCCCCAGCACTGGCTTCCTGGTAAACCCCTACCCATCCTAGAGTACCCAGCACAGTTCCTCTGGGATGCCCAGATCAATTCAGGTCAGGTTCCCAGGGCCTCTGCTTCTGCTCTATGTAGCAGAGCAGATGTGAGTTTAAAACAGATGCTGGGAGGTCACTTTGGTACCAACTGTTGAAAATTTACACCTGGGGCCAGCACTGTGACTCACTTGGTTAATCCTCCACCTGTGGCGCTGGCATCCCATATGGGCACCGGGTTCTAGTCCCGGCTGCTCCTCTTCCAGTCCAGCTCTCTGCTGTGGCCCAGGAGTGCAGTGGAGGATGGCCCAAGTGCTTGGGCCCCTGCACCTGCATGGGATACCAGGAAGAAGCACCTGGCTCCTGGCTTCGGATCAGTGTAACTCTGGCCATAGTGGCCTTTTGGGGGGCGGGGGTGAACCAACGGAAGGAAGACCTTTCTTTTTTTTTTTTTTTTTTTTTGACAGGCAGAGTAGACAGAGACAGAGAGAAAGGTCTTCCTTTGCCGTTGGTTCACCCTCCAATGACTGCCGCGGCCAGCGCACCGCGCTGATCCGATGGCAGGAGCCAGGTGCTTCTTTTGGTCTCCCATGGGGTGCAGGGCCCAAGCACTTGGGCCATCCTCCACTGCACTCCCTGGCCACAGCAGAGAGCTGGCCTGGAAGAGGGGCGACCGGGACAGAATCCGGCGCCCCAACCGGAACTAGAACCCAGTGGCTGGCGCCGCAAGGCGGAGGATTAGCCTAGTAAGCCGCGGCGCCAGCCGGAAGGAAGACCTTTCTGTCTGTCTGTCTCTCTCACTGTCTATAACTCTACCTGTAAAAAAGACAAAAAAAATAAAGAATTTACACATTTTCCCCTCTACGTGAGCTCCCTGAGCGAAGAGCCTCTGCATGGCAAGAGTTCACCATTGTATAATCTCTGTGCCCGGCGCAGGGGCTGGGCACGCCATCAGTGCTTAATAATAGGTTCATGAGTGAATCGTGGCACAAACCCACTGCTTCCTACTTCCCACCTTGTCCCCCCTGAGTTCTGGCCTCTTTGAAATACGAGTCGGTAGTAAGGCATCTGTATGTCTGCAAGTGGCGGTTCCATGAGTAAGAACAAGAACACCGGGTCACTGAGCTGCCCAGCCTAGCTCGGAATCCCTTCTCTGCGACCAAGGGGTTGCACTCTGGCCTCGCTGGTTTCTTTCTTGCAATTCTTCCCTGATCTGTGTTTTCGGAGCAGGGAGGCCACTGTTTGCTGATTTGGCTGCTGTCACCAGCTTTCTGTCCCCCAGAGCCCCGGAGCTTAATGATCAGACAAGCTGCAAGTAGAGACTTGCTGGTGCAGCCTGGCTCCTGAACCCACCTGTTTGCCCCATCTCTCAGCCCCTCCAGATGGGCAGTGTCATGCAGTGGCCGAGGGACAGGGGCATGGTGAGGTGTGTTAATGGGGAGGGAGCAGGGGCCCAGCCACAGTCAAGTTTCTACACCAGCATCTCATGGAACTTTGCCTTCTGTGGCCCTAATCCGTCCCCCAGGGTATGACATGCACTTGACCTGTCTACCCCTGGGTTGGATCAGTGAGGCTCTGTGATTTGTCTGAAGTCACCCAGGTACTGGGAGCAGAGCTGAAATGAATACCCAGGTCCCCGGGCTGTCGGGCTGGCCCTGCCGCTCTGGGTTTTTCAGGAGAGACAAACGTGGAGATTCTCTCTCTGGATGCCCTAGCTCTGCCACCACCTCTAAAGTGAAAACGTTGGCCTTGATGCTTGATCCTCAGCTCTGCCTTCCCACCCATGTACCTGTGGCCCCTCGGGGATTAAGGTTTGCAGCTCCAGCAGGTGGGCGGTAGGGCTTATGGGAGGCTGCTGACTTGGGGAGATGAAGCAGCAGCAATGATGTGGTACCTGGGCCCTGTCCCAGGGACACCCCTGCAGGGTCCTGGAGCTTCAGGACTGGATCCTTGAAGCCCGACACCTGCGGAAACAGCTCAGCCCAGTGAGCAAGGGCCATCGTTAGTGAGTGGCCCCTGGTCACGGAGCTCCCCTGGCCGCCTGTCTCCAGCTGGAGGACCAGCTGGAAAGACACTGACAATGAAACAGTCTCGTCCTGTTCGTGGGGGCTCCTCAGCTCCTGAGCCCTCTGCCAGTAGTTTGTGGACTCACCCCAGGAAGCCTCGGTGCTGCGTGTCTCATGCAGAGAGCTGGGCTGTGCTTTGCAGAGGACAGAGTGGAAGGGTTTGTGCCCTCTGGGAGCTTCTGGGTGGGACGGGGCTGAAGGACCCATGGGAGCAGCCTGTGCCCGGAGGTGGGCTGCAACAGGCACACGTATTTGCAGGATCTCCGTGCCGTCAGAGTGCAGCGAGGCAGGAAGCCCCTGTTGTGAACCGCTGTCATGCCTCTGCCCCAGTCTCTGCTGCTGTTCATGCAGGGGGACTAGAAGCTCCTTTTGTTTGCACTGGGACCTTGTGAGTGGAGGGCCGTCCTGGGGTGCTGGGAGATCAGGTTGATCTTGGCATTGGCCCCCAGAATGCAGCACCCATGAGCCGGCTCCCCGGTGCTGTGCATGTCCTCCATTTCCTGCCAGCTCCCACTCCTTCACCCCCTCCCCTTTCCTCCAGCAGCCACTCATGCCCATGACCTTTGTCTGCCCCTGCCCCAATCTGCTCCTGGGCCTTGGCCACTCTGGCTTCATTTCCCCTGTGCCTCATCACTGGACGTCAGCTGTGCCTGCCACTCGTCATCTCCCGTGTGCAGTCGCAGAGGGTGCTGGCTCCTCAGAATATCCCTCCCAGGGCAGCCGTTGGGCATAGTGCCCAAGACACCACTTGGGATGCGCATATCCCGTATCAGAGGGCCTGGGTTCAGGTCTTGGCTCTGATTCCAGCTTCCTGCTAATGTGCACCCTAGGGGGCAGCAGGTGATGGCTCAAGTATTCAGGCCCATGGTACCCATGTGGGAGGCCTGGATTGAGTTCCAGGCTCCTGGCTTCATCCTGGCCCAGCCCTGGCTGTGATGGGTATTTAGCAAATGAACCAATAGATGAGAGATCCCTGTCTGTCTGCTTTTCAAATAAGTACATTAATTAAAATAACTTTTAAAATAAAAGAGTGAAAAGTCTATCCACAAACTTCCTATTTGAAAACTTTTTAGCCCTGTACACATTAATCACATTGAACGACCATGTCAGTATTTACTTACATGTAATTTTTTTTTGACATGCAGAGTTAGAGAGAAAGGTCTTCCTTCCATTGGTTCACCCCCGAAATGGGCGCTACGGCCGGCGCGCTGCACTGATCTGAAGCCAGGAGCCAGGTGTTTCCTCCTGGTCTCCCATGCAGGTGCAGGGCCCAAGCACTTGGGCCATCCTCCACTGCACTCCTGGGCCACAGCAGAGAGCTGGACTGGAAGAGGAGCAACCAAGACAGAATCCAGCGCCCCAACTGGGACTAGAACCCGGGGTACCGGTGCCGCAGGCGGAGGATTAGCCAAGTGAGCCGCAGCACCAGCCATTTACATGTAATTTTCTTTGCATACTTGAACTCTAGTATTTCTCTAGCACAAAGAACATTGAAGAGGAGGGCCTTAACGCACATGTTCTCTAAAGTTTCTTGTAATCGCTAGGTCTGGTACTACAGGGTCAAAGGGTATAGGTATTTTTATGACTCTTAATTAATTCAGCTGAGTTTTGTTTTGAGGAGGATTATAATTTACAGTGCCACCACTGGAAAAACATTTTCCCAATTTAACTTTGCCCCAGTTACATTTCAGTTAGAATTTAATCACTTAATTTTCATATTGAAGATGGTGTCTCATTGTTAAAGCACTTTGTAGGCCGGCGCCACGGCTCAATAGGCTAATCGTCCTGCGGCGCCGGCATCCCGGGTTCTAGTCCCGGTCGGGCACCAGATTCTGTCCCGGTTGCCCCTCTTCCAGGCCAGCTCTCTGCTGTGGCCCAGGAGTACAGTGGAGGATGGCTGAAGTGCTTGGGCCCTGCACCCCATGGGAGACCAGGAGAAGCACCTGGCTCCTGCTTCGGATCAGCGCGGTGCGCTGGCTGCGGCGGCCATTGGAGGTGAACCAACGGAAAAGGAGGACCTTTCTCTCTGTCTCTCTCTCTCTCTCACTGTCCACTCTGCCTGTCAAAAAAATAATAAAAAGCACTTTGTTACCCATTAGAGCATTGTCCCCATGCTTCTCTTTGGATCTGTTCTTCTACCAAGTGGCTGGCTGTTCACGTCCAAGGTTAATTCTTGCAGCAAGAATGCATTGCCTGAGGGGTCTGGCATGGTTCAGGGACTTCCAAGGATAAACCCAGAGATAGTAGAGGGTGCCACCCCTAGAGGGGGACATACATACCCAACCTGGGATGAAAGTCTCTCTCTCTCTAGCTCCTCTGTGTGTACTTTTACAAAAAGATTATTTGAAAGAGCAACTGGGAGCAAGAGTGAGTGAGTGAGCTTCCATCTCTGGTTCACTCTCCCGATGGCTGCAACAGCCAGGGCTGGGCAAGGCTGAACCTGGGAGCCAAGAACTCTGTACTTGGGCCATCCTCTGCTGCCTTCCCAGGCTTATTGGCAGGGAGTTGGGAAGTGGAGCAGCTGGGACTTGAACCAGTGCTCCCATATGGGTGGCTTAACTGGGTACACTTAACCCACTGTACCACAGTACTGGCCCCTCTATTTTTTTTAAATCTTTCTCTACAAGATACCCAAGTTTAAATAGAGAGATACCCCCTGGAAATGGGGCACTTGGGGTGTTTCTTTGTGCTTCCACAGGGTCATTTTTGAGGTACAGATGTCACTGGACTCCTTACCTGTTTCCGGTCCTGTTACCTGTTCATTCTGGTCTCCTCCCCCGTCAGCCTTGGAATGACCACCTCTTGTGTGTTCTCTCCTAGTGCCCCCCGCCCACCCTCTTCAGGAAATGCACGTGAGCAGGGAGACCATCGGGAAGATTTCAGCAGCCAGCAAACGTAAGCCCAGGTCTTACTCGGCAATCCCAGCACCTGTCCACACAGCGTCTGTGTGACGGACCCAAGAGAGGCCTCGTCCCTCCCAGGGTCTCTGCCCCGTTCCAGCCCTCATGTCATGCCCTGGGTGGAAGTCATTCCCCTTGATCTAAAAGGAAATTGAGCAGGTCATCATTGCTGTATCTCCTGGCCTGCCCCACCCAGTCTTCTGTCACCTGACTGCTGTCCATCCAGCCGCCCTTGTAGCCGGCCTCATTTCTTCTTCTCCCACCCCAATAAGTGTCTCCTGCACGTGGCCCAGCCACTCCAGCACCTTCCCCCGGCCCGTCCTCCCCTCCCTCCCCTTTCCGGCTCCAAGGTTGCCTTCTGGGTGGTGCTTCTCTGACTCCTCTCCCTAGCACCCCCTGTGTGTGTGGGGGGAGCCAGACACCTGGGCTTGGTTCCCGGCTACACCATTTACGGGGACCTTGGCCTTGGGAAAGTTAATGAGTTTCCTGTTGCTCTGCCTTCCTCATCTCTGCAAAGGGAGTAGAAGCAGTGACTCTGCTTGGTGTGGTGGTGGGCAGTTGGTGGCTAAGTGCTAAAAGATACCAAATTTCTTCAGAGATGATAGAGAATGTTCTAAGACAAACTACAGTGAAGGGCTGTATCTGTGCTTATGCGGTTCAGCATCTCCTATCTGAAATCCGAAATCTTCAAGATGGGAAATGTTTGAGTGCTAACAGGATGCACAGAGGCAGTTGCACACATGACCTGATGTAATGGGTCAGAATGCATGGGCTGAACCTACTGTATACAATTACCTTCCGACTATGCGTATGTCAAAGAGAAATGAATCTCATGTTGAGACATGAGAGCCACCCGCAAGATATCTCCTTATGGCTATGCAGCTATTCCAGACTGAAAAATCTGAAATCCAGAACATTTGTGGTCCCAAGCATTTTGGAAAAGGGATGCTCAACCCGTATTAAAGATCACTGAACCTGTACTTTAAGTGGGTGAGTTGTGTGCTATGTGAGCGATCGCTCAATAAAACTTTCAGACACTAAAGAAACAGCGATGTGTCTCAGGGTGGTTGTGAGAATGGAATCAGTTTGTGCATCTGTGTTGTCAGCACCTGCTGGCCTACAGGGAAGGCACAGGCAATGCTGGGCTGTTGCTATTGCTACTTGGGCTTCTGGGTAATGTGGTCTCATAGCAGGGTGCCGGGCTAGAGTGTGGCCCCTTGAGGGCTGGCACCAAGGCTCTTAGTGTCCCTCCCTGGGGTATCCCCACGGATCTCTGTTCGTGTGGTGGAACTCGGTTCTTCCACAATTAGAAAGACTTTGGTGTGAGGGCCTGTTTGCGAGCATCATACCACTGGGTGTGTGCTTCCTACTGCAGAGGACGGCCGCCCCCGCCCGTGGCCCCAGCCTCCCGTGGTGTTGCCTTTCCCCTGTCGTGCTGAGAGCAGCAGCAGCCCAGCCCGCAGCAAGGGCACTTCCCCACTCACTGGCAGAAGCTGGTTGTCACCGTCTGTCCTGCTCTCCCCAGTGATGCGCTGCTCGGCTGCAATGGACATCCTGTTTCTGTTAGATGGCTCTCACAGCGTCGGGAAGGCAAGCTTTGAGAGGTCCAAGCGCTTTGCCATCACAGTCTGTGACGCCCTGGACATCAGCCAAGAGAGGGTGAGTGGGGGTCTTTGTACTTGGGCTTGTTTGGTTGCAGGTGACAGAAAGTCGGTCTTAAGCAGCAGCCAGCACTCACTGGCCTGTGGGACTGGGAAGACCAAGAGTGTGAATCCTGGTTCCAGGCGTGGTGGGGTCCAGGGCCCAGTCAAGGCTGCCAGGCATTCCTCGCTTCTCTTTTTCTGTTTTGCTTTCCTTCCTTCCCACGTAGGTTTTCCTCACAAAGCAAAGTTGCTTTGCGTTGTCCTTCAAGCCGCTGACTCCAGAAAAAGAGAGAGTAGGCTTCTTTCCTTGTAGAGCTAACAAAAGTCCCAGGGAAGGCTCTGATTGGCAGGCTTGGGTCACATGATAATGCATTGCCCAATCCCAGCAGTCAGAGGGAAGAGAGTATGGCTGGCCTGAGTCACTGCTCATCCACGTTGTAGGGCTGGGAGTGAACACATGGGTTTGGTTTCCCACCAGGATGAGAAGTGGTCTGTGCAGAACCAGGGGACAGGGTGAGCCCACTGCACAGACCCCACGTGGAAGGCCCGCAGCAGCCTGGAGCCTTAGCAGGGAGCTCAGCTCCCAGCTGCTCAGTGCACGTGAGAGGAACTACTGCCTCCGTGTGTCCAGCCAGCGTCTTCCTGGCTTCAGATCTGAAAGGACCTCAGAAAGGTGGTGCGAAACGTGTACTAGGAGAGAGCTACACGGGGATTTCAGTTTTTTTTTGCATCAAAGCAAACTTCGACTTCGGTTTTTTCACACACTTCTTGAAGTACCCTCGGAGCGCGTTTTGAACACCAGCAGTGCAGTAGCCGAGGTGTGTGTTTCTAAAAGGGACATGTTGAAACAACCCCGTAGAAAAGCAGGCAGAGAAGGCAGATGTCCCTCAGGCACGTGATGGTGCCCAGTGCCACTCGAGGTGGTAGCAGATCTCCACCTGACCGTACCGTCTCACCTGCTGGCTCAGCCAACGTTCAGAGCTGGGTGGCACACTGCCTGGGCACATCTGCAGGAGACTGGTGTTCTCATGCACTGCCGGTGGGGTGGGGGTGCAAACCATCGCAGACCTGTGGGAGCAGTCCACCAGCATCTGTGAGAATTACAGAGGCTCGGGTCCCTAGACCTGGCTGCTCCACTGCTGGGAACTTACTCTGCAGATACACCCGTCTGTACAGAGTTACCAACTGCAGCATTATTTGTAGTTGTGCAAGATTTCAAGCTGCCCAAGTGCCCGTTGACGGGTGAGAGGTCAGTCCATGACGGGTATTCCCAAGGTGAACACTGAGTGAGGAAACTCGCATGCAAAGACGCCAGAACACGTGAAGTGCAAAGCGGCAGGTGTACGTGGCATGCAGGAGATGCAGCTTTTATGTAAAGGAACATGGACAGAAGTCTACTTGTGCTCGTCTCTTTATGCAAACAGAGGGATTTGTCAGTGGCTTCCCACTGACAAGGAGGCTGGGAACTGAGCAGACAAGGCCCAAGTCCAAGGGGAGACTCTTTGATAGAGACGTTTTCATACTATAGGTTTCCAACCTTGTGAACCTCCTCAAAAACCAAATTAAGAATTAAGAAGAGCACTTCGGTCTGGGAAGCAGTAGTTACTTGAATTAGAGGCTAGGCACCTACAGGCCGAGGCAGGAAGTGGTTTTCCGAGATGACATTCCTGGGGGAAGGCTGGTAAACCTAGGGTTTAGGAGCAAATGTGGCTTTTAACGAGAGCCAGGTGTTCTCAGGAAGGGCGTGTCATTTGGAGGAGCAGAAGCACCTTGTCCCGGGCCTCGAGCAGCTTTGTGTGGTCACCTGCAGTCACCGTGGCTGATACCATTCAGTCTGGGCCCAAGCTGCCCATCAGTTGTGCTTGTGATGCCAAGTCTCTGCCCCCTCCGCACAGACCCCTCCTGTCCCCGTGGAGTTTCCCTAGTCCTACACAGAAGGAAGTGGTGTGAAGATCAGACACCGCTGGCTTTGGCATTGATGTAGCATGTCCTGGAGTGGCTGGGAGTCCCCTGAGGGTGGCAAGCTGGCAGAGAAGAGCTGTGTGGATGGTTAGTGCCTGTCTTGGGGATGAGGAAATGGACCCACAGGGGCTAAAGTGACTGCCCAGGGTCACTGAGCAATCTCGGGAGAAGGCTACGGGTACAAGGACTGAGGCCTTTGACTCTCAGCCCAAGACTGGCTCCATTGGACCTTTTGTCTCCCAGCAGGTGGCCTCTGGACTAGGATGAGGTGATGAGACTGGGCTATCACACTGTTAGACCCTCTGAGTGAGGAAGCTAACATGCCGAGAGGCACACCCCAAAGACTCAGAGTCCAGACCAGCTGATGCAAAAGCAAGAGGATTTATTCAGCATCTGCGCAGATGGGCCTCCTGAACTCGGGAGTCTAGAGAGTGCCCCCAGCACAGAGCCACACGGTTTATATACCCGCAGCGACCAATCAAAAGCACTATAGTGTCCATGCACGCAGCAGTCCAATCCGTGAGCTGATCATGTGAAAGGCATGCGTCTTCTATCCAGTCAGCTACGGGATCACATGGGAGGCATGCACCTCGTCGCCATTTTGTTGTTTACTTCTTTAGCAGTTCCTTCCCCTGTCAGCATCATCTTGTTCACCCTGAGGGGGACGACATCTTGCTCCCTTCATTCCCCTGGAGGGAGAGCAGCGTCCCGCTTCCCACACCGTTATTTGAGTATTAGGAGGCATACAAACTGGGTTAGGTCTTAGCACAGCCAGGCACAAGTGTCACAGCTAGCTAAGCATAGGGTCCCTTATTTTTATAGCTGCACCTAATTTTAGCTTTGGGGGAAAAAGTTTAGGGCTATAATTTTTAAACTTTAATTTCATTTGGGGCAAAGGTGACTTCTTGTTTTTAATAGTGTTAGCTTAAGTCACTCCATCTTGGTTTGATTTTTAAGGTTCTTCAACATAGCAAATGGACAGCCGGCAGTGTGGCAGTGTGTGTGGTGAGGGAAGGGTAGGAAAACCACGCCAAGAAACTTCACGGCTGGGGCTGTGGGGAAAGACCCTCAGAAGTCATGGAGTTTAGCCGCAGCATTGGCGGATCACGTCTGGGCTGTGGCATTGAGTGCCTGTGCTGATTTTCAGGGACTGGCCAAGCAGACACTGCTTAGGACAAGGACAGTGAGAGGCGTGGAGACTTCCACCTGTGAGGGAACCTGATTACATTTTCATGTGAAAGGGGGTACAGAATTGCTGCTCTGTTGTTTTGTTTTGTTTTGTTTTGAATTTATCTGAATGGCAAAGAGATCTTCTGTCTACTGGTTGACTCCCCTGATGGCCACAATGGCTGGGGCTAGGTCAGGCTGAACTAGGACCCTGGAACTGCATCCTGGTCTCTCATGTGGATGCAGGGGCCCATGCACTTGGGCCATGGCTTACTGCTTTCCGAGGCACGTTAGCAAGGAGCTGGATTGGAAGTGGAGCAGCTGGGACTGAACAGGTACTCACCTGGGACACCTGCAATGCCGACTTAACCCGCTTTGCCACAACGCCAGCCCCCAGAATGGCTGTTTCTTTAAGAGGGCAGAATTACTTCTTGGCATTCAGGCAGTTAGATCTGGGCTTAACCTCAGGAAGAAACTTTCTCACAGCTAGATTTGGGGAGCAAAGGAATTGGGTGGCTATGTGGGTGAGCAAGCGAGCGTTGCGACCTTTGTCCCAGGTGCCTAGACCGTGGGCACTGGGGCCGTTTCAGAGGATTCAGCCAATCGGTGCTTCAGAGTGCGTGTTTTTGCATCTGTGTTTCTGCGTCTGCTTTGTGTTGTGTCCAAGGGATTTGATGGCACCCTGATGCCTTTAGTTTTCAGGGAGAAATTGTCACGTGGCTGTAAATGAAGGCTCTGTGTGGATGCCCTGCTGCAGAGTTGGATTTAAGGTGTTTGAAGTCTTCCTTTGGACTCTTACAAGCTGCAGACTTGGCTTCCTGACTCCAATGCACACAGGAGTGATTACAGTGCAGGGAGAAACCGGCTGGCTGGCTTCTGAGCCCAGGGTAGAGGGAAGATAAAAGGCAACTATGTCGCTGGCAAACCACCAATTAAATGAAATGCCTTAACTACTGATTTAAGCTGTTTCCTTGGTGTTTTGTTTTGAAGTTGCTTCCTTCCTGTTTAACCCCAGTCCACAGACCCAGCTGATCCTCTCTAGGGAGCTGTTGGTGTTGGTGCGCAACCTAGTAATTCATTCAGATGGCTCAATAGAGATACACAGTGGAAAGTGTTCTTCCCACCCACGCATTCTCCCCCTTTCCCAAAGCCCTGCCTGTTTGCTTCAGTACCCTCCCAGAATCACTTCATGCACATATACGTGGGATAAATGTGTCATCTCCTCCCCCCACCACCATGCAAAGGGGCCCTACTGTATGTGTCATTCATCTCTTGCCTTTGCCTCTTCATGTTATCTTAGAACTCTTTCCATCTCTGTATATAAGTATCTATTTTTATAGCTAATTAATTTTCCAGCATAAGGATTTACCACGTTCTAATTAACTGCTATTGCAAATGGACTCTGACCTGGTAAATAGGTCATTTTATGTTTCTGGGAGTATATCTGTGGGATAAATTCTCAGTGGCTCTATGCATTTTAAGATTTACTTATTATTTATTTATTTGAAAGGCAGAGCAACAGAGAGGGAAAGAGAGAAAGAGATCTGTCTTCTGGTTCACTCCCCAAATGCCCACAACAGTCAGGGCAGGATCCGGCCGAAGCCAGGAACCAGTATCTCCATCCATCTGCAAGTCCTATTGTGATCCTGCTCATGGCCTTTGCCTACTTCCTGTTGGATCCTCAGTCTTCTGCATATTGATACCTAGGAAACATGAGCTGTAAATACTTTGTCCAGTTTGACTTCATTTTTGATTGTGTTAAGGCGTGCTTGGTCCTGCAAAAGTTGTCCCCCCCCCCCCCCATGTGGTCAGATTTATCCATCTTTCCTTTATGGCTTCTGGATTTTAAATCTTTTGAACTTTTTTTTTCCACTCTGAAGGTAAAACAATTTCTCAAGAGTTGGCTTAGAATTTTCATGATTAGGTTTTTTTTACATTTAAATCTTGGGTACACTTTTCAGTTTATTTTTAAAAAATTTTATAATTTATTTTCTTTATTTGAAAGGCAGAGAGACAGATCTCTCATTTGTGGTTTAACTCCTGAAATGCCTGTAACAGCTTGGGCTGGGCCAGGCTAAAGCCAGGAGCCGGGAACTCAGTCCAGGTCTCCTACTTGGGTGGCAGGCACTCCAGTGGTTGATCCATCAGCTGCCTCCTATGGTGCACATGAACAGGAAGCTTGGAATCAAGAGGACCTGGGACTTAATCCCAGGCACTCTGATACGAGATTCTGGCATCCTGAGCTGTGCCTCAATCCTAGTACCAAGCGCCCACTCCATTTTTTATTTTGGAAGACTATTTGAAAGGCAGGGATACAGAGAGAAGTGAGAGGGAGAGAGATCTTCCCACTAGTTCATTCCCCAAATGGCTACATTTGCCAGGGCTGGACCAGGCTAAGGCCAGGAGCCAGGAACTGCCAGGTTTCCCACATGGGTACAAGGGCCCAAGCACTTGGGCCATCTGCTGTTGCTTTCCCAGGCTCATTAGCAGGGAGCTGGATTGGAAGTGGAGCAGCTGGGATTTGAACTGGTGCCCATATGGGATGCCAGCCCTGCAGGCGGAGGCTTAACCTTCTACACCACAGCGCCAGCCCCATAGCCTTTGTTTTTTGTAGATGGCTGTCCAGTTGTCCCAACATCATTTGCTGACTGGGCCATCTTTCCCTCACTGGTTTGGGATATTCTCTCTTCATGTAAGTTCAGGGGAGATCTCAGAAGACTTCCTTCCCAGAAACTTCCTTGAGTTTGTCTACTGGTATCCAGCTCCTGCACGTGCCTATCCAAGACTTAAAAATCTTCCTACTTCCCGCGCCCAGCAGATCTTCCCGTTGTGAGATCTTCCTGCCTGGAGGAGACCAGGCCCACGAGCTGAGCCCCTCCGGAGCAGGTGTGGCCGGCGCTTTCATTGTCTCCCCAGCTTCAGGCCTCTTAAGAGACTGCAGTGCAGGATTTCAGGGCAGGCAGCACAAGGCAGCGTCACCACGGAAATCTGAACGCTTGGCAGGAACTGGGGTTGGCAATGAGGATGGTAACTGAGATGGTTTCTCCAGGGATTGTGGAGAATCGAGGATCAGGTGCAGGGCTTGGATCCCCGGAGGAAACTGCAATGCTTATGGCTGTGTCTGCTCAAGCCAATAGTAGCTTAAGAGCCCATGCAATCACTTCACTCATTTTCCCGTCCCGTCTCCAGTTTTATAAGGCGTTGGATTTTCTCCTCTGACCTCCTCGATGCATTAAAAAAATCAGTTTGGAGTCAGCAGTGCTGTCCCTCCCTGCTACAGAGAAAAACCAGCTCCAGGATCGCTTCTCAGTTTTGGGTGCTGATGTCCCCACTCTGACTCTAGTCTGGGAACCTGGCCTTTCCCCAGCAGGGCAAGAGCAGCCCAAAAGGGGTGACCACTCAACAGCTGAGTCACCGTGATGGCGGCGTGGTCGAGGTGAGTCGTCAGTTATTGTGGCTGTGGTCGAGGTGAGTCGTCAGTTATTGTGGCTGTGGTCAGGGGTGAGTCGTCAGTTATTGTGGCTGTGGTCAGGGGTGAGTCAGCAGTTATTGTGGCTGTGGTCAGGGGTGAGTCAGCAGTTATTGTGGCTGTGGTAAGGCATTAGTCATCAGTATTGTGGCTGTGGTTAGGGGTGAGTCACGGTGGTGGGGGCTGTGGTCAGGATGAATCATGGTGGTGGGGGCTGTGGTCAGGGGAGAATCACAGTGGTGGGGGCTGTGGTCAGGGGTGAGTCACGGTGGTGGGGGCTGTGGTCAGGGTGAGTCATGGTGGTGGGGGCTGTGGTCAGGGTGAGTACAGTGGGGGGGGCTGTGGTCAGGGTGAGTCATGGTGGTGGGCGCTGTGGTCAGGAGTAAGTCACGGTGGTGGGGGCTGTGGTCAGGGTGAGTCACGGTGGTGGGGGCTGTGGTCAGGGTGAGTACAGTGGGGGGGGGCTGTGGTCAGGGTGAGTACAGTGGGGGGGGCTGTGGTCAGGGTGAGTACAGTGGTGGGGGCTGTGGTCAGGGTGAGTCATGGTGGTGGGCGCTGTGGTCAGGAGTGAGTCACGGTGGTGGGGGCTGTGGTCAGGGTGAGTCACGGTGGTGGGGGCTGTGGTCAGGGTGAGTACAGTGGGGGGGCTGTGGTCAGGGTGAGTACAGTGGTGGGGGCTGTGGTCAGGGTGAGTACAGTGGTGGGAGCTGTGGTCAGGGTGAGTACAGTGGGGGGGGGCTGTGGTCAGGGTGAGTACAGTGGTGGGGGCTGTGGTCAGGGTGAGTCACGGTGGTGGCAGCTATAGTGAGTGAGTGGTGAGCCAGTCGCCTGTGGTCAGTGTGTGAGTAGCACCAGTCCCCCCGGCAGGGTGAGTGAGTGTGTGCTGCAGGCCTGTACTGAGCAGAGAATGTACAGCCTAGAGAAGCTCACAGGCAAGGTGTCCTACAGCCTGCTTCCGTTTCCGCCAGCCCAGCCTTCTGCCGGGCCATATCCCTTGCATATTTAGATTCTGCAGCAGTTGATGCGCAGGCTAATGGAGCTCTTGCATGGGACTGCCCTCGAGAGCTCCAGGGAGGCAGTGGGTGGGTGTGAGCAGAGCCCCTTGCCCTGAAGATGTCACAGGCCAGCTGAGGAACCTGCCTGAGCTGCCTTGGAGCAATGGGCCAAAAAGATCGGACTGGGGTTGTTGGAGTAGAACACAGCAGCGGGACCGATGCCTCCCAGAGTCTTCCACGGGTCTGTGCTCGATCGGAGGAAGCCTGGCACGGTTTTGTTGCGCGAGAGGGCGGAAGGGTCCGGAACTTTCTCCTCCTTCCTTTCCTCTTGGGAATGTCTTTGGCTTGACCTGGTCTTGGGCCGCTGGGCCCCGTCTCCTGCTGCAGGTCCGAGTGGGAGCAATGCAGTTTGGTTCTGCCCCTCATCTGGAATTCCCCTTGGATGCATTTCCCACACGACAGGAAGTGAAGGCACAAGTCAAGAGGATGATTTTCAAGTATGTATCACCAGACGCCTCTGTGGTAAGGAGGAGGCCACCTGCTCTCAACCCTGCCTTGCAGGTTCTGCCCTGCTCTTGGTCTCCCCCTGGGGCAGTTTCCCGCACCCCAGCTGTGCGCGGTGGGGAGGGACAATTCCCTTCTCCATTGTGTCCCAGGTGGGAATTTCTGAGCATAATTTCTGATGTTAATAGCTGCACGATTGGTGATAGCTCCAGAATGGAAACAATACAGCCATCTAACTGAATACATAAACCGAATGTGGTGTATTTATGTGATGGAGTATTACTCAGCCATGAAAAATGAATGATATACTGCTGTATGCTACAGCATGGAGAGAACTGGAAAACACTGTTAGCTAAGGTGAAAGAAGCCAGACACAAAAGGCCACATTAAAAATGTTTTATTATTTATTTGAGATGCAGACAGAGATAGAGACAAAAGGTATCTTCCAACTTCTGGTTCATTTCCCCAAATGCCCACAACAGCCAGGGCTGGGCTGGATTTAAGCCAGGAGCTGGGGAGTCAGTCTAGGTCTCCCTAGGGACTCCACTGAGTTGCTGCCTTCCAGGGTATGCATTAGTAAGAGGCTGCACATGGGAGGACAGCTGGGACTCCAGCCCAGCACATGGATAGGGAATGTGGGCATTCCAAGCTTAAGCTTTTTTTTTTTATAAATGATTTATTTTATTTATTTTAACGAGCTATAGAGAGAGGTAGAGATAGAAACAGATCTTCCATCCACTGATTTACTTCCTAAATGCTACAATGGCTGGAGCTGAGCTGATCCAAAACCGGGAGCCAGGAGCTTCCTGCGGGTCTCCCATGTGGGTGCAGTGGCCCAAACACCTGGACCATCCTCCACTGCTTTCCCAGGCACATCAGCAGGGAGCTGGATTGGAAGTGGATCAGCCAGGACCTGAATTGGCACCCATGTGGGATGCCAGCACTGCAGGCTGCAGCTGTAACCCACTGCACCCCAGTGCTGGCCCTGCCAAGCTTAATCTTAACCACTGCGCCAAGCACACCCCTGTGATTCTGTTTTTTCAATGAAATATCTAGAATAGGTGAATGCATGGGAGTAATAAGTGGATTAGTCACTGCCGGGGAGAAATGACTGTACTGGGTACAGGGCTTTGTACCGGGTGATGAAAATGGTTTGTATTTAGATAACAGACATGGTTGCACAATTCTGTGAATATACTAAAACCTATCAAATTGTATCTGTAAAGTGAATTTTATGGTATGTGAATTATATCAGTAAGATAATTTTTTAAAGATTTATTTGTTTATTTGAAAGAGTTACATAGAGAAGGAGAGGCAGAGAGAGAGGTCTCCCATCCGCTGGTTCACTCCCCAATTGGCTGCAATGGCTGGAGCTGCACCGATATGAAGCCAGGAGCTTCCTCCAGGTCTTCCCATGTGGGTGCAGGGGCCCAAGGACTTGGGCCATCTTCTACTGCTTTCCCAGGCCATAGCAGAGAGCTGGATCAGAAGTGGAGCAGCCGGGACTTGAACGGGTGCCCATATGGGATGTCAGCACTGCAGGTGTCAGCTTTACCCGCTATGCCACAGCGCCAGCCCCCAGTAAAGTAATCTTAAGGAAGCTTTGCGCCCATTGTATGCACCTGCATATAAGGTGTATCTGCAGAAGAAAATGTTTACAGAGGACAGTTAGCTTTTTGGTTGAAGATTAGTCCTGAAAGTCAGAGATGATTTGTGTGACAGATTCAATTGATTGCTTCCATCTGAAAAACTAAACAAACTGCACAGGGTGGACACAGAAAGGGATGCTGCAGATGATCCAGTGTGTCTGCCTAGCACTGCCCTGTAGAGGAGGAACATGTGCCCTGGCCCGGATCCCAGGGCTCCACCCAGCCCTCCCTCTCCTGCAGTAATCATTGAGCCTCTTTGCAGCTGTGCTGAGTCATAACCAAGGGCTTGAGAACATTGTTCACGGCGTGAAATTCAGAGATGTACCAAGAAGAGGCCACCGGAGACACTGGGGATGGAGAAAGACGCCTCTTTATGTGTCTGAAAAACCTCAGCTCTACCAGCCTTGTGTGTCCTCGCACAGCTGTAAGAACGGATAAGGAAGGCCGGTGCCACGGCTCACTAGGCTAATCCTCCGCCTAGCGGCACCGGCACACCGGGTTCTAGTCCCGGTCGGGGCGCCGGATTCTGTCCCGGTTGCCCCTCTTCCAGGCCAGCTCTCTGCTGTGGCCCGGGAGTGCAGTGGAGGATGGCCCAAGTGCTTGGGCCCTGCACCCCATGGGAGACCAGGAGAAGCACCTGGCTCCTGCCATCGGATCAGCGTGGTGCACCGGCCACAGCGCGGTGGCCGCGGTGGCCATTGGAGGGTGAACCAACGGCAAAGGAAGACCTTTCTCTCTGTCTCTCTCTCTCACTGTCCACTCTGCCTGTCAAAAAAAAAATCTAAAAAAACAAAACAAAAACAAAAACAAAAAAAAACGGATAAGGCAAGGAGGCAGAAACAAAGTGCTGGCCATGGTGTGGGGTCACTCAGGACACTGGAGTGAAGACAGGCCAACATGAATCAGAGCAGAAGAATGCGGGCTGAATGGGAGTGATGACCCCTGCTCCACCCCCAGGCTCTCTGCTTTTACTTATTTATTTATTTAATTTTATTTTATTTTTTGCAATGAAGTAGTCTTAAGTGCTGGGCTGGTTGGGACAGCTCTGCCTGCACCCAGGGTGTTTGCCTTTTCAGACCAAGGCCATTCCCCCCAGAGTGTGTTTTGACATGATCAAGAAGCTACCCTGCCAATGACCATATTGAAACAATGCAAGAAGTATAGAAAAATATTACAGTGAAACCTCCCGTTGTTGCATCCCACGAGAGCATAAGAGCAGGTGAGACACAGCTGGCGACTGATCCCTGAAAGCCCGCATCTGCTGGCTGGCGGCTGCCCAGGCGCCCCCACTCCCATCTCCCAGTGACTTGGCCCTAGCTGCCTGTGGCTGAAGTTTCAGGGCGCAGCTCCAGCTGTCTGGTGAGCTCCGGCACTGCTTTAACTTAAAACCTTTTCAAGGCCGGCACCGTGGCTCAATAAGCTAATCCTCCGCCTTGCAGCACTGGCACACGGGGTTCTAGTCCCGGTCGGGGCTCTGGATTCTGTCCCGGTTGCCCCTCTTCCCGTCCAGCTCTCTGCTGCGGCCCGGGAGTGCAGTGGAGGATGGCCCAAGTGCTTGGGCCCTGCACCCCATGGGAGACCAGGAGAAGCACCTGGCTCCTGGCTTCGGATCAGTGCGGTGCGCCAGCCGCAGTGTGCCGGCCACGGCAGCCATTGGAGGGTGAACCAACGGCAAAAGGAAGAGCTTTTGAGAGGGTGAACCAACGGCAAAAGGAAGACCTTTCTGTCTCACTCTCTCACTGTCCACTCTGCCTGTCAAAACAAAAAAACAAAAAACAAAAAACAAAAACAAAAAACCTTTTGAAGCCTTTGTTGGCCTCTTTCAAACCACGGTCACTTTTTTTTTTTTTTTTTTTTTTTTTTTTTTTTTGCGAAGTGATAAGGCTTTACTGGGGCTAGGACATATGTCAGAACAGTAGGGACAGATAGAGAGTGCCTAGTCACTCGGACTGGGGGAGAGCGAGATTACGTGGTTGAATGGAGAGAGTACACCTGGGCAGGCCAGGCGGGCAGCTCAGCAGAGAGGCAGAGGACTGAGTACGTAGTCACCACAGTTGCTTTTAAACAAAGCTTTTACAGGGGCTGGCGCTGATGTGCAGTAGGTTAATCCTCCACCTGCAGTGCCGGCATCCCATATGGGTCTTGGTTGAAGTCCCAGATGCTCCTTTGCTGATCTGGCTCTCTGCTATGGCCTGGGAAAGCAGTGGAAGATGGCCCAAGTCCTTGGGCCCCTGCACCCATGTGGAGACCTAAAAGAAGCTCCTGGCTCCTGGCCTTGGATCAGCCCAGCTCCAGCCGTTGTAGCCAATTGGGGAGTGAACCAGTGGATGGAAGACCTCACTCTCTGTGCCTCCTTCTCACTAACTAACTCTGCCTGTCAAACTTTTTTTTTTTTTTTTAAGATTTTATTTATTTGAGAGGTAGAGTTACAGACAGTGAGAGGGAGAGATAGAGAAAGGTCTTCCTTCTGTTGGTTCACCCCCCAAATGACTGCAACGGCTGGAGCTAAGCCGATCTGAAGCCAGGAGCCAGGCGCTTCTTCCTGGTCTCCCACATGGGTGCAGGAGCCCAAGGATTTGGGCCATCTTCCACTGCTTTCCTAGGCCACACCAGAGAACTGGGTTGGAAGAGGAGCAGCCGGCACTAGAACTGGAGCCCATATGGGTTGCTGGCACCACAGGCGGAGGATTAACCTGTGCAGTGGTGCCAGCCCCAAATAAACTTTTTTTTCCAAAATATTTATTTATTTTATTTGAAAGGCAGAGTTATAGAGAGGTAGAGGCAGAGTGAGAGAGAGAGAAAGAGAGAGAGAGAGAGAGAGATCAATCGATCGATCTTCCATCCACTGGTTCACTCCCCAGATGGCTGCAGTGGCCAGAGCTGGGCTGATCTGAAGCCAGGAGCCAAGAGTGTCTTCTAGGGTCTCCTACATGGGTGCAGGGCCCCAAGGATTTGAGCCATCTTCTACTGCTTTCCCAGGCCACAGCAAAGAGCTGGATCAGAAATGGAGCAGCCAGGACTTGAACCGGCTTCCATATTGGATGCTGGCACTGTAGGTGGTGGCTTCACCCACTAAGCCACAGCGCCAGTCACAATAAATAAAATCTTTAAAAAAAATAGGTTTTACAACAGTTAGAATTACAATGAATTTTGTTTTTTAAAACATTATTTGATGTATACTTTGCATAAAACTATTTTCCATGTTGGTTTGATTTAGTTCTGATACCATAATTTGAATAGATTGCTCTATCACCATGTATTTAATTATTCCCCATGGAACATTTAGGTTGATTCTAGGACTTTGGTCTATTGCTTCAAAAGCAAAAACAAGCAAAAGCTATAATCAGATTTCTATACCTCAGTGGGTTTTCTGGTGAAGTATTTTTCAAAATCTGTCCTGTGGTTTGCCTGCATCTGGATCAGTTGGAGGGGATAGAGTGTGTGTGTGTGCACGAACTGTTTTAAACTGAAGATTCTCATGCCCGTGCCCATTACATGGCTACCGATTTGGTCTCTGGGAGTTAGGGTCTGAAAATTTACACTATTAAGTCTCCTGAGGGATTTCTTTAAAATATTTATTGTATTATATTTGAAAGTTTGAGTGGCAGAGAGAGAGAGACCTTCTTTCTGCTGGCTTACTCCCCAATGGCTGCAATGGCCGGGAATCCAGAGTTCCTTCTGGGTTTCCCACACGCACGGCAGGGGCCCTAGAACTTGGGCCATCTTCTGCTGCTTTCCTAGGCACATGGGCAGAGCCGGATCGGAAGCAGAGCAGCTGGCACCGTAACCCACTGCACCACATGCCGGCACCATGCTGAGGGACTTCTGTGCACACCTTAGTGTGCGACTGCTTCACGTGGTAACCTTGTAGTGGGCGGCTGGTGCCCCTGACAGCGCTTGTCAGGTCCTGGGAGGTCCTGGACGCAGCATTTAGTCCTCAGACAATGCTGTAGCAGGTTCCCATATCTGAAATGCACGGGACCAGAGGCACTAGAGTTTGGATGTCTTTGAATTTGGGACTGTCTGCGTATACATAATGAGACATCTGGGGTGATGAGATCTGTATCTAAACATGACATTTATTCATTTCATATACAACTTATGCATAGCCTGATGGCAATTTTATATAATATTTTGAATTATTTTGTGCATGAAACAAGGTTCATGTATGTCAGCTGAAGGAGCTGAGGTCTTTGTCCCCCACGGGGATGCTGAGTGAATTGTGCCACCTGCATTGTGACTGCAACCCGTCACACGAGGCCAGGTGTGAAATTTCTTTCAGCATCATGCTGATGCTCAAAAATTTCAGATTCTGGAGCATTTGAGGATTTCAGATGTTTTGGATTAGGGATGCTCCACCAACCATTTGTGTACTTCAGTGTAGAAGGAAGCAGGCTCAGGTTAAGTAACTTTCCCAAGTTCACCTGGCAAAGATGTCACAGACCTAATATTTGAGCCCCCACAGACCCAGGACTCTATGCTCTTAATGGCTTGGCTAGCGAATGTTCATGTTCTAGTCACCACCTCCCAGATCCATGCACACCTGGTCGCCATCACCCCCAGGGCAGTAGCCACGCTGCACCTCTTCCGCTTTCGACCTAGGTCATTCCCATTGGAGAGACATTAGAAGAATCCGGGTGAGACCGTGGCCTGAGACCTCCTGACCATCTGGAGTCAGACCCTGACGCAGAGCAGACTGTGAGCTAGAAATGCTCATCACACAGAGGTCACCCAGAGGTCAGAGCCGTCAGGAATCTCCCGCGCCCTCCGTTAGACGCCAGCGGACCATGCTCTCCTGGGGGAGGCCCCGTGCTGTGCAGAGGGAGTGAGTGGAGCCACGTGAGAGGTGGACACTGTCAGGCCAGTCGGTGTGCAGCCTGGACCCTCGTGTCCTTGAAATTCAGCTTCTGTCTAACCACAGGCTAGAGGCTGTGAAGAGGGAGGCCTGGACCACCTCAGAACCTGGACTGAACCCAAGGCTTCCCGTGCAGGTGGAGCTGCGCGGTGCTTCTTGGCCGTGGGGGCACCTGGCTCCTGGCGAGAGTTTTGTAGGCACTCAGGCAGAGCATCATGGAAGAAGCGGCACACATTCTCAATAAGGGATCATTTAGCACTTCTAAGCACTTGCCGGCCGGAAAGTGGCTGGTTTCTAAAAAAAAAAAAACTTTACTGAAATGGGCTGCAGCTGGGTACTGGCCCCCTGAGATTTTTCTGGCCCTGGTGAGGAAAGAGCCTTCTTGGCCTCAGAATCAGCTGACTGTACACTCACATTCTGAGCTCGCTGGCCCGTCAGAGGCAGGTGGCTTGACTAACCATGGAGCCTTATGGCTAGCACCCTGGCCTTGGAGGAGGGGAAAAAAAAGGCAAAGGACAACTAGGGCTCTGGAAACAGAAGGCCCAGCATTGCATTCAAGTCTTGCCTGTGGCGCTCATGAGCTGTAAGTCCTTAGATAAGACCCTTCTCCCAACGCCCACCTCAGAGAGCTGTGCGGAGAACATGCTAAGCTGGTGTGTGTGTATGGTGGTGGGGGGTGCACGTGTATGCCTGTGTACCCTACCGGTGTGCCTGTAAATAACGAGCACAGCACAGGTTCCGCAGGTGTTAGCAGTTACGTTGGCGCTGTCTGAGCAGGAGTTTCCTTATCTGTTCAGTAAGGAAAAGCTGAGCATCTTTTTACATCTTTTACCATAGCGGTGAGGATTATACCAGTCCAGTCCCAAGGATGTGAAGTGTGTAGCGCCAGGCACGAGCCCAGAACTGGCATTGTCCTTTAGACCCGGGAGCCAGCCTGCCGTGACCCGAGTCCTGGAGGAAGACTACTGACCCAGTGCCCTGCCAAAGGTCATGGCACTCGTGTGACTTGGAATCCTCTTGGTGTCTAATGTGTGCTGTTGGAACCCTGGAGATTCCTTGATGTCGATGAGCCTGCCGTACACACAGCTTGTGGTGTGTTGCTGCCGGCCTGAGTCTTTGCTTACGCCCCGCCCCATCTCCTTTCCCAGTCAGCTCTGTACTGAGACCCCATGCAGACCCCCTACCCCCTGAAGCCTGTTCCCTGACAGCTCAGTGTGCAGTGGATTCCCTCCTCAGAATCTCTTCTCTTCATCCTGCCGTGGAGCTTTGTGATTTCCTGCCTTGTGGGTCCTGTGTCTTCCCCTGGTCTGCGGTCATTCTAGACCTCCTGCTCTCTGTTTCCCATCCAGGGGTGTCCCCAGCAAGTAGTAGTGGATTGAAAAAAGTCGGTGGTGGTGGGTTTTCCATTGATGCAGGTGCTGATGTGTATCATAGGCTGAGTCTTAATTCTAGGAGTTGTCAACTCCTTGCTATTTCTCTCGTCTTAATATTAACTTAATGGAGCTCCACAAAGGGTCTTGTCCTTTAAGAGCTCACGTAAGGTAGAAGGTAATGAAAGTGAAGAATGTTAGAGGTCTGGTCCATAAATCCTTCCCCAGCATAGTCCTCATGCTCTGTCCGTGTCTCTGCTGAAAGCAGAAGAAGTGGGACCACAGGAGCCTGGATTCCTGGGCAGCTGCTCAGGGCAGAGCCTGCCGGGAGAGGTGCCCAGGCAGGAATGCCTGTGTGTGACTTACGTGGCAGATACACACCTTGGTGTTGAGTTAAAACAATTGCCACATGCACATAGCACAGAACGCATTGCCCAGTGCCTCTTGCCTGTTGCGTGTTGCTACATTGGAAGGATGACCATGGGCTCCTCTTAATTAGAGACACATATCATCTGAATTCATAGTCAGAGCATAGGTAATCTGAATGTGCGCCCCCTCGTCAGAGCCTGTGGGTCGGCTGTCTCAGCTGGTGCGCCCACCAGCTTTTTTTTTTTTTTTTTCACAGAGTGGACAGTGAGAGAGAGACAGAGAGAAAGGTCTTCCTTTGCCGTTGGTTCACCCTCCAATGGCTGCCGTGGCCGGCGTACTGCGGCCGGTACACCGCGCTGATCTGAAGCCAGGAGCCAGGTGCTTCTCCTGGTCTCCCATGGGGTGCAGGGCCCAAGCACTTGGACCATCCTCCACTGCACTCCCTGGCCACAGCAGAGAGCTGGCCTGGAAGAGGGCAACCGGGACAGAATCCGGCGCCCTGACCGGGACTAGAACCCGGTGTGCCGGCGCCGCTAGGTGGAGGATTAGCCTAGTGAGCTGCGACGCCGGCCAACGCCCACCAGCTTTTCCCCATGCATACAGCCGGTCGGTATCTGTGGTGATTCCTTTCCCTCCACGCTGCTGCTCATATCAGGAGGCGCTGCCCTGCCACCTGCTGAAGGGTTTGGCTGCAATGTGGATGATGCAGAGCTCAGCGGCCCCAGATCCATTGTCGTGTGTGGTTGTGTTCTGCTCAGCTGGCAGCTTTGTCGCTGGGCCCCTCGTTTCAGGATTTGGCGGAGACATTGCTCTGGGATTCCAAGGTCAGGCAACAGCCCTAGAGCCAGGCTGACTAGAGAAGTAGAGCATCCCAAGCCTCAGCAGATAGAAGACCATCAGCATCCTGCTGGCTTGCAACCGCTGTAGCCTGCCCTGATCTGGGGCGCTCACACAGCTCAGCCTGCGGCCCCCAGCCCTGAGTGTGGGTGTGTCCTGGGACGATCTGAACCATGGAGGAGATTCCCACGGGACGCATGCATCAGGCCCCATCTTCCACTCTTTTTAACAGATTCTCACACAATTTCCGGGCTCAGGAACCAGCTTTACAAACCCCAGGTGATGGAGATGGGGATACTATCTCTCTAACAAGAAGGGGAGGATAATACAGGGCTGGGGATACGACAGGTGGGTGTCAGAGGATGAGTGTTGTCAGCCCACAGCTGTCACGGGGCTTGGCGGAAGGGAGGATATAACAGCCACTTGCACACTGAGCTGGGCGAGGTGACTCCCTGGTCAGGTGGCGGGATCTCAGTGACCAGAAGACGGTGGCCTCTGACCAGTCAGGGACTTGCCCAGCGACGTCCGGCTCTCACCCCAACCTCTCCTCGCAGCCTCACCGACTTCTCTCCTTTCTTTTTCCCTTGCGGGTGCGCTCAGAGGAGGGCGTACAGAGACGGGCCTCGCCCTGAAACGCCTTCTGCACGGAGGCTTCCCCGGGGGCAGAAACGGCTCCGTGCCTCAGCTGCTGGTCATCGTCACCGACGGGAAGTCCCAGGGGCACGTGGCGTCGCCGGCCAAGCAGCTGAAGGAAAGGGGCGTCACTGTGTTTGCCGTGGGGGTTCGGTTTCCCAGGTAAGACCTGTCTGTCTGGGGTAGCCCTCACGCAGTGGCCCTGGGGGCCGTGTCGGGCGAAGGCAGCGGGAGAAACCGTCCTGCTCCCTCCATGGACTCATCCTTGCCTCACTAGGCCGTTTTGGCCCTGATGCCCAGGGCGCCCCAGTCCTTGGCGGTCTGCAGTGTCCCCTGGCTTAGTCTGAACCCTTGGCTGCAAGGGTGAGAAATGACTCCAGTGTGTCTGGGCAGACATGGAAACTCCTGCAGTGCTCTCACTTCCTGGGTGGGTGGGGGGTTTCGTGCCCTGAGCTTCTCTGTCTGCCCTGCCCCTCTGCTGCTCTGTCTTGCTGGTGGCCTCGTCTCTGAGCCTGGCTCTCCTAGGACATGGGAACAGAGGCCATAGGTGGCGCCCAGCTCCACCCTAGAGGCAACAGACCCATTTCCTTGGGCTCAAGCAGAACAATCCCAGAAAGGATTCTGACTGGCCTGCATCACAGCCCACTCGGGCCAGAGCCTTGGGGATTGTGACTGCCCCCTTGCTGCCTCTCCAGCCACGTATGTCCAGATGGTGGCCTGTGAAGACCTGGAATAGAGGGGGACACAGTTCCTCTGGGCTTTTGACCCCAACACTGGACTCGAGACCCAGCACACAGGCCTCTAATCACTGTGCACACTGAGTGGCACTCTGTCTGCAACTGGTGTCTCCATTTTAGTTCACTGTTGTCTCGTTTTCCTCCTGCCAGGCACCGTTCTCGGTTCCTGGGATACAGAACAAGCCAGAGGGCCCGCACTCTTGAACCTTCCATTTAGGAAAGGAATTGGCTATCAAGTGATGAGTAAATAAATACAAATGTACTTCAGAAAGCTTGTGGGGAAATGGAATTAAAAGAGAAGTTTATGTGCATGCCCCCAAAGTCCAAATCCATGCATAGTTTGTTCATAATATCCATTTTTCACTAGATTTTTGAAAACCTCTTCCCCCCCATAATCTATTTTCAGGTGAAAATCAAATACAAAGGGTAAAAGGTTGAGAAACTGATGAGGACTGGGAGGGTAGCTCTTTAGCTATGGGATTGTGTCAAGGCTTCTTTGACAAGTTGACCTTTAAGCAGGGACTTGAGTGAAGTCAGGAGCAAGCCTTTGAAATTGTAGGGAAAAGAGCAAGAGTTGTCAGGTGGATGGCAGGTGCCAAGGCCGTGCGCAGTCACGAGCCTGGTGTGGGTTACCGGGGCAGCAGGGCAGCGGGGAAGTAGCTGGTGCCCGGCAAGTGAGGGGGAGAAGAAAACAGGAGGTGGGCACAGTCGGGGCATCGAGACTTCGCTTTGGAGTTCGTTATGGGTTTGATGGGAAGTCTTTGGAGCAGGGAAATGATGTTTTCAGAAGACCACACAGACTGGGTGGAGGGGGGAGGCCATAACGGAGGCAGGGAAGAAACTGGTGAGGCGGACTTTGGTGCAGTTTATGCAAGACATAAAGGTGACTCGTAGGGCAGCGACTGTGGTCCCACTCAGGAACGACTGGACTTAGGGTGCGCTTTGGGGGCAGAGTAGCGGGGTGGCTGTGTGAAGGAGAACCCAGGACGGCCCCAGGAGCACTGTGGTGCCACTTGCTGATGTAGCAAAGACAAGGATGGGGAGGAGTAGGGGCTGTGGAGTTGCGCTCCAGAAAGAGTCCGTCTGAGTTACAGATGATTGGCCATAAGAATCTGCAGCAGAGAAGAGTTCAGGCTCGGAGGAGGAAATATGGGATTTTTCTTTTTAAAAGACTCATTCATGCATTTGAGAGGGAGAGACAAGGAGAGAGCTTCCATCTGCTTGTTCACTCCCCAGACGGCTGCAACAGTCAGGCTGGGCTTCCACAAGTTTGGGCCATCATCTGCCTGCTTCTCTCTCTCTGTCTCTCTTCCTCTCACTCTGACTTTCAAATAAGTAAGTAAATCTTTAATAATAATAATAATAATACTACAAAGCCATGTTTGGGCCCACCACACTGAATCCAGATGCTGGAGCAGGTCCTCAATAGTTAGATCAGGCTCTCAACAGTTCTGGTGTTTGAGAACCATTGCTGGGGACAGCACGAAACTGTGTGAGATGTAAAACTGTTGCTGCCTCATTCTCCCCCTGCCCGTGGTATTCACTGAGCCCCTTCTCAGGTTCTGCTGAGCAGCTAAGTGACCTCAGCAGCTTTTTTTTTTTTTTTTTTTTTTTTTAAGATTTGTCTATTTGAAAGAATAACACAGAGATCTTCCATCCACTGGTTCACTCCCGTGACTGGGCCAGGCCAAAGCTGGGAGCCAGGAGCTTCTTCCAGGAATCCCACGTGGGAAGCAGTGGCTCAAGCACTTGGGTCACCTGCTGCTGCTTTTCCCAGGCCATGAGGAGGGAGCTGGATCAGAAGTGGAGCAGGCGGGACACGTACCGGTGCCCCTATGGGATGTCAGTATTGCAGGTGGGGCTTTACCAGCTACGCCATGGTGCTGGCCCCTACCATAGCAGCTTTTAAGAAAGTCTTGCAGGGCCAGGAAGCCACAGGTAGGCTGGGCAGTGATGCCCAGCGTGACCCCAGAGGGACGAGGTGAGGCCGGAGCTGGGATGCTCCTCCTGTGTGCCAGGCATGTCTGGCATCCTGAGAGAAATGTCCGGGTTATGTGGCTTCCGAGGGGAAGGGGGAACTTTACATAAGTGGTTTTAGAGAGAAATGAGGTTGTCCTGTTGCCAAACTCAGGTCTACTCGCCGAATTTTTCTCTGGCAGCTTTCTCCTGTATGCATGACTGACTGCCCTGTCGCCTTTTTAAAATTTTTATTTGCTTTCATTATATTTGAAAGAGGGATGACAGGGACCCACGTAGTGGAGCCATCACCTGCTGCCTCCCTGGGTGCACATTAGCAGGAAGCTGGAATCGGAGGCAAAGCCGTGACTCAAACCCAGGCATTTGGATGTGGCATGAGGGGTCCCAAGTGGTGTCTCAGCCACTGCACCCAGCACCCTGCGCTGTCTTCTCACAGGAAGCTTCTTCACATCACTTAACCCTGTCTCGAGTCCAGTGCCGTCGCCCCGTGCACCACTTTTCTGGGCATTGGGCTTTGGACCACCGTTTATAAAGCTTCAGTAGTTGTGCTATGACAAGCTGACCTTGCCTGCTCTGCCCTTGCTAACATCCGGAGCCACTTTATTCCTTTCCTTCCTGGTGAACTGTCTTTCGCATCAGCCATGGGTTTTGCAGAAACCGGACAGCAGACTCTCCGGGGCCTGATCTCAGTGCCGGCCGATGTCTCTGAGTGGGGGTCTGCCTGGTGGGAGTTTGTGGAGACCCCCCCATGTGCACCGTGAGCCAGGCCTGGGCTGCCTTGAGGGCTTTCCCTGGGCCCCTTAGTCCTACCTGCATTCTAGAAGGATGAGGTTACTGCCTGCCCCCTGGGCCTCGGGATCCGGGAGAGGGCGGGTTGGAGGAGTGCCGGGGTGGGGGGCATGAGCCCATGAAGGTTCTCGGCAGGTGGGAGGAGCTGCACGCCCTGGCCAGCGAGCCGTGGGAGCAACACGTGCTGTTGGCAGAACAGGTGGAGGACGCCACCAACGGCCTTCTCAGCACCCTGGCCAGCTCTGCCCTCTGTACCATCCATGCTCCAGGTAAGGCCTTCTAGCCTGGGAGGGAGTGCCTTGCCCTGCAGGAATGGGGTGGGGGTGGGGCAAGGTTCCCCAAGGCAACAGCCTCTAAGGGAGGGAGGGAGGGAGGGCAGGGCGAGTGGGGTCTGGTGGCCTCTGCCCTGGGCCCTGTGTTCTGTCTCCCTGCATCCCGCTCTGAGCTTCCGTGGAGGATGGGGGGGGGGGGCAGGAGGGGACAAATCTATAGGCCTCCCCACCCCCAGCTTGAGAGGAGGGGCCGAGGCCACACCCCTGCCTTGGTCAGCGTGGAGGAGCACAGGGAGGCTTTGGGCAAGGACGGAGCTCCCTGCATCCACCTGCATAAGGGTGGATCCTTACTCAGGGCCACCCCAGAGCTCCGGTGAAGCCCCTTGTGTCGCCCGTGCACGTGTGCACACTGGTCAGAGCCACATAGGCAGGGCCAGCTCAGAAATGGTGATCCCGGTGTTGCTGAGAGAGGCAGACGGTGGCCAGGGCTGGAACTCCTAGAAGCTGCTACTCTGAAAAGCGGGGGTAGAGGAAGGAGCGTGAGCCCATCTTCCCCTCCCCCCCATCCTTTGCGCTGCTGGGGACTCCAGACTGCCGGGTGGAGGCTCACCCCTGTGAGCGCCGGACGCTGGAGACGGTCAGGGAACTCGCCGGCAGCGCCCCCTGCTGGAGGGGTTCGCGGCAGACCGACGCTGTGCTGGCTGCGCGCTGTCCCTTCTACAGGTGCGTCTACATGGTCTGGGTCAGAGCTCCTTGCAGCCTGGTGGGGAGGGGGTGCGCAGAGCTGCAGGGCGAGCAGCACTTGGAGCCATCCAGCTTATGAGGGAGGGATTGGATCAGAGGGGACGTGGGAGGGAGCCGGGGACAGAGCTCTGGGGCACGGGGAGGAATGAGACCCCCACAGTGGCTCTGGGAGGCTGCTGAGCAGCCAGAAGCTGGCTTCCAGGGCAGTGGTCTGGCCGTGGGGCACTGATCTGCTAAAATGGTTCCTTTGAGCACCAGCTGCTACTTACAGGGCTGAGTGAGGCAGGAGGGTCCAGAGCCTTGGCTGAATTTCAGCGATGGGGGCTTGGGGGCGAGCAGGGCTCCTGGGGACTGGAGCTTGGGTATTCAAATGCACCTGCCCGGCGCTGGCCCTTCCCTTGCACTCCCTGATCCACCGCTGAGTGCTTCAGGCCGTCTGCCACGTGGCACTCCTGTGTAGGACTGGGGATCTCGCCTTGCATCCTCTCTGGAGGCACAGGGTGCACCAGCTGTGTCTGTCTTAGGGTCCCACCCTAGTGGTCCCACTGTCCCACTTGGGATCCCACAGAGCGTACCATGCGGCAAGACAATGGCAGAGAATCCAGAGCGTCTCAACTGGAAATGGCCGTGCCCTGCACCCGGGGCAGAGGAAACGGGGACTTGGGCCACAGCCGGGCTGCCAGAGGCTGGCAGTCAGAGCGTGAACTCACAAGTGAAGGGAGGAGTTGTTCCTTCCCCAGTGAGGGTGTCTGAGTGACTGCTGTGAGCCCAGCACAGGCCCTGCCCCTAAGAAGCCCCTGGTCTAGGGGAGTGTTGGACAGGGAGCTCAGGGGCCGCCCGAGCCATCTAGGTGCTGAGCCGGGCCCTGTTCTCTCCAGGTCATGGCGAAGGGAGCGTGTGCCCTTATCCACTGCTTCACTCTGCAATACCTGTAATGTTGGGGAGGTGGGAACCCCTCCAGGTCTCCCGTGGGGGAGGGGGCAGGAACAGTCATTTGAGCCTCCCTGCTGCCTCCCAGGGTCTGCACTAGCAGGAATCTGCAGTTGCCCAGAGCCGGGAATGGTCCCCAGGCATTCCCACGTAAGACGCGGGTGTCTCAAGTGGCATCTTGACCGCTAGGCTGGACTCCCACCCCAATGCCGTGAGATCTTGATTGAGTTGCCTTTTTTTTATCCCATTTTACCCCAGGAAGACCCTGTCCTGGGGGTGAGCCAATCAGCCTGCTCCTGGGTTAGGCAGCCCAGGGTGGGATCTTGTTGGGAAAAAAAACCCCTAGCTTGAGAATGTTAGCAAACATGTTTGCCAAGACCAAAGAGTTTCCTTAGGGGAGTCCATAGCAGGACCCCATGGCAACAAAGGGAATGACCTTCTGCCCTCCTGGGGAGGCGCCACAGAGATCAGGGAGGGCAGGAGGCGAGGCCTGGGGGGCCTTGGAATCCGGTAGTCAGGATCGGACCCCAGCTGTGCTGCGGTCCAGTAACCACGTGACTGTGGGCAGCCTAATTCGGCCCACCTGGTGGAGATCACCCCCTCTTCAGGTAGCTGTGGACTTGAGGTCACGGCGGGGCTGCCTTGTACATGGAGGCCCCTCGGGAATGGTGGCTGTTTGGTTATCACAGGGTGTCAGTGCTCACACACACTGAGCGGTCATTGAGTGTGATGGTTTGTAGACCCCCTTGAGCAGGGAGCCTTGGGTCAACACTCGGGCTGACTGGAGAGAAGCAGCACATGTTGGGAGAAAGGGAGGCTGGGGCCTGGGGGAGGCCATTCGGGCTCCTTCTGTTGTCATCAAGGCTCTAAGGAGTGCAGTGGAAAACGCAGGAACTGAAGACCAGAGAAGGAAAGCCCCATGCCTGGGGTCACACAGCCTGAGACCAGTTGCCCCATTCCCAGTATTCCTGCCACTCCCTGCATTGTGGGGCTCAGAAAGTAGCTTAATAAGTAACATTGCCTAACAGTACTAAAAAGCTGGAGATGGCCTGCCGGCATTATCTTCTCCAGTTGTGTCTGAGGAGTTTGGCACATCCCCTGGTCTACGTGCAGATGGAAGAGTAAAATCAGGAAGACATCAGCGTCTCTCTTGACCCTCCTCTGCAAGGGGACATTAGGTCGGCTTTTGGTGCTGTAAATAGTCGTGGGGGTTTCTGCCCTCCCTTGAAACGATGGATCTCCCGACCGCTCTGTTTCCTTGGGTTTTTGCAGCTGGAAGAAAGTGCTCCTCTCCCATCCCGCCACCTGCTACAGGACCACCTGCCCAGGTATGATCTGCTTCTTGGATTCACCAACTCTTCCTGGGCCCAGGCTGGTGTGTAAAGGGGGCACTTAGGGTCAGGGATGGGACCGGCTCCTGGGCGCATGGATGGGTCATCTGGGAGGCAGAGTAGTGCGTTCATGCTGCATTCATCCCACGCTTGCTCCGTAGTGCCCTTTCGCTAAGGATGGGTGACAGCTTTGGAATTTTACTCCCCTTAATCAGCGTCCATTGCACTGATGAGAGCAGAAGTCTTGTAGATGGCCTCAAACACGGCCAAGCTCCGGGCAGACCTTTCAGTGTCTCCTCCTCCCTGCAATGTCTGCTCGGTGTCTGAAATGCCCGTGCTCCTCCTCTATGCGATGAGGGGTGTCAGGCACGAGGTCTGAGTGAAGACCGCGAGGCAGCCCCCTCAGAAGGGCTTCATCTGCTCCCAGACCCCAGATGAGCGCGAGGTGTTATGCATCATTCACGGGCTGTGATGGACCCCAGCGGTCTAGCGCATCCTCTGACCTGGGAGCTGGAGGTGGCCCCAGGGTGGGCAGGTGCAGCCTTTGGGTGGGTTTGCTGCTCCTAGCAAGGTGAGGAGCAGGGTCACTCCCCCCCCCCCCCCGCCGGGGCAGGGGGCCCTGGGCATGTCCTTTCCGAGTGTTCAGATTCCAACATCCCTGGCCTCTGAAGCATAAAAGAAGCTGACCCTGGGGCTGTTGCTTCTCAGAAGTTCACGTTGAGGACTGGTTTTGGAGCCAGGAGCCCAGGGGTCAGCCTCAGTATTTTCTCCTTTCGAAAAGTCTACACTTCAATGACCATGATGTGACCATCATTATATTGAAGTAAAGGAGAGGAATCACCAGCCCTGCTGGTAACCACACTTACCAAGCCCTTGGAAGACATGCACACCTGGAGGTCCTGTTCTGACCCTGGGAGGGAGGCCGTGTGGTCTCATTGGCATTTTTGTAACAACCAATAAGGAAATCCGTAAGGAGCTCAGATGTGGACCACAGAGTATCTCGGATCACACACCTCCGGATGCACCCCGGATGTGGAGTCCTATGTACACTCTCAGCCAGAGGCATCACGTATCATTTGCACTCGGCATCCAGAAGCACACAGTGCTTTGTGCCAAGACCCCGCAGGTGTCAGTTCATCTCATCCACACAGCAGCACTGGGGAACAGGCTCCGGTATCAGCACATCTTCTTAGATGGGGACGCTGAAGCTTACAGAGGTTAATCAAGGTATCGAGGACATGAAGCTGGCCACGTTCATTGCTGACCAAGCCGCCTGACTGCAGGACTGTTTTGTTGTGCCCGGCCAGTGGCCATGAGGAACAACCATGGGCAAAACTTAGAGCACACAGGGCCCCATCAGCACGCCTGCATTCCCTGAGACACCTGTGCTGTCGCCTTGATGCTACTGAGATCTGCAATGTTGGCAGGCTCAGGTCCAGCACCAGTCAGTCATCATGGCTGCCTCAAGCTCCTCTGGGCCTTCCCAGCAGACATGGGTAATGAAGGCCTGTCGTTCCCAGCGTCAGAGCCATGGGCTGGGACCCACTGGCACGTTCCCAAGTGGACCCACCGCTGAGTGTCCTTTACCGACCACACCCAGCCCCTTCCTCGTGTGCTTGTTGGTTTTTTCCCCTCTGCTGCAGGGGTTGTGTCTGGTTTTCTGATGGACCATGGGGGAGGGAAGGAGCTGGGCTTTTCCCTCTGGTGCTGGTGGACCAGGCTGGGCTGGGCTGGGCTGGGCTGTTGACTGGCATCTCCCCGTAGGCCCGTGTGATGCCCGTCCCTGCCAGAACGGGGGAACATGTGTTCCAGAGGGGCTGGACAGATACCACTGCCTCTGCCCGCTGGCCTTTGGAGGGGAAGCCAACTGTGGTACGTATGCACGGGGCCGCCAAGACCGACCACTGAGGGGCACGGCTGTCCCCATCGCAGCTACTGGGTGCGAACCCGCCCTTGACTTGGAGAGCCGTCTACCTTCCTAGTACTTTCCCAATACTCCACTGACACTGACCTGACATCTCACGTGGCACAGCCTCCAAGTGCTCCATGAATAAATGAATTCCGTTTCGGAGCTCCAGGCAGGACAGGAGCTGGAGACTGAGGACAGCTCTGGCATGACCACAGCCTGGTGCTGGAGCGCTGCTGAGCCCAGCTGGAGGCTGAAGACGGCCTGACTCGGTCCTGGCTCTGGGAAGAATCTTTTCTTCTCTCTCCTGTGAAGGAGGGGCAAGGGCTCCAACACTTTATATTTATTTATTTTTTAATATTTTACTTATTTATTAGAAAGGCAGAGTTAAGGGCCAACGCTGTGGCACAGTGGGTTAACGCCCTGGCCTAAAGCACTGGCATCCCACATGGGCACCGGTTCAAGACCTGGCTGCTCCACTTCTGATTCAGCTCTCTGCTGTGGCCTGGGAAAGTAGTAGAAGATGTTCCAAGTTCTTGGGCCCCTGCACCCACGTGGGAGACCCAGAAGAAGCTCCTGGCTTCAGATCAGCACAGTTCTGGCCGTTGCAGCCATCTGGGGAATGAACCATTGGATGGAAAACTGACCTCCCTCCCTCTCTATCTCCCTCCCTCCCTCCCTCCCTCCCTCCTCCCTCTCTCTGCTTCTCCTCTCTCTGTGTAACTCTTTCAAATAAATAAATAAATCTTTAAAAAAAAAAAAAAGAAAGAAAGGCAGAGTTAAAGACAGTGAGACGAAGAGACAGAAAGGTCTTCCACCTGCTGGTTCACTCCCCAGATGGCTGCAACAGCCGGAGCTGGGCGGATCCGGAGCCAGGAGCCAGGAGCTTCTTTTAGGTCTACCATGAGGGTGCAGGGGCCCAAGGACCTGGGCCATCTTCTACTGCTTTCCCAGGCCATCAGCAGAGAGCTGGATCCGGAGAGGAACAGCTGGAACTCTAACCGGCACCCATATGGGGTGCTGGTACTGCAAGCAGAGGATTAACCTGAGCCATAGCGCTGGCCCCGACACCTTTCGTTTTTAAAGGTGTGAAATGGAGATTGTTTTGGCTGAACATCCCTCAGCTGAATATCTGAAACGCAAAATGCTCCAAATTCCAAAACTTCTTGATCCATGTTGGTGCTCCAGAATTTTGGATTTGGGGCTTTCAGATTGGATGTTCAACTAGTAAAGTCTATGAAAATATTCCAAAAACCTAAGATCTGAAACATTCCTGGCTCCAAGCATTTCAGAACAGGTGGCAGGCCTTACCTCCTAGAGGGTTTTAAAAGTAAGATACACACAGGAAGTGCTTAGTTAGCACAGTGCTTGGCTTCTTGTTAAGGGTTGGTTAAGTAATGATTTTAGCATGGTGTTGGGTCATTGGAGGTCTGCTTGGAAAAAACAACCAACCAGCCCTGACCCTGTATCTCACACCCCACCCTAACAGTTCCAGGTGGATTATTGATCTCCATGTAGAGGCAAGGCAGGGGGGCTTCTGGAAGAGAACAGAGGAGCATACCTTGTAATGTGGAAGACAGATTTCTCAGGACTCAGGAAAGCACAGACCGTAATGGGAAAAAGTAATAACACCTAATTGTTTTTTAATAATTTTTAATTTTTATTAGAGAGCCCATCCCCTGACTTAGTCCCAAATGCTCAAGAGCTGGGAACTCAGTCCTGGGCTCCTACCTGGGTGGCAGGAACCCAAGTACTGGGGCCGTCACCTGCTGCCAGCATCCCAGGCTGCATCTTAGCCACTGCACCTAATGCCCATCCCACGTTTTTCTGTTTTAAAAAGTGAACGATGGAGACCCTCAGGGAGAGCTCTGCCTCTGTCTGAAACCCTGGCAAGCACCAGTGAAGCCGGCCCACAGCGGAGCCTCCATTCCTCTGCCCCATCTCCCTCTTGGTGGGGGGAGGGGGGATGCTCTCCTGCCCTGTGCGGAGTAGGGACATTTTGGCAGGCCTGACCTGCACACTCCCATGGCCAGAGCCTGACGTCCGTGTCGCTGTGACTCCCGCAGCCCCAAAGCTGCGCCTGGAATGCCGCATCGATGTCCTCTTCCTGCTCGACAGCTCTGCGGGCACCACCCTGGAGGGCTTCCTGCGCGCCAAGGCCTTCGTGAAGCGGTTTGCACAGGCCCTGCTGAGCGAGGACTCCCCGGCCCGCGTGGGCGTGGCCTGGTACAGCAGGGAGCTGGTGGTGGCGGTGCCCGTCGGGGAGTACCAGGACGTGCCCGACCTGGTCAGGAGCCTTGACCACATTCCCTTCAGCGCCGGCCCCACCCTGACGGGCAGCGCCTTGCAGCAGGCCACGGAGCGTGGCTTTGGGAGCGCCATCAGGGCAGGCCAGGACCGGCCACGCAGAGTGCTGGTCCTGCTCACCGAGTCGCGCTCCCAGGACGAGGTGGCCGGCCCGGCGCGTCGTGCCAGGGCCCGAGAGCTGCTGGTGCTGGGCGTGGGCAGCGAGGCTGTGCGGGCAGAGCTGGAGGAGATCACGGGCAGCCCGAAGCACACGATGGTCTACACAGACTCACAGGACCTGTTCAACCAAATCCCCGAGCTGCAGGGGAAGCTGTGCAGCCGGCCGCGGCCAGGTGAGGTCCCCTGGGCTGGCTGGTCCCTGGGCAGCTCCTCTCCTGGTCACCAGTTAACTGTCAGCGGCTCCCAGCGCCTGTGCTGACTTTGGCCCCTCTCTCAAGGACTGGCCATGTGTTCAGACACTTCTGTTTACTCATCAAGAAAACGGGACTAATAGCACCTCCCAGGGGGTTCTTTGGGTAAGGGTTAAGACGAGCCACAGACACCCTTAGTACAGAGTGAGCGCTCTGCTGTTTATCATTCTTGATAGCTATTTATTGGCGTCACTGACAAGGAGCCCTGAATCTCAGCCTCCTCTAGGACAGCAGCTTTACCACCTTTCTGACGGCAGCTTGTAGTAAGAATGCATTCCCAGTGCACACAGGTGCACACAGTAGTGTGCACACGCACAGCTGGAACAGACGTCTCATGAAGGAATCGACACTGTCTCCCTGGGATGCATGCGACGTTTTTCTATTCTATTTCACAACGCGTGAGGCCGACTTCGGCCTGCTGTCGCAGGGTGCTCTGGAGAACGGGCCTCCCACCTGGGAGCAGACCTGGCCACGCAGTGGGCAGGGCCTCCCCCTGGCTGCAGATGTGGTAGCTGCACCTGCTTGACGGGTTTGCCCTGGGAGGTGGGTGGTGGGAAGCTGCATACGGGGTTCAGCCTCTGCCCCAGTGTCTCTCTGCCCACAGGGAGGAGGGACAGGCTGGCCTGCCCACTCCCACCCAGCCTCTCCTGTCTTCCCACAACCAGAGTGCTTTTGTGTATGTTGTCTATTATTTTTCTATTTTACTGGAGAGAGGGTGTGTGTTCCATCTGCTGGTTTGTTCCCCAAATGCCTGCGTGAGCTGCGACCGGACTGAGCCGAAGCTGGGAGCCCAGTGCTCAGTCCAGGTCTCCCACGTGGGTGGCACAGGCCCAGGTACTTGTGCCACCCCTGTTGCCTCCCAGGGTTCCCAATAACAGGAAGCTGGAGCCAGGTACCAAGCTAGGCACTCTGATGTGTGCAACATGGGCAGCTTAGCTAGCGTTTTCAATGCTAGGCTAAATGCCTGCTCTCGCTTTGTTATTTTTAGCAGAACTGTGGATTATCAGAAACGGTGTAAGAGGCGAGGCTCCCCATCTTTCCCATACCCACTGTCACCCTTTGGCCTTGGAGGGTGCAGGTTGACCATGAATTGACCAACACTGGTACTTGATTTACTAATGCCTAACCCTTGTCCAGAGGTCCTGCATTTTTACCTAACGTCCATTTAGCATCCCAGAATCCCATCTGGGTTCCACAGAGCATTTCATCACCCTGTATCCCTGGGCTCCTCATGGTTGTGACAGGTTCTCCTTATTGCTAGAGTTGGTTTTTTTTTCTTTTTTAGATTTATTTATGTATTTGAAAGAGAGAAAGAGATCTTTCATCCTCTGGTTCACTCCCTAGATGGCAGGAATGGCCAGGGCTGGGCCAGGCCAAAGCCAGGAGCCAGGAGCCTCTTCTGGGTCTCCCACATGGGTGTCCTGGGCCCACATACTTGGATCATTCTCCACTGCTTTCCCAGACGCATTAGCAGAGAGCTCGATTGGAAGTGAAACAGCCAGGACTTGAACCAGTGTCCATAAAGGATGCCGACACTGCAGGTGGTGGCTTAATACTTGGCTGTGCCAATGATGCCAGCCCATATTCTAGGAGTCAGGTGTTCTGTGATGAAGAAGAGGCTGAGGGGGTGGGTCCTGCAGCAGGCAGAGAGGATTGGCTGACCCGCTGTGCCAGCTGAGTCCCCCACAAAGGTCCCCCTGCTTGCTCCCGCAGGCTGCCAGGCCCAATCCCTGGACCTGGTCTTCCTTTTGGACGCCTCGTCCTCCGTGGGCCCCGAGAACTTTGCCCACATGCAGAGTTTCCTGAGAAGCTGTGCCCTCCGGTTTGATGTGAACCCTGACGTGACGCAGGTCGGCTTGGTGGTGTACGGCAGCCGGGTGCAGGTTGCCTTTGGGCTGGACGCCCACCCGACCCGAGCGGCAGTGCTGCGGGCCATGAGCCAGGCTCCTTACCTGGGTGGGGTGGGCTCGGCCGGCACGGCCTTGCTGCACGTCCACGACCAGGTGATGACAGTCCAGAGGGGCGCCCGGCCTGGCGTCCCCAAGGCCCTGGTGATGCTCACAGGTGGGAGAGGGGTGGAGGACGCCACCGTCCCTGCCCAGAAACTGAGGGACAATGGTGTCTCTGTCTTGGTCGTGGGCATGGGGCCCGTGCTGAGAGATGCGCTGCGGAGACTGGCAGGTCCCCGGGACTCCCTGATCCATGTGGCAGCTTACGCCGACCTGCAGTACCACCAGGACGCTGTCATCGAATGGATTTGTGGAGGTGAGTGGGAGGGTCCGCACCTCTCAGGGCCCCTGGGGCCCAGCCCTCGTGTGCATCGTGACGAGGGCAGCAGCTCTTGCCAACTGCTGACCGCTCGCTTCCTGCGGGCCGGGCTCTGCACACGGTCTCAGGCTCATGGGAAGTCTACAGTGGGCATAACCATCCCCATTTCCCACGGAAGGTGCAGAGAACTGAACACACATACTTCCTGCCCAAACTGGAGAACTTCTGCATTCTGTTTCAATGGAGGCCATTTCGAGAACATCCCCCAGGCCCCCTGAGACTTTAAAGAGCCCTCACTGACACTGACCTAGGTAGTGAATGATGGAGTGTGCCTCCAAGGCTTCCTTTTGCCCGTGATTGCTTGTCCAGCTTTCAAATGGCACAGGGCAGAAATGACACAATGCCACGTGATGTACATGGAAATGTTGGGTGCGAGTTGGGTCTTACTAACCTGGCCACACGTGGCCCGTTGTTTTGGGGCCTCAGGGACACTTGAGGCTTGGGAGTTGCCACTATAGTGGCCTTGCATCTGGGGCTGACCCAGACCGCGCGTGGGGGGGTGCACATTCTCCATTGCAGAGGCCAGGCGACCCGTCAACCTCTGCAAACCCAGCCCGTGCATGAACGAGGGCACCTGCGTCCTGCAGAATGGGAGCTACCGCTGCGAGTGCCGGGGCGGCTGGGAGGGCCCCCACTGTGAGAACCGTAAGTGGGCACTGCTGTCCGCGCGGGAGGTGGGGTGGGGTGGGATTCCGAGACCTGCCAAGCCTCAAACAACTCAGTGGAAGGTGGTCCAATGGCACCCATTCACTAGTAGGAATCATTCAGTCTGGTGCAAGAATCCAGCAGTGTGTACAACACTGAAAACCTCTGCTCCCGGAGGTTCCATTCTGGCGGGGCCACAGTGAACAAGGTAGGTATGAAGGGTTTGCTCCATGGTGCTCGGCACCGTAGAGGAAAATCGCGGCTCGCTGGGCAGCCGGAGCCAGGAGCACAGCAGACTGGGCTGAAGCCGGGAGAGGCGGGCTCAGAGGCAGGTAGGTGGGAGGGAGCTGGGGGTTTGCTCAGTGAACTGAGCAGAGCAGCTGCCAGCTGAGTTGGGACGGGTTGTAGGTACCAGAGGTCTGCAAGTGGAGAGAAGGAACTGGAGGGAAAGGGACAGACAGGGCACAGAGAATGAGCATGGAGCAGCACTGCAGCCTCCATGATACACACAAGTCCAACATTAGAACAGCCAGGGGCTGGCGCTGTGGCACAGCAGGTAAAGCTGCTGCCTGTGACACCGGCATCCTACATGGGTGCCAGTTCAAGTCCTGGCTGCTCCACTTCCGATCCAGCTCCCTGCTAATGGCCTGGAAATAGCAGCAGCAGGTGGCCCAAATGTTTGGGACCCCGCCACCCACATGGGGGACCTCCAGAATGAAGCACCTGGCTTCAGCCTGGACCAGCCCTGGCTGTTGTGGCCATCTAGGGAGTGAACTAGCAGATAGAAGATCTCTCTCTGTAACTCTTTCAAGTAAGTATTTTTTAAAAATAATCGATGAAGTTAGAGCAGCCAGAAGTCAGAAGACAGTTCCAGCTGCAGTCTAAGGAACTCGGCCACCTGCAAGACTTGGCTTCCTGAGGCCGGGGTGGATGGGAGAGGCAGGCAGGTGGAGTCTGGCGTGGCATCTTCTGCCTGGGGGGCTGGGTTGTGGAGTAAGAGCGAGATGTGAAGGGGCTCCCAGGGATGCAAGTGGGTTAAGGAGAGGACTTGGACATTCATGTTCTCAGAGTTCACTTCCTTTTCCAGGGGTCTTGAGAGGCGACGCACCCCAGGCACTAGGCCCCCACCAAGAGCCTGCGGGAAGACAGTGGCTGGGGCATCCTGGACGCTGAAAGTCTGGCTTCTGGGAGCCCGTGGGGCATCTGCTTCCTGCTCCGTCCCGAACCCTTCTGCCCACTGCCCACCAGCCTCGCCCGGGAGAACTTCCCAGCTGCCGACAGTGCTCACGGACAGTGGCAGCAGCCGGTGTCACCCACTGATGGCAATGCTGGAAACTCTGGATGCATCATCAGTAAATATTTTCTGTGCCTGGTGGTGGCTTGTTGAGGTATGTCACCTGCCAGCTTGCTTTCCCCTGAGGATCCTGGAGACACCAGGATGTGTCTGAGGCTCACTCTGTATAACTAGTGCAAGGCAGAGCACTGCGGAGACGGCCCTGCCCCACACAGGGTGTTTGCTTAGAGCATCGTTCAGACCACGGGAGCAATGACATTTCCAGGTGGAAAAAGCAGGGGCTTTTTCACTGCCCCAGGTCTCCTGGATGCTTTGAGTGGCACCTGTGACCTTCCCCAGTGACTGGATTGGATCTATGTGTGTAGGAGACCAGGAAAGTACCTGGCCAGTGAACTGCCTTGTTTGTCTACTGGGGGAGAGCTGAGCATACAAACGGCCCCGGTCTGTAGAGGCCGTGTGCAGTCGGTCTGGGCATGGGCAGCTTACTTTGGAGAGTTCACTTAGGACGGGTCGCTGTGGAGGTGTTCACTGGGCACTCCTTACTCCTTTTCATGGGCAAAGAGGAGGGGAATTCTTACGGTCAACAGAGGATAAAGAAAGTTTAAGGGGTTTCTTGCTTTGTAAAGCATAGATCTGGTGTTGCCTACATTTTGTGTTTTCTTTTGCTTTTTTTTTTAAATGCCTGCTTTTAAAAGGATTTAAAGAACTACCCCCACGAAATGCTGTTGGTTACTTATTTAATGGGAATGGTTGTAGTTATGCAGCAGTGAGATGCACCTGGAATATTTTCTGGCAAACGAGGTCCTTCCTCACCCCTGCAGCATCTGGTAAACGACTCTTAGCCCTCATCATGTTGTCTAGGTTGGGTTTGCAGTAGAAACCTTTGTAAGGATCTGACGGAAATCCTGAGACTTGATCATGGTTTTTCTATTAAATGTCAGTACAGACTCACGCACCACGCAATGGTGTTTTTGGTCCACTCTGGACTGCACATAGGATGGAAGTCCCCCCAAGTGGCATCAGCCCTAACTTAAGTCTGTGCAGGTGTCCACGAGGGTGCTCCCACGGGGCAGGGTCGCCCATCAGCGTGGTTCTCCCAGCACATCCCCGTCATTGGCACAGCTGTCTTCTAGTGTCGTGTTCTACGTACAGAAGTAGGGCTGCTTTGAGTTAAATGCCACTCAGCTTTCAGAACTTCAGGATTTCTGGTGTCAGAAGAGGGCCTGAAGCGTTAATGCCCCATGGTACCATTATCGTTAGACTTTAAGTGTCTGCTGTCCCAGGCACTGAATCATGACAATCGTGTCTGTGCCAGGGAATCTTTTTTTTTTTTTTTTTTTTTTTTTTTGACAGGCAGAGTGGACAGTGAGAGAGACAGAGAGAAAGGTCTTCCTTTGCCGTTGGTTCACCCTCCAATGGCCACTGTGGCCGGCGCGCTGCGGCCGGTGCACCGCGCTGATCCGATGGCAGGAGCCAGGAGCCAGGTGCTTTTCCTGGTCTCCCATGGGGTGCAGGGCCCAAGCACCTGGGCCATCCTCCACTGCACTCCCTGGCCACAGCAGAGAGCTGGCCTGGAAGAGGGGCAACCGGGACAGAATCCGGCGCCCCAACCGGGACTAGAACCCGGGGTGCCGGCGCCGCTAGGCGGAGGATTAGCCTAGTGAGCCGCGGCGCCGGCCTTGTGCCAGGGAATCTTGATTGATAATCTTCTGTCCGTCACAGGGGGCCCCATCAGGGCAGGAGCCCGTGGCCACCCAGCAGATGTCAGAAATTACATGACTTTAAGAGCAGTCATCAGTGCGTGATGTCAGCGTCTTGTTCAGGGATAACATCAGGAGACCCATCCCAGTTCCTTGGACCCAAACAACAAACTCTGGACGCCTGCGCTGAAGGCCTTCGCTGTTTGTTTTTAGCAGCCAGCGTCCCAGCTCTTGCAACCTTTCTTCAGCCTTTGCTAGTGACGATGGTACTGATGAGTTTGAGTTTTTCTGTGTCCCAGTAGCAGCGGAGGGAATTCCCCGTTTCAGTGCCTGACCAGTCGTGCTTTTTTTTTTTCACTTAGAAGAAACGAAAGCTTTCTCTTCTGACTTTAATTATACAGTGAAGACCTTGCAAATAGGTCATACGTTGCCTTTGGTTTTCTCTGAATGACCCTGATTTTAGGCACCCTGCTGAGTGCTCTCGTTCTAAGAGTTAATTTTTTTTTTTTTCTGGACAAGTGTCCCTTCCAAATAGTTCTGTCTCTTCTTTTGGAAGTTGTATGCCATTTTTTCTTGGCATTTTGCATTATTTAGGACCTCCGGAGTAACGGTTTTTAAAGTAGTGGTAACAGTACATATCCACATCTGGTTCTTGGCTAAAGCCACTTTCTCACTATGATAGTTGTTTTCTGCAGGTTGCTTTATCAGGTTAAGGCCCCCTTCTGTTAGATGACCAGGTGTTTATTGTGAGTGCTGAGATTTCTGGTGTGCTTTCTCCTTTTCCTTTGAGACTGTTTTTCAGTCTCAAATTATTAACTCTGTTAAATGTGATAAATGACACATTTGTATATTCTCAATAATAAACCACCTTTGATTCTTTGGAGAACTCTTTGGTCATGAAACATTATTCTTTAAACATTGCCAAATTTAATTTTGCCAGTATTTTATTTTTTCAAGATTTTATTTGAGAGGTAGAGCTACAGATAAAGACAGAGAGAAAGGTCTGCCTTCCACTGGTTCACTCCCCAAACGGCCTCAACGGCTGGAGCTGCACCAATCTGAAGCCATGAGATTCTTCTGGGTCTCCCACACGGGTGCAGGGAGCCAAGCATGTGAGCCATCTTCTACTGCTCTCCTAGGCCACAGCAGAGAGCTGGATGGGAAGAGGGACAGCCAGGCCTAGAACTGGCACCCATATGACATGCCAGTGCTGCAGGCAGAGGATTAACCTACTGAGCCACAGTGCCAGCCCTGCTAGTAGTTTATTTAAGAATTTTTCATCTATTTTTCTTTTGTTATGTGAATTTTTTTTACCAGAACTATCGTAACTTTATTCTTTAAAGCTTTTATTTAATTAATGCATTTTTCATAGGTACAACTTTAGGAATATAGTGGTTCTTTCCCCCATACCCATCCTCCGACCTGAGCTATGGTAACTTGAAAATGGAGAACACTGGGCCGCCTCTTCAGTTCTCCTGTTTCACACTAAATACTCACGTCGTCTTTTCATTGAGCCACATTTTGCCTCTTTACACTGCGAACCTCCCTAGTTTCTGCTTAGCAGGAGTGTGTGTAACCTCTTGTTGCCTCTATATGATCAGCTTCTGTAGTTGTCTCGTGTATTTGGCACATTGTTGATGATGTTAGAATCTTCTTTCAGCTTTAATTCCTTCCTTGATTTAAGCCTTGGGATGCCACTTTGTAATTCTACCAGAGTTTACTACATGGATGAAGTTCAGTGTGCAAATAACCAAAACATTTCCCCAGGCCCTGCCCCAAGTCATTACATGAAAGACAGAAAACCCAAAATATAATGAAAATTTTATTAAAAAAAAAAAAAAAAAAAAAAAAAAAAAAAAAAAACCTAACTCTCCACTTGGTAAAAGGCCACCAAGTATTTGTGACAAAGGAAATAAATGCCCTGGAATTAGACACAAATAAAAAAAGACCTTTGTTCTCAGGAAACCAGTGTTAGAGAACTTGGATTCAGAACCCCCAGAAATGAGGCAGAGATGATAGATGAAATGTTCCAACCTGTGTTAAACAACAGTGTAATCCGAGGAAAAGACAGGAGCAGCACGAAGAACAGCATTGCCAATTCCGGGAGGAGAGGGTGCTCACCTCACCAAAACAGGGATGCGGAGGGCATTATATTAAATAACTCTTCCCTTAAAAACGGCCTGGCCACAGGATTGAATCTGTAAACAGGAGTGATTTTTTTTTCCCCTTATGGTAATGTAAAAAGTCAGTTAAATCGCAAAAAATACTTTTCACTATTCTAAATGATAAGATTTTAAACTTTGTTTTTTTTTCTATAAACATGGTGTCATTTAAACTTACTTAAAAGAAGTTGCTTTAGGTCTGCCTTGGGCAAGAAACAAATCCTTAATGTAGCAGGGTCAGTGCTCAGCTTGGCCCCAGCTATTTCCCTGTTAGTTTCTCAAGAATTATGTCACAGGCTGTATCAAGGCTGTTTAAAATCAGTGATGACCGACTTGGGCCTGCTAAACTAGAGAGAACAAACTTGAAGGCAGGGATGGTTTAACCCCTGGTGCTGCTAAGCACTGGCTAGGAGATGCCAGGAGTTTAGACTTTCTCAGCCTCCAAAGCCACGTGACCAGTGTGACAGGGCCCTGCTACCTTGACTTCTTTTCCCTCCTTAAAAATCTGGATAAAGCAATTGATGACAATTTTGAAAGAAGAAACACAGGATATCTCTAAATACAACAACGCTTGTCTACATCCATCAGACTCAGTCTTCAAAGCCGCAGCCTTTCCCTGGGGAATTCCTTCCTCCGGCTCTGTATTCCTTCCTCCCAGCCTCCCCTTGTCTGAAACTCTCCGTGGTCTATCCGGTTTCTTCCAGACGGACACCCTTTCGGAGTTGCTGCTTTCACAAGACCGTCAGGAAGTAGGATTGTCACCAAGGTCCACGTGGATGCGAGAGTCTTTAGACGGCGCTCCGTTCCTAACTTGCTCCTTTCTTCTCCCATTCCTAGAGTACCATTCACCAGCACCCACCCGCCCCCCCAAGAGAAAATCAGTTATCCTCTGTAGCAACCTTCTGTACCAGGGTACTTCAGCAAAGTTCATAGCAAAATGGAACTAAAACATGTATTTTGGTGCCAAAAAACACAATTCCATGAATGTTTTGAAGACCTCTTACATGCATGGATTTCAAAAATTTTTTGCACCAAAATGTGTCTTTTAATGTCATTTTCCATGAACTTCCTGAAGTCCCTTTATGCATAGAAGCAATTAGGAATAGGGACTGCAAGTGTTTCAACCCGTGTGCTCATCACTGCTTGGAGCGCCTATGAAGAGATTGCGGCTGTGGCACACCAGGGAGTGCCGTGAGTGATTAGTGATGCCTGCAAGCTCTAGCCATCTCCAGCCAGAAAGTGGGATAGGAACAGAGGCAGCTGTAGATGTGCTCTTCAGTGTACAAATGAGTTAAGGATTGATCACGCTTCGGGTCTAGCCCTCCCGGAGAAACCCAGTCCCAACACCCACTCCTTGTCTACTCCTCGCTGGGCCCTAGGCCGCAGCTATCCCTGGAATCTGGTTCCTGAGTGCTGGGGAGGTCAAGGATGTCCGTGGCCTGGCGCCAATGAACATGAACGCCTGAGCCTCGCAGTGCAAAGGCCCAGAAAACCAGAGCTGCTGCCACTTCCTGCTGAGCGCAGGGGCCCCGGGGCTGCTACTGGGAGCTTGTGGGGCCACGGGGGTCAACCACGGCTTGGCTGGTCCCGGGAGAGACCCCTTACCTTGGCTTTCTGGAGGACGGTGCCTTTGCCTGTGACCATGACAGAAAGAGGCCTGTTCTTGAGGGCTGTGGCCGAGTTGACTGGTGTGCAGTCGGGTACAGGGGTCGGGGCGGCAGCTTTGGGCTGTGGTCAGAAAAAGACGGTGAGGGCTGGGTCAAGTGGATGGAGACAGGACCTCTTTCCCTCCACCTGTGTCCCGGGGCCCCACAGGCAGCTGCAGCGCCTGGCACTCACCCGGGGACTCACGCTCTCCAGGTGGGTGGTGTCCACGGTGGTGCCCAGTGTCACGGGCCCCGCCTCGGCCTTCTTCAGGTTGTCCTTGACCTCCATGATGTTGAGCTCCAGGTCCACGCGCCGGCTCTCCTCGGTCCGGCACTCCTCGTCTATTTCCCTCAGCTTCTGCTCCAGACTGGCCAGGACGCCCTTGTCTGCAGAGAAAATTGAACTCTCCAGCCAAGGCCAGGGAGCTCAGGGCCCTGGTGAACCACAGGGCTGGCCTGAGCAGTCAGGGCTGGAGTGGCTGTGTGTGTGTGTATGGCGGGCAGCCTTGAAGCCCAAGTCGTGAGTCGGCTTCCTGCAGAGCCTGGGAAAATTCCAGACTTTCCCAAGAAGGCATGGGTCTGAGGCCCAAGTCCCTCCTGGTAGCTCCTCCCTGGGCATCTCGGTGTTCTGACAGCTGCTGCTGTTACGACGACTCAGAAGGCTTGGACACTGGAGAGGGGCTGGACTGTCTGGCCCTCAAAGTGCCCACATAGCTCTAATGGAACACACGTCCTCAACCTGGTGCACCTGTACCAAGATTCGGTGACATGGAGGTCCTGGGATGCTATCGGGAAAGGCAGGCACCACTGCATTCGATACACAGCGTGAGTCAACAGTCTCCAAGTACAGACGAGTTCTGAGTTTGATGTCAACCCTTTTCAGAGGACAAGCAGGAGCAGGGGCCACCGTGTAAGGGAAACTTGTAGAGGAAAAAGTGCAGAAAATTTGCTGATACTTTTGTGGATTGGAGTTAGAATGACTTTCTTGTGAGCTGTGACAGTAACCCAGAATCTACAGGGTACAGCTGCAGCGAGAATGAACTAGAGTGACAACTGCCCTCACCCACCTGGACTATCCAGGAGAGGAGAGAAAGGGCTAGAAGTGCCTGGCACCTTGGCCATGGCCCCGGCGTGGTTTACGGACAGTCACCGCTGAGCCTCTGCTCCAGTTCATCAGCTCACATGCTAGCGGGTCTTGGTGGGGTGGACGGGAAGTCCAGTGGCTACTTGTCTTGCTGTGAGCTAACCAGAGCCAGCCTGCGGAGCCCTCAGAGACAGAAGGTGCCCATTCAGAGAGGCAGAAAGCAGATGGGTGTCCGGGGCCAGGAGGGCTGGGGACTAGGGGGAGTGGCTGCTCAGACACACGCTTGCTCTGAGGTCGGCTGTGGGGCTGGGTGTATAGCTCTGAATGTTCTAAAAGCTGATCTGTACACTTTAAATGGGCCAACTCTATGCCATCCAGAGTGCATCAGCTTTGGCTCTGCCGCACCCCCAAGACCTTCCTTCCCCAGTCATCTGATGAGCTGCTCGGAGTGCAGCTGCATTTGTCCCCAGACCTGCTCTGCCAGTTATGCTTGTTGGTGCAACTCTGCAACTGAAATACTCCAGGAGCCCACAGTTCCTGCACCTCCAAGGATCAGAGACGTTTCAGTCGCCACAAAACAGCTGTCAAATGATACAAGGGGGATTTAGAAAATACAAGGACACAGATGCTACAGGGGTCTTCAGTTTCTGTTCGCTTTAAAGAAAGCTTTGAGAAGCCCAGGGGGGCTCGTGCAGAGAGGAGATGCCAGGTGACTCCAGGCACTGACCCAGATCTCAGAATCTGGTGCCAGGTCTTGGCATCCCATCTGACAATGGGCCCAGGAATGAGAGTTGGCTTTAAGCGACTTCTAGAGATTTCACAGACCACCTGCCGGTCCTGTGGCCACCAGGTCGGGGAGCAACGGCCTCACCTGTACATTTCAGCAGGGTCTCCTTCAGTTCCCGCTTCTCCTTCCGGAGCTGAGCCAGGTGGCCCCGGATTTCCTCCTTCTTCCTCTCCAGCCTCTCCTTCTCCTCCGTGTACCTCTTCACCTCGGCCTCCGTCCGGTTCTTGCCAAGCTTGATCTCTGCAGCCCGAGAGAGGAAGCCTCAGCGGGGCTGGAGCATGAGGGCTGCACCCAGCCCACTCCCGGGGACCACCGAGAACCCGTGGCTGGGGCAGAAGAGCAGCTCCGACGGCCAGGCGAGCCTAGCAGGGAAGGGAAGGAGACTGCTGGGGGAGCTCGGGCCAGCGTCGACACCGTCTGAACCTGCTTCCCCATCAGACAAGCACCTGCACTGGTCACCCGCAGTCTGTCCTTCGCAGGGGGGCTGCTACCGGCCGGGGTGGCAGCCACAGCATCGGGGCAGCTCGGGGGGAAGGAGATTCTCTGCTGCTCAGTCTGGATTTTGACAGGAGTGATTCTCAGGGAAGCGTCCTCAGGCTCCACGCTCTGCAGCTGCCTCTGTTTTGGAAGAAGCAAACCCGACTCAGCTTGGTGCAGGGAGGGGGCCCGGCTCGCCTGCTGGGGGATGGGCTGTACCTGCTCCTCCAGGCTCTCTGGGGATATCACACAGCAGGGCTCCTCTGAGGCAGAGCCTGGACTCGGGGCAGCAGGGGGGTCCTCGCCCTGACCATCCAGGTGTGGAGACGTGGGGGAGGCGGCCCGGGCCTGCACCCCCCCGGGACTGTGCAGGAAGGACTTGATTGGCGTGAGGTCTAGGTACACTCGGTCCAGCTCACTCTCACTCGGGGCATCTGTGGCAGGAGCGGCTTCCTCGGCGGGTTCCACCTGCAGAAAACAGGTGCAGTCACCGTTGCCTCCACGCCCTCAGCTGTGGCAGAGGCACCGACCTGGCCTCTAGGCTCTGTGCCCACTCCATTCTGGAGTTAGCGGGGAAGCTCTCTTCCTCCGGGGGAACTCCACTGGAATCTTGGATGTGTCACCCAAGCAGCGGGGTGGGTGAGACCCAAGACACCCTACATCCCTGAGCCTTCCCCACCCATGACCGTGCAAACAGTAGTACCTTCCTCCATGGTGACTGGGACTGACCGCGTATCTATCTACGTGAAGCCCGTAGCACAGCAGAGTTCAATGCCCAGGACGTGGGAGTTGCCACCTACACCACCTGTACCCCTCAACCATCAACCTGGACCTCAAAGGCTGAAGGAGTCCTGGATCTCAGACCCCACACCACATGGCCCACCCAAGCGCAGCCAGCCATTTCACCGAGTGAAGCCCCCACCAGTGAGCAGCACAACTCGTGGCACCTTAGCGTCCACGCTGCTGACCTTGTAGGTGACTCAACCCACTCCAAGACAAGTCCATGAACTCTGGCATGCAAGCCCTGAGCCCTGGCAGGAAGAGGACTGGCTGGCCCCTTACCGCTGCTGTGAGCTCTGACGTCTCCACGTCATCATACAGCTCCTCCTGGCGCTCGTGGCTGGGCAGGCCGTCAATGTAAGCGTTGGGCTCCGAGAACTTCCTCTGCATCAGTCTGCAACACAGCCCGACACAGGACAGGGCCGGTGAGCACCAGCCTCAAAGGCCTCCTAGCGGCGACAGGCGCCCCAAGAGCCACTGCCGCGTGCCTGGGGTCCTCCCTCCTCGCCCAGCATCTTCCTCCTAGAACTCTGGGATCCAGACTCCCCTCCCAGAAACACAAGCTTCCAGGGCCCCATCCCCCTCTGCTTAGGATCCCTTTGTCATCTTCCCTGGTTCCCTGCTTTCAGAATCTCCTCCCAGCGACAGTAACCTCATCCCCTCTCATCGTCTTGTCTTCGTGATACACCCAGCAATGCACAGGCGGGCAGTTAGCCCAGGTGACTGTCGAGCGATTACATCCATTCCATACACAGGAAAACAGGCCCGGGATTTGCAAGATGGCCAAAATGGGGAGCCCGGTGTCTTCCTCCTGGACAGCCCTGGCAGCAAATACTCCGTACGTGGAGGAAGATGGAATAATGGGGACTTGGAAGGACCTGGTGATCTGGGATGGCAGCGCACACAGGGAGCAAAGCCAACCAGCAGCTTAGACCGGGCCCCACAGCAGGGGGTGCCCACGCTGCAGGGGGAAGGAGTAGATGGGAGAATCACAGCAGGGCCCATCTGCACGAATGCCTTCCCTGCTGGAGTGGTCCAGACAGCACTTCCAGGAGCCCAGGAAGGAGAGCTGCCTGGAGAACCCGGGGTTGCTTTGATGCAGAGACGCACTCCCTCATATCGGCCACAGCACAAGCTGAAGCAGTGTGGCTCCATCTTGGCCATCGTGAAGTGCCCACACGTCTGGGGTCCCACAGACACTCGACCACATTAGCAAAACAGTCACCTCAAAAATCCAACAGACCTGCAGGACAATGGTAACCCTAGCACCCTAGCCCATGCAGCACTATAAAAGGTGATACAAAAGGGCAAAGTAGGGACACTGTCCCCCTGCCTCCACCAGGGCATCACTCACTGCCACCAAGGCCCCCACACACTGGGATTCCCACCCAGGGTTTCTATGAGCCTGGCCCAGTGCGCCCACCGCTCCTTGGGACTGCATGTGCCTGGCCTGCTGCCAGTACCACTCCTGCTGCTCCAGCCCCTTCTCGAGAACAGCAGAGGAGGGTGTGCACGCCACTCTCGGGGCTCTGGTCCCTCCCTCCAGCAGGAGCTCACAGCCCACTCCCAGCGCCAGCCCAGTGTGCTCCCAGCACCGTCCCTCTTCCATGGCTCTCGCCTCCCTCTCAGTGGGGGGCTAGAACCCTACTAATGCTACCACTGACTACTATGAAAAGCATGGAAAGGGCGACCACACGCTGGTGTCCAACTGGAACTAAACCCAATTAGCCTACTGAACTCACACCTGAAGACACGTTCAGGAAAAAGCCTTCCATCTGCTGCTTCACTCCCCAAATGCCACAATAGCCAGGCTGAAGCCAGGAGCTTCTTCCAGGTCTCCCAAGTGGGTCCAGGGGCCCAAGGACTTGGGCCATCTTCCTCTACTTTCCCAGGTGCATTAGCAGGGAGCTGGATTGGAAGTGGAGCAGCCAGGACTCAAACCAGCATCCGTATGGGATGCCAGCAATTCGAGCAGCAGCTTAACCTGCTACATCATAATGACAGCGCCTAAAGCCATCCTTTAATAGAAACCACTGATATTCCAGACATGGCAAACATCAACCTAGGGACACAACAGCTACCAAAGGCAAGACAACATGATGCTCCAAACAGCATCCAATAACGCTTGAGTACCAGACTCCAAAGAAAGGGAAACTGATGAAACACCTGATCAAGAATGCAGCAGAACGATTACGGGGCTACTCAGAAGAGAATATAGAGAATTACACGGAATTAGGAAATCAGTGCATATGAATGCACTACTTATCAGAGATCTTGAACCACACAGAAGCCTTAGAAATGAATTCAGCCAAATAAAAATGGCAACGAAAACCTCAAGAGCAGACTAGGTCATGAGAAGAAAGAATATCTGAACTGGAAGGCACATATTTTGAAAGATCTCAGATAAAAAAAAAATGAGCATGCCCTCTGACGCCTTTGGGGTGCCATCAAATGAACACATATTCAAATTTTGGGAGACCTCCCCCAGTGGAGATTAGGGACAGAGGCATAAACCTATTTGATGGAATAACAACTAAAGACTTCTCTAATCTGGAGATTTTGACATCCAAATACAGGTGACTCCCAGGACCCCCAAATAGATACAACAAGAGAAGATCCTCACTGTGACGTATGTACTTAAACTCTCAAAAGTCCAACATGGGGCTGGCATTGTGGTGCAGTGGGTTAAGCCACTGCCTGCAATGCCAGCATCCCACGTGGGTGCTGGTTCCAGCTCCCTGCTAATGTGCCTGGGAAAGCAGCATAAGGATGGCTTAAGTGCTTGGACCCCTGTACCCATGTGGGAGACCTGGAAGAGGCTTCTGGCTTTGGCACAGTCCAGCTCTAGCCATTGTGGCCATCTGGAGAATGAATCAGCAGATGGAAGATACCTCTCTCCCTTCTCCCTCCATAACTATGCTTTATAAATAAATAATAAATAATCAATCTTTGGGGGGAAGAATACAACATAAAAAGAATTCTAAAATCTGCAAGAGTAGCACCAGGTCACTTTTAAGGGAACCCCCATTAGGTCAACAGATTTTTCAACAGAAATCTTGCAGTCCAGGAGGGAATGGAATAACACATCCCAAATTCTGAAAGAAAACACAATTACCAGACAAGATTACTCAGTAAATCTTTCAAAATGAAGGAGAAATATACTTTCCAAAACAATCAAAAACTGAAGGAATTCATCACCACCAGAATGCCTTACAAAAGCGCTTAAGAGAGTCTTCCACACAGAAAGAAAGCTGAGAATATAAAATCCACTAGCAAAAGAACAAAGAATATTCAAAATAAATTTTAAAGAAAAAATGACAGGACTAAGTCACTATCAGTGATAACCCTGAATGTAGATTAATGCCCCAGTTAAAGGATGCAGACTGGCTGGAAGGGTTACACAAGACTCAGTGATAGGCTGAGCACAAGAAACACACACAGAGGCAAAGCCAATGGATAGAAAATCCAAATGGAAACCGGAAGTGAGCAGGAGTAGCTATCCTTAAATCAGACAAAATATAGTTTAAGACAAAAATTGTAAAAGACAAAGATGGCCACTACACAATGGTTAAAGGTTTAAGTCAACAAGATCTGATGACTACATGTATACGCACCTAAGCAAAGGAGCACCCAATTTTATAAAACAAACATTTGGATCTAAAGGGAGAGAGAAGCTTCACTACAGTAACAGTAGGGAACTTCAACACCCCGCTTTCATCAACAGATGCGTCACCCAACCCTCCACCCCAAAACAAATAAACTACACTATAGACCAAGTGGACCTAGCAGACATTTATAGAACATTCCATTTAGCAACTGGAGAACACACATCCTTTCCATCAGCACATGGGGTATTCTTTAACATAGGGCACATATCAGGCCACAAAATAAGGCACAACAGATTTTTAAAAAATATTTATTTGAAAGTCAGAGTTATACAGAGAGAGAAGGAGAGGCAGAGAGAGAGAGAGGTCTTCCATCTGCTGGTTCACTCCCCAGATGGCCGCAATGGCCAGAGCTTTGCCAATCTGAAGCCAGGAGCCAGGAGCTTCTTCTGGTCTCCCATGTGGGTGCAGGGGTCCAAGGACTTGGGCCATCTTCTACTGCTTTCCCAGGCCACAGCAGAGAGCTGGATTGGAAGTGGAGCAGCCGGGAATGGAACCAGCGCCCATATGGGATGCCAGCATTGCAGATGGCGCCTTACCTGCTAGGCCACAGTGCCAGCCCCTGGGACAACAGATTTTTTAAAAACTGAGCTCAAGTTTCTGAACACAACGTAATAGCATTAAATAGAAATCAGCAACAATGGGGCTGGCATGGTGTTGCAGCAGGCTAAGCTCCTACCTTTAACACCAGCATCCCATATGAGCACCAACTCGAGTCCTGGTAGCTCTACTTCTGATCCAGCTCCTGGCTAGTGCACCTGAGAAAGCAGCAGATAACGGTCCAAGTACATGGGTCCCTGTCAGCCACGTAGGAGACCCAGATGGAGTTTCAGGCTCCTGGCTCCAGCCTGGCCCAGTCCTGGCCGTTGAGTTATTTGGGGAGTGAACTAGCGGGTGGAAGACAGATTTCTCCCCCACCCTCATAACTCTGCTTTTAAAATAAAATAAATTGTTAAAAAATCAGTGACAAAAGAAACAAATCATACAAATACACCGAGACTCAACAGCATGCTCCCTAGTGTACAAAGGGGCACTGAAAATAATAGGAGATATAAAAATTCCTTAAAACTAATGAAAATGGAAGCCTAGAGCTGATGCATACAGCAAAAACAAGTGCTAAGAGGGAAGTTTACAGAAATAAGAACCTACATAAAAAACACAACTATCAATTAGCAACCTAACAATGCATCTTAGAGCAGAAATAAATGAAACAGAAACTTTAAAAAAAAAACAATGAAATGTCGATTTTTTTGGAAGAAACAAAATTGATAAACCTTTGGACTGGGAAAACAGCACAAAATCAGAGATGAAAGAGGAACTGTTACAACTAACACCACAAAGATACAAAAGAGCACTGAGCTGTTATAAATAGCTGTACACCACAAACTGGAAAACCTATAGGAAACAGATACATTTCTCAGCATCTAACATTTATAAAATTAGACCATGAAGACACAGAAAACCTGTGCAGACCACAAACGAGTACTAAAACCATCAGGAAAAAAAGTCTCTCAACAGAGAAAAGCTTACAGTCAGATGGCTTCACTGCTGAATTCTACCAAACTTGTAAGAAATAATAAACACTAATTCTCCATCTACTCCAAAAGAACCAAAAAGGAGGGAACCCTTCCAGACTTTTTCTACAACACCAGCGTCACCTTGATTCCAAAATTAGACACAGATGTGACAAAAAAGCTACAGCCCAGTACCCCTGGCGAACACAGATGCAAAAGTTCTCAAGGAAAGTATTGGCAATTCACATTCAGCATCATATCCAGACGCTCATTCGCAACGATCAAGCGGGATTTACCCCAGGAATACAGGGATGGTTCACGATATGCAAAAATCAATAAACAGGACACATCACAGCAACAGAATGAAGCATAAAACTCATACCGTCTCAACAGATGTAGAGGGAACAGTAGCATTCAACATGCATTCATGATAAAAAAAAACACGTAGCAACATGCAACATGATAAAGGCCATATATGACAAACCCACAGCCAACATCACACGGAATGGGGAATGGCTGAAAGCATTTCTACTAAGATCTGGAACCCGACAAGGGAGTCAACTCTTACTACTCCTATTCAATACAGTATTAGAAGTTTTAGCTCAAACGATTAGGCAAGAAAAAAAAAATAAAGGCATACAAATTGGAAAGGAGGAAGTCAAACTGTCCCAGTTTGCAGGTGACATGATTCTCTTTCTCTGTCACTATGCCTTTCAAATAAAATAATTTTTTTTTTATTAAAAAGACAAATGGGGCCAGCATTGTAGCATAGCAGGTAAAGCCACTGCTTGCAGCATCATTCCATATGGGCACCAGTTTTTGTTCCAGCTGCTCTGCCTCTGATCCAGCTCCCTGCTGATGGCCTGGGAAAAGCAGCAGAAGATGGCCCAAGGGTTTGGGCTCCTGCTACATGCAGGGAGAACTGGAAGAAGCTCCTGGCTCTTGCCTTCAGCATGGCCCAGCCTTGGCCATTGCGGCCACATGGGACGCAAACCAGTGGACGGAAGATCTCTCTCTCTCTCTCTCTCTCTCTCTCTCTCTCTCTATATATATATATATATATATATATATAACTCTTTCTAATAAACTATTTATTTATTAAAAAAGACAAATGCTGGTGAGCATGTGGATAAAAGGGAACCCTTATATACTATTAGAGGAATGCACATTAGAATGGACATTATGGAAAACACTATAGGGCTTCCTTAACAAAACCTGATCTACCACATGAGCCAACCATCCCATCCTCGGTATATTCCTGAAGGAAATGAAATCACAAGAGAGCAATCCCTGTACGCCTGTGCTCGATGCAGCACCATGGACGACAGCCAAGCTAGGGAATCTGCCCGGGGGTCCCTCGGGGAGGGATGGATGCAGGCAATGTGAGCTCACACACAGTGGGATGTGATTCAGCCATAAACAGGAACGCAGTCCTGCTGTTGCAGCAGCATGGGTGGAACCACAGATCACGTTACGTGAAATAAGTCAGGACCAACGCTGCACCTCGAATGTGGAGCTGAAAACAAGTCGGTCCTCAGCCATTACTAGAGGCTGGGAGGGGTGCGAGAAGGCAGGATGGGGAGGAGGGGGCTCCTGGGTGGACGGGTGGGTGTCCCACCTGTTCTGCAGCACAGCTGGGGCACTCAGCTCGCAGTGGGGAATTCGATGCTGTGTAAGGAACCGGGAGAGCGGAGCTGGGAGGCTCCAGACACGGAGGAAAGAGAACAGAAAACCTGGGAGAGACCAGGCTGTGGATGTGTGTGCTACGGCACTGCACCCCACAAGAGAATTTTATAAAGCTAGCTTTTTTAAAAAAAAAAAAAGAAAGAACACGTTGCACTTCAGTGGCCCGGCCCGCTCCCACGGGTACCGACTCTGCCACCTGCCCTAGGACCCTGACTCGCTCACTGGAGGCAGAAGCCCTGCTTATCCGGGTCTCAGGGGGCTCCAGGGTGGGCCTGTGGGAAGTGCTGAATTGACAGGAGGGGCAGTGCAAGGTCAGGAAAGGAACTAGTCCTGCCCTGGGGACTGCAGAGCACCCAGCCAGAGCCCAGAAGCTCATGGCCAGGCACGGCTCCCAGCTCTCAGCCGGGCCTCCGGAGGTAGCTCCGCGTCCTCAGGCCTCGCCTCTTCCTGCCGTGGGGCAGAGCAGGCCTGGAGCCTGTGCGCTCAGTGGCCAGCCACTCTGGCTGCCCGGCAGCAGGTCTGGAAGCCCGGCTGGGCACGGGAGGGTGCGGGGAGGAAGGTCCTTCATACTCACAGGAGGGAGTTCTTGGCTGCACTCACGATACAGGAAACCCTGTCGGCGTCCACATAGTCGTAGGTGAACTCTTCCGGGTCTGTCTTGGAGCCGGACTCGGAGAGCAGGAGGCCCAGCCAGTGGCCCATCTCCTCCGAGGACTTGGCCTGAAGGAGTGGGAGAGACCAGAGCAGCCTGTCACACCTGCCCTTGCCCCCAGCAAGCCTCAGAGGCAGTCGGGGGGCCAGGCTCCCTCCCCAGTAACCTGTCCAGTCACCGACATCTTGGTCCCCCCTTAACGATGCTGCGGACATGCCACAAGCATTACGTGGCTTCCAGACAGGGTTCGAGGAGGGCTCGATCACCAGGCAATGACTACTAACATCGTTATCTGTTCAGAGTTACTAACTCCTAAAACAATAGTGCCACCAGTAATTTGGGTCCATACTTCCATTTGCAAGTGATCACATGCCTAAACCCACACATACCAGACTGCCTGGGCCTCTGCTGAGAATTAAGGCCCCATTTCTTTCTGAAGTCCAGAAGGTCGGGGTGCCCTAACACCTTTCACCAGGCGGACAAGCTCTGCTGCCTCACCAGCTAAGTGCCGCAGAGTCTGGGGGTCGGTTCTTTCTCAGGAGACAACGCGTGCTACATAAAACCCACAGCGGGGACGTCCCTAACAGTGCCAGTGTTGTTTCTTGCCTTTACGACAAGGAACCACCACAACAAAAAACACCCCTGAGAATCCTATAAAAGCTACAAGTTTCTTTTCATGAGAAAAGTGGCTGATACCTCATGTCACCCCACACGGCTCTACCGCCCCGAATGCCACACTCTGCCTTCCAGTTGGTTCCCTCTCCCATTCCTTTCCATCTGGGTTTCCCAACGTGGCCTTTCACACTGTAGCCTCTCACCATCTCTGCTCCAGGCAGCTGCGGCAGGGCCGGCTCTGTGTGTCCCTCCTGGTCCCCCTTCCACCAGCCAGTAGCTGGAAGATGTGTCTCAAACCCCGGTCTGAGCATGCACCCTCCCTTGACATCCACCAGGGGCTCCACTGTGCCTAGGATCCACCCCCCCCACACACACACCCCACACACGCATTCCCTCTCACTCTGCCAGTAACTGTAGGCAACGAGTGGGGTGATCAGCTGAATAACATCACACCCTCAAACGAGAAGCTACAGTTCCAGGAGCACAGGCAGCATCTCGTCTCTTGCTCTCTGGTTCACCGTGTTGCACTGAGTTGACACCAGTATCTGTCAATGAATATAGATGAATGAGCTTGTCCCTGGGAAGCAACTGCTTTGTGGGCCTTTTCACCACCAGAGGGCAGTGTTAGATCAAACTTGGGATGAAGACCCCAGAGACAGGACCCAGTGCAGGGGAGTGAATGGGGCAAGACCTTGGGCTCCGCCTGCCCCGGCTCATTGCAAGGCATTATGTCACCTCTTATTTTTGTACATGCACCATCCCATCACACAGGGTGGGGAGTGGAGAAACGTCATTGTATTCCAAAGCTCATTCTGCCAGCCAGATCCGCCCTGGGCTCACCAGGCCCAGCGGCTCTCCCTGTCGGTCACACATACACAGCAGCACACCCACTTTCCGTCTCCAGAAGCCTTTCCAGCCACTCAGGGAGTTATAAATACTCCTGCCCCAAGAGCAGGAAGCGGCTCATTGTCCCACTCCTATGGCACAACCACCCTGAGGTCAGAAAAGGAATGGAAAGTTTAAAACACACACAATCCCGGACAAAGGGAGTCACAGCACACGGCTCCATCGGTCCTGCCTTGCTGGGACTACAGCTGGAGGCGGGCAGCCCGTTGCAACGATGGCCACCCCGTAGTTTCCCTACTGCCTGTCCCCCGGGCCAGCCGCACCTCGAGCTTGGCCAGCTCCTCGCCGTTGTGCAGGATGCGGAAGGAGTAGAGGTGGTCGGGGCTCGGGTCTGGGACCACCTCACAGCCCACCAGGCTGAGGGGTTGCTGGGCTGCCTTGCTCCGGTTCCGGTCCTGGTAGAAGTGCAGGTGACTGCCCCTGACGGAGCACCAGCGTGACTTCCACTGGCTGTTCACCAGCACGTTCAGATAACCTGCAGGGGGAGAGGCGGAGACAGGGCAGGCGGGGTGAGGCTTCCGGTGGAGGTGCACCTGCGGGGGCGGGGCTCCAAGACTGCAGGCACCTGTGGGAGGGTCCGCGAGGACCTAAAGCCACAGCTGTCCAGGGCTAGTAGCACCTCTGGGCCTCCTGAGTTTTCTCTAGAGTCTTTTTTTTTTTTTTTTTTTTTTTGACAGGCAGAGTGGACAGTGAGAGAGAGAGACAGAGAGAAAGGTCTTCCTTTGCCGTTGGTTCACCCTCCAATGGCCGCCGCGGTTGGTGCGCTGCAGCCGGCGCACCGCGCTGATCCGATGGCAGGAGCCAGGTGCTTCTCCTGGTCTCCCATGGGGTGCAGGGCCCAAGCACTTGGGCCATCCTCCACTGCCTTCCCTGGCCACAGCAGAGAGCTGGCCTGGAAGAGAGGCAACCGGGACAGAATCCGGCACCCCAACCGGGACTAGAACCCGGTGTGCTGGCACTGCAAGGCGGAGGATTAGCCTAGTGAGCCGCGGCGCAGGCCCTCTAGAATCTTAATTCCAGAACTTATGGTGCTTCTTCTATCTCACGGAGACTGGGAATCTCGAAGCGCATTTTCTTTCTTCCTTTGCATAGCAGCTGCAGGCGGGCAGCACAGCTCTCCTGGCCTTGGGCAAAGGCGCCCTCCAGAGGGCAGTGACCAGGCCGTGCCGGTATACTGCATACTCCAACACACATACCTCGACCCCACTCCACCCCGCAGCCCCACGTGCTCATGTGGTGGGCTGACATCCCTCTGGCTTGCCTCTCCAGGCACACTGGCTTGCAGAGTAGACACCTGGTGCATGCTAAGTGGCTGGTGGCCACTCCAGACGTCAGTCAGGATGAACTATAGCAACAGGTGAAAGTGACAGCCGCCTCCCAGCCCAGCCCAGCCCAGCCCAGCGTGGGACACATGGGCGTGTCATGGCTATCTCTGCATCCCGTTATCCTCACACCACGGTAGCAAGGGGCAGAAGGAGAGCCCAGGGCTACCATGCAGATGCTGCACACACCCATCGCAGCCCTCTGGACCTAAGGGTACTCTGGGTGCACTCAGAAGTTCCCCAGGTTGGGGGAAGAAGAGCAGCTGTGTTCTCTCCGGCCCTGCCGGGGGTCGCAGGGCCCCAGGGGCATGTGTGGCTGCTGTGTAGACCTCCGGCAGGATCCGGGCTCCCAAACCATGCTCTGAGCTCTCAGCGAGCCCTGACAGCCCCTGCCTCGCTTTCTGGGGCCAGCTGCAGCTGCCCAGTGTGGGAGCCCTCAGGTCCTGGGGGCAGCTACGATTCTTACTCGCTGTCTCCAGGGATCTCTCCGGCGGCTCCAGGGAGGTGGACTTCTTCCTGCCCAGGTTCATGAGGTTGCTCAACCTGAGGCCAGCAGAGCACTTCTTCTTGACTGTGGAGATGACAGAGAGGGTGGTCAGCATCGCACTGGGCTCCTCGAGCACCCTTAGCCACTCCTACCACATCCACTCACCCCGTTACATGTGCACACATACATGTGCACACACATGCCTTGTCCATTCCCACATCCACACATCCCTGTGATACACATGTGTGTGCACACCTACACACGTGCCTTAGCCATTCCCACATCCACTCATCCTGGCACATACACCTGCACACATACCTGCTTTAGCCATTCCCATCACATCCACTCACCCCAACACACGTGCACACACACATGCCTTAACCATTCCCACATCCACTCATCCCTGTGATACACACACGCGCACACACACATGCCTTAACCATTTCAACATCCACTCATCCCAACACATGCACACACACACACACACACACACACACGTATGCATCTGCTCCCCAAACTGGGATGCCCAGGCTCTAGAGGGAACAGCAGCTTCCTCTGGGATAGGTAAGCACCTCAGGATCTTAACACACTGCACTGGCCCCAGGAGACTGGAAATAGGGGTGACAAACAAGAAGGGCTGAGAGAGATTCTATTTCCAGCCTCTTCAGGAAACCTAACTTCAATTTGGCCACCTCTCCCTTGTTCCTGGATCTCTCCAGGGCAGTATTTCCAAGCAGCTTACACACTGGAAACCATGTTACAATGAGTAACCTGGATCAACCAGGGTTGACCCAGGAGGCCAGTCGCACCTGCTGGGAACCACCCCCTCCCCCGCTCACGGACAGGAGCCACGGCATCATTACCATCTTTGGTCTCCGGGATCTCAGGCTGGTAGCCGTCCATGGGGCCTCCACACTCGGAAGCCGACAGGTACTTCTCTGCTATATCTGGCTGTGGGTGAGAGAGAGAGATGAGCAGGAGCCACTGGCTGGGAACGGTTCCCTTGGAGAAATAATCAATGGCTCTCGGGTAGAGTCCGGGGGGCACCAGACCAAGCCCCCACTGGCACCCAAACTGCAAAGTCCAGGTCAGTGGCAGGGCACTGGCTTAGCAGCTCCCTGGGGCTCTCGAGAGCACCCACCTTCACCCTCCCTTCATGGGGTGCCCTGCCCCAGCTCAGAGCACCTTCCCATCCCTAGGCCAACATCTCATCTACAAGTCCTCCTAAGGGCTGCTCCTCCTCCTCAACGGTGGCTCTGATGCCGGTGGGAGGGCAGCTAGGCAGCCCCAGGGAAGTTGCCTCCAAGCTGGGAGCCACCCAAATCGGGAGCGCGAGGCGACCGTACAGCAACCCACCGGCCTCCGGAGGGGAGTATGCCTCGTACACGTGGGTGGACCACGAGTCCCGTCCTGACTCCCACACCCTGCAGCCTTGGCCGGTGCTCTGAGCCTCACTCCCATGCATGCCGGACAGGGACGATGCCCAGTGTGCATCTGCAGGGCTGCTGGGGACTAGAAACAGTTCCTAGAAAACTGTAGCTGCCACCGCTGCTAACACCCAAAGCATCCAGAATGTTCTGCCCAAGCCTCCTCTACAGGGCCTCTGGAGAGCCGGCTAGGGCCTCCCTGACAAGAGGCTCACAAGCCCTTGGTTCTCATCCCCGTTAGGAGCACTCAACTTCAACCCCAACCTGTGTTTTCCCATCAGTGCCCAAGGCGTGAACGAAAACAGTAAACGCCTCCACTCCAAGTCACTCTCCCGGGTTGTGGCCTCTCCCCAGGGCACGGCCAGTGCGTGCAGGGAACTAGGGCCTCCTCCCTGCCAAGCCCTCTGTACCTCTTGCTTTCCTCCCTGCCCAGGACGAGTACCCCAGGAGGAGACCCAGTGACCCTGTAGCTGTTGTGGGCATGCCTGGAGTTCAGGGACGCCCCTGCAGAGACTCAGGGACATGAGCCATGGCCTTGCATGCACACGAGGCTCCTCCCGCAGCTGGCATTCAACCCAGCTTCAGCGATCTTGACTCTTAAGGTCCCGCCAGGTCCCGTGCAGAGGAGCAGCCAGGCTGTTTTGGTGGTGGTGGTGGTTGGGTGGGGGGAGCAGCCTTGCGATGGCTCCCCTGGGAATTAGTGGGGCAGCAGAGCCACATAGGGAACCCTCCCTGCTGGGCAGTCACTCTGGCTCCCTAACACTTCCCCCTCAAGCAAGAAAGCACCTGAGGACCACACCAGCTTCATCCATTTTCCTGCCAAGCCAAAACTGCTTCCCTCATCCAGCCAGTGTATCTTCTTACTCTGTGGGCTGAAATTCAGAAATGCGGCTCCCAACTCCTCACTTTTGGCTGTCACGGGGAAGGAACTGCATGCTTCCCTGTCCCCCCAGGCAGGGCAAAGACTTACCTTCTGGCCAGGCGGGCGCTGGGCATCCGGGGTGTACTGGTTTCCCTCGGACGCCCCCTCGGAAGGCAGGCCGCTCACCTCCTGGATGACCTGAGGCCAGAGGAGAGCGATCAGCACAGGCCAAGGTCCCCGAGGCCCTCTGGCCACCACGCACAGCCAGAGTGATGCGGGAGATCTGGCAGCTGGGGAGGGGGGAGATGTGCCACTTCTAAGGAACAGAGAGCCACATCCATGCCCGCCAGGACCCCTTGTGGCCTGGGATGCAGCCGGGCAGGCCTTTCCTGCAGGCCCTGCAGCGTCCTGGGGCAAAGCCACCCCTCGACTCCACGAGCCCCCTCCCTGCCACCATTCCAGGCAGGGGTGCGTGGGGAATGCCTGCTTCTGCTGGGTGGTCCTCTGGCTTTGGGGGGGAGGGGCCGTGGGATTCTCACTGCCTGCTCCCCAGACTCATCTGCTGTCACACCAGCTGTCCCCAGGGCCACGACCCCCCCCCCCCGCCCCCCACCGGCACTCAGGGCTTGGGCTGCAGGCAGAGGGAAGGTCAGAGGCAGCTCTGATGTCACTGCATGGCGAGGACGGCAAGGTCCTTCCCACTTCTGAGCCAGGGGCCACCTCAGGGATCTCGGGGGGGGGGGGTGTCTCCCTGGACATGCACAGGTGCTCCGGAGCCACAGATTAGCAGACGCAACTTCAAAGAGCTCCCTTTTCAGTGTGCCTCGTGCAGTTTGTGGCCATGTGTTTGAAATGAGAACAAAGAACAAAAGGAAGGGCAGCCAGGGAGTCGTGGAAAGTTCTAGCATCTCTCACTTTGGGGCCCACTCTAGCTCGGGACTTCGGTGCACACTGGATATGCAACCCAGCACCACGGGAAGGGGCGGGTGGCTGGGATCTGCAGACAAGCCAAGCGACCTCAGGTCTAAGCGTCAGTCACCACCTCTGTAAGACGGGCACTCATGCACAGTGAGGTCTCAGATGGGGCAGGCCGTGCACCACTGTCCTCATTAGTCTGGCTGAATACATGCAGGCCCCTGCCCAAGGGAAGCGCCACCAGGCCAGGAGTTCAGGCTCCAGGGCTTTAGGGCACGCACTGGGTGGGTGGGTGGGTGGTGACGGGGTCTGCCTCTCTGGAGAAGCCCTGCCTGGTGTCCTCCTTTTCCGGGACTCTCACCCAGACTCAGCACCTCGCAGTCACTACCATCCCCCTACCTTATGCTGGCACAGGTGTGATTACGTGGGATTGGGACGCAGAGGCCCAAGGAAGGAAGACAGGCTTGACCAAGCTCCAGGAAGAGAGCCCTCGGCCCCAGCTGCCCAGCTCCTGCAAGAGTGGCAGCTTCTCCGAGCTGGGCACGGACAGCCAGTGCCACCTACATGACCCGGGAGGACGATTCCCTGCAGAGGCTGGACAGGTGGGCCAAGCCTCCTGAAAGCCTTCTTGTCTGGGGCTCTCGGGAGGAGGGCGTGAGAGTTTGAGGCAGGGAGGGCTGGGGGTTGGGGGAAGTAACCATGAGTCTGAGCACTTGGACAAACAGCGCTGGGAACCAGGAGCAAGAGCAGTGTGTGTGTGTGTGTGTGTGTGTGCATGTGTGTCTGCATGTACGTGTATGCAAATGTGTACGGGAATGCACAGTGAGGGAGGCTGGGGGGGGGGGGTTGGCATAAGGACTGGAGACCTGGGCAAGAGAGGCCAAAGCCCAACCAGAGCTCTGGGTCTGAGTCTGCTCTGCAACCCAGGACCGACTCTTCCCTCTCGGAGCCCTCAGCGCTCTCACCTACACCAGCCAAGTTCACAGAGCACTCAGTAGACTCCAGGGACAGCACTGGAAGGCACTGTGTGTGCAAGAAGGTACCCATCCAAGATCATTCAGCTAAAAAAGGGTCAAGTCAGGGTTTGAACCTGGAACCCTGGCTCTTAAATGCCCAGGCTTGGCCTTCTGGAGCTAACATGCCCCCAGAGCCCCCTATGAAGAACCCACAAGCAGTGCAGGGGCCTTTCCTGTTCTATGTCATTCTCTTTAACCACCTGAAAAACGTGCAGTAGGGACTGATGCACCTGCCACCTCCTCCCAGAAGCTTGGTTCCGCCAGGCCAGTGATTCTCAAGACATTTAGTGGGTTCACAAAAACAGCCCACCTGCTCCAAATCAGGGGTGCTCAGTGTTCAAGGTGGCCAGAGCCCTGGGCAGGTACTGTTTTCAGTCATGCTTTAATAAAGTAGGCCAGGGAGCCAGTGCTATGGCATAGCAGGTAAAGCCTCCACCTGTTAACGCCAGCACATCCCAAATGGGTGCCGGTTTGTGCCCCAGCTGCTCCACTTTCAATCCTGCTTCCTGAGTGGCCTGGGGACAGCAACAGAACATGGCCCAAGTGCTTGGGCCCTGACACCCACGTGGGAGACCTGGAAGAAGCTCCTGGCTTCAGCCTGGCCCAGTGCTGGCCATTGCGGCCATCTGGGGAGAAGACAAGCAGATGGAACGTGTGTGTGTTTGTGTGTGTGTGTGTGTGTGTGTATGTCTCTCTCTCTCTCTCTAACTCTGAGTTTCAAATAAATAAGTCCTTAAAAAAAAAAGGCCAGGTCTGTTTCTGATGGGCCCACCCCAGTGCTTATGCTAGCCAGGGTGGCAGGCAGGGCGGGATGGGGGCAAGTCCAGTGCTCCTACAATGGCAATGCATTTGCATGGTCACAGTGTGGAGGGGCCAGCAACTAGGAGGGGAAAGGCCTCTCATAGACCTCACGAGGGGCCTGCTGAGTTTGAAGACACTTCTGGAACTGTGGGTCCCTTTCCTGGTGCAAACCTTACACCTGCTGGAATCATCAAGCTCATCTTGAACCTGGGGCAGCTGGGCACGTGCCCAGGAGCTTCTCCATCACCACACCTTGGCTGAGTGCGGGCAGACGTGACCATGTGTGTCTGTAGTGGCAGGAAAGCCAGCACTATGGTCAGCCAGGCCTAGGACAGGAATCCAATGATGCCACTCACTTGACAGGTGGCCTTGCTTGGTTGCCTCTGCCCTCGGAGCCTTAATCTCCACTCCTATAAAATGGGTACATTCACATTGCCCACTACCCCCAGGGTGGTTAGCTGGTAATCTGATAAATACGAAACAAATGGCAGTGGCGTCTGTTGTTTTCCACTAAAGAGATAGGGGTGCCTCACTAGAAGCAAAAAGGCCAACAGAATCCAGCCACAGCCACGTCCAGGCCGCTGAAGATTCAGACTACGGGATAGCACCACCCTCACCTCCATGACACCGATGCCACTGCTTAGACCACAGCAAGCCCCGGGGACCCTGCACCATCGACCGCAGCGTGGGAGCTAGAACTCCGGCAGCCCCGGGCCGCGCCCCTGCTCCTGGGGCCCTCACCCTGAGCCACTGCTCGGCTTGGTCCCTGCTCTGCAGGCCCAGCACGATCACGTCGGCGTTCATGGGCGTGATCTTCAGCTTGTGCTCCTTCTTGCGCACTTGCTTCTCCTTGTGCACCACGCTGCTGCCCAGCAGGTTCACGTCCAGCTGAGGGCTGTGGTCCTTGGAGGATTTGTAGCACTGGGAGGGAAGAGACGAGAGAATGCTTGGCCAGGGGGGCCGAGTCAGGCTCTGCAAAGCCGGGGTCGCAGGACACTGCAGGACCCCCTGGAGCACGACTTTACCCCCAAACCAGAAGGCTGGACACCGAAAGGAGGCCCAGAGCCTTGACCTTGACCTTAATCAACAGCCCTTGCCCTCAACATTGGATTCTCTCCGTTCCCTTCCAGCCTCCTTCTCACTGCTGCAGGGCCCTGGGATAATCCAAATGGCAGGTGCTTTCTCCAGCCCTGAGGGGAGGGGTGCTCCCGGAGACACGCATGTGCTGGCTGATGACATCCCAGCCAACATGAGCCTCATGGATGAGGGGGAATCCTGCGAGAGGATATAGCCTGGGGACGTCGCAGCCATCTGCGTGCACGCCATGGAGCTCATGGGACAGCAAAATCACCTGGTGACGCAGTCACAGGGCACATCCCTGTCGTTCGTGGGAGCGCATCTGTGTCTCCCACAGACGCAAAGTGGAGCAATCACTTCCTGTTCCCCACCTCTCTGCACCCCGGCTTCCGCAGCAGACCACCCCCGGGTTACAAGAACCAAGCCTACTGCCTGCCTGGTGGGGAGGATGCCGAGTTAGCAGAGAGGAGGGGCTTTCTGAGAGCACTGGGCCCCCCAGCTGCTCGTTTGGAAAACGGGGTCCTTACCATCGTAAGGGGTGCAGAATGGGACCACCTGAAACAACATCTTCACAGAGCAGCGATGCAAAGGTATTTATGAGAATTCCGTGGGAACTCAAGGCAGCACATGAACTGAATTTTAATTTAAAACAACAGGAAGCAGGACTCTGGTCAGAGTCAGGGCTTCTGATTCCTCCATGAGACTGGACTTGGAATCAGTGACTTGAAATAGCGCAGGTCTGGGGAGGTGCTGATGACAGAAGTGGGGGTGGGGGGAGCCTGACTCGGCTCTGGTGCTCGGGACACAGAGAAGGGATGGGAGGGGGTGCAGAACGGGTCTGGCTCAACAAAGGGTGTATGGACGGGGGGGGGTGGGGGGCAGCGGTGGTCACCACCCTGCTTTGAGAGCCTGATGAAAATGACCAGGCCTCTCCAGTTCAGGAAAAACCCACTCGTCCCCACCCAGAATTCCCGGTCAGGGAGAAGTTCAAGTCTCCCACCATGGAAAGGCCCTCAGCCCCATCCCCCCATGGAGAACACACTGACCAGGAGCCGGGTGTCTCTGATGACGCACAGCTGCTTGGCCCACTGGCCCAGCCACTTCTTGCGCCACAGGAAGGCGCAGATGCGGGCATCACGCATCAGCTCGATGCTGGCCTCGGGTGAGGGCCACTGGTAGGGGGCCGCCTTGCCCTTGCTGCTTTCCTCTTCGTCGTAGGACTCATAGGAGCTGCTCACAGCCTCCCCGTCCTCTGCAAGGAGAACGGGCTCAGTCAGGGGCCCAAGAAAGCATGCCTGGTGGTGGTCAGGGTCGAGTTTGGGGGTAGGGACCAGCAGGACGTCTTCCCAGGGCCTGGCTGTGCCGTCAGCAGGCCACCCGCCTGCCACCCCGTCTGGTTTTTGCCAGGGTCAGAGGAGGGCGCGTTCACTCCGAACAGCCAGCTGCAGGAAATGAGTTTCTGGAGACGGTGGCCGCCTTCCCATCCCTAAGGACCCCTCTTGGTCATGGCACACTTTTTAAAAACCCGCTGTCATCCTTCAGAGTCTGTCCCCTGTCCCCTTTGCCTTCCTCTGCCCCTGGCAACCAACCAACCTCTCGTTCCTGCTGCTTCCGGAGTCCCCACACTCAGCAGGCACCCGCTGGGCACCACCTGCCTCAGTTTCCCGCCTCTGCCCCCACTGCCCTGCAAGAGCTCTGCTCCCTTCTGCAGGGCGCGCTGCTCTCTGCAAGGCCAATCAAAACCATGTGAGCATAATCAATCAATCAGTCAATCGGCCAGTCAATTGATCAATCAGTCAAGCAATCCCTGAAAAAGCAGGGCATGGAGGAAAGGGAACCAGCGCAGGATTCCTGGGCTCATCTGAGGCTCTGCATGGGAACCCTGTCTGCCACAACCCTGACGCTCCGTCTGGATTTCCCACGGACGGGGAACTCACTACCTCCATTCCCTCCCTGGGCAGCCCCAACAGTTAAGAGAGGGGCCCATCACCTACAATCACACACAGCAGCCCCACAGATGGCCAACTCATGGGCCCTCTGTCTCCCCAGAAGATTCCAGAAGCCCCCTTCTATCTATATGGTTCCTGTGTGCCATGGAAGCGGGACCACCCTTGGATCTGACTGCAGTAAACCAGAACAAGGTCACTGCTAGTTACTGTAGCGCCAGCGCCAGCGAAAATGCATTTTATTTTGTTACGATACTTCCAGAAATAACACTTTGAACATGTCATAGTAATTTTCTTCAAAAGCAGTGTGTTGATTCCCCTCTTTGTGGCTTAAGACAAACAGCTGCCCAGTTTATAATTTTCTGCTTATTGAACAAACAGATCAAACAGCGCATGCCACCCAGTGGGGCCCTGGTCTCTCGCAGGGCAGGCCTGTTAGGGAGCAACGTGGCAGCCTGCTTAATGGGCCATAAAACACCCACCCTCTGGTCCAACACTCCTAGTTCTGGGAGATTCTCCTAAGAAACTAGTGTTTTGGCCAGCGCCGCGGCTCACTAGGCTAATCCTCCACCTGCAGTGCCGGCGCACCGGGTTCTAGTCCCAGTGGCGGTGCCGGATTCTGTCCTGGTTGCCCCTCTTCCAGTCCAGCTCTCTGCTGTGGCCTGGGAAGGCAATGGAGGATGGCCCAAGTGCTTGGGCCCTGCACCCGCATGGGAGACCAGGAGGAAGCGCCTGGCTCCTGGCTTCGGATTGGCGCAGTGCGCCGGCCGTAGCAGCCATTTGGTGGGTGAACCAACAGAAGGAAGACCTTTCTCTCTGTCTCTCTCTCTCTCACTGTCTAACTCTGCCTGTAAAAAAAAAAAAAAAAAAAAAAAAGGAAAGAAACTAGTGTTTAAAGCAACAGGCGAGAGGAATGTTCCACGCGAGAGAGGACATTCACGCAAGTGCTGATCAACAGCAGAAGGTTCCGGCTCAGCAATGAGTGACTTCCTTCATGGAGGAGCACACCATGCAGCCATGGTCAATGACAACTCTGCGAGCTGGTCTGCAAAGCCAGATCCTCAGACATGACGCCGCACGAGAAAGCATAACTAGAACAGCCCACGCGGACAGGGCAGCTCTAGAGGGCAACAGAGGGAACTTGAAACAGTTGATCTGATAGGGTTCTAGGACTGGTGATTTTGTCCGTATTGCATTACTGTACAGCAAGTGAAGGGGCCGGCACTGTGGGACAGTGGGTTAAGCTGCTGCCTGTGATGCTGGCATCCCATGTGAACGCTGGTTCAAGGCCCAGCTACTCTGCTTCTGATCAGTTTCTTGCTAATGCACCTGGGGAGGCAGTGGAAGACAGCCCAAGTGCTTGGGCCCCTGCCACCTACATGGGAGACCTGGATGGAGCTCTAGACTTCTGGCAGCAGCCTGGCCCAATCCTGGCTATTGTGGCCATTTGGGGAGTGAACCGGCAGATGGAAAATCTCCTCTCTCTCTCTCGCTCTAAGTTTGTCTTTCAAGTAAGTCTTCAAAAAAAAAAAAAAAAGTAAATGAAATAAAAATGACATAGTATCACTGGGCTTCTTCCTTCAGGGACACAAAAGATCGGAAGGAAGCGACATGGTACAGCAGGAAGAAACTGGCTGAGTCCCCGCTGCTCTGTGCATCTGCGGCTGCCCCGTGTCCCATGGAGAATCCCAACACCTGCCCATCCTCCTCCATGGGGCACCTGCTCACTGAGCTGAGACAGCACATCTCAGGAGCTGGAGTCGCTGGAGAAACGCAGGGCAGACATCCTAAAAATCTTCCTGACCCTGAAAGGGTCCCGGCACACCACGCGTGGCGGGTGTTCTGAATTCAGATCCCCGGCTTCCAAGGCCGAGGGCCAGGGTGCACCCCCATCCCCATGTCCTGCAGGATGTCCTGGGAGCCCAGGGGAGAGAGCCATGCACACGCGGGGACTTCCAATCATGTGTCCCAAAGCCACAGGCAGGGGGTCTGTGGAAGGCAGCGTAAGTCACTCATCTGGAAGAATGACACACGGCCGTGCACATGCAGGACACATGCATGTCCCCAGGGCAGGCACCCATCTCTGAGAGCAAGCAGGCAGCAGGCAACTCCGGCTAAGCAGTACCCAAGGTGATTGTGGCGTAAATGACTCCTTCGGGCACCTGCACCCATCTGGGAACCTCAGTAGGGAGAACTCGGCCAGCATGACCTTCACGATGTCCAGAGGCACAGAGGCAAGAGGAGAAAGATAAGATGAGGACAGGGACCTGCCCAAGAGCAGAGACACAGAGAGACAGAGAGACCCAGGCACGGCCACAGGGTCCCCGCAGCTAGTGCTGGACCTGGGGGGTGGGGTGTGCTCAGCAGGAGAGGCCACAGCCTGGCCAAGGATGTCATTTCTCAGCCCTCTTTCTGCCCAGAGGTGACCACGTGACCACCAGTCACCCACAGGACACGGGCAGAAGTAATGGCGCCCCTCCTGGCTGGCACTTCCAGGAAGCTGATGGGAACTCTGCTGTCTCTCTGCTGAGTCCTGGGGGTCCCTGGGCTCCTACCTGAGACACAGCAATACCCACGCTGACTGCTACGTGAGGGAGAAACAGGTCTCTGCCGAGTGATCAGAAACTGAAACTGGGGTCACTTATCACAGCGCTGGCATCACCCCAGCATGAGACATTATAAGTGGCACGTGTGACATCTCGGGCATGCACAGGCCACCAGGGCGATCACTCAGCAACTACTCGGATGGGGACCCAAGCCCAGGGCAGCTGTATGGGGCAGGGGATACTACTGGGACCGCAGGACAGAAGCCCACACAGCTGGCCTTTGGCAGGAAGTAAGCTAGCTGGCTGTGTCAACCATCGACGCCCGGGGCTGGACCCTGGCCCTCCTTCCTCCTACCATAGCATCATGCCTGCTGCCCAACCAGGTGTGGGGTTGCAGCCAGCTGGTCACCCAAGTGCAGCCCTCCCTGTGTGCCAAGTGTGACCACTTCTCCCCAAGTCACCCCGATTCTGTTGGAGGCAATGCACCCCTGCCTTTAGCACACTCTGGATTTCCTCGTTCATAGAGCTTCCTGGCTGTCCGGGCAGCGGCCCCTACCTACCTAGCCCTGGCTACAGCCAAGGTGAGCCACAGTCAAGAGACAAATCCCAAGAAGCCCAGTCTCTCTGACCACTTGTTTTTATCGAGATGCGGTGTCTGTACCACACACAGGCTCGCAGGTGTGTCCAGGAGGCAGGCCCCGGCAGGTGCAGGCCACGCCCGAGAGACAGACCCGGGACACACGGAGGTGCTCACCGCGTGAGTCACCGTTTCCAGCTTCAAGACGCGCCTGGACACAGTGCCGCGCCCTGGGTTTTGGTCTGATGTCACAGCCCCCACGTGGAAATCCACCTTCCCCAGGCTGCGAACCACTGGCCAAGGACACAGAGTTGCAGCGTGAGCCCCAACCACAGAGGCCGGTCACCCAGTGCCCGGGCTCAGTCGCCGAGCAGCCTTCCCAGGGCCTGCAGCCTCATTCGGAGAGAAGCCAAAGCCCTCAGTGCAGCCCCTCTCCTGCCACTCCTCCTTACTCACCTGCTCCTGCCACGCTGGCCTCCTGGTCGGTCCTCAAATATGCCAAGAGCTCTCCTGCCTCAGGGCCTTTGGGTATCCTGTGCTTTCTGGAAGGTTCTTCCTGCAGGGCTCTGCAGACCCAGTCCCACCTCATTCAGGGATCTAACCAAAGTCTGACCATCATGGAGGCCTTCCTTACCTGCCTAAAGTCACCACCCACTCCTGCTGCTGCAGCCCAGCCCCTGTTTCCTGTTCATCCTGACACTCACCTCTACCCACAGCATTCTAGCTTTACTTGCTGTCTGTCTGCCATCCCTGAACCTGAGTGGTGGGATGGCTGGGTGCGTGTCCCTGCCTCGTGGTGGGAGCCGCATCACCAAGAGCCCATTGAGACAACGTGCACCCTGAATCAGCCTCAGCCTGACCTCCACTTCCACCGCTTACCAGGGCGGCAACACCCTGTGGCCCACGCCTCTCCTCCGCCACCCTCCTGTGCTCAATCCAGCAACGTCCAGACAGAAACACAGAAAACGTCAGACACAGGAAAGCTGCCCTCGGGTGCCATCCCTGCCTCTCGGCAGGGGGACAGGCTCTGCTGTCAGTCTCAGCTCCTGCGCAGACTCAAGGCCAAATGTCCTGTGGCCGGTGCTCCACTTGGGCCATGGTCTCTGCCAACAGCAGCCCAGCCCAGGGTGAGCACGCTGGGCCCGAGCAGATGAGTCGGGGTCCGGGCTGTCCTCTGTCATCCATCAGGAAGCAGTCCGTGTCCCCTCCCCCCAATCCTACCCCCGCCCCAGAAGCTGAGACGCACCATTGAGGGACACGTCATACGGCTCCGCCTCCTCATAGTAGCCCTCCGGGGACTCGATCTTCGGGACAGTGAGCTGCTTCCGTTCTGGAATCTGTGGCGTGAACAGATAAAACAGGCAACTTCACTTACGATGCGCTGGAAGCAACCTGCAGTTAACCCTTTGGGTGGGACGAGGCAGAAGCCCAGAGGGAAAGCATCTAACTTCGAGGGAGAATGTGGCAAATCACGACTCCATCTGTCACCCAGGCCACAGGCTGCAGTGCGGCCAGCTGCAGGGCCGTGGTGTCTTGTCTAACCCGGCCTTGGCTTTCTCCTATCAAAACGAGCCTCAGCGCCTACAGCACACACACGATGTGATGATGCATGGATGGATAATGTGCTTAAGGGTCCAGCGGCGTCAGGCTGGTGTGGTAGCTGCGTGGCATTTCAACAGAAAATACTTTCTAAAAATACAGCGACTAACCGATGGCACGTGGAGGAAGACGACCAGGTTTCTAAATCCCAAATTCTTCCCACAATGCAATTCAATCCTTTGTTCAGTAAATTAAGAAACATTTTTAAACAGCCATTTGAGAGGCAGAGACAGAGAAAACTACCTGCTGGTTTACTCCCCATATGCCTCCAGTGGCCGGAGCTGGGCCACACAAAGCCAAGAACTAGGAATGCGACCCAGGGCTCCCCCGTGGGTGGCAGGAATCCAACTTCTTGAGCCATCATCACTGCCTCCCAGGGCCTGCAGGAAGCTGGATCAGGAGCCAGGGGCAGGTACTGAACTGATGTGGGACACAGGTATCTTAACTGCTAGGCCAAATGTCCACTCTTTGTTCGATAAATATCAATGGCTCTCATGCACAATCAGACTTCAGGAGTCAGCCCCAGGGAAGGCTTAACCGAGTGGCAAACGTTTAAGAGCTCCTGACCCAGTGCATTGCGAGCAGTGCCACAGAGACAAAATCAAAGTCCCATGGGAGCCAGAGGGGGTGTGAGGAATGCTGGGGACCAGGGCAGGGAGCTGGGAGGATGGGCTCTTTGTGTGCTGAGTCTCAGACGACCCTGACCTTGGCAGTGGCAGGGGGTGGGAGCGCGGTATGTGAGCAAAGAACACAGGCAATGGCGTGGAAGCGGTTTGGGTAGGGAGGCAGTTAGTGGACAGGAGCTGAGGTCTGGCAGCACCACCCTGCTGCGGCCGCAGCTGACCTGCCACAGGAGGGTTGACCCGTGCAGCCAGGGCCAGGCCCCCCGACCCCTACGACAGCCTGGTCTGCATCACCCAAACCTCCCTTTCTGTGCGCCTTCCAAGGATCACCAAGTCCCCCTTCTGTGTAGTAGAAACCACAAGTTCCACAATGCTGCAAACTTATAACCAGCACCAGCTGGAAACATCCGAAATGGCTGCAGGCTTTAGGTCATTATAATAGAATTAGCATGGGCCTGGCGCTGTGGTGTAGCGGGTGAAGCTGCCGCCTGCAGTGCCGGCATTCCATATGGGTGCCGGTTCGAGTCCCAGCTGCTCCTCTTCTGATCCAGCTCTCTGCTATGCTTTGGGAAAGCAGTGGAAGATGGCCCAAGCCCTTGGGCCCCTGCACTCGTGTGGGAGACCCAGAGGAAGCTTCTGGCTCCTGGCTTCAGATCAGTGTAGCTCTGGCCGTTGCGGGCGATTGGGGAGTGAACCAGTGGATGGAAGACCGCTTTCTCTCTTTCTCTGCCTCTCCTCCTCTGTGTAACTCTTTCAAGTAAAATAAATAAATCTTTAAAAAATAAATAGGGGGCTGGCGCCCTGGCACAGAGGGTTGACACCCTGGCCTGAAGTGCCAGCATCCCATATGGGCACCAGTTCTAGTCCCGGCTGCTCCTCTTCCGATCCAGCTCTCTGTTGTGGCCTGGGATAGCAGTGGAAGATGGCCCAAGTCCTTGGGCCCCTGCACCCACATGGGAGACCCGGAGGAAGCTCCTGGCTCCTGGCTTCGGATCGGCGCAGCTCCGGTCGTTGTGGCCATCTGGGGAGTGAACCAGCGGATGGAAGACCTCTCTCTCTGTCTCTACCTCTCTCTGTAGCTCTGTCTTTCAAATAAATAAAATAAATCTTAAAAAAATAAGAATAAAAATAAATAAATAAAATTAGCATGGTTGGCAGTCCCACTCCCATCACGTACCTAAAGCCATGATACTCCTGAGATTTCTGAAAAAGGACATGGAAATGGGTGGCACCGAAGGCCTGCTTACACCCTGTCCCTTCTTTGAATATTCAGTGAAGCCCCACCCCGGACACCACCCCCTAGGCCAGACCTGGCGGGTCACTGGAGGGCTTTTTGTCCATTTCTCCCTCTCTCGCGCTCTCGCCTGCACCTACTCCTCGAGTGGGCACTCCTCCTTTGCTCCACACAAACCTGCTTTCCTGCACATCTCTACGCCTCCACCTTGGATTCTTCCACGTGTGCAGGAAGAGCTCGGAATAAGCCAAGAGCCGAGTCCTGCGTGGCCTGGAGTCGAAGTCTATTTCTACAGGCCCTAGAGTTACTGCGACTTGAGTTAAATCCAGGCTTCAGGGTCTCGGAGATGCAACCCTGGGTATGTGGCAGCCTCTCTGAGCCTTGTTTCTCTTCCCCCTACAACAGGAGTCACACTAGGGCTGTCTGGAGGACTCACAGTCAGACGAGACACAACCATGCTTCCCCAGGGCCCGGCCCATGCTAAACCAGAGGCTGCCGCGGTCACTGTAGGGAAGCCACCACAGCACAGGGGCCGACAGGTGGGGCGGTGAGGGTGCCCGTGGTGGCAGGAGCTGAGTCCCTGGGCTGCAGCGTGCAGGCTGGGACAGGTCTCCCTGAAGAGGGCTGGCAGGGGTCAGGCCTCAACCTGGGTCCAAGCACAGACCTTCCTGCCTGCCCTGGCCTCCTAGCACCAGTACAGGAACAAGTCACAGAGGCAGGCTCTGACCAGCTTTCAGCCCTCCCGAGAGAGCAGCACCCCTCGTAAACAGGCACGCCACCATTCAGCCGCTTCCTACGCAGATGGGGCACTGTGCCAGGCTGGCAGGAGCAGCTGCTGAAAGGAGACAGGCGTGATGTGCACTTCCTGAGGGTCAGGCCCTTGCACAAAGTGGTCCACAAGCCACAGGTGCCACCACTAGCCTGGCAGATGGCCCCACTCCCTCGTCCATTCCCAGACCCCTGGCCAGCCTGCAGCTTGCAAAAGGGCTCTGGGGCCTAGCAGTGGTCCTCCGAGAGCCAGTGTCCTGGAGTTTGGGGTCAGGGTGCACACATTCAGGGTGCACGCCTCCAAGGAGCCCCATTCCCACCAGGGAGTGCCAGACCCTCTTTCTGCGAGGAGGTGAGTCCCAGCTGGACAGCCTGAGACACCCGAGATCCGGCTCTGGGTCCCGGCCTGCAGACAGAACAGGACAGGGGCAAGGAAGCTTTCTGCAGCAGCTGCCTGTGGTCACCCTCACTCGGTCCAGGGCCTGCCACTGTGGTCACCCTCATTCCAGGGCCTGCCACTAGGGTCTGAGGCCCTGTCCCAAGTACAGCACTGAGCAGTGCTTTCCAGGAGTCCCCCCACGTCCCTCCCTGCCTAGTCTACTGCAAGTGGCTCAGTGCAGGGGGCTGCATGGTGCAGTGGGGAGGAGTCTAACCTCCCAGGCCAGGTTAGAGATCTTCCACCTGCTGCTTCACTCCCCAAATGTCACAATGGCCAGGGCTGGGCAAGCCTGGGCCCAGGAGCTTCTTCCAGGTCTCCCATGTGGGTGCAGGGGCCCAAGCACTTGGGCCATCTTCCGCTGCTTTTCAGACCACTAGCAGGGAGCGGGATTGAAAGAGGATCAGTGGAGGGGCCAGCTCTGTGGTGCAGCGGGTTAACGCCCTGGCCTGAAGCGCCGGCATCCCTTATGAACGCCGGTTTGAGACCTGGCTGCTCTACTTCCGATCCAGCTCTCTGCTGTGGCCTGGGAAAGCAGAAGATGGCCCAAGTCCTTGGGGCCCTGCACCTGCGTGGGAGACCTGGAGGAAGCTCCTGGCTCTTGGCTTCAGATTGCCGCAGCTCCGGCCGTTGCGGGCGATTGGGGAGTGAACCATTGGATGGAAGACCTCTCTCTCTCTCTCTCTCTCTCTCTCTCTCTCTCTCTCTCTCTCTGCTTCTCCTCTCTCTGTGTAATGCTTTAAATAAATAAATCTTAATAAAATACAAGAGGAGCAGTGGGGACATGAACTGGTGCCCACACAGGAGCGGCTGTTGTAGGCAGCAGCTTTATGGGCTAGGCTACAATGCTGGTCCGCCTGGCTGTTTTAATTACCATCGTTATGATGGTGACTATGACACGAAGATGCAGAAGAGCCTTGATGGGCAAACCTGAAGCAACTTTCTGACTGTGCAGAGAAGAGACAACAAAGGAAAGGCCCCTGGTGGCTTTTTTTCTTATTTTTTTTTAGGTCAGCAATTTTTTCTGGAAAGAACCAATGTTTTAGGGATCTGTAAGCCATTTCGGGTCTCTTCTCCCTGCTCCCAGCTCTACAGCTGTAGCCCCACCAAAGCCTTCCCCAGACAATGCTTACTCAACAGCTGGCTGCGTTCCAATGAAACTTTACTGGCAGCAGCAGGTGGTGGGATGGATTTGGCCATCAAGCTCTGATTCAGACTGTTCACAAGAGCTTAGATAAGGAGCGGCCCAGGTGACCTGAGGCACCCCTGCAGCCCTAAGCAACCCATCCCGGAGGGCACTGTGGAAGGATCCCAGATGGGGGTAGTGGAGAGGCCCCGCCCAGCCTCCCCGCTGACCATGGCAATGTCCTTCCAGGGAGGACGCTGCTTCGTCCACAGAGCAGGTCACTTAAGACCAGCACCAAGGCGTGTTCAGGCCTCACTGGGCAGATGGGCGGAGCAGGCTGAGCTGGCCAGCAGCAGCAACAGCGGCCAGCCCGCATCTGTTTCTCCTGCAGTGACCACAGCACCTGGCTGTGCACACAGCAGCCTGGAAAGGCCACAGCTGCCTGAGTCACTGTCCACACCCACAGACTTGCTCCAGACCTCTGGCTGCCCCTTCTGTGGCTGCACAGGGCTGCTCTCCGCTGAATCTCTAGGGGCACAGTGAGGCTCCAAGCTACCCTACAAAGAACCAATGTTTGTGGCCAGCAAGCACCCTGGGCCTGGGAGAGAGGCCATAAACCTGGCCAGCCAGAGGCACAGACGACCCCAGGCCAGCATCTACTTCTTCCGTGGCCACCAGGGAGTCCAGGGCCATCAGGGAGCTGGGGGACAGCACTCAGGTGCATGGACCTCCCTGGAACTCAGAGCTCTGGGGTCACCAGAGAAGGGAAGGTTTTCTGTGTGTGAGGACAAGAAGCTACAGGGTCCCTCCCGGCTCATTCCTGGGATTGGAGCTGCCGTGCCTCTGCCCTGCGACACTGCTGACTCTGGAGTTCTCCTCCCCCTTCGGACCCAAAGACACAGCTCCGCCCTGATCGCAATCCTCTGGGCGGCTTGCACTGGGAGTTACGGCTGCTTCAGTCCAGACCTGACCAGATGGGGCCTGTGGGAGCGAGGACACATGTACAGGTGTGTGGCAGTGAGAAGAGAATCCTGGGGTAATTCCAGCCCTGCTTCACACCACATCCAGAACCCCCTGGGATAGAGGCGCCTAGGACAGAAGTAGGAGGTGCAGCCCACACCCCGTGTCCTTCTCAGCCGCGCAGGTGCACGAGGAAGGAGGGAGCTGGCTACAGGTGAAATTTGCCGGCTCTGCTGGGAGCTTCCTGGAGACTGTCCACAGGAACAGCGACCACACCTCTGCCAAGCTACTCTGGGCTCGTGCTACTCCTAAGAGGTGAAATTTTCCCCAACTCCAGCCCCAAGACACAAGCCTCTCCTGTCGTGAGAAGCAAGAGGCCCCCTGTCACAGATGGTACAGGAAGTGTGGTCTAGTGGGGGGTTCACAGGCCCTCCCTTCCTTTGCTCGAGACCCTCGGTGCTAATGTCACAGAGCTTGGCAGTGACGTAGTAAAAGCCAGAAGCCCAGGGGCTCACCATGACCCCAGGAGGTGAGAAGTGTTAAGCCAGCACCAGGCCCTGGGCCTCTCAGTCCACTGTAAAACCTGGGTTTGCAGAACCCTTGGTGCTTAGCGCTACTGAGAACTGCCTGGGGATGCCCCTACGCACCAGGTGTTGACCATGAGCAACTGCCACTTCACCACTTGGCAAAGCCAAGGTGCCTGGGTCAGGAGCAGACGCTGGATTCAGTACAGCAAAGATCCAGGCCTGGCTCACAACAGCCACCTTTCCAGGCCTAGCACCCAGAGAGAAAAACCCTGGAATACACTGGAAACCCTTCAGTCACAACATCACTGCGTCTCTCATGACGTTAGGTCTCCCAGCAGTGGGACAGGAGAACCACACACTGCCGTGCAAGCGAGGGGAGCCTGCAGCAGGAAGAAACACGACATGAACCCTTACTGTGCTACAGGGACACAGATGTATCAAGGAGGTGGCAGGGGGCCTGGAACCTGCATTCCGGTCCTGGCCTTGCACCTCCCAACTACAGGACCTGGACCGCAGTGCTAAATCCAGGAAGCTGCTTAAAGAAGCAATGACAAAACACCCATCCCCCGAAGGATGGTGGGGAGGACGGTGTTTGCAAGCATGGAGTGGACTGGAAGGTTGTGGGCTGGGGTGGACACTGGCACTGTCCAGCATCACAGGAAACACCCAGGGATTCAGGATCAGTCCACCCATTGTCTCCCCCAGCCTGAGATGAGGCGTGTCCTGACAGCTGTCACCCAGCTCACGGGGTCTCATGCATCGGGACTTTGTCCCAGGGACTTCAGGACTGCCAATCGCTGCATGCTGTGGCTGCAGGAGGGAGTGGCTTGAGGAAGCCTGCTGCCCCTCCACAAAAGGGCGGGATCAGTCCAGAGCCATTCTGGGGTCAAGAACCCCTCCGTGGAGACTTGAGCCCACAGAGCAGGGGAGAGGTCACTGGGCTGGGCCCTGCTGCTTACAGAAACCCTTCCCAGTTGTAGCCCTGGAACTTCTCTAGGAATCCCCCAACATGCCCTGGGGGAGAAAAGAACCTGAGAGCAAACTCCGACCCCACCACCCAGAGGCTACACAGGATCAGGCTTCCTCGTCCACAGTGCAGGCATACTACTCCCTTCTTTGTGAAATCCTAGCCCAGTGTGCTGCACAGCGCTAGCCCAGAGCACAGACCACCAGACAAGACAAGTGCGAACAATCCCTCCACTTAAATGCTAGGAAAGAAGGGCCAGAGACCTTAAATAATGCCCTCAAGTCAAAGAGTTAGTACCTGCCGGGGCTGGGACTAGAACCCAAGTCTGTGTGATTCTATAATTCCATCCACGAATCTACCCATCAATCTACCCATGCATCCACCCACTCATCTAAATGAACAATGTTTGCAAATGGCCTTCTGTGTGCAGACACTGGACACAAAGTAAACAAGAGACACCGCCCCTGTCCCGGGGAGCTTACCTCTGGTAGAGGAGACAAACAACAGACCAGATGGTTTCCATGGTGGCAGGTGCCATGGAGGAGTAACTGGGTGGGGACAGATAGCACTGGTGGGGGGGGGACCAGAATGGCATGCCTCACTTAACCAGGTCAGTGAAAGTCTATCTAGAAACTTCTGAGAAATGAGGACACGCCAGTCACCAAAGAGCCAGGGGCTCAAAAAGTGCCAAGGGAGGAGCAACCACAGTGGTACAATCCAGGAGCAGATGGCCGGCCAGCGAAGAGCCAGGGTGATGAGGCTGGACGTGCAGCTGGGCCAGACTGTGCAGGCAGGCCCTGGAGCTGTTAAGGCATTGGGGATGTTTTCTTCTAGGTTCACAGAGAGCTGCTGGTGGGTTTCAGACAGGAAGTGCAGTGTTGGGTTACATTCTTGAAAGGTCACAGTGGCCCAAGCCAGTGACCACAGCTATCTATGGCCCCTGCGCAGGTGGCACCCTCAGCACCCGGACCATGGCAGCCCTGGGCAAACAAATCACCTGCGGGCAGGGTTCCTTGGCTCTGTCTCTCCCAGGGCCCTGCCCCAGGTGCCAATCACAGCAGGTGCCCATGCCACATGCCTGATAGGCTGACACCTGGGAGAGTGACTGGAAGTTCCAGAGCCCCATCAGGGAAGTCAGGGTCCCGGACTGACACTCACGATCTTAGGTGGCGGGAGGTCCGGAAGGCTCTTCTGAGGGGCCGAGGCGTGCTGGCTGGGCTCCCCGTTGGTGAGTGGACCCTGCTCCGTGGGCGCTGTGGGCAGCAAGAGGAGAAAGCCTCCGTGAGGGACGGCCAGCCCCATGGCAGGGTAGGGTCATTACCTAGGAATGTCTGGTCACACGTTCCAGAGAGTTCTATGTGAGCAGGTGTCAATTACCCGGGCAGGCGGTTCCTGGAGCCAAAGTTGTTTTCCTCCAAGAATAGGACGCAGTAGCATTGCAGCCACAGACAGATTCCTTGGAAGGGACTGGCTCTGGATTTCTGGCAGGCTCCACCCCCTACCCCCCACCACGTGAAAAACAAGTCTGGCCGCAGAGCTCCAGCCCGCAGAGGAGCTGCCGTGGTCACTATATTGAGCCACTCTCGGCACTGACCCTGCAATTATAGCTTTTTCTTCCAACAGTTCCTTCCCTCAGAAGGCCAGCGGCCCGGGGCAGGGGGACACTCTGGTCTGGGGCTCTGTTGTGCCTTGGGCTTGGTGGTGGGACAGGAGGTGGCAAGGCCACACCGAGGAAGTGAGGCCGCCAAACCTCTGCACACTTGCGGACGGGCACGAGGGCCCTTAGGAGATGTTTTAGCCGGCCTTGCTGGCCCCAGGGAGGCCAGGCTGTGGCAGCTGATGTCTCCAAGGGAAGCCCTTAACAGAAGCGAGCGCTTGTGGGGCTGCGATCTTTCTCCAGCCTCCGGCCTGGGAGTCAGGAGATGGAGTTGCTCCTGCCCCCTCCTCTGCAATGAGGCGGTTCTGAAAGCCTCTGGGCCTGCCGGGTCCTGCCGGGTCCTGCCAGACCCATCCCGGAGGTGTGAGAAAGAAGCGCCGGTACCACTGAAGGCACCACCCGTCCCTGCCACGGGAGAGAGGACGCCATGCCCGGCAGGCACCCTTGCCATCACCTTCAGATATCACGGCAGTCCCCGCGGCCACCCTATCCCCTCCCCTCCCTGCCCAGGCTCTGTCCAGGGCAGAAAGCCGGACCCCCGGGATCTGCAGCACACACAGCCTCCGCCTTCCTAGAACATGTGAATTAGGACTTCCTGTTCCTGGCATGATGCTGGGAAAAGCTAAGATTTTAGGGACAGATTTCTTCTCCAGTGGGCCAGGGGGTGGTGGCTTGCTGAAACATCCCAAAATACCTCAGCCCAAAATACCCTCCGACTAAAATGTGGCTCCCAAAAATAACTCCCGGGGGCCTGCCACGTGTTGGCTGGGCGGGCGGAGGAAGTGAGCCCCGATCCTGCCCCGTCCCGGGAACTGGCGCAGCCCCTACCTTGGTCTTGAGACTCGGCGTCCTGCGGCTTGTGCACTGTCACTTTGTTCATGTAAATGTACTCCTCATCAGAACCTGTGGGAGGAGGATGGCACTCAGTGACCAGGGAAGGGGAGGGGCTGGCGGAGAGCCAGCATCTGCCTGGCGACGCTGTCCTGAGCTCGGGTTCTGCTGAGCGCGCTCACGGAGTCTGTCGTACACTCGACAGATTTCCAAAACAGAAATAAGCGGATGACTCCTGGTTTCCCAGCCTTGGGTAGACAGGGGGAGTGGGGAGAAAGGTGAGGTGCAGAAGGGGAGCTTCTGGGGTAAGTTGAAAGGCACCCATTCCTCAGGGATTCACCCCGTGGATCCTAGCACCCTGGCATCCTAGCATTTCATTTAGACGGTCAAATCTTTCCTATTTGTCATTCTCACTCTAGTCTGAATTACTTGCACAGGCTAATCAGAGTTGATGTTCAGGTAAGACAGTCATTCCGAGGATCTGGAAGCTCAGCTCCCAGGCCCCCAGGTGGGGTGTCACTGGGGAAGTAGGAGGCAAAAGAGCCAAACCATAAGAGCTTTGAGTATAAACAGGTGAGCATGCTGGGAATCAGAACGGGGAAGCCCGCAGCCACCTGCTGTGCCCTGGGGATTGCACCCTGCAGTGGCACCACCCACTCCTGTGCAAGTGAGGTCACCCTGCAGAGCTGGGGGCCAGAGGCAAGCCGGCCTCCCAACCCTTGCATGGTTTCCAATCCCCCAAGGAGCCTTCTGTGGAAGCCTTGGGAGGAGGCTCACCCAGTTCCTCCTCTGCAAATCCCGCCTGTGTTTCTTTTGTAGCCCTTAATTTACATTTCCTAGAAACTTGTGGCTGATAAATTCCAGTGGTCGGAGACCGAGTCACTGAGCCAAGGGACCTGATTCAAGTCCTGGCGAAGGAAGCGGCTCAGTGTCAGCCTGTTCCAGAGCCAAAGGCCGCCAGACTCTGGCCAGCAGGCCAGCAGACTGGGAACCGGGAGGGACGGGGTGGCTGGTTGGGTCCCCATTCCCTGGCCACGGGACTGCCACCTCAGTAACGTTACCCCTGGAACCAGGGCCGCCAGAGTTTAGGGAGAGAACAAGGAGGGACGGATGGATTTACCTACAACCTGCACACTCAGCCGCAGAGGGAGCTGGGCAGTCCCTTCTCCCACATGTGGCTCAGAGGAAAGTGCTCAGCAGGGGCAGGCTGAAGACAAGGCTCTGCCATCAACGACGTAACTGCAGGCAGAACACGGAACCCTTGCACTCGGTGTTCTTGACCACGTGGTAGAGCGAAGAAGCACGCTGAAACGACCTGACTCGTAAGGTGTCAAGAACAGGGAACTCAAATATGAGCAGAGTTGAAAAAGTGAGATACTCTTGCCGCAAACAAAGATGGCAAATGACAGCCAGCAATACGGGAAGCTGCCCAAAGCCTTCACAGTAGGAAACTGGTCAAACCAACCATGGCCCGTGCACGTACACGGCTGGATGCCACCTTATGAGAAATAGATTTGGGGTGGGCAGATGGCCTAGTGGTTAAGACACCACTTGGGACGCCTTCATCCCAGACTGGAGTGCCTGGGTTTGAGTCCTGGCTGTGCTTCCAATTCTAGTCTACCTTGGGAGGCAGCAGGCCGTGGCTCGAGTACTTGGGTCCCTGCCACCCATATGGAAGACCAGCCGTTAAAAGCATCTGGGGAGAGGGCCAGTGGATGGGGGCTCTCTGTCTTCCTGTCTCTCTGCCTCTGAAATAAATAAGTAAAATTTAAAGAAATAAGCAGGTTACCAGTGAGTGTGTGAACCGGCAGAGCCATGTGGGAGATGATTTTGGGGGACAGGATACACGTTCATGTTCTTTGTCACAGTACTTCCACTGCCAGAACTGTACCCCACAGACACATCCCAGCACAGAAAGGAAATCTTTGAGGATGTTCCTTGCAATAGAGTATGAGCTTTTTTTTTTTTTTTTTAAAGAATACAACTTGAACGTCCATTAACAGGGAGGTGACTGAACAGCGGGGTTCACCCATCCATCAGTGGATATCACTCAACTGCGAAAAATAATAAGGCAGCTGTTCATAAAGATAGCTTGGACCTGGAGCCGAATTAAAAGATCAAGTTTCAGAACAGCAAAAAAAGGATAATGAAGAACAGAAAAGTATGTCAACTGTCAACAGGTGGAAATGTGTGCATGCAGCCATTCTTTTTTTTTTTTTATTTTCATTTTACTTGAAAGGTAGAAGGAGAATGAGAAATCCTCCATTCGCTGGTCCACTCTCCAAATGCCTGTATCCTCCAGGCGTGAGCCAGGCCAAAGCCAACAGCCTGGACTCCATCTCAGTACTGGACTCAGGGGCAGGGACTCAGTACTTTATCACCCGCTTCCTGCTGGGCTGCGCATTAGCTGGAAGCTGGATCCGAAGCCGAGGAGTGAGGACTCAAACCAAGCACCCTGCTGCAGGGATGTGGGCATCCCAAGTGATGACTCACACACCGTGCCGACCACTCACCCTCGTCCGCAGCATTCTACGTGTAAAAATAACGTAAACACACGTGCAGAGGCAAACCATCGCTACACAAACACGTCAGGACGACACTGCTAAGGGACAGAGGAACACGGTGGCCAGCGTTCATCTTCTTCACTCCTATTCCTATCGGCTCGCGCTCCTGTACTGAACAATCAAAGGCAGGGAGTCCGAGTAGGCGCTTTCTCCCCAAGACGGGGTTTGAAAATTACAGAGAAAACTCACGCTGGCCACCTCTCGGGACCTCATCTACCTGCTTCGCCTCTGCAAGGTGCAGTTGACTTGGTTTTGATTCACAGCGGGTTGCTAACCCACGATTACCCCGTCTGGTTATCAGCGGCTCCCAATACCTTCTGCAATTGTGGCCAAAGCACAGTGAACTTGACCCTAGAGAGGGAGGCTGCTGAGCCAGCCCCTGCCAGAGAGCACACCGAGCATCAGCACTGGGTCCAGCGGCCTTGTGGGGGAGGCAGACTGGAACCAGACGGTTACACAAGTGAGTGGGAGACAATGAGGGCCGAGCCTTGCTGGAGAGCAGAGCTCACGGTGCTCAGAGAGAAACGGCCCTTGCAGCAGGGAGAAGTCATTCCCAGAGGACTCAGGTGGGAGTGGGGAGGAAGCACATGGGTATTCTTGCTGTGGCTGGAGAGAAGAGAGATCTGAAGCATTTCCTGACAGAGAGGCAGCCCCTGAAATGTCCCCAGACTCTCAGGGCAGGAGGGAGAGCAGGCGACAGGGTCCTTGCTGGTGGAAGACCAACGGAGAGGCCTCACTTGACCTCACCATCCAGGCACAAAGCAAAAGAGTAGAAAAGTCACGTGCGGCCAAGAAAACAAAAGATCAAAAAAGCCAAATGGTGAACTCCACTGAGAAAATATCAATGCACACCTGACCCCCAACCCCCAGCCCACTCACTCGCCCACGCACTGCCCAAACCTGTGAGCCACAGCTCAGCCCATGTGGGCCACAGGCAGTTTGCAAATGAGAAGCCTGCCTTCCCCTGCAAGTCCCATCAGGCCGAGCTGTTTGTGGTTGATACACACAGCGGGGCAGGCCAGGGAGGCAGATGCACGCTTTCATTTCAGGGGTGCAGGTTGTGCAGGCACAACAAATCATCAGGTAGAGTACAGCATTGGGGGAGGGGACAGGAACCAGGGCCACCTGCTCAGGCCCGGGCCCTGGCTCACAGCCGTGTGCCCGTGGGCACATGACCCTCTAAGCCCCAGTTCCTTGGTCAGCAAGACTGGGAGGCAGGGATGATACCAACTCCCTCGAAGACAGGAAGAGGATGAAATTCCGAAACCTACGCCCCTGGGAACATCAGGCTTGGTGCTGGGACACAGTGAGCAGCAAAAATCAATGGGCTGCTGTGTTGCCCACTCTGCCTCTCCGGGGCAGTGAGGACCAGGGAGTGGCTGTCATGGGGTTCACGGTGGCCATCATCTCTGAGCGGGCCACTGGTGGCTGCAGGCCACAGCGTGCCAGATGTGTTTGTACGGGACTAGGGGCCAGTCTGGTGGTGTTTCTTGGGCAACCCTGTTCACTTCTCAGTATCCTCTCCCCACTAGCAAGCTGCAGAGACCAAGGGCGAGGAGGGCTGGTTTTTATAAGCACAGATGGAGGGCAGGACAAAGGTCACCAACCGGAAACTACTGAGCACACTCAACCAAGAAGGGGGACTCGGTACGGAGGCACTGCCTGCGCGGTGAGCAGCACAAGCCACGGGCCAGACCCATCTCTAAGAGGTGTTTGCCAATCCTCAACAGAAGCGTTCTTTATAATTGAAGGCTCTCAAGTCGAAGCACATCTCCACGGTCTGAGGCGTGTTTTTCAAAGGATTCCGCTGATGACGCCTTTGGTGGAGTGAGTCACCTCTCTCCTAACCCCCCTCCCCTCTGTAATGTGGATTTCCCCTCTGCCCCGTTCCCACCAAGGGCTTCTTTGATGTGCGGCTGGCAGACGCTCCCTGCAAAGCCAGGAGCCTGGGAACTCCGGGCGGGCGTGGCCTAGAGAGCCAGCAGCCAGGCAGGAGGGGCTCTGATGGGAGCTGGACTGATTCTTCCAGAACTCACTCCAGCTTTGCAACCTCTCTGATCTCCAGAGAACAGAATCCTGTTCCCCTGGAGCAGAGCAGGGGACAGGCCTTGGAACAACGAGGTCTGGCAGCCTCTGGTTGGTTCACCCCAAGTGCAGGAGCAAGGAGAATCCTGGACTGGACGGCTACAGCAGGTGGACACTTCTTTTCCCTGGCAGGGACCTGGCTGCTCCCGCGGACGGGCAGGAGGATTAGATGCCCTCCTAGGGTGCTTTTCTGTTCCCAAACAGCACTTCCAGTTCCCAAAGATTAGACATAAAAACCAACTCATCTGTTAGACCCTCACAAGAAGGTTTTCCTAGGTTTTTTTTGTTGTTTTGACAGGCAGAGTGGACAGTGAGAGAGAGAGAGAGACAGAGAGAAAGGTCTTCCTTTGCCGTTGGTTCACCCCTCAATGGCCGCTGCGGCTGGCGCGCTACGGCCAGCGCACCACGCTTATCTGAAGCCAGGAGCCAGGTGCTTCTCCTGGTCTCCCATGGGGTGCAGGGCCCAAGGACCTGGGTCATCCTCCACTGCATTCCCGGGCCACAGCAGAGAGCTGGACTGGAAGAGGAGCAACTGGGACAGAATCCGGTGCCCCAACCGGGACTAGAACCCAGTGTGCCAGCGCCGCAGGTGGAGGATTAGCCTATTGAGCCGCGACGCTGGCCTTTTTTTTTTATCTGAATTTGCTAGAAACCCTATGTCCACAAGAAGACTTACGATGAAAATGTGCACAGCGGTCTTATTCATTAGGGCCCAAATATGTGAACACCCTACGTGCACCAGCAAGTGAACGGATAGACAGGAGCCTCAGCCGTCAGAACCACGCACCAAGCTCCCAGGCAAAAGCAGCCAGACTCGGAGCACACACACAGGCCTGACTCCACATCTACGGTGCTCCAGGACAGTGGCCGAAATTGGAACAGTTGCCTTGGGACAGGGGTGAGAAGAGAATTCACTGGGAAGGGGATAGAACTTTCTGGAAGCTAGAAATTGTATGTTCTGGAAGGTAAACACGTGCGTGTATACCATCATCAAAACTCACTGAATTGAGTCTTTAGCATCCACGCACTTTATTATATGTTGACTCTGCCACAATAAAGAAGAGAAAAAGTGTGAACTCAGGGTCCTGTGATTTCTCAAGTCCTATAATTATGCTCTCCTGCCTTCCCTTGGGTTGGACAATACTGGGCAAGTTATTTAAAGTCTCCAGGCCTCAGTGTCTTCCTCTGGAACAACAGCACCAAGCTAGTGGGCGTGTCTCGAAGTGAGACAAGTCAGCACATGTGTACCCAGGAAGCGCCAGCCAACGTGACGACCGTGACTTATCCCTTCCCTACTTTCAACCACTGTGAGGGCGCCAGAAAAGACGGCCACCAGCAAGCCCAGAGGGACCAGCCCTGCCGACTCCTGGATCCAGAACGTCCCACTTGCACAAGTGCGGGACAACCAGTGTCTGTCGCCTGAGCCACCAGTGAGTGGCTCTCAGCGACTCAGCCGCAGGTGACACGCACAGCCTCCCTCCCTCGGCCCCGGGGCCCGCACTCACTGCTGCTCTTCGTGTAGAGCCGGAGGAGCTCGGCCAGGCAGCTCTTCCTCACCAGGGCTGTGCTGCTCAGGTTCTCCTGGTCCAGAATCTTCAGGAAGTCGTCCAGCTCCGTCAGCAGTTGCTCCAGGGCTACAGGCAGGAGACAGAAACCTTTACAGTGGCTGCCTTCTCCGCAGAGGCCCAGGCCACCTCCACCTCCGGACCTGCAGCCTCCCAAGGGCAAGGTCCTGTCTAAGGCCACACGACGGCCTCCCGAGTGCCAGCGGCACAGGGAGAGAGGAACAGGCCCCGAGCCCCGAAATGCACAACCTCAGCTACAGCTGCAGGCCTGCCTTTGCCGGAGGGGAGAGTTTGGCCAGGGCAGCCGCACCTCCAGCGGTCTCTCTCCCATTGCTGATATCTGTCCTCACTGGGCTCTTGGCTCCAAAGTGCCTTGCGGGCTGCTGAGCCCTGCTCCTGGGCTGTGGTTAGGATCAGCCGAGTCCCACCTGGTTTCTCTCTGGGAGACTCTGGGACGCACTTAACCTTCTTGGGTTCTTTGGGCCACACACTTTGCAAAGCTGCTTCCATCGTGAGTCTGTGATTCCAAGCCCAGTCATGGTTTGTTCCTATGGCTTCTAAAGCATGAATGTGTTCATGGGACGCCCAGGGTTAAACACCGCCCCTGGCTCCCCAGACACACCCCTCCTGGCTGCCAAAGCCCTTGAAAAAAAAAACTTTGTCCCCTGCAGCAGCCACACAGGTCATTCTCTGCACCAGCCCCACAAACCTCTCCTCCAGCCTTCACACACCTGCGCCTTCTCCGTGCCGAATCCACGCATCCCTCAGGCCCCAGCCTGCACCTCTGGCATAGCCAGGCCTCCTCTATCAGATATTCCCTTGTGGCCAGCACTGGCCCCTGCGGTAGACTAAACAGTGGCCCCCCGAGACATGTCCATGTTCTAATTCCCCAAACTTGTAACAGTGCACTTTCCATGGCAAAAGGGGGCTTCACAGGTGGGATTAAATTAAAAAGGATTATCCTGGATGAGTCCCTGAGCCCAGCGCAAAGAGCCCTCCTAGAGGGAGACCAAAGGCTGAGAGTCACAGACAGGAGAGAAGCTGCCATGAGGTCTCTGTGCACGGAGGAGGGAATCGGTAGCCAGGGCATCCACAGGCGACCCCTAGGAGCTGGAAGAGGCAAGGGTGAGATTCGCCCTCGGAGCCTCCAGGTGGGCCCCCCGTTAGAGTCTGATCTCCAGAACTGTAAATGAGGGAGCCTATGCTGTCTGACGTCATCGCGTTTGATAATTTGTGACAGCAATAAGAAATTGACAGCCCCTCCCCCAGCTCTGACGGTGCCCCACTGAAGCTGCCTGTGCCACTATTTAGCCACAGTTCCAAGGATAGGCTCTGCGTCTACTCACACTTCCAGGGCCAGCAAATGTCCAATAAATAGTTACTGGCTAACAGAATGAATGAAAGCAAACCAAATACACCCACTTACGTTGTGCACAAAGCACTTGATGGCCAGCCCATGAGAAAGAAAATCAGTAACTGGCCTGGGTCAGGGCTGAAGAGGAAATCCAGGTATCTGGCGGGTGCTGTCTCGCCAGAACATAGAACAGATGGGCCCTTTGGAAAGGCTCTCCCAAGGTGGCACTGTGGCACCAGGGCTGCTCCACTTCCGATCCAGCCCCCTGCTAATGCACCTGGGAAAGCAGCAGATAATGGCTCAAATGCTTAGGCCCCTGCACCCACATGGGAGACCCAGATAGAGTTCTGGGCTCCTGGCTCCAGCCTAGCCCAGTTCCGGCCACTGCAGCCATTTGGAGAGTGAACCAGTGGATGGAAATCTCAGTCTCTTCCTCTTTGTCACTCTGCCTTCCTACAAATAAAAAAGAAATATTGAAACAGAAAAGGACCTCTCCCCACTTTTCAAGTTTACACGTTCTGGAAACAACACTGAGGATGCAAACCATTCTTCCCCAGATGAAGCCAGCTCTTAAAAGTTTACAATGTAGGCCGGTGCCACGGCTCAATAGGCTAATCCTCTGCCTAGTGGCGCCGGCACACCGGGTTCTAGTCCCAGTCGGGGTGCTGGATTCTGTCCCTGTTGCCCCTCTTCCAGGCCAGCTCTCTGCTGTGGCCCGGGAGTGCAGTGGAGGATGGCCAAAGTTCTTGGGCCCTGCACCCCATGGGAGACCAGGATAAGTACCTGGCTCCTGCCTTCAGATCAGCGCGGTGCGCCAGCCGCGGCGGCCATTGGAGGGTGAACCAACGGCAAAGGAAGACCTTTCTCTCTGTCTCTCTCTCTCACTGTCCACTCTGCCTGTCAAAAAAAAAAAGTTTACAATGTAGATAGGCTCTGCTGTCCTCAAACTTGGACCCCAGTGGCTTGCCCACCCTCTGGAGTCCTGATGGCTCCTATGTTTCTTGTGACTTCTTTGTGTCAGTTTGCACGGGCCACCATTACCACAGTCATATCAATGGCCAGGGAGACAGACACTTTGATGGACACCTGTACCCCTTTGCTCAGTGCCCTCCCTTGTGCCCCTGACATGGCCGGCCACTCCATCTCATGGGGCAAATTCATGAGTGACCAGAGCGGAGGGAAGCAGAGGGCACTGGGCATGCCGGTGCACAGGGCAGAGCAGAAGTCTTCCCAGTGGTGTAATGCTTGCCCCAAGAGGGGCCACAGGGACCACATGGCCACCTGACCCAGCAGAGCTCTGCAGCTGGGACCTCAGCCTGAGCCCAGTGCCCCGCTAAGACCAGACAGGCTCCCTGGGGCCAAGGCCACTCTACCAAGAAGGGAGACACAGACCAAACGCCTCTTTCTGCATAAGTGCCAACACTCATCGTGTGCTGTTAGGCCTGGATGGCAGAGCGGCACCAAAGCAGAACTGGAGACAGGACAGAGACGGGGGAACCTGATTAAGAGAGATGACAGCAGAGAGAAAGAAGGTCAGGAGGTAATGGTAGAGCCAGAAATGTGCCAGGGGATTCCAAATCAATCCCATTAAGGTGGCATGTACCAATGCCATCTCACTAGTCAAAGTGATCACTTTAAGTTAATAATTGATCATAAAGATAGGATTAAGTATCAAAGTCATAAACAAGACTAGTGTCTGCTAATAATAACTGATAGAATTAAAAAGGAGAGAACCATCCAACATGGGAAGTGGGATACACAGCAGACTCATAGAATGGCAGATGTCCTAAACAGCACTCTGGCCTCAGAATCAGCCTGTAAGGCATTAGGATCTGGCTAAAAAGTCCATGAGAGTTTCTCAGGCATGGAAAGCCAAGACACTGTGGCAAAAAAAATGACCTAAATGAAAGATCTCTGTGAGATCCCAGCGGAAAGAAGGGGCCATCAAAGAAGGAGGTAACTTTCTCTGAAGGGAGAAGAGAACTTCCACTTTGATTATGGCCTTGTTTAGATAAGGTCAGAGTTTGTGAATTCAAGAGACTTCCATAGCCTTGGCAGCTCATGACAAGAGCCTTGGGTGATTACTGACGTCATAAATAAGAGTGTGAATTGTTAAATCAACAACTGGAGTCACTGTGCTCTTACTCCCCATGTAGGACCTCTGTCCTTAATGTGTTGTACTGAGAATTAAGTACTTTATACTTTGTGTATCTGTGTGGGTGCAAACTGTTGAGATCTTTACTTAGTATATACCAAGTTGATGTTCTGTATAGAAAGATCATTGAAAATGAATCTTGATGAAGAATGGGATGGGAGAGGGAATAGAAGATGGGATGGTTGCAGGTGGGAGGGAGGTTATGGGGGGAAAAGCTGCTATAATCCAAAAGTTGTACTTTTGAATTTATATTTATTAAATAAAAGTTAAAAAAAAGAGAGCGAGAGAAAAAAAAGAAAGGCCAGGAGGGCCAGGACTCCAGCCCTGCCAGTCTGCAGGCAAACAATTCCTGCTCCTGAGGCAGCAAGCAAGTGGCCGTAGTCCACGGATGCCCGCCCAGAGGAGGATGTAAAAGAAAGAGGCAGACGTGGTCCCCAGGCTGAGAGGCCTTGGGCTGAATTTTGTTTGGTCTTAACAGTGACTCATGAGTTTCCTGTCGGCTGCAGGAAAGAGGCTAAAAGGCAGTGAGTTTAAAGTGGTGAACCAGGAGAACACAGGAGAAACAGGAGAAAAACCACACAGGGCCTTGAACCGGGCCTAGGTGGGCAAGGGAAGAAGGGCCTCATAGGCAGGGCAGCGGGGGTCTCTGCTGCATCCTCCCTGACCTCCTGCTGACCCAGGGAACCAACAGCAGCAACAAGAAGAGCAGGAAAACTGAAAGTGCCTCTCACATCCTTAGCGATTCCCAAAAGCTGCCCGATTCCTGGAAAACAGCCTTGGTTTTGTTTCACGTGAGCAAAACTGTACCAGGCCAAAGGGTAGAAGGCATGTGCCTGGTTCTGGGGAGACAAAGGTGACCCAAGAGGTGTCCTCTGCTGTCCCTGGGGTCCAGTGACCACACAGGCTGAGAACAGAAGGAGCTCCAGGAGGTCTCCAAGACCCCAGGGCACCAAGCAAGGGGGGGGGGGCACACTTGGCAGTCATCAGGGAGGGGAACTGGTGAGTTGGTCATTGAGGATGCACAGGAGCTCACCAGGAAATGGGGGGGTGGCATTTTAGGAGGGAGGGAGGGAGGGAGATGTTCAGAAGGCACAGGTGGCACACATGAGAGACCATGGGTGGCTGTGGATCAGGGGACCTGGTGCATGGGGTGGGGTGGCTCTGATGCTGGAACTGCAGAATTGGGTGAAGCAGGTCTCGAGGGGTTTCTTGGCTTTGCTCAGGAGCTACTGTCACATCCTGCAAGGCCTCCAGGTGTTGCAGTGGCCACAGCCATGCAAGGCTGCCCTTTGAACAAGCTACAGGGAGAGAAGGGGAGGTGGCAGGAGCCTGATGGATGCCCGCATTAGCACAGATGAGAATGCTGAGGGTGTGACCTAATCGCAGTGCCTGGGGGTCATCCCATCAGCTAGCAAGGCCCCCACATCTCCAGCTCTCATAACCACCCTGCACGTGAGCACACAGCTGTGGGAACAGGTGCCTGATGCCGAATTACAACCAAACGCAGCTCCGTCCCCAGTGTGCAGGGACAGTGGAGATTAAACCCAAGCATGTCCAAGTTCGAAGGACTTGCCTCCTGCCATTGCTGGCTGCAGTCCTGGGAGCCAGGGAGGTTTATCTGAGTCACGGTCTCTCTGGGTCCTGGTCTGCAGGGAGAGATATGGACGAGGATGGCGCTCAAGACTCGGACAGCAGAGCCAAGAGGACCTGCTGATCTCTCAATTGGAAATACGGACGGTGAGAGAAGACATTGGTGACTGTGAGATGCAGAGTGCCATCGTGCAGGTCTGGGGACACCGTGGTGAACCAGGCAGCGGTGGTCCCTGCCATCAGGGAACTGACGGGCCAGGCAGACAGTGGGGGAGAGCGGTATGTGGGTACCCTTGCTGAGGACAAGGAATAATTCCAGCTCCTCTTGAGCTGCTGCTTTAGGAGGAGGTAAGTCCCAGGCTTGAACAAATGCAGGACCAGAGCACGTCGAAAGCTCAGGACGTCACACCCCTCCCTCTCGGGCTCTGCATCATTCTACAGGGCCCGCCAGGTTCCATCTCTGCATAGCCACTCATGACCAGCGGCACTCGGCTCCCTTGCCAGCTTCTCCCTCCCCGGATTCCACAGTCAAAGCCAAGTGTTCCCGGGTCTCAGTGTCAAGGTCACGTCTGGAGACCCCTGTAAGGGTCAGGCTTGGCAGGTCTGGGTGCTCGATGAGGCGCTATGCAGACTGGGGGCCACCAGTGATTCTCCTACACTCTTTCAGGGTCCAGCTGCAGGCTCTTGGAAACAACAATTGACAAAGGCAAGGTCCCCATTTGCGCCAACCCCAGTGACATTTTTCAACCCTGAGGGCCTGGAGGGGTGGATGTGGCTATTCCACTGGGGCTCTGGAATGCACTTATCCCAGTTCCCTCTCTCCCTCTGGCCCCCACACTTTTCATTTTGGTCTCTTCCTCATCTTCCAGTGGAGGGAGGGGAAAATAAGCGTGTTGTTCAGCCTGGAAACTGTAGGCCCTTGTGCAGGCTTTGCATCCCGACTCTGTTGAAGTTCAGAGTTGTCTGCTCAGGGTCTGACAAATTATCAATAAGAGTCTTGTTCCGGACTTCCAAGGCCCACGCAGAGCTGGACGGGTCAACTGCCCGATTCATCGCCCTGGGCCGTGGCGAAGCTCTGTCTCCAGATGACCCCTACCCCCCCACCCCGCCCCTCGGCTTTTCTCATCTTGCGGCCGTCCTGCCTTTTGGTCACTGGGTTCCCAACCATAAATGTCTTCCCAAGTCGCCGAAAAAGCCGCTCTTCATGCCCCCCCCCCCCCGCTGGTTCATGTGCGCATCTTTATTTATTCAGCTGCCTTTGCTGAAGACCCATGATTGAGCGTGATTCTTTTTCCTAACATCAAACTGACCAGACCTGTTCTTTATGTAGAAAGACATGCAGCCTCCCCCAGCCCCCAACAGCGCCCAAGACGGAGCCACTGAGCCTGCTATCCTCATGAACCCAACGGCAGGACCAACCAAAGGCAGGAAGCTTGCAAGAGCCTCTGTGACCAGCAGAAGCATCACTCAGATGCAACGCAGGGGCAGAAATGCCCACAGACACCTCCCAGTTAGAGAGACGCCTCAAGTGCACAGTGGGGCTCTGGAACACACACCCTCCACTCCACCAAGAAGGGACACACAGACCAAACGCCTCTTTCCGCAGACGTGCCAAACACCGAGTCAGCCTCTACCAGGGACCTACTGTGTACCCAGCAAGTTGAGAAGAAGCGGGGTTTTTCCTCCTACGGTGATAAAATACACACAGAACATTTATTATTTTAAAGTTTGCAATTCAGGGGTGCAAAGGACATTCGCAGGGGTGTACACTCATCACCACTATCCATTCCAGAATGCTTTGTATGCCCTCAAATGCAAAGTTAGTAGGCAGTCCTCCCCAGTCCCTCCTCTTCCAGCCCCAGGCAACCCCCCATCTGCTGCCCATCTCCATGGCCTTGCATTTCCGACAGCTGCAGGCATGGAGTAGGTGACCTGTGTCTGGCTCCTTTCACTCAGCATAATGTTCTCAAGGCACAGCCACGTTGTTGTGTCCATCGGTATTTTGTTCCTTCCTATCACCAAATAAAAGTCCAATATAAGACTATGCCACGTTCTAATTAGCCATTCACTGCTGGTGAGAGGTTTTTGTTTTTTTTTTTTTCAATTGGGATCTTACAATTTACAGACAGTAAAATGCTCTATTTGGACCCTATAGTTCTATAGGTTTTGACACTCAGCTGTGGTATCCACTACCATCACCAAGAAATAGAACATTTCAGAGGTAGGCGCTGTGGCGTAGTGGGTAAGCTGCTACCTACAGTACTGGCATCCCATATGGGCTCTGGTTCGAGTCCTGGCTGCTCCACTTCCGATCCAGCTCTCTGCTATGGCCTGGGAAAGTGGTAGAAGATGCCCCAAGTCCTTGGGCCCCTGCACCTGCATGGGAAACCTGAAGGAAGCTCCTGACTTAGGAATGGCGCATCTCCGGCCATTGCAGCCATTTGGGGAGTGAACCGGAGGATGGAAGACCTCTCTCTCTGCCTGTCCTTCTCTGTGTAACTCTTTCAAATAAATAAATAAATAAATCTTTAAATAAAAAAAAAGAAAGAAATAGAACATTTCCTTCACCTAGAAAAAGTCTCTCTGTGGCCTTTACCAGGCCACTCCTTCTCCATGCCCCGAGCACAGCAAAGCACATAGTTCCCAGCACCTGGCACCTTTCGCTTAGCATAAGGCACGTGAGACGCACACGGGCTGCATAGATGAGAAGTGTGTTCCTCTGGGTAGCATTCCACCCCAGAGATGCGGGCTATGTTCGCATAGCTCTCCACTGGGCACCGCCGTGTGGACACAGCTGGATCTTTGTCCCAGCGCCAGCCTATCCTGCCCTGGAAGGCACCTGACGCTCCCTTTGAAGGACATGTACGGCCACTGGGGAACCGCACACGAGGGTAAATCAGTGATTCTCGGCCCTGCTGCCCACTGCAATCAGCTGAGGAGTCTGCTCTAGGCATCAGGGAGTTTAAAAGCATCCCAGGCGATTTTAAGGTATGGCAAAGGGCAAGAACTGCTGATTTAAACAAAGAAGTGACAATCTGCTTTATGAAAAGTCCATTTTACTTTATAAAAATATTCAGTTTCTTAAAACATGCAAACTTCCATAGCATTGCTCTATGACTCAATTCTGATTTTCATATAGAACTTTCTAGACTCGTGCCTGCTCCATGAAGTCGGATGCACTTGAAACTATTTCCTCCCCCTTATGTCGCTTCCCTTCTGGACAGTATAGAAGGTTATAGAAGGATCAAGATGTCCACATGTGGATACTTCAAGAAGTTCAAGAATGGAATTAAAAAATGAGATTATGCTGGGGTCAGGTAAAGCTACAGCCTACGGTGCTGGTCCCTCATATGTACACAGGTTTGGATTCCAGCTGCTCCACTTCTGATCCAGCTCCCTGCTAATGCTCTTGGGAAAGCAGTGGAGGAGGGCCCAATGCAGGGGATCCAGATGAAGCTCTGGCCGATGTAGCCGCATGGGGAGTGAATCAGCAGGTGGTAGACCTCTCTCTTTACCCCTCTCTCTCTTACTCTGCCTTTCAAATAAATATTTTAAAAAGATGACATTATTTCAGTGCAAAAACTTGAAATCCATGAATGATAATTTTAATATAATATGCATTCTCCATAAACTTTTTTTTTTTTTGATAGGCAGAGTGGACAGTGAGAGAGAGAGACAGAGAGAGAAAGGTCTTCCTTTGCCGTTGGTTCACCCTCCAATGGCCGCCGCTGCAGCCGGCGCACCGCGCTGATCCGATGGCAGGAGCCAGGATCCAGGTGCTTTTCCTGGTCTCCCATGGGGTGCAGGGCCCAAGCACCTGGGCCATCCTCCACTGCACTCCCTGGCCATAGCAGAGAGCTGGCCTGGAAGAGGGGCAACCGGGACAGAATCCGGCGCCCCGACCAGGACTAGAACCCGGTGTGCCGGCGCCGCAAGGTGGAGGATTAGCCTATTGAGCCACGGCGCCGGCTCAGCATTCTCCATAAACTTTTTAAAAAGGTTTATTTATTAATTTGAAAGTCAGAGTTACACAGACAGAGAAGGAAAGAGAGAGAGAAGGAGAGAGAAGGAGGGAGGGAGGGAGGGAGGGAGGGAGGGAGGGAGGGAGGGAGGGAGAGAGAGAGAGAGAAGAGAGAGAGAAAGAAAGAGAGGTCTTCCACCTGCTGGTTCAATCCCCAATTGGCCGTAACAGCGAGAGCTGTGCCAGTCCGAAGCCAGGAGCTTCCTCTGGGTCCTCCCACATGGATGCAGGGGCCCAACGACTTGGGCCATCTTCCACTGCTTTCCCAGGCCATAGCAGAGAGCTAGATTGGAAGTGGAGCAGCCAGAACTCCAACAGGTGCCCATCTGGGATGCCAGCAATGGCAGGCAGCGGCTTTACCCACTACACCACAGCACCGGCCCCAATTTCCATAAACTTTTTAAAAAAAAAAAAAAACAAATTGTTTATTGTTGCTTTTTGCCATTTGGTAGCATTTTACACATAGGCTTTGATCTTCAGAATACCTTGGGTTCAGCAGAAAAACCTTTTAAATGAAGTTTTATACAATAGAAACTTCTCAGCAGTCAAAATTTAGACTGTAAAAAAACATATGTAAAATATACTTCTCTGAAAACACTTAACTTTGAACAAAGCACCAAACCACACAAATGCAGAATGAAAACAGCATTTCAACTCCACCAAAAGTAATCATAAAAGGCGTAAAAGTCACCTAACATCACCAGGCACTGTTCATTTTTTAAACAGGGGACAATAAAAAATATTGTCCCCAGACACCATCCCAGCTCCAGGGCTGGTTTCAGAGTGTTCAACTTCACGCTTTAATAGCAATGAGGTGAGTAGGATTGTGATCTGGGACGTGATCTGTACCCTCCACGACTATGGTAAGGAGAAGGTACCCACTGTCTGTAAGTCTGATCTCTGTCTCAGGCAGCTCTCCATCCGCCGCCGCCTCCGCCACCTTCTCTATGCGACCTGCTACAGCAGTCATACCCTCTGTCGCAGTAATCCCGATGGCGTGAACTGCCCTATGTTGCCTATGTTGTAAATCCCTGGTGCTGCAGTACATGACCTTTTTGTTATAGAGAAATCCACTCTGATTCTACGCCCGTCAAGCTTCATTCCATCGGCACACTCTTTAGCTTCCTTAGCATCATCTACACTTTCAAAAGAAACAAAGGCAAATCCTCGTGAATGCCTGGACTACTGGTCACAGACACATCAGCAATGGGACCATACTTAGAGAAAACGTCTTAGATCTCTTCCTGTGGTGCACAACCTCAATCAAATACTCCCAGGCAACAGCTGGGGTCAGGATTTGCCCAATTCCCAACATGGCACCTGCGAGTAGACATGGGAGAAGGACTGTGGCTATGCCGTCCGCGATAATCTCGACTCTGACACCTGCTGCGGGATCGGCTATGGGAACGGGACTGAGACCGTGACCTTGTACAATGTCCTCAAGAGCTTCTTCTGAATCTAGACCTAGATGCAGATCTGGGCCTGGACTCTGATCTGGAACTCCTGGAATCTTCCTTGGAGCGAGACCTTGCAGGGCTGTGCCATGCCTTGCAGGTTTCCCCAGTCCGTGAGCACTTCCACTTCTGGAAGCAGAATGGGATTCTTAGCGTAGTGCTTTCTTTGATTCCAGATGACTTCTCAGCTTAACTTTATTTTTATTTCTTTTCTTCATGCTTCCATTTCAAATTCTGACTTCTTTCATCTTCCCCACTGCACACGAATCGCTCAGTATTCTACAAGTGGGATTCTGGTCTGATAATTAGCATGCATTCTTTTTTTTTTTCAAATTTCAGCTTCACCTGTTCCTGAGCTTCCAATACTCATTTATAAAACTTGTCAAATGATGACTTCCACATTCTCCTTCTTCGACACTCATGATTCCTGGCTGCTGTCACTCCTTGCTGTGTTTCAACCTTCCATAAACTTTGAAAAGATCTCTTGTAGTGTGGATTTCATTTTTTTGCAACCATATAAACTTGCTCGATTCCATTTTTCACGAATGTTGTGAAGCACCCCTGTGTATTTCCATATCACCAAACTCAGTTCTTTGTCCCCCTGAAACAAGTAGAAGCCCTCACCGCTGACAACCAACAACGAAAAGACCCACAGACCACTCGGTTGCTGCCTGCCTTGACCCCCGGAGACTGAGCCAGGAATGTAAATAAGTGTCTCCGGCATAAACACTCCAGGTTTTCTCCCTCTCCATCTCCGAGCAGGCGGAGAAGGCTTGGGCTTTATTTCCTAACACCGTGAGCTCCCTGCTGAATCTGCCATTTTGGGGTCATCTCGCCATCATTTTTTGCAAGATCTGCTTTTTCTCACCTATCTTTGGGTCTCATCACTTCAAACACTCTCCCCATGCACGCTGCCCTACGCTGTGCGAGCGAGGGTAGGAGGCAGAGGCCTTGCTGCAGCCTGTACTCCTGGAAAAACAACTCGAGCTGCTCACTGCTGACTTCGGCAATGGAAGAACCCTCCCCAAGAGCAGCATTCCAAGCCCGGCTAAGGAGCCAGCTGGAAGCAGAGCCCTTCAGATCCCGCCTTTTGGAAATGCACCCAGTAACTACTGAAGGCTGCAAATGAAGCCTGAGGAGGCAGGAAAGGCCCCCGGCCCTCCTGGGCCACCTCTGCTCTGCCTGGGGCTGCCCAGAAGCCACTGACCAGGCAGTTCACCTGTCTCCACTGCTCCTCAATAAAACCGAAAGCTCTGGGTGGTGATGGACCACGTCTTCTGGTTTGGTTTGCCTCGCTTTGTTCAAAGGCAGTTCTCAGGGGCTGGCACTGTTGCATAGTAGGCTAAGCCTCTGCTTGAGGCGCCGGCATCCCATATGGGTGCCAGTTTGTGTCCCAGCTGTTCCTCTTCTGATCCAGCTCTCTGCTCATGGACTAGGAAAGCTATGGAAAATGGCCCAAGTGCTTGGGCCCCTGCACCTGTGTGGGAGACCCAGAAGAAGCTCCTGGCTTCAGATTGGCCCAGCTTTGGCCGTTGACGCCATTTGGGGAGTGAACCAGTGGATTGAAGACCTCTCTCTCCGGCTCTCCCTCTCTGTGTCTGTAACTCTCTCTCTCAGATAAATAAATAAAACCTTAAAAAAAAAAAGGCAGTACTTAGAAAACACCTGCTGAATATAATGCTTCCAGATACAGACAGAAATGTGTATACACACAAGATGTGTGACCTCATGAATGTGTCTCCTACTAAGAGGGTCCAGACTGGCCAGTCCAACCAGCTGGGTAAGCAGCTTGCTAGTTCCTGGCCACAATTCCAGTCCCAGTCTGGGTCAGTTAACACCCCTGGGACAGCACCTGCAGGCAGCCCCTGGCTGCTGATGGGGGTGTATGTGTGTGTGAGTGTGTGTGTGTGTGTGTGTGTGTGAGTGAGAAGAGAGCGAGAGAGCACGCTCACCCTGGATGGCACTCCAGCAGAGACCTTTCTCATAAGCACAAGCAGTAACAGCATGGAGAATGCTGCTCCCCCAGCGATCAGAGACTGAGGGAACCCAGAGCTAGAGGAGCCCGGCTCCCAGGGCACAGCAGCGGGTCAGGGGCCACACGAGAACAGGCCCCAAACACTCCAGGTTCCAGCAGCCAGAGAGGCTTCGGGGCCCTGGCGGCCTTTGTGCCCCAGCCCAGCCGGGACATCCCTTTGATGCAATCTGCCAGCAGAGTGGCCTGGTTCAGAAGCAGCGGGGGCCGGTTCTGCGGGTGGGAGGCACAGAAGTCGGGGAGTCACACAAATGGCACTAGCTGCTTCCGTCGCTGTTGGGGGGTCACTCAAGTTCACTGTGCAAGTTTAGGAAACACTGTGTTGGATGGAAAACACAGATTGGAAATGATGATAGGGGTGATCTCTTGGTGGAAGGGGTATGGGACATTGTGCATGCCTTCTTTTCAAAACTGTATTAATTTATTTTATTTGAGAGGCAGGAGACAGAGAGAGAACATTTCCAAATGCTTGCAACAGCCTAGGCTGGGCCAGAAACTCAGGCCAGATGAACCCGTAAGTGGCAGGGATCCCCGCACCTGAGCCATCACTCACTTCTCCCCTTCCACTAGCAGGAATCTGGATCAAAAGCAAATTATCAGCTGGTGCCGTGGCTCACTAGGCTAATCCTCCACCTGCGGCACCGGCACACCAGGTTCTAGTCCCGGTCGGGGAGCCGGATTCTGTCCCGGTTGCCCCTCTTCCAGGCCAGCTCTCTGCTGTGGCCAGGGAGTGCAGTGGAGGATGGCCCAAGTCCTTGAGCCCTGCACCCCATGGGAGACCAGGAGAAGCACCTGGCTTCTGGCTTTGGATCAGCGCGATGCGCCGGCCGCAGCGTGCTGGCCGCGGCAGCCACTGGAGGGTGAACCAACGGAAAAAGGAAGACCTTTCTCTCTGTCTCTCTCTCACTGTCCACTCTGCCTGTCCAAAAAAATAAAAAAAAGGCAAATTATCCAGGACTGGAACCCCAGAAGTCCCAAGTGGGTCTTCACCCTCACTCTTTCTCTACACGCTCCCCCATTCCTCCACACCACAGCGCTGGGTTCATTACCCGGACAGAAAGAAGCGCCAGCGGCTACTGTGCTTTGAGCTGGGGCTGTGCGTCTGGGTTTGTCCCTGTTCGCTTGTTCCTTGCGTCAGAGGAGAAGGTGACGCACTGGAAGGCGCAGCACCACACGCAGGCTCACGGCTCCTTTCCAGTGTTGAGCAAAGTGATGAAGCGCCTCCAGACTGCCTCCAAGGAGGTCAAAATCAGCTGCAAAATCTCAACCAACCACCACCCTGACCTTGCATCCGGCCAGCAGCCTGCCCCGCCCCCAGCCTGCCATGGTGTCTGCAGGAGCTTCAAGGAAGCTGAGCTGCAGACAAAGACCTCCTCTTCGGCCAGGACCCTGGGGGCCGCTGCGACCTGGAGCAGCTCCTGCCTGTCTTCCCCCTCCCACCAGTGTGAGGTTCTGGATTCATTCATATAAATCTTAGTGCCAAGTCTGGGTTGACTGTTGACTTCACCATATAATGAATGCTGTGTGGCCCTGTGGAGCTTAATTAACCTCAGTTTCTAGTCCCTACTTCATGGAATTGATGTGAATATCACAAATGAGCCCCATGAAGTGCTTATGCTAAGTTAAATGTTAGCTGCTAAACAAAGCCGATTCCTTCTGTAAGATGGATATGAAAAACTCCCAATGCCTTAAATACACACACACACTATAATTTCAGTAGGACAGTTTTTAAAAGGCAGTTGTAGACATTCCTGTGATTTTGCAGGACTACTAAACTGTCCCGGCAGAGGGCATGAGGACAGTGGGAGTGGGGATCTGGGGATCCACCTGCTAAGGACACACACTGCTGAGCACGAACACACAAAGGTCTTTACAACTTCCTACTCAGCCAGGGTCAGCAGTTAAAATCAACACCAGAGGGGCCAGCACTGTGGCATAGCAGAAGGCTCCACCTGTGACAGCAGCATCCCATGTGGGTGCTGGTTCAAGACCCAACTGCTCCACTTCCAATCCAGCTCCCTGCTAATGCACCTGGCAAAGTAGCAGAGGGTGGGGCCCGAGTGCTTGGGCCCCTACACTCATGTGGGAAACCTGGAAGAAGTTCCTGGCTCCTGATTTTGGCCTGGCCCAACCCTATCTGGGGAGTGATTCAGTGGACAGAAGATCTCCCCCTACTCCACCTCTCCTTCTCTCTCTGCAAGTAGCTAGCAGGTCCTTCTGCTTCTCCATCCTTCTGTCCACCTGCTTGCCTTGACCACCTCGACAGCCACCACTGGCAGTGGTCCTTTGGACAAGGAGCATAACACTGTGGTGGGCACTGTGGTGCAGTGGGTAGAGCAGTCACTTGAGACGCCCCCTTCCCATATCAGAGTGCCCAGTTCGAGTCCTGGTTACTCCACTTCTGATCCAACTACCTGCTAATGCACCCTGGAAAGTAGCAGAAGCAAATGATGGCTCAAGCACTTGGGTCCCTGGCAGCCACATGGGGGACCCAGATGGAGTTCCAGGCTCCTAGTTTCAGCCGGGCCCAGATCTAGCTGTTGTAGACATTTGGGGAGTGAACCAGGATGGAAGATCTCTTTCTCTTTCATTCTGCCTTTCAAATAAATAAATATTTAAAAAAGAAAAAGAGCACTGCACTATTAACAATGTTGCTACAGAAGCACCACCCTTGAGCATGTGCAGTGGGCACTTGTGTCTCCCGTGTCCCAGCACCCAGTCACCCTTATTTGCAGCCGATTTCCTTTGGGACAACTCCTTTCTCCACTATCAATATTGGTAACTTAGATGCAACCAGGACACCACTTTCCCAGATTCCTTGGGCAGTCACATGACCTTGGACTTAGCCAATTAGAGCATGTCATTTCCCCAGTCATAGTGACTGGCTTGGGGACGGACCCCCTGACCAGGGCCAAGCCAACAAGCACCAGCCTTAGGACTCTCTCTGGAACTGGGATCTCCTTCTGCATGGCTCCCGAGCTGTTAGACTGTCCCAGGAGCAGAGCCTGCAGATTCCCGATGGCATCATTTCAGCACTGGGGTTCAGGCATGCCTAAACGAGCTATTCTCCTACACTACACAGTCAGCATGGCCACAGCGTTTTCTGTAAGCAACATTCAGCAGGTTTCCTTGTTTGCAAACTGAGAATGAATTACCATGGCCACTGTTCTATCCTTGGAGTCTGGGCCAGGCAGTCTGCATATACAATTCTAGTTCATCAAGTGAGCCAGGCACGATCCTCCCCAGATTTGAAAGCAAAGGAAGTCCCACGGTTCCACCAGGGTCACACAGCGAACATCAGAGCTGAAAACCAACAAGTCTTTCTGGTCCCATGCCTACAGGTTTTCTTTCCCATTAATCTGAATCTGCTTGACATTGGTAAAGATTTGCTTACTAAGTAGACTGTACAGAGAGTAGAATTCAAAAATACTCCAAAGAAAGCAAACTGTGGGGAAAGATCCAGGAAGAAAGACCATCAGGAGCCTGGGATATGATGTCATCAAGGCCTGGAATAGGGGGCAGAGCACAGGTGGGCAGACGAGAGTGAGGACAAAACTCAAGCTCCCGCCAGCTTTGGGAATAAGGCACAGACAGAGAAGGGGAAGGCCCAAAGGGAGAAGCGGAGGACAGCATCCCAGGAAAGGGGAGACTGACAGATGCTCTTCTCTCCTCCAGGGAGGGTGAGACAGTCAGGTTCACTGTCACTATGCATGGGGCTGGGACAAAGAAACAGTGGAAGTGGCAAGTCCAACTCTTGGCTCCTGGAGTACAACAGCTGTGGCAAGATCACATCCCAAAACCTCCACACTTGAGCCCCCACAGTGCCATGGGCCAGCACTCAGAGGGTGAACCAGCTGATGGAACAGACAGAGTGTGACTGTCGGGTCACAGGAGCGCACCGGACAAGGTTTGCATAAAATGTTCCTTGCCCCTGGGAAGTGTGGAGGAGCAGCAGAGCCCACATGAAGAAGCAGTTTTTAATGATGCAGGCAGTCTGGTGTAGACACTGCCCCACAAGCACGGGTAACCAGGCAGACAGCCTGCATCGAGTCCCTTGATAGGAACCCCAACAACTTGCAACAGTCTCCCCAGCAGGCTTGAAGGAGTCAGAATTAGTCTACTTAGCATTTGTTCCCCTCTTTGGGTGATAAGAGGAGCTACTCCCTATGGTTCCATCGCCTGACCTCACGTTAGCCATGGGAAATGGACGTAACTGAGGCCTGGCCATCCTTCAGGCCTGAGGATGCTCTCTGCGATTTGCCAGTTGGTCCTTGGGGAAAAACAGCTCTTCCTTCCCACTAGATTGCAAGCCATAGGGTGTGCACTGGGCGCTACAGGAGAGCCCCCCTCCGCTCTGAGAAGACAGCAAAGCTGACAGCCGCAGGGAGAGATCTGACCACACAGTGAGGGTTCCCAGACCCAGCACGCCTGAGGTTCACTTTGAACTTGACAACTACATGAACCAGTAAGTTCCACTTCTCATACAGGCTGGCTGCTAGCTACTAATCACTGAAATGTCCTTGTCGCTTGTCAATATACAAGTGCAAGCTGACCAAACGGCGGCGCCATGAAAACCACCCCCTTCAGAGGGCAAACCCCAAGTTTTCAAAATGGCCTAATAATTGCCATTTCCCGCTCCCTTTAAAAAGCACAGACACAGGTCTACAGGGCCAGGTAACTATCTCTGATGCGCTGCATGGTTTCCAAGGCCGCAGCTGTCACAGGAGAGCAGAGACACAGGCCCAGCGGTGGGTGCTCCAAACCAGAAGGCTACTGCCTCTTTCCTCTGATCACTACTCATGTGCCTGCGACACTCCCTGGTCCCAGCACAGGACCCTCAGCAGTGCTGTGCAAACTCTGGGCACGACACTTCAGTGGGACATGTCCAAAATATAATCTCTTCTCAATTTTGCCATGAACCTAAAACTTCTCTAAAAAATAATGTCTGTTTTAAAAATGTAGTACACAGGCCGGTGCTGCGGCTCACTAGGCTAATCCTCCACCTGCGGCGCTGGCACCCTGGGTTCTAGTCCCAGTCAGGGCACCAGATTCTGTCCCAGTTGCTCCTCTTCCAGTCCAGCTCTCTGCTGTGGCCTGGGAAAGGCAGTGGAGGATGTCCCAAGTGCTTGGGCCCCGCACCCACATGGGAGACCAGGAGGAAGCACCTGGCTCCTGGCTTCGGATCGGTGCAGCGCGCCGGCTGTGGCAGCTATTTGGTGGGTGAACCAATGGAAAAAGGAAGACCTTTCTATCTGTCTCTCTCTGTCTAACTCTGCCTGTCAAAAAAAAAAAATGTAGTACACAGTACCAGAATACATAGCATCTAGTAAGGGAATTAGCTCTTTCACGTGTGTGTGTGTGTGTGTGTGTGTGTCCTGCTCTACAATGTAAAATATATTTCTTACCACAGTCACAATTAAAGTTTGAAAAATAGAACTATAGGTTCATGATCCTTTTTAGAAACCCAAAGACCATCAGTGTTTGAAATTCAGCATAGTTCAGGTTTAGAAAAGCAACGTGGTCGAGGCCAACACTGTGGTGTAGTGGGTGAAACTGCCGCCTGCAGTGCTGGCATCCCACATGGGCACCAGTTCGAGTCCTGGCTGCTCCACTTCCGATCCAGCTCTCTGCTACGGCTTGGGAAAGCAGTAGAAGATGGTCCGAGTGCTTGGGCACCTGCACCCACATAAGAGATCCAGAAAAAGCACCTGGCTCCTGGCTTTGGATCGGTGCAGCTCCGGTCATTGCAGTCATCTGGGGAGTGAACCAGCAGATGGAAGACCTCCCTCTCTCCCTCTCTCTCTCTGCCTCTGCCTCTCTGTAACTCTGACTTTCAAATAAATAAATATATTTTAAAAAAAAGAAAATAACATGGTGCACATTGCCCCAGCAAGTGTCTTGGCAAACATCCAGGAATACAATGCACTGATATTTCTACAGGAAAATACACAAATATTTACACTAAGCAGGACAAACAGATTAGAAATCACCTTACATCATTTCAGGGCAGGTTTTGTTTCCAAAGCAGTTTGTGCCAACGTCATAAGGAAACTTCCGGCTCTCCAAGTTTGGGGATATGGGAATTGAGATGGGACTGTGGACCTATGGGGGAGTCCTGGGATCTTTTTCCTTCTTCTGGGTCAAACTTGACTTTTTTTTTTAAAGAACTATTTTATTTATTTGAAAGAGTGACAGAGAAAGAAAGAGAGAAGTCTTCCATTCCGCTGGTTCGCTCCCCAAATGACTGCAATGGCCAGAGCTGAGCTGATCCAAAGCCAGGAGCCAGGAGCTTCCTCCAGGCCTCCATGTGGGTGCAAGGGCCCAAGGTGATGGACCATCTTCTACTGCTATCCCAGGCCATAGCAGAGAGCTGGATCAGAAGAGGAGCATCCTAGACTCAAACCAGAGCCCATTTGGGATGCTGGCACTGCAGACTGGGGCTTTAACCCACTGCGCCACAGCGCTGGCCCCTCAAACTTGACTTTTAATTTCCCCACTTTTTAAAAAGTTCTGTGGAAGACAGTGAATCCACCGCGGCTTTTAATGGGTTAATGCAAAGCCACAAGGCCCAAGAAATTCACAGGCTGTGAGCAGGGGAGCCCCACAGGGCCCTCCTCCAGTGAACCTGGCCTCAGTGGTGCTAGCTGGTGACCAACCACTGTCTATGATGGAACTGTCCGATACTTTGTACACTCACCACACGGGGAGCCTGGAGATGGGCGACGTGGCTATAATGAACTACAAAGTACTGTGGGGCAGGGTAAAGATGGGATTTTGAAGCCTCATTGCCAAAAAGATTAAAAGGAAGGTAAAATAAACCATTTGTTAATCTGGTTACATGTTGAAGCGATGGTATCTCGGATGTACTGAGTTAAGCAAAGACATCCTTTAAAAATTACTCTCACCTGTTTCGCAAAGTTTAAAAAACTTTAAATGTGACTTAAAATTCCTATGTGTTCTCCATTCTATTTCTACTGGACAGCCTTCGTCTAAAACCCCTATCACAGCCGTGGAGCACTCTGAAAGCATGACAAACATCATCCCTCCGAGGACAACAATACGTAGGCCTCTCAAAAGCACCGCCATCATTTGCCAAGGTGAGAAGGCGCTGGAAAGGGACAGCTCCCTCCCCAGGGAAACTGCGCGACCCACATGAAAAAGATTGGGTTACTCGTGCAGTCGCTCTGTGGACATGGACAAGAGCCAGCTATTCATCACAGAAATAGCCCAAGTTCAGCCTCGAAGCCCTGTTCTATAAACAACATAAAGGTATCACTGAGTTTTCAGCTAGGTCGCTGTTTTTGTTTAATGTTGCAGCCAAAATTTGTCAAAAGCAACTGCTGATGCCTGACTTCGGCCTCCTCCAGTGGGTTTCATTCCTCGGGAACATTTCAAGCTTGCATTTGGCTCCTCATTCAGATCTCCCTTTCCCTCTCTGGCCAATCTCAAGGCGACTCCTCAGCTCCTTATCTCCCCGTCTCACTCCTTCCCCTGCTCCAATTTCTCCAACTTTGTGGCCTCCAACTTCGAGCGCCCTGAAGTTGTCTTTAGTCGCTTTGTGTCTGGCCTAAGCACGTCCTCCACGATAACACCCCACACCCCTACACCCTCCCTAAACTAGTGTCCCCTTGACCTTGAAACCAGGCCTCAGCAGCACCCCAAGATGTGCCTGAAGTCCCTGCCCCAGTCTCATCACAGCCCATAGTAAGTGCTCCACATGGTTTCAGCAGGTGTATCTCAGGTGGCAACTGCACACCCAGTAGTTTATAGAAAGATGCACAGAGCACCTATTCTCTGCCGGGGGACGGGCTAAGCAGTGCAAACAGGCGATTCCCTATTTGCCTACTTCTAATGTGCATGTACGTGTTCCTTGACACCCTAAGAATGAATGTTGTGATTCTGTGTGCCTATACGGCGGCAGCATTTCCTTTATTTCTTACCCTTGAATAAGGTGCTACTCACCTGGGGACCCTCTCACAGCCAGGGATATCTCAGAATCAGTCTTCAATCAGCTCCTCGGTCACCCTCAGTTAGTTTCCATTCTCTCATGTGGGCTATTTGCACAGTGTTAAGTTTCTCTCAACAATAGCTACTTTCTAAGTGCTTTCAAGTCCTTAAATGCTAAAATTGTGTCTGTCTCAAACCTCAACCCAGATTTCTACAGGACAAGCATCAGGACTGAGGGCTCAGCAGCCCCAGAACAGTCCTAGCTCTGAACCTCAAACTCTGTTGAGGAGCTGCCCATTTAGAAAGGAAGCTAAGTTTCAAAAAACCTAGGGTAACGGGGGAGCCTTTTTGGCCTTCCATTTTCTGAATGCAATTTGGCAAAAGCGAAAGCAAAAAGGCCACAATCTAAATTCAGCAACAAGGATCAATAAAGTGTATGATGGATGATTTTTCTATAGAAATATTATTATAGTCAAATAATACGAAATGCTATTAACAGTAAACCAGAGAGAAAGAATACAACCCAAAAAGGGAAGTTGCTTTTATTAATAATAAAGCCAGCCAAGCCACTGACAAAGGTTATCCACCAAGCTCTTCCAGCAAACCTACAGTTTGTGTAATCACCCCTGAGATGATGAAACTGACTCAGAGAGGTTAACTAACTCGTTTAAGTCACAGAGCCAGTAAATCCAGATCTGAATTCAAATACCTCTGTCAAGCTTCCCCCACCACCCCAGCTGCCACCCATATAATTTCTCCTTTCATGTAAGAGTAGTAAAACTTAAAAAATACATGTAGTCATTTGAAAATAGAGCCAGGAGAGAAGGCAGATCTAAGGGAAGAGTGTTTGCTGAGATTTGCATATAAATACAAGAGAATCTTACTGGTCCATTTCAACGGTACTTGTTACTACCAGTTCCCAGTGACCAAATCATATCCTCTGAGAACAGTAAAAGAAAATGGTCAAAGACTCAGGAAATACATTACAACAGGCCTGGGACCACTGTTACGAAGGCTCCTGGTGTGTGACGCTGCATCAAACACTGGATAGATTTTCTAGCAAATCCTGCACAGCAATTATTTTGCTAGTATAATATTTGTTAAGCACGGGTGGCCTGATTCTAACACATATCAAGTCATTAAGGGGTTTAAGATTAATTCTGGTTTTAAAAAAACTAAAAGACAGCCGGCGCCGCAGCTCAATAGGCTAATCCTCCACCTGCGGCGCCAGCACACTGGCTTCTAGTCCCGGTCGGGGCGCCGGATTCTGTCCCGGTTGCCCCTCTTCCAGGCCAGCTCTCTACTGTGGCCTGGGAAGGCAGTGGAGGATGGCCCAAGTGCTTGGGCCCTGCACCCCATGGGAGACCAGGAGAAGCACCTGGCTCCTGGCTTCGGATCAGCATGGTGCGCCGGCTGCAGCGCGCCGGCTGCAGCGGCCATTGGAGGGTGAACCAACGGCAAAGGAAGACCTTTCTCTGTCTCTCTCACTGTCCACTCTGCGTGTCAAAAAAAGGAAAAAAAGACTAAATGACTTCCAATAAAGTTAACTAATAAAAAAAAATCACCATTCAAATATAGCTTGTGAGCCCCATGTGTAAACATGGCTTGGACCCCTCAACACAGCAACTGGGAAATGAAAAGTGACAGGAAAGGGGCCCCCGAGCACTCACAGACCAATACCCCGGGTGCTGTGCGCTCCAACCATCTGGAAATGAATCAACGTTACGTGCACCGTGCAGCAGGCACAGCCAGGAGGCTCAGCAGAGTTGGGTGCCCGGGGAGCCGCATCTGTTAACGGGAAGGTACAGGCTGACTGACAAGGGAGCTTTGGATCAGAACCTTCCTCTGGCTCCCAGGAAGAGTTCTCAGACAAGCCATCTACTGGCAGCCCCTGTACCCTGCTGACAGAGCTCCCCTCCTTTGCTTTCACTGACGGACGTGGTCAGGACAGGAGGGCAGGAGGCCGCTGGAAACCCAGAGGATGCAGCAAACACCCCATTGCATGAGCTCCTTTTTGGGATTTCTGCCTTGGCCTCTCCGATCTTGCGTCCACCAAGTAGACCTTCACTGCCATCTCACGTAAGCACAGTAAAAAAGGAACACTTGCCAGAGAGTGAGGGTTAATTTTGTGCATCAACGTGGCTGAGCCATGGGGCACCCTGGATTTTGGTCGGACGACATTCTGGGTGTGTCTGTGGGGATGATTCTGGGTGACGTCAGCACCGGACTCAGCAGCCTGAGCAAAGCACATGGCCCTCCCTAACGTGATGGGGCCTCATCCAATCAGCAGAGACCTGAACAGAACACAGAGACCGAGCAAGAGGGAACCCGTCCTGCCTGACTGCCTGCGCTGGGACAGAGGTCTTTCCTGCCTGCAGACTTGAACTGGGAAACCAGCTCTTCCTGGGTCTTGAACTTGCAGGCTTTGGCACCAAAGCAGAAACCATCAGCTCTGCCAGTTCTCGGGCTTTGGGACTCACACTGGAACTGCACTGCCCCCTCTCCTTGCTCACTACAGATCTGAGATTCTCAGCATACCTGGTTGCACGAGCCAGTTCCTTACGATAAATCTTTCCATGGACAAACAGACAATCTCATTGGTTCTGTTTCACTGGAGAACTCTAACACAGAGAGCTTTTGCAAACCAGGCAGCTGTCCTGCCCAAGTTAAAACTCAATAGAAAAAGGCAAGAAAAAACTGAAGTCTTTGGAAATTTAAACATTTACCACTGTTCTCCTTAAACCTAAAATGTCCTGGGTGCCTTCCTCTGCCCAATGTATTCAACAAACATTGCTTTCTGGAATAATCTGAAAAGTCTATTGGGTGTTGAGGATCAGATGGCTTCAGAACTTTGGACACTGCATTCCTTTTTCCAAGGCAATGCCTGCATGAGTCAATGATTGCCCCCACTTGTACAAATCTCTTCCACTGTACTGAAATCACAGGACCAAACATCAAGAAATGAACAGGAACAGAATACGGCGTGGCAGGCTTCTTTCTGGGAAGGCGGCAACTGGGTCCCATCGCTGGGATTAGTCCAGAATATCTCTAGATTGTCCCCAAACTCCAGGCACCTGGCTTTTGCTATAGGCTCCTACCCTGGAGGAACTCTGCCAATCTCAACCAGAAGCTCTAGGGTCAGTATTCACTCAAGGGCCACACACCCGTCTGAGACAGCGAGGCTGCAAAGCTTGGCTGCCCGTTGTGGAGAGCGAGAGGGGTCACAGCCTATGATGGCAGGCCGTCACAAGCCAATCACGTCTCGGTGTTTCTCACGGCTTCAGTTCTTCGGGCATTCATGGTGTCACCATGTATCCTGGAGCGACTGGCGTGCATTAGCCCGAGATCCAGTCATCAAATAAAGCAGGTGCAGTATGTCTACATCAACATGTCTCGCTAGAAGTTCTCTGCTAGCTTTTCTGTGCCATGTGGATCAACAACACAAAATTCCTGGTATTCTTCACAACCAGTTTTTTTCTTTTTCTTTTTTCTTTTCTTTTTTTTTTTTTTTTTTTTTTTTGACAGGCAGAGTGGACAGTGAGAGAGAGAGACAGAGAGAAAGGTCTTCCTTTTGCCGTTGGTTCACCCTCCAATGGCTGCCGCGGCGCCACAGCCAGCGCACCGCGCTGATCCGATGGCAGGAGCCAGGTGCTTATCCTGGTCTCCCACGGGGTGCAGGGCACAAGGGCTTGGGCCATCCTCCACTGCACTCCCGGGCCACAGCAGAGAGCTGGACTGGAAGAGGGGCAACCAGGACAGAACCCGGCGCCCCGACCAGGACTAGAACCTGGTGTGCCGGCGCCGCAAGGCGGAGGATTAGCCAAGTGAGCCGTGGCGCCGACCCACAACCAGTATTTTTCTATGAACCTGTATGTGTAAGGGGGCAGAAAAACCTAGACTGGTATATTTCACTTTTCACAGGTATTTTACTATGAAAGCTATTAAATTGTTACTTTCTTACAATGAAGGGATAGCCCTGTGTAGCAGAAAGTGCTGGAACAAATTCAGTGGCTGCACAAACCAGCGAGGGGAACTTAAGCAAGTTTTATAACTTCTTGGAGCCCAGTGTTCCCCCTGCCCAACAAAGTGGGGAGAAATCGAATCTTCACAGGGCCAGTGGGAGGGTTCACTGAGCTAACACAGAAACGCAACCTATTTGATAAGTGGTATTTTTTTCCAAGCCACTTAGTGGGTTGACTGGTATCCCCCAAAATGATATATCCAAGTTCTGATCCCTGGTGGCTGTCAATATGAGCTTCCTGGGGGCTAAGTCTTACAGATATAATTAGAGTGAGAATCTCAAAGTCAGGTTATCCTAGAAATAGGGGCCAACGTTGTGGCCCAGCAGGCTAAGCCACAGCTTGCAATGCCGGCATCCCAATGCAGGGTGCTGGTTCCAGTTCCGGCTGCTCTGCTCCTGATCCAGCTTCCTGCTAATATACTGGGAAGGCAGCAGGAGATGGCCTAAGTGCTTGGACTCCTGCCACTCACATGGGAGACCTGGGTGGAGTTCTTGGCTCCTGGTTCTTGCTCCCAGCCTAACCCAGGCCTGGCTATTGTGGCAATTTGGGGAGTGAACCAAAGGACAGAAGATTCTCTCTCTCCTTCTCTCTCCCTCTCCATTTCAAATAAAGAAATAAATCTGGGGGGGGGGGGGTGGAGGGAATAGAGACAGAGGGTATCATGGAAATAGGGAGGGCTCTAAACCCAGTGAGTTGGAGTCTTTTTTAAGAGAAAGGGGAGAGAGCATTGAGACCAAGAGCATGGGGTCATGTGAAGACACAGGCAGAGACTGGAGTGAGGTTGCCACAGTGAAGGAAAACTGGGTGCCCTCCACAGCTGGAAGGGACAGGCAGACCCCTCCCCTAGGGTCCTCGGAGGGAGCATGGCCCTACTGACACCTTGACTTTGAACTTCTGGCCTCCAGAACTGTGAGAATGAACGGCTGTTGTTTCACATCCCCAGCCCGCTGTTGTGATTCCTTATGGCGGCCCCAGCCAAGGCACAGCCCCCTCAACGCAGGAAGCCAGAGCAGAACACTCGACAGAGCTTTAGGAAGAGAACCAAGGCCCTGCACGGCACCAGCTCAAAAGTTCAACCTGCTTGGAAAAAGCCTGACTTTCCACTGGATTATAAAAAGCAGATTCGTTTTAAATCAGCCGAACAAACATTTCTGAATGGGAAGCCATCATGCTGGTGAAACAAGGCCCTCCGTTTTTCTGACAGATAACCGTGAACCAGTTTCATGAAAAGCTGACCGTGGGATAGGCTCAGGGCTGCCTTGTGGGAGCCCGACAGGTGCACGGCACAGCTGTGTAGAGTCCAGCAGGGAGGACCGGGCACCCTCGGGCAGGCTCCGCCCCTCACTTGAGCTCTCGCACACTGCGAGCTGTCTCGCAGGAACACGTTCTGGACACATATGCAGCAAACTGGGGAATCGGGGCACCAGGGAGCGGCAGCTCTTGGACCGGATGCAGACTCAGGAATTCCAAGTGGGTCTCGCGGAAGGTGCTTGGACTCAGCAGCCTCCCAGCCCGCCTGCAGCCTGCAGCGCTCGCCCCACGTTCCACAGGCAGCCCCTGGACGGCCTGCAGTCGGATCAGCAGGCCACTGCACCACCTACGGGCTCAGCCCACCAGGTCTCCGCCAGCCCCAGCCTTCTCCCCAGTTCTGACTCCTATCATGGCTCCAACCAACATTCACTGGGGGCACGGGGTCTAGGCTAGGCCCTTGTGCGATTTGGTTCAATTTTAATTACTCCTACAGCGTCTCATAAGACAAATTTTCTGATCCAACTTAAAGCTGAAGGCACTGAAGGAAGCGATTTCCCTAAGGTTACAGAGGTAGGAAGTGGCAGAGCTAAACTCAAAGTCCAGTCCTTTTCCTGGTACCCAGTGCTCACCACACATCCCAGAGGCCTTCCCTGATGGCTCTGCTTGGCTTTTGTCCCCAGCCGTCGGCCTGTTCTGCTCATACCATGAAAGGGACAGTGCTGCCGGGTAGCAGTCTGCTATACCCAGGCATCCTAATCATGTTGTTTAATTTACTCCTGACAACAACCCTTCATGAAATGCTGCACTGTTCCCATTTCACAGATGGGGCGACTGAGGTCTCTGGAAGAGAAACGGCCTTGCCCACAGCCCACAGCTCATGTGGTGCAGGAACAGGACTTGAGCCAGAGTCCCACACAGACCCTCTGGCTGTGCCGCTGACTTGGTAACGGAGGAATCTTTGAGCAGCAGCTGAAGCCGTGGCCTAGCTAAAGGATAAGGGATGAGAGCCAAGCTGTCGCTTCCATGTGGTTCTTTGAGTCCCCTGTCCCAGGCTGACATTCTCCAGCGCTACTGCTCCGTCAGCGCCACAGCTGTGACAGCTGCCGAGGGCTTGCCCTGGGGCTCCTGCTGCTGTCAGGTCAGGGGAGGCCCCTGGGGTTGCCGTCACAAAGGACCACAGGTTGCGTGGCTTCGAACAACAGAGACTGAAATCTAAAACGCCACCAACCACGGCCCTCTGAAGACTTGGGGAAGAATCCTGCCTGGCCTCCTCCAGCTCCTGGGGTTGCCGGTAAACCTGCACACACCTGGATTCCCAGGTGCGTCCCTGTAGCCTCTGCCTCCGTCGCTGCGTGGTGTTCGCTCTGGGCATTTCTGTGTCCAGATCTCCCTCCTCCTGTAAGGACAGCAGTCATTGTGGAAGGGCCTAACCCCATATGACCTCATCTTAATGTGGTCACATCCACAGAGACCCTCTTTCCAAAGAAGTCACATTCCTGGGGTTAAGCCTCGAGTACCTTTTGAGGGGATGCAATTCAACCCATGTCAGGGCACATGGAGTCCAGACAAGGCAGCCCCCTTCCTGAGCCCGCTCACTGCGGCCCCAGCACTGAGCATGGCCCTGCAGCTGAGCTACAAGGGGCTGAGCTGCTTCCCAGGCTGGCTGCACAGGAGCAGGCAGGGGAACCCCTCGGATTCCACTTGCTCCTCCTTAGGCCATGCATTTTGCTTTAATATCCATGCCCCCGATCAAATAAGTCCGAATCTCTCCGGGAAGAGGTGCGGGGAGGGAAATCCAAGCCTCTAGGAGACTCCTCAATTGATTCAGACAACACTGAGAACCAGAGACCGGAGACATGCTTACGGAGCCCTTGGCCCAAGACAGGTGGGAAGTCACAGGCACCCAGGGGCTGCACCACTCTGCTGTGTTTCCAGGACCCCCCTGACTCCACCACCACCACATCTGAGCACTCAGGGCTTGCTAAAAGTCTGCCTCTCCTCTCCCAGCCCCTGAGCCCCCAGCCCACCAGCTGCTGTCCTGAGCACCACTTATTCACAGGGCTGGGTTTGGTAGATGGCACCCAGCAGCTGCTCAACACAAGTTTGTTGAATGAATGAGTGACTACACGGACGCAGGCATTATCCAGAGGCTAAGTTGCATCCTGCCATCCAAGAGTTCATAACCCGGAAGGCAGAACAAAACTCGTCCAGCTCACTGTCACACAACTCAAGTTCACCTACATGGCTACTATCCTGTGGGGGAGCGAAAGGAAAGCGACAGAGGCCTGGGGTAAGCAGAGAAGGCAAAACAGTTCATGGGATTTGGAGGATTTGGGCAAGTGGAGATGGGGCCAAGACAGTGCCCACGGAGGTGGTGAAATGGCCAGAGGAAAGCTCCGGGGGCTGCCAGCAGGGCAGAGTGGCTGCAGCACAGGCGGCCAGCAGCCAGCAGGACCCTAACGATGGCGGCCAGGCAGGTGGAGGAGTGCGCACCTTGCTCCCCAGGAGGAGCCGGCGAGCTGGTGATGGGAAGGCAGGATGGCTGTGAGCAGAGGAGTGCTGAGAAAGCAGAACTGTGTCACACTTGGCTGTGCTGTGGTGAGGACATGGAGGGAGACCAGCATTCTGATGCCCATCTCTGCTCCAGCCCAGCCACAAATTCAAGTTCACAACTCTGACAGAAGCCGTGCCTTGCGTTTGTCTAGTTAGCCTAAAGACGGTCCAGAAACCCTAGCGAGGGGGATTTCACCACTACGGCCAACACCAGGACTTCAACGCGGAGGGCTTTCAGTAGGGAGGAACCCCTCCCCCTTTCTCAGTGTACGTACTTATTAAGTCATCATCAACGCTTTGGCAAAGAAAGCTGCTAAGTTCTCCAAGCTCTGCTTGCCTCTCTGAAACAAAACAGTGTTAGACAAATAACTGTGCACAAGCGCCTAGGATTGTCTTCCACCATCCCAAGCCGACATCCAACCTGGAAAGCCCAGGAGTGCCCTTGTGGCCCCTCCGGGGCGTGCAGCCAGTATTGTTATCTTGGCGACCCCTGAGCACTGACCTGATAGTACGTGCAAGTGAGACACCAAACTCAGCTGTCTGACGGACAAGCAGCTGTCCAGACGTGCCAGAGGGTGTGCCAAGTCATTTTAAAAAGCATTACTACACTTTTGATATGAACTTTTAGATCCTCATAGAGAACTCATACAGAAACAGATAACATCTGTGGTTCCATCTGAGAAACATAATCGTCACCCTATCCGGAAAACCAGCTCCAGTGAACCGGCGCCCCTCCTCGGCTCAGTATCTTCACCAAGGCCAGCCCAAGTCCATCCAAAGCCAGTTGCCACAGCTGGACTAAGGAGCAGCCTTTCTCGGACCATCCTTGATGTTCCAGATGCCCGTCCTGTGTCACTAATTCTGTCTTTGTAGCTGAGGTCGATGACAGAGCGCGTGTGTTCCTAGGAGGGACGCTAAGTGCACAGACAGGGAAGGGCCGCCCACATGCGTTCATTCCCAGCAACGAGATGGTGCCTCCTAACAAGAGGGAAAGACGGCCGGCGCCGCGGCTCACTAGGCTAATCCTCCGCCTAGCGGCGCCGGCACACCGGGTTCTAGTCCCGGTCGGGGCGCCGGATTCTGTCCCGGTTGCCCCTCTTCCAGGCCAGCCCTCTGCTGTGGCCAGGGAGTGCAGTGGAGGATGGCCCAGGTGCTTGGGCCCTGCACCCCATGGGAGACCAGGAAAAGCACCTGGCTCCTGGCTCCTGCCATCGGATCAGCGCGGTGCGCCGGCCGCAGCGCGCCGGCCGCGGCGGCCATTGGAGGGTGAACCAACGGCAAAGGAAGACCTTTCTCTCTGTCTCTCTCTCTCACTGTCCACTCTGTCAAAAAAAAAAAAAAAAAAAAAGAGGGAAAGAGACTTGGACACTTGGGAAATACACAGGTGAAGCAGGCCTGCTAGGGAACGTGTCAGGATGCCACTCACAGCTGACCTCAGCAGCGAGGGCCGTGCAGGCGTCCTCAAGACCCTAGGACAAACACGGCCCGTGCAAGGGAAAGGCTTTGGGCAGGCCATTGCATTGTGCCCTGTTCACTTCCGAAAAGAGCCCTGAAAATCAAAACCCAAGCTAACAGGGGAAAGAGCATACAGCCCGCATCTCAGCTAAAGGTGCCATCAATAGGAACTTGAGTTCCACCTTTCAAGGCAGTCCAAGGAGGAAGGGACAGGAGAGGAGAGAAGCAATTACACATGCCTGATAAAAAGCAGCCAACCCGTTCTGCAGGAGTGGCCAGCTTTTCCCTGACACGAGGCCCTAAGAGAAACCCCCCACATCTGACAGATCACCGCTCCTGCACTGTTTTCTCCTTTGAACACCAAGCATCAGGGCCGAGCTGGTCAGCTAAGAGGTCTGGGCCCCACCACGCCCATGCACAAGGCCCCACATGTGAGGGAGGCAACAGCCCACACATCACTGACTGGCTGAGCCAGAAGGAAAAACAGTTCTTTGGGTGACTTCCCACCTCCTCTGTGTAGCAGGAGCTTTCTTGACCAGAGGCGAGCAGACCAGTCACCTCCTGGACATGGCCTGTCTGTGCCAGGGCAGCACAGCGCCAGCAGCTACAGCAATGGACACACGGGGACTTGGACTTGCTGCAGTCCAACCTCACGCCCTCTGCAAACCCGCTACAGAGAGCAAGTCTGGGGGCACATCATATCCCCAAAATGCCAGGGGTGGAAATTACACAGTGGTTTGGTCCATCCATCTCTGGGGGCTGCCGTCACTGCATAGGCTCCCCTCCCGCAACATGGGCTGCCCAACACTATACACTGCTAAACAGACAGGATGTGGCTGTGGGCAAGAGCTCAATGTCAACAGGGTTATTTGCAGAGCAACAAGAAACTGACCAATAAGGAGCCTGGGCTGCGAAGCAGCTGATAACAGGGGGACAGAGGCCAGGCTGGGAAGCAGCCCCCCAGTAAATCACCGTTAACTGCCAGTGAGAGAGGAATGCAGGTTCTGCCGAGCTTACAAGTTTATTTCAGATTATTCTAAATGCTTCCCAGGCTCCCAGGCCAGGAGGCAGAGCCGGGCAGAGGGGGTGGGAGACGGGCTGCTCCCCACCCTTTTCTCACTGTGGGATAATGTTTTGGCAGCATCGACAGCAGCAGCTGATGGCTAGGGGAAGGCACACAGATTTAACACAGACAGAAAGTTTACTTATTCTCCCACCCCCGCGGGCCAGGCTGCAGCAAGGCATTCTGGAACCACGAACTGCACTGACATGGTCACATCCAGCCTGCGCAGACATGGAGCAGAGATAAGGAGCAGGAGTCACGGCCCACAGGATTCCACAAACGCCGTCGGGAGTGGGTCGGTGAGACACTGTCCTGCTTGGCGGGGGAGATAAGAGGACCACATAAGGTGGATGACGAGAAGAAGACACCGCGGCACACACACATAATGGAATACTATTCAGCCTGGAAGCAGGAAATCCCGCTGCTTCCAACAGCATAGGTGAACTCCTGCAGGACGGTACGCTCAGGCAAACACGCCAGGCACAGAAAGATCAGTACTGGAGGACCTCATTTGTATGCGTGATCTCGGGAAGCTGAACTCACGGAAGCAAAGAGTAGGATGGTGTTGCCAACGCCTCAGAATGGGGGAGATGGTCAACCAAACTCTGTTATAGGATGGGCAAGTTCCAGCGAGCCGATATCCGGCACGGCGACTGTGGTTACTGTAGCAGACCTGACATGCGCAGAGACAGGGATCCTAAGTGTTCACAGTACGCACAAATGGCAACTGTGCGAGGGACGGCTGTGTTCATTAGCTGAACTGTGACAATCACTACCTACTACATACATGGATCAAATCACGCCGAGTGCCTTAAACGTATAGTTTTTATTTATCAATTATTACTCAATCAAGCTTGGGGGGTGGGCGGGACTGCAGCCACGCTGAAGGAACCTATGAAATGGCTGGCCCCTCCAGAAACTGTGAAATGACCCAGTAGAGCAGGAATTTAAAATAAATAAATAAAAAGCCCATCTTTCAGGGAAACCGAACTATGAGACCACGGGGTGGTCTTCATGGCTGGCTGTGAAAAAATCATTTCTGATTTTAAAATTTTATTATGAAAGTTTTCACACACGCCACATAGGAAATATAAAGGAAACTCATTACCAGGCTCCCTGAGTTCTGGACATTCTGCCCTTAGATTTCATCTCTGTGACTTCTCACATCCTTTCTGTAACAAGTCCATGTAAATATTCCATGTATTAGTACTATAATACATACACAAATACTTCAACATATCTCTAGCAAGCAAAACCTATTTACATTAATTTGTGCCTTTTTAAAAAGATACATTTATTTATCTGGGAAAAAAAAAAAAGCAAGAGCAGAGAGAGGAAGAGACAGAGAGTGAGCGCTCTTCCATCTGTTCACTCTGCAAATGGCCACAAATGCCAGGGCTGGGCCAGGAACACCATCCTGGTTTCCCAAATGGGTGGCAGGGGCCCAAGTACTTGAGCCATCACCTGCTGCCTCCCCAGGAGCGTTAGCAGGGAGCTGGATTCTAAGTGGAGCATCCAGGATTCAGAACGGCACGTTGGGATGGATACCAGCAACGTAAGCAGCAGCTTGGCCCACGGCACCACAGTGTCACCCCCTGTTTCTATTCATATGAAACCGGGGCTCATACACAAGAAAACGCACATGCCTGAACAGAATTCTTGTGGTCTGCGGCTCCTCCTGCCCAGACGTAGGGTGCAGAGGGTGGGAGTGGGCAGAGAGCCACCCCGAGAGTGGAGGTCCCCTGTCCTCCTTGCCACCTCCCAGCAGGGCCGGCCGATCACCCCTCCCTGACCCTTCCTCTCGTCACCACTAGCGGAAAATCAGCGAGGTTCTCCTCTGAAATCTCCTCTACGCTCCAAAACCTGCAAATACCACCTATAAGTCACTTTCCGACTCCACCGTGAACAGCGCACTCAGAATGCGCATGTATGTCCGTTTAAATCCACACCCTGCGGGCAGGGTGTTCATAATTACAGTATCCTAATCAGATCACACACACTATGGACGCTGCCAATCAGCTGGAAAACTCCAATCAGAAGTTCCCACCAGAAGCAGCTACTACAAGGCTCTGGCTGTTTTTGTGGATGCTAAAAACATTCCCTTGCTGAAATGAGCGGTGTTTAGGGCAGGCAGGCTGGCTAGAAATCCTGCCCTGGAGGCTCAACCCTCCCACAAACGGGGCTGAGAACCTGCCCATTCACAGTCACACCCAGAGCCCTGGACGAGGAGCAGTCAGTGGGCACTGTAGTGGAAGATTCTGTTGCCCCAGGGCAGCCAAGACGCCACGGGGGTTTCCTTGCACCTGCCTGAACAGAGGCGTCTGTGGGGCAGAACACCAGGCCCCGCCAATCCTAAGCCTTCTGGGGCCAGCTTGCCAACAGATATTGGCCTGAGACTTGCTTTTATTTTAACATCTACTAGGAGTGACATCGAGGGAGGAGACATGCGGTTTTCTTGTGAACCTTACCACCAAGGTGACCTGTGTTTGCTGAAAGCACCCATGGCACGGTTCTCTCCCAACGTCTAAATTTCGCTCCCACTGTTTCTCCCCATTGGGAACCCACTCTGCCTTCCGCGTAAACCCGACCATCTCTCCAAGCTCAGTGCAAGTCCTGCTTCCTCCGCAAAGCCTCCTCCGATTATTAGGACCTTGGGCAGCTGCAAGGTGATACTGCGCTATGTCAATGTTCCCCACAACCGTGAAACACATTGAGGCACTGCAGGAACGCCAGGGTGCCTCACTGGGACGGGCAAGTCCGCTGTGCCTCCTGCAGGACCCACGGACAGGACGTCCCATCACTGCACAGCCACTGGTGGGGGGGATCAAGCCAAAACCGTGTCCTCTTCATCTCTCCCATTGACTACTAGAGAGAGCAGCCAGCATAATGCTGAAAAGTTGTCTCAGCCTGGGTGTCCACCTGGCCAGGAGGACTTACGCTGACAAGGGAATGAGACAAACATGGGCAGGGATTTGGCTGCCATCCTGGACAGAGAAACTGAGTTCACCTGGAAACAGGTGAGCCAGGGAGAAAAAGGACTTCCGGTATGGAGCGTGGTAAAAGCTGATTGGGGAAGAAAGAAGTTTGGAAAGGCAAAGCCGTAAAAAGGTGATTTATCAAGGTCAGGACTTGGGCCACACGAAATTCACTATGCTCACCTAATTTTTTTTTTTTCTTTCCAACAGTACAAGAGCAGAGGGAAGTTTGAGGGCCCTTTTACAGCTCACAAGCCTAGGGAATTTGTTAGGACTACAAGTGTATGGGAACATGGGTGAGACCTACTGTTTCATCAAGAAAAGAAAGATAAGGGGGCCGGTGCTGTGGCACAGCAGGTTAATGCCCTGGCCTGAAGTGCCGGCATCCCATAAGGGCGCTGGTTCAAGACCCGGCTGCTCCACTTCCCATCCAGCTCTCTGCTATGGCCTGGGAAAGCAGTAGAAGATGGCCCAAGTCCTTGGGCCCCTGCACCCACGTGGGAGACCCAGAAGAAGCTCCTGGCTCTGGCTTTGGATTGGCACAGCTCGAGCCGTTGTGGCCAATTGGGAAGTGACCCATCAGATGGAAGACCTCTCTCTCTCTCTCTCTCTCTGCCTCTCCTCTCTCTGTGTAACTCTGACTTTAAAATAAAAATAAATAAATAAAAGAAATGTCTGTTTAAAAAAAAAAAAGATAAGATAAGATGGAATGGCTCTGCCCACAGAACCACTCCACTAACCACTCCGCAGTCATGTCCTGGAGAGACGGCAACAACCAAGATTTCTTTCCCTGAACTTGGATGAAACAGCGCAGTTCCTGACTAATTTGTCCCAAATTGAAGTTTTCCCTGAGCTTGAAGACCAATGCTGTAAGAACTGTTCGTGGACGGGTGCAGAGTTTAACCCTTGAATGACCAGAAGTCCTGCCCCTTAGTCCCTGACCAGTCACTTGAGCAGGTCCTGGCACCGTCTTGGGAGCTCTCCCTCCTAACCCAGGAGCTTCGAATGCCATTAATTGCAATGGGTTCCCAGATTTTCCCTCTGTCAACACCAAGCCCAGCCTGCAGCTGACTCGCCATTGTTTGTTCCAGAATTTATGGCTCAGATAAGGGAAGCTGCCCAGAGATGGGTGGGGTGGGAGGGGCAGGGGTTGCCACAAGTGAAATAACTCAGTATTTTCTTTTGCTTTATTTTCCATATCTCAATGTCCAGAACAGGCCAAGGGTGGCCAGCTCCGGAAGCTTTCATGATGCCAAATACCTTCTCAGTGACTTCTGTGTATTTTCGTCTGTTTTTATTCATTGAAGCTTTAACTGGAGAAATGCAATGTACGCACATGGTGAAAACTGTATGCAACAGCCACGGCACAAATGTAGGCAATGAAACGTTTCCACCCATGTTAGAAGACCCTAGCATCAGCCCCCCTCCTGGCAACGACAATCAATGGAGTACGTGTTCCTCCTGGAACTTCCTATGCATACTATTCTTGTTATAAAACATTTGTAGAAAAATAAAGTTCTTTTATACAAGCAAGCTCACACTATCTACAGCTCTCTGTATCTTGGCCTTTTCACTTGCACTGTCCCTTATAGCTACGTGGTATCTCATTGTATGGATGCAATGCATGTTTTAATCTATATCTTTTTGTTTATAAAATACTACAAAGCTATTTTGCAAAGATCATATTACAGAAAATACATTTCTGAAGAAATAAAATCCCTTCCTTCCCCCCTTTTTAAAACTTTTTTTTAAAAGACTTATTTATTTATTTGAAAGGCAGAGTTACAGAAAGAAGGAGAGATAGAGAGATCTTCCATCCGCTGGTTCACTCCCCAAGTGGCAGCAATGGCTGGGGCTGGACCAGACAGCAACCAGGATCCTGGAATTCCATCTGGGTCTGCCACACGGGACAGGGGCCCGAGGATTTGGACCATCTTCTGCTGCTTTCCTAGGCACGTTAGCAGGGAGCTGGATTGGAGGTACAGCGGCCGGGACTTGACCGGGACTTGACTACCAACCAGCACCCATATGGGACACAAGCACAGCGGATGAGGGCTTAGCCCACTGTGCCACAATGCTAGCCCCTTTTTAAAAGGTTCAATCCTAGCATTTCAAATTCCCTTGACCCCTGGCTGTCCTTAGATGATGACACTGGCACAGAAAAGATGAAGTCCAAACCCCCCCCCCCCCGAGCTCTGCTCTACTCCCTTACAAACATGCCCCCCCCCCACTCCTACCCCGGAAGTCTGCAGGCTTCTGTACCAGGCTCACCCGCCCACATCACCACCTCCCACCTCTAGGCAGCAAGATACTCTTCCCCTTCCGTGACAGTCAAATCAATAAGGTCCAGGGCACAGGAGATGGAAGAGTCTGATTGGAGCTCTCCCCACCCCATCCTCTCTCACTCCCTCTCCACATTCGAGGCCAGGGAGGATGTTTTATGGTTTGCTTCATAGAGCTTAAGATGCTCACCCCTCACATCTCCCAGGCAACGCGAGCCCAAACATCCCAGCTAACGTTACTGATTTGAAATGCCTGCCCATTGTCACTGGATTTTTCTGAAACTCGGTCATTCAAGCCGAGAGGGAAAAAAGTGTTTCTGGAAACTTTCTGCATGAGACAAACAGCACAGCAGGCTCACCCTCTGGCAGAGACCCATGATGCCAGGGGCGACAGGCCTGGGTGAGCAGGACAGGGGCCTCGGCTAGGGAGCTGCAGATGGGCCTCCTTCCCTGGAGGCTCCGCACGGACGGACACCCGGCTGAGGATGACAGAGACCTCGGGGGTCTCCAACGCCCCTCTGTGAGGCTCCCTCCTCCCAGCTGCAGATGCTGCAAGCCGCGGCTCTGTGCAGGCCAGTCTCGCTGGCTAGCGGGAGCCACACGCCCTCCAGATCTGTTCCCCGTCTTTAGCTGCTCAGCATTTACACGGGAGCTGCCAGAGTCCTGAAATCACCCCACAGCTGGATCATTCTAGAAAAAAAAAATAATGCAGCTGTTTCAGCTCCTCCATCCTTGGAAAGCGCTTCCAAGCAGGAGCTGGAAGGGGCCCAGGGCGGATGTTGCATCCTGAAGAAATGCTTTCCTAGACAGATTTTACAGAGTGAAGCTTGTGGGATGAGAAGGGGTAATGGGGTGGGGAGAGGTGGATTTCAGTCCCTCAGAGCCAAGGAATGGAAACACGGCTGTCGGCAAGAAGAGAGTCCGTCCCCAGCCCAGTGCCTGCAGGGTACTCCAGGCTCAGAGCCTCTGAGAGTCGCGATCTAAAACAGCAGTCATCCAACTCGAGCCCACTGGCCATCCTGAGCCCACTATTTGTATAGTCTTTGAGGCATATGAATGGCTTCTGCATTTTTAGATGGTCAAAAGAAAATCAAGAATCTTCCCTGTTCCATGAAAATGCTATGACATTCAAATGTCTGTCCCTAAATAAAGTTTTACTGGAACACAGCCACACACATTTGTTTGCATAACATCTATGGCTGCTTGCACACTGCAGCGCCAGAGTCAGGGTCACTGCTCCACAGCCCGCGTGGCTGCAAATCTTAAAATATTTTCTACCCACTTTTCCCAGAGAAGTTTGCCAGCCCCTATTTGAGAGTGGGCTAACAGACAAAATGAAGGGTACTGTGTAGGGATCACTCCAACAAGAGAGAAGGCAACGTCCACAAAGTTTGAGAAAATTCAAAACATAATCTTAACTAACGGAATACAATGCTTTGTAATCCAGGTCCACTAATGAGGACGGAGCTCTTTTATTTTTGAGCAGGGAATAACATTTTATCTAATTGGTGTTCAAATTTAGGGTTTCCTGTCATCAAATTGGTTACAGATGTTTATTCGCACACACCATCCTCGGTCCGAAGGCCACTGGCCTAGGGGTGGGAGTCTGCTAACTCCTGCCCTAAGACAAAAAGGAAGGTGACTTTGATTTTCAAATTTCAGATTTCAGACCCCAAGAGTCTCACTAGGAGTGAATACAAAAACTTTAAATTGGATTTGGAACAACAAAGTACCACGTGGCTGTTGTAGAGTTTCCCTCACCCCCACAAAAAGTCACCCCCTTAAGGGAACCACACAGTACTGAACACTTTGGAGAGACCATGAGACCTTCCCGGGGGAGGATCATGTTTGTTCTTCACTGTCTTTGCTGAAATAAACCAAGGTCTACGGGGCATCCACAATGAACCAGACCTGTGTCTGAATCTGATGGGGGTAGGAGTGCCAGGTACAGTACAAGGAAGCATGAAAATTTAACTGTGGGACTAGCACTATAGCCTAGTGGGTTAAAGCCACCACCTGCAGTACTGGCATCCTACACGGGTGCTGGTTCAAGTCTTGGTTGCTCCACTTCTGATCCAGCTCCCTGCTAATGCGCCTGGGAGAGCAGCAGAAGATGGCCCGAGTCCTTGGGCCCCTGCAGCCACATGGGAGACCCGGATGAAGCGCCTGGCTCCAGGTTTCAGCCTGGCCCAGCCCTGGCCGTTATGGAATAAAGCAGTGGAAGGAAGACCCCCCCCCCTTTCTGTCTCTCCCCCTCTCCTTCTGCCTCTCCCTCTAACTCTTTCAAATAAATAATCAGAAAATAAAATTGACCTGCAGTAAGTTAGTTTCTGTTTAGAAGATTCTAGTGGTGTACATTTTTTAAAACCCGAGCAGAGTAATGAGTCCCTCCTCTTATAACTGAGGAAGCTCTCCTATCATTGGTCCCCTTGGAAAAGGATCGCAGCAGTTACCTAACTCAAAACCACAAAGGGCAGTATTTTGAAAATGATCTCAGGGGCTGAGACGACACTGCAGATTCAACCCCCAAAAGCCCTACTGCTGAATTTGTTATATCCAGAACTGTCGACACTCAATTAAACACACACACAGCAACTTTGACACCGTGCAAGGGATAGAAATACTGAAAACTTCAGAACAGAGAGGCATGGGAAGAATGACAGACCACCCAAGCAGGAGCAGCGAGAGACGGAGAAACCATGGGAGCTCCCGGGCCTCCCTAGAAGACACCACCCACAGAGCCATGAGCTAGCAGGGATGGGAGTGAAACGGCCCGGGAGCTCCCATGGGACTGGGCTGGACACACCCCTCACCTGCCTAAGCCAGCGCAAGGAAGGTGAGGGGCACTCAACATGGTGCTTGCAAACATCACAAGTCAAGGCTGTAACACACACAGAAAACATTGCCTTTTGTCCACAGTTTGCTAATTCACACTTCTCCCCTCCCTCACCTTCTTCTTCTTCCTACTCCCAGATTCCCCAAGTGAAAGCATGCCTCTCTGATGGGCCAAACGTGAGAGGCTACAAACATCATCGCACCCAGCACACAGCGTTACTGCCCAAGATTAGCACAAGGAGTATTGTACCAGGTTATCGGAAAAGCCCAGCAGACATTCCTCCCTTAGAACTCTTCAGTCCCAAGGTAAGGAGCAAACGTGACACGAGGCACGTAACCCACATCACTCCGGGTGAAGTCCAACCAGAACAGCGGTCTGCTTCCTGGAATGAAGTCATCATTGTGTCCACCATGGCGCAGTGGGGTGACTGACCATGTGCTGTACCAGAGACACTGTGCCACGTGCCTTATATATTTAAGCAAGGGAGCGGAACTAATCTATCAGGGGTCAGCACTGCTTACAGGACCAAGCTATTGGCAAAGTAGCTGTTAATGCTATAGGCTGTTTCCTGGCTATCCATTCTGTGATGAAAATTTTATTCAATTACTTGTAAAAATAGATATCTATTTATGAGACACAGAGGTCCTATCTACTGATTCACTCTGCAAATGCCCACAGTGGTCAAGTAACCAAAGCCAGGAGCCTGGAACCCAATCCAAGTCTCTCACATCATGGTAGGGCCCCAACTACTTCAGCCATCACCTGCTACCTCCCAAGGTAGGAGCCAAAAGCAGGCATCAAACCAAGACACTCCATATGGGACATGGACACTCCCATGACCAAGCCAAACACTTGTCCTACAACAATTCTTTATTGAGCTCTCATAATCTTCAAAAAATAAAAATAAAAATGAGCAAGAGGCATTTCTATCCTCCAAGGTTTTAACTTCAAGTCAGCAAGACAACTACGAACCAAGTGCTGGTGAAGAAGAGAGAAAGGGGAGGCTTACGGAGACAGCAGCACACCGGTGGCCCCGTTTCAAAGGGCCACGGAGTCCTCAGGACATCCGAGGGATTTTGTAGGGATTTCAAATGTGTTGTCTGCAACATTTCTCTGCGCTTCCCAAGAAGCTGAATCATGGTTTTCCTGATCTTCGCAAGCGCCACACCCATCATGGGCTGTGTCTCTATTTGCCAGGAAGCTGCTAAAGCAGAGGAGACTGCCTGAGTCCAAACCAGAGTTGAGGCAAAGGGCCTCTGGAAGGAAGGGACAGACCACCAGGCGCTCTGCAAGGTACATGAGCGCGTGGGAGGCTCTGCTCGCAACCAGCCTGATGCACTCTTCTGTACCTGAGATGCTTACAACTCTCTTCTGCTGCAGTGCTAAGCAGGTTTCTAAAATGAGCATTAGCTTTGTATTGACACGGGAGATTGATCGAGACTTTCGATACTATGCAGCTTATACCGATTATTCTAGTAACCTTTTCCAGTCAACATCCTAGCGGCAGGATGGAATCCCAAAAGGTGATCACATAAAAAAATTAGAGTCCTTTCCAGGACAAGCTTTCTGTTAACAAATGTTTTAAAATGTTGCCACTGTCTTCATTATATCCCCAGAGGCGAGAGACTGGAGATTGAGAATGTCAATGAATACCTTCTTATACAATGGACTACAATTTCTACATGAGAAATGATCCCTCTGCATGAACCAATGTTGGTTTCTATCTCCTGCAAAGGTACCATCTTCTCTATTGTCAGAGACCTCTACAATGAAGAAGGTGCCTAAAAATTTAAATAAATTGCTCCCTAAAAGACCAAAGCTAAGGCCCGGGAGGGGGAGAAGCAATGGTGCCCATGTCCAACTTCCCAGCACGGTCTAAGAGGTCCCCAGAGAAGACCCATGAGGGAGAAGCTTGGGTCCAGGCCTGCAGGAGCCCTAGCATCAGTGTTCATCACTGAAGGGAGTCAGGGCCAGTGAGTCCCAGACCTGCCAATCACGAGGAAGCACCTGTCCCTGGCCGCACACCAGATGGAGAGTTACTCCATACCAACTCCTCTGCAAAGGTGACACCTGCGACACAGTCCGCAAAACTGAGATCTTCCGAACCAGCTCACACAGACCTGGCCTAAACATCCTACTTTCCTATGATCGAAAATAATAACAAAGACCAAGTCATTCACCATAGAGTGGAAGAGTCAAACCTAGAAAATTTGTAACACAAAAGAAACGGTATTGGGGAATGCTACAGAGAGGGAGGCACAGACAGATATTTTTCTTCTTTAGAGGAGGTTCAGAAATATTGGGATGCATTTTTATTGCTATTTCCAGGCAAAATCCTTTTAACATTTCCTGTTCTGCATGAGTTTACCCTACACACTGCAAGAAGCAAATGCTTCCGGGACAGTGACAGGGTGCTCCCCTAATCCCACAGCCCCCTCTCCCCAAGTGTCTGAGGAAGACTGGAGAAGCGAACGTTCAGTAGGCCTCTGCTTTGAAGAGACCAGTTCGCTTGTCTCACAGCTCCCCGGGGAGTGGAACCCAGCCAAGGTCAAAGACTGGATCTGCCTGGGAAGGGATGATGATTTCACTGGTTGGGACTTTATGGGGCTTTGTATATTTTATGTGGCAAATACTTCTGCTATCCCTTTGCAAGGGGGGAAAAAAGGAAAACAAAACTGCATGGCTGCCAGGGCTCGTGAGTCATACGGTCTGGGGAGAGAATGCAGCCAGAGTTAATCTCCACTGCCCCATTAGCCAAGATTCTCTGCAGCAATCTAGGGCTGAGTGTTGACCGCATTTATGTCAAAGAGGCTTCAGCGCAAGGTGCGGGCCTTCCTCCCAAGACTCACTCACCCCAGCCACTCTACCCCGAGGGGCTGACTCCAGCTCCAGCGAGGAAACAGAATGCAGTTTCCCACCACGCGGCCCCGGACATCCCTTCCATTGACAAAGCACCAAGAGCAGCTAACAGGTGACTTCTGGGGCACTCGAGTGCTTTCTGTCTCTAGATTCCCTCATGTGCACACCAGGAATGAGAAATCCCCTCCATCCACGGAGACTCGCGAGGACTTGAATTCATGTGGTGCAGTTGTTACAGGCGTGCAAACAGCAGTAGTTCTTACGTACTTCACGCTTGCAGGTGGCTGGAACAAGGCTGTGTTTGATTTGCCCAATCCCTAACCTGGCGTGATATATAAAGAGCTAGTAAGTGCTTGAATGTAAGAGTGTCTGAGCGTGTCACAAAGCTACAGGAATTAAGCAGATCTTCAGTGGCACACAGATGGACAGGAGGATCAATGGAGAAGACTACAGAATAGACTCCAGTATTATAAACACTGATTTAGTGTATGGTAAAGGTATTCAGGAGACAGATAATCAAAGCATTGGTACAACGGGGCAGCCATCGGGAAAAAATACGAATCTAGGCCCTTATGTCATACCTTATTAGCAATTTCAGGTGGCTCGAAAATTTAAAATATAAAACATGAAATTTATAAAAGAACAGCTAAAGGAAGATAAAATGGTACAGTCATTTTGGGGAAATGGTCTAACAGTTCTTCACATGATTAAACATAGCTACCACATGACCCAGCAGTTCCACTCAAATGTATGCGAGGGTACAGATAAAGATATACTCAAGAGAAATAAAAACTCAGGTCCACACAAGTAATTACTCAAGAATGGTTAGAGCAGCATCATTAATAACAGCCAAAAAGTAGAGAGAATCCTAATTTCTACCAGTGGATGAACAGATAAACAATATCGATGCATATCCAGCCAAAGGAATATTATTTAGCCATAAAAATTAATGAAGTACCAGGGCCAGCGCTGTGGCATAGCAGGTAAAGCTGTCACCCGCGACACCAGCATCCCATATGAGCGCCGGTTCCCGTCCCAGCTGCTCCACTTCCGACCCAGCTCCCTGTTGATTGCTGGGGGGAAGCAGTGGAGGATGGCCCAAGTGTTTGGGCCCCTGCTATGCAAGTGGGAGACCTGGAAGAAGCTCCTATGTCCTGGTTTCGGCCTGGCCCAGCCCTAGCCATTGTAGTCATGTGGGGAGTGAACCAGTGGATGGAAGACCTCTCTCTTTCAAATAAATCAATCTTCTTTAAAAAGTGAAGGAAGCACTGAAACACATTTTGACTTGGACTGAACCTTGAAAACATTATGCCAACTTTCACAACTCAGTCACATGACTTCCATTCATAGGACCGCCCAGACCAGGGAAGGCTACAGAAACAGAAAGTAGATTGTTTAGGGTTGGGGGTTGCTTAGGGCTGGGGGCAAGGAGAGAGGGGAGGAGAGGTGATTGCGGTAAAGTGTGGAATTCTGGTTTTGTCTCAGAGATGAGCAAAATGTTCTAAATTGGCTGTGGTAATGGTTCTACTTATCTGTGAACACACCATGAACCACTGACCTGTACACTTTATAGCTGCATCTTATGATATATCAATGATATCTCAATAAAGGTATTTTGAAAAACTAAACAGAGAAGATTTTTAAGGTAAGTTTAGGGAAAAACTTTCTAGATATAAGCAAATATTGAGATGATAAAAGGAGATAAATCTGACTACGGGAAAAAAAGCAGAAAAAAAGTTTCTACTTTAGAAAAGTAAACAAAAAGGCAAGTCAAAGGACAAGAAACTGGGGGAAATCCTTGCGTCTCAGATCCAAATGGCTTCTTTCCTTAACACATAAAAATTTCTATAAAATTAATTTCAAAAGACCAACAATCCAGGGTGGGCACTACGGCGCAGCAGGCTAAGCCGCTGACTGGGAAGCCTACATCCCACACTGGATGCCCGGGTCAAGTCCCACCTCTGCTTCCCATCCAGCTTCCTGTTAATGTGCATCCGGAGGCAGCATGTGACGGCTCACGTACTTGGGTTCCTGCCGCCCACATGAGAAACGCTGATGGAGATACGGCCTGCCCCAGGCTTGGCTGTTACAGGCATTTGGAGAATGAACCAGCAGATGAAAGACAAATCTCTCTCTCAACCTCTCTGTTGCTCTGCCTTTCAAAATGAATTTTTAAAGAATACCAACAATCCTATAGAACAATGAATAATGCCTACAAACAGAGTATCCAGAGTATCCAGAGAGAGAGAGAGAGAGAGAGAGAGAGAGACTCCTAAACATATTACAAGATGTTCAGCCTCACTCAGAATAAATCAATGCACATTCAATCAGAAAGAGATACCTCTGTCCATTCTGAGGGGCAGACAAGAAAGTCTGGAAGTAACTTGTGTGGATGGAGGTTTAATGAGACAGACCCTCCGGCCTGTTGCTGATGAGATTTGAAAAGGACACAACTTCTCAGGAGAGCAAGCTGGCAATACCTGTGCAGGCAGTAGGCCCGCACCTCCCTGACCCAGCAATGCCGCTCTGAGATTTGATGCTACCGAGACCCTTCATGTGTCTGCAATGACTTAGATGCAAGAAAATTCATGGAGGTATTATTTGCTACAGCAAAGGGTTGGGGAAAACTGAAATGCCCAGTGACGATTCACACTGTGTCGTCTCCAGGCACGAGCTCCAGGATGCACTGTGGCCCTGGTAAGGTCAGCAGTGACACCTGCCATTCTGTCCCAGAGGGGAAGAAGCACCCAGACGCGGCTGCTGGCAGGCAGTGATGCCCTCAGAGAGGGCAGGGGAATGAGCCGGGCCTGGGCTGGCTTTTTATTGTAGTCTTTTGCTTTTCAAAACTTCGTATCCTGAGGGTTGGAAAGAAGCAGAAGGGGACAGGAGGGGAAGAGAAGGGGGAGAGGAAGGGGAGGAGGGGGGAGAAAGGAGAAGGGAGGAGAGGAAGATGAGAAGGAAGACAGGGAGGGAGGAGTGGCCGGGATTGTCAAAGGGAGGAGGGAAACTTACAGAACACGTCCCCAGCAGAGGACCTCTGAGGGTGGAATGAGGGCTTCGCACATTCCAGGTTACAAGTTTCCGCTCCATACGTGTATCTCATAAACATGTATGATTTTGCCATAAATATGCAGATATGAAATTTCTCCACTGAACTCCTTACCGACCGAAATAGCCATCTGAAATGTGCACCTGTAATTATTTAAAATAACTCCATCTGGAGAAAAAGACCAAAAAGAAAAACAAAGCGTGCCCCGTTTGGCTCAACCACCTTGGAAATCTGGCCTTTTATCTTTACTCTGGAAAGATGGAGGAGACACAACCTAGGAGGGGGCGGGACCTGGGTGGGGGTGGGTCTCTGGACACCCAGGCTGGAGGCTGCAGCCAAGCTCCAAGGTCAAAGCCCTCACGGGCGCCACCAAATAATCCCCAGCGCACCCTCTCCTCTTTGCAGCGGTCACCCCCACCTCCCGTCTGCTTATGGGGAGAAAGAAGGAGACTGACTGAGGCCGGGAGAAGGGGCCCTGTGTTCCCGTGCTGGCCTATGCCTGCGTCTCTCTCGGCCCCAGTGCTCCGGTTTATTCAAGGTCAGTGGGCGTGGCCACAAGCTCTGCCCTAGAATGCTACATGCTCCAATACCCTGTGACCCGACCATGACTGCAGAGGGTCTGGCAGATCTGTGTGGAGGATGAGGCATCGCACTCCAGGGCCTCTTCCTGCAGAGCGTATCTGGGAGGCAGCTCCCTCATGCAGATCCTTCCGCGCCCCCCTCAGTGCCATGAATCCCACCCTTTCTTCTGCGCCTGTCTTCAGCCACGCTCTCCACGGCTGCTCAGGCCTTCCCTGCCCAATCAATGGCATCTTGTCTTGGGGGCCGACCCCGCTCCCAGTGATGAACCAACTTCATTGGGAGCGTGTGCTGAGGGCTCTCTGAGAGGGGCCATTGTTCCCCCACACTTGTCCAAGGCCTCCATTGAGAGGGCTGGCTGTGAGCAGGGCTGGAGGACATTCATCACCCGGAACAGTTGCCAGCAAGGGAGACACAGCTGTTGGGCTCCAATGGCGTGTGGCTGAATGGAGCCCACGGTGAGACGGAGTTCTCAAGCGACAGCACCCTCACTTATCTTTTCTTTCAGAGGACAAGGAACAGGAAAACGCTCACCTTCCCCTGTGATTATCCCACCAATCTTATAGCACGTAAGGCACTCTGGGGGCAAGCCAGCACCCCTTAACCCCCGATGTCCAGGCCCACGGGGACACAGGTACCTGGGTCATGGCCTACTCCACCAGCAGCTGCAAGCTGTGCCCATATGGCCAGGAGCCATGACTCATGCTGGGCCCACATGCTCGGTAGGGACTCTCAAGGCTCCAGGCCTGGTTGAAAGGGGGCAGATGGAAAACACAACAGAAACTCCTGGGAAGTATCAAGATCAAACTGAATGACCCTCTATGTGCTGAACACAACTAGCCATGGGGACAAGACAGGGACACCAGGACCACAGACCCACATCAGCCTGCACGGCGAAGTGATGGCAAGGTCCCATGTGGAGTGCGAGGGCTTGGGAACAGATGTGGTCAAGGAAGGCTTCCAGGAGGAGGGGGTACCTGAAGGTGTTCCTAAGGAACAGCATGAGCAAAGCCTGGCTGGACCAGCTGGGGACAGAAGGGAAGGAGGATGCCCATAAGCCAGAGACCCCCAAGAGTGAAACTACGCATAAAAGCATTTGAATACCATGAAGCCGGGGCCAGCCTGTGGCGCAGGGGGTAAAGTCACCACGTGCAGTGCCGGCATCCCATATGGGCACCAGTTTGAGTCCCAGCTGCTCCTCTTCCGATCCAGCTCTCTGCTATGGCCTGGGAAAGCACTAGAAGAAGGCCCAAGTCCTTGGACTCCTGTACCTGTGTGGGAGGCCTGGAAGAAGCTCCAGGCTCCTGGCTTCAGATTGGCCTAGCTCCAGCCATTGCAGCCATTTGGGGAGTGAACCAGCAAATGGAAGACCTCTCTCTCTCTCTCTGCCTCTGTAACTCTCTGGCTTTTAAATAAATAATTAAGTAAATAAGAAAATAAATCAAAGAAAAAAAAGAAAAGAAAGAAAGAAGGAAAGAGGGGAGGGGAGGGGAGGGGAGGGGAGGGGAGGGGAGGCGAGGCGAGGCGAGGCGAGGCGAGGCGAGGCGAGGCGAGGCGAGGCGAGGCGAGGAAGACCATAGAGCCCTGAGCAAACCTCAGGGTGACTACTGGACTGAAAATATGAATTCCCGGCTAAGGGAAGTAGATGAGCCGCCCTAGTTGTTGCCAAGTTGCTCCTCACCTCTGCTTACCCCTGCGGCGTGTGCAGCTTCTGGGCACAGAGACCCAGATGCAGGTGGAATCGTGTGGCGGCTGGGTGATGAGATTAGAGGCAAATCCACTGCATCAGGCCGGGGCTCTCTGCTGTGGGCCGGGCTGAGGGATTCTCCCTCCCCGTGTGCACGGGGTACACTTACGTGCCTGGACAGCAGCTGGTGCACTTGACACCCCATTTAAGTTCCGATCCAAAGGGGTCTGCAGGCCAGGTTTGAAGCCCTGTGGAAGTGGAGCTCAGGCCCCGCTCTACCAAGCTGGACCAGGCGGCAAATCTGCTCTTGCATCAGCCGGAGCTGGGGTCGGTCCTGCTGGGCTGAGCTTGTGCCTGCACGGCTGCTGGTCGTCATGGATGGCCTCCATTTCCTCTGTCCTTGGAGTACAGATGATCACAGTCAAGCCTGGAGCCCTGCCTCCCGCCCCGCGCCCAGCTGTGATCCTGCCAGCCTGGAATAAGATGAAAGTGTCTGATAGGAAAGCCTTGGGAAGCCTTTTATTAACATTCTTAGCTCAGCCGAGCTCAGGGGAACAAGTCCCTGCATTCCAGGAGACTTCTCCCTGAGTGAAGCCAGGCCAAGAACGCAGAGAGAGTCTAAAACGCCTTTCTATTGGGTCCGCCCAGGGATCCAACCACCCCAGGCAGGTTCCTGGTGGAGAGTGGGAGTTCGGTAGTTGAGGAGTAGCAGCCCCTGGGGACCAAAAGGCCCAGCAAAGGACACTGATGTTCACGGTCACTGTCAGACAGGAGCTGACATGGAGCCTCACATCCCAACTTGTGGTCCTGGCAGGGAGGTTAAAGCCTCAGGCCCTCCATCAGCCAGAGGAAATGGCCATCCTAGCACTTCTGACTAGCCGGCTGGGATACCTGTGAAGGGACGTAATGGAACACACGTGTAAATAAAAGCTAAAAGGTACTAGCATTTACTACTTTTAATCACTGATCTTGATGTTAGCGCAGCAGCAGAGCAGGAATGATGAAGGGTCTGGGATGACAGGGCAGGTCTTCCTTGGCAGAAATGGTGCTCGAAGTGGGGAGGAGTGAGAAGTCTGTGCTCCGGGCAGCGGCCAGCACGGCACCTGCCCTACCCCAGTAGCCAGGAGGCCCAGGGGTTCGTCAGGCCCATTGGGACTCCATGGCCACCAATGAAGCCGCAGCCAGGGAGTGACCAAGAGACAGTGCTTGGTCCTTCTAAGTTGCAAACGGTGCCCAGGCCACAGGAGCACCGTCCTGAGACCGCCAGGGCTCCCCTCCTCCATGCCCTGCAAAATGAGGGTACACTCGCACTGCAGACGGGCACCCGGGCCGGGAAGGCTCTGTTGTTCAGGGAGCTAAGTGTACTGCACGGGCCTCATGGGATCCCTTCTGGTCTCCTGTGACCCTGTATCTAACTGTTCATCTCATCAGCCAGGCCCAAACACAATTCCACCCACGTCTGCATCTCCATGACCGGAAGCCGTACACACTGCAGGGCTGAGAAGTAGTGAGGAGCAACCTGGCAATGGCGATGGCGGCACCGCGGAATCCCCTTAGCTGGGAACTGCAATTTCTAGTCCGATAGTCACCTTCAGATGTCCTCAGTGCTTTATGGTGTTCAACACACTCTTATGCCTGGTTTGATTCTGATCTGCAACAAGATCAGTGCAACAGGGGCTGGTGATTACTATAGACCGGAGGGAGGGGGGGGACGAGGGGGGCGGCAGGGGATGCCCAGGTGATAATGAGGACTAACATCTGGGTGCCCAAACCAGAAGCACCTTTCCTTAATCAAACAGCTCCCCGCTGCTGGCAGGCAGCCCAGCGGCCACACTGCTGAGAGCAAAGGTTGTAGGCGTCAGGAACAAACATGGCCGATCCACAGCAAATTCAGCCACATGTCATGTTTCACTCCACCCACCAGGAGCAGCTAGCGCTGTGTGCTGAACCGTGGCCAGGCTCTCAAGTGTAAGATTTTACCCGATCCTGACAAATCGCCAAGGAAGAAGGGATCAGACACCTTCAGAGGAAGAAACCGAGGCCTGGAAAGAATAAGCTGATGCCTGAGGTGGCAAACATCCACACTCGACTGAGCCAGGACCGCGTGAAGCCAAACCCCGCGACTTCTGAACCCTGTCAACTCCCCACCCGAGCGCTCGGACCTCAGACCGTCTGAACAGCGTGTGGAGGGGAGGGGGCAGGGAGGAAGCAGAGAAGCAGGCAACGCCTCTTTTCCTTTTAATGTTTTTACGTATCAGAGAGGTGACAGAGGGACAGAGACAGACACACGGTTTCGCTCCCCCAGTGCCTGCAACAGCCCCAGCCCCACCCGGGTGGCAGGAACTGAGCCATCGATGCTGCCTCCCAAGGTCCCCATGACCAGGAGGCTGGAGTCAGGAGCCAAAACAGACCATCAAATCCAGGCACGACTGTGGGACGCTGCTGTAGGAACCAGCATCTGCACTGCTCGAGTAAACTCCTGCCCCTCAGTGCCTCTTAAATGGGGGTCACTGGGCACTTCAAAGCCACACACCTGCTCTCCTTCCTCAGCTCCGCCTGTGGGGAGGGTGTAGGACTGCCATTGGGTATCTCAGGCAACCCCCATCACTGCCACTGATGGCTTGGGGCCTTCCTATAGGGCTTCTCATGCCCTCCTGCCCCTTCAGTAAAGTAAGGGCAAAACCACAGGTGTATGGCACCTTGACCTCTACGGGGAAGTCTGCAGGTAGATACTCTTTTGAATCCAAGGTAGTCCCTGCATGGTGGACAGTGACGTGTTTGGAATAGGCAGGGCCCACCTGGCTGGTGGCTTGGAAACCAACTCTCAGCGCATGTGAAGTGCTCTCAGGATAGGACCCAGGTCCCCCAGCATGGGCCCTCTCCCCCCACAGGCCTCTCTTGGGCTAGCCCTTCCCTGCCCCCACCAACACAAACCACACCAGCTAACTCATGATGGCCTCACAGCCTTTGTGCTTGCTGCTCCCTCTGCCTGGAACTCACAACCCCGGTTCCCACGTGGCAGGCTCGTCCTCTTCATCTAGGTCTCAACTCAGCCGTGACTCCACAGGCCACCTGTGACTGTTACTCAACAACCCCCCAACACACACACACACACACACATACACCCCACCACCACCACCACCACCATCACACTTCCTGTCTTCCTTTCTTCATGTTTCTTGTTACCACCTGAAATTATCCTATTTTAGGACTGCTTGCTTATTTAGGGTCTGCTTTCCTCTCCTAAAATACAAATGCCATTAGGGCAGGGACCCCATGAACACTGTGCCCAGCTGTACCTCAGCAGCCAGACCATGCTTGGCCCAGAGTGAAAATTTAAAAATGTGTATTATGTGAAGACTTGGAAATCCTCCCACAAGAGCGGCTATTTAAGGACATCAGTGAGTTTATTACAAAATCACAAATTCTTTGAACTGGAAACGATCCTGGGGCCAACACTGGAACTTGAGAAAATAGAAGTGGAGCTCGTTGGTGTCTCATCACTTGAGACATCAACACCCCCAGGGGCTTGGGAGGCGGCAATGTGGGCCCAGAGACGTGGGGCAGAAAGTGCGCACTGTCAGCAACTGGACAGGCCAGTGAGGACAGCTCAAAGGCAGAGACACCAGCAGACATCCAGTGCCCGGGGAAGACCAACGGGAAAAACAGACCCGCAGAGCCAAGCTCAGCATTGTTTCCATCTTCTGAAAACCCTGGCTCTAGTTCTTAGCTTTAAATAAGCTGGATTTGCTGCCCCCCACCCCCACCCCAGCTGGCTTAGGTCTTCTGTCCATCTCCAAGACCCAGGCAGTATCAGGTCCTGCCTCCTGCAGCAGGCAGAGACCCCACCCCCACTGCCACCCCCACCCCCACCGCCACGTTGGGCAAAGCAAAAGGAGGCACTGGTCATCCTAGTTCACATGTACTTTAACATCTTTAGAAGTCTTTAAAAATAGAGGAAAACAGATATTAAGTCAAAACAGAGATGACAGAACCAAGATCAGGGCCCAATTCTGTCCAAATCATTTGGACCTAGGTGAGGATGGGGGGTGGGGAGGAGAAGGGTGCTTATCTTGTTTGGATGCATGAATTTTTTTTAAAGATTTTTTGCTTGCCTGACAGGCAGAGTTAGAGAGACAGGGATAGAGAGACAGACAGACACATACCCCTAGAGAGAGAGAGATTCCATCTGCTGGCCCACTCCCTCAAATGGCCACCATGTCTGGAGCTGGGTCAGGTCAAAGCCAGGAGCCAGGAGCCCCTTCTAGGACTCCCATATGGGCACAGGGACCCAAGCACCTGGGCCATCCTCCACTGCTTTCCCAGGTGCACCAGCAGGGAGCTGGATCAGAAGTGAAGCAGCCAGGTCCTGCACTGATCCCTCCATGGGATGCTGGTGCCTGAGGCACAGGGCCAACCTGCTGTGCCACAATGCTTGTCCCTGAATGTGTGATTTTGACTATCCCAATCTCCCTCATGGAGAGGAGCAAAAATGGACCCCTAGTTCACAGTGGGCCCCGAGTTACAGTCTAGCAATCTTGTGTCCAGTCAGGTACTGGAAAAATCCAACCCCATGGCATTCTGCTCAATCTGACAAACAGTGGGAGTTTGGCCCTTGGCCATGACCTATACTTAGCAATGTGGACCCAAAATGACTAAGAGCCCAGGCATTCAGAGTGGCTGGAGGCAGCTGAAAAATACACAACTGTGAAAAGCCAGGCTGAGCAGCCCAGGCTCACTGAGGGGGGACAACATGCCCCCTCACTGCCCACAGTGACAGCTGACTGCTAACTGCTCTGCAGCTCTGACAGTCGACTGTAAACAGTGGGGTCTAATGTCCGGGAGTCCATTATCACACAGTCATGGAGTAAGGGCTGCAGACAACCCAGCAATTAACAAGAAGGAAAGGGACCTCCTCGCTGACTCCTTCATGGGGGAGGGATAAGTAGTTTCCTCTCCTTTTTTTTTTTTTTTCTTTTTTTGACAGGCAGAGTAGACAGTGAGAGAGAGACATAGAGAGAGGTCTTCCTTTTCCATTGGTTCACCCCACAATGGCCACTGTGGCCAGTGTGTTGAGGCCGGCGCACCCTGCAGATCCGAAGCCAGGACCCAGGTGCTTCTCCTGGTCTCCCATGCGGGTGCAGGGCCCAAGCACTTGGGCCATCCTCCACTGCCCTCCTGGGCCACAGCAGAGAGCTGGCCTGGAAGAGGAGCAACCGGGACAGAATCTGGCGCCCCGACTGGGACTAGAACCCAGGGTGCTGGCGCCACAGGCGGAGGATTAGCCTAGTGAGCCGCAGCACCGGCCCCCCTCTCCATCTTTCCAAGCACACGGAGTCAGCTCCTGCAGTTGCAAGTTCTACTTCAAGCCAGAACTACTTGGGAGCTCAACCATCAACCATAGACTATAAGCTAACTCTCACAATTTCCCTTCCTCCCCACACCCCCTCTCCTCCCCCAACAGCAATGACATCTCTAACACAGACTTCTTCCATTACAGGTATTCTGCTTCATGTATACCATTTTATGAATTTCTGATGGATATAAATGCTGTTGCCAAACGGCCTACCTGCTTCTGACCTTTCAGCCAGCACTATGTCTTGGGTCCATCTCCGCTGAGGGACGGACACCCAACCCATTGCTTCTACTGCTGCCGAAGGCTCTGCGGTATGCAGCTGGCTACTCACCTGTCCCCTCTCCCCGCGATACCTAGACTGCTTCCACTCTCCATGACACACAATGTTGCAGAGGTCATTCTTGACCTTGCCCCATGGGCCTTTGCAGACATTTCTTTGGGAACTGCTAGACGACGGGGTACGTGCATATTCAACACAACTGAGAAAATCCTGACTGCTCTGCAGACTGCCTGCACCCCACAGCAATGCACGAGGGCTGCTGACCCCAACATCCCTGCAAAGACTTGGCATCGTGCAGGCTTCTGGTTCTTGCCAGTCTACTGGGGTTCTTGCTGGTCTCCAGGGAAGGGGTCCAGGCCTGTTTTTGGAAGCTTGTTAGTTTCTCACCTGTAACATGGTGCTCACGCCCTTCATGCAAGATCTTTTCGATTGAGATTTCTGTCTTTTCCTGGTTGATTTGCAGGAGTTCTTGGTATATCTAAATGTTTACATCTTGAATGTTTTAAAATGTTGTAAATCCCTCCCTCCTTTCTGCTGTATTAACTGTCCAGGGTGAGCAGAGCCTCAATTGAAATAATCCAACCCAAAGAAAACCTGAAGGCAGCATCCACTTCTCAATTATTCAATTCCTGTTCCTTGAGTACTCATGATATATCACACATGGGGTGAGGCATTGTGGACACAGGAAAAATGTCTTTAACCTTTCATGGGTTTGTCTCCCACTGGAAATCCAGGCCTTCCATCAGCTATAACATCAACACAATGACCATGGCCAACAAGGCTTATGAGTTGTACAATGAAGGTTAAGACCCTCAAGGTAGTCAAGGTCAAGGTTTTAAGACTGGGTGACAGGCCGGCGCCGCGGCTCACTAGGCTAATCCTCCGCCTGCGGCGCCGGCACACCGGGTTCTAGTCCCGGTCGGGGCGCCGGATTCTGTCCCGGTTGCCCCTCTTCCAGGCCAGCCCTCTGCTGTGGCCCGGGAGTGCAGTGGAGGATGGCCCAGGTGCTTGGGCCCTGCACCCCATGGGAGACCAGGAAAAGCACCTGGCTCCTGGCTCCTGCCATCGGATCAGCGCGGTGCGCCGGTCGCATCGCGCTGGCCGCGGCGGCCATTGGAGGGTGAACCAACGGCAAAGGAAGACCTTTCTCTCTGTCTCTCTCTCTCTCACTGTCCACTCTGCCTGTCAAAAAAAAAAAAAAAAAAAAAAAAAAAAATACTGGGTGACAATTAAGTTGGCTGGGCCATTGGACTAGCATATGCAAAAGCCCAAGCTAGAGAACTCTAAGGAGTCCAGAATGGCCTGGGCATAGAGTGAACCAAGGTATGGCCAAAGAGGCTGGACAAATATCAGGGGGCCAGGTACCAAAGAAGATTGGATTTTTCTCCCGGGCAGTACAAGTGGACAGCACACCTCCTCCTCCCCACAGCCACTGGCAAATTGCCCTGGACACCACCTGCACTCGAGGAAGGGGCCTGGTTCAGAGACTTTGCAAAGTTGGGCTCATTTTAGCTACAGTAACAATGTGTTAAAATCTCAGAGAAACTCAGAAAATCCTAGAACAAAAAGAGTTTATGTGCAATCAAGTTAAACTATCCAGGTGGGTAAGAGCCATCCACTGACAAGTCTGGGTTGTCCTGAATGAAATGAAGACTTCCCCTTCTTGGCCTTGCTTCTCAATCCCAAGATTACCCAATTGCCAAGTATGCTTGTGTTGGAAATGCATGAATGAAGTCATCAGTGACGTGGCAGAATCTTACCCAAGAGCCCACCAAGATCTCTGCCAGCCAGCTCTTTCCTCCTGAGTCTAAACCATCTTCATCCTCAATTTTGGTAAGTTTTTTTAAATATTTATTTATTTGAAAGACAGAGTTACAGAGACAGGTAGAGACAGAGAGAGAGGTCTTCCATCTGCTGGTTCACTCCCCAGATGGCTGCAATGGCCGGAGCTGCGCCGATCCAAAGCTAGGAGCCAGGAGCTTCTTCCAAGTCTCCCACGAGGGTGCAGGGGCCCAAGGACTTGGGCCAACTTCTACTGCTTTCCCAGGCCATAGCAGAGAGCTGGATCAGAAGAGGAGCAGCCGGGACACAAACCAGTGCCCATATGGGATGCCGATACTTCAGGCCAGGGCATTAACCTGCTGTGCCACAGTGCCGGCCCCAAAAATGGTAAGGTTTTTTTGTTTTTTTTTTGTTTTTTTTGTTTTTTGACAGGCAGAGTAGACAGAGAGAGAGAGACAGAGAGAAAGGTCTTCCTTTTTGCCGTTAGTTCACCCTCCAATGGCCACCACGGCTGGTGCGCTGCGGCTGGCGCACTGCGCTGATCTGAAGCCAGGAGCCAGGTGCTCCCGCGGCCCAAGCACTTGGGCCATCCTCCACTGCACTCCCTGGCCACAGCAGAGAGCTGGCCTGGAAGAGGGGCAACCGGGACAGAATCCAGCACTCCAACCAGGACTAGAACCCGCTGTGCTGGCGCCGCAATGCAGAGGATTAGCCTATTGAGCCACGGCGCCGGCCAAAAGTGGTAAGTTTTTAAAAAGCCTTTTGTAGAGAACATTTTGCTCCATGCTATGGGACCACTCTTATTTCTCTCTTTTTTTTTTTTTTTCCCCAACCACAGAAGAAGTCCACGTGCCATGACTCATGGCAGCCAAGAAGGAAGGCATGGAGGAAGGCTATGGAGGACTCCCTGCAACACAACTCCGTCTCGGAGCGCTCCCACCTCCTCTCCTTAGAGCTGCCTCAACCTTCCCTAGGCAGGAAAACAAATCCTGTTGTAGGACAAGTCTTATCTGACACTTCTCTAAATGCTTAGGGCTGCAATCTAGCCAAAGGCGTTTTCCAACCCAATCCCTTGGGCCACTTCTGCTCTGACTCCCAACTCTATCTCTAGGGACAGAGAGGCCATTAAGTGTCCCCAGCCACCCACACTCTCTTGAAAGTTCCTACTTCAGACTCCCACTTGCATGCTGCCATGGCTGGTGGCAGCAGCCCAGCTGTGGCGGACACGAGGCTGCAAGTGACCCAGGCCCACCTCCTCACCCTGAGTAGTGAGCCCCAGGGTATCCCACAGAGGGTGTGGCTTATGGTCCATCCTTATCAACCACAAGAGGACATTCCAGCATCTCCCTGCACCCTGGAGAGCACTTGAGGATCCCCACCCTCACCTCCGGGTCAGGGAAAGAAAAAAAAAACAAACAAAAAAAAAAACAAAAAAAAAACAGGAGCTGGGAGATCTATCTAGCAGAGTTCCCAGGAGGGCAAGACCTGGTGGCTGGGGACAGGGAAGGAGTCACACTTCAGAAGGAACTGATCTCAAAAGCAGCAGCCTGACAACAAAACGGCCTCTCCACTCTAGAGGCAGGCAGTGCGTGGCGGCCAGGGGTGACACCTGGGTCCCATAATGCCCAGCCAGAAGTATTTACAGCTGTGCAGCCCAAACTGGCAACACACGCTGGGAGACAGGCGCTTGCCTGCTGAGAGGTCAATGGGAAAAATTGAGTCAACATTGAATCTTCGTATTTGGATCTTTTAACCAAACACTGGCACTGTTCTCATGCTGCCCTGCACGGCACGGACCCACCCTGGACACCCTTGGGATGGCACTGGGAGGAGCTTCTAGCCCGCCATGGTCAGCAGGGCACAACGCTATTTAAGGACCCAGGGAGAGAGGGTAAGAGCTCCCTTGCGCGGGCACCCACGTCACTGTGACACTGATGGGCACTGCGCCAGGTGGCGGCTGCCAAGCTCCCAGGGTGACCAAGTGGCTCCGGCCCTGAAGTGTGGGGACGGAGGCGCTCACTACAGGAAGTCGTGCGCAGCGATGACACAGCACAGGTCCGACTGAAGCTGCAGATGTCACGTGAGCAATGCTGCACTGGGGCCCCTCTTCTAGGAGACGGCGAGATGCTCAGAACGAGTCCTGGTTCCGTGGTGACTCGGAGGTCCCCAGCCCCCTCCCCCCGCCAAGGGAAGCCTGGCTTTCCAGCCATCGCTCCTGGAAACGAGGCCCTGAGACCACCAGAGAGCTGGCGAAAGGGGCGGGGCTTTTGCTTCTCTGGGTCTTTCTGGCCTCGGGTTCTCGATGGGAATCTCCGTTCTGGGCTCCACTGGACCCACTCCTGAGCCAGTGGAACTGGCAGGAAAGAAAGAGGGGAGAAAGTCAAGAGGGGAGAATGAGGGAACTAAAGAACAGGAGGGAGGGAGGAGGGGAGGAAGAGCCGGGAGAAGACGGGGGAGACGAGAAGGAGAGTGCTGCCCGTGCATTCCCGGAGGTGTCCTGAATCACTCCACTCACACCTGCACAGGCAATCCTTTGTCACCCCTACCTGCTGGGGCCCAAGGCCAACTTTTAGGCATCTTGGTGTTAAGGACTCGAACCTGACACAAGCTTCCAGTGACGCCAATGAGACAGACCTTCGCCCAGCTCAACCACCTGCCATGGCTCTATCGTGAGAGTCCCCAAAGACCCCAGACACCTGCAGCTGTCATGGCAACCAGGTCACAGCCATAGAGACCGCGGCACTCGACTACCAAACACGCCGTGATCCTGAGCCACAACTCCAGGAATACCCACAGTGCAGACCCCATCTCCAACCCAACTCCGCCATGGCTGTCGCAGTCCAGCCACACTGCGTTCAGCATCTCAGTTGTTGATGTGAGGTGGTTGGGTACTTCCTACTTCTGCCCTACAGCTGCTTCTCCATCCTTAATTGCCTCCTGTGAGGGCAAGAAATGGCCAAGAAGAAGCCACAGGGGGCTCCTGTCAACTCCAGTACTTTAAGGGGGTGTCCATCTTTATTTCTGCAAACAATGTGCTAGATGCGGACACCACAAAAGGCCTGACAATGCAAAAGGCAATAGGGTGATGACCACCTCAAGCTCACGAGCCTGGGATTGTAACTGAAAGCATTTGTCCCGGGGAAGCGTGCAGATGAGCTGCCCTAAGCAAACCTGCCACCCAAATAGGTCCCAGCCTCCACTGTCCACTCCAGGGACAGCGAGCGCCCTACAGGGCTCCATCCAGCAGGACCACATCTGAATTTTAGTAAATCAGCTCAATATGTTCTAGGACTGTGGGTATGAAATCAAAGAAGGCAGTGAAACCTCCAAACAATAAGCTCATTCAACACAATCTTTTTTCTCCTCCCATCTGGGGACCTGAACACAGTTAACATGAATAAATGCTGTTGTGTAAAAACTGGGGGGAGAGGAGGAGAGGGGAGAGAGGGTGGAAGGAAATGGCAGAATTCCCGCTTGTTGGTCTAACAGGAAGGCTGAGATGGTGCCCCAAACCCACAAGGATGCCAGCGGAGCCCTGGGAAGTGGTGGCAGCAGTGTGCAGCACAGGTAAGGAAGGAGGAAGTGTCTGGGATCCCCTTGCCCACAAACTGCTAGCTTCTCCTTCACATGAAGCGGCTCTCCTGTACTTGCATTCAAACTAGAAATGTAGAAATGCACCCTGGGGCTGGCCCAAACTTGGCCCTTCTTGGGAGGACGAGCCACAAGCCAGGCCTGACCCTGCCCTAAGAAGTGTCGCTCACTTCCAACACACACAGAAATTCTCTTCTGTCCCCACCCCCACCTACCCAACAAAGTCAAGGCAATCATAGTAAGGCCTGTACCACGTATTACTCTGTAATTCTTCCTGGACACCCAGAAAAAGTCGAGGAGAACTGCTCCTGTGGCTTGGACACGCTTGTGACCAAGAGGAGCCGCAGGTGTGAGGCTCTCCTATGAGCCTGACCGGGGCCATTGGACTTCCTGTACAGAAGTTCACAGCCTTCTACTCCCCTGTACTCGGTGAAGGTACAAAGACACAGACCCAGTTTCCCAGGGCCCCGCACCAGACCTGAAGAACTGGCTGAGTCAACGTGGACTTTGAGTGTTTTTTAAGTGGAAACCAGAGCCAGCATTTGGCCTAGCATTTATGATGCTTATTAGAATGCCCTGGGCCCATCCCAGAGTCCCTGGGTTCAATCCCCAGTTCCACCTCCCAATTCTAGCTCCCTGCTAGTGCGGACCTTGGGAAGCAACAGGGACGGCTAAAGTAATTTGTTTCCTGCCACCCATGTGGGAGACCTACACTGAGTCCCTGGTTCCAACTCTGGACCATCGGGGTCATTTGGAGAGCAAACCAATCAATGGATGTCAGCTCTGATTGTCTATTTCTCTCTTCCTTTTTACTGAAAAAAAAAGTGGGGGGAGACCTCTAAGCTCTTAAGACTCCATCAGGGGGCTGGCATTGTGGATAGTGGGCTAAGACACCAGCATCCACGTGAGCATTGCTTCAAGTCTCAGCTGCGCCACTTCTGATTCAGCTCCCTACTGATGCACTTGGGGATGCACTGAGAATGGCTCAAGTGCCTGGGCCCCTGCCACCCATGTGGGAGACCCAGATGGGGGCCAAGGCTCCTGGCTTCAGCCTGGCCCAGCCCCAGCTACTGTGGCCACTTCAGGAGTAAACCAGTGGATGGAAGATCAATTTCTCTCTCTTTTTCTCTCTCTCTCCCTCTCCCTAACTCTGCCCTTCAAATAAATAAAATAAATCTTAAAAAAAAAAAAAAAAAAAGTTGGGGCCAGTGCTGTGGTGCAGCAGGTTAAAGCCCCAGCCTGCGGCGCCGGCTTCCCATATGGGCACCAGTTCAAGTCCCGGCTGTTCCACTTCTGATCCAGCTCTCTGCTGTGGCCTGGGAAAGCAGTGGCGGATGGCCCAAGTCCTCGGGTCCCTGCACCTGTGTGAGAAGACCCAGAGGGGGCTCTTGGCTCCTGGCTTCAGTTCGGTACAGCTCTGGCTGTTGCGGCTGATTGGGAAGTGAACCAGCGGATGGAGGACCTCTCTCTCTCTCTCTCTTTCTCCCTCTCTCTCTGCCTCTCCTTCTGTGTGTAACTGTCTTTCAAATAAAAATAAATCTTTAAAAGAAAAAAAGCCTCCATAACGATGAGAAGAGTGACTACTTTATTCGTGGAGGATTCTACCTCCTGTCTCCTGGCCAGGAGCAGTGAGGGCTGGTGCTCCCCCCAGCCTGGAAACAGGAGGACTGACCCCTTACATCACACAGCACTAGGTGCGTGATTTTCCGAAATCACAGTTTTTCTCCTTCAAAATCAATCCCAGCGAGCAGAGACAGGCAGGGCTGCCAAACCTAAAAAGTCAACCAAGAGACAATTACAGTGCAGACTTGGGTCCTCTATTCCAAGGCAATAACTTTATTGGCAATTAAAAAAAAGTTAAAAAGCCTTGCAGATAGGCTGCCAGGGTCAAAACATTAGATCCATGTGTGGATAGCAGCAGTTTCCCAGGGTGGAAACGCAGAACGAATGCGCCGACATTCCATGGCCCTCCAGGCCTGATCTGCTGTTGGTTTTTCCTCTGCTCTCATGGCGCAAGGGCTTCCGCCATGGCACCGATTTTGTCTTTGGAGAAAAGCCTCATCAGGCAGGAGGCCTCGATCTTTCTGTCTTGTACCATTATCCTCCACCCGCTCCTGTACCTCCAGCACCTCGTGGGCACGCCCACACCAGGACTGTTTCTACTGACAGCTGCGATGCCCAACCCTGCGTTTGACTGGTCCTCTGCCTTAGCCTACAGCACCACAATCTGCTAGGGTGTTTTCAAAAGTCAGCTTTATCGAGGGCTACATCACACACGGGAAAACGCCTCCCTGTGAACTACACAGTTCTGGATTTTGACAAATAGCTGTAGATGTACAACCAGCACAGCAATAAAGATAGCAAACATTTCTACCATTCCACGTGTCTCCCTCCTGCCCCTCTGTGACCCTGTCTTTTCCTCTGGCCCTGGCAAGTGCTGAACTATTTCCTTTCCCTACACATAATTCTGCCTTTTCCAGAAAGTCCTATAAATGGAACCATACAGTGTGTAGGCTTCAGAGTCTGGCTTCTCTCACTTGGCATGCTGGTGAGTATCACTGGTGGTTAGTTACGATCTGCTAGTTTTCAAGAGTTGGATTTTTCTCTTTCTTGTCAAAGAGATGAAATGGTTGGCTCTAGCTCATCCTTGCTATGGGAAAAACAAATTCTTGATTTAGAGGTATTTCAGAAAGCTTGGAACAGGGTGACCCACTGTCTCCGTTTATCCAGGATTAGAGGATTTCCTGGGAACCAGGGCTGTCAGTACTAAAACCAGGAGAGTCCCAAGCAAGCCAGGAGGGCTGGTCACGCGGCCTGGGAAAGCTGCCTCCGAGGGTCAGACTGCACACTCCCCTGCACAGATTCCTTCCTGGTGCCCAGCAGGTGGCTCCCCCTGAGCCTGCCACCAACTCTCCTTTCTCTGCTAATCAGGACCAGAGAGCTGATTTGCAGTCTGCTGGGGCTGAGCTCACCAGGCCTGCAGCTGCCTCGCAAGCCCTTGGGAGGGGCTCACGGAAGTGGGCAGAGAAGTCGGGGCCTGTTTAGCAAACAGCAGAGCAAGGCTTCTGTTAGCATGGGCGCCCCTCCCCTCTCCTCCTACAGAGAGAGGGGTCCACCCACGTGCCTGGCCTCATTCTGAGTTTGCTGCAGTCAGGTACAGGTGCATGGGGGGGGGGGGGCACTGCTGGCTCCCCCTGTGTTTCTATGCGTTTTCTTCACCCACCATCCCCCATGCAGTTTTTGGTTAGTTTGTTTCTACATGAACTAGGGAGAAGGTGAGAGCCAAATGACAGAAAATTAGTCAAGAGCTGGAAGCTAACGTTAGAATGTCAGGGTCTCTGCCACGGCATCTAACTGAGCCACCCCAGAGAAGTCAGGCAGGACCGGGATGTGGCTCCACCCCAGGCTGAAGACCGGGCAGTCCCTGGCTTGTCTCTTTGGCTGCCAGAGAGAGGCTACGTGGGTGCTCTGTGAAGCAAGGAAGCCTGGAACTGGCAGGGCAGCCTCAACTCGGAGCGCTTCCTGGGCACCATGGTGAAGACCCCCACCACCAGTAGGGCAATCACAGCACAGAAGTTCTGGCGTTTCTGCTCCCCCAAGTTCATTCAACACTGCCCTTCTCAAATAAGTCCCAGCAGCTCTCACAAGCTACTCCGCCAAGCAGCCTGCGAGGTAGATTAGTGAACGTTATCCTCACTTGTACAGAGGAGGAAGCACGGCCCAGAAAGGTTCAGCAACTTGCCCAAGGGCACACAGCACGTTAGTGGCAAAAGCCAGATTAGAAGCCTGAGCCCCTGAGTGCCCAGGCTGGCGCCCAGCTCCATGCCATCCCAGCATGGGCAGAGCCAGGTCTGTGCCCTCGGGAGCCTGGCGCCAGGTGGGCTGCTGCAGACGGCGCAGGCAGGCTCATACTCACAGGCAGAGACCTGCAGGATCCTTCTCTGCACCACCAGACAGCAGCACCCCTGGGCTGGAACAGACAGAGAGAAGGCTCAAGTTGGCGCAGCCAAGGGCGGCCACAGCAGGCTTGCATCTCCACGTCTGGAATGTGGCTTTGAGATTTCACTCCGTTGCCCTGCTGAACCGGATCTGCTCTTGAAGTCAGAGCGTGGGAAAATGTGTGCCCTCGGTGCTGGGAATTCACTCCTTCACTCATTCCCCCAGGCCCACCCCAGACGCCTACTAGGTGCCTGCCAGTGTGCTGGCGGCTGCGGGGTGGACACACGGAGGGGAGACTAAGCCCCTGTCCTGAAGGAGTTCAGCCTCACGATGAAACAGAAGTGCACATATGTCAGTTCAGGGGCCTCTGTGGCTGCGGGTCCCACATCCTTAAGCCAACCAACTACAGATGCCAAATCCAAAGTAACATCTGTAATGAGCATGTGCAGACTTGGCTGCTATTTTTCCACCAACAACTGTTGACACAGCATTTGTGTTGTGTTAGATGCGATAAGGAATCTAGGGATGATTTAAAGCACACGGGAGCTTGTGTTTAGGTTATAAGCAAATACTAGGACACTGTAGAGAGGGTACTTGAGCACCCACAGATCTTGGCATCTCTGGGGGAGTTGCTGGGACACGCTCCCCCTTACCAAGGGATAACTATAGACAACATGATATGAATTCAGCAAACATTCGTTGAGTTCCTACAACATGCCAGGCATTCAGGAGGCTGTACTCAGGTGGAGTCAGGGAAGACCTCCTGGAAGAAGTGACACTTGGGCTACGTCCTGAGGAGTGTGGGGAGTTTAGTGAGCAGCTAACCTCTTCCCAGGCCTGTTTACACTGATAAGGAATCAGTCCATCACTTCTTGCAAAATAAATCCTTGATGTTATCAGGACAGGCATTCCACCTTCCTCACTGAGTGTCTGAACTGGTGCTTACCCTCTGCAGGCCTCAGTGGACCTGTCTGTCAAAGGGGAACGAACAAGCCTCTGCGCTCTGGAGAGCGACTTGGGGTTCAATGATCTCTGGAGGCCCAGACACACAAGAGCCCTGGAGACAGGAATCCGTCACACAGCCCATGGCCTTCCCAGTCAGTCTGTGCGTCTCCAGCTCTCAACAGGAAATCGGTTTTATTTATAAGAAGCACGATCCTAAAGTGACCTTTGCTGGCTGACCCACCCCACCCCCTCGCGCACTGCATTCTCCTTCCCAGGACACGTCCGCCCTCCCGAGATTCCTCAGTGACCACACAGCAACCAGCACTGGAGACGCCTTGGGAAAGCAGAGGCCGAACATGGGTCGTTGTACGCTAGGTGGGGAAACTGAGGCCTGGGAGCCACGGCAACTTGCCCGAGGATGCGGAACACAGGGGGCTCCAGGGTCCCGCACGGCCACGTTCCTCCCCGCACCACGGCTGCTCCCCTTGGCCATCCTGCCCCAGCCTGGGGAGTCACCCTTCTCCAAAAGACAGTCTTTAAAGAAACGTTTCCCGTCATGAAAGGGATGTGGAAGAACACTGGCACCGCTTGCTAAGCTTTGAAGCTTCCTGGCCCTTTAATTGTGCCGGCACCCGCCTAGGTCCCAGAGCACCCCTCCTTCAGAACAGGGGAAAGCCCTGGGCAGAACTCCCCACGCCCTCAGCACCCCAGTGACCTCTCCATCCTTCTGCCTCAGCCCAGGGGCTCCCACGCAAAGAGCTTCAAAGTCAGGAGGCCTCCGGGTCACGCGCAGTGAGCAAACCTCAGAGATGTGTCAAAGCCGCGTTCCCACAGCCTGTGAAAGGCTGCAGCGGCCGCCACGGAGTGACCTTGGGTTTCTGCGGGCATGGCGGATGCAGTGCCGGGGCTCCAGGTGAGCGTGGAGGGGTGCCTGTTTCACACCACGCTTGTGGGGAAGGTGTGGATGCAATTACAGTGGACCCTTCCTGCCACCAGGGTCTAAATCTTCACATGCAAATAACCCCAACCCATGGCAAAAACATCTGGGGAAATACAGGTGACATGAGTGCTGGTGTGTCCTGCATAGCGAGGGCTACCCTGCTGCAGGTGAATTGGTACTGGACATGTATAGACTTTTTTTCTCGTCATTATGCCCTAAGCAATACAGTATAACAACTATTTGTATAACACTGACATCATATTAGGTATTACAAGTTAATCCAGAGATGATTTAATGTAAACAGGTGGAGAGAATGGCACTTTGGCGTAGTGGGCTTAGCCTCCACCTGAGGCACTGGCATCCCATATGGATACTGGTTCGACTGCTGGCTGCTCCTCTTCTAGATCAGCTCTCTGCTCTGGCCTGGGAAAGCAGTGGAAGATGGCCCAAGTCCTTGGGCCCCTGCACCCATGTAGGAGACCTGGAGGAAGCTCCTGGCTCCGGATCAGCTCAGCTCCCAGCCATTGCAACCATTTGGGGAGTGAACCAGTGGATGGAAGACCTCTCTCTGTCTCTCTAATTCTACCTCTCAAGTAAATAAAAAAAAATTTTTTTTTTGACAGGCAGAGTGGACAGTGAGAGAGACAGAGAGAAAGGTCTTCCTTTGCCGTTGGTTCACCCTCCAATGGCCGCCGCGGCTGGCGCGCCGCGGCCGGCATACCACGCTGATCCGATGGCAGGAGCCAGGTGCTTATCCTGGTCTCCCATGGGGTGCAGGGCCCAAGCACTTGGGCCATCCTCCACTGCACTCCCTGGCCACAGCAGAGAGCTGGCCTGAAGAGGGGCAACCGGGACAGAATCCGGTGCCCCGACCAGGACTAGAACCCGGTGTGCCGGCGCCACAGGCGGAGGATTAGCCTATTGAGCCCGCCTAAAATTTTTTTTTTTAAATGTTGAGTATGTAGGTTTTATGCAAATATCATGTCATTTTACATAAGGGAATCTAGCTCCAGTGGTAGAGTTTGGTATCCTTAGGGCATCCTGGAACCAATCCCCTGTGGATACCAGGAGGCTACTGTACTTGTTTTCCATATTCGCATTGCATTGTTCAAAGGGAAGATGGGTCTCAGGCTGCACCTGAATCACTGAGAGACCTTTAAAAAATGCGTTGTCCGAGCTGCACCCGCAACAACCAATCGGAACATCCTGACTGGGGCCTTTCCGTCTGTAGTTGTTAAAGCTCGCTAGGCGCTCCCACGTGCACCTATGGTTAAGCTCCACCGTCTCAGGCAGAGCTTGCCCAGAGCAAAAAGCTGAGCTCCTAGACATGGGAAGACAGCGGGTGCAGCTGGAGCCTGATCCCAATCTGCTTGTCTCTTCCCGTTTGTTCTTCGTTTTTGGACCTTCCCTGATCACAGATCTCGGGATTCCCAGGCAAACTGGCAAAGCTTTGACCGGCTTGGCATTTCGCACCTCGCCTCCATCTCCTGAGGGGTGGAATCAGGTGGTCAGAACAAGAAGACATAGAAGAAGGAGTCTACTCGCAACTAATGCCTGGACCCAAAGCCAAGTCTCTGTAACTCAACCAGGCCTGCCTGGAACCAAGCGTGACGCAACTTCAGGAAGCTCTGGCATGGGTGTTCCAAGTGTGATCCACAGAGAGTAGGTCAGTCACATCTGGCCCTGGACCCACTTAACAGCTGGGAGAGCAGCAGCAGAAACCAGGATTCTTAACCCCATGGGGAGAGTTCAGCCAATGGGCACAGACACAGTGAACCAAGGGTGCTCTCAGAAGAGTCAGAAACATGTAAACACCCAAGGATGGGAATCTTTGAAAGGCTCTCTGGAGGACTTGGCACCACATCCGGGACATTCAGAAGGGTCTTACTGCTTACAGAACACAGATAGGCACACACAACACACAGCAACTTCCCCTGTTTTCTACTTTCACAAACGCTCCTTTGCTCTGGGAAGGAGGGCCGCATTCTCCCACACCCCTTGCTTTGACTTGGGAAAGCCATGGCTACCTAGAGAGTGGCTGGAAGGGACTGGGAGGGAGGTCTGGACGTTTGTCTGCATTAGACAGAGTACTAATCTATCACCCTTTAGCTCCATAACTCCCTTTACTACAAGGCAGAGAAGGGGCCAGCACTATGGCATAGCAGGTTAAGCAGCCACCTGCAGTGCCAGCATCCCATATGGGCCCTGGTTTGAGACCTGGCTGCTCTACTTCTGATCCAGCTCCTTTTTAATGTACCTGGGAAAGCAGAGGAGGATGGCCCAAGTGCTTGGGCCTCTGCAGCCACATGGGAGATCCAGAGGAAGCTCCTTGCTCCTGGCTTCAGCCTGACCCAGCCCTGGTTGTTGGGGCCACTTGGGGAGTGAACTGGCAGATGGAAGATATCTGTCTCTTTAACTCTGCCTTTCAAATAAATAAATAAATATTTTAAATAAATTTTAAATAAATTTTTATTTATGTGATATTTATTTATTTGAAAGGTAGAGTTACAGACAGGCAGAGACAGAGGGAGAGAGAGGTCTTCCATATTCTGGTTCACTCTCCAATGGCTGCAATGGCCAGAGCTGGGCCGATCTGAAGCCAGGAGCCAGGAGCTTCTTTCAGGTCTCCCATGACTTGGGCCATCCTCTACTGCTTTCCCAGGCCATAGCAGAGAGCTGGATTGGAAGTGGAGCAGCCGGGACTCGAACCGGCATGCGTACGGGATGTCGGCATTGCAGGCGGCAGCTTTGCTCACTATGCCACAGCGCCAGCCCCCAATAAAGCTTTAAAAAAAAAAAAAAAAGACAAAGGAAAACCGGCCCAGAGCATAAAGCTGATGCTGTTTGGAGGATGTACAGTAAGCAACAAGCAGGCTGGGGAATGGGAATGGAGGAACAATTTCTCCTACATCAAGTGCCTTCTACAATTTATAAACTGGAGAAAACACCCCGAGATCTGGTTCACTGTGCATGTGCCCAGCGATGAGGTACATACCTGTCTGGGGGAGGGACCACTCGAAATTGGAAATTTAGAAACACAGAATGGGGAATTTATTGTCCGAACATTAAGAGTAACACACATGTAAGAACTTTTCCTTACCATCTCCCTCTGTTCCGAGAGCTCAGGCAAACCTCGCTTTTCCATTCACCTCTGTTTCAACCACTGGACTTAGTCATTCTATAACTTCCATCAAAAAGAAAAAAACACAAAAACAACCCCCATTCTCTGACAAGCGAGCAGAGACCACCGATACTGGCCCGGCTGCGCCGGTTCGGGAAGGAGAGGTCCCTGCTCCCAGTCAAGCCGCCTGAGTAATCAGAGATTAGGCCCGGCAAGCTCCATCTTGCACAGATCAACTTTTCCATTCAATGGGTGATCAAAGCACAACTCATCTCACTGGCTTCTCAAGAGAAAGGAGAATTCTCCACCCCTTACAGGGGAAAATCCCTGCATGCCTTAGTGAAAGGCGCAATAAAAAATATTACTTGCGAGACGGCAGTGAGACTGGAAATAAAGACTTTCTGCCTCAAACACTCGAAGAGGCGCTGGGGTAGCTTCTGCAAAGCAGGCGGCTCTCAGGTTTATCCACTGATCACTCCCCGGGTCGGAATTACTGCAAAATGACCGGGCAGATCCCTGCACTACCAAAAACACACACCTGGAACTGGCCACCAAATCTCCCTCAGCTGCAAAAAGCCCCTGACCAATGTTCAACTCCCAGGGTGGGAGGATTTTAAGCTCCCCAAAAGAGTTAGATAAACTAGGAAGATTTTATCAGGTCAAGGCCAGTCACAGAAACCACAGCAACTGGGCACTGCAAAAGACCCCAAACGTTACCGCGCGCGCTAATGCAAAAAGACCAACGGGCTGGTCCGAGAAAGTCGCAGCTTCGCGAACCAGGGAGCTCACCGGCGCCCTTAGGGGCCAATACTTCCAGCCGGGCGGCAACCCGAGGCCTGCACTGCCCCCCAGGGACCCTCCCTAAGGACGAGTCCCGGGTGGAGGGGGGAGCCACGTCGCGCTGCCGCTGGGCAAGGACAGGGTGTGGCCTCCTCCAGTGTTGGAGGCTGCGTTGGGGCGAATCCGGCCACTGAGGCACAGAAGTCACACGACCCCCGCAGAATCTGAGACCAAAGCCGAAAACCTACCCTGTTAGAAACGCGAGAGGCTCGAGGAGGGTGCCCACCACGCGACCCCCAGCTGCCGTGCCCTGCGCAAAAGCCCCTCCTGGGGATGGGCGGCGCGGGGTGGGATTTAGGTCCTTCGCCCTCGCCGGGACCCGCTAACCCAGATGAGAAAAAGCAATGGCACAGTCCGAAGACACGACCGCTACCGGGAGCTAAGGCCGCTCCCCTAAGGCCCCTCTCTGTCGGTTTCAGAAATAAACTATCAGGAGTGAGATTCCCTGGGAATCGGAGCCGGCTCCCTGATTACTCCCTCCCCAGGGAAAACAAATATAGAAGCAGCGTTTCCTCTCGCAGGTTTGGCGAGACCCGCCCAGCACCAGAGAGCGCAGGAGGCTTCTCCAAAAGGAACGAGGGGCGGGGGGCGCCCGCCGCGTCCCGCCCGAGGGGCTGCTCCCCCCGGGCGCCTCGTTCAACAGAACTGCAGCCCAAGCCCTCCAAGCTCCGGCCGCGGGCTCCGAGCACGGGCGCTATAGCTGCGCACCAGGGCCGGCCCGCCCACCTTCCCCGGGCCAAACCCAAAGCTCGCCCAGCTGCGCACTGGGCTAAGCCCCGGGGCCCGGCCGCCTCCGGGCGCTCCACCTGCCGGACGCCCCGTCCGGCCGTCAGTCCCCCCAACCCACTGTGCGAGCGGGTCGGGGAGCAGAGACCGGCTCGGAGAGAAGTGGCTACCCGACCTGCAGGATCCAGGCGGGGGAGGCCGATCTGATTGGGAGCGGGGCTGCGCGCTCACCCCGCTGCCCCGGCGCTTCGCCCCGAACCGGCTCTTTCATGGGGTCTGCAGGTAGGGCCCCTACCTCGACGGACGCGTGGGCTAAAGCCCCCAACAGCTCGCTCCTTCTGCCCCCGGCGCCGTGGCGTGGTTCCAATCTTTACTTGGGGGCCTTTTCGGGGCGCCGGGACTGCGGGACACCGGGGTGAGAGGCGCGCGCACCCTTCTCTCCTCCTACAGGTGAGACGCACCGCCGCGCCCCTTTCTGAGACCCCCGCCCTCTAAACCCAGGAAGACCACAGGGCTGGAGCTGCGGGCGCCCCTAGCCAGAGCCCACCCGCCCAGCCCGCGGCGCCGCCGCTGCCGCCCCCTCTTCGGCCCAGGTTCCGAGCGGGGGAAGCCGGCTCTGCTCACCTGACTCCCCGCGGGACCAGCCCCAGCCCTCCTTCCCCGCGCAGCGCTGAACGGGAGGGGAGTGGGTGCGCGCCGCGGGAACCCCGCGCCCTCACCTTTGTACCGCTCCATGGGGGCCACGGGTGCGCTCTCGCGGCTCGGCTCCGGCGCTGCGCTCTCAGCACTCGGCTCCCCGCCCGGCCGCCGCGCTGGCCCCTCCCCGTGAGGTCACGCTCACGGCCGGACCTCCTGGAGCGGCCGTCGCGCCCCGGGCCTTTGGCCGGGCCCTGGCCAGCGCGCGCGCGCCGCCCCCGCTCCCGCCCGCGCCGGGGAACTCCGCAGCCGGCGGGGGCGGACCGTGGGCGCTCGCATCCGTCAGCCCCCGGGGCCTGGCTCCCCGCCCCGCGGCTGCCCGCACTTCCTTCAAGTCCGGGCTTCGGGGGCGGCGGGAGAGAACGAGACCGGGACCTCCCCAACCCCGCGGGAGGCTCCGGAAGGAGCGAGCTCTGGTCGGCATCCGAGATCTGTTGTGCGGACTGCAGGAGTTGCAAACCCATTGCCCGGAGGAGGAGACTGAGCTGTGGGCTGGGAGATGGGGACAGGCAGGCTTAGAGCGCCTCCTGCTTGAGCCAGGGCGGGCGCATTTGCCTTTGGCCTTCGTCAGCGGCTCCAGGAGGGGAGAGGTGGGAGCAACCGGACCTCACTCACCCTGCGGCCATTTGGGTTCTGGATCACTCCTGCAGCTTCGCACACACATTCGGGTGCGTGAGAACATCTGCTTGCTGCCTTCAGCCTCTCCAGGGTTCCTCGGGGTGGGGGGTGGGGGGCTCCAGGCTCTGGCTGAGCAGGACTGGACCACCTCCACAAGGACAGAGCACGGGCTCCCAGCACCTGGCCACCTGTGAGCCGCGGCAGCTGTGGGCAAGCGGAGCCTGCCTCAGGCTCTTGAGTCCACTGTGCACATCCGCTTCCCCCTTCACCTTTAGCCAGGGCCCCTCCAGTCTCCTAATCCTCCCAAGTCCTCCCCCGTGTCACCTCTAAAGAAATCCCTTTGGTTGTCCTTAGAACATTTTGTGATTGTCATTTTAAAATCTCACTCCTGGTTTGTGCTGCACAAATTTTCCAGCTCCCTTGAAGGGACGCTTAGGAAAGATTTGTTGTTGTTTTCTAGAAGGTTGATTCTTCCTAGGAACACTGCACTGGGCTCTGAGGCTTGGAAACCTTGCACCCCAGCGATGGACAGGAATCTTTTTCTGTTATATTAACAGCGAACATGCAGGCAGCCCTGCCCACAAGCCAGGCACACCGATGAAGGCTGCACGTGCTGTGTCTGTTAGTTTTCCCAGGAACCCTGTGATGGGGGTGTTATGATCTCTATCATAGCCTTAAAGAAACTGAGGCTTAAAGAGGTTACACAGCTTGCCCATGGCATGTAGTTAGAAAAGAGCCGAGTGGGCATCGTACCAGGGGCTGGCTCCTTCCAAATGTTTATCCCCAACTTTCTCGGCGCCCACTGCAGGGCCAGGCTGCCTGTTGCCCTCCCAGGCAGCACACAGACAAGTGGACAATGATGACACAACCAGGTAGGTGATCCGAGAAGACGGGGCAGCAGGGACACGGGAAACCCAGAGGGGCACAGGACGCGCCTGGAGAGGAAGCCTGGTAAAGTCCAGGAGAGGGCAATGACCGAGCTGGGAGTTAGCGAGGACCCCGCAGAGGTGAGGTGAGTGCAGCCTTCTGGGCAGAAATCAGGGAGGGAGGTGAGCCATTTCAAGGTCACACAGTTCTGTTGCTGAAGCCAGAAGGGAGAAGGAGGGGGGTGCAGTCGGTGAGGCTGCAGAGGTGGGCACAGAACCACCTGCTATGGCTCCAGATGCTGAACTGAGAACCCGCCCAACAGGGCAGCACCCCGGAGTGTGGGTGTCTCGGGGACCCCTCTGAGGCTGCGTGGAGAGTGTCCTTGAGTGAGAGAAATGGCAGCAGGTCCGGGTGCTGCAGGGAGGAGGCGCAGGGCCCTGGAACCCCGTCGGGACAGAGGGGTCTCAAGACCCGCCATGGTCTCTTTCTCTCCCTCTTCCTCCACTTTCCTTGCAAATTGCCCATCATGGATGGCGCCGCCTGCGCTCCCTTCTGCGATCTTTGCAGTGGGCTCCAGGCTGCTTGCAGATTCCCAGGGAGAATCAGAAAGTGCAGCTCATCATTTTGAAACAAGCCTTCAGTGTCCAGGCCCAGATTCCAGCTCTGGCACTCAGCAGAGGTCACAGGTCCAGTCCATCTTTGGCAGGGGCCCTGTGGGAGCTGACAATCCCAGAAGGGAGTGAGAGCGGTGCCTGTCTGGGGTCTATGCACAGAGGAGAGGTCTCTCCATTCTACCAGGGAGGAAAGAGCAGTTGGGGTATTGCTGAGAGCCTCAAAACTAAATCATGTCTCTTTCAGAACTAGGGCTCAACAACCAGGTTCGCTGACCCCAAATCCTCTGTTTTATCACACCCTCCCGCGGCTCTCACTGGTTGGGGCTTCCGGCATCTGCAGGCTCTCCCTGCAGACTCTGGACAGCCTTGCCTGCTCCCTCTCCCCTGCCCCCCACTGGCTGCAGCCTCAATAATAACCTCTTCCCCAAATCCTCTCTGGACAAGCAAAATCAATCAGAAATGGATGCAGAGTGAATTTGAAATGGAAACTCACCGCCCTTCCTAAGAACAAAAGTGAAATAACACGACTGGAAATCATCTATAGGAATCTCAGGCCTCTGGGCACTCAGCACTGCCTCCCTCCTCTCCAAAACTGGAGGATTTTAAACTCCGCCACCGCCACCAGCACCCTAACCCAAGCTTTAGTGGTTTTGCAGTGTCCACAAAGGGCCCACTCACATTCAAATTCAAATTCACTGAGTTTCTGACCTCCAGGAGGATCTCAGGACCTACCTTACAGCTCTGCTCAATCCTCTGGTGCTACCACTGACCCCACCCCAGACCCCCACCATCAGAAAGCGGCTTTCTGGTGCAGGAAAGTCCTGCAACCAAGTTAAGTGACCACACTCTGGAGTCTAGGTATGGAACACTTGCACCCAGCACAGCTGGAGCTAGGCGTGCTTCAGGAGAAGTGAACATCACAAGACCTACTCTGGTGCGGGAGAACTTCCTTATCCACAGGGGTACAAGACCCCCAGAGGATGAAACCACAGATAGTACCAAACCCTGTATCCGGGCACAGCAATGCAAACCAGCTACTAAGGGACTAACGGGCGGGTAGTGTATATGGGGCAGGATGGAGCCGGGCAGCACACAATTTCACCACACAACTCAGAGGGGTGTGCAGTTATGAACTTACGAATTGCCTATTTCTGGAAACTCCCATTTAATTTTTCATACCATGGTGAACCACGGGTAACAAACAGTAGGGGCAGGGGCTCCTGTAGTTCCTAAACTAGCTCTCAGCACCAAAGAAGCTGATTCAGACATGCGGTGACTTCCGCAGCTCAGGCCGTGAGAAGGGGAGCCCGGGAGAAGGCAGTGGCTTTACCAGCTTCATTCTGGTTCACTCTCACCACAATGCAGGCAACAGGCCTGATTTCGCATCTCTTCACAGGTGAAGACATTTATTTATTTATTTATTTATTTATTTATTTTTAAGATTTATTTATTTGAAAGACAGAGTCACAGAGAGAGGTAGAGACAGAGAGAGAGGTCTTCCATCCACTGGTTCACTCCCCAGATGGCCGCAATAGCCGGAGCTGCGCCAATCCGAAGCCAGGAGCCAGGAGCTTCCTCCAGGTCTCCCACATGGGTGCAGGGGCTCAAGGACTTGGGCCATCTTCTACTACTTTCTCAGGCCATAGCAGAGAGCTGAATCAGAAAAGGAGCAGCCAGGACTAGAACCGGCACCCATATGGGATGCCGGCGCTTCAGGCCAGGGCTTTAATCCACTGCGCCACAGTGCCAGCGCTGTGAAGACCTTTATTAACTTGCTTACATCACAGTGGGCACATCTGCCAATGGACACTTGGGCTGTTTCTACCTTTTTGCTGTGATAAATAATGCTATGAACACTGGTGTACAAGTATCTGTTTGAGTCTGCTTTGGGGTACATACCTAGGAGTAGAATTGCTGAGTCACGGGTACTTCTCTGTTTAAGTCTCTGAGGAACCACCAGAGTGTTCTACACAGCGATGTACGAGTGATGTAGGAGCACTGTGTTTGTTCCACATTCTTGCCAGCTCTTGCCATTTTCCATTTTTAAGATTCCAGCCTAGTGGGTTTCATTCCTTTCTCAAAACTCTGAAGGTAACATTTCTTCAATCTGAGTGGTTGATACACGAGGGTTTTTGATGTCGCACAGTGAGGACCACTAGCTGGGGTCCAGTCCTTTCATGGTTTCACATTTGGGGAAGCAGAGGCCTGAGACCTCAGAGTTGGAAGGAACCACTAAACAGCCAGGTGGCTGAGCCTCTCCAGCAGGAGTTTTTTTTTTTTACAGGCAGAGTGGACAGAGAGACAGAGAGAGAGAAAGGTCTTCCTTTGCCCTTGGTTCACCCTCCAATGGCCGCCACGGCCAGCGTGCTGCGGCCAGTGCACCGCACTGATCCAATGGCAGGAGCCAGGTGCTACTCCTGGTCTCCCATGGGGTGCAGGGCCCAAGCACTTGGGCCATCCTCCACTGCACTCCCTAGCCACAGCAGAGAGCTGGCCTGGAAGAGGGGCAACCGGGACAGAATCCAGCACCCCGACCGGGACTAGAACCCAGTGTGCCGGCACCGCAAGGCGGAGGATTAACCTAGTGAGCCGCGGCGCCGGCCTCCAGCAGGATTTTTAAAACAACGAATACGTGGACCGAAGCAAAAGTCAGCAAGCAGAGGCTGCGGGGAGAGGGGCAGGCGGCGGGGAGAAGGGAAGCTGCGGGAGTGTGTGCCCAGCTGCCCATGAGCAGGGTGACCGTGGGAAAATGAAAGTCATGTTAGCACCCTCCCCAAGACCTCCCGCTGGCTTCGCCTCTGGTCTTCCTGGCCATCATGGACACGAGGTGGAGGCAGGGGTCACAGGCCTGCAACCTGGGGTGAGTAGGGTCACTTTGCCTGCACTGCTAGTAAATTTCCAGAAAAATGCTGCTCGTCTCTTCTGGCCAGTTTTCCATAAGGATGTAGTTCACGTTGATGGGCTCCCTATTTTTTATAAATTCCCCTATAATATTCCTACAAAGCAGAGAAAGGTGACTCTCTAGAAAGCTATACCACTGAAGATTAAAGAAGGGCAGTTTGGGAGAGAGCAGACATAGGGCATTTCTCCGTCAATTATGCCCACGCCGTATTTCCTGCAGAAGTCAATGATTCTGTGAATGGGTATGACCAGGTCCGGGTGTGTGCACTCTGGTGTGGCCCTACTGCCCTGGGCCCCGTTGGTCCCTGGGAGGAAGTGCAAATCTCTGCTTGTGCCAGCTGGGCCCGCCCTTTGCTCGCCCACCCTGGAAGGCATCTCATAAAGTACTCCCATCCCTGTGGCTCCTCCCCAGCCTCCAGAAGGGAGGAGGACTGACCTTCTCTCCCCTCCTTTCTCCCTTTCCTCCTGAAATCACACACCCAGCCTTGGCTACCCCCGACCAGTTAGCAGGAGGGGTCTCAGGCTCCAGTAACAGCCTACGCAGGTGGAAGGTTAGGGACCTGGTGAGTGGGCTTGTTCTGTCTCTCACTCCCTGTTTCCCTCTGTCTTTGCCTGACACTCACCCCTGCCCACCCCTGGGCCCTTTGCCTCCTCCCAGCCCCTGCTGTGATTACCCTCTCTCCCACCCCTGTGGGGCTAGATCATCCCAGACCTGTTTGGAAACTTGGAATCAGTGGTGAATTCAACCTTGCAGCCTGACATTAAGGATGCAGGGACCCAGGGAAGCCAGCAGCCGCCCAGGTGTTCCAGCAGCTGGTGGGTGGCAGCGCCACACCCAGAGCCCAGCCCAGGCTCGGTATCTAGGAGGGCTCGCCTTCCACCCTCTCCTCGGCAGGCCTCAGGTGCCCTTTCTCCCTGTGGAGTCATCCTGAGTAAGCCACGCAGCCCCGCTGAGATGTGCCCGCGTTCCACTTCCTGGGCACTTGCCAGGGTCTTGATCTGGGATTCACTTCCTTGATCCCTCCCTCCCCCCAACTTCCTGTGATTTCTAAGCTCATCACTGCTCAGAGGCAGCTCTGGCAGAAATGCAGCCAGACTGGAACTGGCAGCTCCACAGGTTCCTTGGAATGCCCGCCCGGACCTGGAAGCATTCCTTCATGCCTGGAGCAGGGCACTTCCTGCCCAGAAGGGCTGTGTCCTCCCCTGCTGGGGTGCCCTTCCCCAGCCTGCAGGGGGTCCCGGGGTCCTTCCAGACCCAGCCCAGAGACCCTCATCCATTAACACATCCCAGAATTAGTTTTTTCTTCCTTTCTCCTCTTTCATCCGTTCATTCTTTCTTCTTTTAGTTTCTCTCTCTCCTCCCTTCCCCCTCCCTTCCTTCCTCTCTTTCCTGTTTATTTGAAAGGCTGGTTCACTCCCCAAATGCCTCCAGTAGCCAGGGCTGGGCCAGATAAAAGTTGAGAGCCAGGTCTCTCCCATGTGGCTGGCAGGGACCCAAGCACTTGAGCCATCACCTGCTGCCTCCCAGGGTGCACATTAGCAGGAAGCTGGACTAGAGGCAGAGCTAGCACTCAAACCCAGGCACTGCCACACGGCCTGTGGTTGACCCAAGTGGTGAAGTGCCAGCTCAGCCACGGTGCTGGACGCCTGCCCCCAGAATTTCTTAGAAGGATTGAAAGGGGCTGGTGCCGCGGCTCACTAGGCTAATCCTCTGCCTTGCGGCGCCGGCACACCAGGTTCTAGTCCCGGTCGGGGTGCCGGATTCTGTCCCGGTTGCCCCTCTTCCAGGCCAGCTCTCTGCTGTGGCCAGGGAGTGCAGTGGAGGATGGCCCAAGTGCTTGGGCCCTGCACCCCATGGGAGACCAGGAGAAGCACCTGGCTCCTGCCATCAGATCAGTGCAGTGCACCGGCCGTGGCGGCCATTGGAGGGTGAACCAAGGGCAAAGGAAGACCTTTCTCTCTCTCTCTCTCTCTCACTGTCCACTCTGCCTGTCAAAAAAAAATAAAAAAGTGAAAAAGAAGGATTGAAAGGATTTTTGAAATCCTTTAATACTTTAAATTTCTCATATCTTATCCAATAACAGATTATAAAGACCATCATTTTGGCTTCATCTCCCTGGAGATACTATAAGATCATGAGTGCAGAACTCAACATGCGCCTTTTGGTAGCCAGTGGGGTTGGCAAACCTCTGTGGCTGGGCTAATCAGTTTGTTGCTGGCCCACAGGCCACCACAGCCCACACAAGGAATCACTCATTTGTTTGTAGCAGGGGTTTCTCCAGTGCTGGGCCTGGCTCTCCAAGGCCTCTCAGGGCCACAGGGGGCCAGGCCAGCCCAGCCCAGCCTCTTGGTCCTCCTTAACCCAGCACCATGGAGCTTCTTGCTGTTCCCGCTGTGCAGAGTTTCAGAACCCCACTCTCTCAGTACAGAGTTCTGCTTCCTGCTTCTTCCAGCTCTTGGATGGATTCTCTGGAGAAGGCTGGATGAGGTGGAATTTAAGTCACCTCCTCCCTAAAATCATAGATTGGTCAGAGGTAGAAATGGGAGAAGAAACTATTTCACAACAGGGCTAATTTTGCAGAATCAAGATTTTATTCGATCCCACGAAAAAGAGGGCAGAGCATGTGGGGGCTCTGCTAGGTGGCCCTGTGTCTGCAGGCAGGGGACCAGGGGCTGCCTAGAAGGCCTGGGGCAGGCATCTTGTAACTGTGCCCCAAGATGCAGCGGGCTCTGTGCTGCTCAGCTCACAGCAGGGTGTGTTGGTGTCTACAAAGTGCTTCTTTAGTTCCCACCCCTTGTTTTCCAGGTTCAGAACAGGTGTCGGGAGATGGACCGACTTGCCAGAGTCACCTGAGCAGGGCACAGCAGACCGGAGCTGGACTGCAGGTCCCTCGGTTCCCCAGCTCTGTGCTCAGGGCAAACCCAGAATCCTAACTGTTTTCTCCATGGCAGGAAATGTTGCGAAGGCCCCTGGCTCCCTTCCTCTGCTCAGAGATGGCTGTCCTAGAACCTCCAGCCCCAGGCCACTCATGATGCACGCAGCCCGCCCGGTGCAGGGGAGATGCCCGGCACTCACGCACAGAATGAGCGAACGAGTGACCAAATCACTCTCGAGTGAGGAAGTTGCCAGCGGGACAAAAACTGGATCTTGAAGCAGGGTGAAAAAGTGTCTTCCACAGACTGTGTGTGCTTATAGACACAAACATACACAGAGTGTAGGATATGAACAGATCCACTGTGTAACTGTCGCATTGCAATTCCACGAGCGAACAACTAGGACAACATGTCTAAAAAGACTCCTCACAATAGGCTCAAAAGGTCCAGAAACACTGGAATCCGGGCTGTAGGGTTCATCTCAGAATCTCCCTCTCCCTGTCTCTAGCTGGGTGACCTTGGACCGCTCCCCTGACCTGTGTGTTCCTCAGCTTTCCACTTAGTCATCCGAGGAGACTCACCACGTAGGATGGTGTGAGGGTGACACAGGATAATGCAGGTAAAGAACTCAGCTCAGGGTCTGCGACAAAAGCTCACAATAGATGTTAGGCATGGCAACTGTCGTGACTGTTGGAAGAGAGGGGTCCTGCCGCTGATGGGATGACATGGTGACACTCACTGGGGCACCCAGAGCAGAGCTAACACCAAGGTACGTGTTGTTTCAGTAGCAGTCCCCCTAGGGCAGAAGAGTTCTTCTTGGCGCTAGTATTGGAGTTGGTGCTAGGATTTCAGTCACTCAGCCAGTGTCCCTCCCAGCCATCCTCGGGTATCTACCTTCCACCGCCCTAAGCATAGTGCCAGGTGCTTAGTTGGATAATTGCCCGAAGCTCTAACAGGATTTACAGCTTTGCAGGAGAAACAGGAAACCAGAGGGCTTCCCTACAGAGCCAGCACTTCCCAGATGCTAGACTGCGTAGGAATCACCTGGAGTGACTGATGCGCAGATTCGCGGTCGGGAGGTCTATGGCTGGCCCAGAGATGTGCATTTCCAACCAGCTCCCAAGGATGTCGATGCCACCGGTGCAGAGCCACGAATTCAGGAGAGGATTCCAGAAGCTGCCCCTCCCCAGAGCCGGCCAGACTAAGGAGATGGTGTTTTCCTCTCTCTGCTGATGGCTGCACGTTATTACTCTGACATCTTCTGGGGCCTGCAATGAAGAGTCTAGAAACTCCCACACTGGCAAATTCTGGAGCAAAATCTTCAAGGAGAGTTTGTCCTGCAGCCTGGGGTCACAGCGACTCTCTGAGTATTTTGAGCGCTGTGTTATCCGGAGCTCGCCCCAGCTGTCTTTCCGGCTGGATCACACGGTGACATTTGTTTTTCTTTCATGATCAAAATACTTAGAGGGAAGGAAGAGGAAAGGGAAGGAGAGAAAAGAGGGAGAGGAGACAGTGGGGAATCATCGTAGTGCAACTTCCTGACTTTCCTATCAAAAGCAGCGCCAGGTAGCCGCCTGTTCTGGCCCAGGTCCTTCCCAAGGAAGTCCCAGCCGGCCACATAGCTGTACCGTGTCTGAGCATCCCATTCTGTCACTCCATTAGAATTTTTAGTAGAATTCAAGTAGTGGTTGTGGAGGTTACAACAGCCAGCTCTTGGCTAGGCCAAAATCAGGAGCCAGGAACTCCTTCTGGGTCTCCCACATGGGTGGCAGGGGCCCAAGTACGTGCACCGTCTTCTGCTGCTTTCTCAGGCACATCAGTAGGAAACCGGTCTCAAATCAGCACTCTGATATGGGACGCTGGAGTCATCCTTAACCTGCTGTACCACAATGCTGGCCCCAGAAACAACATGTTTTTAGTAATGCATTTGAGGAACAGTTATCGCAACCAACAGGGGGGTGTTCCCCCGGCACACTTTTAGGAAGCAGTGAGAAAGGTGTTCCTAAGTGGGAATCATGGCTGGACTGGATGTGTCCTTTAGGCTGTAGAGGCAGATTATAGTCCCAGCTCTATCGTTTATGACCTGCGTGACATTGGGCACACATTGCTTCATCAAATGAAACAAATGGGAATTCTGTTGTATTACGGTGCCTGCTTCACAAATATGTCATAAGAACTCCCTAAGATAAAGCACAAGAAGACCTGGTGTAGTATCTGGCAGGCACTGTGGGCGCACCAAGTGGTCTGAATGCGTTTGGGAAATGTTCAAGTGGCAGGTTTGGGGGGAAGGGACAAGCTAGAGAAAAGACTGAGGACTTGGCTGTGTTCCCACAGGTGCCGTTCTTCATGTGCACAGAACCAAGTTCACCTTTGACCATGACCCCACCTGTCCAGGCACTCCCCCCCACCCCCAGGAAAGAGGCCAGTCGGGCCACTTCTGAGCCTGTCCTGTTGGAGCTCTGGACACACATAGCTCATGGCCCAAGACCTTGGCTCTTGATCTTCCCATTTGCCAACCTCTGCGGGTCCTGCTTTTCTCAAAACAATTTCGTCTTCGACCACTATATGATGTTTCACAATAAAAACAACTTCACATCTTTCCAAGTTAATTGCTCTTCCTTGTCACTGTGTGTTCTTTTAATTGTTGTGTTAAACTCCATTTTATTGAGAGTTCATACTTTTTTATAACCATTCTCTCACTGAGGGGCATTGGGTTCATCAAGTATATCTTTCATTATTCTAAATAGGACATCTAACAACTTCTCTATATAGATTTTCTTCTTTTTTAAAGCCAGTTTTATTGAGCTTAATTGAAATACCACACAATTCTTCCACTTAAAATATGCAATTTAATGATTTTTAATGTAACAGTTTTACAACCATCACCACAACTAATTTTAGTACATCACTCAAAAAAGAAACCTCAGACCCATTAATAGTTACTCACTCTCCCCATCTTTCACCCACACAGCCATAGGCAACCAATAATTTCTTTTCTTTCTCTTTTTAAAAATTTATTTGAAAGGCAGAGAGAGAGAGAGAGAGAGAGAGAGAGAAACAGAGGCAGAGAGACAAGAGAAACAGAGAAAGAGAGACCTCTCCTCCACTGTTTTACTCCCCCAATTCCCACAGCAGCCAAGGCTGGGCCAGGCTGAAGCTAGAATCCAGGAGCTCAATGTGGGTCTCCCACATAGGTGGCAGGGATTCAAGTACTTCGGCCACGATCTGCTGCCTCCCAGGGCGTTCATTAGCAGGCCGTTGGATTGGAAGCCGAGCCAGGATTAGAACCCAGGCATCTAGCGTGGGATGCTGTGCCAAATGCACCCCCCACCCCAGTTTATTTTCTGACCCTGTAGGTCTCCATAGTTTGGAAATGTCATGTAAGCAAATCCATACCGAATTTCCCTAAAATGTTCCATTCCACAGTCTTATGTGACTGGCTCCTTTCACTTGGTGTACGTTTGGAGGTTCATCGTGGCGTGCCACGTTTCAGTGTTTCATATTCTATATTGTCAATAATATCGCCTTGCATGGGTAGGGCACATTTCACTCACCCATTCATTCGCTGATGGACATCTGGGTCGTCTCCACCTGTGTTGTGAATGATGCTGCTGAGGGCGTCCACGTTCAAGGTTTCGTGTGGATGCACGTTTTCACTCCTCTGGGTCTGCTGCATAGCTCTGCCCTTCATCAAATGCGCTCTCTCTGTGGCTTAACTCTGGTCCCTGTTACGCTGAACTCACAACCTCCCCTTCCACCCCGGAGCTGCTCCTCCTCCAGTTTACACCACAGGCTCTGCCACCTCGCCTGCTGCATGAACCAGAAACTTGGAGTCCTCCTGGGCACTTCCGTCAGCTCTTCAGCCCCCTGCCCTACCGCAGCCCAGGTCCAGTCCCCCTGCAACCCAAACAGAAGTGTTCCCCAGGGAAGCCTTTGCGGACATTCTAGACCCAATCAGGCCGTCAGTCCTTTACAGGCTGGGACACCCCTCTTCATATTTGTAGGATTATTTGATAACATCTGCTTGCTCAGTATTTTATCTCAAGCGCTCAGCGTGGTGTCTAGTTTACAGGCAGGCTTGTGAGGCCCTCAGGATGGATATAATCACACGTCCTTCTTAATGACTGCACAGACCACTACTCTAGTACTGGCAATAGAAGTGCGTTGGCCTCATCTGATGTTCTTTTTTTTCTCACATTTTGTTTTATTATGGAATAATAAACCTAGGGTAAAATTCACCCTTTTTAGTGTACAGTTCTGTGATAAATATATACAGTCATGTGTATAGTTCTGATAGACGTATACTGTCATATAATCACCAGCACAATTAAGATGTGAAAGTGTTCATCACCCCCAAAGTTTACCTGTGACCCTCTGGGGTCAACCTCTCTCCTTGGTCCTGTTTGTGGATTTGCTGTCCCTGTAGTAGTCTTGCCTTTTCCAGAATGTCACAAAAGTATAACCACAGAGTACAGAGCTTTGGATTCTGACTTTTCTCTCACTTAGACTTACCCATGTTACTGCGATAATGCATTCCTTTTTATTGCTGAGTCATATTCCATTGAATGGATGAACTATATCCATTTCCCAGTGGAAGAACATTGGGTGTTTCCAGTTTTGGGTGATGAGCAGAGTCAGTATAAACATTCCTACAGGTTTCTGTGTTTTGGTTATACCTGCACGAATAGCAGAGTGGGATTGTTGGGTCACAGGATAAGCGTCTTCTAAGGTGGTTGCATCCCTTGGCATCCCGAAGCAACGCGTGAGTTCCAGTTGCTCTGATCCTCACCGGCTCTGGGTTTTGTGAATTTTTCAGAAACTCTTGATCCAAGTTCCTGATCATACATCTTATTTCCAAATTTTTTTTTCCAATCGAGTCTTGTGTTATTCTCTTTATAATGCTCTTCTTCAAAGAGCAAAAGTTCTTGCTTTTGGTGAAGAGCACTTGCCCTTTATTCTTTCATGGCTCATGCTTTTGGTATCATTTCCAAGAACTCTTTGCCCACCCGTAATCATGAAAAATTTCTTGTGTATTTTCTGCTAGGAATTTTACAAGGTTAGGTTCTATGTCTAGGGCATCTGTCCATTACTATTTCTTTTTTAATTTGTCCACAGTTTCACCTGCTTTAAGTCTCCAAGCTGCTCTACTCTTTACTTGTCTGTTACCTCCGGACTTGACACTCTTTGGGAGCGAGGATGGTGTGTTATCACAATTTACCAAACGCTCAGAATCAGCATCACATGACCCTAAAGAGTGAGCGGCTACTTACACTGCTCCCGTCTATATTTCCCACAACGTCAAAGCATCATGTTTCTTTAACTCCCGAATGCTGGAGAGTTGGTGCTGAAATTAAAATAAGATCTTAGAATGGCTTTCGGGCTGCTCTGTGCGCTGAGAATTCAGGAAAACCAGCACAACTAGGAAAAATCACCCACTTCAAGGTTGAAGGTTCAAGGTTTCAAGGGAAACTGACTCCATCTGGAGGCTGACCTCCTGACCTTCTCAAAAGTGCCCTACAGGAGGCGCTGCTGTGCCCACAGCAGAGAATGAGAGGCACCCTGGGTCGACCAACAGCTGACCCAGAAGCTTCTGTCCCTGTTTAGAGAAGGGAGCAGGGTGTGCTGGGCGTACGCCGGTGAACGCTTCCTCAAGCCCTTGCCGATGTGTTTGGGCAAAGGAGAAACAAACTCATTTCCTACCTCTGGAGAAGTCTCAGGAACAACAGAGCTTTACCAGAACGCTTTGTCCCAGAATGGAAAGAATCCATTCAAATACTGTGTGGGTTTTTTTTTTTAATGACTAAGCTTGAGAAATAGTGAGCATAAAGGTTAGATTTAAACTCAGGCATCTTCAGGGAGCAGGAAAAGACTCGCTAGGATAAACTTTATGATCTTGGCCTTTTGTATTGTTTAAAAACAACCAATTACAGAAAATGAAAATAAGATGTCAGAATTGCAATTTTAAAGCAAACATAGTACCTTTCCAGTGATTAATTATTAAAATACACTTACTTCATCATTCTAAAAAACAGCCAGCTTGGGGCAGTTTTTAATTAGTGTTTTACGTCGACAAATAACAACTTAATGAGTACCACATGATGTTGTGAATATGTATACATTGTGGAATGGCTAAATAGAGATACATTTTTAAAAATTTATTTATTTATTTGCAAAGCAGAGTTACAGAGAGAGATAGAGGGTGAGATCTTACGTCTGCTTGTTCTCTCCTCACATGGCTGCAACAGCTGGAGCTGAGCCAGGCTGAACACAAGACCCAGGAATCCCATCCGAGTCTCTCACGTGTGTGGCAGGGACCCAAGCACTTGGGCCATCTTCCAGCGCTTTCCCAGGCACATTAGCAGGAAGCTGGATTGGAAGTGGAGCGACCGGGTCTGGAACCGGTGCTCATGTGGGATGCCAGCGCTGCAGGCAGATTAAACTACTGCACCACAGAGTCAGCCCTAAGCAGAGATAATTAGCATATGTATTATCTCACATGCTCATCATTTTTTGTGGTGAAAACACTTCAAATCTAGCCTGTTAGGCATTTTCTTGTATACAATACTTTGTTATTAAGTATAGTAACCGCTGTAAACAGATATCTAGAATGTCTTCCTCCTAATGGGATTGTGAATCTTTTCACTAATAAGCCCCTAACCTCTTCCTCCTCCCTACAGCCCCTGATAACTGCCACTCTACTCTGTTCTATAACATGTTTCAACTTTTTAATTTGTACAGTACCAGAGGGGTCTGTTAAAACCCCCTATCTCTGTCTCTCTCTCTCTCTCTCTCACACACACACACACACACACTCTTTCAGAAATTACTGGAGGGCCGGCACTGTGATGTAGCAGTTTAAGCCGCTGCCTGCAGTGCCAGCATCCCATATGGGCGCCGGTTCAAGTCCTGGCTGCTCTACTTCCAATCCAGCTCTCTGCTATGGCCTGGGAAAGCAGTAGAAGATGCCCCAAGTGCTTGGGCCCCTGCACCTGCCTGGGTGACCCGGAAGAAGCTCCTGGCTCCTGGCTTCGGATCAGCGCAGCTTTGTTAGTTGCAGCCATGTGAGGAGTGAACCAGCGGATGGAAGATCTCTCTCTCTCTGTCTCTGCCTCTGCTTTTCCCTCTCCGTAACTCTGCCTTTCAAGTAAAATAGATAATTCTTTAAAAAAGAGAAATTATTGGGTCCCCATCAGACCTACTGAGTCAAACTCCGATGGGGCCTGGGAGTCTGCATTTTTACCAAACGACCTGGACGTGGATGTGTCCGTCCCAGTTTGAGTCACACATATCCAGGCTCTTTTCCCCTCAGGGTGCTAAGAATCCAAAGCAGAGACTCCAACAGTCGTCATGACAACATTTAGCTGCCTTCACCGAGTGTTCCCACGCATCCAGCATTGTCAACACGGCACAGGCCTGAAGTAATGGAATCTTCCAGATCAAGTTTCTGGGATAAGCTTCGTGGCCCTCATGCCGTGGAGACGAGGAAGCTGAGACACAAGTCCCTCTGCAGGGCGTGCTTAGTGGCTCCACTCTGAAAGGAGCCAGCACACAGGGCTTCCGGAGCTTCAGGAAGCAGCAGAAACAGTGGGTGTTACATGACACGGGGCCCAGGGCCAGGCTCCACCCCCAAAACCTGAGGGTGCCGTGATGATGGCTATCTGCCGCCCACCGGCTGGCCACCGGCTTCTGTCCATAGGGGCTCTGCTCCCACGCCGGGCTGCTCCTGCCTCAGGCCTCACCAGCTAAAAAGGCACAAGCAGTGGGCACCTGGAGGCCTGTGAGGCACGCCCATCGGCAACGGCCAGTGTGGGTCTTTTCTAGGAAGGAAAGAACCGATACTGGCCTGCCGCGCTCACGGTGGAGAAGTCAGACTTGCTCCTCCAAACCTGGGCGGCAACGCTCATGAGACGGCTCCATCCGGCTCCCTCCTGCTCCACTTCGCGGGTGAGTTAGGAATCATTTCTCGTGGTAAGGACGCAGTCACAGTGTTCTAGGGTTATAGTAACAAACTGCCCCCAAACTGGGCGGCTTTGAAAAACAGGAATTCAAGGACCTCACTGTGGGATATAGGGCCCACCAGAATGCAAGATGACCTTCTCTCCATCTTTACCCTAACCACACCTGCAAAGACCTGATTCCAAATCAGGTCACGTTCTGAGGTTCCAGATAGCGGTAGCTTGGTATCTCTGGGGAGTCATCATTGCAACCCCATTGCAAATGCTTTGGTGGGTGCAAGCAAAAATAAAAATAATGCTTTTATGTAGAAGAAGAGGTCATGACCACAGCTCTTGGGGGGTGATTTGTTCTCATTCTCTCTCCAGCCAGGACCTGAGGACAGATGCTTTGCTTCCCTGTAATGACTGTGTCCAGAGAAAACAGAAGTCTGGGCTTTCTATGCCCACTCTCCTGGCAAACAGCAGAATGAAGAGAAAGGGAGCACACTGCAAAAGAATTAGCTTGGGACAATCACAGAATTTCAAGGCCTTTATTTCACCATTCAGAAGTTTCTCAAGGGAAAATAGATACTATTGTGTTGTTCCTGTAAGCCGCTGTGGGCCTAACCTGGTCGCTCAGATCATCCTTGCATGTTTTGAGAGGAGACCATCTCCTTGCAAATGAAGTGACATCGGAGCCAGTTCCCAAGGACTCCGCCTGTGTTCAGTGTTGGGGGTGCTGGAGCCTGGCTGTGCGGAAGGAAGATGCGGACGATTTCTTACAGGGGCCTCTGGAGCTGTGGCCCTCAGCCAGGGCAGACTCCCTGGGCCTTGTCTGAACTTCTGGTCCCGTGAATTAGGGCGACAGTGAGTGACTAAACTTGGCAATGGGTCCTGGGTTAGTCACAGACCAGCTCCACTCCTGCCTTGGGACCAAGAGGTGTGGCTGGCCATCAGAATCATCTGGAAGCTTCTCAGTGGTGTAAGACACAACTTCTCTGCTCCTCCGCCCCCTGTTCCCCAGACCCACAAACCAAACCTCTTGGCAGACTGTCGCCTGAGCTTGGTGGTGAAACCTGGAACCGCGTCTCAGCTCTTTCCCCAGCTCTGCACGTGGGCTTCCACCAGCCAGGCAGCCTCTCATCCGGTGAGAGCAACAACATGCTGCAAGTGGGGATCACAGGTCACGTGTGTGCAAGCAGGCCATCCAGTGGAAGCCATTTGACCGAAACGATCATTAAAGAATTCTAGCGGGCCGGCGCCGCAGCTCACTAGGCTAATCCTCCGCCTTGCGGCGCCGGCACACCAGGTTCTAGTCCCGGTCAGGGCACCGGGTCCTGTCCCGGTTGACCCTCTTCCAGGCCAGCTCTCTGCTGTGGCCCGGGAGTGCAGTGGAGGATGGCCCAGGTGCTTGGGCCCTGCACCCCATGGGAGACCAGGATAAGTACCTGGCTCCTGCCATCGGATCAGCGCGGTGCGCTGGTCGCGGTGCACTGGTCACAGCGCGCCGCCCGCGGTGGCCATTGGAGGGTGAACCAAGGGCAAAGGAAGACCTTTCTCTCTGTCTCTCTCTCTCTCACTGTCCACTATGCCTGTCAAAAAAAAAAAAAAAAAAAAAAAAGAATACTAGCAACGGTTTCTCAGTAGCAGCGTGCAGCACCTTTTGGGGGTGAGGGGCAGTAATGATTGTTTTTGTGTGCTTAAACCAGAGAGCCAGCTGACTCTTGCTCCTATCTGATGGGAATGGAACTGCCATCGACATGTTCGGCCTTTTCATTAAGAAGCGCATGCTTGCGGACAATAGCAGGAACGAGAGAACCTATTCTTTCTGTGCCAACATCCGTCCAGTTTAGAACAAAATGTTGTTATTCATGGCCAGGCTCCACCTTGCTGGGAAAGGCTGGCATTTGACTCTGCAGACACACATTTGTCTCAACAAGTGCTTACAAAACTACCCGCGAACACATGAAGCCCCCACGTGGCTGGGACCCCCTTTGGAGGCATGTGCCATCTGGACCTGATGGGAGGGAGCTAGAATGCCAAGGACTCCGCAGTCCTGGGTTTGCCATCTCAGATGAACTGAAGTAACCTACGCCGAGGACTTAGCCCAGCACCAGCACTCTGGAAGCCCTCAAAAGGATGCTAGCTGCTATCGCCACCTCATTCTGTTGTCTGGACTCCATTCCCTGAGCCTGGATCCCAAAGCTGTTGCAGGCCCTGCCCTGTCTGTAGCCCCCTGGGGGTGCTCCAGGAGGGCCCCCTGCTAAGCCATGCCAGGCACACAGCAGAAACAGGCTCTGTTCTGGAGGGAGGCTTTCCCAAGCCAACTGTTCTTTGTATTTGATGGGAAGGGCTGAGTTAAGAGGGAGCAGCAGGGGGACAGCACAAACAAACACAGAAAAGCCTCTCCAGGGGCTGCCATTGTGCTTAGGACAATGGCAGGCCCTGCAGAGCATTTGTGTCCAGTGGATATTGGGAAGTAAAATAAATACAGTCATGTTGCCCCCTCCTCCCTGACCCTGGCTGGCTACCCTGGGGCTCAGTCGCAGTAGAGGGACCTCTGGTGTTGTGCAGGGGAGAAGGGAATTTAGAGAAGCAGTCTTCAGGATTGGGGTCAGGATTCCCTGAAGTTTTAGGCTTTTTCAGAAACTGCCAGCCCAGAATCTTACCCTGCCTGGTGCCTCCAGGCCCACAATGGGCCACACCCTGTGAGGCTGTTGAGCTGTGCCACCTTTCAGTGACAGGCAGGAGGAGCTGTGCAGGACTGGTGGCTCCCTCAAGCCACGCAAGTGTCTCCAGACACTCAGGACCACCGGCACGGTCGCTGTAGCCTTTGGTGGCTTTGAAGTGAGTTGCACATCTGCAAAGACTTTTCTGGAACCATCGGCCTTGTTCATGGGAATGAGTCTCAGCTCTTCTGCAGGGGTGGCTCTGGGCAACCCTTGGGAGGGTAGGGAAGGCTTCCTCACCCAGGAACTGGCCCCTGTGGAGCCTTCCTGCGTGTGCAGTCTGCCCCCCTGGCTGGCCACAGGGCTGCGGGGCATCTGTGCCCTTCTCTCATGACACTCGCCCAGGGTTGGAGTCCGGGACGGTAGAGAGCAGGGGTTGTATCCCGGATCCTCCACCTGGAGGCAGATCTTATAAAAGAAACTCAGTCTTTCTGGGTCTGTTGCCTTAACTCAGTTAAAACAGAAGTGACAGAAGAACCCAGAGGGAGAAGCCAAGGTAATAACACTTAGCTCAGGGCTGGGGAAAACAGTGAGCCCGTCTCACATGGCAGCAACTCTATTAATAAAAGCTACCATTCGAGCGCTCACATTGTGCCCTGCTGGGTCTTGTTCTCCAGGGATTCTCATAATCGTCCTTTGAGGCAGGTATCATTATTAGTCCTCTTTTATAGAAGTGGAAATTGAAGCTCAGAGTGGGCAAGCAAATCATCATTCATTCTGCAGGTGGTTGTTGGTAGAGCTGGTACCCCGCCCAGGCAGTGGATGGCGTGCTCTGTGATCAACTCTAGGCTATTATTACGGTTAACTGGCACATCTTCTGGGGACCACATTCTTAAGACAATTACCGCACGAAGAGAGTGCTGTTATGGAAGTATATATGAGATTGTGGGCTTGTTTTAACGCTAGAGTAATTCCCATAAAGACTGGAGGAAGGGAAACCCAGACCAAAAACTGAAATCCTCAGATGATTCTACAAAATAGCTCTAGATTTCATTCAAGCTCCAGGAATCCTCATTAGTCAGCCATCTGCTTATGTAACGCCTTCCTGGGTCTGAGAACACCAGCCTCCTAAGACAGACAGAGCAGGTAGTAAATAGGGGGTTCCTCAGTTCTAAGTGATTGAAAAACTTATTTATTTGGAAAGTGGAACAACAGAGAGAGAGACAGACAGACAGATCTTCCACCCACTGGTTCACTCCCCAAATGGCCACAACAGCTAGATCTGGGCCAGGGTGTAGCCAGGAGCCAGGAGCTGCATCCTGGTTTCCCCCAGGGGTGGCTGGGGTCCATGTACTTGGGTCATCTGCTGCTGCTTCTCAAGCACATTGGTTAGAAGCTGGATTGGGAATAATCAGCAACGCCTGTATGGGATGCCAACATTGCAAGAAGTGGCTTCACCTGCTGTGCCACAAAGTCAGGCCCCACAGTGACTCTGTCATTTGAGTTGTCACGACAGATATGGTTAATACAAAGAGATCTCACTGCAGTTCATCCGAACAGTACACACTCAGAGCTAACAGTGTTAGGCCACACTTGCAAAATACTGAACACAAGGTTCAACCCTAAGCATGCGAAGAATTTCTTGGGGCAGGTTGGGCTAGGCCCATCAAGACAGTTTCACAGAAAGGGTGTGAACTTGGGCTGGTCTTTCGTTTAAGGCAAATGGAGCCCGTGGGAAATTCACATGGGTAACTCCAAAGAGCTGATGGGAACTGGTTTTAAAGACAGTTAACATTGCCCATGACCTCCTCTCCCTGGGGCCACATCGTTACGGCTGGCCACCTCCTCAAAGAGTTGGGCATGGTACAGAAGAAATGTCATTGGTGGAGTTGCACCCACAGGAGAGGGCCCGGCATGTTTGGGGAATTGGCAGAGGTTTGTAGAGGCGGGGCTGAGGCTGGAAGGCTGGACACAGCAGTAGCACAAACCAAGCAGTGGGCGAGGCGGGGCGGCCATGAAGCTCCTTGGAGGGCAGCAGAGGTGAGGCGCAGTCTTAGGGAGGGAGTGTGAGTAGCACTGAAATGAGGGAGGAGTTACCGCTAATAAAAAGGAGGCCACGTGTTATAGTGTAGCAGGTTAAGCTGCTGCCTGCAATGCCGGCATCCTCTATTGGAGTGCTGGTGTGTTGGCTGTTCTGCTTCCAGGCCAATGCACCCGGGAAAACAGCGGAAGACGGCCCAGATACTTGGGCCCCATGTGGGAGACCCAGATGCAGTTCTGGACTCCTGGCTTTGGCCTGACCCAGCCCTAGCTGTTGCAGCCATGTGGGGAGTGAACCAGCAGATGAAAGGTCCCTGTCTCTCCCTCTCTTTGTCTCTTTGCCTTCCAGATAAATAAAGAAATCTTAACAAAAGAGGAGTCCACCAGAGCCAAACACCACAGGGCTCTTAGGACAAGAACTGCAGGTGACGCCTGGCCTGGGAAATCATGGACTGAACCAGGGATGCAGGTGCAGGTGGCTACAGAAGGGAGTGGAGCACAGACACTGACCTTTGTCTACACTCGTGACCAAGGCATGCCCACTGCCTGCAGAACAACCTGGTAATTAATGCCAGCACTGCCAGACCCCTGGACAGGTTCGAGGTACACACTAGAGTGAAGGCCACTGTCAGGGCAGGCCGACTTGGGTATCGAGCCTTCTATTTTCTGGCAAGCCTGAAAGACAACACGCAAATTGCAATCTGGATTTTCTTCCCAGAGATTTCAGTTACGCAGGGGAGGTCAAAGATGTGAATGAGGATTTTTTTCCTGTTACAACCAAGCTTCTTGCGGAAGCGGCCCACACTCACAGTGCTCAGAGCGCTTGTCCGCACACCTCCTCACACCCCCAGCTTTGTCTCCAAGGGGAGACCATTTCTGTTGTGTCACAAGCAAAGCCCAACAGCGGCCAGGCTGGTGCAGGGTAACTCTCTGTTGGAAACCTTTCTCTGTTTAGCTGGCCCAACACGGTTTGGACCACCAGGGCCAACACTCCTGCAATAGCCAACCATTTGTCGCATTTCCCACTTCAACCTCCAAGATGCAAATGCCCTCGGGAGGCTTTGGTTTCATGGTGACTTGATTGTGAGCGCTGGAAATAGGGCTGGTTCTTCTTAAAATTGGGACAGAGCTTCATGAGAAGCGCTGGCTTAAGAAATGAGCCACACGTGGGAGGCACGGACGAATAAAGCACACACTTTATTCACGGAGTTGTGAGATACAACGGTGACACACGCGGAGTATAATGGCAAAGGAGCGTGGAGCAGGTCAGGACAGCACAGCACAGCAGCGTGGAGACCGGCAGGCCACCTCCTCCTCTGCACACGAGCACGCGGTACTCGGGGTGCAGACGCACGCCCACTCAATCTCACGGGGAACACAACACAGCTTTCCAAAGGGAGTTCTTCTAAATATTTGCTTTTTCTGAAAGGGGAGGGAGGTCAAGAAGAACTGTATGCCTTTCAACACTTGGGAAACATTCCATCAACCCAACTTAGAAATGAAAGACCCCCAGGAGTTTCGACGCAGTCATCAGCAAGTCACAGAAGCCACACACGTTTGTTACTGGATAGGTCTGTACACACAAGCCCCACAGAACATCACTTTTGTGGAGAAGTGTCTCCTCTTCCATGTGGCCTTGGAGGAGCTGTGCACACACAAGTGGCTCACCCCCCTTTTCAAGGTCAATGCCTTCGATCTGGCCTCCTTCCACTTTCGGTCAACGAGTTCTGGAAGAGCCTCATGGGAACCTCACTTCTGGGAGAGACACTTTGGGGAAGAATTTTAAGTTCATGATAATAACCGCCACTCAATTATGCTAAGCTTCAGAAAAATGTTGGGCTTGTTTAATTTTACTGTGGACACATATACATGGTTTAGACAGTTTCTTTTCCAGCTTTAACTGACCACCTCCCCCCCCATACCCGGTTTTTAAGTTTGCCATAAATTAAACTTGTCCAAATAGAAACAGAACGACCCTAGGCAAAGCGTACCAGTCACCATCTCTGATTGCTTCCTGGGTAGCAAATGGGAAGACAGTGAATTTTTTTTTTTTAAGTGCCAAAGTAAAAGTTTCTCTTTCTCTCATTACAGCATACTCCACATTGTCGCTGCAAGATGGCATCATGCAAATCTCAAGCCCTAAATAATCTCTTCTGCTGGGCAGAAAATTGTTCAAAAGGGAGCAGCAAAGAACAAGTTTCAGGGCATACCAACACACACTTGGTTTGTCAAAAGAAAATCATTTTAAAAATCAAAAATCAAGGCTGGCCTAGGAAGCACAGGTCAGAAACACAGAAGAGGCGATTTATGAAAACTGGGCTGGCTTTAGAGGATGCACAAGGGTCGGCGGGACCAAGTTCATGGCCCTTCTACCCTTTCACGAGTGACAGACAGAAACAGGGCTCTGTGGGCACACAGCCCGGAGTGACGCCTGCCCCTCCACACAACACAGAACGCAACACCATGTCTGCTTGAAATGCTTTGCTTTTGGAAAGACTTAGTCAAAAGTGGTTCATTTGAATTTCTTAACCTTGCAAAAGTGTACATATTTCAGATAATCATCTGGGAAGCAATTCTTAGAAAAAGATGTTCCCCTCAGAATATAAAGAATTGAGGTGGAAACCGTAGAAACATCACCCAGTGGGAGTTCTCCGCACACCAGGCTGGGAGGGAGAACTGGGCAAGGGCAGAATCAGGGGCGGGGGTTCCTGGAGGACGTAAGACAGAAAACTCGCCCCGTTTTGTTTTTCTCTTTGTTACCCATTGACCCAACTTATTCTCTCCGAGGTTTCTGAGGACAGGCGGTTTTGTGCAGTTCTTGAAGAAGTCGTATTAAGGACATTTCATAAAACCCCAAGCCCAAGATGTGCATGCATAGCTGCAGTGCGAGTCTCCAAATGCTTCTCACAGCTCAGGAATAGCCTACTCAGGAAGACTGGGTGATAGTGTGGATTTTCTTGAAGAAATTTTAAAGGAAGCACTGACTTTCATTATATCATAGAGGCCCCTTTTACTTCATGCAATCAGTATGCACTTGGAGTCCCAAGTAAGTCAAATGCTAGAAAATGTAGCCCTTTATATAGGCACCAGGGAAGCCAGCCATGTTTGTCACTCCTTTGCTAGTGTGAACGAGCTTTGACAGTGCTAACAACCGGAATTCTCATCAACAGTGCAGGGCAGGGGGGAAAGCGGAGGACACCCATCCTCTGTGCTGTGGCCTGGGGAATTTCGTGGGCAAGCATGGCGAACCCAGGGTAACCAAATGGATGGGGCATGACGCCCTTACGTGAGGCTTGGCAGGAGACCAGGTGGGCCAGTGACCCGTCCTTCCCCTGGAGCCTTCTGCCGGGCAGTGGAGCAGAGGAGCCTCCCAGGGGCCCCTGCGTGGTTCCCACTCCTCTGGGCTTGCAGTTTGGAGGCCACTGAGCTCTGAACGCTTTTTGTGCGTGAAGCCATTTCAATGAACTAGTGTGTTGGATACGGAAAAGGCTTTTTACCCCAGGATGGATGCAGAACTGTGTTCAAAGAGATGAGAAATGCAGGGTTTCATCAGTGGGAGAATTTAGGGTTCAGTTCTCCAATTGTTGCAGCAACCTTGGGCAGGCCCCTAACTCTGGGTCTCTGTCATGTAAAGAGGGGGGTTGTGCCTTTGTCCCTTTTTCTCAGTCTTATGTCCTCATCTATGATAGAACTGTGTCTTCTCTATGCAGACCAAGAGATGGGAATTTTAGCAAAGCCATCTGATTGCACCCATGCTTCCAAATATCCCAATATTTCCTACACTGCTTTTAATCTGCCTGAGTGTAGGTAAGAACTCATTAATCAATGGAAAACAGAGGACAGGTGTCCTTATTATTGCTGTTATGAAAAAAATTCTCTCTTGGCCAGCACTGTTACAGATTGTGGAGGGAACACTGGGAAGGTGTCATAACAGCTCCCTCCCTCCATGGTCTGCCAGGGCAAGGCAAGGACTGGGATGCACCGGCCTCGTGCTGGGACTGCCAGTGCCAGACAGGACAGTGATGTGAAATGCAGCAAGGCGCAACAGAGGAGACACGAAGGTGCCGGACTGCAAACTGCGGGCCGGCTGTGGTTTGGACCAAGCAGTAGCTGGTCTGAGGCCCACCCTGTCAGAGCCACTTGCTGAACACGTTAGTAGGTCCTGCACACGCACATGCGTGCGCACACGCACACACACACACACACTCACAGGAGACCAGCTCTCAAACATTCATGCATTGACAAGGCAGGCAAATTCAGGCTCCTTCGGTAACAGCTCAGGAGAAGACTAGAAAGCGACTGCAGTGTTCGGTACAGGACCCAGGAGATGGAAACGGATTGCCTGGGTCTGCAACCCGGGTTCTGAAACGGCTGCACTTGGCCTTTGCCACTGGTGTCAGTCAGACGGACAGCTGGTAATGCTCACGCTGGCTGCAGTGGGAAGAGGTTCTGGCCTGTGTCTACGGTGGCAGGAGCAGGTGAAGCCCCATGCCTCCTCCTTGGGTTGTAAGACAGAGCTTACATCCCTCGGCAGAACTGTCGAGCGGGGGAATCAAGGTGGTGTAACTTCCTGCGCGTGGAGTTGGGGAGCCCCTTCCTCATCGCTCTCGTCGTGATGTGGTCTGACCCTTCCACGTGCTGCTGAAATCCTGAGCTCGGATCTGAATTGAGTGTTGCAGAGGTTGGGCTGTTCTGGCAAGCCCCGCCCCCCATGCCCTGCCCGGCTCTGGCTCTGCCATCTCTGGTCTGATTCTGCCATGAGTGACGCCAGCTGGAGGGCTCCAGCTTCTAAGCACCTGATTTTGGGGGCACCATCTGCCTCCCTTCTTGACTGCTGAGCCATGTGCATTTGCGAAAATGACACTCAGAAGCTGCAAGGCAGCGGGCTAAACATTCAAACGGAAATTCAAGAGCACATGCAGACTCCCACGACTGCCATGGGTGAATTTCTCACTCCCCCACACCCCACGAAGTCAGCAGCGCTAACAAGAAGAAAAGCTGGAAAGGCCAAACAAAATCCGTTTGAGGCAATCTACTCTGGAATCGCCGAGATTTTCAAGGGGAAAACATGCCTGTCCTTAGCCTATTACTGACAAGACCTTAAGAAGTAAAACCAGCGTGGGCTGCGGCTGATTCCCAGGGCGTCAGATGGGGAGCAGACGCTGGAAGGGAGAACGTGCGTTGGCGGTGGGACGTGGAGCTGGTTTCTGTGTGGCTGAGAATCAGACGGCCCCAGGGACAAAAATCACCAGGGAGCATGCACGTGGGCCAACCTGGAGGCAATTTTTGTCTCATTTCTCCGCAAAGGTGGAGCCCAAGACTGCTCCTGTCTGGTGGGGAGGAAGAAGTAAGCAAGCCAGCGGCAGCAGACCAAGAGTCTGGGGGAGGGTTTCCTGCATTCCTTTTCCTTTGCTTTCAATTTTCTTTTGAGTAACGACTAAGCAGTTGGCCAGCCAGGTCCCAGGGAGCAGAAAACAAGGGGCTCGTTAAAAATCATCTTGGCTGATCTGAATCCCTCTTAGGACTGCCCTGACGGAACCCCACCCCTGCCAGGGCACAGGTGGAGCCACGCGAGGCTGCAGGGAGAGCCGTGTGCAGAGTGGCTGCTGCCACGTGGCCACGTCCCTTCTTAGCTACAGGGCTACACGATAAGCAGATTCCTACTTTGGAACCATCACAACCGTTCCCCCCCGTGCGGCATCCTAAGGGCACTTGCTGGCTCTTATCTGTACGGTCAGCACTACTGTTGGACAACAGTTAAAGGAAAATGAAAGAAGAAAGAAAAGGAGCTCCTGTCGTGCACAGAAGGCTGTGTAAAAAGGTCACCTGTGGACACTACTGTTGAGTGTGGTGGGAACATAGAAATTTCTACCCCATTGCTTCTTGGCAAGTGTCACTGAGGGTGGGTCCAATATTTGGCTCGTGGGTGTGTCTGAACCAGATTTTCCCTGTACGTTGTTGCTGCAGGATAGCAGTTTGCACGTCCTCAAGTTTGGGCCTTCCTAGGACATCTTTTGCATCACCGGCCATGCCAGTCCTTTTTTCTAGTTGCCGTTCACGTGTGGACTCAGAAGAGTTTTGCCTTTTTCTTCATGTCGTTGCGTCTCCAGAGAGGTAACCTGTCAAACTCCTGTATGGACATTCCAAAGATTTCCCGAAACACTTCAGGGGCTAAGTGGCGCTGGGGAAGAGAGAGAAGAGTAGGGGTCAGTGGAGCAGCCACATGGACAGCCCTGTGCCTCGCTCTTCACTTGATGGATGGAACTGGCCAGAGGCGTCCATGGGTTTCCCATGTGCAGGTCCAATTGACCACAGATCAAAGACATTTTTTAAAAAATTCTATTTGTACAGAAGCCATGAGGACTTCCTTTTCTGGACATCGCTCCCCAAACAACAGGTACAGCAACTGCTGACATGGCGTTTATATTGTATCAGGTATTATAGGCAATCAAGAGATGATTTAAAGCATACGGGAGGACCGTGTAGGCTCTACACAAATGCTGTGGCACTTTATAGAAGGATTTTGGTGTCTGCAGAGGATCCTAGGACAAGTGTCTCATGAATACCATGGGATGACTGTCATTTGGAAGAGCAAGGCTGAACAACAGGAGACGAGTTCTCCAATGCTGGTTACCAGCCCACGACATGCAGCCTTCCTTACCTGGTTGGGCCAGGTGAGGCACCTTCCGCATTGAACAAAAAAGTTGGTGGAGTATTAAAAGGGTACTGTTATGATCCAGGGTTGGAACAACACTGACTACTGGTGGGCCATCAGAACATGATTTGTTAAGCTGGAGGTGGCCCAAGGTCAGGTCCTTGGGCTGCAGAGGAGATGCAGGGAAGACAGACCAAGGCAAAAGCAAGCCAAAGGCTGAGACTCCCAGAGGGGTCCTAGGGGAGCCCTGGGGCTACTTCCTGGCTCAGCAACAGGAGGTGCCGGGAGGGAGGGTGGGGTAGGTGGACGCCTGGCTTCCTGTCTGTCATCACTCTCTCCCAGAAGAGCTCTCCTGGGATACTGGAGCCTTTATTCTCTGCGGCAGCCTGACCTCTTCCACAAAGGTACTGCCTTGTGGTCCGGGAAAGGTAATGATTCTCTCTGAGCCTGGCAACCAGAGATTTCTTAATTAAAATCACTCAGATAGAAAACACAAAGATCAGTCTTCCGTGTCGAAGGAGGCCTTGTGTGTATGTGTGTGCCTGGATAACCCTTCAATGTGGAATGCGGAAAGAGCTGGAAAGAAACATGTCCAGTTTCAACCTCCTTCTTCTAAGCTCTGTCCTCCCACTCCAAATGAACTCAACCAAGGCTCAGAGAAAGATAAAGAGCCGGGGGTACGGGAGGAGGGATGGCGACTCCCGTCTGCATCACCAGTCCCATCACAACAACATCAGATTTCCACAGAAAATGGCTAAATCCACGCTGTACCTTTGGGGATCTATCTTCTGGGTATGGCCAGGCACTTTTAATGGTGATCTAAGTATAAATTTGGATTTTCCTCCAAAGGCATCTCTTAGTGCCACCAACAACACGAGGCTGATCTTTATATGATTTCTTGCTTTCACCAAAGAAATACAACCTGTCTTAGGGGAAAGTCTGGGGGATGCAGAGGGTTCTGCAGTTGGGACTGGATTTTGGTTTACCTCCAGCCTGGTTCTGTCCACGTCTCTGAGGATTTTGTTGCGCCCTCTGTTGGTCACCATGAGCATCTCATATGGAAATATCTGAGAAGACAAGACAACAGCTCTTCCAGGACACCGCTGACCACTGTATTAGCAAGCAGAATCCCCCTAGCCCTGGTCCTCCCAATATGCAGCCTCCGAGTGATGGATGTTCCTTCCTCCAGCGTCCAGAGGACAGGGGCGTGTCCTTGTATGTCCCCAACTCTCCAGTGGTGTCTCACCTAGCACCATGTCTCAGGAGGGCTTTGTGGTACATACGAATACCAACTTCTTAAGCATCTGAGTCAAGGTAAAAATTAGAACTGAAATCACAGGTGCGCGTGGTATCTTTCACATGCTACTGCTGTATCGCAGGTCCCTCTGTGCAGCATTCAACAACCTTGGTCTGTGACTGGCTCATGAATGCATGGAGCCAGGCAGGCCCAGAAGCAGTGTTCTGGCCACTGACTTACTGAAAGAAGTCATGCACGGTCCCTGTGAGCGCAAGCCATTGGATGTTCTGGAGCTAGGGGGACTGGCCATCCCCGGTTTGCTTGGGGCAGAGGAGGTTCCTGGGACTTTCAACTGGGACATGTGGGTCATGCCATCCAGAGCAGTCTACCGCTGCTCCACTCAGCACTGGACGTGCCATCAATGCACGTGGCATGGGCCAGGGTGATACCTGGGCCACGGGGAGGGAGGTGCTAGTACTTCACTGTGCTCCCAGACCACCACACCCAGGAAGGGTTCATGGTCGCTGGCTTGATGTGACAAAAATGGTTCTGGGACTGGAGTGGGGTGGGGTTTAAGCTACAGCTTTCTGAATGCCATACAACGAAGTGGGGCTCAAGACTCTGAGAGTGGTGGCAAGAGAGAAAATCAACTCTTTCAAGGGCTGTGGCGTTCCCCAGGGAAGGCTGCACCTGCCTTTGGCTCCAACATGTTGGGCATGGACACTCCTCGGTCCATTCGCATTGCGGGCATGTGGCCATCTGGAAGCGTCTGCAACAGAGAGGCACAAACTAGCGCCAGGAAGTGGGGGTGGCGCACTGGGCTCCCGAGCTTCCCTCCGTGGTCCCCATTCCTCCCCACCACTGTGCAGAGGTGCCATGTTCACCTCCATGCTTTCTCCACAAATGAGATCCTTGCTGAATCAGGGCAGGGATATTGTTCTTTTGTAATCAAGTTGGGGGAAGAGCCCAACAGCCATGGACTAATTCCTGAATTTCAGCTCCACGTATGAAAGTGGAAAATCGCCAACTCGATCATTGCCTTTTCTACTTTCGTCTTAGCTCTTCTTTTCTTTTTTTTTCCCCCCTTCTTTTTCTCTTTGCTCATTCTCCATCATAATTTTTCAAGATTCAGGTTCAAGTGAAAACAGGGTGGTACATCGGCAAAATGCTCTGTCTTGCTGGTGAAGACACGAGTTGCTTTTCATTTGGGAACAGGTGGGAAAAGGGAGAACGAAAGACTGGGGTTGTGACTAACAGAGAAACAACCGCACATGGGCAGACCCTCGATGCTGGTCCCCTTCCAGGCCAGACAGGGCTCTGCAAGGCCTGCAGGGACAGCTGGACCCAGGCACCGGCCCTGCCTGACCATCACAGCTCTGGCGCCACAGTGAGATGCAGCAAGCCCAGTGAGCATCTTCCCAACAGAAACCGTCTCCCGGCAGCATGCAGTCTGGGTGGGGACACGGCTGTTCCGCTGCTGTGGTCCATCAAGGGAGGCAGAGGGATCCCTACCTGATAGTCTGCAAAGGAAAGGAAACAGAAACACAGTGAGGGAAAGACCCCGGGGAAACACGGAACCGCCACCTGAGAGACAACGTTCTGTTCTAATTCCCGGATGTGCCATGTTCTCGCCCTGCACCCATCTCTGCACACACTGTTCCCTGCGCCTCCCTGGAGCCAGGAAATGCCTGCTCCAGGTTTAGCTGTGGGTTAGAACATCCTTTTCCCTGGAAGCTTTGCCAGACAACCTACTGTGCTGCTTCCCGCTCTCGGCAAATCCAGCCATGGCATTCATCACGGAGCTTCTCTGGCCCCCAGCTTTCTCCCTCCCCTGCCCCCCACCACCTTGTGCATTCTGAGGCTAGGGGCTGTGCCTGGCTCACTGTTGTACTTCCAGGTGTCTGACAGAGCAGGGGCAATGTATGAATCCTCGACTTGCCTCTTGTGCTTTCTTTCATTCGAGGTCCTTTGAGATTTTAATAGTTGCTCTATTAGCTCCAAGAAGCAGCTGGGACCCTCTTAGGATGCCACAGAGCATGGACCCGGCCAACATATTGTGATGCCATAGCCTCCTGAGGGTGGACCTTGGCCATAAGGGAAGGCATGGCCACAGCTGGCCTGCCTTTGGGGCCTCACCTCGTATTCCCCCGCTGACGTCCCCATAGCTGTTATACTGAGCAAAGTCCGTGGAAACAGGCTGAAACAAGAAAGACATGTTGTTAGAAAACCTCCTCATGGCTGGCACCGCGGCTTACTTGGCTAATCCTCTGCCTGCGGCGCCGGCATCTCGGGTTCTAATCCGGGTTGAGCGCCAGATTCTGTCCCAGTTGCCCCTCTTCCAGTCCAGCTCTCTGCTGTGGCCCAGAAAGGCAGTGGAGGATGGACCAAGTGCTTGGGCCCTGCACCCGCATGGGAGACCAGGAGGAAGCACCTGGCTCCTGGCTTCAGATTGGCGCAGTGCGCCAGCCATAGCAGCCATTTGGGGGGTGAACCAATGGAAGGAAGACTTTTCTCTCTGTCTCTCTCTCTCTCTCTCACTGTCTAACTCTGCCTGTTAAAAACAAAACAAAACAAAACCTCCTCGGTGATGGCTTTGGATTCAGGCAGAAAGCAAGGAAGGACCTAGAAAATCTAAATAATTCACCCTAAGCTAAAATCCTGGACCCTCATTATTTTTCCTTCCTGTTTATTCTTCTACCACTATGCCAATCTCTTTGTCTGCTGCAGTACCTCTCTAAGGCTACTTCCCAGGAGGTTCTTGGTAAGCAAGTATCTCTCAGTGACCAATAAAGTTACATTTTCCTAGACAGGTACATAATTACTTTTTGCTTCAATGAAAAACTATTTGCAAAACCACTTAAACTAGCATGCCCTTAAGTTTATACACGTGATTATTTTATCTAAAGCCAGTTTCTTCTTCTCTCAATGGAAATACGTCACTTTGCCTGTAGTTCAAAGTGCTTTACTGGGCTCCCAGGGAGACCGCAGTTTATGACATTCCAACCCTGAGGTCTAGAGTCCGACGGGTTCAGACGGCACATCAGCACTTCGACCAGGACTGCGGAGCCAGCAAACCCGAAACAGTCAACTCCACAGGAGAAACTTACCCGGTGAAGTCCGTTTTTCCCATAGCCAGGGAGAGACGAAGTTTTAGATGATGGAGCGTGAGAAACTGAAAGAGAAGGAGGCAGAAAAGCAATGGTTAGGGACCTGGAAGACCATCTCTTTAATGGAACTGACAGCATATCTTCTACCTTGCAGAACGAAGATTTAAGATAAAGATTACAAATTGTACTGGGCTCAAGAGTTCACAAAATCCCACCTACTTGGCCCTCACAGTGACCTTACTGAGGAGGGAGCCACACAGTTGCACTGGGGGCGAAGGTGGCCATTCTCGCTGCAGCTCGGGCACGTGTCTGAGAGCCTGATCCCTTTGAATCCTTGGTACAACTCGGCACCACTTTTGTCATTTCCATTTTATGGACGGGAGAATCAGGAACCAAGAGGAGCTATGCATCCTGCCAAAGGTCACTCAGCTCATCAACAGCTGGGCAAGGCCTTGGACCCGGGGGAAGCACAATGATGACACCAGTGACGATAACAACAGCACCTACTCCATTAACGTGCTGCAGAGAGTAAATAAAATAATGTTCGGGAAAGGTGCCTACAAGTAGTAAACACTAAACACATTGTTAACAGGACGCTTAGGAGAAAAATCGTCCTTTTCGGTTCAGAACATGGGAGAAGTCATCTTGCACATTCAGAAACAACTGGCTTATGACTTGCTGACGAATGTACTGATCTATATATTGGCTTATATTCCAGTGTAAGTGGGGGAAATATGCTGATAGATGATTTCAGCCAAGTGTCTGAGTAATCTTCCAAAGTGTCACAAACAGCAGCATTTTGAAGACATTGTGTTGAACATAATAACTTTAAACCACAATGCTTTGGAAGTGTCTTGGCCTTGTTCTCCAGATTTGGCAATGCTCTCTGCAGGATTTCTATTTGTTCCCTGCCTTTGAGATGAGGCTTCTGGAAGGCAGACCTAGCAAGCGCCCCCCCACGGCACCGCAGATCCTCCAAGAACTCCCCCATTTCCAGAAGGAAGGAAGCACGTATTTTAAGGACTGCCATAAGTCGCTTATAACCTAGGTGGACCAGAAGTGGATTTCAGCACTCCCCTTCCTGGAGGACACTCTACAGATCCCACCACAGGTGGTGCTGTCTCTTGTGCAGTGGTTGAGGTGGGCTCCATGGGGGCAGGTGGGCGGTTCTTGGCTCGGGGAAGGCGGGGACTTGCTGCTCACCTGAGTGGATGGGAGAGTCGTGGCGACTGGCTGACCTTTCCCGGCTCTCTCTCTCCATCTCTTCTTTCAATATCAACTGCCCCAGGCCTGAGTTAAGCTGTGCACAGGAAAGAGAGAAATGGAAACAAAGCCTGCCGTTACTTTCTCGGGACTGTGGCGTCTTTTCCGAAGATCCTGCAGGAACTCCTGGTTCTGGATGGCCGGGATGGACGTGCTCCCAGAGCCTAGGGGCTCCCCCAGAGGAAGGTCCTGGATCCTGCATCCCTTAGAGCTTTTACAGTGTGGAAGTCCCACTTCCCTAAGCTGGGCTTAGGGAATGTTCTCCTTCCTCTGCCCTCCCCCAAAATACCAGCATTGACCCCAGGAAGCATGCATGTGTGTGTTTAAAGATTTTATTTATTTATTTATTTGAGAGGCAGAGTCACAGACAGAGAGAGGAGAGACAGAGAGAAAGGTCTTCCCTCTGCTGGTTCACTCCCCAAATGGCTGCAACTGCCAGAGCTGTGCCAATCTGAAGGTGGGAGTCAGCAGCTTCCTCTAGGTCTCCTACACCGGTGCAGGGGCCCAAGCACTTGGGGCATCTTCTACTGCTTTCCCAGGCCATAGCAGAGAGCTGGATCAGAAGAGTAGCTGGGACTCAAACCAGCACCCATACGGGATGCTAGTGCTGCAGGCAGAGGCTTAGACCACTATGACACAGCGCCGGCCCCAGTGTGTGTTTTTGATTTGCAAGTGAGAAATTGATGGTAATAGCTCTAAAAAATAAACTGTATTGGTTTGTTTATAAGCAAGAAAAAATGAGAGGGCTGGCTGGCATTCTTGCGTAGCGTGTTAAGCCACCACCTGCAGTGCCGGCATCCTGTAAGAGTGCTGGTTCAAGTCCCAGCTGCTCCACTTCTGATCCAGCTCCCTGCTAATGGCCTGGGAAAAGCAGCGGAAGATGGCCCAAGTGCTTAGGCCCCAGCTACCTATGTAGGAGACCTGGAAGAAGCTCCTGGCTCTGGCTTGGCCCAGTCCTGGCCATTACGGTCATCTGGGGAGTGAACCAGCAGATGGAAGATGTCTGTGTCTCCCTCTCAATCTGTAACTCTGACTTTCAAATAAATAATTTTTTAGAAAGAGGAAGAAAAGAAAAAAAGGGAGATCCAGGCTCATTGAACAGGTTTTGGAAAATCCAAAAGGAAAGAAGAGTAATCCACAACCCACCACTCCTGGAGAACACCAGTTACATTTTGATTCATTTCCACCCAATACCTTCCTATACATACACAAAACTAGGATGTACCATAAATGCTACTCTGTATCCTTGCCTCCCATATAATTAATGTCATGGGCATTTCCTTTATCTCCAGAAAACATCATTTCAAAAGATTCTCCAGCCTGTTATCCACGAGAGAGTTTAGCACAGGCTGTCCTGGATGCTGTGGGCTGTCATTGGAGATGGGCAGGTAGGCCATCTCTTCCACCCTCCTCCTCCCGGCCCACATCTTCGATACAGTCCTATGAGTTCTGGGGAAATCCCTGCAAAAATGCTCCATGTGGAGGGAAGCCCTTCAGCAGAGGGTGCACAGGGGGATTGATTGTCACACAGCTGGGCACACTCTGCCTTCCTCCACCTGCCTTTCAGTGTCCAAGCAAACACACACAGTCCCTGTCCTTGCAAAGGCCCAAAAGTTCCACTCCAACCTCAAGGTCACCTCCTCAAAAGCCCAGGGGATACTCTGCTTATTCTAGCAACTAGGTGCCCGTCTTGTCTGTCCTTGAGGCTCAGGACCACCTCCTGCCTCCCTTGGTGGCGTGCACATAGCAGTCATTCAAAAACAGCAGCAGCAAGGCCAAGTGTAAGGACAAACCTTCATCAGCTGCTCTTCCTGAAGCTGTCGGCGTCTCAGCAGCTCCTCATCGTCTTCCTCTCTGCCTCCAGATCTGCGTCTCGCGTCAGTTCCTAACGCCACAGCAAAGACAACTTCAACTTCGCACCCTCACGAGTGGGAAGTTCCAATGGACTAGTCCATCTGTGTTGCGTTCGTTAGGCAGGTGGGGTCTACGGCGGTCTTTCTCGCAGGTGTGTGAACACCACCAATGGGAAAGCACCTGTACCCACTGAGCACCACTGGCTGGGCTTTCACAGGACACGGGGCCCCTCTGACACGCGGGCTCAGGGTAGGATGCATGAGCCCTGTGAGCTGGGACCTTCCAGGAACTAGTCCGTTCCGTCAGAACTGGGTTTGCCACTGCAATTGTGTCTAAGCCATTCCATTAACCACTGGCCGGAGCGAACTGTGCTAGGAGGGCAGGGCATCACCAGTTACTATCCTGACATCCCTGGGGGCCAGTTTCAAATAGGGATTCACATTTACCTACACGCCAACGAAGAGGTAAGACAGTCACACTCTTGTGACAAGTTTTTACACCTTGTTTTTCTCTTTTTCCTAATAGTTCTAGAATTTTCATAATGCAATCACTCTGTCTTCTATGACCCTAGCACACACATGATGAAGCAGGCTTGTTAGATTTCTTTCAAGGGATGGGTCTCTAATGTTTGTTTTTTCTCATCCTTTGAGAAATGGTCACACAGGGTTTTATACTGAGAGATCTATTGAAAAAGTGTTCATACAGCTAAAAACTTACTCTGGAGCAATATGGCAAATTGAATACAAGTTTTAAGCTTCCTGGAAAGGGGGAGATGAATAGAAAGGAGAACTCTACTGGAGTGGTTGGAAGAGGAAGATAATTGCTGTTTTTCCTAAATTACTTGGATTAATCTGGCTATGGGAGGAAACAGGAAAGTTTGCTAATCTAATGAAAATAAACTTTAACAGACTTAGTTTTCATCATTCTGATGAATAGGCCAGACATTTAAAGGAACTTTAGACCATTTAGTGGCAATAGTTTCAAGAATAAAATTTAATTCTCCCCCAAGTACGGCTCTGTTCGTGCCCTCAGTAAGCCACCAAACTGAAGTGGGAGCCTGCAGGGCCCCGGGGAGTTCCCAGAGGGCATGAACAGATCAGCAAGAAAAGATGATGGATTCTTCGTTCTTAAAAAATTATAAATGTTCATGTGAGTTTTCTTTCTTTAGTTTGTACTAGTAAAACTTAAGAGACACAAGTCTTCAGAAATTAGACAAATCTCAACATAATGGATAGAATACTTGTGAATAATGGGCTGAGGAGGTAGACTTTCTTCTAACTATTAGTTGTGTTAAAATCCACTTATATTTTATATGAAAGTTATAGAAAATGCAGCATGATGAAAAAGATTAACTTGGATGTTTTGGAAAAGCGAAGGCATTTTATGTTGTCAGGCGGCAAGAGGGCTGTACCTTTTGCACATTTGACTGTGATAAGACAGTCGTATCTTTGCAAGGCTGCTCCCCACATTTTCAGTATGAGCTTTGGGGTTTGCCATTACCTCTTTTTAGGCTGAGTGATTTCACTAGTGACAACACAGTAAAGACACGGACACACTTTGAAAGAATAAAGCAAAGAATGAAACAGCTCTGATGTGACACTTTAGCACAGACGCCATGGAGATGACAGATGTGAAATCGCGTTAACTTCACACAAGTCCTATTTCAGGACACCCGCTGCCCTGTCGGAGCCCTTCTTAGTCATGGAGTGCGTGATCGTGGAAGGAGACTGAAAGTGCTTCCCTGTTAGGATTTGTTGTTAAGAGAATCGTTAACTGCAACCCAGATTTGGTCTAAAACAGATTTTTTTTTTTTTTTTTTGACAGGCAGAGTGGACAGTGAGAGAGAGAGACAGAGAGAAGGGTCTTCCTTTGACGTTGGTTCACCCTCCAATGGACGCCACGGCTGGCGCACTGCGGCCGGCGCACCGCGCTGATCCGATGGCAGGAGCCAGGTGCTTCTCCTGGTCTCCCATGGGGTGCAGGGCCCAAGCACTTGGGCCATCCTCCACTGCACTCCCTGGCCACAGCAGAGAGCTGGCCTGGAAGAGGGGCAACCGGGACAGAATCCGGGGCCCGACCGGGACTAGAACTCGGTGTGCCGGCACCGCTAGGCGGAGGATTAGCCTAGTGAGCCACGGCGCCAGCTCTAAAACAGATTTAGAGACAGAAGTCACACTGCACCGGACATTCAGTAGATCTGCCCACTGGACTACAACAATGTTCTTACCGTGAGGCTTGGACTCTACTGGGTTCGAAAGGAGACTGATTTTGCAGTCCCAACCGCATATAAACATCCATCTTAGACCAATTCTGGATCTCAATGGGTTTGGTTAAAGCAAGGCTCTGGTCGATGCATTTTGTGATTTTCAAGCATCTTGCACACAAATTAACACCATGTTCACTTTTTTCACTGTCCTACTCCTCGCTCACAATTTTCTTCAGCATCTTTATGAAAGAACACACTTTCTTGCACATTTTAAATATTTCATTCTGCACTCTCTTAGCCATTTGTCCCCTTGACGTAGCTATAGCAGTTGCATACCTATGGCGGCAAGTGAGGGGGGACCAGGCCAGTGGTCCGTCTCAATCTTTGGGATCTCGCTGGGGTCTGGAGCCTGGGCTGCTGGGAACTTGGAAAACTTGATGATGTCTTCTGAAGACTTGCTCTGGGCTGCCAAGGCAGCTGCATCTAGATGGGAATCAGGTTGCTTAGCTCTCAGTCTGTAAGGCCAGGGGTACAACCCCACTGACAAAGTTTTCTTGTTCTCTGTCAAAAGTTCCAATCCCAGAAAGTTCTGGTTATCACCGTTATCAATCGCCTGCCACTCAGCGGTGCCTGTTCACAACTCAACTCTTTCCCCTTGTTTGGCGACAGAAGCATCTGATGTACATCGAAACCCTGTGTTCTGGAACTGCACTGTCCACCACCACCTGCTATACACGGCTATTGACATTTAAATAAATAAAATCAAACAGAAATTAATAAGATGAAAATTCGGTTCCACAGTTGTGGCAGCCGTAGTTGAGTGTTCCAGAGTCACGTGTCATCAGTGGCCACTGGGTTGGACAGTGCAGATACAGAACATCTCCAACTTTGTAGAAAGGACCATCGACAAAACTCTCCTACAGTAAACAGAACTTTGAGTCAGCAATTTGAAATTAACGGGCTAAGTTAAAATCATGATGCTGTCCTTTGACAATAGCTGTTCATCTGTAGAGGGTAGGTTGGTTTGTATGCTTGGGCAAGAAGCCACAACTACATTAGTCCAGTCTATTTTATTCTTTACACGCTAAATATGCATCCTTGAGTCCTAGGAGAAATGAAGAAAACCTACTCTCAATTTGCACGTATTTCACTGTTTGGTTCAAAGGTCTGCACGCAGAAGTGAGTCATCGAATTTTAAAACAACAGAAGCCAAATTAACAGCAATGCTAATTCACAAACTTCTTACTGGCTCTGTTTAGAGGAGCTGTCACCAGCTTGAGGACAAACAAACCAGTTTTATGGCCGGTCTGTGACTCTGGCTCGTTGCACAAACTGGCCTGGGATGTCACTAAACATTGCAAAATATATTTATAAAGTCTTAACTTTTCAAAAGATGTATTATTTCTCCTGGGCTCACATATGAGGGTATTTTGAAAAGTTCATGGAAAATGAAATTAAAAGATAAGCTTATTTTGGTGCAAAAAAAAAGAAAGAAACTCATGCCTAGGTTTTTCACAATAAGCATTTTCCATGGACTTTTTGAAGACCGTTAGTATTTTAAACTTTGGAATCTTCAGCTCCAACCCCTCTATTCTAACAATCCTCTGTGCCTCAGTTTGCTTAAATGTGACCAAAGCCACTCAACAATCAGGGGTAAGGTCTTGGCCAGGCTTCGAACAGTGTTTTTCTGAATCTCTAATCTCATGAGAAAGAAATTTCTGCTTAGAAAATACCATATGGCTAATCCCCTTGTTAAAAGTGGACAAAACATGTCAATGGATGAAAGACTGAGAACTCCTGCATTGTACATATATTTAAAAAAAAAAAAAAAGTGTTACTTCATTTGAATCCAGCATTTTCCAAATGCATGCAGACATCAAGTATAGGCATAACACCTACTGCTTTGGTGTGGACAGGGTGTTTCAGGGCTCAGTCTTTAGAAAGAAATTCCCTGGCTGTGCTATTCCCACTTGATCACAAAAGACTAAAAGGAAAGACTTCAAAGAAAATATAATGAAAAGAACCCAACTGATTTTGTCCAAATAATCTACATTATTTGATCTTCTTAAATCTTAATTGTTTGCTTTGTTTGCTTATTTTTGTTCAAGGAGGCAGGGTCTTGAGATTTTTTAATATTTAAAAACCTTCTAGTAAGTCAAATTTTGGAAATCTCACTCAAACTGAACAAAAGAAGCATGACTTCAAACAGTACTTACGCATTAGATTGGTGAAGTCAGTAGTTAAACATTCACATGTTAATGAGTGTGTGGGAAGACATTAAACCATAAAAAAACAAAAACAAAAGCAATGTTAACAAACTTAAAAAGCAAGCACATGGTGTAAAACCTTAAATAAAAAAAAAAAGACAAGAGAGAAAAAAAAAAACATACTCCATAGATCTAGAACCATTACAGTACACCCTGGGATTTAGGCCTAAAATTTTTCCTTACGCAGTTTAAATTTTATTTGCTTTTCATGTCATCCTAATTTTAAGGACTCATTAATGTCAAAGGCAGCCTTCAAATTTCCGGGCACAGTTTGTGCCCAAGTGTCTGAAATCACCTGAGGACCACTTGTAGATTTCTCTTTACAAAGATTTCTCTCTCTGGTGGGAGAAAATGTGCTTGACATAAAGTAATGTGGTTTCCTGGGCTTAAAAAATAAAATGTGCATTCTCAGAAAACACAACTATGAATCCACTTTAGCGATTCTTAGCTTATGGGAGTTTCAGAGACAAACTGGCCTAACTCACTGATGTTTACCCAGGAGAAACTGAGGCACAGTGGGACTATATCCAGGGCGTCACAGTCTTTCAGGCAGCAAGTGGGACCAGGGCCGTCCCAGCTCCTGTCCCATCCACCTGCAGGCCCCTTCAGACACTTATTCTTAGTCAAAACAATTTGTGCAGGTGGCTGGAAACTCACCAACATTCTTTTAGAGGTTGGTTAAATTATTTGATGGCCCTCCCCCCCCCAAAAAAAATAAGTCTTGTTAGGATGTTTATGAGTTGTTGTGTGGCTAATACTTACTTCCCTTCTCTACGAATGGTTTGATGGTGTCAGAAATGGGCTGGAACCTTCCTAATCAAGCCACGTGTTCCCCAACCAGGAAGACAAATCTCACAATATTTGCACCTTAGTAGACCATACAGGCATAATACCCTGGGCACCCCAGTTTGAGTCTCAAAAGCAGCAGCAGATAAGCCTTTCAGAAGACAGCAAAAGCAAAGAGAGCAGCTGACTGCCACTTAAAGGCTACGGGGAGGAATGTGGGCTTTACCATGCTGTTTGTAGATGGGTGGTTTTCGGTAAATGTTGATCCCTTGATCTGTGGAAATGAAAAGCAAAGATGTGTGATTATGCGAACCACTTCAGCGATGGGGAAAACAGACCAACCAAAGGGCAAATCAACGGAAGACTCTCGAACAGAAATAACCCAGAAGGTTCACTCTTACGTTACAAAGTGGACTTTTATTGGCAGAAAGTGTCACAGAAATGAGTGGATTTCTATAGACACAGGTGATATGGAAGCCTTTGTCATACATCTGAGGATTTACAGAGATGTAACCGATTCATGAGCCATTTATTTCTTATGCACACTCCACTGAAGGTGGGATTCAAACAGGGAGAGATGCAAGCAGTGGAGGCACCCTAACAATGAGGCAGACGTAACAGGTTTGGGGGAAGTCCCCAAATTGCTACCGTCTAGAAATTGAGCTCCCAGTAGACACCAGTGGCTCAATTTACTTTTCAACTAATGAGTGGAACAGTGGAAAGCAATGCAGGAAAATTAAGAATACTTTTCAAAAAACATAGGAACACTTTTCACGGCAAGGCTGTGTGCTGACAGGGTGGTCGACAAAATCCTAATTTGTATAGGCCAAATTAAAAAAAAAAGAAAGAAACAATAATTACTACTCAAATATTTATACAGGACCCCAGTGGATTATGCCACCATTTCACTTTAAGTGCAAATATGCAGGAAGTTTCAAATCTTGGTAGGGGTATTCTTCAGGTGAACAACCCCCAAATATGAAACATTGTGTTTCAAGATTCAATGAATCTTTTTAAGTCCTCGATTCATTGCACAAATCTCATTATACTTCCCTTTGCTTTATTAGGAAAGTTTAGGAAGCAAAAGGAAAAAAAAAACTCTTGGATATTACAAATATGCATACTGAAAACTTAACAAAACAAGTAATTTATTAAACCACTTTAGTAGTGAAAAGAAGCAAAATGATGTACTTCTGCTGGGAAAACAGTGGGACCTGTGATGCCAGCCCTGCCCTTAGATACTGAGCTGACTCTGACACTAAGATCCTGATGGGCTCTGATATGTTCAGCTGAGAGCAAATTACGATTTGTACCATGACAGCAAACGCTTGTGATTTCGAGAGCAAAGCTTGCAGCATCAGGCCTAAATTGCAAGATATCTTTGTGGGCTATGGAGGTGGCCAGTCTGTGAGTTAACACACTGCAGAAAGTCGCTGGTCCCATTGTATACCTCTCTCAAAAGTAAAGTCCATGGAAAAAAAAAAAATCTCCCCATTGGAGACAAATGGGAAACATCAGGGTATTCTCAGGTGACATTGTGGTTCCCTCTTTAGGATGAGATGATAACTGGATTGCCATTGCAATACTTAGTCAATGACATCACATCACAAGATGATATCACAGGGGGCACTCCTACAGAGGTAAAATGAAAAATCTGATAAAAACAAGACACTAGAATTCCTCTGTTTCCCATTCTCTTAAAAAAAATCAGAGAAAATGTAAATCTTCTGTATCATCTGGCATTTCTCATAAAACAATCTTCCCAAAGGCCCTGGGCATCAGATCCTGCAATTTAGGGTTTGTCAACTGTGTGCATCCCAATTAAAAGAGCGTGAGAGATGGAGACGAGACGAGGTTACAAGGCTACACTCTACACTGCGACAGGACACCGAGACAGAGACGTGTCAGCTCCTACCTGGAACATGGAAATGTTTAGGGGCCTGAGCGTAAGTTGGAGTTAGAGGGCGGCTGTCTGGCCGGTAGGGGAGAGGGGAGTTCCGGCCGCTGGACGGCTCATTGCCTCCAATGAGAAGAATGGAAAAAACAAAATGAGAGAAGGGACAGCAATCAAGGGAACAAAGCAAGCGTAATAAAAAAAATCCAAAACAACTAACTGGAAAGAGGTACATCAGAAAGGAGAAACCAAAGGAACAAACTCAGTTTATCAACTTGGCTTGCAAAGGTGATACCAGGTTTAGCTTCCCACAGGAGAGAATTGAGTTCAGGGGATCTGGGTTCCAAGCAGCCAGCAGTCAGATGCATCATTCCAATGGCATGCGGTTGGAGGCTGTGAGCTTGCAGCAAATGCATTAATGGCCAATACATTTGGAGGGATGGAAGGTCACTTGCTGCTGATTCGCGATCAGCCATCAGAGGGTTAAACCCCAAGCATGTAGAGGGGTGGGCTCTGCAAACCCAGATACAAATGCTTCCAGGCATGATGGCAGAGGCTGGCAATCCCAACGTATTGCTCTGAACTGAGGGCTAAGCCCGGGAGCCTGGGTGCTCACCAGTGCGTCCTTCCCCTTCGGAACATGAGGTGCCTTCATTGCAGCAGGTGTTTCTGTTTCCCTCACTTTGAAACACGTAAGACAGAGCCAGGCCCTTTCTGGCAGGTGTGATGGGAGCATTTCCACCTCTGTCTACCTTTCTCTCAAGCACAGGCTCCGCCCACCCGGGTTCATGCTTCAGTCACTGACAAGTGCTCTGAACGCTCGCTCTGGCTGGGCCCTGAGCTACTACTGAGGACAGAGGAATGAGATACTGTTTGTGCCCTCCAGGGGCTCAGGGTCTAGCTAAGGAGGAAGACTGACGATAAATACAAGGGACTCCGAAACCCCTTTGAATCTACGCATAGTATTTTTTCTCAGAATATGCATTTTCCATAATTTTTGAAGACCCCTTGTGTGTATGAATAGCATGTAACTGCTTATTCACAGATGTAAGAAAAATGGCATGAAACTCACATGCAGGTGCACTGAGCCTTCAGGAAAGTTAGAGAGAGATGTTGGCCGTGGGCTGGACCTCAAAGTGGAAGCACCCTGCCTTCCAGGTGGATGAGTGGGCACAGGAGGAAGGCCCCTATTCCAGAGAGGGTGGGGCCGCCATGGAGTGTGGGAGCGCCAGGACTGACCACTGTGGCTGGGCAGCCCCGTGTGCTTACGGGATAGCCTGGGGGTGAGGTTGGAATGGAGAACTGTAGAAGTCTTAGGTACCACCATCACCGCTTCTGACCAAGGGGGCTTCAGGGATGGACAGCAGCATGTGTGAAATTGGGACGAGTTTAGCACCTGCTCTAAACTGTCCTCCTTCTCTCCCTCTGGGCAGACATCTTGGTCCCGGAATACACCAGAAGACACAAGGCCCTCAACATTTAATGAACTAGTCATGCTAATGACTTAAAATTGAGTTGTAAGAGTTGTTTATGTGTTCTGTATACAAGTCCCTTAATAGATTCAGATATATTAATAGATACGTGATTTGCAAAATACTTTTAGGCTGTGTTTTCTTTTTTTTTTTTTTTTTTTTTTGACAGGCAGAGTGGACAGTGAGAGAGAGAGACAGACAGACAGACAGAAAGGTCTTCCTTTGCCGTTGGTTCACTCTCCAATGGCCGCCATGGCCGGCGCACTGCGGCTGGCGTACCGCGCTGATCCGATGGCAGGAGCTTCTCCTGGTCTCCCATAGGGTGCAGGGCCCAAGCACTTGGGCCATCCTCCACTGCACTCCCTGGCCATAGCAGAGAGCTGGCCTGGAAGAGAGGCAACCAGGACAGAATCCGATGCCCCGACCGGGACTAGAACCTGGTGTGCTGCCGCCGCAAGGCGGAGGATTAGCCTAGTGAGCCGCGGCGCCGGCCTTGTGTTTTCATTTCTTTAATAGTGTCTTCTGAAGAACAAAAGTTTTAAATTATGATAAATTTCAATTTATTGACTAATGCTAATAATTTTAAATAAATCAGGGATCATTCAGAAATAGAGCTCTGCCCATTTTTTTTTTTTAAGTCAAACTGATCTAAATCTGGTCAGCAGAATATGAATGAAGTTAATTGAAGAGGATTAAAATATGCTGAATAGCTTTCATTTCTCAGTATGTTATTTTTACCCAGTGTCCAGGTCTGCACCAACCGAAGATGGTCCAAATATGGAAGCTGCCTTTATTCCAGGCTCAGATTTAGATGCCAGGCTTTTGGTAATGAGTGATCTAAAACTTGTCTCCTCTTGCTAAGGGTCAGTTCAGTTTCTACCTTCCCATATTTTACACAGTTGGCTTTGTTATTTGAGCCAGATAGTAGCTTCTAAAAATGATGAAGTTTCACCCTAAATGACTCATCTATAAAAAGGACTAATTAAGAAAAAAAATGTGATTTAATTTATTATCACTCTCCTAAGGTAAAATGAGTAGCTCAGGTCTGAAAAAATGAGGATAAAAAACTCAAGTCGAGGAGACCTGGGGAAGGAAGACTACGGCTGGCACGCTGAAGGAAGCCCAGTGCAGCCCACGGCCGAGTTGGAGCTCGGTCTCATTCATCAGCCCAGTGCTCAGTTTGTTGCCTGGCCGGGAGTGAGTGCTTCCTTAATGCCTATGAGTGCACGGCTGAAGCAGGCCCACTAATTAGCTCCACAGCTGCTTACTGGATTAGTTCAGCAAGCACCTTTCTCTGGCCTTTAAATTTACAAAGCCAGACACTTGTTTACAGCAAAGGGATCACAACAGCCTCTGATTTACAACCTTCCCATCATGGAGGGCCCCCGAGAGCTCGGATATAATTGTTTCACTTCAGAAAAATTCCTCAATCTGCCAACACTAGAAAATTATGAATGAGGCAGGCGTTTGGCCGCCCGGGACATCTGCACCGCATGTGGCAGGGCCTGAGTTGGAGTCCTGGTTCTGCTCCTGGTTCCAGCTTCCTGCTAATGTGCACCCTGGAAGGCAGCAGGTGATGGTGGCACAAGTAGTTGGGTCCCTGCCACTCATGTGTGAGGCCTGGACTGCGCTCCCAGCTCCAGGCTTTTGCCTGCCCGGTCCTGGCTACTGTGACATTTGGGGAGCGAACCAGCTTCTTAGTCTGGCTCCGGCTCTGGCTCTCTGCCTTTCATATAAACAAAATAAATCAATAACTTTAATTTTTAAAGTAGATTATTTATTTGAAAGTCAGGGTTACAGAGAGAGAGAGAGACCTTCTATCCAGTGACTCAGTCCCCAGCCAGGCTGAAGCCAAGAGTCAGGACCTTCATCTGGGCCTCCCATGTGGGTGGCAGGGGCCCACACACTTGGGCCATCTTCTGCTGCTTTCCCTAGGCCATTAGCGGGGAGCAGAATCTGAAGTGGTGTAGCTGGGACACAAACCAGTGCCCGTATGTGATGTCAGCATTACAGAGCACAGCTTTACCTGCTAAGCCACTATGCTGGCCCCAATAAATTTTTAAAAAGAAAATTAATAACAAGAGTAGCCCATAATTGGAAAACAGAATACTTTTCTCAAAAGGTCCACCAGGTGCTCTCTCCTTGGCTTTATTTTAGTTTCCTGGGTGTCCTGAGTCCTGGCTGCTATGGCTTTGGAACCACACTGCTCCCTACTCTTGATCCCTCACCTCTAACCCTGTTGTCCTCATGAAACACTGGATGTGTCGGGGACACACCCTCACAGGCTCTGGTTCTAACACCCAACCAAATGATGCTCCATCAAATCTGCTTTATTAGCCAGGGTCAGGCACACACACGTGTGTGCATGGGCAGGACACCAAGGTGGGCGGCAGTGAGAATTAGACATACGTCCAGGTATGATGACCTTCCTGTTCCTAAGCCCCTCTGCTGGCAGGCAGCAGTGGAAGCCATCATCTGGAACGCCCCCTGGGTCTCCCACCTGGGTATTTGAGCCATCACCGGTCACCTCCAGGAGGCACATTCGCAGGAAGCAGGTTCAGAGGCAGAGGTAGGACTTGAACCCAGGCACTTCACTTAGGGACGCAGCTGTCCCAAGTAGCAGTTTAACTGCTGTGCCGCAAGGCTCACCTATAATTATTTAAAAATTCCCACAAAACATTTTACAACAGCAAGTGAAGGGGCTCTGCACCACACGACCTGCACACATTGCAAAGGCTCATTGTGGAAGAAGGTCTGAGTGGAGAATAATGTTAGGTACTCAGTTCTTAGCCCTTGAAGTCCCAAAGGTATGAAAATCTTCTGGCATATTTAAAAGAAAAAGAAAACCCCTCAAGTCGAGGCCTCCTTTTCACTTACACCACCCTGTCATTTTTTTTTTTTTTTTTTTTTTGACAGGCAGAGTGGACAGTGAGAGAGAGAGAGAGAGAGAGAGAGAAAGGTCTTCCTTTGCCGTTGGTTCACTGTGCTGCAGCCAGCGCACCGCGCTGATCCGATGGCAGGAGCCAGGTACTTCTCCTGGTCTCCCATGGGGTGCAGGGCCCAAGCACTTGGGCCATCCTCCACTGCACTCCCTGGCCACAGCAGAGAGCTGGCCTGGAAGAGGAGCAACCGGGACAGAATCCGGCGCCCCGACCGGGACTAGAACCTGGTGTGCCGGCGCTGCAAGGCGGAGCATTAGCCTAGTGAGCTGCGGCGCTGGCCAGACTAATTGATCTTTCATCTACTGGTTCATTCCTGAAATGCCTGCAACAGCTAAGGCTGGGCGTCACCACGCAGGCACAGCTCTCATTCATCTAGATTGGTGCACGAGGCAGACACTTGGGAGGATAAGTAAACAGCCCGAGGTCATCCAACTAGCAAGTGCCAGGTAACAGCGAAGCTCGACTCCAGCGTGCAGGGGTGCTCCATCTCCCCTTGTGGCTGCTCCCAGCAGGGAGGCACTGGGGGTCACTGATGCTCTGTGATGTGCTATTTGCACCCACTCTGTCTAACCTCACAGGTCCTATGCCATTTCAATGCTTCAAAAATGTATTTCTCTCTTGAATATTAAAAATCACCAAAATCTTAATTTGGCCAAGGACTACCATTGTAAAGTCTCTTTAAAATATGTAACTGGGGGCCGGCGCCGTGGCGTGGCAGGTAAAGCCACCGCCTGCAGTGCCGGCATCCCATATGGGTGCCAGTTTGAGTCCAGGCTGCTCCACTTCTGATTCAGCTCTCTGCTATGGCCTCGGAAAGCAGTACAGGATGGCCCAAGTCCTTGAGCCCCTGTACCCACGTAGGAGACCTGGAAGAAGTTCCTGGCTCCTGGCTTCAGATCAGCACAGCTCTGGCCATTGTAGCCAATTGGGGAGTGAACCATTGGATGAAAGACCTCTTTCTCTCTCTAACTTGGACTTTCAAATAAATAAATAAATCTTTAAAAAAATGCATAACTGACTTTTCAATGATTTTTTTTAAAACATTTACTTTATTTGTTTGAAAGGCAGAGTTACAGAGAGAGAAGGAGAGAGAGAGACAGTGAGATAGAGAGAGCACTTTCATCTTCTGGTTCCTTCCACAAAGGCCACAACTGCCAGAGTTGGGCCAGACAGAAGCCAGAAGCCAGGAGCCAGGAGCCAGGAGCTTCTTCCAGGTCTCCTATGTGAGTGTAGGGGCCCTGTGCTTGAACCATCTTCTGTTGCTTTCTCAGGCACATTAGCAGGGAACTGGATTGGAAATGGAGCTGCTGGGACTCAAACCAGTCCCCACATGGAATGCCAGCATCACAGGTGGCAGCTTTACCTGCTACGCCTCAGTGTCAGCCCCTCTTAATGTTTTATAAACATTTTCTAAAGTATTATCTTGGCTTTTAGATAATAAAACTTCCCCCCAAATAATAATTAGCAATAATAATTTTAAATAATATGCTAAGAATTAGGAAGTCTGCCTACTGAAGACTTTGTTAGTGACAAATGGTGTGTGTCTTCAAGTGGTCTGTCTGCAATATTCTTTTATTTTTTTGACAGGCAGAGTGGATAGTGAAAGAGAGAGACAGAGAAAAAGGTCTTCCTTTGCCGTTGGTTCACCCTCCAATGGCCGCCGCGGCTGGCGCGCTGCGGCCCGCGCACCGCGCTGATCCAATGGCAGGAGCCAGGTACTTATCCTGGTCTCCCATGGGGTACAGGGCCCAAGTACTTGGGCCATCATCCACTGCACTCCCGGGCCACAGCAGAGAGCTGGCCTGGAAGAGGGGCAACCGGGACAGAATCCGGCACCCCGACCAGGACTAGAACCCGGTGTGCCGGCGCCGCAAGGCGGAGGATTAGCCTAGTGAGCCGCGGCGCCAGCTCCTGCAATATTATTTTCAAAGCACAATGCTGAAAGAGCAAATTCATGGAATCATGGCATATGGATAAGTGCAATATATCTACATTTTAGGACCCAGCTACATAAAAATCCAAGTAAGCAAAAGAAAAAAAGCCTGGGCAGGCTGACAATGAAAATTCAGTAAATTATGGCAACATTTAGGCGACTCAATAAATGTAAAAGTCATATGAAAACACAGAACACATGGCTAGAATCCTTTAGAACTGGTTTCTAAATTATCATTTTGGGGTCAACATTGTGGTATAGTGGATAAAACTGCCACCTGTGATGCCAGCATCAGAAATGGGCACCGGTTCATGTCCTGGCTGTTCCACTTCAGTTCCAGCTTCCTGCTAATGTGTCTGGGGAAGCAGCAGATGACGGCCCAAATGTTTGGGCCTCTGAACTCATGTGGGAGACCCTGAAGAAGCTTCTGGCTCCTGGCTTTGGCCTGGCCCAGCTTTGGCCATCTGGGGAGTGAACCAGTAGATGGAAGACCTTTTTCTCTGCTTCTCCTTCTCTTTCTTTGTAACTCCCTTCCAAACAAATAAAGAAGTAAAAATTAAAAAAAAGAAATTATCATTTTCTAATTGTATGTATCCATGGGATACAGTGTAAGCATGTACTGCTTGTATGGGGCTGGTCTATGTGCGGTGGGTTAAGCTGCCACCTGCAATGCTGGTATCCCATGTTGGAGTGCCAGTTCAAGTCAGGTTGTTCTGCTTCCTAACAACCTCTCAGCTAATGCACCTGGGAAAGCAGCAAAGACTGTCCACGTACTTTGGACCCCTGCCATCCACATGGGATACCCAGCTGGAGTTCCTGGCTCCTGGCTATGGCTTGGCCCAGCCCTGACCATCATGGCCATTTGGGGAGTGAACCAGCGGATGGAAAATCTCTTTTTCTCTCCCTCTCTCTCTCTGTCACTCTTCCTTTCAAATCAATGAAATAAATCTTAAAAAAAAAAACACACACATACACAATGTATAATGATCTAATCAGTGTGATTAGCATTTCCACCTTTTTAAGCATTTATCATTTCTCTGTGTTGGGAATCTTCGACATCCACTCTTCTAATTCGTTATAAAACATGCCACACCTTGCTGTCAACTCTAGCCACCCTAGCAGGATGTTGAGCACTAGAACTTCTTCCTCCTGTCTCTGTATTTTGGTGCCCATCATCCAAGCTGCCTTTCTCCCTTTTCACATTCGCATCCCGGCCTTTGGTGGCCTCTATTCTACTCTCTATGTCTGACACCAGCTTTTCTAGCTTGCACACTTGAGTGAGGGCATGTGCTATTTGTCTTTCCAGGGCCTTAGGGCTATTTCACACCCATGATAACATCTGTCCCTGTCCCTGACGCCTTCCTTCAGCTCTTTCTGTTGGCTAACTTTGGTTCAAATCAAGACTGCGGGGTGGGGGTGGGGAGCATCCCCCTGGGAGCTCACATTTAAACAATGGCTCCTCATAGCTTCTTAGAGGCCCTTGACTCCCCCCACACATGGAGAGCCCAGGCTGGGCACTGCTACAGAAGCACAGGCAACAATGAAGAAAACAATGGGGATGCCATCGAGGGAGCAGGCAGAAATGTGAGGCAGGAACAGAACACAGAAGGCAAAGCCTCCCCTCTCCATCATGTGGAAATCAGGGCAGACCCAAAGGACACTACGTTGAGTGCTGGCTCCGAAGAGAGAAATTTAGATTAGGCTGCTGTCCAAATGTGTTAATCTGGTTAAACGGCTTATTGCCAATAAGACAACTTTTGGATGGTTATTGTTAAGTACTTTTGTGTTTTGCTGAGACACAAAGAATATTAAACTTGGGAAAATACCCCAATTATATATCATATTTTGCTTTTGATGCATAGAAAAACAAAATAATAATATATATTTTTCTAAGTGGTGGGTAGTAAGTGTTACGTCTTAAATACGCTTCCTGTTTCTTTATCTGGAGCCCTTAGAAATGACACGGCCCTCCGAGGCAGAGGTGCAATGCCAGTTCTAAGACCACCGTGGGGTACAGTTGTGGCACACACACAGGCAAGCTGAGGAGTCAGAAGCTTGGCAGCGCTAACTCTTGGAGATACAGCTTATTAGCTCTGCCAGGGCGCTAATAATCTCCACTATGCAGAGTGCTGCCTGCAGAGACCTGCCTCCTTACCTTTCACATGGGGAAGGAAGTGGTGTCGGAAGGGGGGGTTGGGGCGGGAGTCACTGTGGGCGGAGCTGAAGCTGCTGGTGCGCAGACAGGACAACCTGTGCACACCAGGAGACAAAAGCTCTGTGCGGCAAGGAGTCAGGGGCAGGGCCAGGGGAAACAGAAAAGAAGAACAGAAATTAACACAGGAGCAGGGAAAGCATCATCATTGCAAGGGGACAAAATCCGAGTGTTAACCGGGAGTCAGGAAGAAGGAAACAGGCTCAGGAATGCACCTGCAGACGTGAGGCCACGCGGGGAGGACCTGCAGGTGGGCGCAGTCGCACTCAGAACAAATGGCACTGGTGAGAAGGAACGGTCACCCGGGCCTTGTCTGGGAGGCTGACGCCTGCCAGACTCGGGACACCGACTCAGAAATAGCTGTTTTTAAAAAGCACCTGACAAAATAGAACCCTCAGAAATGGGTGTGAAAAAAAAGACAATCTTGTCAAGAGACTCGGAAAGAAGTACTTATAGGTAAGGGGGCTGTAAACTCAACCCACCGCAGCTTAGTTTTCTTTCGCCTACCCAGAAGGGAATCCTGGTTGCACTCCCTGGGTGGCAAAGGGTTAATTGATCCTGACAAATGTGTGGCCATAGGACTGGATGCTCAGAATGAGCCATTAAAACCAAACCTGGACCTCGGGGACCAAGTTCTCAGCTGGGGCCCAGGATGCTTTGGGTCACAAGTACATTATCAGCTTCACTGCTGATGGGCCGGGCGGAACTCAAAGCACAGTCACAGAGGCTAACCTAAGTGGCCTGGGGCACATCCGTTACATGTTACAGACGAGAAAGGAGGGAGGGAGCAGGTCCTAGAGGCAATTGCCCTGATCCATCATTGGAAGGTTCGGGAAGATTTCCTGGTACCCAACAGGATGTGAGATTTTGGGGGAACAGAGCTGCTGACTCGCCACTCCCTCACTCTTCAGGGATCTGCGGCACAACCATTTCCCCTTAACTCCACACCACTCCGGCAAGGCCACCCTGGGGTCCTGGTGGCCTCAGCTTGTGTCCCCAGGCAGGGTGACACGTCACCCCGATATCTTAACACTGGGAAAGGGAAGGGCTTAAGTTGAGACCCAGGCTTGGGCCATGACTAAAATGAATATAAAAAGGAGAGGAATACATTTTGTGAAAACATTCATTTAACACAATTCATAGACAGTAAGCAGAATGCTAGGTAGATATTTACAAGCCTAGAGAAAACTATGAATTACTGAAGGATCAAATTGCCTCCTTGCTCCCTAAGCATTGAATCCAAGGCTTGAGGGGAAAGAGCGCAGCCTTTTATATTCTTAATCACCTCTGGTTTTACTGCTTGAACATTTTGTAAGTTAGCATGTGAATAGGCTAACTCTCATCCAGCTACCCAGAAGCCCAATGCAACCTTGCTTGGGGACTACACTCCTCCCCAGGGAACCTCGGATCGAGGCTGGCAGCTCCATTCTTCCCCAGCACTCACACGGGACGCCCCCTGACAGCACAGGGAGTCGGCTCTGCACACAGAGGCCAACCTCACCTGCCACTGTGTGACATTCTCTGTGGCAGCACATCCCTGAGGTCTGCACGGTCTCCAAGTCTGACGTAAGATGCTGGGGTTGGAGGAGAACTTAACAGTTGTCTAGTGCAAGCCTGAGACCTCTTTCTAAAAGGTGCTTAGCCAGGCATGCTTAGTTACGCCCTGTGCCTGGATACAGGAGACACAATAAACCTGTCAACAAATGGCTGATGGAAGATTCTAGATGATGCTGAGATGCCTAAAAAAATAAATAAATAAATCAAAATGTCTTCTTTTGGAGATATTCATTTTAAGTTTCCAAGTGATGAGGATTTTTTTGTTTTTCATCTAAAAAAAAAAAAAAAAAAAAAACTCCTTTGCTTCCAGTAGTTCAAAGGCAAAATGCAATTACTCCATGAATCATTAATGAATATAGCCACAAAGTGACTGATGTTTCAAGAAAAATTGTAACATAAAATGCAGCTGCCATGTTGTTCTAGACAGGGGTAGAGTGTTTCATAGCCAGATGTTTTTAATATGCTATCAGTGATGGGGGCAGACTCCCAGAGAGATGCAGTGTGCCCCACGGAGTGGATCCCACCCCAGGCGCCCTTACCAGGTCTGTGGAAGTGCTGGGGTGAGCGCGACGTGGTAGGAGTGTAGCTGTGGCGGCTGTACACGGGGGAGTTGATGGAGCCCTGGCTGGTGGACCGGTGGATCATCCGGTCCCGAATGTCCTGGCAGCCCTGCAAAGAAAACCCGCAGAAGCGTGGGCCCAAAGCACCCTCAGACCAGTGCCACCTGTGCGAGCAATCACACAGCAGGTGCACTGGCGAGGAACCATCACATCTAGCCGTCTGTATTTTCTAGGGTCGTGTTTTGTAAAAACTGTGTAACTAAGGCATTGTGTTCCAAAGCCGAAGAACTTCCGTTCATGAAAAAGATGTAAAATGATCACTCCCAATAACGATGGAGATCTGGGAAAAAAGGTAGTGATTCCCACGGCTGTGTTTACATGGTGCTTTTCAGTTGGACGAGGCGTGTCTATTGTCATCATTTCGTCACGTCTGCAGAACAATGAGGAGAGTGGACCACGTGGGAGCACCTCCTGCCTCATGAATGTAGAAACCAAGTGCCCAGCAGGTCAGGGCCCTGGGTGTGGGCGGGCAGGCAGTGGGGGCCCAGCCCCATTCAGAACCCAACTCCCAGCTCAGATGTCTCCTGGACAACGGTGGCCATGGAGAAAGATGATGGTTGGTGGTCGCCTTCAAGCTAGCAATTCTGCTTTGCGCTTGAGAAACATAATGCAAAGAAGTAGTTTACAATGATCTGAAAAGGGATAATTTATTGGAAGAGTTTTATAATCCCACCATTTATGTAAGCAAACATGGTATATACAAAACAAATTGGGGATTATTAAGAAATGACGACCTATCACTTCAACAGAGTATAACAGCACCACTATGACGTCATCTGTGTCCAAACCTAAAAAAGATATTAAGTATGCAAACCACACCCACACCATAAAGCTGTCAAAAAAAAGTTGCAACAGCTTGAGGAGTATCTAACAACTGAGGAATGAGCTGTCCCACAAAGTGTCTACCAGCACAATAAAAACAAAAAGTTTGAAAGGGTACATGACGGGTCACTAAGTTAAAACCTGGTGATCACAGCTGTGTGAAACTTGAGAGCAAACATCCAGGAAACATTGGCTGGATCCTGGCTGGCTCTCCAAGTAAAGGAAGTGGAAACAAAACCAGGACTAAACGTCCCCAAATGAGGTGCCACTGATGTGTGACAGCTTCCGCTGTAAATGATCGGAATACTAGCAAAAATGAATTATTCATAGCACCCAGTCTCGAGCCACAAAAACACTGTGGGCTTTTCACCATCTCAGATTCCAGAGATTCCCTGAGATCCACCGGCTTAATAAAGTATTTCTAGAAACTTCTGGGGCTTTAACTGTCAGTCTGAGACCCGAAGGAGTGACTCCTATGAAAGGTGCTGTGTCTACAGAACACACCAAGCCCACGGCTGGCCATTTCAGATGAGCCAGGGTACGGGCGGCGCACCCCTCATTTGAAAATCTGAAATCCAAGATATTCTGAAATCTAGAGCTTTTTTTTTTTTTTTAGCATCATCAGCACCCCGAAATTTTGAATTCTGGAGCATTTTGCATTTCAGGTTTCCGGATGAGGGATGCTCAACCTGTATACTGGATTATCTGAGGTCTATAAAATACTATAAAACCCAAAAGAGCAAAATCCGAAATATTTCTGGCTCCAAGCATCTCGGATAAGGGATACTCGATCTGGGTGAGGATGCAGAACAATTCACTCCCGAGGAGGGCAAGCGTCTCCCCTGCCTCACAGGTGCGAGCCCAGCTCGGGGTGGGAGGGGCATTTCCCTCCTTCCTCTCTGCTTCCAAAGAAATCCATGGCTGTGTCTTCTGACGCTGTCTCACTTGTGAGCAGTGCCTGCACCCATCTTCTTCTCACATCGCTTCCCTGTGCTTTTGTGTGTTCTGTCTCTCAAAAATCCTCGTGTCTGAGCCTCTCACAAAGCCCATCCATCAAAATGATCACAAACGGTACTTACTTCCGCAGACGGAGTGGGGGACAAGGTCCTTGGAGACTAGAAGAACAAAAGAGAATTGGAAGTCACAATGTGTGTTAGCTCTGCCTAGTTTCAGTTCAGGCTGCTCATCACATCAGCTGGAAACAGTATCCAAAACACAGTGGCCAGCAGCGACTGCCCATCCCCTGCCTTGTGACCCAGTGACTCTACAGTGGGGCACAGGCAAGACTGCTAGGAGACGGGGTGCGTGTGTCTGACAACCATGCTGCAACACACAGGACACGACGCTTTAGGGAGACCCACTGCAATTATTTGCCCTACAGAGTCAAGCCATTATTTCACCATGAGTTACAGCATGTAACTCACTTCACCATTAGTGACAGAAGATTGCTGACTAAGCCCAAACCACAGCCATTTCTGTCAGAGTTTGCTAACAGTTTGATAGGACTGTGGTGACAGGCAGCTGGCCTTTGCCCTGGCTACCCCGCCGATGTCACCACCATTCACCCTCCAGCTTTCGTCCATCCTCCCAGCACACAGCCCTGGGGTCATCAGCAGACCACACCCCGTCTTGCCCCAGGGCCTTTGCACACACCATCTCCTCTGCAGCCAGTGTTTCTGACTTAGACACCTGTGGGACTCACACCCCATCTTTGGTGAGGTCTCTGCTCAACCCCATTGTCACAGCCCTGCCGTGCTCCTGTCTAAAGCAGCAGCCCAGCCCCCAGCGTGTTTTCTCCTTCCTTGGCTGTCTTTTCCTTTGCGGCATTCCCACCCTGGAAAAGGACATCAGGCCTCTGTTTGCCTCCCGTCTCCCACGCGATGCTGCACGCTCCGTGCAGACAAGGGCCCTGTTCATTTCCCACTTTCTGTTCCGCGGATAAGAGCAGCCCCTGGTACGTATCAGGTACTCGACACATACTTTCTGAGCAAACAAATGAATTGTTTACGATTAAAATGCAAGGAGCTTTCTAACAGAAATGAGATTTCCATTTGAGATGGAGCATTCTGGAGAATACCCCAAATGTGGGGTTGTGTCTTAGGAGGTATTGGGGTCGGCACTGTGGCGTAGCAGGTAAAGCTGCTGTCTTTAAAAAGCCGGCATCCATATGGGTGCCAGTTTGTATCCCAGCTTCTCCACTTCCAATCTAGCTTTCTGCTATTGCCTGGGAAAGCAGTGGAGGATGGCCCAGGTCCTTGGGCCCCTGCACCTGCATGGGAAGACCTGGAGGAAGCTCCTGGCTCCTGGCTTCAGATTGGCACAGCCCCAGCCATTGCAGTCATCTGGGGAGGGAACCAGTGGAAGGAAGACCTCGCTCTCTCTCTCTCTCTGTAACTCTGCCTTTCAAATAAATAAATAAATCTTAAAAAAAAAAAAAAAAAAAAAGAAGGTATTTTTGCCACGTCATTGGCGATGAGTTTCAGGCTCCTCTGGCCTCCAAGCTTCCTCAGGGTCCCCCGGCCCCCAGCTTGCCTGCAGCTAATGTGTCTCAGGGTGCCTTGGCCCCTGCTGGGATGACAGCTGGGCCCTGGACTCACACGAACCACGCCTTCTGAAGGCACAAAGGGCTACACAGAGCCTGACACGCCTTCCCTGTTTCTGAAATGGCAGGATGTGGATCCCGTAAGAGAAGTGTTAATGACTCATGGCGTAAGTGCACCTGTTGTGGCCCACAGCTCACTTCACCCCTCCAGAAAGCTTCGGAAGTGGGCGTTACTGTTATCAACCTTGATGACGATACAGGATACACACTAAAGTGCGTAATCTGCTTGAAGCCCCGAGGTTGGTAAATACCAACCTGATTTTAAATGCAGAAGATTTCATGCCACAGCCCAAACTCTCGAGAGCTCGATGCTTTGCTGCCCAAAATGGAGCTGCTGGGAAACACGCGTGCACGCGCGCGCACACACGCACACACACACACACACCTCACGCATGCTCATGCAAACCCTCCAAATCCCCAACACCACAGACGAACTCAGCTCCTCCTTGCTTGTGTGACTCGGGCATTAATCAACTCTCACCCACTTGCTCCGAGACCAGCCATAATGTACTTTATTCCAGGACCTCCCTCCCCTTGCCTGTGAAACTGGCAGATGTGGCTACAGCAATGTCACCACTAGGTGGCACTACAAGATTAATGAATCTCACTTCCTGACCCAAGCTATTTTTAGGGACTAAAACTCAGATTAGAAAAATAAATGTAAAGAGCAGTATATAATTAAAAATAAATGTTATAAAACAATAAATAGAGCCATCACATTTCCATGCCTTTTCTTCATCTCATCTGAGCCCTCGCAGCTGCAGATTGGTTATGTTTTGTTTTAACCTTGGTTGAGCAGCTGATTTGAGTAACATTTCTCTGAAAGGGCTTAAATCAGTCTATGGAGGATTCCAGTTGAGAAAAGGTGAAAAATTTAGAGGGAGTTGAATGAGCCAGGGGAACCAGACCTGTGACCTGTGACCTGTGGCCATGAGACCTGGGCAGGAGACAGCAGGGAACCCCCAACCCTGGGAGGGGACAAGGAGGGAAGGACCTCAAGGTGGGCCGAGGTGAGATGCTGGGGAAGCATCATCTTTTAAAAGATCCACTTATTTATTTGAAAGGCATAGGGACAGAGACATAGAGAAATCTTCCATCTGCTGGTTTACTCCTCAAATAGCAGCGACAGCCAGGGCTGAGCCAGGCCAAAGTGAGGAGCCGGGAACCCCATCCGAGTCTCCCACACACGAGGCAGGGGCCCAAGCACTTAGGCCATCTTCCTCTGCCTTCCTGGGTGTATCGGCAGGGAGCTAGATGGAAAGTGGAGTATTTGGGACCCGAATGCGTACTCTGATTTGGGATGCTGGCATCGCAAGCTGCTTAACCATGCCGGCCCCGGGAACGTGTTAATGAGCCCCAGGGAGCGTGGGGAAGAAGAGCCCAAGCAGTGCCATGTGTTTGAGCATTCCCACAAGCCTGGCCGCGCTAATTGCTTTCCATGGAGGGTTTGTTTAATCCTCATTCCCGTTCTGTGCCATTGAGCCTCGGGCCCATGTGGATTCCAGATCCAGGCAGGGCCACGCCAGTCACAGCTCAGCACCGTGCTGCCCTGTGGCTCCACCCTTCTGCCTTTTCTCTCCTTGCACATTGTAAGAATTTTTTTTTCCTTTGACAGAGTTAGTGAGAGAGACAGAGAAAGGTCTTCCTTCCGCTGGTTCACCCCTAAAATGGCTGCTACAACCAGTGTGCTGCGCTGATCCGAAGCCAGGAGCCAGGTGCTTCTCCTGGTCTTCCATGCGGGTGCAGGGCCCAAGCACTTGGGCCATCCTCCACTGCCTTCCCGGGCCATAGCAGAGAGCTGGACTGGAAGAGGGGCAACCGGGACAGAATCCGGCACCCAGCCCGGAACTAGAACCCGGTGTGCCGGCGCCACAGGCGGAGGATTAGCCTAGTGAGCCGCGGTGCCGGCCACGTTGTAAGACACTGAAAACTCCAACCGAACTCAGCATCTTCCCCTTCGTGCTCTCACAAATGCACTAAAAGGCTATGAGGGGTCTTCCAAAAGTTCCCAGAGAGCACGTGTTGCGCGGGTTTAGAGAAGGTTTTGCACCAAGGTAAATTTATCTTCTTGTTTTGTTTTCCCATGAACTCTCTCAGGACCAAGACCCCCCAGGATCCCTCCCAGAGCCCAGGACCCCACTGACAATTCCAGTTTCCATGGCAACACTGTCCCACCACCTGCTGCTTCCCTCTTCCCTGGGGGCAGGGCCCTTGTGAGTTTTTGAGCACCTGGCACGGTGCCCCCCCCCGCCCCCCGCAGAGTAGGTCATCAAACCTTTGTGTGGTTTCCTCACTGCCAGCAGTGGCTCTCAGGCACATGATGTGAGAGAAAACAGCTGCTGTACACCTTGCAGCCCCCGGGCAATCCTTACCTCTCCAAGACTCTGCCTCTCCTGCTTGTCATCATAGCCGGAGGAGTAGAAAGGCTCGTAGGTAATAAGATCTGGGCGTTCAATATCATAGATCGCCTTGACCTTGGGGATGGCAGCTAAGTCCTTGTAATCCAGGATTTCATTGTCTACTTTTGCCTGACAAACAGAAAGAAAAATTACACTGCAGGCTCTTTTTTGGGGGGGCGGGGGAGGTCTTGTTTCAAAATAAACAAAAACCAAAACACCTTGCTTGGTGCACTCAGACCCTTTAGGAAGTTGCCCATTTATATCACATATCAGTCATGCTGGTTTTTAGAAAAAAAAATCCCTGAAATCTTGGTAGAATTCATTAAATAAAGAAACGTGGCAATCTTCAGGAAGGTTAATTTCCTAAATTTATTATATGGAGAAGGAAAAAGCTTGAACAGATGGTCAAAAAACCCTCCCAGATGGCTAGAAACAAGAACTGCATATTTAGGAAGCTAAATATTTAAATGTCTTTGTGGCAGAATTTAAGAACACTCCGTGTCAGCATTAGAGAATGCATAATTCATCCCTAAATATCTCTACACAAGTTAGGTGCAGCCATTCCTAAAGTCCTGCCTCGTGTTACCGCATGTTGCAGATTTTACGCTCATCACTGCACGGATGGGCAGTTATCAACTTAACTGCATGAAGGAAAACAGGATTGAGAAGACCGAGCTCCAACAGTGAAGATCTGACCTCGTCAACGCAACAGAAACCAGTCTGCGTTGCCTTCTGCCCTGGGCTCTCCATTCCCGCTCACTCACCTGGGCCAGGACTGTCCCTTCCCAGGGGGATACTTACATAGATAGTGTGGCCTGGCGAGCCAGGGATGCTGGAGCCTGGTCTAGAATAAATACTTTCCGAGGAGGTCCTGGTAGGCTGCAAGATAAACAGGGAGCGGTCAGATCGCAGCCCACGGCTTCAGAATCAAGACTAACTGGGACCCTCTCCCCTCAGCCCTGCAAGTATTATGGAAACTAAGCCAGCTGCAGGAGGCAGACTGGTGACCTGTGAATAAGGGACAACGCAGCCCACAAGAAAGGTCCATGGAGATGGATTGATGGCGTGGAACATACATCCGGGGGCCTCAATGGCATCCTCGCGCTTGTGTCCCCAGCAGGAACCTCTGGGTGTCCCAGGGCACCCACTTCTGTCCCTGCCCAGGGCCACAACCCCAGGCTACAGCAATGGCCCCACCCTGGGCTTCCTGCTTTCATCCTGGCCTTTGTCAACTCCATTCGGCTCCCAGGGGATCGTTCCAGACCATGAGTTGGGTCACATCGTCTTGCTGTCCGCGTCAGCATTCGTTTGGAATAAAACCCGAAACTCCCAGGCCTCAGGGTCCTGGCCCTGCCTTCCTCCCCACCCACCTTCACTGGGAGGCCAGGGCGCCTGTCCCCGCCCAGGGTCCCTCCAAGCTGCCCCTCTGCCTCACACACTCAGTGGATTCTTTCTTCTTTAATCTTGGCTTAACTATCGCCTCCTCACAGGGGCCTTCGCTCATCCTCATTCCAGAGCGGGTTCTTTTTGTTGTTTTCATGTGGAGTGTCATTTCTTTTTTTTTTTTTTCTTTTCTGGGTAAAATGTGTCCTTTTGTCTTTATTGGATCCCTCGCTCATTTAGCTGGGATCCCCACCCTCCCAGACGTGGTTTCTTTCACCATCGCGCACGGCCAGAGCCGTTTGGGTAAGGAGCTCGCTTGTTATTTGTGAAGGTAGACAGGGTTTGCAGACACCTGAATCACACTGATGACGTGATTCGAGCCTGACCACACAAGAGACACTGAGGTAAGGCTGTGGTCGGCCTTCGAGACGCTGAAAGAAACGGCTTCATCATACACAAGGGGATTTCAAAAAGTTCGTGGAAAGACAGAATGAAAACACGTTTATTTTGGTATAAACATTTTTTGCAATCAATGCATAGTTCCGGCTTTCAGCGGCTTTTTGAAGTCCCCTCACATGTTATTGGAGAACGTCGAGAGTGAGTGGGAGGGAATTGTACAAACAAGGCTCTGATCGTTGGCACATTCTGGAAAGTTCCACAAAGCAAACTAAGGCCCAGGCTGGGGAGACTTCCTCGCCTCTATGCAGCTCCTTCTTGGGGAAATTTAGAATTCTGTGATGGGAATGGGCCCTTCCTCTCCTCAGCACTGGATGTCTGACATCTTATTTTTATTTGACAGGTAGAATTACAGACAGTGAGAGGGAGAGAGAGAGAGAGAGAGAGAAAGATCTTCCTTCCATTGGTTCACCCCCCAAGTGTACGCTACGGCCGGCGCGCTGTGCCGATCCGAAGCCAGGAGCCAGGTGCTTCCTCCAGGTCTCCCACACGGGTTCAGGACCCAAGCACTTAGGCCATCCTCCACTGCCTTCCCGGGCCATAGCGGAGAGCTGGACTGGAAGAGGAGCAGCCGGACTAGAAGCCGGCGCCCACATGGGATGCCAGTGCCGCAGGTGGAGGATTAACCAAGTGAGCCACGGCGACATCTTAAATATGATTGTAACCGAGCCAAAGGAACTCCTGAATCCAGAGCTGTTGCATCCCTGTGGAATGCACGCCGGCCCATTCAAGGCAAGCAGTGATTGGATTTGCTCTAAGAGCAACACTCACTGCAGGACTGGGACCAATCAATCATTCTGGGCCGGGGCCCTGGTATGCCTGAGATACCAGGGTGGACGTGGCGTGGCTGGGTTCAAATCACACCACGCCCAGGGGGAGCTGTGCCTGACTCATCATTTCTGGGCTTCCTCCCAGGCCCTGTCCTGTACAAGAGCTCACCTTCTAGAGTTACAATTTCCCCAGCACAGGCCTATCTCAGCAGGAAATTCCACATCTGAGTGTTTCAGAAAGAAAGGGTTCACTTCCCACTGCCTAAAAACTGTCCCATTTCTAGATCCATTCCCCAAAGTGCAGCTCTTCCTGCAAAAGAGTTGCTACCCCTCAGAAAGATTCAACCAATGTCCATCTCTGTGGGATAATTATTGGCTCCAGGCAGTCCTTCAACTTCAAGAGGTGAGGACCTAATCTTTGTCAAATTCAATGTCAAAATGAAACGTGTTGGCCGGCGCCGTGGCTCACTAGGCTAATCCTCCGCCTTGAGGCGCCTGCACACCAGGTTCTAGTCCCGGTCGGGGCGCCGGATTCTGTCCCGGTTGCCCCTCTTCCAGGCCAGCTCTCTGCTGTGGCCCGGGAGTGCAGTGGAGGATGGCCCAAGTGCTTGGGTCCTGCACCCCATGGGAGACCAGGAGAAGCACCTGGCTCCTGCCATCAGATCAGCGCGGTGCACCGGTCGCGGCGGCCATTGGAGGGTGAACCAACGGCAAAGGAAGACCTTTCTCTCTGTCTCTCTCTCTCACTGTCCTCTCTGCCTGCCAAAAACAAACAAACAAACAAACAAACAAACAAAAAAAAACGTGTTAAGTAGCCACCCCAGACTATGGGTAGCACTATTGGTTACTGACCACACACCATGTAGCGCCCTATGCTGAGTGCACCCCAAGGCTGCTCTGAATTCATCTTCTCAATAGCTCTATTTTATAGATGAGGAGGTGAGTGCTCCAAGCTGCACAGGTAGGAGAGGGACAGGCAGGACTTGAACCCAGACACCTGGGGGCCCGAGTCCAAGCACTTAATCCCTGCACTAAATTTTCGTCTACACTGTAAGTTAACTATGATCATTTACTTTCCATCAATATAGCTACGTGACAAAAAGGGTGAAAGCAGAAGAAAAATCCCGAGATGGGATGAAGGAGCAGGACACAATGCCTGCTAACTGGAAGTATTTTGATTGCATTAGCTGTATCACACACTGCAAGAACTCACTGTGTTGGAATGGGGGTAGATCAGGTGTCTCCAGGCACCGGGCTGCTATGGCAAAGGCCAGTTTTCCTCGACAGGCATCTGGGACATTGAGTGAAGATGCCAGGGGCACAGTGGAGCCTGTAATCTCTCATATGAACTAAATTCAATAACCCAACAGGTCAGCAGCTATGTTTCTAGAACTCTCTATGAGAGTTATGATGAAAACTATCACTCTCTTGTCTTTGTTCTAAATAAGGTGACTTAAAATATTCGCCTCCAAAGGCAGGCCCACTTCTGTTCTACAGGGAAAGGGAAACAGCCAGGACCTAGGATGAAGCTGTTACAGTAGACGCCAGTTATTGACATGACTTTAAGCACCTTTACCTTGCACAGAAAAAAAAACTTGAAAGGACAGTTGAAAAAATGTGAGTCTTTCTTTTGATGCCATCTTTGGCAAAAAATAGAGTAAGTAGGGGAGGTACCTAAGGGCCTCACTCAGCTCTCATAATAGAGGCTCCACTTGCCCTACATTTCTCCAGCACACCTTCACTTTTGATTTCAACAAGAATTCCTCTCTCTCTCTCTCTCTCTCTCTCTCTCTTTCACACACACACACACACTTAACAAAGAGGCCTCACCAGAAGCCTGGGAGTTCATTTCAACTGGAGACAAACAGAACCGCTTTACGCGCTGTCAGAGCACACTTTCTGGTTTTCTCCATGGCTTCCTTTTAAAAGCTCTCCAACTACCTGTGACTGACTTCTTCCCCTTTGCCTCGACTTTGTCCACACGCCGCTGCCATTCAGAAGGCACAGCCACAGAGCAAGCATTGACCGAGGAGATCTGCTGATGATTCCACTCCCGCTCTCACCTTCTTCAAATACTGACCATTCAGACACTTACCAGAGCTCTGCCTACCGCAGAAGTGAAGAAATGGCATTTTCCACTTATGTGCAATTATGGGCCACCACACACATGGGACCTTCATTAGGCGAACCCTGGAAACCTCCCTGCCGCCCCAGCCCTCCCCCCATTCAGCAGCAGCAGGGTTGCAATAACTACGTTTGTCTAATTTGCACTCATCCAAAGCCATGCTCTAGGAAGGACTAGAAACTACAGGCAACTGGCGACCAGATCGGGCCGATCTGGTGGACAACTATGGGGGCCACTACGGCTAAAAGGTGCCTGACACCTATGTTAACCCCTGTGGGTGCCGACAGTACCTGCCTTGGGTTTTTGTTGAGGTTCACTAGACAAGGTGGTGCTAACAGCTGCAGAGGAAGGAACACTTTTAACATTTGCACACTTTGATTGTCCACTACGAAGTAAAAGAAAGGGTGGAGTCAATGCCTTTGGAAAAAAAGAATTTGTGAGTGGAGAGGAGACAGGACAGGGTTCAGGGCATGGATTCCTGCCCTGGAGATGGTGGCCCAAATGCTATTAGCCTCCCCATGACCAAGAGGCCTCAGCGCCTTTCCAGGATAAACCTTAACACCTTTACATGTGTGAATTATTAAAACACCCCAAAGAGAATAGCATGGCCACATGACGTGAAAGCCGTGAATGAAACAGTGTGCATGACAGTGACATTAATATAGTAGTAACCCACAAAATTACTTCTTTGTTCCAGGCATATGGAAAGCCTCTAATTAGTTCCTTTTTAGAAAAAGCTGCACGTGGCCTATTTGTTTGGTATATTACCGGTCTGTGAGTGCCTACACTACAATGGGTGGCTTCGAGTTTCAAAAGAAAATACATGCTGTCTATTATATAGGGCAGGCAGTGCGTGCTTTAGTCTGCAGACGTACAGCAGAGAAACCCCCTTTTGGAATTAAAGCAAGCCACCCACTCCGGATCATTACAAACTTGGTCCTGGGAATACCACGCGCCTCATCTGGAAGAAGTCATATACGCCCAGCACTGAAGTTTGCCTCTAGGCAAAGTCCTGGCGACCCACGTACAAGCGTGTTTTTCTTAGGTAACTGTGTTTGCATTATTTCTTTCAGCCGTGATTCAGGGAGGCGGACGCGGAGGCGTGACTGATTGCTGAGCCTACTTAACCAGACGACCTCCCTCCTGCAAGTCTGACTTTCTCTGCAACAAAAGCGGGACTGGTTTCTGGGGCGCCAGGCACAGTGACTGCCGGGAATACTGTCGGTTTATCTAATCGCGTAGGCTTCTTAATTTTACGTGGTGCAAAAAGAGCTGCCAGAATACCCAGGCGCTCAAAACATCTGGGATCCGAGAGCGGCACCGCTTTGGAGATTCCTGGCTCCTTCAACTGAGCCCTTCCTCGGTTGCCCACGGGCGGGCGGTGCCCTTGCCAAAGGCCTGCTTTCTCTGCCGGGTCCCAGGCTGTTTACAGCTTTCTGTGATGGAGCTGAAGCTGACTTCATTGATATTTACGGCTCCATAATGGGAATCAGATGTGCCTTTTGAACAACAGGGTAGGAAGAGAGAAGTTATGAAAAACAGATCTCTCTCTCTCCCCAGATGCTCCCAATCTCTCAAACTTAAGGGTCTGGAGCAAATTTAAAAAAAAAAAAAAAAGGTTGCCTTGATGATAGTATTTTTCACATTATGAGAATGCATCACTTGGTTTTAGGCTTAGGCTCACAAAATACAATATTATTTGAGTTAAGAGTATTCTACCGGGGGGGGGGGGACCCCTCACACATGATGGGAAAAGGCAACTTCTTGCCAAGAGAGGCACTAATTCTGGACCACACTCCTTTGCAGTGGGATGAGCTTTGGCTGGGCCTCTGAATTTGTGAGGCTTTAATGTCATTGTATTTAGCAGCTCTGCCACTGGAGTTCAGCTTTACCGCAGAACGAAGATTCAACCGCAGATCTGAGTTAGGGTGAAACCCAGCACCCTGCGCAACGCGAGGCCTGCACGCCTGGGATCAGAGCCCGCGAGTCTCGTGGTCTGGCGGTGACGCCTCGGGCCGGCTGCTCAGTCCGTCTGACTTCATCCTCTGCTTGGGGGGCTGACCTCTGCATGCTTTCTTTCCACTCTGAAATTCCAGGCATCTGTCTTCCAAATCATTCAAAGGAGATGCGGTTTTAATAAAAAGAGATAGAAACCTCAACTGTCTCCTCTCCAGCGCCGTTCTGGCTGGCACAGCAAGAAGGTGCAGGTGCAAAGCTGAGACCGAAGAGCTGTGTTGCCATCTTGTGCTGCAGTGGGCTCTCCCCTGGGCCGAGGTGGGGCAGGGGAAAGTGGCCTGCGGTTTCACAAGCCAAGGCCACCACCGCTCCTCTGAGAGGGAGCATGACCTCTTTCCTGGCTGCTTATCAGGGCAGCCTGTCCATTCCTTTCTCTGCTCCCAGCCCCGAGGCGGGTCCTGCACTTGCTCCCTGAGCGGCCCCTGATAATGACCTCAGCCTCAGATTTCTGTCTCACTGCCCCCTTGTGGTAGAGTGGGAAGACTAGGAGTTACAGGTGCACAGAAGGCTGGGCTCAGGCCGTTCACTACGACGAGGTTCAGTTCCACTCAGTCTCCCCAACCTCTACAGCGTGGCTGCCTGCTTTAGCTGCCTCCTTCCTGCTCACTGCTCCTCTCCGAGCCAAACCACTTCCTTCCCAAGCACTGCTTTGCCCCAGCTCCAAGCTGCCATCCTCTTCATCAGCCCTGCTCCCTCTCCTTCACCTCCTAGTGCTCAGATCTCATCCAGCCTCCAAAGTCAACTCAAAGACAGCTTCTCCCAGGAAGTGCCCCGTGAGAGCGTTCTGTCACTTGACATTGCAAGGAACCTGCCCCACGCGAGCCATGTCCTGGGACATCTTTCTGCACCACTGTCTTGGTATTTATCTATCTTTTTGCCCCTGCAAGGCCAGGTCTCCAGCATCCAGCCCAGCACTAAGCCGGGTAGTTGACAAACATTTGTTCTGTAAACAAATGCGGGGACCCAGGACCCAAAGGCTTCACACGTGCTCGCTTGGATCAAGGCAACACGTTAGGCACGGCTCTGCAGGAAAACATCGACCAGAGAGAAATCAGCCAGCACCAGTGTGAGATGCACTCGTGGGGTGAGAGAAGCAGCTGCCTCCCGCAGGCGCCAGACAAGTTATGTGAGGAAAGCAGCCCGGGGAGAAAGCAGCAGCGGCCTGGGCCCGGGACAGGGGCTCCAAGCCTTGGCCCACACTCAGCGCCCACCTGCAGGGCTGGGGACCGTCCTGTGCGTCGGATCAGGCTTTTGGGATAAAAGAAATCGGATGAAGGACGATGGATGTGTGGAGGCTGCCGTGAAACATGAAAAAGGAAAGCGTAAACAAAGCAATCTCCTCACGCGGGGTCACCATGCAAACAAACCCGTAGGGAAAACAAATCTGACAGTAAACATCAGGCAGCACTGCCTAGCTGATGTGCGTGTGTAGGTTCTGTTCAGTCGGGGGGCCCAGGTTTAAGGCAGATTAGCAGGTCCTTGAGTTATAGTGTATTTATCTAAGTTCCAGCCCCCCTCCACCCCTGTCCCGTTAGTTTGGCTCCGATGAACTTATAGTACACGGAGCGCAGGAAGCCGATGAAGCCAGCTGGTGTCATCCTTAGGGGTCCGCTATTACAAACACCCCATGAGTTCTTAAGCATCAGGAATGTGGATTACTCAGTGGGGCTGCTGAACGAGCCTTAAAACATTTTTATTTTGCTATGGAAACCGTACTAATGTGACATGTAGGGAAGGGCCTGGAAATCTTGGCTCCAGATTTGCGATGTGCAGACACGCCCTTAGGAGAGTGCACGATTCCTTTCTCCAGCTCAAAACCGATTTGCCCCTGAACCCCAGAGTCAGCATGAACTCCGACTGGGGGCGACATGAAGACCTCGTCCCCTCTGAGGTGCACCCCCACCTCACCCCTGAGCTTCCCAAAGACAATGAGCCGGAGCCTGACCTGACCTCCCAACCAGTGAGCCTTGTGTTTGGGAGAAGGGCTTTGGAATTCCCTGGAAGCCTGCTAAAGGAAGAAAACAATAGCTCCTCTGGGCCAGGATGAGTAGAAGTATTGCATTAGTTGTTTACACAGCATATCCAGAGAGTTCCATCAAGATGTGAGTTAAATAAAAAAAAAAAATCAGCAAACCTAAGAAATTCAGCAAACCCAAGATACACATTCCATTCATTCTGGCCTCAGTGGCATTGCTCTCTTCCTCCCCTCAAAAGACTTCATTAGGGAGGAAGCAAAATGATTATTCAAAAAAACTAAGAGCAGTACTGCAGAGACAGTACAAAGCCCTGGCTGCTCCAAGGCTCCTGGGCAGTACTCCTCCACCATGCTGGGAATCTTAGGGTGCAAGTGACAGTAAGTACAGTCTTTAATGTTCTCGTATTTCATAAAGATAACCCATTCTGAAAGCACCTGTGGTTCCTCCAAGTCCCCAGAGCCTGGCATCCAGAGCTGGGTGACTGTCCCTGTGGGTGCCTGTCCAGGTGATGGCCTTCAGGAACCAGGACAGGCACTTGCATGGGAGTCACGTCAGCAACAGAGAGCAAAACCATTGTGACGTCAGTGGACAAATTCCTCACCCACTTTCTTACCTTTACTTAATTATTCTGAGAAAGGGTATTTTTCCCTCTACTTAAAATAGGCTCAAAACCACAGGCAAGGAAGGGGTTTAAAAATATCCAAATGGCACAGCATCTCCAGCGGATGGATCGATGTTAGCTGAGGAGAGGGAGGAAAAAAAGCCAAGAGAAAAAGCACCTGTGCCCGCAGGTGTTTCGAGGAAGAGAACAAAGAAAAAGATCCAAGAAAACAAGAGCTGCTCCCCCGCGGTGACAGCTGAAGGGCTGCAAACTCACAGGTTGTACACCAGGGACCAGGTCCCATGGGTGCAGCAGCTATGCAGCCCTGGGGACAATGGACAGAGCTCCGACTGGCAGCTTTGGAAGAAAGCATTCTCCACTCTCGAGTCTGGCTTCCAGAATAAATCTAGGCCATGAGACAGCAGGTGGAGCAAAAGCCAACTCCAGCTCTTCCCTAGGTACCTCTAAGTTAGCTAAACTGAGGGACTGGGGGCTGGAGTTCAGCCTGAGGATCATTCTGGAAGACACACCATAGCCCAGGTGAGAAACGGGAGGCGTGGCCGGCGCCGTGGCTCACTAGGCTAATCCTCCGCCTAGCAGCGCCGGCACACCGGGTTCTAGTCCCTGTTGGGGCGCCGGATTCTGTCCCGGTTGCCCCTCTTCCAGGCCAGCTCTCTGCTGTGGCCAGGGAGTGCAGTGGAGGATGGCCCAGGTGCTTGGGCCCTGCACCACCCCATGGGAGACCAGGAGAAGCACCTGGCTCCTGCCATCGGATCAGCGCAGTGCGCCGGCCGCGGTGGCCATTGGAGGGTGAACCAACGGCAAAGGAAGACCTTTCTCTCTGTCTCTCTCTCTCTCACTGTCCACTCTGCCTGTCAAAAAAAAAAAAAAAAAAAAAAAAAAAAAAAGAAACGGGAGGCGTATGAACGGGATGCCGGTCCTGAGCTTGACCTTACTCCTCCTGCTCCCAAAACGGATACAATTCTGGCATCTGGAGGTATTCAGAGAGTTGACTGACATTCCTGGCTCACTATTATTTTCCCACAGGTTTTAGCTGATGAAGCGTCACACTCTGGTGGGTTTGGATTTGCGAGCTCAGTATGATGTACTGAGAGCTGAGCGCTGGGTGCAGAGCTGGGGTTGGAGTGGCGCCTTCTGCATGAAGTACAGAGGAGTCTGGCAGGACGGTCAGCGGAGGTGGGGGTGCTCAATGACTCAGTTTACCCCTCCGCATGGTCTGACTTGCCCTCCAATGCTTTTCTGAGAAGCTGGCTAGCCGTGCAGGGCTTCGTTTGCCCAACATAAACATCTGGAACAAAACCCACAACCCCTTCCAGTGGCCAACTGGCTTTTGAACTTGGTTTGCCATTGGGAGGGAAAAGTCGGTAAAGAGTCCTCTCACCCAAACCCTAGCCCTGTGAAGCACCTGGCCCACAGTGTACTTGGTTCCGGTTGTTTCCTTACCCGCAGCTTCTCCTCTGTCTTGGTAGACTGCTTACAGTCGGGATGCCAAACCGTGGAACCTGTAAAGACACAACGCACTGCTAAGAGCTGGGAATGGAAAGGGGCCAGCAGCCCACAGGGCAGAACTTCTGGGACGGCTCAGTCCCCTCTTCTGCCACACAGGACAGCGTCAGTGCCCCATGCTCAGGTGAATCATGACACTGAATTAAAGAGCTCCGGACTCAAGGTGAGTTTAACTACCCGAGCTTATTAAAGGGCACAATTCCAGAATACACACACCACTGACTGGGCACAAGAGTATTTTATTTTTTTAAAAGAATATTTATTTATTCATTCGAAAGTCAGAGTTACACAGAGTGTGAGAGAGAGAGGTCCTCCATCAGCTGGTTCACTCCCCAGCTGGCTGCAATGGCCAGAGCTGTGCTGATCTGAAGCCAGGAGCCAGGAGCTTCTTCCGGGTCTCCCACACAGGTGCAGGGGCCCAAGCGCTTGGACCATCTCCCACTGCTTTCCCAGGCCATAGCAGAGAGCTGGATGGGAAGTGGAGCAGCCGGGACTCAAATCGGCGCCCATATGGGATGCTGGCGCTGCAGGCTGGGAATTTAGTCGCTGTGCCACAGCGCCAGCCCTGCACAAGAGTATTTTGACGCAAGAGATATTTATTTTGTGACATTGTCTTTTTTAAAAACCATGTTGTCATCTTTTAAAAGTAATGTCTGTGAGCCCACTACGAGCTGTATTTAATTTCAGAAGTGTGGGGGAGGTGGTATCGTGGCACAGCAGGGTTAGCTGATGCCTCCACACTGGCATCCCATGTCAGCACCAGTTTGAACACAGCTGCTTCACTCCCAATCCAGCTCCCTGCTAATGCACCTGGGAAAGAGGCAGAGGATGCCCCAAGTATCTGGGCCCTGCCACCCATGTAGGAGACCCAGGTGGAGTTCTAATTTCCTGGCTTTGGCTTGACCTAGCCCTGGCCATTGCTGTCATACAGGGAATGAACCAGAGGATTTAAGATCTCTCTCTCTCTCTCTCTCTCTTCCTCTCACCCTCCCTCCCTACTTCTTCCTCTCTCTAACTAATTCTGCCTTTCCAATGAAATAAGTCTTTTAAGAAAATTTCAGAACTATAGACCACGTTTATATAATAACAAAAACAACCAAGGAATTTAGTTAAGAGAAATAAATTGAAATTAGATAGCATCTATTCAAAAGAAAAATTTACTGAATATATAGAATGTACATAATTTTAAAAAACATATTTATTTCTTTGCATTTGAAAGGCAGAGTCACAGAGAGAGGGAGAGACGGCAAGAGATCCTCCATTTGCTGGTTCATTCCTCAAATGCCGGGGGACAGCCGAGGCTGGGCCAGGCAGAAGCTGGGAGTCAGGAACGCAATCCAGGTCTCCCACATGAGCGACAGGAACTCAACTACTGGAGTCATTACTGCTGCCTCCCGGGGTGCATTGGCAGGAAGCTGGAATTGAGAGCAGTGCTGGGACTTGAGCTTGAGCCCAGCACTCCAATATGGATGCGGGCGTCTTAACTGTTCGACCGAACTCCTGCCCCAGGCTTTGTTCTTAAACTAGTGAAGTAACTATTGACATGTTATTTTCTATTCTTGGGTCAACAGTCTCACTTTCTCAGATTATTCAGTATTTTCCTGGATGGTCTTAGCTTCACAGAATTAAGCAAAAACACTTATCCCCGAAAGAAGGTTTTTAACCTCGTAAGAACCCAATGCCTTCCCACAAGATTCTGTGTGACCAGGGATGCAATAATTGTCACTGATGGTTATGGGCAAGGCAAATGCATGTCCTATGTCCACAAAAGGGTAGGTTCAAATGTGGGGATGGACGTAGGGACGTGAATGAGCACTTGAAGAGACTTAAGCACATGAAGTCACTTTTTTGAAAGCAGTGAGTAAATTATATAAATACAGTTAGACTTGTGCTGTGAATATCAATCCTCATTTCATGGCTTAAATCTTTCTTCAAGCAGCAAGTTGTGCAGACTTGTTAAGGTCAACAAAGTAAACTGACTCATGAATTACTTTATACCAATAAGCAAAAAAAATTACACAAATGCAGGAAAAATTTTTATCAGAATAATACTTTAGTACCTATTTAATAATCATGCCCATCTTGCTTCACTCAAGGTCACCACCCCCCAAAAATTCCACAGGAAGCAACAACAAAAATCATCACCCAGAAAAGAAAAATCTAGCAAACAAAACCCAGGCAGACCTAGGGGTCCCTTCAGCACTAACACTGGCTCAGAGGGTGCACACAAAGCACAGGAAACCCTCTTCACGTGCAGAGCCGAAGGGGGCGGCCCAGGCCTAGGAGAGGAATTTTCCAGAAAGTTCTGCCGAGCAGGAGGCATTGTCCAGAACACCGGGTCTGCATATAATGTCGCGTAGTTCGCCAGGGGTCAGACACGTGGGGACCGGGAGTGGCGAGAACGTGAGATGCTGAGGAAGGTGAAATTGATCATTCTGCAAGGCCGGGCTGAGAGCGGAGGCAGAGGCTACTGGGGCACAGCTCCGAGACCTGGACAACCCCTGCGGATCGGGAGGTAGCCCATCTTCCCAGCAGGCTGTCTCTGCACAGCAGCTTGAAGCTATCCTGTGCAGTCGGCTTCCAGGAGCACTTGGAACACGCAGAGTTGCGCTCCGGGCCTCCGAGCCTCAGTTCATAGCAGATACAGGGCTGACCTGCATTCTTGCACCTGCTGTTTGAGTGCTGTAATTGACACCCTAAAATCTGACACAAAGCCTGGAGACCATACCAAGAATAAATCGGCCTTGTGGTCCCAAATGCAAAGTGACACCTGGCTGCTGCCGCTGCAGATGCACGGCCTGTCGTCGGTGGGAAGATGTGGCCTGCAGAGCCCTCCTGAGACCCCAGGAGCGGCTGCCTGTCACTTGCCTTCATGGGCCCTTTCAAATTTCCTGAGCTGAAGGGACATGTGGGCTCATCTAGCTCGCATTTTTAAAGGAGAGAGTAGTGAAGTCTTTGTATTAACGCTCTAGGATCATTTCTGCAGATTTTTCTCAGTTGCATGAAAATAAAATTGAGAGAGCAAAGCAAACCATTCATTAAAAACACACAGTGTTATGTGCAAAGGGAAATGAAGAAATGACTCGCAAAGGCAAGTGAGACCCAGTAATTAACAAAACTGAATTCTACGGTTCATGCTAATTTTACTGATAAGCCCTTGTCTGTTTAATGACCCTTTTTCCAGCTAAAAATAGCAAAATGCTTGCGCAGATGGTGCGGTTCGACTAGAAGAGCCTACACCCTCTCTGAGAAGCATCAGGATTTTAGAGAAAAATTGATCATAGTTTTACACTGGGAAAACTGCTCTAGATTATTTCCCATTAAAAAAAAAAATCTGGGAGTAGATGTTGAGTAGTGAAGACGTGGGTTAAGATGCCCGCGTACTACACCGGAGTGCCTGTTTGATTCTCGGCTGCAGCTTCTGACTCCAACTCCCTGCCAGTGCAGACCCTGTTGGAGGGGTGGGGGCAGCAGTGATGGCTCAGTCACTGCTGTGAGAGAACTGGATTGAGCTCCTGGCTCCTGGCTTCAGCAGGCCCAGCCCTGGTCATTGCAGGTATCTGAGGAGTGAACCAGAGGGTGGGAGTGCTCTGTCTGCCTGGCTCTGTCTCTTGGTCAAAAACAAAAACAGAAACACACACACACACACACAAACTAATGGTTTCCTGTTAATGAATATCTCGTCAGAAACTTCTGGCTTTCCCTTCCAGGGACTCAGGGTGCTGGTAGTGATTTCTCTCTCTACTTTCTATAGCAACTATGTCCTCTTCATAGGGTGAACTTTATGTATGCAAAGCAATTCATCAATGACATTTTCTTCTTGAAAGCCCAGATAAGAACAGGCTAAGGGGGCCGGTGCTGTGCCTTAATAGGCGAAGCCTCCCTCTGTGGCACTGGCCTCCCATGTGGACATCGGTTCGAGTCCCGGCTGCTCCACGTCCGATCCAGCTCTCTGCTATGGCTCGGGAAAGCAGTAGATGGCCCAAGTGCCTGGGCCCTGCACCTGCATGGGAGACCCGAAGAGGCTCCTGGCTTCAGATTGGCTCAGCTCTGGCTGTTACGACCTTTTGGGGAGTGAACCAGTGGATGGAAGACCTCCCTCTCTCTCTCTCTCTCTCTCTGCCTCTCTTAACTCTGCCTCTCAAATAAATAAATAAAATCTTTTAAAGAAAAATACATAGGCCGGCACTGCGGCTCACTAGGCTAATCCTCCGCCTTGCGGCGCTGGCACACTGGGTTCTAGTCCCGGTCGGGGCACCGGATTCTGTCCCGGTTGCTCCTCTTCCAGGCCAGCTCTCTGCTGTGGCCAGGGAGGGCAGTGGAGGATGGCCCAAGTACTTGGGCCCTGCACCCCATGGGAGACCAGGAGAAGCACCTGGCTCCTGCCATCGGATCAGCGCGGTGCGCCGGCCACAGCGCGCCGTTGCAGCGGCCATTGGAGGGTGAACCAACGGCAAAGGAAGACCTTTCTCTCTCTCTCTCTCTCTCTCTCACTGTCCACTCTGCCTGTAAAAAAAAAAAAAAAAAAAGTACACACACACACAGAAAAAAAGAACAGTCTGAGAAGTCTCAGAAAATACTTCTCCCAGGACAGTGAGAAGGCAAAGAAGCCATCCAATATGTAGTCTAGTAGCTTCTAGAAACGCTCTCCCTCTCTAAACCTTTCATCCCCCAAGCACCTTCCTAAGGAGGAAGCTGCGCTAATTTCCACGCTTCTCTTGCATGCGTCAAATGCACATTCCTGTGAATCTCCTGCCAGGCAGTAGGAGGGCCTCCAGGGCTCCCTGCCAGGGAGTCCACTGCTTGGCTAACTCGAACCGATGAGGTATCTCTTGGCCACGTCCATGTTGGATTTGGTGGGCTTCACAGCTAATCACATGCCTCCTTCTCTAAAAACAACCCAGCGAGCATAGCGAGATTTTCTTCCCCCAGTGGGGCAGGCGCGCCGCGCTCCCAAGCCCGTCTTACCTTGAAGATACATTTCCTCTCCTTCTGTGAACATCTGGTTGCATCTGCTGCATCGTGCACAGCTGGGGTGATAATGTTTGTCACCTGCCTGCAGGAGAAAAGGCAGGCAACTTTTAGTCTACGCCCATCCAGACGCTTCCAGTCTTGAGGATTAGGGAGAAAAAAATTAAGGAAAATAAACGGTCCAATCGACCACACTTTCTACGCCAATAGCCCTAAAAGCCAAAGCGAGCCTCCCAGGGACTGGGAGGGGTTTGGAAATCGGCTACTTATGCCTGCCATGGTGGAGCTTTCTGGCTTCCATCCTGACCTAGGCTTTCCTGAACGGTTTCCAGCTACACACCACAGGCCTGAAATGAGTTCATTCCATCTCCGAAAACCCCACTTCAGAAACTTGAACATGCAAATTTATATTGGAGGCTCAGTGCATACAAAATAAAACAAACAATCCTTCTGTTGAGCACGTGCTTGCTTCTGGACTAAACAGTCTGAAAAGAATAAAACCCACCGAGCTTGCTCAAGGTGAGAAAAGGGACAGTGAGAGATACTGTCCAGTGCTTTATGCAGAAGGAGCCACAATTCCCGTCCATGCAGCTTGCAACACTGTTGTGGCAGTGTTTTCCGAAGGCGGTGTATTACTTAGATAGCACTGTACCTACCAGCCATGGCATTGCATTTTCCTGAATACGACAGATGCCACCCTGGCAGGTGTCAGCTTCCCTGAGGCCAAGCGTCTCCGGACGCAGAGACGATTCTCCAAGCAGGTGCCAAGTCAGATTAGGGCCGTGCTCCAAATCAAAGCAAAACCCAAATCCTTTCATTCATAGCTTAGCAAAACGCCCTCACCATCTAAAAGTTAACAACTGTACTCTGAGATTAGATCATTTTTATCAATCAACTGTGAAAACCTGTCTTTTGCCCTAGCCATGTCCAAGGCGTGCTGAGCTGGAGTAAGATGTGGGTGCATCCTGTAGCTGAACCTGCATGAAGTCACAACAGGAAATCCGAGGTTAGGGGTTGTTCCTTTCTCACACCCTCCTGTAGAAACTACAAAGCCACTTAGCAACTAGAATGAGATGGCAGCCAGCTACTCAAGACAGTCAAGTGGGAAAAAAAGGTCTTTAATTTAGAAGCTCGGCATAACATCTTTCCAGTGGTGCCTGCCAGAACATCCCAGAGGTGGTGCCCCTGCTCTCGCCCACAACCTACTTCATGTGTTTGTTTGTTTGTTTGTTTATTTTTTGAGGGTGAGGGCAGAGATGAGGGTGAAAGTTGTGTGAGAGGCATAGGCAGTATCAGTGGGAAATAGCACCTGTCCTTAGGATATCTGGGGTCAAATATGAGTGAAAGGAAGAAGGGAAAAAAAAAGATACTGGTTAGTTGTGTGTTTTTTTTTTTTAAATGTTTATTTTTCATCTACTTGAAAGGTAGAGTAACAGACAGAAAGGAAAGGAGGGAGGAAGGAGGGGAAGGAGGGAGGGAAAGAGAGAGAGAATGAGAATGAGAGAGAGACAAAGCGAGTGGTATCTTCCATCTGTTGGTTTACTTTCTGAATGCCTGCAAAAGAAATGGCTGGGTCAGGCTGAAGCCAGGAGCCAGGAACTCAATCCAGGCCTCCTACATGGGTGGCAGGGGCCTTAGCACTTGAGCCATCATCCACTGTCTCCCAGGATGCATTAGTGGTAAGCTGGATTGGAAAGAGAGCAACCGGGACTTGGCATTCTTATTTTTTTTAAGATTTATTTATTTAAAGTCGGTGTTACATAGAGGGAGGGAAGGAGAGAGAGAGAGTTAGAGAGACAGCAGATCTTTCATCTACTGGTTCATTCCCCAGATGGTTGCACCAACCAGGACTGGACCAGGTCAGAGCCAGGAGCTTCATCCAGATCTCCTACATGGGTGGCAGGGGGCCAAAAACCTGGGCCATCTTCTTATGCTTTTCCAAGGCCATCAGGAGGGAGCTGGATCAGAAGTGGAGCAGCTGGGACACGAACTGGTGCCCGTAAGGGATGCTGGTGTCACAGGAGGCAGCTTTACCCACCATGCCACAACACTAGCCCCAGAACTCTGTTTTAAATACTCAGTTCTGGAAGATCCAAGTTAGTCTGGACAATCTCTGAATTCTCAAGGAAGATGTAAGAGAAAGAACAAAGGCCTTTGACAGGAATCTGGTATAACCCGCCATGAGAAGCACACCCCTCAACAAGTGAGGAGCAGAAAGGAACCTCTGGGGCCATCCCTGTGGCACAGCTGAGTGAGCCACCGCTTGCAATGCTGACATCCCATACGGCTGACGGTTGAGCCCTGGCAGCTCTGCCCCTGTTCCCGCTCCCTGCAAAGGGCCTGGGGAAGCAGTGGAAGATGGCCCAAGTGCTTTGGCTCCTGCACCCACACTGGGGACCGGGATGAAGCTGCTGGTTTCTGGCTTTGGTCTGGCCCAAATCCATCTGGGCAGTCAGTGTACCATTGGATGGAATATCTCTGTCTCTACTTCTATCTCTGAGGAACTCTACGCTTCAAATAAGTAAATTTAAGAAATCTTTAGAAGAAAGAAAAGAAATTTCTGCAGGCTGATCAAGCATATTTCCCACACTTAGCTGACAAAGAAGCATCGGGAAGATTCTCATTACAGAGAGGAACAAGACAAAGGTGCTCACTTGTGCCTTCATCATTCCACAGTGTTTCAGTCCCAGCTAACGTGGTAAGTCAAGGAAAAGAAATACACAGATCACTAACAGAAGAGTTCAGTCAAATGGCTAGATACAAAAATTCACATATACAAACCATTATTTCCCATTCACTAGCATAAAATTAAGTAAGTGTAATAGAAAACAAACCCTGCAATGCTAGGTCTACAGAAAGAAAATGATAGGACTTCACTGATATCATAAAATAACCTAAATAGAAACATATCATATTTCTGGGCAGGGCAAACTAAATATTTAAAGATGCTGATTTGTCTAAAATGAGCCTAATAATGTGACGCATTCCCAAATACAAAACACGCACAGGAGTCTTTGCAGACCCTGTCTGGATGCTTTTGAGAGTTCACATGGGAGGAAAAGTGCACAGGAACAGCCAGTTTTTCAAAAAGAGGGAGCTGCACAGCCACACATAAAAGGGAATTTAGCTTATGACGAAGGTGGTTTCAAGTGAGCTGAAATAAGCTGATTATTTGATGAGATAATTGATTCGCTATATTGAGAAGGATAAATCTAGATTCCTATGTAAAAATAAAACCCAGAGGGTCTGCAAAGCTAAAAGGAGAAACAAAACTTGAGAAGTTTTAGAAGAATATACGAGATTATGAGATGACTTTTTTTTTTTTTTGGATAGGCAGAGTTAGTGAGAGAGAGAGAGAGAGAAAGGTCTTCCTTCAGTTGGTTCACTCCCCAGATGGCCGCCATGGCCGGCGCACTGCGCTGATCCGAAGCCAGGAGCCAGCTGCTTCCTCCTGGTCTCCCATGCGGGTGCAGGGCCCAAGCACTTGGGCCATCCTCCACTGCCCTCCCGAGCCACAGCAGAGGGCTGGCCTGGAAGAGGGGCAACAGGGACAGAATCCGGCGCCCTGAGACTTGAACCCGGGGTGCCAGCACCGCAAGCGGAGGATTAGCCTAGTGAGCCGTGCGCCGGCCTATATGAGATAACTTTTAATAAACCTGGGGTATTTTAATAAAATCAGGGCTTTCCTGAGCAAGCCAAATATAGGACAAATAAAGGGAAATATGAGTTGATTTCTACATAGAAATTAAAAATCTCTAGACACACAGCAAAGTTAAGAAAAGGGACAAACAGGACAAAACAATTTGCTAGATATTTCTGACATGGGTTTATTATTCAGAATATGTACAGAATGTCTAAGTTTAAAATAAATGAGCAAAAGGCAATTTTCAGAGAAACAGAGGATGATCCAAAAAATAATTAGCTTGGCCCTACTGATAGGCAAATAAAATTTTTTTTAAAGTCAAATTGGCAAAAATACAAAGAAGACTGCTGTGAGAAAACAGTCATTCTCACACATTGGTGGTGAGCAGAATCCTTTTCGGGGGCAGTATCAGTTAAATCTAATTTGTACCCCACTCCCCACACCGACCCCAGAACTCCCTTCCTGGAAACTATTCTATGAAACTTCACACACGTGTTCTCCACCACAGCAAAGAACAAAGAAACGGAAGCAACCCACACGAGTCATGTGTCTCCCTTAAATGAAACAACTTGTATGTACTTACGTGGAAAGTGTCTGTGCTGGTATTACTGAATTCAAACATATCAACCAGAGAAAAAAATCAAGCAGAAAAATAATGCCTATTACATAGCCACATACATAAGTAGTCAAAAATGTGGAGACGTGGGAGTAAGTCTGGCTGAGTTCAATGCCAGTTTCAGTACTGTGTGATCCCGTGAAGGGGCCAGGCTCTCTGATCCTTAGCACCCACATTTATAAAGAGAGGACTGTTAGGAACCTAATGTCTGGCCAGGAACCATGAGAAGAACTTCAAAAGCATTACTTAATGCCCCTCATTCTCCAGTCAATTCTATAGCAGGTGCTATTCCTATTATTTATGTCAGGGAGAACATACATGTCTACGTATGTGCACCCGTGTGGAGAGAGGACAGGAAGTGTGCGCGTGGATTAGTTTGCTGTGGGCATCTCTGGGAGAGGTGCATGGGTAGGGGAAGGAGCCCTCACATTTTCCTTTGCAGCGTTCTGTGTGTGACTGACACTTCACCTTGAGTTTTTATCTCCTGCTGTATAGAAACATGATTGTGGGCAAATCACAAGCTCTTGGAAGCTCAATTACAAAGTAAAAATGATGGTGATGAAGATGATGAGGATGACAGGATAGTAATGGTGACTACTCCCTACTTGTTGCTGTTTTACATACCTAAACATTTAGTCAACTTACATCACAGAACCTAAGGCTGCAGGAACTCTGATTACCCCACTTTAGAGATGGGAAGGTGAGGCCTGGAGACATTTAGTGACTTATTCACAGTCACACAGTGAGAAGTGCAGGGATCTGGATGGAAACCAGGCGGTCTGGCCCTGGAGTGCTTGTTCTTAACTAGCACCATAGCTAACAAGCATCCAGTACTCCACTGCGCTAACCGCCTCCCAGTGAGGTGGTGGTGAATGACCAACCGAGACTTTGAAAATGGCCCGATACACTGCACACAATGACAGGAATCACAGCACCCAAACTGTCTTCCCAGAGACAGTCCCAGGTTCATTCACAAAAAGAAGGCTTGTTGGTGTGGTTTAGGATGCAAGTGAAAGGCCCTTTTGCTGCCTACCCTTTCCCCAGCACAGGAATAGGAGAGTGTGTGTCATATCAACTATCACAGGAGAGGTACAGACGTTACATGCAGGCCCCACGTAGCGGGGTTTGCTTTGGAAATTTCCAGCAAAAGTGGCGCCAAGAGACAAAGCCACCACAGTGCTCAGGACATCAGTTTTGACCCATGCACTTGCTCCATCCCAAGATGCGCAACATGTCAACAAAGTCGTGCCATGTTAGGAAATTCAGAGTCAGTCATTTGAGAGCCTTTGTGTTTCTGTAGCAATGCAGGCCTGAGGGATTACAGGGTCAGGGGCTGGGCTCAAGGACAAGGGTGCCTGTTTATCTGCATGAGTGAGCCACCCCTCTGTTTCATTTCTCCTTACACAGGCACCTAAGATGGTTCACAGACAAGCTTTGTGCACAAGGGCAGGAAGAAGTATCAGAGCTGAACACAGACATGGGGGTGTATGCAAATTAATCAGAGTTGGACGTGGCTGAAGAAAAATCATTTAAAGTAGAGCCATTTTTAGAAGAAGGAAATATATTTCCGATGAGAGATGAAGTACCTGTCCCTGCCCCAGGCACACAGCCTGCAAGGCGAGTTCTGTCCCACTGAGGGGCTAGATTTGCCCCAGAGCTGAAGTGCTCTCCTCACCACCCCCCATTCATCTGTGACCTTGCTACGCAGACGAATGGCAACCTAATTTCTGCACTTTCGCATATGTGAAATGCACATCCTGAAACACTACATTCTGGCTAAACCTTGAGCACTAAACTCTATGAACACGAAACAGTCTGCTTATTTATCTGAGTGCTGAAAATTATTTTCCAGTACTAGCACTGATTATGACACTGGTGCTTGTCATTACTACTGGGTTAATCTCGACACTGGAGTGTGGACTTTGGCATACAACCTAGAATCCTGGGAAAATACCAACTATGCTAAGGTGAAATTTAGTGAATTTAGTGTGAAGCACCAAATTTTTGATAAAACCCATTGTCCAGGGTACATGTGTACGAATGGCCTTCCAAAAATTCTCTGAAAATGTATATTATAAGAAAAGTATACATGGATTTTGATTTTTTAAACTTTTTGAAGTACTCTTGTGGAAAGGAGTCTGACTTCCTTGTGGATATGGGGGTGCAGAGAAAGGGCTACAAGACCTGGTTTGGGTACCATTCCTTGATTTGTTAGCCACAGGGCCTCAATTATGTCACCACCTGCCTTCTCCAAGCGCCAGGATCCCCACCTGAACCACTCGCTGGACTAGACAATTTCAACTCCTATTCAGCTGTAAAAGTCTACATTTCCATGTGAGGTGCCCTCCTTCTGCAAGGTCACAGAGCGGTGTTAACAGAAAAGTAATTTGGGTGGAGAAAGGACATTCTTGCTGGAAGGGGATGAAGTGTCTGATCTGCAGGAAGAATTCTGACCCCTGACCAAGCTCCATTCCAGCAGGGATGGTCTCTGGGAACAAAAAATAAAGACTTGCAACTATAGAACCCGTCCTTGGACAGACAATCTGCTTAGCTCTTGGACTGCACCTCCTCTCTCTGATAGGAGCCTGGGAGACTGGAAGTTGGCCCTTGAAGTCAACCTTCATCAATTCCTAACAATGCGTGCCCTGCCTTGCAGATGCTTATCGGGGAAGCAATGATTTACAAACAACTGAGCAAAAATCTTACAGATCAAACGATCCCAAACTCAGGCAAATATGTCTGTTGGGATCCGAGCTTCTTAGTAGATGGGGCCAAAGGGAGAACAATGGTCCATAAAAACCTCACCGCTTGAAAAAAATGGTACTTGTCACTCAAGAGGCAAGGTTTCTGCACCCTAAATTAGTGACGGTTGCTGCAGACTGAAATTTCTAAAGGTCTTCCTCTGTGCCAGGCACTGGACCCAGGACTTCACGTGACTCCTCTCACAACAGCCCTACCAGGTAGGTGCTGCTGCTTATCCTGGTCTACAGGCAAGGAAACTGCGTTGTTTTACTCAAAGCCCCCAGAAGGCGGCGCTCACCTTTGACCCCAGGTAACATGATCCTAGACTCCCATGTTTAAACACTCCATGAAGCCAAGGGTGTAGCACAGAAAGATCATTCAATGAAGTCATTTCCACAGGGGAAGCTGAGTTGGGTTTGTAGTTGTTTTTTGTTCTGCTTTGTTTTTTTTGTGTGTGTGTGTGTGTTTTTGTTTGTTTGTTTGTTTTGTTTTGTTTTGTTTTGTTTTTTTTTGACAGGCAGAGTGGACAGCTGATCTGAAGGCAGGAGCCAGGTGCTTCTCCTGGTCTCCCATGGGGTGCAGGGCCCAAGCACTTGGGCCATCCTCCACTGCACTCCCGGGCCATAGCAGAGAGCTGGCCTGGAAGAGGGGCAACCGGGACAGAATCCGGTACCGGACCGGGACTAGAACCCGGTGTGCTGGCGCCGCTAGGTGGAGGATTAGCCTAGTGAGCCGCGGCGCCGGCAGCTTTGTTTGTTTTTAAGTCTAACCTGACTCAGAGATGGTGTTTAGAGTCCCCAGCACTCTCCCACACACAGCTCTGGCTGACTAGGGACATGCAAAGACTTGGAGGTTAAGTGCGTCGGCCCAGATCAGGAGTTCTCTAACTTTACTGAATAGAAGCAAACAGCCAAAGAGTCTGCAAAAAAAGTAGTCCATAACCCTAAGGTAAAGCCCAGACACCAGCCTTTTATTAGCATTATTTTACTTTTTTGTTTTATCAGCACTAAAATGAGTCTATGCAGATCACTATGAGCTGGGAAAACACTGGTCTGGGTGGGACCCAAACCCCAAACTTGATGGTAGATCAAGAAGCCAGAGGGAGGAACAAGGATGCCTGGCTTAGGTGGCAAGTGCATGGGAGGGCCGGGAGAGGCAAATACACCCGTTCCCTGTTACCTCCTGCAGAAGGCAGCGCATGGGCTGATTCAGCCCTTTTGCATCCACTGCCTGCTTTCCCCTGAAGTGGGAGAGGTTTCCAGTGCAACTGGAGCAGCTTGATCGCCAAGCTGAACACTCACCCATTCCAGGAGGTGTTTTCCCTGATGTAGCATCTGATCAGGCAGAATAATGAGGGCATGCCTCGGCCCGAAGCTTCTATCCTGGGCTAAGGTGAATAAATCAGTCTGCCCAGGCAGCTTTCACAAAGCCCCAAGGATACTACACAAGTCTGGGCAGAGGCAACCTGAACAGATGAGGACATCTGGTAGCCGTGCCACCTTACCCACTGCAACTCCTCCGAGCTCACAGACTGCTCCGAACACGCAAGCTGTGTCAGGCGAGTGTCAGCCACATGAGGATGTGCTAAATGCTTCAGAGAGATACAGACCAGTAACCGCTAATTCCAGGGTTCCCTTTGAGCACCTGCTCAAAACATAAAAGGCAGCAACTTCCTTTAAATGAGGGCAAAGAATTAAAGAAAGGTGCAACATTCCAGGATAAATGTATGCTGGCATTGCACAGATGGTTACTGCTGTCTCATCTCCTTTCCAGGAACGAGTTAAGTACAAAGACTTTAAAGCAGTCTTTGGAGTTCAATACTGCTATAGAAATGCTATCTGTAAACACGTGCATCCTTAAGAGATGCAATCAGTCTCTTTAAATCCATCTGTAGACTTCCTGTAATACCTAGAAAACCCCAGCAGGATTGGATACTGAAATCGACTCGTCCTAAAATTTATATAGCCTAGAAGACTAAAACCTTTTTCAAAGAGGAGGAAAGGATAATGTTGGAGAACTTAAACTTCATGATTTCAAAACTCACTATAATGCTAAAAGTAATTAAGACAGCATAGTTTTGGCATTGGATTAGAAAGATAGATCAATGGGACAGAATTGTTTTTCAATAAAGAGCCAAGGAACTTTGATAAAGAAGAGATAGTCTTTCCAAAAAAACGACATTGGGAAACTGGATTATCACATACAAGTAACTCCTACCTTACATCATATAGAAAAATTAATTCAAAGTGTAATTATAGACCTAAATTTGAAGGTTAAAATTTCTAGGCAAATACACAAGAAAATTTTTGTGACATTGGTTTAAACAAAGATCTACTAAATATTACAGCAAAAGCATGAGCCATAAAAGAAAAAGTCTTGATAAAACGAATCTCATCAAAATTAAAAGTCTTTGAAGGACATCAATAAGAAAACAGTGAGACCAGGGCCAGTGTTGTGGCATAGCAGGTGAAGCCTCCACCTGTGACCCAGGCATCCCATATGGGTGTTGGTTTGTGTCCTGGTTGCTCTGCTTCCAATCAAGCTCCCTGCTAATGGCCTGGGAAAAGCAGCAGAAGATGGCCTAAGTACATAAGCCCCTGCACCCACCTGGGATACCTGGATGAAGCTCCTGGCTCCTAGCTTTGGCCTGGCCCAGAGCTGGCTGTTGTGACCATCTGGGGAATGAACCAGCAGATGGAAGTTCTCTCTCTGTCTCTCTTAATAGAAAAGAAAAATGGGCCAGTGCCACGGCTCAATAGGCTAATCCTCCGCCTGCGGTACCGGCACCCAGGGGTTCTAATCCCGGTCGGGGCGCCAGATTCTGTCCCAGTTGCCCCTCTTCCAGGCCAGCTCTCTGCTATGGCCAGGGAATGCAGTGGAGGATGGCCCAAGTGCTTGGGCCCTGCACCTGCATGGGAGACCAGGAGAAGCACCTGGCTCCTGGCTTCAGATCAGTGCAGTGCGCCGGCCGCAGCATGCCAGCTGCAGCAGCCATTGGGGGATGTATATATATATATGTGTGTGTGTGTGTGTGTGTGTATATTTGAAAGTCAGAGTTACAGTGAGAAAGAGACAAAGAGGTCTCCCATCAGCTGGTTCACTCCCCAGATAGCTGCAACAATCAGGGTTGGGCGAGGCTCAACCAGGAGCTACTTCTGGGTCTCCAAAGTGGGTGCAGGGGCCTAAACACTTGGGCCATCTTCCACTGCTTTCCCAGGCTCTTAGCAGGGAGCTGGAAGTATAATAGCCAGCACAGGAATTGGTGCCCATATCGGGTGCCGGCGTCACAAGGGCAGTTTTACTGTCTATTCCACAGTACTGGCTCCTTAATATATACATATTTTTAATATGAGAGAGACAGAGACAGAAAGAGTTCCCACCCACTGGTTCATTCCTCAGTTGCCCACAGATGTGAAGAAGCCAGGAGCCAGGAACTCAACCTAAGTCTCCCGTGTGGGTAGCAGGAACCCAATGACCTGAGCCATCAAGGGTCTCCTAGGAAGCTGGAGTCAGAAGCTAGAGGCGGGCATGCTGATGTGGAGAGTGGGCATCTGAACTGTAAGCCAAATGCACACCCTCTGACAGTTTTTCAAAAGGCTGAATGTGGGGGCTGGCACTGTGGTACAGAGGGTTAAGTCGCAACTTGCAATGCCGGCAAATCGTTATCAAAGGACAAGTTCAAGTTCATGCTGCACTGCTTCCTATCCAGCTCCCTGCTAATGCACCTGGGGAGGCAGTGGAAGATGGCCCTGCCACCCACATGGGACACCCAAGTGAAGCTCCTGGCTTCAGCCTGGTCCAGCCATTATGGCCCTTAGGGGAGTGAAACAGAGGATGGAAGATCTCTCTCTCTCTCTCTCTCTCTCTCTCTCTCTCTCTCTCTCTCTCTTCCCCTTTGTCACTGTACCTTTCAAACAAACAAATCTTAAAAAAAAAAAAAACCTCTCCACCCCTGCAAATTGACTGCTCATCTATAGTCAGTACAACTCCCATCTCCAGTCTCCCAAATCACCGATCTACTTTATACCCTTTTTAGTGTGTCTTTTCTAGCAATTTCACGTAAATGGAATCATTTTACAACTAGTTTCTTTCACTTAGTAGAATGTTGTTGAGATTCACCTGTGTTGCTGGAGATGTCAGTAGTCATTGTTTGTTAATTGATCAGTAGTATTCCATTGTTAGAATGTTTCACATTTCATTTATCTGTGCACCAGTTGAGAATCATTTGGATATTCCAGTTTTGTCTATAATGAATGAGTAACATTTACAATGAGTATACATTTTACAGTATGTATACTGTTCCTCTAAATATAGATATAATAATTTAAAAATAAAATAAAATAGCGTAGGGGGAAAGGGCATGAAGACCTGACCAGGAAGGCAGTGTTCTATTCTCTGTCCACAGTGACAAATCAGGTGCACAGTCATTCACTCCTGTTTGGAAGTATGGATTCCTTTGGGAAGCAGTTAAAAAATATAGATCTTTTTTTCCAGAACAAAATATACCTGCACAGATAGATGGGTAGATGTAATATTTTATTATTACCAGATGTATGAGCATTCAAACATTTCAAAACGATTGGTAAAGTAGTTTGCTCATCTCATCATCACTTCTCTGTCTTCAGAGGAATTACTAATCCTTTTTCAGAAGAGGGGAAACTTAACTGCAGAGAGATTAGGCAACTCACCTGGGACTGTATGAGCAGCTGAAAAGAATACCAGGATCACTGCATGAACCTTAGCCCAGCTACTGAAAATCCCTCCGGGGCTTCTTCTGCTATGTGCCTTAACATACAATATTTAAATTGATTCTTCCCTGCCCTTTGAAATAGATGATAACATCCTCCCTGTTTTATGGTGGTCAAACAAGCCTCAGAGGCCACATGACTTGCTGTGCCAATGTCAAGGTCACACAGTCGAGTGTCTGAACTAGGAATCATCCTGGATCTCAGTACACAAATTTCGATTGCTTGCACCCACATGAGCACAGCACATTGTTTCTCTTGTGTCAGAGATCTCAGGCCCTTAGATAATTATTCCTGTAGGATGCAAAAAGGTGGTTCCATGAGCAAGGAGAGAACATTTTATTAACATGTATCTTGCACACGTTGCCAAATTTCAAGGCAGAGCAAACAGCCACATAAAGAGCAGAACACAAATCGGAAATTAATGAGGATCAGGCTCTGCACTTGAAATTAACCTCTTCTCCCTTGGGCTCATATACCTGTCTAATTTTGCTGTCTGTTACTATGGCTGGACTGTCTATCCTCTGTCCTATTACAGCATGCATCCTAGCAGAAAAAGATGGGCCTTGGGACCACAAGAATTCAGGGTCTAAATTCTGGCCTTGCAAATGGTGGGATCTTAGATTTTTTTTTTCTGGGATTATTTATCCATTCCTAAAAATAGGCATAAAAGGGGCTGGTGCTGTGTCTAGCTTGCATTCAGGTTGGCACCAGGTGGTGTGCATTCTAAGGGTCTGGACAATTTATCACCTCGACAGCATCACTCAGAAGAGTTTCCTGGCCTGAAAAATCCTCTGTGTTCTGCCTGTTTATCCCTCGATGACAGAGGTGACCTTCACGGTACTGGACGCTGTGATCCTCAGTCCTCATAAAGCATCCCTGGCAGCTCCCAGATGCCCATCGCTTCCAAAACTCACAGCAACGTCAGGTCTCTCAGGTGCCAAATACATGTTCTTGAGACACAGCATGAATGTCCCCCTCTCATGAGTCTACTGGGGTCAGTTACTAAAGAATACAGCAGAGTTCGGAAGGTGGGAGGGGCTGCGGGGGCGTGTGCTGAACTTCCTGCAGGGCCAGCTTCACTGCTGTCCCCTGACCAGGGGTTCTGCTTGCAGTAGCTGCAGCCTCTCCTGCAGCTTGACTTTTTCCCTTTTCTTCCACATGACACACAATACTAGACTGTTCTCCCTTACAAGGTAGGCTGAGTTAGAGAGAAAGGTCTTCCTTCCGTTGGTTCACCCCCCAAATGGCCAGGTGCTTCCTCCTGGTCTCCCATGTGGGTGCAGGGCCCAAACACTTGGGTCATCCTCCACTGCCTTCCCGGGCCACAGCAGAGAGCTGGATTGGAAGAGGAGAAACTGGGACAGAATCCGGCGCCCCAACCCGGACTAGAACCTGGAGTGCCGGTGCCACAGGCGGAGGATTAGCCTAGTGAGCCACAGCGCTTGCCAGCTCAATGAATTTTTATAAATACAACATACCATGTGACTGGCACCTGAATCAAGAAAGGGAGCGTTTGCATGGGAGACCAGGAGAAGCACCTGGCTCCTGGCTTCGGATCAGCGCAGCGTGCTGGCCGCAGCGGCCATTGGGGGGTGAACCAACGGAAAAGGAAGACCTTTCTCTCTGTCTCTCTTTCTCACTGTCCACTCTGCCTGTCAAAAAAAAAGGGGGGGGGCATTATCTGCACTCAGAAACTCCCTTGTGCCCTCTTCCAATGCCTGTGTCTTCTTGTTGCTATGTTGATGTCCTCTCCCCACCTCCTCCCAATGCTACTAGTGCCTGCTTTTGAAGTTTACATAAAAATGGAAGCAAGTATGTGTGGCTTCCAGCACTCCACCTCGCAAATCACCCATGAGGCTATGTGTCATCACACTTTACTAAATTTTACAATCCCACAGCATTCCTTTGTGCAAACAGACTACATTTCACTCATCCACTATACTCTTGATAGACATTCGGGCAGCTTAAAAAGCATTGGCTACTTTAAACAGAATTGCTGTGAAAATGCCTGCCCATGTATTTTTTTCCCCCAAAGAAACCTTTTATTTAAGGAATAAAAATTCCGTAAGTACAACTTTAGGAACATAGTGATTCTTCCCATCATACCTGCCCTCCCACCTCTCTTCCTCCTCCCTCTCTCATTCCCAGTCCCATTCTCCATTAAGATTCATTTTCAATTAACCTTATACACAGAAGACCAACTCTATATTAAGTAAAGATTTCAACAATTTGCATACACACACATATACACAAATTGTTTGAGACCAAGTTTCAGAGTTAACTCTCATAATACAACTCACTGAGGACAGAGGTCTGCATGGGAAGTTAGTGCACAGTGACTCCTGTTGCTAATTTAACAATTAACATTCTTATGTATACATCAGTAATCACGCGAGGCTCTTGCCATGAGCTGCCTAGGCTACGGAAGCCTTTTGAATCCACAAACTCTGTCAGTATTTAGACAAGGCATAAACAAAGTAGAGGTTCTCTCCTCCCTTCTTTGATGGCCACTTCTTTCCACTGGTTCTTTCATGTAGAACATTTTTTGCCACAGTGTCTTGGCTTTCCATGCCTGAAATGCTCTCATGGGCTTTTCAGTCAGACCAGGATGCTTTAAGGGCTGATTCTGAGGTTAGAGTGCTACTTAAAGTGATTGTCATTCTATGAGTGTGCTGTGTGGACTGCTTCCCATGTTGGAACATTCTCTCCTTTATAATTCTATCTGTTATTATTACCAGACACTTGATCCTATTTATACGATCACTTTAACACTTAATCCTATCTCTATGTTCACTTTTTTTTCCCCTTTTCGACAGGCAGAATTAGACAGTGAGAGAGAGAGACAGAGAGAAAAGTCTTCCTTCCGTTGGTTCACACCCAAATGGCTGCCATGGACGGTGCATTGCTCTGATCCGAAGCCAGGAGCCAGGCGCTTCCTCCTGGTCTCCTGTGAGGGTGTAGGGCCTAAGCACTTGGGCCATCCTCCACTGCCTTCCTGGGCCATAGCAGAGAGCTGGACTGGAAGAGGAGCAACTGGGACAGAACCCGGTGCCCCAGCTGGGACTATAACCCGGGGTGCTGGCACCACAGGTAGAGGATTAGCCAAGTGAGCCACGGCACCAGCCTCTATGTTCACTTTAAAAACACTTAATATGATCACTTAAACACTTAAGAAGGCATTTTTGCCACCCTGCTTAATGGAATTTGAGGTCCCATCTGTCCATGTATTTTAGCATTCACATTTCAGTTGTAGACACGAGGATACTTCAAAAAAGGTGGTAGAAAAATGAAATTAGAAGTTTAGGTTAGTGAGAAAAAAAATTTTGAACTCCCCACACCATTTTTTTTCATAATCTGCATTTTCCGTGAACTTGTCAAGACCCCTCCTTGGATGTCAGAGAAGGTATGTGGCAAGGTCGTAGGGAATGTTTATGTTTAGCTTCAGTAGCTACTGCCAAACAGTTGTCCAAAGTGGGCTTTGTCCTTGTATCACAATTTTAATCCAAGCAGAATCTGAAGGAATTAAGTGAGAAGAATCACATTAAGAGTACCTTGCCAAATGGATTCATGGAGTGTTTTGCTAACCCCTGTGAAGTGTATGAGCTTTTATAAAACAGTCTCTAAGTGAAAGCTGGACAGTTTAATCCCATCAGGTATCCTTTATGCTCCGGCCTCCACAGCATCCAGAGCAATCTTCAATCCCCCTTTCATCCTGCTCCCTCTGTTGTTAGCGTCCCTTGGATTGATGGAGAGATGTGGGTGCAATGCCGATCACCCCATCTTCCCACAGACTTACAATCAGCCAGCAGTGGGCAGCCTTGGCTGGGTCACTCTGCATGAATGCTTGCCCTGCAGCCTCTGAGGCGGCTTCTAGCCAGGCCCAGGGCCCATGGGAGATAGTGACAAAGAACCAGGTTTAGAAGTGTGAGCACTCCAGCGACCATTAAAAGATTTAATTTTTCCTCTCACCATTGAAATGAGACAGTTCCTTTGTTATCAGTTATTTTTATTGTTAATAACACCCTTCGCATTTGTTCTGTAGTTGAAATGTTAAGAAAATGTGTTTACATATAATTCACCCAACACTTCCTGGGGTACCCTGTTATTCTCATGCCTACATATGGGCTATGAACAAAAGCCTCCAAAATTACAAAATCTGAGGTTTTTTTTTTTTTTTTTTTTTTTGGACAGGCAGAGTGGACAGTGAGAGAGAGAGACAGAGAGAAAGGTCTTCCTTTTCCGTTGGTTCACCCCCTAATGGCCGCTGCGGCTGGCCAGCGTGCCAGCGCACTGCGCTGATCTGAAGCAAGGAGTCAGGTGCCTCCTCCTGGTCTTCCATGAGGGTGCAGGGCCCAAGGACCTGGGCCATCCTCTACTACCTTCTCAGGCCACAGCAGAGAGCTGGCCTGGAAGAGGAGTGACCAGGACAGAATCCAGCGTCCCAAAATCTGAGGTTTTGCTCAAACTTGTTCTGCATAGCCCCCACCCATCCACATCTTGCTACATTTTAGGGCTTATAAGGACTAGAATTTACTTTGGTAGCCTGGACAGCTCTTTTTCCCTTCCATAAATTATTACGAGGGAGCACAGAAGCCGAACACCCAGGCAAGACACAAAGGATCTTCATAGGGGTATCCCTTGGCAAAGGAGAACTCACCTAGAGGGATGAGATTTGGAATCTCAAAAAGGGATCAATTGGTTGTTGTACACCTGTTTCCAAGGCCACCCCAGGGTCTGTATCTGCATTGTCACTATTGATAAAAAGGTGGAGATTTTTTCTTTCCTTTAACATTTGTATTTATTTATGTGAAAGGGAGAAGGAGAGGGAAGGAGAGATCTCTCATTCTCTGGCTTGCTCCCCAATGACTACAACAGCTGGGGCTAGGTGAGGCAGAAGTTATGAGCTGAGAACTTAATCCAGGTCCCCCAACATCTGTAGTAGGGACTTGTCGCTCCCCCTCTTCACGGAGGAATGACACTAAACCCTGCCTAGGTTTCCTATCCGAGTCACAGCACCATTATCCCTCCTAAGCTTCCTATCCGAGTCACGGCACCATTATGTCGCTCCCCCTCTTCGCGGAGGAACGACACAGGACCCTGCGCTATTCTTTTATCTGCTCGGCCCTTCCCGGGTTTGCTGCTGGTTCTTCCCGGGTTGGCTACCGTCCCTTCCACCTCCGTGGAAGGGCGGTTCCCCCTGCCACTTTCCCCACTTCCGCGGGGGAGCGGCACACCGCCAGCCGGCTCTCTCGGGGGCTGCTCAGACGTTCCTCAGGTGTTCTCCTTAGATGTTCCTGGTGCATGTTGTCTCTCTCCTCCTTTATAGTCCTCTTCCACCAATCCGTGCTCTGCTACCCACACGCTGAGTACGCTGCTCTCCTCCAATCAGGAGCAGGTCCTGCTGTTTATTGGTTGAACTGGAGGCAGCTGCGTAGAAGCTGTTTCCTCCTCTCCCAGCACCATATTGTGGGAGAGCAGATGCATAGAATAAGTCTTTTTTTTTTTTTTTTTTTTTGACAGGCAGAGTGGACAGTGAGAGAGAGAGACAGAGAGAGAAAGGTCTTCCTTTTGCCGCTGGTTCACCCTCCAATGGCCGCCGCTGCAGCCGGCGCACCGCGCTGATCCTGGCAGGAGCCAGGAGCCAGGTGCTTTTCCTGGTCTCCCATGGGGTGCAGGGCCCAAGCACCTGGGCCATCCTCCACTGCACTCCCTGGCCATAGCAGAGAGCTGGCCTGGAAGAGGGGCAACCGGGACAGAATCCGGCGCCCCAACCGGGACTAGAACCCGGTGTGCCGGCGCCGCAAGGTGGAGGATTAGCCTATTGAGCCACGGCGCCAGCTAGAATAAGTCTTAATTCGAGTAACAGTCTAGTCCGAGTTGCTCCCCACAGATCCCCCTTTCTTTTTATTTTTTGCATAGAATAAGTCTTAATTCCAGTAACTTAGTCTAGTCCGAGTTGCTCCCCACAGGGACTCAAGTACTTAATCCATCAGCTGGCACTCCCAGGATGTGTATTAATTAGCAGGAACCTGGAATTGGGCCTTGCAACTAAGCACTCCAATATAAGAGGTAGGTGCCTTAACTACTTGCCAAACACCCACCCTAGGTGGAGGTCTGAAAAATCTGCTAGATCAGACCCTGCACTGAACTTTAAGAATGACTGGAATTTGCTGTTTATATCCCACAACCCTATGCTTTATCTGAAGAGATCTCAGTCTACCAAAAGCTGCATGTTCCATAATGTTAAAAAGGTGTAAAATTGGGGTGCAGGGGGGTAAGCCAACACTAGTGTTCCATGTCAGACAGAGTGCTGGTTCAAGTCCTGGCTGCTCTGCTTCTGATCCAGTTTCCTGCTAATGTACCTGGGAAGGCAGTGGAAAATGGCCCAAGTATCTGTGCCCTTGCCACCCCTGTGGGAAACCATGATGGAGTTCCTAGCTCCTAACCTTAGCCTGGTCCAGATCTGTTGCAGCTATCAGGGGGAGTGAATCTGCAGGTGGAAGATCTCTCTTTCTGTGTCTCTTCCTCTCTCTCTGTTACTCTGCCTTTCAAATAAATAAATAAACAAACCTTTTTTTGTTTTTAAGTATAAGAAAATTGGTTCTGGGGATTGGCACTGTGTGGTGTAGCAGGTAAAGCTGCTGCCTGCAGTGCTGGCATCCTATATGGGAGCCGGTTCAGGTTCCGGCTGGTCCACTTCTGATCCAGCTCTCTGCTATGGTCTGGGAAAGCAGCGGAAGATGGCACAAGTCTTTGGGCCCCTGCACCCATGTGAGAGACCCGGAAGAAGCTCCTGGCTCCTGGCTTTGGATTGGCACAGCACCGGCCGTTGTGACCAATTGGGAAGTGAACCAGCGGATGGAATACCACTCTCTCTGTCTGCCTCTCCATCTCTCTTTTTCAAATAAAATAATAAATCTTAAAAAAAAAAAAAAAAAAAAAAAAGAGTGGTCCTGCCTAGCTTGCAAGCTTTCTGTGTAGATAAAAAAAAAAAAAAAACATTAATTATTTATCAGTGTATTTGGAATAGTGTGACACAGGGAGAGAATGAACTAGGTTGCAAAACACCAGACAACTCTTGGCCATTTTCTTTCCAAATGTTTATAAGCCGAGAGGCACTGGTACAGGGTATTTTCAGGATGTTGGATCCAAGAGGGAGCAAGTCCAATGGAAAGTCCCGGTGAATGTCACCGGCGGCTCCTCGGTGAGTGGCAGAGAAGGAACAGCAAGAAATCCATCAGGCTCAGCATGCATCCCAGACCCAGGCCCTTCCGCCCAAGGTCAAAGGTTGCACATTTTTTCCTTTCTCAACACGACAAGATAAATATTTGCCTTCAAGTCCCACACTCTAGAAATCTAACCCCGACTGGATAATTCTCGTCTCTTGTGCAAGGGCAAGAACTTGAGGGTGTTTTTTTTTTAATTACTCATGACCTCATCCCCAGTCTCCTTTCCAACACAACAGTATGCTAGAGTCGGGAATGCACCACAGCAATCCAAGTAGCTCCTCCACGCCAGCTGCTCTCTGAGAGTCACTCATCGATACACAAGCCCCCGGGGCCAAGGGTGCGATTCGCCGCATTTAGTGGGAGGAGAGGGTGGCGGCATCACAGCAGTACTGGAGAACAGGACCCATTCCTTTTATTTAAAATGGTAGGTTTTTAAAAATTAAGGCTATTGAAACTTGGTATGGAGTGTGCAGTGAGTGGGTTATCCCAGTTCGCCCTGATAGTTGGATTAGACTCCAGCTTGTCAACTGCTTTTTTTTTTTTTCATGGAGTTGCTGGCTAAAGTGCATTCCAGTTCTGTGATATCTCTCCTTCCCCTTCCCCCAGGAATCATAAATGCTTTCCCATCCCACCCTACTCTTTTTCCCTTTCTCAGTATTTCTATTCTAAAGTAAATATTTTTTTAAAAAGTTTTTATTTATTTAAAGAGGCAAAGGGCCAGGGAGGGACAGAGACGGGGGTGGGGAGGGCAATGCACTCTCCTCCCCTGGTTCATGCCCCCAAATGCCCACAGTGGCAGAAGGGCTGCCGCCGGGAGCCGGGAACTCAATCCATCTGGTTGGCAGGAACCCTATCATTTGGGCCAACCCTGTTGCCTCCCAGGAAGGCATTAGCAGGAAGCTGGAATCAGACACAGGAGCCAAGGTTTGAACCTGGGTACTCCAACATGGGATGCAGGCACCCTCAGCACCACCTTAGCCACCGGGGTAAATGCCCATCCCTAAGGCAAATCTTGCAAGACTGCATGGCAGGTGGCCAGGACACAGAGCTCTGCACACAGCTAGGGACTGGCTGAGGGGTCTTGGGTGACCCCTTACAAGTTATATCCACTGAAACCACCTCTGAATTATCGAGAAGGCTTTGTGGCTGGCTCGGCTCTGGGCTGCCTACAGTACGCTATCAGACTAAAAATATTTTTTCTTCCCCAGGGTTAGAGGAGCCTTCAGGGTGGGAACCAGAACTGCAGCAGTCACAAAAACACAGCTTGCTTTGGAAAACATCCTCGTCTGATTTCCTCTCCCATTGTGGCTGGACCTCATCCCCTTCGACAAACAACTACGCCTCCCAGCCAGGAATCCACGGATTCCACAGTTTCCTTGGGAGCGACGGGGAGGGGGCGCCTAGCAGACCTGGAGCACTGGCTCCAATGGTCCAAGGAAGAAAAAACAGTGTAAAAAAGATTCTAAAGTGAAGGGGAGATAGATGAAAGAATTCGAGACCCCTGGGGTTCACGATGCCCCGAATGAGAGTATACCTAAGGCAGAGTTCCTATCTTTGGATGACAACCAGAGCATTTCTGTATCCTGCAAAGAGAGGCACAGAGCATTCGCATTCCAGACGGCTACGTGCTAGGCGGGAGCGCACCCATCCCCGGGTCCTGTGGATTCCTCTGGAAGGGCAGGTCTGAAGCCAGGATAAGCAGGGATGCTGGGGAGGTGGGTGTCCCGCTGGCTGCACCTGCCACACCAGGCACCGCTCACAATCAGGGGTCATGGAGGGACCTGACACAGGGTAACCAATGACCTTGCCACGGCTGGACACTGGGACGCTGATGACAGCTCTTGGATCAGTGATTTCATGAATTCTGGGTTTCATCTTGGACAGCCTCCCAGCAACCTGCAAAGTGCTAGGTTGTTAACGAGGGCCAATGTGAGGTCTGCTTCATGTCTTAGGGCAGCAGGTGCACCTGCGCTTGGAGGCAAAGGTGTCCGGGTCCTATTAGCCAAGTCCGCTGAGCTTAGAGCCTGCCAGTTCCTCTGCTCATGGAAAGCTGCCCACCTATTTGGACGGAGAAGCCGCTTGGCAGAGACATGCAGGGGGTGGCTCTTGGGCCACCCATCCTGTCCCACTGCTCAGCACCCTGCACTCAGATACCCTTTATCATGCTGCAAGGACATTTCAACACCGAGCTTTGCTGTGCTGTGTGCTGTGGTGAAATGTCCTCTGTCCTGGAGTGGGACAAACCAATCACACAGTTCATCTATGAACGAAAGGCCTGCCCAGTTCCAGAGCCCAAGGCTGGAGTCTAAAATTATTTGCTCCTATAAAATAATAAAAATTTGATAGAAGTCATGAACTGATACCTAACCATTATTAAAACAAATGAGAATAAAATGGGAACACTTTTATTGGCACAGTAAACTGAATAAACTTCATAAAGGAGACACTGAGTCACAGTAACAGTCACCACACTGCGATTCAACATCGTCCCTGAGCCACAAACTCTTACTTGATTGAAAATTCCAAAACAGGGGCCGGCGCGTGGCTCACTTGGCTAATCCTCTGCCTGTGGCGCTGGCATCCCATGTGGGTGCTGGGTTCTGGTCCCGGTTGCTCCTCTTCCAGGCCAGCTCTCTGCTGTGGCCCGGGAAGGCAGTGGAGGATGGCCCAAGTGCTTGGGCCCTGCACCCGCATAGGAGACCAGGAGGAAGTACCTGGCTCCTGGCTTCGGATTGGTGTAGCTCCAGCTGTGGCAGCCATTTTGGGGGTGAACCAACAGAAGGAAGACCTTTCTCTCTGTCTCTCTCACTGTCTAACTCTATCTGTTAAAAAAAAAAAAAAAAAAACTTAAAAAAAATTAAAAAAAGAAAATTCCAACACAGATGACAATAGTGACAGTCAGTGTTGGTGCCATGCTTTCAGTACATAAAATCCTTTCCCACAGTCTCTCCTATGTGTAGACTCATACCAGTTCAAAGGGATCAGAACGCCAAGTCCCTTTACTATGCCCATTGTACAGATGAGTAAAGCAAGGCTCATAGAATTGTCTTCAATGATGTAACAAGAATAAATCCCTATGGGGCGTGCTCAGAGCACCTCAAGGGAACAAGAGGAAAAGGTAGCTAGAAGCCCACATCACGCAGATGTAACAGCCATGGTCAGCAAGGAGGGCAGACTGTTCGCTACATTGTAAAGCTTTGGTGAGAAGCAGTACAGCAAGGGCAACTCTGAGAAGGACTCAGAATAGAAGCAAGGGCGGGGCAGGTGTTTGGCCTATCGGTTGAGGCCCACGCATTCCAGAGCGGAGTGCCTGGGTTCGATACACGGCTGCCTCCTGATTCCAGCCTCTTGCTAATGCAGACCCTGGGAGGCAGGAGTGAAGGCTCCAGAGAATTGGGGGAGACCTGGATTGAGGTCTAGGCTCCTGGTTTTGACCCCAGCCCAACCCAGCTCCTCCAGTTACTTGGGGAATGAGCCAATAAATGAGAACTCTGTCCATATATCTCGGTCAAATCATTTAAGATAAGAAAAAAAAAAAAAAAAAGAAAAGAACGGAGCAAGGGTGACACGCTCACAGACACCACGGTTCTGGACACTGCTCTCTGTGGCTACTCATCCTGAGCAGTGAGGGTTCAGCCTGCACCTGCTGAAGTGACAGAGCAGCTCTGTGCTCTGGCCCCCCCTGTCAGTCTCCAACTACCGCCTCCTCTGCAGCGCTCTGCTCCATTGTCTCCACTCTGGTCCCAGGCTCGCACCGGCCAGAGCCAGCCGCAGATGCACACACTTGCACCACAAGTGATGACCTCTGTCTCCCGCCCACCTCCCAAAGACACACCACCTGAACGGCAGGTCGCTTTTGACCACAGAGCGTGCACATCACAATACTCTGTAAATAAAATGACTTTCACGTCTTCCCACTGCCTGCTGAAAAGTCAAGCTTCCTAATCCTGGCATCCGACATCCTCCGCAATCTGCTCTCCATCTGCCTGTCCGCTTCGTTGCCTGCGAGGTACAACGCCGCCCATGTGCAGGACAGGTGGGCCCTGCCCTGGCCTCCTGCCTGTCAGTGTGTTTGAGTTCTGCTGTGCCCTGAACCTGCTGAGAGAGGGGACTCTCACACTCCGGGTTGCATCAGAATCGACAAGGCAGCTGTCTCCACGTTAGAGAGACAGGAGTCAGAGGAGGTCCCAGGAAGGGCTGGGGCACCAGCGTTTGTAAGAAGCTCCCCAAGTGGCTGATTCCAAGGTGCAGCCCAGGTTGGAAGCTTCTAGACTGGAATAAGCCTTCTCCACTCCCCCAGATTTAGTTATTCCTTTTAATTTGCATTTATTTCTTGACCTGAGTGTATACTTTTAATACATTTATACCAAATGCATGCCATTTATATAATGCAATAAATTACGTTGCAATTGCTGGTTACTTACTTGATGACTTCCATTAACTTAAGTTCTATTAAGGCAGGGGTGGTGTCTTTTAAAATTGTGTAACTATAATTATGCAATCAGCTAGCACAGCATAAATGTGAATCATTAAATTCTTATTAAAAGAATGAGCTACATATATAAAACTAATAAACCAAAAATATTTACATATATAGCTGAGAAACATTCAAATGCCTCAAGAGGAAGTGGCAGAGCAATTTTTTAAGCGCAAACTACATTGTTGAATCCACGTTGGGCTATTATTCTATTCTAAGCTACATTTTCCTGTTGAAAATTCTTTTCATATCCCTCTCACCTGTCTAGAATAGTCCCATTTCCTGTAATTTTGCTTCCAGTGCATTTCTTGGCAAAAAGGCATTCAAATTCTTCTGTACGTGGCAAACAGGTCCCCTGTAGAGAATACTCCCCACCGTGGGCAGAAAGACCAGCAGCCCTCCATAGTCCCCGGTGTTCTCCAGCAGCTGCTTGGAGCATCATAGAGTTTAAAAAAAGCTCCCTGTCCTGTTGGACCCAGCAGGTGGCCCTCTGCCAGTCTCTCAAACCTGAATGCAGTGGCACCTCTCTCTTATCAACAACCAACCTCAGGTGGACAGATGCTCTCTCAGCATCTTCCTGGAGCCGACAGGACTGGTCAGTCCCCAAGCGCAACGAGTCAACTTCCTTCTGTCCAATTAGGACAGGCCAGCTGCTACTACTTCCTTGCTGCAGGCCAGCCGGGCTGAGTACAAGATGAGTCAGGTGAACCTTCCCCAGGGGGAAGCTACTTATTCCAAAAGTAATGAGTCTATTAGAGGCAGGAGCCTGAACAACACGATCCTCTGGTGCATAAAGAAGCCAGAACGAGCGATCTGGGGGAAAGAATGCACATGACAATTCAACGCGCCGGATGCACATTGAGCGCCTAGTGTATACCTGTGACACCCTGCATTCTCCCAGGACTAGAGGCCTGCCCACGTGGAAGCCGGAAGTCCTCAGCAGAAGCCTTAGTCATCCTAGTAGTGCTGATATAAGGGGTGCAATGAGCATTTGTTGAATGAAAGGCCGCGTCCTCGGACGGGGAGGAGGGCCTGTGGCCGGCCGTGACCAAGGGGTCGTGGGCGACTTCACGGAACACGGCAGTTGTGAGCTGAGATTCGAAAGATGGCAGATTTAACTGTTACTACTAAATACAACAAGACTTCAGAACGTTTTCTGTTATTCACACTAAAGGCAAAAAGACATCTACCCGAGTTGCTCCAGCCACTCTCCTCTTCCCGGCAAACAAAACCAACCCCAGAAAACCTAAACCTTGGAGGAATGGCCCACACACTTCCTCACCTACAGTGGCTTCTCCCTGACAGTTCCAGGTACAGGATCAGCTGAAAGCTCACTCTATGCACCGTCTACTTAACCGCTTCTTCTCCACTGCAGAAATGAAGCTGTCTTAGGAGAAAAATGTGTTGCCAACGTCCCCAACACAGGTAATAATGGCTCAGAACAGGAGGAAATTAGCCTCATTTCACCAACAGCCAGGATTCTACCACCTCTTAAATCAAGCAAAAATTATTATCAGAGAAAACAGAAAAAGACCCACTGGCAGGCGACATTCGGCAGCGATGATTTCACACGCGATTTATCTTGAGCTGGTTTGTTGCACATCACAGCAAGTTCATTAAGGCCTCGTGCTTCAGCTCCCCTTTATCATCTACAGCAAAAGGCCAACTACGAAAGCCCAGCTCAGTCTGCACGCTGGCGCACGCAGGCTGACCTGAGTGCAGAACCCCTCCCCGATTCCGGTGACTGGTAAGAGCAAAGAGCATCCCTCATCAAACAAGAAGGAAAGAAATCGCAAGATGAGGTCTTAGTACTTCCTGTCTAGCCCAGGGCTAGAAGATATAAACAATCGATTTTTCCATTAAAGGTGATGAGCCCAATACTACCAAGAAACAGATTCTTTGTCAGAGAGAGAGCAAAGATTTGGGCCCTGGTAGATTCTAGGTAGCTACTGAGATTGTGCCAAGTCGGGGTCATGTTTGCGCATTTCCCATCAGAGAACTCCTGCAAATGCCGTCACAAGGCTGAAAGTTCTGGCACGAAGCCACCACTCCGTGACTGCACCCAAGGAACAACTCTCTGGTCTTCAGGCTCCGTCAACACCTCTTTCCTGGGTCCTTCCTTGTCTCGCGTAGACTCACAGTAAAGTTATTCTCAGATATCAGCTCAAAGCAAACTTAATCGAGAAGTGAGCATTGTGAATTCCGGGCTGCTTGGGTCATTTCTGTTGCCATTCCCCTGACTTATTGTTGATAGTTGAAACCAGAACGGGGCCCTTTCTCACAATGAGTCTGTGAAGACACACACACACTGAGGCATTCAAAGTACAGGAAACGGGCTACCCACAGGCTGGTTAGCAGAGCTTAAGGCTGATTCTACCCTAGCAGGATCCTGGCTGGAAGTCTAAAAGCTCGAATGCAAATGCGCTTTCTTCCAGGGAAATAAAAAACCTAATCAAACTTCGGAGCACATCTTCCAGCACCTGACGTGAACCCAGCTTAACGTAGCAGAGCATGGGGAACAAGGCACCCACGCACACCGTTGCATTAAAGGCAAGTGAAGCCTGAGGTCCTTTAAAAGCAACACGTGACTGCAAGGCAGAATGGATCAGTTCCAGCAAGCTCACAATTCCCCAGGGGCCGCGTCAAGGCTGCTGCACTTTATGAAGGAGCCCCATCTCCCCCCAGCTCAGATGGGAAGCTGTCACTCTCTCCTGTGTCCCTCCCCCTAGCCACAGTGAATGGTCCAGGGCTGAGCAGGTGATGTTTGGGTGGAATCTTCCCCAGGACTTCTTGCTGTGAGCTTGGAAGTGGAAGAGCCCGCTCCACGGCCAGGGAGAAGCCCTGAGCCACTGCAGTCTTGCCTCTTTGATGCTCAGAGAGTGAGTCTGTGAGTGTGAGTGACACACAGAGATAAGTGGGCAGAGCTGAGAGCGTGCTGATGGCATCTGAGGCCCTGTCCCTTCCGGCAGCGTTGCTATGGGTTGCTTTGTCCCCCAAGAAGATAAGCTGCAGTCCTAACCCCAGCTCCTCAGCCCATGACTTTTTGGCAATGCGATGGTGGCAGGTGTGATGAGACAGGATGAGCTCACCCTGGAGCAGGTTGGGGCATTCGTCCAACGTGTCTGGCGTCCTTGTAAGAATTCAAGAGGGAGGGAGACGGATGAGAAGAGAAGGCCCAGAGAAAACAGAGCAGAGGCCGGGCTATATTGTCACAAGCCGAGCAACACCCGGGGCTACCCAGGGTTGGCGGAGACGAGGAGGGATCCTCCTCTCCAAGGCCCTGCTGACAACCAGACAGACCATGGGAAAAGACATCTCTCTTGTTGTAAGCCACTCAGTGAGGTGCTTTATTTCACCAGCCCCAAGAAACTCATACAGCTGGCTTGGGGAGTTTCTGCCACTTGTGACCAAAGACATTGCCTAAGAGTCTGAAGTCAGCAGTCAGCATTCCTCAATTTTGAAAATTAAAAAACTCTTGCATCTTGGCCGGCGCCGTGGCTCAATAGGCTAATCCTCCGCCTTGCGGCGCTGGCACACGGGTTCTAGTCCCGGTTGGGGCGGCGCCGGATTCTGTCCCGGTTGCCCCTCTTCCAGGCCAGCTCTCTGCTGTGGCCAGGGAGTGCAGTGGGGGATGGCCCAAGTCCTTAGGCCCTGCACCCCGTGGGAGACCAGGAGAAGCACCTGGCTCCTGCCATCGGATCAGCGGCCGGCGCACTGCGGCCATTGGAGGGTGAACCAACGGCAAAAGAAAGACCTTTCTCTCTGTCTCTCTCTCTCACTGTCCACTCTGCCTGTTTAAAACAAAAAACAAACAAACAAAAAACTCTTGCATCTAAGTACCTTATAAAACACAAGTAACAGCTGTTTCTTCAAAGTACTTATTTTTATTTTTGGAAGGCAGAGACAGAAGAGGGAGAGGGAGAAGCAATGTTCCATCTGTTGGTTCTCTCCTCAACACCTACAATTGCTGGGGCTAGGCCAGGCAGAAGCCAGGGACAGCCAACTCAACCTGGGTCTCCCCCGTGCGTGGCAGGGACCTAACTACTGGGCCAGCACCTGCCCCCTCCCGGGCTGCACATGAGCAGGAAGCAGAAGATGCGGCCAACCTAAGTGGCATCTTGAGCAACTGTGCCAACACCCTCTCCCTCCCAAGCAAACTTAACAACAAGTCACATACAGCTGCGATCCTTTATTAGCACACAAATAAGCTTTCCCCTGAGAAATTAGACAAATGGATGGTGTTGGTTATTTGAGCCCCACACTGGATTCAGCCAAACTTGGACATTCTTTGAACCTCCATCACTCATGCTGGTTAATTCTTGGGGGATGCCACCATTCAGCTGGCAAGAACTGAACTAGAAACTCCCAGGATTACCAGAGAGTTTTTCTTCCTTCTGCTTCCCTAACATGAAAGTGTCAGATATGCAAACACCCTCCTCATTAGTCTCTTAGTTTGCAGAAAATTCCTAGAAGCCTTGAAGTTCTGGCTGATCTCAGACTTGCAAATGACAAGCAGCAGATGCCATTCCCAGGGCTTCCTTTTGCCTCAAAGAGCTGCTTTTTAGGACAAGAATCAGGCTTCTGCCCCTTTCCATATCCTAAGCAGAACAGGAACACCTGACAGGAAAGGGCGTGTCCTGGTCCCCAAAGACACGCCTACCCTTCTTTGCAAGGATCTTGACAAGCAGTTGTTCTGGATTGGGGGGGGGGGGGGCTGAACCCAGAGGCAAAGCCTTAGAAGAGGAAACAGACCCAGAGTTCCAGAGGGGAGGATGCACCACCACAGGATGGAGGCAGAGACTGGAGCGGAGTGATTCCAAGCCATGGAATGACAGGTGGTGGCAATGGCCAGGAGCTAGGGGGAGGCACAGACAGCTTCTCCTGCTGAGCCTCTGGGGAAGCTCACCCTGACCACACCCTGATCTCCAAATTCCAGCTCCAGGACTGCTAAAAGATGTTTATGAAATTACAAGCCCAAAAGTTCACGGTAGCTTCTTACAACTGTCCTGGAACAGCCACTGACGTCATCACTGACTGCAGAGACTGTCAAGGGTGGGCCAGGCTGAAGTCAGGAGGCAGGAACTCCACCCCGGTCTCCCACCTGAATGGAGGGGCTTAAGCACTTTGACCATCATCTGCTCTTCTCCTAGGTGCATTAGCAGGAAGCTGAGTTGGAAGGGGAGCAACTGGAATCTGAACTGGCAATCTGATACAGGATGTCTGTGTCCCAAGAGGCAGTTAACCCACTGAGTCACAATGCTGGCTCCCCTAAACTTCATATTTGTAAACACTTCTCTACATAACAGGAAACTCAACAATAGCCACCCACGGGGAATGACACTTTATAGTCTATGGAGAGGGGCCAGTGCTGTGGCATAGCGGGTAAGGCTGCCGCCTGCAGTGCTGGCATCCCATATGGGTACCAGCTGAAGACCCAGCTGCTCCACTTCTGATCCAGCTTTCTGCTATGGCCTGAGAAAGCAAAAGAAGATAGCCCAAGACCTTGGGCCCCTGCACCCATGTGGGAGACCTGGAGGAGGTTCCTGGCTCCTGGCTTCGGATCGGCACAGCTCTGGCCATTGCGACTAACTGGGGAGTGAACCAGCGGATGGAAGACCTCTCTTTCTGCAACTCTGACTTTCAAATAAATAAATAAATCTTAAAAATATTGCAAATCACAAGGCATATTTTTTAGCACATATATCTAAGGCCATCACAGCACTGGAAAAGTTGTGCCTCGCTCCAAGGGTAGTTAAAGGGTTAAGTGGTTCACGTCCTTTATGATGGACAGAGGAGTCAACTGACGCAGCAGGGTTCACCCACAGATTTCTCATACGTGCCAGACAGAAGAGTGCTTTGCACAGGTCCTGCCCCTAGTGCTCGAGGGCCTTGTGGTTTTTGACATCCATGTGGACCCCACCCTCCCGCTTCTCACACCTCCCACCCAGCGAAAAGAGAACCAGTTGGGTTAGTCCCAAAACTGGCTGAAGCTGGGTTACAGGCCAAGATGGCTTTGAGAGATCAGCCCTACAAAGCATCAGCCTTGGCCCCGGCAGTCATGGGCATCAGGACTGCCAGGTGCTGGAAGATCCAAGCTGTGGGACAGTGAGGGCCCTGTGCTCTCCAGGCCAGCACACGGCGCTGAGCTCCTGCCTGAAGAGCCACACCTTGGAGGCACCCCTGAGACGCAGAGGCCTCCGGGCAGGTGCCCAGCAAACAGTTCCCATCTCGACTCTAGAAAGAGGGGACTTGTAACCACCTTAGAATGGGCCCTGTGGGGTCAGAGCTCCAGGCCAACTTAGAGAGCTACCTCTGTGTGTTTTGATGACTTCGATCCTGGCTGACTCCCCCAGCAAAGGCACATCCGGGGCCAACCAAATCCCAAAGACTGGTGTCTGGGGTGGGGTGTGGGGGTGGGCTGATGTGCACACCAGTGACCACAACAGGACAAGATGGTTGGCGTAATATCCATAGTAAGCTGAGTATGGGGGAGGAAACTGTGCAAAGACTACACGTTGATATCTACAGCTGCTGTTTTGTTCTTACTGCCTTAGTACTTTTTAGACCTATTGCATTAAAGTCCTTTTAGCAACTCCATGGGCCCAGATCATTCTCAACATTCTCATCTTGGGGATACAGGGAGATTTCACAGAAGAGAAGTCCTAAATTGACCTTAAAGGAGAGTAGGACTTTACTACACAGTCAGCAATTCTCTCCCATCTATCTAAAAACACATCTGTCCATCCACCATCTATCTACCCATCCAATCTATCTATCCATTCATCTCTGTACACATCTACCTATCCACCCATCTATCTATCCATCTATCCACCTGTGTGCCCACCTCACCATCCACCCATCTATTCATCTACTCATCTATCCATCCACTCATCCATACACCCATCTATCCACCCACAAACTCACCTGTCCATCCACTCACTTATCCATACACCTGTCTATCCATCCACCCATCAATCCATCTGCTTACTTACTTATCCATGTATCTACCCATCTATCCATCTACTCACTTATTCATCCACCTGTCTATCCCATCCATCCATCCATCCATCCATCCATCCATCCATCTGTATGTTTTAGCTGTTGAGGATATGGTAGCACCGGCCACAAGCTTACTTTCCTGATGGACAGCAGACATATATGCAGATCCATAAGAATTTCAGAGAGCGGGAAAAAGGTGCCATGAAGAAAACAGAATGGGAGTTGGGAAAGAGAAGGTGGCCTGGAAGTTGGGTAGACGGGAGCAACTTCAGCTAAGTGACCAAGGGAGGCCTTCCCAAGGAGCACCGGGAAGGATGTTTCAGGGAGGGGGAACAGGAAGGCAAAGACCTGAGTCGGAGAGAGGAGCAGCTGAAGCGACAGAAGGAAGGGCGGCCAGGCTGGTATAAATGAGGAAGAGGGAGAGAGAGAGAGAGAGGGAGCGGGAGAGGGAGCGGGAGCGGGAGAGGGATTTCAGCGCGGGAACTCCATCCCAGGGCTGTGTAAGCCGAGATAAGACATTTCAATAGGTTTTTATGGTTCCAGGGTTGAAAGGCAAAACAAAACCCCAGTCAAGCACACTTTTTTTCATCCGCTTTAAAACTCTTTACAAAACACAAAGGAAACCTGGAAATCTACACCCCTGCCTGCCTTATGCCCTAAACTTTGTTATGTAAGAACCAACATCTTTTAATCTGTTGCCAGGCCAGATACACTTGGCATCCTAAACAAGCTGCCAAAACAAAGCCAAGAGCTGGGCTTAACCTCTGCTGGAGGATGTTCCAAACTCTGCAAAACACATTTCTCTATCTTTTCAAGTGTGTTTATTTGGACAAGGCTCACGGATATAAGCACGGATGCAGGGAGCCGGCTGCATAGATCCCAGACAATCTAACAAAATTATTATTTAGCAGTAGGGAAAGATAAAAGCAGTCTTAAGTGTCAGCAAGTATTTCTGCTTCATCTACTGTTTATAAGCATAAGACAGCCTCTGTGTGAGCCGGCAATGCTGAGGAAGACACAAGCACATATTTGTAAAAACAAACAAACAAACAAAAAAAAAACAAAACAAAAACCCCTCTGGGCTTGGCAAACAACGGGTGGTGGGGGGCTGGATCCTCTTTTATTAGAGGCCTCCTTCCCAAAGCCACAGTTGAAATCTCCACAGTTTAAGGTACGGTAGGACTGACATGATGGTGAGCAGGGCTCTGCTTAGAGAAGTGGAGCTGGGCTCAGTTTGTGAACTGCAGAGGGAAACCGAGATGACCTTCAAGTCCTTGATCTCCCACTGCAGCACCTTTACAACCTGCACAGCCCAGGAAAGTTCCGGGGTCAAGTCCAGCGTTCTGATGTCAAGTCATCCACTACCTTTGCACACCCCATGTCCTAATACCTGTTCAGAAAATGTGGCCCTTTATATGTACCTGTTTTATCATTATCTTTTTTTTTTTTTTTTTTGCAGGCAGAGTGGACAGCGAGAGAGAGCGAGAGACAGAAAAGTCTTCCTTTGCCGTTGGTTCACCCTTCAATGGCCGCTGTGGCCGGTGCGCTGCGGCCAGCGTACCGCACTGATCCGAAGCCAGGAGCCAGGTACTTATCCTGGTCTCCCAAGCAGGCACAGGGCCCAAGCACTTGGGCCATCCTCCACTGCCTTCCCGGGCCACAGCAGAGAGCTGGCCTGGAAGAGGGGCAACAGGGACAGAATCCGGCGCCCCGACCGGGACTAGAACCTGGTGTGCCGGTGCCGCAGGCGGAGGATTAGCCTAGTGAGTCCCAGCGTCGGCCATTATCTTTATTTCTGAGGCACACACTACAGAGAGAGAAAGAGAACAGAGACAGATCACTTCTATCTACTGGTTCATTCCCCAGATGGCCACAATGACTGGGGCTGGGCTAGGCGCAAGTGGTTGGTACCAGTGTCTCTCACATGGAATCAGGGAACCCAAGCACGTGAGCCCTCGCCCGCTGCCCCCCAGGGAGTGCGTTTCCTGGAAGCTAGAGCCAGCAGTGGAGCTGGGACTCAAACCCAGGCGCACTAAGGGACGCAGGCCTCTTAACCTCCAGGCCATTCACCTACCCCCAGGTCTAATCCTCCGCTAGTACAGTACTCTCTGTTTTACTGAGTCCAGGAGGCGGCACTAACATGCTAGCAGCAATTGAACTTCTAGACCTCATGATGAAAGATTCATAATGCTTCCTCCTCTTTGCTTCCCAAGTCCACAACCCACAGGGCTGCATCCTTAGAAGATTCCTCTGGCAGCCTCCCGAACATTAAAACCAGCTCACAGGAGGACTCGACAATACACAGGACAGGCTGTGGGCTGCAGCTGGGGGGCCCAGAACACGGTATCCCAGCGTGTGGCTCTGTGGCCGGTGACGCAGACCCAAAGGAGATGGGAACGCCTCGGAGCAAAGGCTCTCCGATCTTCACCTGCTCTCCTTCTCTCTTCCCAAGTGAATTACAGGAACCAGAACTCCTCCTCCCCGAAGCAAGCCATTCGACCTAAAATTCTACTCTCATCTCCCCTCTGCCTTTCTGCGTGGGAAGCCGACATGAAGGAATCCTCTGACCCGCCCTGTATGACCGGAGGTCCCGGACCCGTGTTCCAGAGCGGCCCTGCCCCAAACTCCGAAGGGAGGAGGCCAAGAAGAGTCTGGACAAACAGGCCTTGCTGTGTGTGCCCCCTCCCGGCCCTGCCCAGTCTACTCCTGTTAGAGTACATCCTTTGTCCAATCACATTTCTCCACGGTTGTCCATTCTCCATCAAACCTAAGTATAAAAGGTTTTCTCTGGGTCTTCTCTTCTGAGGGCTCCTGTTGAACTGAATGGTATGTTTTTCTTGTGTTAATCTCTATCTTTTGCTATTAGGTGTGTCCGCCCTGACCCTGTGGGTGAGGAAAGATAGCACACCTTTCTACACCCACACAGACGTGTGGGCTCCTAGCAGCCCAAGCTCCTGGGTGGTCTCTCCAAGGGGAAATCACTGACATTGGTGTTGTTCATTGTCTACTGAGCAAGCAGGATGTGCAGGCACTGTGCTACCTCCTGGGGGCAGAGGGACCTAAAATACCAAGGTCCCTGTACTCATGGGTCTTCAGTCTAGTCAATGAGGGGGTGAATGTCAAGAACGAGGAAATGCAACTGTTGCATGATGCACAGTACCTCTGGGTGGAGATAAATGGAAGATTTGCTTTGCAATCAAAAGCAGAAACCACAACTTTGATAACACCATGGGCCAGCCCAATCCTATCACCAAGACTGGACTCCAATGAGTCAAGGCGTTGCTCCATATGTTGAGCCAATGCCAAATGCAGCCCCCTGCCACAGCTGGGTTGGAAGCAGGAATTTACAGATGGGTGTGTCTCATCCTGATTGAGTGACAGCTCCTGGAAGCCTGGGTCTCAGTGCAATCTACGGGCCACGTTCTTGAGAAACACCACAAAAGAGACTTATACAACTTTTTGTTTGGAGAGATAACCATTTTATGAGACTATGAATGTAAACATATGAATTTCCCATCTATTACTCAAACATGGATCCACCAAATAAAGTGAAGTGGAATTAGGCAAGACTGCTGTTTCAGATGTTTTATATCAGTATTTGTTTGCTATGTTTCACTTTCTAATCTGTCTTTGAGAGCAAACAAGCAGTCGCATATGCTAAATTCCAGTCATTGATTTAATTGTTACCTATAAATTGGGAAAAATACTGTGAGGACTCTAGCTCACTGACAAACATCAAGGCCCAAATCCTAGAACACGAGAGCAGTTTGAGACCCACTGGACAGAGGGGGAAAGGAAAAATGAGATAGAGAGGCATTTGCAGATTCCAGAAGAAAAACACCAAACAGGCGTGCCCAGATTTACTTAAAGCCCACATAGCAAAAAGCAAAAGAAAACAAAACTATATTTGCAGAATAGATAAATTGTGAGTAATTATTTGCTTTATGAAGTGGGTCATCAAATGAGTTTCTGTTACCTATCTAGTATATTTCCAAGGTACACTAAAGGTGGGATTCAATTTAGAGAAGTTTGACTTCTATACAGTCATAGCACTGCATAAAACAAGACTCATAAGGGCCCAAGAGTTGCAGGAGTCTATTCAGAAACAGTCCTTGAACCTGCATCTACCCCCACGATGTGACTCCAAACAAATCTCAAAAGTGGTTTCTCTGTGGCAGTGGCTCCCAACCGAGGGTGATTCTGCTTCCTTGTGGGAACACTGGCCATGTCTGCAGACATTTTGGGGAGGGGGTGGGTGGTCATCTAGCAGGGTGGAGGCCAAGGATGCAGCTAAAAATCCTAGGTGACCCCCCCCCCCCCCGCCACCCAATAATTACTCCACCCCAAAACTCAGCTGAGGCACAGAAACCCTCATCCACAGGAGACAAAGTCGTGGCCGCCCCCCCTGTAGAAAGCACTGAGTGGTCTGGCTTCCCAGATGAGCCACTGTTTAGGGAGAAGTCTGCAGGCCTCCGTTGTCCTCCTAGAACATTCTCTGAGCCTGTGTGCGAGGGTTAAGCTCACTGACACATGAACACGCCTAAGCAACCCACTTGAAAGCATTTGGTTCGAACTTTTCATTCAAAGCGCTGAACGGGAGGCTTGGCGAGGCCTCGCTGGGTCTTAGAAAGCCTGCTCAAAAGTAATTCACACCAATGAGCAGCGGCACATTCTCCTACTCAGTAAGTACATCGTGACTCGACAAGCCTCTTTGATCCACCACAGAATGGCAACAATTATATTTTAATTGGTGATTTTTTTACCGACTTGTCAGAACCTGTTGGGATAATCTAAATAACTTCACATCCTCTTAACATTCCTCATGGACTCTCCTAGGAGGAAATGGGCTCAATTTTCTCTGAAATCTCCAATCCCAGGGAAGTGCGGGTAGCTGCTCCACTGACCACATTCTGGCTGGGTTTTGGCCAAACCCACTTCTTATTTTTCTCCATCCCCAAATCTGTTTCTTCCACAATTCATTTTCTTGCCTCATTTATTATCACTGCTAGCACAGGGTACTTCTAAAAAAAAAAAAAAGTTTTACAGCACAGTGCGAGGAATAATGAGGTTTTCAGGACAACTAGTTTCATTACAAAGGCCAGACTACATTTCTTTCACTGCATGCCCAGAAGTGGGGAGAGAGGCCACAATCAAGTTCTTTGAACTTTGGAGCTGCAACAAATTTGAATAAAACTTAAACATCTTGCTTCCTCATTTTCATTCATACGGAACTCCTTAAGGAAAAAAAAAAAAAAAACATGAAGCAAAATTCCTACATTTACTGTGCCAGAAACTTGACTCAATCCCCAGTGCCCCTTCCACTATCATGTAAATTCCAAAGAACTCTGCAAACCACAGTCAAAACAAAACAAACCTAAGGCCTGGAAACTGCACTCTCAGCCTTAGGGGGACACAGCCTTTGTTGAAAAGGTCCACGCACCGTGCCCCTCAGTGAAATAACAGCTATGCTGCTCGCAAGTGTATTAACGAAAAAACAAAAACAAACCGCAGAACTCCATCGTTCACTGTCTATCATCAGAAAGAAACAGAAGGTTTCAGTAAAAGGCATTTCTGGGCAATGCAAGTGGCCCCTGCCGCCAGTGTCCAGCCCACCACATCTGCAGGACCCAAGTGACCCAGAAATGTCCCATCTGCCTGGCCAGGCAGAGGGCTCCCTGTGCAATGCCCGCTTTACCTTCGGCCAGGGCTCCTTTGCTTCTAGCTCTGTTCCTTGGCTTGGGCGGAGCAGAGAACTCCTCTGCGCTTCAAACTCAGAAGACGCTCGCTCGCTTTGCAAGCGCCAGACCCCAGCCCGGCAGACGGCGGCTCCTTCCCGCCTCGGTTACATCCCAGGCTTCTTTCTGAAGCCAGGCGAAGGCAGCCTGCAGGTCTCCCGAGAGCGCCCCCGGAAACAGGAGCTGTGCGCTCTGCAACTCTGCTCGCTTCACTTACTAGTTAAACACCCCAGCAGCCACGACGGGCCAGTCCATGTTGCCCAAACAAGAGGGGGGTAGGGTTTGCTTTCTCTTTTTGTAATGCAGGTAGGGAAAGTACCATTGCTTCACAGGCACTCACCATTGTCTGCAGCGTAAATGTTTCAGTAGTACTTGTCCTCTAGGCGTGGGCTGGCAAGAAACCAGGTTCTCAGGCTGTTGAAGTTTCTTTCCTGGATTAGAGATGACGGCAAGGTGTACGCTGTCTCGCCAGCAGCCAGCAGGCTTCTCTCCCAGGCCGCTGCTTCTGAGCCATATATTATGGGATGTTTACTTAGGCAAAAGTCTACAAAAACTGAGTCCACCTTGTTTTGATTTTCACTCACTACTTTAGAATCTTCAAATTACTCTGTGGTACTGTTTGGGGGGAATGTGGTTTAAAAATGACTGTGCATGGCAGGTGTCTGGTTTAGCAGCTAAGTCACATGAGATGCCCACATCCCTTACTGAGTGCCCAGGTTCGAGTCCATGCCCCACTCCAGAATCCAGTTTCCTGCTGATGCACACCTGGGAGGTGGCAGATGATGGCTCAACTACATGAGTCTTCACTACCCACAAAGGAGACCGAGATGGAGTTCCTGGCTTCTGGCTTTGGCCTGGCCCAGCCCCAGCTGTTGGGGGCATTTGGGGAGTGAACCAGCAGATGGAAAATCTCTGTTGCTGTCTCTCTGCCTTTCAAACAATAAAGTTTTTAAAAAGGAGGACTATATTGGAAATTAAAATAAAAAGGATTTTGCTTATCGAACTTCTTTGGCTCATATTTTGGGGACATTTTGTATTGCTTTTTTATTGCAAAAAGAGTTTTGGATACCTACTATGTTCCATGCACTGCACTACACACACGGCCTCATTTTCAGCTCAACCACCCTACAGAAATCTCAGACGTGCTGCTGACAGCAGGCAAAGCCACCGCTCTTCATGTGACAGGAGAGAAAAGAGCCGGAGGCCCTGCAAGTGCCTCCAGTGTGCCCTTCTTAGTCACTTGGTCATTTTTAGCAAGACCGGGATGGTTTAGGGAAGTTTTCAGGGGGATTATTTGTCATGAAGATCAGCCAATAAGAAGACCTCGTCACATCTGTGTGGAATCTGAAGCAAACCCAAACATGACGGAAGCAATGTGAGGTTGTGAACAACCAAGTTGTGCTTCTACAAGAAAGCCACAGCCACTGGGTTGCACATTACAGTAATTGCAGGGATACTAACTGGTTTGCTGTGCGTTCTTCCACTGAGGCGTCAGAAACCTGCATTAATGTGCCATCCCCACACCCAGAGCAGGGGGATGGGGGCAACACAAAGGTCCCCAGATCTCAGCCAGGGCCCTGGATCAGAATCTCTGGGGCAACACCTAGGAATCCATACTCATTTTTTATGTGTGTGTTTAAAAAAAAAAAAAACCTGAATAACTATTAATTTTCACTGTGGTAAGAACACTTGTCATGAGCTCTACCCTCTTAAATTTTTAAGTCCACAATCCAGTATTATTAACATTTAGGCACCATGTTGCAAAGGGAATCCATAGTTTAAACAATACGCTCAGGTGATTTTTAAAACTTTTTTTTTATTTATTTGGCTTTTTATTTGAAAGGCAGAGAGAGACAGAGAGATAGAGAGCGATTTTGCATCCGCTGGTCCACTCTCCAAATACCTGAAACTGCCAGGGCTGGGCCAGGCCGAAGCAAGGAGCCTGGAACTCCATCCAGGTCTCTCACGTTGGTGGCAGGGACTTAAGTACTTTAGCCAAAATCTGCTGCTGCCCAGGGAGTGCCTTAGCAGGAAGCTGGATTGGAAGTGGAGTAGCTGGGACCTGAACAAGGCACTCTGATATGGGATAACCTAAATGAGGTCTCAACAGCTGGGCATAAATGCACAGGAATGTCTAAGTCCCTGGACAAAGTTTCAGGCCAAAGCGTCGACACGAGCACTAACTTGCACATCTGAAATAAGGACGTCTGTGCGTGAGCGAACCTGTGCATTATGACATCAGATGGTAAATACACAGCAGTGAGTCCAGCTCCTTCATTCAAACAGGAAGTGATACCCTCATTCACTTTATCGAGCTTTTATAAAATTTGTTTGCCCGTTTATACACGAAAGAAATGGGAAAAAAATATTTCTTGCAGCCCAGTAAGTGAGACACCGTCTCAGATGACTCACTTCTTATCTGATGTAAGCCTGGAAGAGGTAGGGATTATTTCCCTCATTTTACAACTAAGGTGGTGAGGCTGAGTCCGAGTGACGGGCTGAGAATTACTCAGCGCCAGGTGTGGCGACTGGAATCACATGCTGATCAGGCTGTAGCAGTTCTCCAAGTAACGCCCCTTCACTCCTTACCACCTACAGGAAGCCGCCCCAGATGCAGAATTCCAGACCCTATCTCTTTCCAAGATGCCCACATCCACAACCTTGCTTTTTTTTTTTTCTACAGAAAAATTTCCTTTGCAAGGCCATTCTGAAGTGTCCTCCTTGGCAAAGAATTATGGTCCCAGTTCATTTCCACTGGGCTGATGGACCCCAGCCCCTCCCCCGGCTCCTCCTGACTTGCTGGCAAACAACAGGCAAGTCCATGTGCTGGGGCTGGCACTGTGTACTCCACAAGGTGGGAAGCCGTGAGGTCCAGGAAGCGAGCACACTCAGGTGTGAAACAGAGCCTGGAGAGCAAGCCTGTTCCTACACCGAGAGGCACCAGGGCGGCGGCACTGCCAGCGGCCCCGGGGACCAGATGCTCCCATTTCCACCTGGAGCGCTCATTAGCAGCCCTGCCCCTGGGAAAGCTGTGCCCAGAATAGAAATTGTCCTGGTGACCTCTGGAGGGTGCCACTTTCCAACATGTTCCCACAATTAAACACGCATGGAGAGAGGCAAAGGGGACAGAGACACGAGGACTGAACAGAGCCGAGGTCGCTTGAGACATTCTTGTGTATGAGTGATCACACAACCACCCAGAAACTACAGAGGGCTGGCTGCTGGGGTCCTGAAGGGTGGCCTCCAAGCCCAACAGGGACAGAAGCCAGACCCCAGGGACAGGTGGGTCCTGGGTGTACACAGCCATTGATCTGTCTTTCCAGGCACCACCAGCTAGGGAGGCAGATCCAAGGGCATTATTAGGGACTAGCTTTCAAATGGGCAGTCACGGATCTAGGTGAAGCCACAAAATGCGGCGGACCTCAAAAATCATGTCTTTCTGCCATGGAAGGAGTTTTTTCAAACAATTAAGAAATGTACAAGGTGGCTTGATTTGAAGTAGAAAATAACACGTTCTTATAAACTTGCAATTAAATCAAACAGTAAACTCAAATCATGTTTAAAAATCAAAGGAACAACCAAGGCAGGGAAAAAAGTTCAATTGATCCAACTTTTTGAAGTTCAATAACAGAGAAAAACAAAACTTTTTTTTTTTAAACTCAAGATAAATACAAATTCTTTTCAAACTGTCATTTCCGGCCAAGGAAGCCCTTCCATTTGTGCCGACAGGAAATAGGGTGATTTTTCCATAAATATCAAATCTTTACTGCTTGTGAACATAGCCTTCTGTTACCCTGGCAACACATTTCCTCTGTTAATGTAAGAGAAAGTGGGGGACGTTTGGGTGAATCAGATACAATCCCTTCAAATTGCTTATTGCTTCAACGTGCTTCTGTGTGACTGGGCCGATTCCCGATAGAGGAGACAAAATATTACCAGGTTATTTCTTCACAAATGAGATGTCACAACCAACATATCACAAGCTATACTCAGAATTTAAACTTGAGGCCACTTTCCGGCATTGGGAGAAGTTCCATTAATCAAGTCACACTCTGATTAAAGGCGCCATTCTGTGTGCCAGCAGCCGGTGGCCATGCAAGGGAACACAAGTTTCAATGCCCACAAAGGGAAAAAATCCAGCATAGAATCTTTTATTTTTTTTAAGGGAAAGAGTTTATTGGGGTAAACCCGACAGATTGGAGGGAAGGGGTGAAGAAGGAGAAAGAGAGAGTAAGAGAGAGACAGAGGTCAGGAGACGGAGAGGAAGAGAGAGAGCGCCACGTGTTCAGGAGCAGGTCCTTTTAAAACTTCAGCATAGAATCTTGCAAAAGGTATTTACTGACTTGAGGGGCAGGTGGTTGGCACAGCAGTTAAGATGCCGCTTGGGACACCTGCATCCTCCATGAGTGTCTGGGTTTGAGTTCTGGCTCTGTTCCTGATTCCTGCTTCTGCTAATGCACACCCTAGGAGGTGGTGATGATATGCAAGTATCTGGGTTCCTGACATTTAAGTAGGAGACCAGGATGGAGCTCTAGGCCCCTGGCGGACCTAGCCCTGGGCTGCTGAGGACATCTAGGGAGAGAACCAGTGTGTGGGAGACCTCTCTGCCTTTCAAATAAATAAATAAAGAAAGTTTGAAAAAGACAATTATTGACTTGAATCCCCATTTTTGTATGATATCTACAGTTCTGACACCAACAAGTCAAACTATTAAAGACTAAAGAGAGGAGGAGAGAGAGGAAAAGGTGCTCACTTTGACTGCTAATGATGCCAGGGATTTGGGGCTAGTACTGTAGTGTAGTGGATAAAGCTGCTGCCTACAGTGCCAGTTTGAGTCCCGACTGCTCCACTTCCGATCCAGCTCTCTGCTATGGCCTGGGAAAGCAGTGGAAGATGGCCCAAGTCCTTGGGCCCCTGCACCCACATAGGAGACCCAGAGGAAGCTCCTGGCTCCTGACTTTGGATTGGTGCAGCTCCAGCCATTTCGGCCAGTTGGGGAGTGAACCAGAGGATGGAAGCCCTCTCTCCCTCTCTCTCTCTGTGTGTAAGTCTGACTTTCAAATAAATAAATAAATCTTTTAAAAAAATGATGCCAGGGATTTGCATGCCTTCTTTTTCTTTTCTCAGACCCCACAGCAAAGCTGTGATCTGTATAAGCATTTTACAGAGAAGGGGATTGAGAGGGGCAGGATCCCAACTCTATCACACTTCACATTCTGGCATAGATACACAGCTATACAAAGGTCCTTCCAAAAACTCATGAAATTTGAACTCAAAGCTCATTTTGGTGCAAAAAAAATTTTGAAGTCCATGCATATTTTTCTCATTATATGCATTTTCCCCATAAGCTTTTGGAAGACTCCTCAGATACTGTGCATGTGTGTGTGTGTGTGTGTGTGTGTGAGAGAGAGAGAGAAATTGAGATAAATTCCATACCATAAAATTTACCATTTTAAAGTATATAATTCCATGGATTTTAAAATATTGACAGCTGCACAATGATGGCCACTATTTCTAGAATGCTTCCATCATCATCTCAAGAAGAAACCCCATACACATCATCATTTCTCTTCCCCAACATCCGCCCCACCCCCTCAAGGCCCTTGCAACCATTAACCTATTTTCTGTCTTAATCTGCCCCTTCTGGACACTTCATGCGACAGAATTGTAGACTCTGTGGTCTCTTGTGATGGGCTTCTTTCACTCACCCTAATGTTTCCAAGGTTCATCCACGCTGTAGCAAGAATCAGTACTTGATTCCTTTGCATGGCTGAATAGTAGTTCACTGGATAGATATACCACCTTTTTGCTAAAGATATTTAAGATGAAACCATTTGCCTAGTTCATTGCTGGGTGATAGTTTGAGATTAGGAGAGGTGACCAGTGTCTCTATCTTGGTCCTGCCACACAAAACCTCCTGCTTGTCCATGGAGCTCAGTGGAGAAAAAAACGTGATCCGAACCCAGGCCAGCCTCATCCATCAGCTACTGCAAAGAAAACCAACGGATCCTGCAAGCAAGGTCACAGGTTTTTGGTGACCTTGAACACGGGTAAAAAGTAAGGGAAGTGAGAAGCAAATGCTTCGTGCTGAAAATAGGCATAGCAGGGCCACTAACAAGAGGCCTTTTCCCCTAGGTGTTTGGGTGTTTCAGCAGGTCACCCTGGGAGTCAAATCATTTGCTCTCTGCAATGATTCCTGCCAGGTAGGTAATAAAGCTCTTTCTCTGTGCCTGTGTCCCGACCAGCTGAAAATCTAGAGACCTATTTTCTAATTCTGGCGCCGTCACTAAGGAGCTGCACAGTCTCTGGTACCCAGTAGCCTCCGCTGTAAATGCAGGTCAGTGGTAACTGCCTTACCCACTTCCCAGGCCTGCCGTGAGAATTACATCGCTGTGAGAACACTTGCAAGTGGTGAAAATGTTAAAGCGAGTTCCCTGTCCACCAGGACTTTCGCCATCTTGACCGATACAACTACCATGATTTCATTCTTTTCCCCTTGCTGATTTCCAAGTGTCTTTGGGTTCACCCTTTAGTGGGAGAGAGCCTGAATTCCTCCGAGCACAGTGAGAATGAGAGGAAAGCAATAAATCTGCGTGGCTGTGGGTTACTGTTCTTGCTTGGCGCGTGCATACACAGAGCACAAAAGGAGGGTGTTGGCGCTTCAGCCTGACTTCAGCAAATTGCATCTTCAGTGGTGACAAAGAGAGTACAAGTCGCACAGGTGCCAGGAGTTAACCTATATTTTTCTCTCTCTACTCAATAGGCTGCTCCCTGCCCAGGGCCAGACACTGAACACACCTATACCGAAAGGCAGGACAGGGCCCATTTGTAAGGTAGATTCATTTCCCAGGAAGGTCACACACATTTGTCTGCGGGCTTCGGGAGAGAGCAGTTTTTAATCAGTCAAAAAGCCAAACAAAACAAAGCCAGCCGTTTTTTTAATCCCTTAGAGAATCCAGGAGAAGGATTTGGCTGAATCTCATTGTGATTCCATTTCCTGCACCCCAGAGTTCAGCAGGAGGGGTCCAAGTGCTGTCAGGGTTAACAGATAAAGGCAGCCCAGGACTGCCCAGTAGGTGGGAGTGGAAAGGCAGCCAGGGGGCTCAGGACTTATGCTTGGCTTCCTTGCTGCAGGCGGGGTACTGAGGCTGCTGGAGACCCCAGCACTGGTCCCTCCCCAGAGACCACAAGCAGCACCACACATTGCATGCCACCCAAGGTCAGGCTGCACCAGCTCTTCCGGAAAGACCAGACGCACCCAGGGGTGTGGTGCTATGAGGAAGCCGGGAAAGGGAAAGCCTATGACATCAAGAAAAGCAGAGGCCACTTCCTCCCTATGGAAGGAACACCAGCCCTCTCCTGGGCCCTGGAGGGAAGAGCAGAGACTGCTCCAGTGTGCAGGTGCTCCGGGGCCTGCTCAGAGAGGGTGCTGCTCTGCAGAGGGGCCTTTGTCCTGACCGAGCCAGTGGAGTTGGGCACACAGGAGCATGTGCGGGGGTGGGGGAACTGTGCAGGACACAGCTGAGAGCCTAGGCCACCCTTAGACTGATGAGGGTCAGTGACATGGGGCAAACTCTTTCCCTTTACCCCAAAAGCTTCATTCTTCAGGCTGACATCTGCCTTTTTTTCAGAAAATGTATTTTGAGAGGCAGAGAGAGATCTCTCATCAATGGACTCACTAGCAAATGCCCGGGAGCTCCGCGACTGAAGCCCCCACCTGCTGGCTCCCAGGGTGTGCATTCTCAGGAAGCACTTGAACTAGGCACCCCCCATGGGCTGCGGGCATCCTGAGTAAGGGCGTCTTAACCTCTGTACCGAATGCCTGACCTGATGTTTGCTTTTTCCTTTGTATTTTTGCGTCCTGAATTGCCTTCCTTCCGAACTTTTTTTTTTAATTGCTAATAGTGATTACTTTGTAGCTGTTTCTTTTTTCCATGAAGCTGACAGGCACAACCTGTACCCAGGAAAGCAAGTTTGCTGGAATAAGGGAGGGGAGGAAGGGAAGAAAATTCCCACCACAGGCATGTTCCCGGGTCTACCGGTGTCTACACCCAACTCTCCAGTCTCTTCTAGCTTCCGGTTACCATGAGGCTTTGCAAGCAGAATGGGGGTGGGCAGGGGAGGCAGAAGCAGGAGGAGGGAGGTCCGCTTAGAGAAGTGTTCAGAGAAGGGGTGGGAGGATCTCACGCTAATTTGCTCCTGGATTTTTTAATCAGGAGGCAGACTGTAAGCATCTTGTGACCTCTCTGGAATTCAGAGGTCAATTAGCAGAGCCTTCTAACGATGCACTGTGTATAGCAAGATCTCCCTAAAAAGAGAGTCTTGCTGCCGAAAACAAAACTGAAAGCAAGTGATGATCAATCAAACGACAGTTTCAGTGCAGGCTCCACGCTGGGAGTCATGTGCTAGTTTACAGAAAATAGCTCACAGAAAAACAATCACTGGCTCGGACCCCTTAGATCTGAGACAAGAGAACTCCAGAACTCAGGTGCTCACGGCCAAAGCAACTTAGGAGTCAGGCAACCTAACACTTGGGTTTGTGTGCACATGCACACACACACACGATTGATTGATTTATTCGAAAGAGCTACAGAGAAGGAGAGGCAGAGAGATTGAGAGAGAGAGAGAAGAAGAGACAGAGAGAAAGAGAAAGAGATCTTTTATGTGCTGGTTTACTCCCCAGATGATTACAATGGCCTGGGACGGGCAAAGCTGAAGCCAGGAGCCACGAGCTTAGGTCTCCCACAGGGGTGCAGGGCCCCAGGTACTTGGGTCATCTTTGGCTGCTTTCCCAGGTGCATTGGCAGGGAGCTGGACTGGAAGCGAAACAGCTGGGTTTCAAACCAGCACCCATATGGGATGCCGGCACTGTAGGTTTACCGGCTATGCCACAGCACCAGCTCCTTGCAGACATCTTTTTAATGCTTCTACTTAAAGAAAGGAAAACAGAGGCTCAACGTACAAGCCCAAAGTCACCCAGTTGGTAAGACCCAGAGCCAAGGGCAAATCCTTGGTTCCCATCGCTGAAGCCCTTCCATTCAGCCTCATGGTGCCTGGGCTGCACCCTGATGCACACCATGCCTGCAAGCCGATGTGATGTGTAGGGTCTACAAGTATTGCAGGATAAGAGACAGAACACTTCAGAGCAGGACACAGTCACAGGCAGCCTCTTGCCCTGTGGAAGAAGACGGTTTTAAGAGGCCACAGCACTGGCCGAGAGTGGGCAGGAGTGAGGGACGCACAGGTTGGGCTTCTCTCTCAACACTGCCAACACTTTCCCTTCTCCAGCTCTCTCGGCTACGGGGACAGCCTGGATGAGATGACACCAGGAGAAGCCCTGGGGACCCCTGAGCCTCAGTGAGTGTTAAGTTAAAGCCACACCAGAGCTGCAGGCCTCCCCAGGATGACAAATGGTGCATTTCCCAGGCTTACAGAAGTAAGCGGAGTGGTGACACCCTCCTCCTCTAGAACTGATCCATTTCCAAGCTCCAGCACCTGGGAACCTGAACTTATTTGGGAAGAGGGTCTGGCAGGTGCGATTAAGCCAAGGATCATGAGATAAGAAGATCATTCTGGATTATCGGCGTGGGCCTTGAATCCAATGACAAGTGTCCTTGTGAGACAAAGGCACAGGGAGGCTTGGCAGAGAGGAGACAGGACTCAGCGAAGGTGTCCATGTGAAGACGGAGGCAAAGAATGGAGTGCGGTGGCCGCGGAGCCACGACGCTGGAAGGGACCCTCCCGGCCCCTCCTCCAGAGCTGTGAGACGGCACCGCCCTGCCGAGACCCTGGGTTTCAGCATCTGGAATCCAGAGCCCAGAGGAGGAACTTCCTGTTGTTTTAAGCCACTACCATGATAGCGGACATGCAAAACCGTACATTTATAATCTCTGTGGCTAGAACAACGATGACGACCAGGCTCTCAGCTGCTGCGGCTTACCCAGGGTTTGAGGGTAGCCCTGAGAGTTCATGGCCCTTGGCCCACAGTGAGGCCATGTTGAGGAGGTGGTAGAATGTTTGAAGAGGCGAGGCCAGGGGCTGGCACTGTGGCTTAGGAGGCTAAGCCTCTGCTTGTGGCGTCAGTATCCCTTATGGGTGCCGGTTCAAGTCCCAGCAGCTCCACTTCCAATCCAGCTCTCTGCTATGGCCTGGGAAGGCAGTGGAAGATGGCTCAAGTCCTTGGGCCCCTGCACCTAAGTGGGAGACCTGGAAGAAGCTCCTGGCTCCTGGCTTTGGATTGGCTCAGCTCTGGCTGTTGCAGCCATTGAGGGAGTGAACCAGCAGATGGAAGACCTCTCTCTCTCTCTCTCTGTCTATGGCTCTATCTCTCAAATAAATTAATTAAAAAAAAAAAAAAAAGAAGAGCGAGAGAGACGAGGCAAACCAGGAAGTGATGGGGTCACCTGGCACTGCCCTCAGAAGGAATTGATAGAGTCCTTGTGGGTTCCTGTTGAGTCCTCCCAGGAGGGTTGCTGTAAGACCAGCCCAGCCTGTCCCGTGTGAACTCTCCCTCTTACAGGTGCTCCCGCCACGTGATGCCATCTGCCACAACGGGGTGCTCACCAGCCTCCGAGGCTGGGAGCTAAGGACACCTCTCATCTCTACACATCAGCCAGCCCCGGGGATCTTGCTGGAGCAACGGAAAGGGAATTAATATAAGGATGGTTCCGACGGGTCCACAGTCATAATGTTTCACTCACAATGAGGTCAGAGAGGCAGGGGGTGGGGAGCTTTCTGTCGGCAGCCAAGCCTAGTGACTCACAGGCTGTCCGTGCCAGGGCAGCAACCCTGCAGGACGCCTCTGTAGCTCACACACCCCTCCGAGGAGGACAGCTCGCCGGCGGGGCGGACCCCGGGTGGAGGCTCCGCGGTGCAGGCTGCTGTCGTAAGTCCCAGCTCTGAAGCACCGCGTGGAAAGCCTCCCAGCCTTAATGTTGCAAGGCGGCCTTCACTGAGACATGAACCCACCAGGGACGAGGCTTTGGCGGCCGCGGCGATGCCCAGACCTCCCGGGAGAAACCAGAACAAACAGATGTTTCTTCCCAACTGCTTGTTCTTGGATCTAGCTGTGCTTTACGTACTCCATCCCACAGCTGCGGAACCAGACCCGAGGGCGAGCAGCGCGTGCGCACTCTGCCCTCCGTCACCGCATGCTGTTTGGGGACCTCGCTTCCCCATGGGGGCGGAGCAGGCAGCTGCTGGGCTGCGAGCCTCCTGCAAGTTCACTGGTCTCACGTTCAGGGACCGTGCCCGGCGTCTTTCCCGTCCCCTCCTGGGGCTGGACACTTGGACACCAGCTCTGGTGTTTGTCTCACTATTGCTGCTTTCACTCCTGCATGGGAGGGCAAACTCGGGAACCCCACGGCCCACTCAGGGCTGTGCTTCTCCCCCGGGCCAAGCCGCTAGCCTCGAGGAGACTGCGGCCGACAGCTAAAGCATTAGCAGACAGACCACGGAACGCCTCTCTGGACACGGTGCACGCATGGTTGTGCGCATGCGCGATGGAGGAGGGGCCACTCCCTCTGGTTTCACGCCAGCCAGTGCTCCCTGTTCTGTGCTGTTTGCAGCAGCCGTCTCAGCAGCCCCCTGCATGCACCCTCACCCTCTCGCCAGCCACTTAAAGAAAAAAAAAAAAAAAAAAACACACACACACACACACAAATGGGTGGGCAATTGGCCTCCCATAAAAGCAGCCATTTTAAAGTGAACAACCTGGTGGTGTTCTCAGTACGTCCAGTACATTCTCAACGTTGTGGAACCCCCTCCTCTACTTCCAGAACGTTTTCATCACCCTAACAGGAAGCCTTGCACTCATTCAGCCAACTTCCCATCTTCTCTTCCTCCCAGGCTGTGACAACCACCAACCTGCATTCTGCCCTTACAGATTTACCAGCTCCGGATATTTGATAGAAATGGAACCACCCAACCCGGGCCTCTTCCATTGAGCACAGCGGCACCAAGGTCTGTCCACGCAGCAGGTGCACCTCAGCCTCACTCAGGCTGTGGGGATGGACGCCATCAGCTGGCTGGGCTATGAACGCAGGCGCACACACATTGCCTGCACCTTCTCATTCATTCTTCGCACAATAACCAGATCCAGTCCACGGCTCCCCAGCTACAGCCCCTTCCAGCTGCCCAGCTTCTTAGGATAAACCCAGACCCCTGAAGGAGACCTTGGAGGACACCGGAGTCCCAGTTCTGCGTCATCTCACTCCAGGGCTCCTGCCCAATCCGGTTTCTTGTGTGTGCTGTACCTGTCCTCCCCTCTGAACCTCTGTGGGTGCACCTCTCTCTCTCCAGCACCTTATTCCTCTGGCTCAGAGGCAACTGCACACTTCCTTATCTCCCAAATGCAACCAAAAGCGCCAGGCCCTAGCCCTTTGTTTTCTGGGAAAAGCAAGCTGTAGGATTCACAAGGCTTTGCTGGACCTTTCCTATGATATCTTCCAATGGAAGAGAAACGGTGGCCCCCAAACACCTCTGGCAGGGAGAGCTTGGTGGCCCTGGGTCTCTGACGTGCACCCTGCTGGAGGGCCACACTGGGATAACGTGGAGATAGCGTCCTGGCGCCTGACGGAGTGATCTGACAAGGCGCACGGCCGGCCAGTCATCTCCTGGGCCCAGCCCTGCTCGGCACACACTCTCCACCCTGGAATGCGGGAGGTGTGGGGCGCAATCTGTGCTTGTTTCTTCAGGCTTGGTCGACACCCTGCTGGCCTCTGAGAAGCAGGGCGGGGCTCTCTGAACTGGGCACCCGGATTCCACGTGACAGCCTCTCACCCAGGAGCCCAGCTCAGCCCATACGGCAGCTGCTGACAAAGCAGGAACCAAGCTCCTGCTTCAGGGCGGCTGCACCTGAACTTGACAGCTCAGCCCTGGCCACGGGGTGCCCTGGGTCATGCAGGATGTGGTTTCTGAAGGGTGGGGATGTTTATACCTTCCACCTACCCTTCCTTTCTGAGCCTCTGTTCCCTGGTTCCACACCATTCTATACACTCATCTGCACAGGTGTGCACACATGTGCAGACACGGGCTCACACGAGCGCTGACACAGCACACACACACGGCCCTCTTCATTTCTTTTCAAACTTCTACAGGTAAAAATGACTAACTAGAACGCCCCTTCTGCCCAACTCCTGATGGAGGATTAGGCACTTTCCCTCCAAATTCCCTGGCGCCCCAGCTTGCACGCGAACACTTGGAGAAAGCACAGCACACTCTGTGAGATGTCAGTCATGTGCAGCTACGTCCCAGGCTCTCTGGGCGCCTGGGCTTTGCATGCAGCCCGTGTCACTTACCTCCAGGACCTTCCCTGTGATGAACTGGTGACACGCCTCGCATTTCACCCCGAAGAGCCCCTGGTAGTCCTTCTCGCAGTACGGCGCGCCATCCCTGCAAGACAGAAGCACATTCAGCCCCTGAGAGGTGGTGGCCAGGGCCATGTTCTCTGAGCCGTTTCCTGGGGATGGGAGTTGAGTGTATCTCCCGGCATGCACTTGCCTGGCGACTGGGCCAGACATGATCAAGACCGCAAACCAAAGTTGTACACAGATTGCTGGGGTTCTCCAGGCCACACAGTGACAACAGCAAGGCAACACACAGTCACCGCTGCAATTCCTTGGCTGTCTTCAGAACTAACGCGAAGAAAACCCAGCATCGCTCTCTCTCTGCCCCAGAAGGGGCCCAACAGCACCTTCTCTCCTACACCATCTCCCTGAGATCCCAGGCCTCGCACAGCCCCCCGCAGGCTCAAACACGGTCTCCAGGGTTCTCAGGAGGCCTCAGGTCCCAAGGCCCACTCCTCCAGCCTGGCCAACTCCGCCATTTATCTCAGAACACAGCACCCAGGTCATTTGCTGTGTGCTATTGCATGGAAAACTCAAAAGCTCCACTCTAGGCAACCTCCTACTGCACAATCTTCAAAGTCTGTTTAAAAGCTGGGTGGGGTGGGTGTTTGTCTTATCAGTTAAGATGCCTGTGTCCCACATCAGAGTGTTGGGTTGGAGTTCCAGCTCCTGTTCCTGACTCTACCTTCCTGCTGATGTGGAACCTGGGAGTGAACCAGCAGATAGCATCTGCCCCCTCTACTACCTACCCTCCCCCCAATTAAAAAACAAAGGTGGAAGAAACCTGAGCACTTCTCTGTTTTACTGGGGCCATTCATTACCACCAACCATGGAGTCTTCTCCTTCTTCTTTTTAGATATTTATTTTATTTATTTGAAAGAGTGATGGAGGGAGGGAGAGGCAGAGAAAGATATCTTCCACCTGCTGCTTCACTCTTCAAATGGCTGCAATGGCCAGGGCTGGGCCAGGCCAAAGCCAGAAGCCTGAATTTTATCCAGGTCTCCCACATGGGTGACAGAGGCCCAAGCACTTGGGCCATCTCCACCTCTTTTCCCAGAATGCATTAGCAGGGAGCTGGTTCAGAAGTGGAGCATCTGGGACTGGAATGGGTGCCCACGTGGGATGCCAGCAGCATTGTAGGAGGCAGCTGGCGGCTTAAACTGTGAAGCCACAACACTGGCCCCTACAGCCTCCTAACGCAGGTGTTTGGCTACAACCCTAGGCCTGTGGAATATCAGGCTGGGGCCTCAGTTACCTTTTGCTGTTTTAGTTTCACTATATTTTTAATTAAAATGAATTGGGGGGGCCTAGGTGATTTTATATAGCTGGGAAAGTTTTTGAAAGCCTAAAAAGGTTTACAGTGGGAAATTCTGCCTTTGCTTGCACTCTGCTGGTGACTTAACTCTGGCTGGTTCCACAGCCGCTCTCTGAGACCATGAGCCCACACACGAACCCAGGCAAGGCTGCTTTCCACACTGGCCATTACCGGCTCAGTGCTCAGCTTCGTGGGGTTTGGGATGGAGGGAGGTCTACAAATATGCTCCAGACCTGCAAGGAAGAGAAAAGGTGACCAGTTCTACAGGGAAGGGGGGATGGGTGGGAAATAGCAAAAGGGAAGTGACTAATGCTTCACTGGTGACCACGTGATATAATAACAGCAGTTGTTCAACCGGACAACGGTTAACATTCCACTGAGCAGCCAAAGGACGGACGAGGAGACACATACGATTATTAAGTTTTACAGCAAAAAGTGCATGTGGAGAGTGGGGTATGAGTGCAGTTCGGCACCTGGGTGGGTGTGGGGCCAGGCCTCCTGAGAGCAGAGCCCACCCCGCTGAGAGCACCGCGCCCCCCTGCCCAGTCTTACTTGCTGATGTACTCCCCGGTGAGGACCTTCCCGCAAGACTTGCATTTAAAGCACCCCAAGTGCCACTGCTGGTCCAGCGCCAGCAGCGCCTGCCCGTTCTTGATGTCTCTTCCGCAGCCGGCACAGTCTGCAAGAGAGAGCAGGCAGTGGTCACTCTGTGTTGGCTCCGGGAAGTGCAAGCATGCGTGCCCCTGCACCCACGGTGCGCCCCTCACGCGCTCTGCCACTAGGCGTGCAGTACCACCTCACTCCACGGTCCAGCCCTGCACAGAATCTTCACCAGCCAAGTGTCACAGGCCCAGTCCTCACCCAGCATGGGATGGCAGGGGATGCAAGGGGTTGGATTCCTCCGCCCTCCCTGGGGGCTTTGCCCGTGTCCTCTGACCTCCAGCTGGGTATTTAGTTTGAACTTCTTGGCTGTGATTTTAGAGAGTCCTCCTAGGCTTCTGTCAATCAAGGGCACATGTGAGTAGCTGTGCCCCTCGTGACGGATGCTGTAGAAGTGAGTCCTGGAATGCCGCCACAAATCTCATTTGTAAATGGAATCCGACTTCTCCATCAACCTAAATCAGCCTTTTGGAATTTGTGATGATTAAATGACTCTTAATTCCTTAGCTTAAAATTGCCCGTGGCAGGCGCCTGAGAACCAGAGGGAAGAGATGGTATTTCTTGCTGGTGTGGGCACAGAAAGTGGATAGCAGGGTCTGAACCTCACTCAGCTCCTTGTGGGTTAGCCACCAGACCAGGCCTGTTCCTCCCTCTCCCTAAGCCTCGTAAGTAGGCAAATCACTAGCATCTCTCCCAAGGCCCTGGTGAGGGCCCGGTGGAAGAGAGGATTTAGCACACTGGTTGGCACATAGGAAGTGGCTCTATAAATATTTGCCACTAGGTTCACTGCCATTATTATTTTGATGATTAAATACTTCACTGAGTTGGGGAAGCTGAGTATTTCAGTGAACCCAGAACAATGTAAATTAGGGCAACCTTTCAGGAAATACCTACATACGCTCAAAATCAGCTGAATATGGAAGCAAGCCTTGCTGAGCAGATTGGCTGTGATTTCCGCAGCTGATCATGAAATTGTCACAGAACCGAGTGGTGTCCAGGCAAGCCACTCGATGGCCATGTTTGGAAGAAGACAGAGTCGAGGCCCCTTGGCACACACAGGGTCACCGCCTCCCCCACCCAACCACCACATCTGTGACTGCTGCTGCTTCCCTAACGGCCCTTCTGGCTCAACTTTCATTCTCCTCCTCTTCTCGAGAAAATGGAAGGTACCCAAATGCAAAACTGCTCCTGCTCCCTACAATCTTCCCCAAAATTACCCAGCACAAGCCCAGATCTTAGATAGGCCCCTCCAAACTCCCCCCAGAGATGTCCCCCATCCACCCCGGGCCCAGTGCCTCTGGCTCTCAGCCTTGCCACAGCCAGTTCAGCAAACCTACAGATGTGTTCCTGGTGATCCCCGTCAGCAGGTGTTAACGTACCTTTATACCGGAAATGGTACGTCTAGGGCCTCATTCTACAAATATGTCATCAAAAGAGTGTGTGTGCGTGTGTGTTCCCTGTAGCACTCCTCCAACAGCAGTAGCTGAAACGAGCCGGGTGAGCATTAGTGAGGGAGCGAGCTACACTAGCGTGGAGTCAGCACTGGAGTGCTATGTGCAGTTAAAGAGGTAGATTTGCAGGCACACAGGGAAACGCAGCCAAAATAGATCAGGAAAAAAAACAAAGCCAGCAGAAGAGCGTGTGGAACATAAGCTCATTCCCAGGGAATCAGTAAGGAAAAGGACATGTGTGTGCTCTCTCGCCACGACAGAACGTTTCTGGATAAAAACATAAGAAAGTCCCTAGAGGCTTCCTCGGTGGACTCGATCCTGTGCCTCACATCTTCTGCTCTGCTTACGGTGTTTTAGCCATGAGACTGTCCAGGGGACTCGGGTTGATGTTCATCCCTGTATCTTACCAACTATCTTCTGCAGGAATCTCACAACTGGCAGTTTACTATAGAGATAAAAACGGAAGGGCACGATGTTTGTTTAAAGGGTAGAGGAACTCTAAGGACTTCTAACAATGGAGGGCTTCTAAAAAAATAGACGTTTTATGGGCAGTTTTTGGTTCATAGCAACACTGAGCAGAAGGTATGGAAATTTCCCATATATTCCCTCCCCCGACGTGCACTGTCTCCACCACTGTCGACACCCCCCATCAGAGTGGCACATCTGGTACAGCTGCTGAGCCTACACTGTCACAGCCTAATCACTCTGTCCATGGCTCACATCGGGTGCAGTCTTGGATCTGGGCATCCTAAGAGTTTGGATGAATTCACAATGACATCCACCCATAATACAGTATTGCACAGACTCTTTCACTGCCCGATACCCCTGTCCTCCGCCTTCCCTCTAACCTCTTGCAACCCATTTTACTGACTCCATAATTTGACCTTTTCCAGAATGGAATGAGCAACTTGTAATGTGAATTGCAAAATGCCTTCATTCCCACTAGGTGGCAGCAAAGATTTAAATAATAAGGAAGAACCTGGGTAATGGATTTTTTTTTTTTTTTAAAGCAGAAAATATAAAGGAGGCTTTTCAATTCTACACATGAAGACTGTTGGTCTCAGGGAGGCTGACAGAGTTGCCCATGGTCTCCCCCTGCACCAGCAGGGAGGGTCAGCGAGGTGGATGGTGAGGAATGTGAGAGTGTGGGCTTTGGTGTTAGGAAGACCTGGGCAAGGTACTCACTCTGCAACCTTGTTTCTTCATTGGTGAAATGCGTTATACGGAAAAAAGAGGCGGTGTACTGTAAGGTGCTCGGCGTAACACGAGGCTTGGCACATGTGAGTCACTCCATCTGGCTCCCTGTTTCCTTGGTTAGGGGCAGAACTGTGACCAGAGGGCAGGCCTCTCTCTCTCTCTCAAAGATTTATTTATTTATTTGAAAGAGTTAGAGAGAGAGAGAGGTCTTCCACCCACTGGTTCACTCCCCAAATGGCTGCAGTGGCCAGGGCTGGGTCAGGCTGAAGCCGATAGCCAGGCGCTTCATCCAGGTCTTCCACATGGGTGACAAAGGCTCAAGAACTTGGGCCATCTTCCATCACTTTTCCCAGACCACTAGCAGGGAGCAGCTGGGACTCAAACTGGCACCAAATGGGATGCTGATGTCACAGGTGGTGGCTTTACCCACGATGCCACAATACCGGTCCCCAAGAGCAGGTCTCCTAACTCAAGCTCTTGCTCTCTATAAGACCTTCATGCCCAGACATCCCAGAGCTAAAAGAAAACCAAGACACAGTTGATGACCACAGGACCATTGTGAACACTCTGCACTTAGTGTGCTTGCTCCAGGAATCAGGCACCACACAAGGGCCCTGGGAAACATGGTACCATTTAGCCTTCACAATAGTTCTTGTCAAAGTGCCCGTGGCCTCTGGGAGGGCAGGTGTTCTGTAACCAAGTTTGATTATGTTTTCTGGAGAGACATTTATTGAAAGATGAGTGTTAAATGCCAGCCATCTGGTAAAGTTGGGCTAGAAGTTGAAGCTAAAGTTAAACCTCTTTCAACTCAAACCGTAAGACACCAATCAAGCAGATCAACAAAGAGTGCCTGCAAGAACAGAGACTATCTAACCACATCAGCTGACCCAGCAGGTGCAGGTATAGTCTCCAGGGGCCACGCATGCTCTCTGGAGAAAGCTCCTGTCCCCAGAGCCTGATGTCATGCTGGGAAAAGTGGGAAAGACTTGTGCTGGATCAGGATCAGTCTCTCCTACCCTGCTCAATCCAGCTGAGCTCTTTCAGGGGAACAAACTGTCCTACTCGCTCTTCGTGTTTTTCAGCTGTTGAGAAAATTGTTTCCACATCACTGAAGCAGCTGCTGATAAATATAGAAAGCTGGTGATTGGCATGGGAATTATTGTCAAAGTCAGAAATAGGTGAATACGGAGCAGCATCAAGGAAATAAAGCCCACTAGCAATTTGCCAGCACTCTTCCGAGGGAAAATAATGACCAAATGGGATAAAAGAAGAAGAAAAAAACACCTAGCCTGAAACACTTTGTCCAGTCCCTTGACTCTTGGCATCAGAGCCAGAGAAGAGCAGGGATTCAGCTAGGTGGGTCCCTGTTAAATCAACATACACACCTGAACCCATAAGATGTATTATTTCGTCCAAAGGAAATAACTATTTTTTTTGACAGGCAGAGTGGACAGTGAGAGAGAGAGACAGAGAGAAAGGTCTTCCTTTTGCCATTGGTTCACCCTCCAATGGCTGCTGCAGCCGGCGCGCTGCAGCCGGCGCACCGCGCTGATCCGATGGCAGGAGCCAGGTACTTATCCTGGTCTCCCATGGGGCGCAGAGCCCAAGTACTTGGGCCATCCTCCACTGCACTCCCTGGCCACAGCAGAGAGCTGGCCTGGAAGAGGGGCAACCAGGACAGAATCCGGCGCCCCGACCAGGACTAGAACCCAGTATACCGGTGCCGCAAGGCGAAGGATTAGCCTAGTGAGCCGCGGCGCTGGCCGGAAATAACTATTCTTAATAATAAGGATCCTGCCTGCCTCCCTAACACACCTATTTGTATTTGGCATAGAGCCACAGACACCTGGGCTTTAAAGGCATTTAAATTGAAGATGAGGTCTTCCTAAGACCTTGGCGTTCCTAAGCTAGTGCAGGTGTCATTACTCTGGCAGCCCTCAAGTGCCCGCCAGTCAGCAGCCTGCCTTCTCCTTAAGAACTATTTCTGCCCTCCTAGAATTTACCTTTGGGCAAAGTTAATGCCAAAAAGATATCTTAGTCTGTGAAGATGCCTCTCTGGTTAAGATGACTGAGAACAGGGAGCCACAGAAAGGAGAATTTGGGGCAGGCAAATGGCACAGTGGTTAAGATGCTGTCTGGGATATCCACATCCCACATAGAGCACCAAGGTTCAAGTCCCAGCCCTGCTCCTGATTCTAGATTCTTCCTAATGCAAAGTCTGGGATGGCTCAAGTAGTTGGGTCCCTACCACCCATGTGGGATACCCAGACTGAGTTCCTGGCTCCTGGCTCCCAGCTTTGGCTTGGCCCCAGCCCTGGCTACTGCAGGCATTTGGAGAATGAACTGGCAAATGGGAACTCTTTCTCTCTCTTTCTCTTTTTCTGCTGTTAAACAAATAAAATAAGTAAGTAAAAATTAAGCAAAATTTTAAATGATCTCCTTTCAAAAGAAAAAATGACATATACATAGTAGCTGAGTTTCCATTCATCCTAACCTTCCTAGGCTTGCATGTTTTGGGCATGCCCAGAACAGTCCAGGATGGTAACCATCATTGATAGCAGCTGCCCATCCAGGCTCAAAGCTTCCAGAACATACAATGGGACTTTCCTAGTGTCGGGATTTTTTTGGCTAAGGAGAGATGAGGACAGTAGTGATAGGATTTCGATCTTCCAGAGATGGGTGCTAGAAATATTCTTGCAGAACTTAGCAAAAGACAGAAGACTCTGCCAACCCCTACTGCCTACCTACCTACCTCTGAAATCAGAAATTCAAAACTGAACAGAGCAGTTAGCAGGGAGCTACCACACAGCATAGTGCGATGTTTCCCTCTCCTCCCTTGTGAGAAGGATCAGAGGATCCCTTGGCGAGGGCGGAACAGTCCTATACCTAGACGCTCACTGAGTGGGGAAGCCCAGGCCTTGACACTGCTGTGGGACAAGAGCAGCTTTTGACGTTAGAGCTCTTGGAACAAGTGGACTGGGCAGTCCTGGAGCTTGGAAGTACTCATGAACCAGAAGTCTGCAGCCTGCTGAGTTAGGAAGGCCAGAGGTTGGCTGGAGCCACGCTGGATGGCCAGTGAAGACGGCAGAAGTGGAGTGGTGTGAGTGCTCACTGTGGCCTGCAGGGGGTGCACGCGTGTCCTCTGGATGGGCTCACTCCCAAGCGTCTTGAGTGATGCCTCCTGAGAAGGGTCTGCTAAGGGCGGGGGACTTCCTAAGTGGGAGGCGGTGATGAGGAGCAGGACGGGGGGCCAGGGAAGGTTGGATTGCAGGAGGTCAGCCTAACATCGCACACTTTGGCCAACGAACTCAGATGCATCCCCTCCGCCCATGCCTCCAGCCAGAGTTACTGGAAAGGGAAGCCTGACAAAGCAGAGCTGTAACACCTTGGTCCCTCTCACCCCCTGCCCCTGCCCAGGCCCCAAAGCATCCCCAAAGGACGGGAAGGAGACAGAGAAGCAGTAAGGGGAGGGGCTGTGCCTTCCCGCTCTCCCATGGCGGGCCTTCCATTTAGGAGGGGTCTGAGCTGGGAAAGGCTGTTGCTCTACAAACGACTGAGAGTAGAGTTTTCGGCTGGCTTGGACTCTGAGGACCTGAAAGTGACCAGAGCTCCATGGGGTGCGTCCAAGATATTAACAGGGTTGGGGAGGAGGCTCTGACAGAGGATGCTACGAGGAACAGCAGGGAAAAGGAGCTTCACTGTCTGTTCCCCTGTGTGCTCTGACCCCTGTGTGCACAAATCACAGGCATGAAGGACTCTGGAGACAAGTTCCAGCTCTGACACTGAGCTGACGAGGCCGGGGGAGGCTGGGCAACTGCTGGGCTCCCGCTGAACCTGTAGAGCGGGCGGATGAACAGTCCCTGCCACCCCGGTTGCTGTGAGGATTAAAGAGGACACGCCTGTTTCGGGCACGTGGTAAAGGCCAGGTGTCTCCACTCTCCTGGCACCTGCGATAGTCTAGCACAGCTTCCAGTTCATCTTCTCCTTACAAATCTATTTTAGAAGGCCCAGCGTCAGCCCCTGGGAAGGCATTTGTTTCGGAATCATCCCCACAGTTTTAAGATCTCACGTTCTGCAGTTTGGAACTTTTAAGAGGTTTTGCACATCTGCTATTTCAGTGCACCCTGGTGTGCCCGCAAGGGGAAGATGAGGGGTGATGTGTACTTTAGAGACCACAGAACTTCTGAGAGTCAGGGACCACGTAGACCACAGGATAGAAATGCTTTATTTTACACTTGGGAAACGAAGGCCCCGTGTCCCAGAGCGGAACAAGGCCCAGTAGAGAGCAGGGCCGCAGACGCCATTGTCCAGCGACCATGAACCCACGCCCCCCGTTGCCAGCTCTGCTCTGAGTTTAAACCCCCATGCCTGGGAGGTTCCCCTGACTCCTGGCTCTTCGGCTGTGAATGGGCGAACACAGCCACTGTGGAACCAGAGTGGCTCACTGAGATGTAGAGTGTCTAAATTCAGAATGACTGGGAAAAATTACATAGATCGGGAAAAGAGACTGGAAACTTTGCTCCACTAATCAATGCTTGTTGAGACACCGAGATGACCTAAGATGTCCATAGGAATTTGAGACAGTTCAGAACATGCCCTTTCTTTACGGTAAGAATTTTAAATTAAGAATTATAAAATCCATTTTTGCCACTGAAACTCTTGCCCAGGTATATTTCAGAATATTCAAGCTTTATTTGAATTCAAGCTGTGGCACAGTGGGTTAATGTCCTGGCCTGAAGCACCGGCATCCCATATGGGCACCAGTTCGAGACCCGGCTGCTCCACTTCTGATCCAGCTTTCTGCTATGGCCTGGGAAAGCAGTAGAAGATGGTCCAAGTCCTTGGGCCCCTGCACCTACGTGGGAGACCTGGAAGAAGCTCCTGGCTTTGAATCGGCTGTTGCAGCCATCTGGGGAGTGAACCATCAGATGGAAGGAGTCTCTCTCTCTCTCTCTGACTTTCAAATAAATAAATAAATCTTAAAAAAAAAAAAGCTTTACCTGGAATCCTTTTTTATAATTAAGAATTGAAAAAAGCAGTATTTGTCATACACAAAATTACCACATAAGTTCATGGCTATCCACGTGGATGAAAAACAAATGGCATCATTTCAGATTAGGCCGCTATTAATAGAAAGTGGAATGAGACTTTAGAGACTCAATAAGATATCCTTTTAGAAGAGTGTTAACTAGGATACTTCATCCCTGGCCAGGACTCAAGCTAAGGAGATTTGAGAAACACACACACACACACACACACATTTAATTTCCAGGATTTGGCTAACTTGAGATCCTGAATTTAATGACATCTTATCTTGTCATCCAATTGTTCTTACAAGATGTGGGTTTCCCAACCTTGTGTGAAGCCACATATAAAAGGACAATTGTTCTAGCTAAAGTAGGGAAAAGGGAGGGACACAGGAGAAAGTGACCTGAACAGGGATCAGATTCTATCATGTCAACCAGCCGCCTCCCACACCTGTCAGGCTAACTTCTGCCACGGGGATTCCACTGTGGGAATCGCTGCTCGGAGGGACAGGGAGCGCTCGCTCTATGCAGGACCGATAGTTCCACTTCGCTAGGCCTCCATGTAGCCACAGGGCCCCAGTGGCAGGTGCCACTTTTTCTCACACATGGGCTAACCTCAAGCATCTCTGTCATTGGCCATGGGTCCTTGAGTTTGCATCACATGGATTGAAAACCCCCAGGTTTTCCTTACACTATTGTTTATAAGAGTGGGACCACAGTTTTATTATCTTTAAGATGTAAATGATTTAGGTATTTGAAAGCCTTTCCCTATTCAGAAGGGGCTCATCATTAGCAGGGGTAAAAACATTAGTCCAGCAAGTGGATGCTGTTGAAGGTTAACTTTCATCTTCACCCAGGCCGCTCAGGGCGGCCAGGTCCCAAATTAGGGGTTGACAGATATTGACTGGTCACAGTCCATGCTTTTTATTTAAACCAAGTCACCCAAATGCATGCACGTTTTTGTTTTGTAGCACGCCATGGCAAGTGCCTCAGGCCTGGTGGGATCAGCATCAGACAGGATAAAGGCAAAGCAATGGTGTGAAACTGAGCACTTGTTAGGCCCAGCACTGTTCAAGACTTAGTTTTCAGAGGCGCGTTTTAACTTCTGAAATCCAGTGCCGCCATCACCCAGAAGGGCAACACACTGTGTCTGAGCAGCTGGAATTCCATGCAGGTGCCATCCACTCCCGCTCGCTGGAGAACGGGCTTCAGCGCTAGAAATAGTTTATTCCCCAGACTTGTCACATCGTTTTGAAAGGCTTATGCGGTCCCTGAGTATGGAGCCGTGCACTGAGACCCCCCGTGGTCACCCACGACTCTGCTGAGGTCAGCTGCTCCCCTTGCTGTCTTCACGGCCAGGGTACCCGCTGAGCTGCTATATTTAAGTGAGGTCTCTTGTTGTCTTTGGAAAACACCACAGCACAGCAAGCAAGTTCTCATGGCCCTATCAGCAGCAGACGGCAGCTTCAGTTCATCAGGAAAGCTGCAGGCAGGCCGTGCCGTACCCATTCCTGAATCCTGTGTGATCTGACAAGGGGCAGTTCTTGCCCATCGAATCCTTCCTCCATAGCATGCACCTTGCAGAGTTTCAGTCCCTTTGGTCAAAGGTTTCATCAATGTACATCATTTACAGCTTTCCAGCTTCCAATTCTAGCCTCTAAACCAGTGCCCACAGACTTCTGTTAGGAGGGCTCGGGGAGACCACAAAGCCCCTGCTCTGGAGTACAGGGCGCTTTTTCCCCCTGTCTTCAGGATCAGGAATCCCTGAATAAACAGGAATCCCATGGCCAACATTGCTAGGCGTGATGGTGAACAACGAAGACGCACAAGCGAGTCTGCCATGGACTTAACACCACCCAGATTTGTCAGCCCACATCATGCGAGTTGAGAGCCTGAAATTTTCCGCTACTTACATTTGGAGGCTCACACATAGGCCGCTGCCATCAGGACTGGATTCTGTCCTGATTCTGAGGGGCCCGGGAAAGGCTGAATTTCTTGTGGCCTGTTTGGAACAGCGTGAATGACACGCATGCCCGAGACATAAAGTCCATCAGATAGCTGAAGGTACACACTGATCAAGCGGAACGTGAACTTTAGAAAGGATGTGGAAAACTGGTTAGGAGCTGAGAAATTTAATAGTTCCTTAAGGACAGTGTGTCCACAGCCTTGCATAAAAACTTACTTTTTTAAAAAAAAGATTAATTTATTTGAAAGGTAGAATGATAGAAAAGGAGACAAAGGGAGAGAGGAAGGGAGGTGGCAGCAGAGAGAGGGAGAAAAGGAGAGACAGAGGGAGGAGAGGGGGAGGAGAAATTTTCCATTCACTCATAACAGCCAGGTCTGGGCCAGGTCGGAGCCAGGATCCAGGAATTCCATCCTGGTCTTGCACATGGGTGGCAGGGACCCAAGTACCTGGGCTGTCTTTGGCTGCCGCCCCAAGTGCATTAGCAGGACGCTGGATCAGAAGCAGAGCAGCCAGAACCTGAAGTGGCACTCTGATATGGGATGTTGGTGTGGCTGAACCCACTGGGCCACACTGCTGGCTCCCTGCGTAAGAATTCCTTAAGCAGCCTCTCTTCCATTTCCCTGAAGAGTACCATGCCTGTATTTCTGGGGAATGGAGTAGAGATTCTTTGATAGAAGATAAAAAAATATTGGCATAAAACATGACTACTCTTTTGCTACCCACTCCGATTTTTAGGCTTAAGGTCCTGTTCAGAGAACAATGAGTGTGTACATTCACTAACTACAACGAGGGGCTACATGTAGGGAATACAGCAATGTCCTAAGAAGCACACGCACACCTTCACAATTCCCAAAGGCCAGCTGGTGGCCCACAGGCCCTGAGGACCATTGCTTCCTGGTCCTTTCTCCTCTGGTCTTGTGTGCCCATTCAGCAATGTGTCTCATGGCGCGAACATCACAGAGACAGACTTGAGATGAAAAGTAGGATTCTCTTTAAGAGATGGATGGAGGCCATGCAAACAAAGCCGAGTTCCACCCAAGCATGAGATGCTCTCAGAAAAGGCCAATGGTCCCACGGCAACGCCAAGGGCACTGATTGCCTACTTGCACCTAACTAGGAAGCTCAGGCCATGACGTCAGTGGACAAGACAAATTCTCCGCGTGATCTCTCTCAGGACGGGCAAGCGACCGCTCATCTAGGACATGGCTCCACCCGTCAGCTCCTCTGCAGGTGTGGGGCAGGCCTCCTGTCTGCTCATAACACCTAATTCAGATGTGCATGCAGATAGTAGGAGCCCCAAGGCACCCCTAAGCAGAGCAGGACAGGGAGCAAACCAGAGAGAAAGAAAGGCAAGCAGAGAAAGACGGACTCCGGTATCTGTGGCATCAACGGCACCCAGGCCGATGTCTGTCAGAAGGTGAACACTGTAGGCGCCAGCCCAGTAATTTCTGGGGGAGTCTAGAGGATTGGCTGACACGGATATAGACACAGGGATAGTCCCTGGCAAACAACTTTTATAGTAGCACCCAAGATCCAAAAGAATTGAAAACGGCTATTCAAGTACTAGTGGAGCTGTGTCCATCACAGCCGGGTTCACAGTAGCCAAAGGTGGAAAGAGCTTAAATGCCCATTAACCAGTGAATGGATGAATGAAATGTGGGACAGTCGTGCAGTGGAATATCATTCACCACAAAAAGAAATTAAGGGTGGGCATTTGACCCAGTGGTTAATGTGGCTTGGGACAGTCACATTCCATACTGAGGTCCTACATTCAAGTCCCAGCTCTCTCCCAATTCTAGCTTCCCGCTCATGTGCACCCTGGTAGGAAACACGTGATGGCTCAAGTACTTAAGTCCCTGACCCACCTGGGATACCTGGATTGTGTTCCCAGCTCCTGGCTTTGACCTGGCCCAGCTCTGGTTGCTGCGGGTATTTGGGGAGTAAACTAACCAATGGGAGATCTCTGTCTTTGCCTTTCAAATCGGTAAAATTAAAAGAGGAATGAAATGCCAATACATGAAGCCGGGTGACCCCTGGAATCCCTGTGCTCTGTGGAAGCAGCCAGACACAAAAGGAAACAGCGTGTATGATTCCATCAGAATGAAATGCGCAGAACTGGCAGATTCAGACCCAGAGAGCAGAGTGGTGATTTCCAGGGACTGGGAGAACGGGAGAATCATGAAAATGGCTACGAACGGGCACGGGGAACACAATGGTTTGGAACTGGATGGAGGTGGTGGCTGCACAGCATTGTGAAAGCACTAACAGCCACGGAAACCTTCATTTCAGAATGCTTAACTTTATGTTATGTGAGTTTCAGCTCAATAATAATTAATGACAATAATCATAATAAAAAAATACCCAGAAGGTTTGTTCTTGGGCTGACTTCCCTAAATCAGTTGTGAACGTTAACTGGTTGAGGAGTTTTATGATGAATCTTTAACTGGCCATGGTCGTTCAGCATGCATGGGCTCTTGCCAGAGAGGAAATCACATCTGCATTGCACGCCAGCTTCTCAGGTTCGCTGTGCGTGCGCAAACACCAGCTCACTTACCCTACTGCGAAGACAGGAAAAAGCAAAGCAGGGCTAGGATGTCAGTTTCAGTACTCCGCTCACGTGACCAGCCACCTGATACACGCAGGGCTGAGGGTCACAGCAAGGGCACACGGCAGTCAGACTGTGGTCTGGGACCAGCCTTGCATTTCATTTTGTAAAACTAACATTATTTTAATTTGACACACTTTGGTTTTGGATAGGTAAAGACATTCGATGAAAAAAATTTTTCTCATACAATAAAAATCCTTTTCCTCCCCTCACTGTCTCCCACCTACCACGTTCCCTCCTTCTGTCTCTCTACTAAGAGCAGTTTCCCAGAGAGCCTTGCAGGTTCCATCGAGGGAATGTACAACCTCAGGGGTACCCTGCAGTACTGCTGGGCTCGTTAGAAAGTAAGATTGAAGCAGGCAACGACCTCTGTTCCTAGCACCTAAATTCTAGTCTGGTAAGTTATTAGAAGGTGTGTACTTCATTATGTAATACATTTATCTATGGAAAAGAAAACAACAAATAACACAATGCCATTAAGTGTCCACCCACTGAAAGAACTTTGTCATCCATCCCTTAGTTGTATCCATTCCCTATACAGCAGGAACTTTTCTTTCCTTCTTGCAATTGAGATAACCCAGGCTCGGGCTAAATGAAAAGGTGTTTCACCCTGGGCTCTTTGCGTCTGACTCATATTGTTAGAGATGTTAGCCAGAAAAATCTGAATATTAATATTCCTCTTTGCAATGTATCTTGTCTCCTTGCAATGAACCTCTGGCTGCTCACCAGGCAAATCCCAAATGTTTTCAGCACCCCACCCAACACCCTGTAGAGCAACATGGAAACTGTCATGCCAGGATGCAGACCTGCCCCCCAGGTCAAAGGCCAGCACCCTAATCGCCCAGAGGGGTGTGGACGACAGCTGCAGTCTTCCATCACTCTCAGAGTCAGAAGGCACATTCCTGGACACTGCTACCTTTTCTTAAAAACCTGGGATTCATCTCATGTGATAAAGAACGATTCTCCTCTTTAATAAGAAAGGGAAATGCTTTGTGATATGATAAAATAAAAGTGGGTTAAAATATGCCCACATACCTTGCTTCCCGTGCTCCTAAACTGTACCTGTGTACCACAAAGGTGTCTGCCTTCAAGGAGCGGTGAGACCTCACCATCTGGACCTGGGAGCTGAGGGTTCCTCTCCAAAGCCTCTCCTGGGATGGTATCAATTCTCTCCCTGAACATTTGTGCACTTACTTCACGCACAGTGCTATTCATAAGGACCAAACAAATACCAGCCTTGTCATTGAGCAGTTCTGAGTCTGTTGGGAGAGGGAAATATACCAGGGACTATCAAGCTACCTGGTAATAACTACCATTACAGAAATGCAAAACTCAGCTTTGGCCAGGACACAATGCCCACTGTTGCCAAGGGCCCAAGCAAATCCAAGGCTTTCAGCTGTTTGTGTGACATGCAGAAGAATAAATGGTTTTTGAAAAGAAGACCCTTGAACAAAACACTAGGAGATGAATTCATGGAAAACTGTACACATGTCTATAGCACGTAGAGAACTATCCAGAAGCACAGTCACTAAAATGTTGAGAGAGGCGATCTCTTGTTGATGAGATTTCAGGTGGTTTGGTTGCTGTCTCCCCTTTTATTTTTCCCCCACCTTTTTGTAATATTTTTAGCATTTTACAATAAACACTTAAAACCAACCATTGAGAAGACAAGATTGCAATTAGCCCTGTTTAGAGAAGAGAAGGCTTTGATTCAATTCCAGTCTGCTCATCTAGGTCTTCATGTGCTCGGCCGTAGATAAGAGAGAGAGACAGCAGGGTCCTCAGACTGGACTCACCAAGTTCATTATCTTGGTTGTGGTGAGTACACATACAAATACTTAAAGTGCAACAGACTATGAACCAATCTAGACATTTCTGACAAATATATCATAGGAACATGACAAGTTAACCGTGTAATGAAGAATTCAGCTGGCGCCTAGCATAGTGCTAAGAATTCAGTAGGTGCTCCAAGAGACAGCTGTTGATGGGATGACTGGCATCCTGTATCTTTATTTCACACGGTCCTCACCCACCTTCCTCATCTTTTCTTACCACCATTACCTGGAGCCATAATCAACGGTCTCCCCAAACCTGCTCCCTGATCCAAAGTCATTCATTCTGTATAGCTCCCCTAACCTTCTCAGAGCTCTGTTTGTACCTGGTCATCCCCAGAGCTCCACATTGCCAAGCTCCCCTAGACCTTCCGATGCCTGGCTTCCCTCCTCTGTGTGTCCAACATCACTCTCGGGACAGAGACCAACAAGCCTTTGCTCTGGGCAGGGTGGCGGTGGGGGTGGGGCTCCCTCTGCACTGCTGCTCCAAGCGTCGTCTCCACACTCAGGCTCCTTCCATGAGGTACCACATTCAATCCTCCTAACAACCCTGAGTAGCTGCCTCCCAATATATAGATGAGGGCAGCGAGGCTCTGCAACATCAGACAACCCACCTCGGCTACCTGGCGAGGAAGAGGCGGCATGAGGATTCAAAGCTAGGCATTTGGGAGGCAGAGCCCACGTTCTTAGTCATTATGCTGGAAGCTTTCCTCAGTCATCGCGCTCTCTCTTTCTCTCTCTCTCTCTCTCTCTTTCTCTCTCTCTTTTCTTTTCTTTTCTTTTCTTTTCTTTTCTTTTCTTTCCTTCCTTCCTTCCTCCCTCCCTCCCTCCCTCCCTCTCCCCCCCACTCTTTCTCTCTCCTTCCTCCCTCTCTCTCTCTCTCTCCCTCTCTTTCTCTCTCTCTCTTTCTTTCTCTCTCTCTCTCTCTCTCTCTCTCTCCCTCCCTCCCTCCCTCCCTCCCTCTCTTTCTCTCTCCCTCCCTCCCTCCCTTCCTTCCTTCCTTCCTCTCTCTCTCTCTCTCTCTCTTTCTCTCTTTCTCTCTTTCTTTCTTCTGAATAGTTCAGGACCCAGTTCCAGTCCCACAACATCCTTAAAGAAGAATGACTGGGGCTGGCGCTGTGGCATAGTTGGTAAAGCTCCCACCTGAAGTGCCAGCATCCCATATGGGCACCAGTTTGAGCTCCAGCTGCTCCACTTCCAGTCCAGCTCTCTGCTATGGCCTGAGAAGGCAGTGGAGGATGGCCCAAGTCCTTGGGCCCCTGTACCAACGTGGGAAGACCCTGGCTTCGGATGGCCTAGCTCTGGCCATTGCAGCCATTTGGGGAGTAAACCAGCAGAGTGGAAGACCTCTCTTTTTCTCTGCCTCTTCTTCTCTCTCTGTGTAGCTTTGACTTTCAAATAAATAAATAAATAAATAATTTTTTTAAAAAATGAAGAAGAATGGCCAACATGTGCATGTGCTTTTACCCCATGGCATGAACCTTCTCGTACTTTACTTATATTAAGTATATATTATATTTACTTATCTCTGCAAGAACACAGAGAAAAAGAACTATTACTGTTTCCCAATCTATAGGCAAAGAAATAGAGGCAGAGAGAGATGCAGTTCTCAAGGTCACCATCTGTAAGTGGTAGAGCTGGGGTTAGAACCAGCCGGCAACCTGTCCAGAACCCCCACTTTTCATCAGGGCCCTGCCACGCCTCTGCTGCCACGAATGCCACAGGGAGAAAGTATCTACAGAAGAAGGAATGGACCTGCTTCCGGGCCATAGAGCGCATTGCTAGGAGCCAAACTCCAGCAATTCATGGGCGACATGGGTGGGTGTGCTCCGGGTGTTGCTTCCTTTTACACTGGTGGAAAACATCAAAAGAGCAGAAAAAGGGAGCTGTCCTGACAGAAAGGGAGAAAAATGAGTCACAAAAGTGGGGACTGTCCCCCATAAAAGTTCAGAAACCGATGCCTGAAGAGCAAGTTATTCTTTTCTGAGCGCTCAGCACTATAAAATATGAGGGGTCTTCAAATCATTCTCAGAAAATGTGTCTCAGAAAAAAAAAAAAAAAAAAAACTACGCATGGCTTCAAACATTTTTTTGTACCAAAATAAACATTTGAATTCTATTTTTCCACAAGCCATTTGAAGTACCCTCATATTTATTTACTCCTCCAAGGTAGGTACCTTTTATTCTCCCATTTCACAGGTGGAGAAAATAAGAGTGGAGTAAAAGAAGGGGATTGACTAGAAGAGCCAGGATCTGACCCCAGCAGTGAGAAGCCAGTAAGGACTTCACCCCTGCACCTGCTGGCAGGTGCCTCAGTGCACAGTCCCTACCCCTCTGCAAATGATCTTTTGAGAGAGAACAGAAATAGAAAAGAAAACGATCTTGCACCTCTGAAAAGAAATTGCGCCAAACAGAAAAGTAAAATACTGGAACCTGCCTTCCTCCCCTCTTAAATCCTGCATGTGGATTAAATTCAGCCAGTGGGGGCACTTGCCCTGACACTTGCAGGAGTGACAACCGCAGTGGGAACAGTGACACATGCTCCACACATGGGAGGGAAAGAGAGGAAGATGGGCTTGGATGTATGTGTGTGGGGGCGTTTGTCGTGTCAATCCGCCAAGCCCACACACGATCAGACACTAGTCAGACAATGCAAAGGGTGATGCAGACAGCGGCCCACTCGTGCTCAGGGGCCCGGAAGAGACAAGCAGTGACAATGCAAAGCCAGTTCCAAGGCTCTGGGTTACCATACACAGGCTTGCCCTCACACTGTTCCTTAACCCTGGGGAATCCAGCAGTTCAGCTCCTGGTAAAATGCACCAGGAAGGAATGGAATTGAACTTTGGCGCCTTGTACTGAGCCTTCTGGTAGAGCACAATGTCTTTTGCACACAGTTTTAAAATGCATGAATCATCTGGGTAAACAGTTTATTAATGTTCATCGCAACTCTATGAGGTAGCTTTTACTACTTCCGTTTGATATCAGGTTTACAGCTTATTTGACTGAAATTCTATCAGACTGGATGCAGCAACAGCTTTAACTGATTTGGAGCTATGACCTTTTATTGAAGGAGTCTGCTTCCCTGAATAACTTCCTGATGGTTTCCATTCACCAAACCTTGATGCTACCAGTGAGGCAGCTGGGGCATGTGGAAAGTGCACAGCCCTTGGAGTCAAGAATACTTGGAAAATCTGCAGACAACTCAGGTCATTGCTATAAGGCTCAGCTCTTCTGTCTTTGAAAATCAGAGTGATACTTACATCATACAATAAATATCAGGGAACAAAACATGGCCTCTGGAGCCACAAGACTGGGTTGGGATCCCAACTCTGCTACTTACTGTCTGGGTGACCCTGGGCACATTACTTCACCTTTATGGCCTTGGTTTCTTCTCTGAGAAGGGGACAGTATTAGTACCAACCCATAGGGTTGCTATGAGGATTAAGTGAGTTGGTATTTCCAAACCAGCTACACAGTGCCTGACACACAGGAAGTACTGTGTGAGTGCTTAGGTAAAGAAAATAAAATAGAGGTCAAGGTTCAAAGGATTATAATAAGGTGGGAGCAAACACCAGGCAGCAGATGCCAAGGGGAGCTCTTCCTAAATCAGGCAACACAGACAGAGCGGCCACTGGGCAGCTGAAACCAAAATACAGAATCTTTGCTGGGGAAACTCATTTGAGACCAGTCGAAATTTTCAGTGCCCCCCTCCCTTCTCCGGGATACTTTTCTCCCTCTCGCCGTCTTCACCTCCTATTCAGTCTTAAGGGAAAGCAGCCAAAGAATGTGAACTAAAACTGTGTCAGAAAAGCAACTTCCTCCTAGAACCTCAACTCTCTGAGATATTTTGCTGACTTTGAACAGCACCAAGCAAGAGTTTTGCAGTAAAATAGGGTCATGTTTTACTTCTATTTAGGAAGATTTCCAAGTTTGAAATGTCATTTATTTTTTTAAAATAGGAATTTAAGTAACATCAGAAGAGTTTCAAAGTTTAGAGCATTTCTTGCAGAGTTACAAATAGCAACCAAGTGTTTTCCAATTATGCGCCAATACATTTCAGAAACTTCCTAGAAATTCCTACTGCTCTAGTTTTGTGTGCCTGCCTAGTTTGGGTATTTTGCACTTACGTATCTAATATAGAAAAGCTGCCTCTCTCCTCCTGCCATTTTTACAGATACTCGCATGCCTCATAAATGCCACTTGAGTACTTATCTCAACAGACAAGTACTTGTTAAAAATAAAAGTGTTCTGACTGAAGCAGTTGCATAAAATGGGATCTCATCCACTGGAAGCTAAGGAGAAAATATGGCTTGGCCCAACAATCTGGCCGTAGCAATAACAGTATTTAAAATGCTACAGATTGGGGCTGGTGTTGTGGGTAAAGCCACTGCCTGCAGTGTCGGCATCCCATATTGGCGTTGGTTCAAGACCTGGCTGCTCTACTTCTGATCCAGCTCTCTGCTATGGACTGGGAAAGCAGTGGACGATGGCCCAGGTCCTTGGACTCCTGCACCCATGTGGGAGACCTGGAGGAAGTTTCGGATCAGTGCATCTCCAGCCATTGTGGCCAATTGGGGAGTGAACCAGCGGATGGAAGACCTCTTTCTCTCTGCTTCTCCTTCTCTCTCTGTGTAACTCTTTCAAATAAATAAATAAATATTTTTTAAAAAGCTACAGATTTGCATTTGATTACATTATACACTTAGAACTTTCCTTTCTTTTTTAAACATGCAAATATGTATGTCATTTACAAATCGAAAAATATAGATAAAGCAAAAATTTATTAAAATCATAAAAATGATTTCAATAGTATGATGACTGGGAAACATGTTCCCAAATATTAGGCCTCAGAGGACCAGAAGTCTTTAAAAGTATCCCACTTCCGGAGTAGGCATTTAGCCTGGCAGGTAAGGTGCCTGCACTCCTCACCAGGGTGCCTGGGTTCAGTTCCTGGCTCCAGCTTCTGGCTAATGCACAGTCCGGGAGGCAGCCGTGATGGCTCTGGGAATCGGGTTCCTGTGACCCATGCGGGAGACCTGAACTGAGTGCTTGGCTCCCAGACTCAGCCCAATTGCAGGCATCTGGAGAATGGACCAGTAGATGGGATCTCTCTATCTCTGTGCCTCCTGAATAAATTAACAAATAACATATTAATCACAGTTTAAACAAAATTCTATTCTGCCCCTCTTAAACCAAATGAAAAGAATGAAACAAACAAAAAGAGAGCAAAAAACTGGGAGTCAAAAGACCTGTATCTGACCCTACCCTACCATTGGAGAGCTTGTATGACCTTGAATGTGCTCATGGGCCCCAGTGTCCCCACCTATCAGGACAGACAGGTGGATAAAGGACGATTACGAGACTCTTACGGCCTCATGGGCGTGACCCTCTGCTACATCCTGTGGTAGGCCTCACCCCTTCCTCTCTTTCGTAACTAGAGTGAAAAGTCCTCCCAAGCATATGGTACTGGACTTTCAAAGCAAGCCCTCCAAATGGTGGGTGACTCCTCCCGCTGCAGGCCACCTACCTAACAGCCTGGGGCTAACTGCATCTGCCGTGCTTAGGACAGGGCCATAAGGATGACGAAGGACTTAAACCCCAACCTTAGGGGTCCAGGATGGTGTCCGCTTTTTCCCTGCTGTCGTACCCAGGCTGCTGCTACTTCTCGGGAGGTCTCACGGATTCCCATGCTAAAGGTCCCATCAAGTGTGTTGACAAGTGGTGCTAACACGTGTATTTTATTCTTCCCTCCCAGTGGTCAAAATCCAATTTCTATGCAAATGCTTTGGCCAAAACATTTCCTTATTTATTTATTTTAACAAGTGTTAGGCTTCCACTTTCATGGGAAGACTTGGAGTCACTGTTGTAAATTACACAGGGTTCCCCTGGAGCAGAAGTGGCTTATCTCATGCTCGTCTATTAAGACTCATGGAGCTTAAGGGGAATTTATTTCCGGTCTCCCAAGGATTGGCAAAATTCACAGAAACCAAGGCAAACGCCTAGCCCGCATCTTAACGCCCCCGGCAGGAGATAAAAGAAGAGCTCCCTTCCTGGTGACCACAGTTCGGAACATGTTGGCTTCAAAGATTGTCAACTGACCTACCTCACGTTATTTGTTAGAAGAAACAGTGTGATTGGGCACTGTTTTTATTCTGGAGGAAGTTATACTGGTCTGTCTGTGTCTGTGTCTCTGCCTCTCAAATAAATTAAAAACATATTGATCATTTTTTTTAAATCCCACTTCTGTTTCTTAAACCAAAACAACGAGGAGTACTAAATGAACAAAAAGAGAGCAGAAGCCAGGACTGGATTCAGATGAGAACTCATCCTGAGTAATAACAAATCCCCCGAGTAAGAATTAGTAAGAGTGGGGCTCGCTCCCCAGACTTTCGTCAAATAAGCTGTCACCTATAGACAGAGGTCTTCTCTGACCGTCCCATATAAACAAGGCCCCTTACTCTGTTTGATTTTCTTCCTACTTTAACCTTTGCATTTATCATCCACCTGCTCCCACCAGAAAGCAAGCTTCCTGGGGCGGGGAGGGGGGGGGGTGTTCCCAGGTGTACCTCCAGTATGAAGAACAGTGCACACTGCGGGGCTTCGTAAAACATCTATCAAATGACTACATATCAGGAACATTCTGGGTGAAGAAAAAGTGACTTAAGAGTAAGTAGAAATCACTGCATCTGTACCCTGGGTGCAGTGGGCAGAGCCATGTTAATGCAGAAAGGTATCAATCACATCAGCACCAAGCGTTCTTCCATCCCAGCCTCCATGAGCAGAATGGACATTTCTAATGCGAGGTCGTATAATTCTGTTTTCCTTCACTCACTGTCAAAACGGAAGGTTTGGTGGCCAACTCTGTCATGTCTTTTTGAAATAATGGAGCTGATGGCGCTGCCTGGGTTTTAGAGACGGCTTCACCGAACACCACACTTTACAACTGAAAATACCCCAACAGGACGCCTCCTGGCCCCAGCTAGCAGGGGTTCTCAAAAAGGCAGGCACCTGCCTGAGCTACTTTTGAACTACAAAGATATTCATGTCAACGGGTCTCTGGGGCACTTACTGCTGGAGCAGGTGGTTTCTTTCGGACTGGATGACATCGGCTGTGCACAGAGTTGACAAAGGCAGTCTCTTCCATTGAACGTGACTCGGTCTCCGGGCGGGAACGGACGCCTGGAGACAGAAAGACATGGTCCTCAGGGTTATTCCAATGATTTCATTCCTTTTCCTTCTTCCTTCTGCTTGCTGCCCTCTGAAGCAAATTTATTTCTTGGAGGAAGAACAGCCAACATGCCTGAAATGCAGACATAACTGAGCCAGCCAGCTGGACAGAGTCCAGACAAATAAATGTGTCTCATTTTCTGAAGAAAAGAGAACGCACTGGCTTTATGGGCATCCAGACAGTAAAATGGGATGATTTGCTTCCAGTCTTTAGTGGCGAATGTTCCAAGAAATCATCTAGCAGGGTGCACAGGGTGTACATTTCCAAATGGAAAATCTTCATGAAGACATATCGTAAGTGCCATGAGTTCCAACTGAACCTTAGGGCTCCTCCCCAATAGCACTGGTTACAGGCTAAGCGTGAACTCTTCCCCACATCCTGGGACCGTGCCTGGAGCTCTGTGATCACCTTGCTTAATTATACTTTGTCCCAGACATACGAATGCCTCCCTGTGCTGCAAGTATAGTCCCTTACAAGCCATGAGAAACAGGACAGACTGTAACTATGTGTTTGAGAATTAGTAACAGTTTCTTTCCAGAAGACAATTCCCCTGCCTATTACACACTTATCTATAACAGCATGTTTTGCAGAGCTATTGCCTTCTGCACGTATGGTACTGGTTGGTTTCTCCTCCCAGGTCACCAGGGAGACAGCCTGTAAAAATCAGTCATTAATTAGTAGACATATGACAAACCATTTCCATGCCTGCTTATTTGCAACTGGTCCACTTGCCAGGAACTTTCACCAGCACAAGTTTTCCTAGGCGTGGGGCTGTCAATTCGAAAATGTAAAACACACGGGCCCAACTTCACACATCGGACTCAGAAGCAATTTCTTAAGATCAAGTTCAAGCTTCCTAGTAGATGTCATGTCCACAGTTTCTTTCTCCCTGTAAGCCACCCTGCAGTTAGCCTAACACACAAAGCAAACACAGGTATATTCAGACTTAGGCCAACTCCACAAATGTGCTTGGTGGCAATCCTCAAGGAGACTGCATTCTTACATTTCCAAATTTTAGGAGTCCTGTGGAGAGGTGGGGGTCTTCCCACTTGTCTGTTACTTTCTGTGGTACAGATAGGGCTCAGAGAGGCCAAGTGCCTTGGCTGGATTTGCCAGCAAGGGACACCAAGCACTGGCAGGTGGAAATAGTACCTATCAGCTCAGACTTGCTCTGTCTTTAATACTCAGAACCACACTGTGGGAGATGCCAGAGAGCCTACTGTTTCACATTTAACAATGAAACCTGAACAAACCTCAAATCTGTTCAGTAAGCAGGCCAGGAGGGAGTTAAATGCAACAAGTACAGGGCCTTTTGCCTCTGATCGGGGCCAGGACTGGAGTAGGCCAGCAAGGCCCAAGCTGCTCACTTCTACTCTGACTGGGCACTTGTGTGACCCTGACCATTAGTGTTCCTTTCCACTGTGCACCTTGGGTGCCTCACTGACCTCTCCTGGTTACAGGCCTCACTTCCCTCAATCCCACGTGATTCATTATGGGGCAAACCAGAGTCCAGTCCTGGAGCTGGACTTCTGAACTTTGAGTTATTCGGGAGGCAGGCCTTCTGAACTTTGAATTATTTTGTAAATGCCCCTTTTCAGTCCCTCCCACTTCCTTCTGTGACCTGCATGGAGAAAAACCTTGTCATGGAGAGAAACCTGGAGTTACGGCCAGAAAAACCAAGTTCAAATGTGACCTTCCCAGGGTAACCTGGCAAAGTCTCTTAAACTCTGAGACTCAGAGCCACACATAAATAGGGATGTCGACCCTGGCTGACTTCATGGCATGCTAGGAGGGTTAAACGCGACTCTATATGAATGTTACTTGCAAACTGTAAAAGCAGCCCCTAGCCCAGGTCAGGTTATGTAACTCAGAAGCAGCAGCAGCACTAACTACAGGCTTGCATCCCTAATTTGAAAATCCAAAATGCTCCAAAATTTTAAACTTTTTGAGCATTGACATGACACTACAAAGTTGAAAATTCTAGACCTGATCTCATGTGATGGGTTGCAGTCAAAACACAGGTATACTAAGCCGGCGCCGTGGCTCAATAGGCTAATCCTCCACCTTGCGGCGCCGGCACACCGGGTTCTAGTCCCGGTTGGGGCGCCGGATTCTGTCCCGGTTGCCCCTCTTCCAGGCCAGCTCTCTGCTATGGCCAGGGAGTGCAGTGGAGGATGGCCCAGGTGCTTGGGCCCTGCACCCCATGGGAGACCAGGAAAAGCACCTGGCTCCTGGCTCCTGCCAGGATCAGCGCGGTGCGCCGGCTGCAGCGGCGGCCATTGGAGGGTGAACCAGCGGCAAAGGAAGACCTTTCTCTCTCTGTCTCTCTCTCTCACTGTCCACTCTGCCTGTCAAAAAAAAAAAAAAAAAAAAAAAAAAAAACACAGGTATACTAAAAATACTGCATAAAACTATCTTAAGGGTATGTGTATAAGGTGTACAGGAAACATAAATTCTGTGTTTAGATTTGGTCTCATTCCTAAGATATATCATTACACATATGCAAATATTCCAAAATCCAAAATAGTTTTGGTCCTAAGCATTTTGGATGAGGGTACCCACTTGTGGCAAGAGCAAGCACCTCTTTGCTGGCTCAAATGTTCAGGGACAGGGCTACGGTGGGTAAATGTGTGTCCATCACTATGTTAACTTTAGGGCAGTGCTGCTCAGGGTCAGGAGAGAAGGGCTCATAGAGTTTACCTGGACCAGGGCCTTCCAACCTTGCCAACATCATACTTGGGAACCTTCTAGAAGCTATTATCAGCATGTGGATTTGGAGGGAAAATAGGCGAAAGATGAATATCTTAAGAGATCTCATCCCCACTCCACCCAGGAGAGTCCAGTGACAGCCAGGTTTGGGAAATCACTGATGTGGTACAAAGCCTCTCACTTTACAGCTGAGATCACTGCCTTGGGAAAGCTCACTCACAGCCATCTCAACTCAGCCTGGGAAGCAGGACTGGGATGCCGGTCTCCTTAGGGGCAGCCCACAGACTCCCAACTAGGCTGAGCGCCATAGCCCGAAAAGGGAGACGTCAGCATGGAACTTTGCCTTTCATTAAATAAGAAAAATGGTCAGCTTATTAATATAAAATTTTAATTATGATTTTTAAAACAGTAAGAAATGAGCTAATAGCTGTTAAAAGTTATTTAAACCATTTTAATATATTTCACATTTATTGTGATTTATTTATCAGTATTATTAATTACACAAAATTAAGTTGAACCTTCTGGAGTTTATATCTCTCTGGCTTTGAAACCTGAAACACTGAAAAACAAAACAAAACACCTCTTCTGGACTATCGCTTATGGACAAGCACGGTAAAGCAGAGCACTTCTCAAGAAGGCATGGGGTTGCCAAATGAGAACTGACCACGAGGAGACCCAGGCTTACTGGTGAGTCTCCTTGTTGGAAGAAACCCACCTTCCATTTTATAAGGTGTAGCTCTAAACACACAATATCAATGGAGACCGCAGATCCTCCCACTCACACCTTACAGTTTCCTTCTCTCTGACTCATCACATTAATCAAGTTAGTTTGCGCAGTCAAGATTTAATCTTGGCAGATGATAGGCAGCTTGAGAGCAGGAGTTGGCAAACCTTTCCCCAAAAAGATCAGATGGTAAACATTTTTTTAGGCTTTGTGTGAACCATATATGTGGCCCCAGACACAGCTACTCAACTATGCGGTGTAGCTCCAAGACAGCCACGGACAGTTTGCAAACAAAGAGTGTGCCTGTGTCCCAGTAAACTTTCATTTCCAAAACCAGGAATTGGGCCTACAGTGGCCCGGGGGCCACACACAGTTGGCCAAGCCCTGCTATTGAGTACACAGAATTAAATTTTAAACACATACAGAAGCACAGGAATTGATATTTCCAAATAAGCTTTTTCCTTCTAAGCCGCCGTGCCACTTCTCTCCAGTGTCTTTGTTGGTCAGGATATTTCAAGAGTCAGCTACATTCAGAGGTGGTTTCCAGCACTTAAAACCATCCATGTTACTCTGCACAGGACATCATGTCTAACCTCTCCCAATGTAATTACTGTAAGTCAGGAGAAAAATAAATCTAAGAACACATCAGACTAAGTGCTACTCAAGATGAGAGGGGACGACCCCAAGCCTGAGCAGCTGAAATCAGCATTTCTCTGTTGGAAGAAGCCGTGGGGTTAGGAGAGACTGTCACTTACTTGCAGATCGTGCAGGCAAAGCAGTTGGGATGGTAGGTCTTGCCTAGGGCAGTCACCACCTCGCCCTCCACGAACTCCCCGCAGCCATGGCAACGTGTCCCGTACATCCGCTGGTAGTCCAGGGTGCAGAGGTACTCCCCGTTTTTTATGAAGAAGCCCCCTTGAGCCAGGTCACAGCCACACACTGTAGAGAGACAAGTGCACATCTGGTGATCCTCTGCCAAGCGCCCGGGCAGCGGCGGCCTGGTCGCTTACTCTGCGCTCTCAGTGGTCTGGGGAGAGGGGAGGAGGCTGGTACAAAGAGCTATTTATTGTGGGGCTCTGCTCCTTCCCTGCCTCCTCCCCTCAGGAGCTATGCAATATCTCATACGAGTAAAATCCACTTGCTGGGTCTCAGTGGCCTCTGTGGCATGTCTAAGACTCAAACAGTCTTGATGGAAAGACAGCTTTGCTTCAGGCTGCCTCAGTTATAAGGAAGGGTGTCCTGGGCAGGGCTAGTTAGGAAAGGTGCCCACTGCTTGCCCACACAGCTCCGTGGTCTGGGCCAAGATTGTTACTGAGTTGAGTAATAAATTCCTTCTCTAGCAAATGCAGTAGCTAAAATTTCCAATAGCTTTTTTCCCCCCCTTTTTTGCACACCGGAAATATTTTCCCATAGCTATGAAGAATTAAGACATTCAATTTTCAATTTTCTCTTTGTACAGAAAATAGTACAAGCCAGTTTCTAAAATATTCTAGAAAGAAATAAAAAGTAGACAGGCCAAAGAGGAAAGAAATGGGGACATGTCTGAGATAAAACATTCATGACGGCTGTGCATGCAAATGAGGATGCATTGTTCTGTCCCGGTTTCTGGTGTCTCTTTCAAAACTGTGCAGCTGTGGTTTATGGAGATGGTGCAGACAAGCAGGTCTGGGGGTGCCAGGGGCTAGGGCCTGGTCTCCATGTTCAGACGAACCCAGGCAGGTTACAACGACTTGCCCACAAATGCAGTCCAGGCTACGTCCCTGAGAAGAAAGCCTTTTCACTGCCAAATGACTGAGAAGCAGCAGCCAAAGCTGCCAACCTGGAACCTTCTCTGTTCCAAGGTTGGGGGACGCCTACTCATTAAGGGCCCGAGGCAATGAACCCAGGAGTCTTTCTGGTTATTTCTGCAACTGGATAGCGCAGACACTCAGTTGAGGAAGAGGGGGTGGGGAGGTGAGTTCAATCACGAAATTGCTTTCCTACCTGCTAGAACGTTCCACATGATTAGCTCCCATGACTCACTAATGCATCTAATGAACTAGTGCTGAGCACAGTAAGACTCTGATGGAAGTAACCACTCCCCCACCCCGGCTAGCACCCTTTACTAATCACCAGCTGCTAAAGATATTCAAGGTGACACAGAACCTGCTCCAGCTTTCCAATGCGGATTCGGCAGTCTTTGTTTAGATCAACATTCCACGGCTATGACTTCTTCGCAGTTTGCAATGAAGTAACCCAAGGTGATGGCCTGGCTCCATCCTGCCTGAAACTGACCACCCTATAAATACTACCGTGATCCTGTAATCTGGAAAACAGTCGTTCGTTCGCCACCTGCTGCCTCCGGGAACCTGCCAGTAGCTCCTCCTGCCCCCACAGGTCTCACACCTGCTTCTTCCTCACCAACTGGGTCCTGTGGGTTGAGGGAACCGGAGGATGGGCCAGCCTTGTGCTGACTGCAAATTTCTTTGGCAACGAGAAACAATCCTGGGGAAGGGGAAGCAGGGCCTCACAGAACACCTGAGAGTTCTCCTCGGTGTTTTCAAGGTCCCTTTCTTCCTTTCCTGCAGGATGACAAAGGTACATAAGTAAGAGCCCTCATCTTTACTTCTTTGGATTCTCTCTCTGGAACTGAATGGTACCTAGTAGGATACAGAGAACACAGATTTTGAGTTTAATAAAATCTTGTCTCAAATTTGGTAGTTTCATGCCGATTCTCCTTGCCTTGTGATGACTCCGTAACTCTTCCAAACTTAGGTATTTCTCCAAGCCAGGAGAAATTTGCATTTGTCCAAACTTGCATTTGGACTACTGTTAATTTCCTTAGGTCTTTCCTACAAATACCTAGGCTGGGTTTAAAATCCACAGACCCTTTACAAAAAGACTCACGGCCACAGGAGATACTTTCCATGCTAATACAGATTGTTTAGACAGTTTCAAAGCTAATTCTAAATGTTCTCAAAACTTTTTGTATTTCCTCCTTCCTTTGGGGACCTCTGGGTGACCTTTGCTAGCGCACATAATTTTGTGAAACTGATACATTCTCTCCTCATTAAGTAAGTCCTAGTTTGCAGGAATTAGCATAGTCTTACAAATTATTTTGAGGGTAGACATAATGGCACAGTAGTTAAGATGCCACCTGGAATGCCTGCATCCCATCTTGGAGTGCCTGGTTCAAGTCCTGCCTCTGCTCTCCATTTCAGCTTCCTGTTAATGGGCACCCTTGACCCTTGAAGGCAGCAGTGATGTCTCAAGTAGTTGGGTCTCTGTCATCCACATGAGAGACTGGATTGACTTCTGGGCTCCTGGTGTCAACCTGGCTCAGCCTCTGCAGGTGTCTGAGGAGCGAGCCAGTGGATGCAAGATTTCTTCTCTTTCAAATACATAAAAAATAAATTTAAAAAATAATTTCATAACACTGTTGGTACCAAATGACAATTAAACTGTGCCCTACTGTGATCTAATTAGGCTTTATCCTTAAATTCAAAGCAGTGCTCAAGCCAGCCTACCAAACTGCCGTTACTGGTTTATGTGAGAGCATTTCAGAAAGTTGATGGAAATGGCGTATCACGAGAAACTATGCATGGGTCTAACCATTTTTTTTGCGCTAAGATAAAATTTACTTCCATTTTCCATGAATATTTTACAAGTGTCTTCAAACAACAAGGAAAGACGTGTTTGAACAGGGACCCACAGAGACAGGAGTCCTTAATGGCACACACACAGCAGTGAGACGAGGAACCTAAAATCCCAAAGGATGCTTCCACTGCATTCCTAAGGATGAAGCAGTTGTGTTGTAATTCTAGACTCTTCCCCTCCACTGCCATTCACCCCATCCCAGGCCTGCCTCTGCTGTTTCTCCCCTCCTGACGGCTCCCATGCAGTCTCCTTGGCCAAATCCCTGCATTCCACACACCCACCTCCTCCCTCCATCATGGGGACTCCCCTCCCGGAACAGATCCCATTCATTCCTGCAGTGTCAACTGGGACTCTGTGCAAAGGATCTGAAATTAGTGATCTCTCTGGCAACCTCTGCGAGCTTCAGACTTTGATTTGTGGCTGCTGGGTGTGCCCATCTCAAGTCTGGCATGTTCCAAGCAGACCGTATGCTCTCAGCTTCTCTGCCAGACCCTAAAGCCTTCTGCTTGTCCTAGATTCCTCTCAATAAAACAGCAGCGGCACCTGTGCCACCCTTCTCACTCCAGCATTTTCAACTGGCCGCTGATCCAATTCATTCCCCCAGCAAAATGCTTCGATGATCTCTCTCCTCCTCTGCCTTCCTGCTGCCACTACTCAGACCCCAGACTTCAGTAGTCTCTCCTCTGCAGTAAAATAATGTTTATAATGATTAAAATTACTTAAAATTAAAATTATAAAAATAATTTTATAAATTTGTTTTGGCAAAACAATTTTATTCTAATAATGTGTATACTGGAAAAAAAAATCAAAACAACTTGAATTTCTATAGGTAGAGCAAAGATAGACTCAATCATGGATATCTAGCCTAAGGAACTGGGTTCAAAATTATGGGTTAGATCCCTGCAGGCCACACAGTGTCTGTGATACAGCACTACATGGAAAGAACGAATGTCACAGAGGAAGCAATGTTAACAATTCTATTTCTAAGAAAAGTCTACTCATGATTTTATGGACATGAAAATGTGAGGCCGGCCATATGTTGGTCTCTTAGGAGGATTAAGAATTAACTTATTATTTTCTTCTACAAACATATTTTTTTATTCACTTGAAAGGCAGAATGAAAGAGAGGGCAGGAGAGACAGATCTTCCAGCCATCTGCTAGTTCATTCTCCAAATGGCTACAATGGCTGGGGCTGGGCCAGGCCAAAGCCAGGAGCTTCATTCAGGTCTGTAATGTAGCAGAGGGACCCAAGTACTATGGCCATCCTCTGCTGCCTTCCCAGGCACATTAGCAGGAAGCTGGATTGGAAGTGGAGCAGCTGCACTCAAATCGTGGCTCCAGTGTGAGATGCTGGCATAACCCACTGCACCACAATGCCTGTACCTGGAGCACTGTTTCACAGCCCACACAAGGATTAGTTCATTATCCAGTGCTGGACCTGTGTTTGACAAGCTCTCTGCTATTGATTAAGTCAAGGCCCAGATTTTGGAAGTTAGGATTGACTTCTATGTTCTCACCCAACAGAGACGCAGATGACTTCTTATCATCTTGTTGAACCACTAACCAGTTTTTTTTTTTTTTTTTTTTTTGACAGGCAGAGTGGACAGTGACAGAGAGACACAGAGAGAAAGGTCTTCCTTTGCCGTTGGTTCACCCTCCAATGGCCACTGCGGCCGGCACGCTGCGGCCGCTGCACCGCGCTGATCCGATGGCAGGAGCCAGGTACTTATCCTGATCTCCCATGGGGTGCAGGGCCCAAGCACTTGGGCCATCCTCCACTGCACTCCCTGTGCCACAGCAGAGAGCTGGCCTGGAAGAGGGGCAACTGGGACAGAATCCGGCGCCCCAACCGGGACTAGAACCCGGTGTGCCAGCGCCGCAAGGCGGAGGATTAGCCTAGTGAGCCGCGGCGCCGGCCTACTAATCAGTTTTACATTGAACCCAGCCATTATAATCAATGTTCTGTTCTGTTCTCTTTTCTTTTCTTTTCTTTCTCTCTCTCTCACTCTCCCCTTCCTTCCTTCCTTCCTTCCTTCCTTCCTTCCTCCCTCCCTCCCTCCCTCCCTCCCTCCCTTTATTTAGTTGAAAGGCAGAGTTAGAAAGAGAGAGAGACCTTCCATCTGCTGGTTTACTCCCTGGATGGCTGCAATGGCTGAGGCTGGGCCAGGTCAAAGCCAGGAGCCAGGAGCCAGGAGCTTCCTCCAAGTCTCCCAGGAGGGTGGCAGAGGTCCAAGCACTTGAGCCATCTCCCACTGCTTTTCTCAGGCCGTTAACAAGGAGCTGGATAGGAATTAGAGCAGCTGAGACACGAACCGGTGCCCACCGAAGGCCAGCCCTGCAGGTGGCTTTACCCACTGTATCATGACGTCCCCCACCCCCTGCCATGTTCTTTCTTGAGTGCCTTAGTGATCCATTCCCCAGTTTTCTTCTGAACCAGCTTGGTCATCCTGCTGGTTCCTTCATTAACGACTTGAATGAATCTTTGATACCTGCTCATTCTACATTTGTATGAGAGTTCGTATACTTAACATTTTGAAAATTACACTTCAACAAAAGAACGATTCTTTGTAACTGAAAATATCTAAAGAGAACATTAATGATCTTTAAAAAAAAAAAAAGCTTTGGTCTGTTTTATATTCACAGCTTGGCAAATACTTTAATGGATGGCCCACAGCAAAACGTTCACATCTAAATGATCACAAAATCTCAATTAGTGAGGTCAAACTTCAGTAGCCTATATTTAGATTTTTAACTTTAGGCACTCCATTTGTCTTTGCTTTAGTTGAAAATTAACATATGCCCAGGGAAAAGCATAGATTCCTTTTACTAAAAAAAAAGGGGGGGGCTCCAGAGAAAGGCATTATTAACTGTTTTCTTCTTTCAAAAGATATTTATTTATTTGAGAGGCAGACAGATGGGGTGGTGAGGGAGGGAGGGAGGGAGGGAGGGAGGGAGGGATGGAAGGAGGCTGGGAGCGTTCCCATCTGCTGGTTCACTCCTCCAATGCCTGAAAAGGTTGGGGCTGATCAGGGCCAAAGCCAGGTGCTAGGAAACAAATCCAGCTCTTGTACAGGAGTTATCACAGACCCAACCACTATGGCCATCTCCTGCAGCTCCAGGGTCCGTGTTAACAGGAAGCTGGAATGAGGAGTGGAGCTGGGCATCAAATCCAGGCACTGCGACACGGGTGCCATTCGTACCAACCAGCACCTTTAACAGCTGGGTCAGGCGCCAGTCCGGCTTGCTTTCTGGTGACCAGTTACTAACACATTCCCCCCCACCCCCCGCCCAAGGCCCCACTGAATCCTGCCCTGCTCACCGTCACTAAAACCTGCCATGAACCGCACTGTGCCTTGTTACCCTGCTGCTCTTAAACTCAATCTTTACAAATTCCGCAACACAGTTAACTGCTGCAGAAGTAGGGATATGCACATCCAAGACATTAAGATAAGACTTGCAGAATTAGAAACAGGCATTTAAGAAAAACTCCAGCAAACAGGAGTGGCTCAAGTTGTAAAAATACCACAGAACAGGAGGGAACGAAGTTGGAGGTGTCAGACAAGGGTTAAAACAGAACAGTGTTTTAGTGGCACCGATGGAGCTGCAGTAGCAACTATTTCTTCAACCCTCTAAAAACAGCAGTTACATTTTACATTCTGACAAATACATTTCAGTGACATTCCATCTGCCCGTCAAATGGAAGCACTTAGGAGCACGGGTAATCCTTACCACCATGGCCAAAGGTGGGTTTACCAAAGGTGGGTTTAGGGGGAAAACCAAAAGAGGATATCTTCATCCATTTGAGTGAGCTGAGCATCTCTGCTGTGCCACTGCCCTTGGCTGGGGTTTTAATCCGCTCAACCCAGAAACAGAGCACAGGGATGGGAAACAAACACGATCAGCATTTTCAAAGTTAGTCCCCAGTGACGCAAGGATTTTAACTGTGGGGCCAGCAACCTCCAGTGGGTCCTTGCTTCTCTGTTCTAGGGCAGGTGCTTCCAGCACCTGGTCAGTCCGCTCCGGCAGCTGGTCAGTCCAGCACAAGGTGCAAGCAGCCCTTCTCAACTCACCCCATGAAGTGGAGGTTTGGGACCCGGGTCACCCTTCTTGTCTAGGGCCAGGCTACTTCACCCCTGGGCAGGTCCAGACCTGCCTCTGCCTCTGCCCTACCTGCAGCAGCAGCGGCCCTGCCTCCTCCGAGGCTGCCAAGTCCTAGCCAAGTCCTAGCGCTGGGGGTGGAGAGACCCGGGCTGCGCTACTCCCAAGCACTTCTCCCCGGGTTTGCACTGAGAATACCCAACACTTCCCTCCTCATCCTCTCTCCTCTACTCCAACTAATGGGAGTGGAGCTTCGTTTCATCCGAGATTTTATTCCGTTTATCCCTCAAACTCTTCTCAGAGAACACAGAAGTAGACTACAACACAGTGTCTTCCCAAGCCACCAAAAACCCCATTAGAGTAGGGAGTCTGAGTTAATCCATTTTAGCTCTGAATCCCAGAGCAGTGTGTCTCAAGATACCACGCACTATAAAAGTTGTATCCACTGTAGCTCAGAGCCCAAAATAGCTGCACAGAGAGGCATCAACAACAAAGTGAGGGGCGGTGTTTCACCAGAAATAACTTTTGGTAATGCTCTATCCTGGAAGCGAATACTAAAGCCTCAAAAAACACATGTGAGTAGTTTTTCACATTAACTTCTAGATGCACATCAAAAATCAGCAATCAGTTCTGGGAAAGGAATAGTTACAGACTCAACCAGATGGTAAGGTGGGCCCCCAAAACAAGTTATTTGAGGGTTTGCGTTTAACTTGGAGTTTGAATTTAAAATAATCAAAGCCTTGCTTGGTTGGAAGGAAAACATTTCAGAATCCCTATTAAGAAAATCTTTGACAATGCCATAAGTTTGTTTTTAACACTTGTGCAAACAATATTAATTATAAACAGCTCAAGAAACAATGTTATCACCAGAATAATATCTCTTACTCACTGGACTTCTGTTTTGCTTTGTTTTGCCTTCTAAGATTTGGTCCAGCTCTCTGCTATGGCATAGGAAAAAGCAGCAGAAGACCCAAGTGCTTGGGCCCTGCACCCACATGGGAGACTGGAAGGAAGCTCCTGGCTTCGGATCAGCTCAGTTCCTGCAGCCATCTGGGGAGTGAACCAGCAGATGGAAGACCTTTCTCTCTGTCTCTTCCTCTCTCTGGCTGTAACTCTGCTTCTTAAATAAAAAAATCTTAAAAAAAAAAAAAAAAAAAAGACTTGGTCCGTAACAGAAAAACCAGTATTAAAGTACTAAATCCCATAGCATGGATTATTTTACTATCAGGCATGGGGGTTGAGCATATGTACAAGAAAGGAAATGGATGGCTGATGCTGCTTCACAGGACTGACCTTGCTTTCCCCTAGGGAGCTACATCTCAAACCAGGCCACATATTTGAGTTTGGGGCCCTTAGGAAAGTTTTACTAAAGCCTACTTCCTCTCCTAGCCCCTTCCCCTTTTCAGTCTCCAGGAGGAGCTGGGTCATGTGTCTTCACTCTGCTGAGCACGCTGACCCTGCCTTAAGGCCCTCCCATCTTCCAAACATTCCTCAGCCTCTTCCGGAACACCAGTGCTGTCCCCAGGCTGATCCTCCCAAGTGCCCCGCCCACCCTCCTGCTGGGCCAGGCCACTCAGGCTGCCTTCCTGGCGAAGCAGCAGCCTCCCCCAGGCTCTGACCCCTTGGGGCTCGGAACAGTCACTGCTCTCTGGCACTTGCTATGCCTCCTGGTCCTGCTCCACTGCCTTTGGAACTGTCCACTGGTCTAGACTACCAGCCCACTTCTTATGCTAGTGTATCTTCCAGAGTAGAGAGATGGAAAACCACTGTTCCCCCCTCCCCCCCAATTTCAGGCTACTTTAAAGCAGGCTGGTGTCTGGGGTGTGTGATGAGAGCCAAGTTCCTTTGGCACAGCACAAGGTAAAGGCATTTTGGCATTGACCTTGTGCCAGTAACCCTGTCTTTGTTCCTGATGACCTTCAAGAATGTGGTGCCCAGGTAGTCATGTCACTCACCTCCCAATATCTGTAGTCTCTTAAGACTCTTGAACTTCCTGAGAGACTGAAATGGATGGAGATGCAACAACTTTTTTTTTTTTTTTAAGATTCAATTATTTACTTGAAAGGCAGAGTTACAGAGGCGCAGAGAGAGAGAGAGAGAGAGGGAGAGAGAAAGAGAGAGAGACAGTCTTCCACCCACTGGTTCATTCCCCAAATGGCTGCAACGGCCGGAGCTGTGCCGATCTGAAGCCAGGAGCTAGGAGCTTCTTCCAGGTCTCCCAAACAGGTGCAGGGGCCCAAGGACTTGTGCCATCTTTTACTGCTTTCCCAGGCCATAGCAGAGAGCTGGACTGGAAGTGGAGTAGCTGGGACTGGAACTGGTACCCATATGGGATGCCGGCACTGCAGGCGGCAGCCTTACCTGCTACGGCACAGCGCCCACCCCGAGTCAACAACTTAAGAAAATGTTTGAATTCACATGTCCTCCCTACAGGATCAGACAAAGCTTTATGTTGTGTTTAGCAATAACAAGAAGGCCTCCCAACTGAGAATAAGACTGAGTTAATCCCTCCACCGTTTAAGGAGAAGAAACTTGAACAGGAACATGAAGTAGCTACAGGAATAATTAAAGGACTGGGACAAAACACTTTAAAAAGCAGTGGGTGGAATTGGAATTAGATTGAAGAAGAGGAGGTCAGGTCTTAATGGTCTTTAAAGTATGGTGAGCTATTTTAAGGAAATCAGTGATCAACTCTTTTCTTGCTAAGGAGGACAAGAGAGGGAGTAGTTTGTTTTACATGTTCCAAGAGATCTATGTTAGATAAGTTTTTGGCTAGAACCACAAGGTGATTATCAATGAGAGCAGGCTCCTGAAGGAGGCAGCTCCACGTCTTTGGTTAAGAAATATTGACAACGACGGGGCCAGCACTGTGGCATGGCAGGTAAAGCCACTGCCTGTAGTGCCAGCATCCCATATGGGCTCCGGTTCAAGTCCCGACTGCTCCACTTCCGATCCAGCTTTCTGCTATGCCCTGGGAAAGCAGTAGAAGATGGCCCAAGTCTTTGAGACCCTGCACCCACATGGGGGACCTGAAAGAAACTCCTGGCTCTGGCTTGGGACTGGCACAGCTCTGGCCATTGCAGCCATTTGGGGAGTAAACCAGCAGATGGAAGACCTCTTTCTCTCTGCCTTTCAAATAAATAAATAAATACATATTTTTTAAAAAGCCTTATTCTTGAAAAATATACAAATATTTTAACTCATTGACATTAGAAGTTGTATCTGAATTTTTCTAATAATTTTAGGAAAACACTTTGAAAATAATTTTGATGTTTATGGGCTCTTTCAAAGATCGAACATTATAGATAAGAGGAGCAAGGGATTTGTGAAAGCTATCAAAAATGTCCTTTCTCATGCCATCTAACAGACTTCAGACTCAGACTTCTAAGCGGCAACACACAGATTCTCTGCATGAGAATTCCTGCCAGCGCTGCCCCCCAAGTGAAGAGCTCACGGGATCTGGCATCTTATTTTCCACAGACACCCAATGTTCAGACGCCTCTCTGGAATGATGTGCCTATAAATAACATACAAACCTAGTTCCACTTTTGAAAAGGAATGAAGTTACGATAATTGTTTTTTTTTAAATTTTTAAAATTTTTTTTTGACAGGCAGAGTGGACAGTGAGAGAGAGAGACAGAGAGAAAGGTCTTCCTTTGCCATTGGTTCACCCTCCAATGGCCGCTGCGGCCGGCGCACTGCGCTGATCCGAAGGCAGGAGCCAGGTACTTCTCCTGGTCTCCCATGGGGTGCAGGGCCCTAGCACCTGGGCCATCCTCCACTGCACTCCCTGGCCACAGCAGAGAGCTGGCCTGGAAGAGGGGCAACCGGGACAGAATCCGGCGCCCCGACCGGGACTAGAACCCAGTGTGCCAGCGCTGCAAGGCGGAGGATTAGCCCAGTGAGCCGCGGCGCCGGCCACGATAATGGATGTTTAAAGTGCTGTCTTCTCAGCAACGACAGGTCCATCACCGTTCCATTCATTGCTAGTTGTCTGCTGCCCATGTGTCAACTGTAGCCACCACACACAGCCTCTGTCCTGTCCTCACCACACACAGCCTTGAACACTGCTGGCCCCTTCCCTGACCACGCCTGGCACACACCCTCTGTCTAGTACCAGGAAGGTTATTAAGTCTTCTGGAACATCCATGCTTTAGTTCATATCTTGTGCCCTCCTTGGCAACATCATCTGACCACAGCTCCAGGTGGCCTCTTGCTTACTGCGTCTGTCCTGTCACGGACCTTGGTTGCACCCCAAGGAGCTTATGCTCTGCAGGAGTAGGGACCATACCATAAATACCTTTGAATGCTCCTTAGCCCAGTGAATGGAGAGAGGACAGAGGTTGCACAATGACTTAATGTGACAAAAGGCCACCAAGCACCAATATTCCTAACTTGATTTATGCAAAAATTAAGTGATTCTTGGAAAGGAAGTAAGAATGTAAATAATGAAGTCCATTTAGTTGACTTGTTACAAGGAGGGACTGGGTGGTTGTATCTTTATCCTTGTGTGTCAAACTCCTCTTCTGGGAGAGGTAGGGTAGGGGTGGGGTGGGTTCCTGGCCACCTGCCCCTCCTTCTCACACAAACACCACCAAGATCCTGCTGCGGCCAGCTCCCATCACCCATTTACCTCCAGTTATTGGCCCTAAAGGATATGGTGTCACCCATCTCAGCTGGTAAGTCATACTTGTATGACCACTGGAATGTCTGATGAATACCCCTATTAAAGCAGAGATCATATCTCACAAGTGTATAACATGATCACGCATAGCTTCTTTTTCAATGCCTGAGGCTTCCAAAAATATCTGTTGAATAAACAGATGTTACCATGCAAGCTAAGAATTTCTACTGTGTCCTTGGGTGAGCTAGGGTTCTCATTGTTGATTTTGATTTTGGCTTTCAACCTTGACCTGCTATCGCAGATAAACTGTATAATAGGGAATTCCCCACCTTGTTTCTTTTGTCCCTGTTCAGAACTCAGAGAGCACATCTGGATACACATCTTCCCCCATCTCCACAGTACTTGTCAAGTACAGTTAGGGCACGCACTCTGACATCTGCTCGCTAGCTGAGCATCTCAGACCTAAATGATTAATCGGGCTGTTGTAAAGCAAAGCCCAATTGCAGGAATTCTCTAGGTCACACGGCCATGATCAGAGAATCCTCACTGAGAAGGTGCGGATCAGGGGCTGGAATACCTTTTCTTCCATTCTCCTCATCAGCTTCCACTTTCCCCCTGTCCATCACCCACCACCAACGTAAGCCAGAGGCTTCCTGCAGCATGGCCAGCAAGAGTGGGTCTCAAATTTGGTGCATCAAATACTTACTCAGGGAGCTGGCTGGGACTGCCAGACCCCGACCTTAGAGACGCTCCTTAGTGAGATGAGGAAGACCGGGAACCAGCGTCTGAGCTACTGAGGGTAACTTCCTCTAGGACCACTTTCTGTGAACTCTGCCCTAAGGGGTTCATAGGTTTAACCTCTCTTCCAGTAGCTTTCAAGCTGTTTCCATGGAATTACCTGATACATCATATACTAAACAGCTTCTCATTAATACAACAAAATACCTGAGGGAACTAACTTTAACCATTTTTATTTACTTATTTTCATTTTCTCTGAAAGGCAGAGAGAGAGAGAGAGCGCGCTCTCATCTACTAGTTTGGTCCTCAAATGTCGCTCCCCCACTCGCGGAGGAACGACACTGGACCGGACGCTGTTTTCTTTCCTCGGTCCTCCGCGGAGGAGCGGCACCCCCACCGCTCCCCGGCTTTCGCGGAGGAGCGCTCCAGCGAGCTCCCCAACCGACTCTCTCGGGGGGGGGCGCGGCCGCGCATGTTGTCTCTCTCCCTCTTATAAGGGGTTGGGTCAGGAATCAGCTAATTGACGAGGCAGCTGTGTGAGATTTGTTTACTCTCTCTCAGCGCCATATGATGGGAGATCAGATGCATGGAGTTAGTCTTAATAGTCTCAGTGGTCTAGTCTAGTCTCGGTACTTATTTCGCCATGTTGCAGGAGACAGGCCCTGCTCCCCACACTCAAATGCCTGCAGTGGCTGGGGCTGAGCTGGACCCAAAGCAGGAGACTGGAACTCAATCCAGATCTCCTATGTGAGTGACAGGGACCCAAGTACTTGAGCCATCACCTGCTGTCTCCCAGGGATCATTACAGGAAGCTGGATGAGAAGTGGCACGGGGACTCAAACCCACGTGCCTGACATGGGACACGGGCATCCCTGCTATGCCAAATGCCCACCCAGGGGACTACCTTCATAAAAGAAAAGATGATTGAGTTTGTAGTTTTGAAGGAAAGTCCCAAATACGGAGCCCCACTGATTTGGCCTCTGATGAGGGTGGCTGATGGCAATGGTGCAATGTGGAGGGAGGGTCACATGGGGAGCCAAGAAGCAGAGGGAGAGGCTGGGTCCCAGTCAGGCTTTCTTTTTTTCTTTTTTCTTTTCTTTTTTTCTTTCTTTATTTTTTTTTTGACAGGCAGAGTGGACAGTGAGAGAGAGAGAGTGAGAGAGAGAAAGGTCTTCCTTCCGAGAAAATCTGTTCTTCCTTCATAAAGCTGGGTGGACTTCAGCATACGTTTCTCAAGAAATGCACTTTCATGCACATGTCCCTAGAGTTATCGACAACCTGGAATTTTTTTTTTTTTTTTTTTTTTTTTGACAGGCAGAATGGACAGTGAGAGAGACAGAGAGAAAGGTCTTCCTTTACCATTGGTTCACCCTCCAATGGCCGGCGCGGCCGGCGCGCTGTGCCCGGCGCACCGCGCTGATCCGATGGCAGGAGCCAGGTACTTCTCCTGGTCTCCCATGGGGTGCAGGGCCCAAGCACTTGGGCCATCCTCCACTGCACTCCCTGGCCACAGCAGAGAGCTGGCCTGGAAGAGGGGCAACCGGGACAGAATCCGGCACCCCGACCGGGACTAGAACCCGGTGTGCCGGTGCCGCAAGGCGGAAGATTAGCCTATAGAGCCACGGCGCCAGCCCCCAGTCAGGCTTTCTAACAACCCTCTCATGAGAATCGTTTTGCACTGGACCCTGCCATAACTGGATTAAGTGTCTAACCTCTTGGTGCCACTAACTTACGACTTTGGGGTTTCAATGTCTGTAGAAGTTCGGGAGCCAAATCATACCCAAACCACAGCACAACCCAGCATCGGAACGGCTCCGCATTTGTACCTGAAGGTTGTGCTCCTTGTGATGTGAATGAGAAACTCAGAGTTTCAGAAGCTTCTAGGTATAACAGAAAGTCTATCTCCAGTCCTTGGGTTCGTTGTAAATATTCTCTCCCGCTGTCAGGGCCAATGGGAGGGCACTGGGGGCCCTGCACCAGGAAGGCTGAGAGAAGTTCATTTGTACCGCGGAAGGAGGCGTGCAGGTGCCACCCCCTCCCACCCCGGTGCTGCGGCCCCCATGGGAGAGCTCCTGCAAGTCCTTCTGTTGGGTTTATTGTGGACAAAACCTTTTAAGGTGCTCATCTCATTTGGTCTGGGTTGATCTTAGTAAGCAATCCTACTCCCGCCCTCCACGTCTCAGTCTATAACGCAGACGCTATCAAGGCCTCTCCTGAGATTAAATTTTTAAAAACGGCCAAACCAGTCGACTCTTAGAAGACACTTCTGAATAATTCAATCTAATGAGCACAGACCAATCTGATCATAACAGGTAAAAGTCAGTTTTTCCGCCACTCAGGTATGTCATGGTAAGGCTGACTGCCGAGACCGTGGGAAAAAGCTGGGCTTGTGGTGTGGCACTCCCTTAGGAGCACTGGTTGGCCTGGGAAATGGGAGACCTGGAAGAAGCTCCAGCCTTTGGCTTGGCTCAGCCCTGGCCATTGCTGCCATCTGGGGGAACGAACCAGCAGATGGAAGACATCTTTCTCTGTCTCTTCCCTTCTCTCTCTGTAACTCTCTTAAATAAATAAATAAATAAATTGCTTTAAAAAAACAAACACAATCAAGACCATACAAAAAGAAGCTCATTATTTCGGATGTGGATCCATGCACACCATTCGGATCTATGTTTCCCAAACATACTTACGTTCACTGGTGTACAACTCTTATCCTGGCTTTCCATAGTTTTGATCCACCTAGTCCATTTCCTTAAGAAACCTCAGGTCATGTTTTTTTTTTTTTTTTTTTTTTTTTTTTTTTTTTTTTTTTTTGACAGGCAGAGTGGACAGTGAGTGAGAGAGAGAGAGAGAGAGAAAGGTCTTCCTTTAGCCGTTGGTTCACCCTCCAATGGCTGCCGCGGCCGGCGCGCTGCGCTGATCCGATGGCAGGAGCCAGGAGCCAGGTGCTTTTCCTGGTCTCCCATGGGGTGCAGGGCCCAAGCACCTGGGCCATCCTCCACTGCACTCCCTGGCCACAGCAGAGGGCTGGCCTGGAAGAGGGGCAACCGGGACAGAATCCGGCGCCCCGACCGGGACTAGAACCCGGTGTGCCGGCGCCGCTAGGCGGAGGATTAGCCTAGTGAGCCACGGCGCCGGCCCTCAGGTCATGTTTATTAAATACAATTATTTAAAAGAGCAGAAGCATACCATTACCATCAATCGAAACCCAGCGTTACTTCTTGTGTAAGATAAAGTGCCCATAGGAGTAAATATTCAACGGTGTAATCTAGTTTGCCCGTGAACACCGCCTCCTGGGGCCTGAAAGCTGCTCTCTCTTTGTTAGAAAGGCCTTGTGCTTTACGACATCAGAAGGACTGAAAAAAGGATTCAAGAGCTCACATTTTCTCACTGTGGGAGAAGGCTATGTATGGGAATCACAAAAAAAAAAAAAAATTTCTTCACTCTCACATTTACAAAAACATAACTGAAATGAAGTCTTCAGTGACCTGGAAATAATGATCTATACTTACTAGACCACTTAATGATAAACTTCACTCACTCATTCAATAAATATGAGACTACTTCAAAAGGTTTGTGTGAAAATTGAGGTAAAAGGTAAGTTATTTTGGTGCGAAAAATTTTTGAAATCCATGCAAGGTTTTTCATAATACTCACTTTTCACTAACATTTTGAAGGTACACATATACACGGATTTTAGACACGTCTGCAGCAAAATGAATTTCTCTTTTAATTGCATTTTCCATAAACTTGAAATACCTTTGTTTTTTTTTTCTCTTACGATATATTTTATTTATTTGAAAGGTGGAGAGACAGAGAGAAAAAGATCTTCCATCTGCTGGTTCACTCCCCAAATAACAGCAATGGCTGCGACTGGTCCAGGCCAGACCCAGGAGCCTGGAATGCCATCCAGGTCTCCCATGTGGGTGGCAGGGACTTAAGCACTTGTGCCATCATCCACTGCTTTCCCAGGTGCATCAGCAGGGAGCTGGATTGGAAGCAGAGCAGCCATGGGATGTGGGCATCATGGTGGGGGTGGGGGGAAGTTAACCTGCTGACCACAACACTGGGCCCCAGTAGCCTTGTTCTTATTGAAGGGCTATTGTAAAGTGGCCTATTTAAGGATTGTTACTTTAAGCCTCTTGACCTACTGTTGCTAAAATTATAATGGGCAGAGACAGGCAATAAATAAATCATATATAAATACATTTATATAAACACATATATAAATACATGGATACACATACATAAATACATACCAGGTGGTACCAGGGGTGATTTAATTGACAAGTAGCATTTTTAAAAAGACACCCAAAGGAGGTGAGGGAGGGCACATACTTGGATGAGGAGCTTGCCAGGCAAAGGGGACAGAAGTGCAAAGATTCTGTGGCTGCTCAGTGCTTGGTTTGATTAAGAATGATCAAGAAAGAGTTGGGGCCAGTGCTGTGGTGCAGCAGGTTAAAGCCCTGGCCTGAGGTGCCAGTATCCATATGGGCGCTGGTTCTAGTCCTGGCTGCTCCTCTTCCAATCCATCTCTCTGCTATGGCCTGAGATGAAGACAGAAGATGGCCCACATCCTTGGGCCCCTGCACCCACGTGGGAGACTTGGAGGAAGCTCCTGGCTCCTGGCTTCAGATCAGCACAGCTCCGGCTGTTGCGGCCATATGGGGAATGAACCAGCAGATGGAAGACCTCTCTCTCTGTCTCTACCTCTCTCTGTACCTTTGTCTTTCAAATACATAAAATAAATCTTTAAAAAAAATCTTTAAATAAATCTTAAAAAAAAAAAAAAGAGTTGATGGGGTAGGTGCTGTGGCTTAGTGGGTAAAGCAACTGCCTGCAGTACCAGCATCCCATATGGGCACCAGTTCACATCCTGGCTGCTCCACTTCCGATCCAGCTCTCTGCTATGGCCTGGGAAAACAGTAGAAGATGGCCCAAGTGCTTGGGGCCCTGCACCTGCATGGAAGACCCGGAAGAAGCTCCTGGCTCCTGGCTTTGGATCGGTGTAGCTCCAGCCCTTGCGGCTATCCGGAGAATGAACCAGTGGATGGAAGACACCTCTCTCTCTCTGCTTCTCTATAATTATGCCTTTAAATAAATAAATAAATCTTAAAAAAAAAAAAGAAAAGAAAAGAAAAGAAAAGAAAAGAAAGGGTTGATATCCCACAGCAGGAGGGCTGTTCCACTTCCAATCCCATTTCATGTTAATGCATCTGGGAAGGCAGTGGAAGATGGTCCAGGGCTTTCGCCCTGATGTCCATGCGGGAGACCAGGATAGAATTCCTGGCTCCTGCCTTCAGCCTGGCCCAGAAAACATTCAAATAAGCAAATAAATAAATCTTCTAAAAGAACGATGAAGCAGACCAGTGTAGCTCAGCAGCCTGAGCTAGAGAAAAAACAGCAGGCGATGAGGTCAGAGAGAAACGGTGGGGAGGGCGCCCTAGAGGCCACACTGAGGTCTTTGGGTTCCATTCTGAAAGTGGAGGGAATTCTTGGGAAAGGTGACAGCAGTCGGGTTGTTTTAAAGATCATCTTGGATGCCGCCCTGAAAACATGCCACATGCCAGGCAGGGGCAGTGCAGAGACCTGTGCGGGTTAGTAATCCAAGCAGATGCGTTTGTCTTTGGGATGGTGACAAGTGGTCATACCTCGTATTTCCATGGACACAGGGTCACAGGGACCTGCTGATGGAGGGTGTGGTGTTTGAGGGGAGAGGAGGAATCGAGAATGACTCCGAGGATTTCAGCCTGAGTGACCGAGAGGGAAACTTGGACAGCCGCTGCCCTGAGCCGGCCAGCAAAGCCCTGGGGTGGGGACGGCGCGAGGCGCTGGGGTTCCAGTCCAGATGCTGACTGGAGATGCTAGAAGGCCACTGAGGACTCAGTCCAGGTTACGGGGAAGAGGTGCAGCCCGGGGAGTTGCCGGGATGCGGGTGGCATTTGAGCCACGAGACTGGCAGAGGTCATGGATGTGGCTGTGGAGAGAGGAGGTCTGAGCAAGGGGCACGCCATGGCTCAGGGGATGAAAGGGACCAGGAATGTGATTCACACTTGCTTGAACAACGCTGGAGGACAACCTGAGCCTGCCTCCTTCCTCTATAAACAGTCCCATAGCCTCAGCTACACAGATCGCATTCCCAGAAAATCTGTTCTTCCTTCATAAAGCTGGGTGGACTTCAGCATACGTTTCTCAAGAAATACACTTTCATGCACATGTCCCTAGAGTTATCGACAACCTGGATTTTTTTTTTTTTTTTTGACAGGCAGAGTGGACAGTGAGAGAGAGAGAGACAGAGAGAAAGGTCTTCCTTTGCCGTTGGTTCACCCTCCAATGGCCGCTGCAGCCGGCGTACCGTGCTGATCCGATGGCAGGAGCCAGGTGCTTCTCCTGGTTTCCCATGGGGTGCAGGGCCCCAGCACTTGGGCCATCCTCCACTGCACTCCTGGGCCAAGCAGAGAGCTGGCCTGGAAGAGGGACAACCAGAACAGAATCCGGCACCCCAACCGGGACTAGAACCTGGTGTGCCGGCGCCGCAAGCAGAGGATTAGCCTATTGAGCTGCAGCGCTGGCCAACAACCTGCAATTTTAACCTACTTGCAATAACTAACAAGTTCACCTGCCCTTGTTCCCTCCTCCCCCCGTTTTTGTTTGCTTGTTTGTTTGAAAGGCAGAGTGACAGAGATCTTCAATCTCTAGTTCCTTCTCCAAATGGCAGCAATATCTGGGGGCGGACCAAGCCAAAGCCAGGAGCCCAGAACTCCATTCAGGTCTCCCACATGGGTGGCAGGGGCCAAGTACTTGGGCCATCATTGGTTTCTTTCCCAGGGACATTATTAGGGGCCTGGGTCAGCAGTAGAGTAACTGGGGCTCAAACCAGTGCTGGCATCACAAGTGGTGGTTTATCCCATGTCCCACAATGTTGGCCCTACTTGCCTGCGTTTCATGGTTGCATGCAACAGACTGTCATAGCATAGCAGGGGCACAAGCTTCCTATTTGTTACTGCTTTCCACACTCTCCCAGGTTCCCCATGGGCACTGGAGGGAAGCCTTGCTGGATGCTGCACCTGCTGTGGGGGTTTGTGCCACAGCTGAGGAATCCTGAGGTTGTGAATCCCAGATCTTTTATAATGAGCTGCAAGCAGACCTGTCCAACCTCGGCTTCAAGGCACACGTTATTGCTACAATGTTAGACAGCAAGTCAAGCTGCCTCCCACTCTGGAGGGAAGTAGCCCCAGACCTCAGAAAGTCCACCGGAAAATGGAACTAAGAAACAAGTTTATTTTTGTGCAAAAAATATTGAAATCCATGCATAGTTTTTTTTCATAGTATGCATTCTCCATGAACTCTAAACAATTTTTAATTAGTTAATTACTCGTTTGAAGGGCAGGGAGACAGACACACAGACCATGAGAGCTACTGTCTGCTGCTTCACCCCCCAAATGCCTCCAACGGTTGGGGCTGGGCAGACTAAAGCCAGGAGCCCAGAATTCAATCTGGGCCTCCCAGGAAGGTGCAAGGACCCAACCACCTGAGCCATCCCCTGTTACATCCCAGGGTGCAGAGTAGCAGGAAGCTGAACCCAGAGTGGGGCTGGGACTTGAATCCAGGACTCCCATGTGAGCCACAGGTGTCTTAAGCACTAGGCCAAAAGCCTGCCCCTCTATGAAGTTTCTGAAGACGCCTTCACACTACCTCTGTTTCCCAAGGCTGTTTCTATACACACACCCTTGACAGGCAAAACAAAAAGCTGTCAGTCCCTCTGGTGATAACAGACTCAAGAATAAACAAATCATTGAGCAGTGTGAGCTGGAGAAATGATGGGCCCTTATCCTGCTCTGGTTTGGAATTCAACACCATAAATATTTAAAACTTTTGAATTACATTTATTTGACAAGGAAACAACATGGCATAAAATTCAAAGATAAAGTACTTAGGCTTATCATTTTATAAACAAATGGCAGTATAAAAGCAGTTTCTCATTTGCAATAAGAAGGGAGTTAATACCATACTTTTTTTTTTTTTTGAATCCTGGTTAATTCTGCTTTTTATTCTTTTTCTGAATGATAAGATTCATGTAGTTATTAAAAGCCAGAGTTCAGCTCTTCGGGAATATAGGAACTGGCTCTCACGTTTCTGGGGTTTTTATCAGTAACCCAATCTGCCCACGTGAGCCCAGACGAGAAGGCTCAGGGTCAAAACCAGAGTAAAACAAAGCAGCTGCCAGAGCTCAATGAAGAATGGCCTTGGAGTAGCCTTCGGGAGAGTCTTATCTGCTCTGCCTGCCTGGCAGACACGCACGGGGCTCTGGAATTGGTGATAGACCCCTTTACACTTCCTGTTTCTGTTGAGAAGATACTGTTCCTGTCTGGACCACTGGAGGACACACATCACAGCGAACACCTGATGCGTCCTGGACATTTACTTCTGCTCACGTTCAAAAGGAATATGTACACATAGCCAGCTGCTGCTCACCTCACTGAGCACCTACCGTGTTGTTCTAGGCCCTGGCTACACAACAATGAACAAAAACAGCCAAAACCCTCTGCCCAGGAAGCATGGCGTAGCAGGGATGATGCCCAAGGCCCACGGCGCAGTGCCTGGGTTTGAGGGGCCGGCGTTGTGGCGCGGGGAGGTAAGGCGCTGCCTGTGATGCCGGCATCCCTCTGAGCACCAGTTCAAATCCCAGATGCCCTACTTCCGATCCAGCTCCTTTCTAATGCACCTGGGAACGCAGCAGCAGATGGCCCAGGTACTTGGGCACCAGCCATTGTGCCATTTGGGGAGTGAGCCAGCAGACGGAAGATCATTCTCTCTTTCTCTCTGCAACTCCACATAAATCTTAAAAACCAAACCAAAACAAAAACCAGGGTTTGACTTCCAGCTCCAGTTTCTTGCTATGCAGACCCAGAGAGGCAGTAGTCACAGCTCAAGTATGTGAGTCCCTGCCACCCATGTGGGAGACCTGGATTTCATCCCCAGCTCCTGGATTTGCCCCAGCTCTTGCAATCTGGGGAGTGAACCAGTGGATGGAGGCTCTCTGTGTCTCTGTGTCTCTCAACTAAATAAATAAATAAGACTTGAATCTCTGAGCTCACTGAAGTTACTAATAGAGACTAAAGATAAATGAATAAAATATGTTACACAAGGATGGGTGTGAAGGAAGGAAGATGTAGCAGATCTGCGCTCTAGGGAGCAGCTGTAATTTTCTGCAGGTAACACTCACTGAAAACACAGACCTTTGGCCGGGCAGTCTTTCTGATCCTTTGAGCAATCTCCCTGCTGCCTGATCTTTTCTAAATGCTCTAGAATCTTCTGGCAGATAAAATGGATCTGGGGTATCACCCCGGGAAACGCTCAAGATAAACAACTATTATAATGAATAATACATCAAAACAATAAAAAGTGCCATGCATAATTAAAATGAATCATAATTCAATTTAAAGCGACACTCAGAAGTGCCAGCCATTGATCATTTGTCCCTTGCAGGAAGCATCTCCTGCAGGATCTGCACAGCAACACGCACAACCCAGACCAAAGTGAATGCTTCTCATTTGTTTTCAGGTTTCTTACTCTCTCATATGACCTGTCACACAGCCACAGTGCACACAAGGTGGTACATTTAAAAAACCGTCCTGGGGGCCAGCGCTGTGGCACAGTGGGTTAACGCCCTGGCCTGAAGCGCCAGCATCTCACATGGGTGCAGGTTTGAGACCCGGCTGCTCCACTTCCAATCCAGCTCTCTGCTGTGGCCTGGGAAAGCAGTAGAAGACGGCTCACGTGTGGGAGACCTGGAAGAAGCTCCTGGCTCCTGGCTTCGGATCGGTGCAGCTCTGACCTTTGAGGCCAATTGGGGAATGAACCAGCGGATGGAAGACCTCTCTCTCTCTCTCTGCCTCTCCTCTGTGTAACTCTGACTTTCAAATAAATAAATAAATATTTAAAAAAAAAAGCCCCATCACTGGAACACTGTCCCAGCATAGGTGGACGGCACTCCAGCAACGCCTTGAAGTTAGTGGTATGGCTGCTGAGGGCAAAGAAGGAAGGGAGAGTGACCACAGGCTGACACAGAATAAATAGCTCCACCCACGGCCCTGCAGCCACATTCTCCTCCCTCCTGTTTATTAGAAGTGCTAACAGAAGGGTTTGGATCTCCTTCTCATTTAATTATAGAATCCATCCACGAATTAAACCACTCTCTTCATCTCCTTAACACTTTCCAGGGAGACCACTGGGAATTCGTTCTATGAGCTTCCTCCGGTGTGCAGTTCCCCCCACTTGCTCTTTCCCAGGGAAGTTCCGCACACAACTGTGAAAATCCTGCATGGAGTGGGTGTCCAACTTAGTAAATGGATGATCAGCTCCTGGACCACCAGATCCCAAGACGCCAGGCATTTCAGGAAGAGAGACAGATTCACTGATGAAACTCCTGCTCACCAACCCTGATCCTGTTACAGCTAACTGTGCAATGCCATGGCTTAAAGCTTGGGTTGCAGCCTCCAATTCTTCCACCACAACCCGTTCCCACGTTCTTATATGTTTAGCTCTCATGTCAGATGGTCAGTGTCTTCTCTCTCCCTGCTTTTAAGTCCTATTTTTAGAAGAAAAACGGTCACCCTTCCATTTTATTGCTATAGGTATTTGCATTTTAGGCCTTTTATGCAAACTGTGGAAAGCCATCACTGCCCCATCCACGCAACGGGAGGCTTTGTCACCGTGGCAGATGTGTGAGGGAAGCAGGGATGAGAGTGGGAGGGAGGCGTGGGCATTTCCAGGGAGGAAGTCCTGCTGCCCCCGAGACCGCGGAACCTGGACGCCCCCCCGGGCAGTCGGCAGTTCTGGACCAGCAGCTGCACTTGTTGTACCCTGTGCTCCCCGCCAAGTCCTGTGGCCCAGGGCGGGAGCGCTCTGAACATCACAACTCCACTTTCAGTGTAACAGGAGGAATCAAACCATGAGGTTAGGACCCACTACAGCTGGGCCACTTGAGCCTGGAGGAAGACAGAATTCCTCAGAACTCAGGTTGCTGTTACTTGTGGGAAACCATTCTACTGGGTCTGTAAAAAGTAGAGACCCTAAGGCAATGCAAGGCTCTGCTCTTACGGGGATGCAGGGGAGAAGAGCCTTCGCAGAGAGAGGAAGTCCTGCCAAGATGGCACCCGCGCTGAACGCAGGACAGACGGCCCTGGCCCGCCTGTACCTTCTGCTCATTTTTTCCATAAACCTAAAATTGATCTAAAAATTAAAGTCTGCTAATGGAAGGAGGGAGGGAAGGAGGATGGAGAAGGAGTGAGATGAAGGAAGGAAAGGCAGGCCCGGGTCAGTGAAGAATGCGCTGTGCTGGAGACAGCCTGAGAACGCAGAGGCGCGTGCCGCCCATCTGTGCTAAAACCTCTCTCCGCGCTCCCAGGTCCACAGCCAAGTCACCTGGAAACGGCTCCCCTGTGGCGGCAGTACTCTGCGAAGTGCAGGAAGAGCAATGAAGTCCACCAGGGAATGAGGCAAATGAAAAAGGCCTAGCACTCACCAGGGGAGAGCATTGGCAAGAATTCTGGGTTAGAGAAGACCACGAGAATGCAGACCTCACGGAATCTTTAGAACTGTGCCGCCCAATATGGTAGCCACTAAGCACACGTGGCTACTGAGCGCTAGAAATGTGGCCAGTCCAAAGGGAGATGTATTGCTAAGGTAGTATAAAAAACAGAACAATTTCTTGGCCGGCGCCGCGGCTCAATAGGCTAGTCCTCCACCTTGCGGTGCCAGCACACCGGGTTCTAGTCCCGGTCGGGGTGCCGGATTCTGTCCTGGTTGCCCCTCTTCCAGGCCAGCTCTCTGCTGTGGCCCGGGAGTGCAGTGGAGGATGGCCCAAGTGCTTGGGCCCTGCACCCCATGGGAGACCAGGAGAAGCACCTGGCTCCTGCCTTTGGATCGGCGTGGTGCGCCGGCCACGGCAGCCATTGGAGGGTGAACCAACGGCAAAGGAAGACCTAGACCTTTCTCTCTGTCTCTCTCTCTCACTGTCCACTCTGCCTGTCAAATAAATAAATAAATAAAAAGAACAATTTCTTGATCATTTTTATAACAATCACATGGTTAAAGAACATATATTATTAAAAGTAATAGCACCTGTCCCTTTATATTCCTTTAATATCACTGAGAAAATTTAGAATTACACATGTGGCTCTCATTATAATTCTTTTTTTTAAAGATTTATTTTATTTATTTTAAAGAGTTACAGAGAGAGGCAGAGGCAAAGACAGAGAGAAAGAGGTCTTCCATCCACTGGTTTACTCTCCAATTGGCTGCAATGGCTGGAGCTGTGCCGATCCAAATCCAGGAGCCAGGTGGATGGAAGACCTCTCTCTCTCTCTGCCTCTCCTCTCTCTGTGTAACTCTGACTTTCAAATAAATAAATGAATCTTTCTGAATAAATAAATAAATCAAATCTTTAAAAGAAGAAAAGAAAAATAATGGGGCCAGCGCTGTGGTGTGCCGGGTAAAGCCGCTGCCTGCAGTGCCTGCATCCCATATGGGCACCAGTTCCAATCCCTGCTGCGTAACTTCCAATTCAGCTCTCTGCTATGTCCTCAGAAAGCAGTGGAAGATGGTCCAAGTCCTTGGGCCCTGCACCTATGTGGGAGACCCAGGGGAGGCTCCTGGCATCTGGCTTCAGATTGGTGCAGCTCTAGCTATTGGGGAGTGAACCAGCAAATGGAAGACCTCTCTCTTTACCTTTCCTTCTCTCTCTGTGTAACTTTTTTTTTTTTTTTTTTTTTTTTTTGGACAGGCAGAGTTAGACAGTGAGAGAGAAAGAGACAGAGAGAAAGGTCTTCCTTTTGCCATTGCTTCACCCCCCAAGTGGCCGCTACGGCTGGCGCGTTGCTGCTGGCGCACTGCACCGATCCAAAGCCAGGAGCCAGGTGCTTCCTCCTGGTCTCCCATGTGGGTGCAGGGCCCAAGCACTTGGGCCATCCTCCACTGCACTACTGGGCCAAGCAGAGAGCTGGCCTGGAAGAGGAGCAACCAGGACAGAATCCGGCATCCCAACCAGGACTAGAACCCGGGGTGCCGGCGCCGCAGGCAGAGGATTAGCCTAGTGAGCCGCGGCGCCGGCCTCTGTGTAACTCTTTCAATAAATAAATCTTAAAAAAGAAAGAATGCCCATGAGTAGCAAGTGCTCTTAACGTAGGATTCAATTTACACAAATATTTAACTTTGGGGGACATATTTATAGCATGAAACCAAGAACACCGTGCAGCTTTCCAACATAACTAACTTACATTTGGTCATTAGATTAAAACTAGAGGAGAAAAGAAAGGAAAGAGGATTCTACCCTCAGGGGATAAATGAACATGTGGTCTAATTACTTGATGCAGTTCTATTCTGAAACTAATAGTGTATGAAAAATGTAATATAAAGGAATGAAACTGACATTTTGAGCCTCAATGATTATTTACAGCTCTTGTCTCTACTGTTGAGGAACAGTGTTTTTTTCTTCACACTAATTGTTGAACTCTTTATTTAATGTATGGTTAATCTTATGAGTATAAAGTAAAATAAGGCCAGCGCCGCAGCTCAATAGCCTAATCCTCCGCTGGCACACCGGGTTCTAGTCCCGGTCAGGGCGCCGGATTCTGTCCCGGTTGCTCCTCTTCCAGTCCAGTTCTCTGCTGTGGCCTGGGAAGGCAGTGGAGGATGGCCCAAGTGCTTGGGCCCTGCACCCCATGGGAGACCAGGAGAAGCACCTGGCTCCTGGCTTCGGATCAGTGCGGTGCGCTGGCCGCAGCGCGCTGGCCATAGTGGCCATTTGTGGGGGTGAACCAACAGAAGGAAGACTTTTCTCTCTCTCTCTGTCTAACTCTGCCTGTCAAAAAATATATAAAATAAAAAAAAAGTAAACTAAAAGTAGATCATTGTAAAAATTAAGAGAAGGAATAGGAGGGGAAGGAGGAGGGAGGGTGAGAGTGTGGATGGGAGAGGGGGTAGGGTGCAAGTATCACTCTGTTTCTAAATCTATTATGAAGCACATGAAATTCATATACCTTAAAAAATTTTAAGGTATCCAATACTCGATGTGTTGGGTAGGGACAGCCAGATCTGAGGCTAACAGTGCATGCTTGCACTAGGAGTGTAAAATGCACACAGGGCTGCGGTCATTAATGTGCTGTGTTTATTTCACACCAAATCTAGCCCCCTTAAGCCATGTCTCAAGAAATGTATGGAAAAACAAAACCAAATAGAATGCTGATTCCAAGTTAGCCAAACCGGGTGGAACCAGAAAACATTTTTTTTTCCTCCAACATGCTCTAGTTGTTATTCAGTTATTCACATATAGTACATATAGGCAGGTGTACATAGAATCTACAAACTTCACATCTGGGTGAGTAGATGTCAGAGCTGCTGAATGACAAGGGCAGGGCTCGGCCATACAGGGGACAGCACAGTCAGCACCCACCCTGGGTGTGAACCTCATTATTTCCTGATGACCAGCTTGGGTTGTCTGAAAACCTCAGGTTTGTCCAACTGACTCATAGGGGTTTTCAGAAGGATTAAATCATTTCTCTATATAAGATGTCTACAGCATTTGTTATTTTTTTTAATAAATTTCATTGTGAATATTTAAGGTATACAACTTGATGTTATAAGATATGTATGTGGTAGAATTGTCACTACAGGGGACAAATGGACCTATCCATTATCTTACATAGTTACCCATTTCCCTCTCCACTCCCATGGGAAAAGCAGCTATCACCTATTCATTTAGCAAAAATCCTGAATGCACAACACTATTATTAATTCTAGCCGTGCACTAAGCACACCCAGCTCACGTATGCTAGTGCTCTTTCTCCTGAGAATCTTATGCCCAGTCAAAAAAAAAAAAAAAAACAAAAAAACAAAAAAAACAAAACTGTGGACTCCAGAAAAGCTAGGTGCCTACCTGAGCATGGCCCTGACTGTGGATGGATGGGGTAGGATGGTAATGCTGAATGTCTGGCCCCACAGATCCCCAAAATGAAACCTCGTTCACAGGAGTGCACCTGCCCCTCAGCTACCGAGCCATGCTCTCAGCTCGAGTGCAATTTCTCCAATAAACACACAAACAATAAACACACACTACTACTACTGCTTCCCCAGTCAGCCATGCCTGGGACCTGGAATAACACAGCGTATTTTATTCTACCATGCCAATCTTTAGAAGCTCCTAACAGGGGCCCCTGTGGTGATACAGAAAGTTAACCTGTTGCCTGCAATGCCAGCATCCCATATGAGCACCAGTTCAAGTTCTGGCAGCTCCACTTCCAATCTAGCTCTCTGCAAATGCACCTTGGAAAGCAGCTCGAAATGGTCCAAGTACTTGAGCCCCTGTCACCGATGTGGGAGACCCAGATGGAGTTCTGGACTTTTGGTTACAGCCTGGCCCAGGCCTGGCAGCTGTGGTCACTTGGGAAGTGAACCAGCAGGTAGAAGACATCTCTAACTCTGCCTTTCAAACAAATGAATACTTTTTTTTTTTTTTTTTATAAAACCCCAAAACATGGGACTGGCATAGTGGTTAAAACTCAGACTTTCAAAATAAATAATTAAATCTTCAGGAAAAAAAAAAAAGCTCCAACAGGAGGTATGTCATTGCAAATCAACTGCAAATTGGTGGTTCTTGAATGGGAGGCATTTTTTTCTGCTTGGAAACAAACCCTCCCAATCGTTCTTGCTCAATCTCACATCTCACCACACTCACACCTCCACACACACAGGTGCCAGGGACATGGCACCCCAACCTTTCAGGTTTCTAGTCCTCCTATTAGGAACAGACATGGGACACAATTACTTTGCAGGAAGGCGCCCTTCCTTTGAAAGGCAAACAAAGGACAAAGCACAAAACTGCATTTTTCGCTGCTCCTGCACAGGGTTACTCCCTCCTCCCACATCAGGGATCTCAGGGAGACCTCACTGAGGGCCCATGGAGCTCCTTTCTGCAGGGACTTGGTCTCTGCCTGGAGTCCAGTCCAACCCCGGGGCTCCTGAGGGCATCCCCCTGTGCCCCGGGGACCTGGTGTGGCGCGGAGCTGGGCAGCGGGGGCTCGGTACCTTTGCAGGTGAAACACTTGATGTGGAAATGCTTGGTCTGGACGCGGAGCACCTCGCCCTTGCATGGCTCCCCGCATTTATGGCAGTGGATGACAGGCTTCTCCGACGGGTGGTGAGGGTCCTGAGGGTGGGCCACTGGAAGAGACAACAGCAGGTGCAGGTGAGGACAGAGCATCCTACAGAGGAGTCCAACAGGGAGGCAGTAACAGACCCATCATTTTTTCCCTATCAAATAAGCCACATATTTATCAATAGCTTTAATGTATTTGATTTATTTGAAAGGCAGAGACACAGACCATCTCCCATCGGCTGGTTCACTCCCCAGATCCCACCAGGCCAGGGCTGAGAGCTGTGAATGCAATCTGGGTCTCCCACAAGAGTGGCCGAGAGCCAACTGCTTGTGCTTTTACCTGCTGCTTCCCAGGGTGCACATTAGCAGGAGGCTGGAATTGGAAGCAGAGGCAGGACTTGAACACAAGCAACTCCAGTATGAGATGCAGGCATCCCATAAGATGTCTTAAACACTGACCACAACCAGTGAGTCACCTGGTGATCCAACAAGCACGAACTGAGCCTTCTCCCAGGCAATAATCATGGGACCACACATACATGGACCCTGTGTCCTCTTGCCTCCTCCTCCCAGACTGCACCACTGGGCCATTAAATACATGATCATATTCAATATCCCATAGTGTCCATCTGTAACATATCTCTATCTTGATTTAGAAAGCACCTTGGAGGGGCCAGCAGTGGTGAGGCCACCAGCTGCTCCACTTCTAAACCAGCTCCCTGCTAACAGCTTGGGAAAGCAGTAGAAGATGGCCCAAGGGCTTGGGACCCTATCACGCATGTGGGAGACCCAGGTGAAGCTCCTGGCTTCAGCCTGGCTCAATCCTGGCCATTGGGGCCATCTGGGCTGTGAACCAGTGGATGGAAGATGTTTCACTGCCCCCTCCTTGCCTTTCCCCCCCAAAAAAAACCTTGGGGAAAAAAACCCCACATCTTCCAGCAGGACTTCTCTGTAGCCTGGATGTTCTCTGAAGAGGGAATGAAACCCAAGTTCACTCTTTTTCCCCATTTGTACTTTTTCCTTCCTCCCTCCCGCAGGTCCCCAGGATATAGCAAAATGCTCATGCACCAAAGGAGCTCAATCAATACTTATTTAGCCATTAATTAGTGTACGCTGGCCGGCTTCTGGGCTGTTCTACCTGAGAGTGCCTCCTGATCTTAATATGGGAACTCACTTAACCTGTTGGAGGTCTATTACAAGGCTCCTTGGGCGCACACAGTTTCTGATGCACACACTGCAGGCAGTCGTTTTAAAAAGATAATCTGCGAACTGAGTAGGTCCCTTTGAGTCCAGTTTCCCTTTTCCATAAAACAAAAGGGGTTGGGCCAGAGGATTCCTGGGGTCTTTTCAGACCCTAAGATCACATGGCAGGGCTGAGGGGATTGCCTGTCAGTCTCTGAGTGCAGCCTTCAGAGCACAGGACTTACAGGGAAGCCTTGCCCTGGGCCTAGCAAGTCCAGCCCCCGTCCACGGAGATACCTGCAGGTCCAGCTCACCAGTCTTTTCTGCTGTCGAAATCCTTTTCTGATTTGGGTACTCAGAATCAATGAGACAGACAAAAATCGAATTTCAAAGGTACTTAAACAAGTGTGATATGGGCTAAGAAGAGCGGACCTCAAATTTATCAACCAACAGAAAGAACAAAGATGAATTTTTTTTTTCCAAATGATAAATATGCGGTTGGCAGGAGGAAGACGGGGGCGGATCGTGCTGAAACTCAGTGTAGAAAGCACCTTCCAGCAAAGGGCTCACTCACACCACGCGCACAGCGGCCCATTGTTTCTCTGAGGCCTCGGTCATGCCCTCCCTCTGCCTGAAAAGAGTTTGAGCAAGACAGTCCAAATAACCCATCACTGGCTCAATGCTGAGAAGCAAGCTGCTTCTCGTGAGGTGTGCGCCGAGAGCAGGTGCGTTCCGGGCAGAACACACGATCCGCATTCTCCCCACGGCACCGCCAGTGCAGCTCACCGCCTTTCCTTACCGCCCTGCTGGGATCTCTCTGGAAAACCTGTATTTACGACAGAATTCAGAATTTTCCAAGGGATTTAGCTAGGGGTATGCTATCAAGATCCCTAAATGAGCACTGACTTTTAAGGTGACATGTGCAAGGGCAAAAACCTAGTCACCTGGGCAGTAAGAACCACTCTCCTTAACAAGTCTGCGCAAGTGTTAGTGGACAGTATGTTTCTTTCTTTGTTTAATTCTTCCTATAAGAATGAAGGAGAGTAACAGCCTCTTTATCCACTCATCTACTAAATTCCAGGCATGGTGCTAGGTGCACACACATAAGTCACTTCATTTCACTCTCATCTTTCCTCTCTCCTCTCTTGTAGTGTCGCAGGTACCACGAACATACTTCAAGATGTTCATGAGAAAAAATGGAATTAAAGATAAGTTTATTTTATTTCAAAAGCATTTTGAAATCCATGGATTTTTCATAATATGCATCTCCCATGAAATCTCTGAAGATCCCTCATTTGCATGGATTTCCAAGTTTTTTGCACCAAAAATAAACTTATTTTTTAATTGCATCTTTTCACAACCTTGGAATGTTCTTGTTTTGTCACCATTTGGTGGATGAGGAAATGGAACTTCAGAGCCGTGAGCAACCTACTCATCTACCGTGTCCAGGCCCCTCTCACGCCTGCGCTCCTGTTCCTCCCATGTTAATTTTACAAATCAGGAAATCGTTATGAGTCAGGCAAGAATTTAGCCAAGTTCAAGTGCAGATCTAACATCCAGTTAGGGCTTGACTTACAAAGAGCACACTCACAGTGCAACACCAGCCGGGCACATCATCCAGAGTCATCCTGAAGGTAACTCTGCTGGTCCCCCAAATCAAGGCTCCCTGTGCCATGCATTAAAATGCAGATTCCTGGGCCAGGTGCTTGGCCTACCAGTTAAGATGCCAGTTGGGATGTTCCATCCTTTAGCAAAGTACCTGGGTTTGAGTCCCGACTTTGCTTCCTATTCCAGCTTCCTACTAAGGCGAACTTTCAGGGGCAGCAGGTGATGACGACTCAAGTACTTGAGTCCCTACCACCCATGCAGAAGACCCAGGCTGGGTACCTGGCTCCAGGTTTTGGCCTGGCCAAGCCCTAGCTGCTGCAGGCATTTGAGGAGTGAACCATTGAATGGGGGCTCTCTTTCAGTCTCTCTCTCCCTCCCCCATCTCTGCCTTCTGAATAAATTAAAAAATAAATGCAATTAAACTTAAAATAATGAAAATGCAGATTTCTTGGTCTCTCACCTGGGGGTGGGTGCCAGGGATCTACTTTTGAGTAAGCTCCTGGGTGACCCTCACACGTACTCCAGCTTAAGAGCTTTCAAATTCTTGCAATATGAGTAGGCCAGCGACAGAGAAGGACTGGCATTTTAAAAAAAAGTATTTTTCTAAATTCTCAAGTTCATCCAGTCCAAAACAATATTAGAACACAGTAGATTTCTTAGCGATAAGGGAGAAGGCATTTTTGGATGGGAAATGCTGTGGTTTCTCTTGACACTTGAATTTCTCCTAGCTAAGCAAGCAAGCCAGGCTATGCTGAGTAATGATGAGAGAGGGAAATATCATTTCACCTCTTGGCTTTTCTGCAGGTCTGGATGAAGAAGCCAGCGCAAATGCTGGCACCAGCCACAAAGGGCAGGATTGGGATCGGCACCTGCATTTTGCAAGCATTTCCCTTTGGAAATATATATGACACCACCAAGTCCTCTAGGCCCAGAGATGACTTTGACATTCATGCACAGAAGAGCAGAGACTGTATCATGTTTATCTGTCTTTCCTTCACCCACCAGACACTTCTAAGAACAACTATTTGTGAACAAATGGACTTTCCTAATTAGAGAATGACAGAATCCAAAGAGATTCAGTTTGTGTTCCTTTCAAATATTTTTTTAACTTTTAACTGACATATAAAAATCAGACATATTTGTGGGTTTCCACGTGGTGTTTCTATACATGTATACACTGCATAATGTCCCATCAGGACAAACATCTCCATCTCCTCCAAATCTACCATTTTATGATGAAAACATCCAAAATCCTGAACTCCAGGGTTTTTTCCCCAAGAGAAACATACCATATATTGTCATTACATGTAGTCACCCCCCATGCAACACAACACCAGAACTGTAACTTAGCAATGCTTAGTCAACCTCTCCCCATGCTCTGTTCCCAGCCTCTGGTAACCACCACTATTCTCTTAACAGGAGTGAGAAGGGTGGTATTTTCCTCTCTGTGCCTGGCTTATTTCACTTGACAAAACAACTTCCAGTTCCATTCACGTTGCTGCAAATGACAAGATTTCATCCCTTTTCATGACTGAACAGTACTCCATGTGTACTGTATCACATTTCCTTTATCCACTCATCTAAGGAGGGACAGTTAGATGGCTTCTATTTCCCGGCTAGTGTGAGAGCCGCTGCAGTAAACACAGGTGTCTCCTCAACATAGCAATCGTGTTCCCCTTGGACTTGGACCCAGCAGTGGGCTTCCTGGACCACAGGGTCATTCTATTTTTAATTTTAGAGACACTTTCACAGTTTTCCACCATGGCTGTGCCAATTTACATTCCCACCAAGGGGGGGCAAGAGTTTCCTTTTCTCTACACCCTTACCAGCACTTGTAAGTTTTTGTGCTTTTAATAGTAGCTAATATCGCTGGAGTCAGGTGATATTTCATTGTGGGTTTGATTTGCATTCCCTGATCATTGGTGATGACCATTTTTTCAGGTACCTGTTAGCAATTCATATGTCTTCCTTTGAGAAATGTCTTCAGTGTGTATTTCATCCCAACTCCAATCAATGTAGATAAAACAAAAATCAAACCAAAAAAAAATCCTCTCTCTTTTTTAAAGGTGAATAAAGAAATTCCATTTTGAATAACTGTCTTTAGATACATGGCTATTACCAAATGTATGTTCATTGCCTCACTTCTTTTTTTTTTTTAATTAATTTATTTGAAAGGCAGAGGCAGAGAAAGAGAGAGAGAGGTCTTCTATCCACTGGTTCACTCCCCAAATGGCTACAATGGCTGAAGCTGCACTGATCCAAAGCCAGGAGCCAGGAGATTCCTCCAGGTCTCCCATGTGGATGCAGGGGCCCAAGCACTTGGGCTGTCTTCCACTGCTTTCCCAGGCCATAGCAGAAAGCTGGATCAGAAGTGGAGTGGTCGGGACTCAAACAGGCGCCCATATGGGATGCTGGCACGGCAGGCAGCGGCTTTACTTGCTATGCCACAGTGCTGGTCCCATTCTCCTGTTTTGAAATATGCTGAATTTGTTGCCATACAGACAGGAAGCTAGTTCTGCACACCTCTAATTTACCAGTAGCTCTGTTGATGATTTTGACTTATGGTTCCACCGTTCAGAGTCTTGCTAGGCTCTCCTTAGTGTACTGACAGAGAACCTGATGAGCCATGAGCTGGCATTTCTGCCTAATGTCACCAGCAAGTTATTAGTGGAGGTCCACTTAGCACTCTGGCTTCCCACCTCAGTCCTCTGTACCCAGTGGTCAATGATTTACCCCAGAACTTGGGCAGAGGCGGTTAAAGTCTTCCATGGCTCATCAATTTTGTTGGCAAAATAGACAAGTAAAATGAAAAACAAAAAGCATGTTTGCACACTTTCCGAACAATGAGGAAATACTTGCAAGTATCAAGAGCCAAGGGTTCACTTGCCTGAAAAGGTAAAGCAATCCGTGCACCGCATGCTGTCCAGTCTGGAGGGGCTCCTGGCTACTTGATGAAAGAGCTTCCTCATGGGGAACCAAGCTGCTCTAACCCAGCAGGTTCTTGCTCCCTCTGGGTGCCTCTGCCGGCCCTTCCTAGTACATGCGGCTTTGTGGAAGTGACATACACACTCCTTTATTAAGCCTTTGTTGTTATGAACCTAGCACAGCCCTTAACAAGCGGTTTGGTGGATGGGCATTTTGTGCAGGTTACGACACTGCCTGGGACACCAGCATTTCATATCAGAGTACCTGGATATCAGAGTGCAGTCAATATCAGAGTACCTGGACTCAGGTCCTGACTGCACTCTTTTTTTTTTTTTTTTTTTTTTTTTTTGACAGATAGAGTGGATAGTGAGAGAGACTGAGAGAAAGGTCTTCTTTTGCCATCGGTTCACCCTCCAATGGCCACCGCGGCCGCAGCGCTGTGGCCGGTGCACCACGCTGATCCAATGGCAGGAGCCAGGTACTTATCCTGGTCTCCCATGGGGTGCAGGGCCCAAGCACTTGAGCCATCCTCCACTGCCTTCCGGGGCCACAGCAGAGAGCTGGCCTGGAAGAGGGGCAACCGGGACAGAATCCGGCACCCCGACTGGGACTAGAACCCGGTGTGCCGGCACCGCAAGGCGGAGGATTAGCCTAGTGAGCCGCGGCGCCACTGCACTCTTGATTCCACCTTCCTGCTAATGAGCACCCTGGGAAGCAGCAGCTGATGGCTCAAGTACTTGGGTCCCTGTCACCTACTTGGGAGACCCAGCTTGAGTTCCCAGCTCACGGTTTCCACACCGTGCATCCCAGCTGTTGTAGCCTTTTTGGGGAGTGAAACAGTGGATGGGAGATATCTCGTGTTCTTGGTCTCTCTTCTTTTCAAATAAATAAATTAAAAATGTCTTTAAAGTGACTTTATAACACTATGAGCAATGCCAAACTATAATCAAACTATGAGAGCACTTCTAAAAGTTCACGAGGAAATGGAATTAAAGATAAGCTTATTTTGGTGCAAATAATTTTGACATCTACCTAGAGTGTTTTTCAGAATACATATTTTCCGTGAAATTTATGAAGTACGTATTGTCTTTCACCGTCAAGCAAACCAGATCAGCCACGTCCCTGAAACTCCAATGCAGAAGCGAAACCAGCGTTCCACTGTGGGTGTGCTGTTATTAAAATGTCTACAGACCTGAGGCCATTCAGCAGTCTCAGGGACCTTCTGCGCTCAAGCAGAGGCCTTGATGCCACAGAATTTAGGTAGGGCTCTCCCTTCAAATCCTGAACCAGCTTTGCCTTGCCCATGCTACCTCCCTCCCAGGGACAGAAGATAGAATGAGACCATTTGAATCAGAAATCCGAGAACGCATACTTGAAATAAGAATCTCCTTAGCAGGCAGGCACCATAAGCTCTATCAGTTACGACTTGGCAAATACTCAGAATCTCCCAGGTAACTAGTGAATTCCCTCTCCCAAATCCCCTTTTCTCTCAATAGCACCCCATGTCCCTTCACCAGCCCTGGAAACAAAAGTGTCTGATGGCTGTGAAAGTCCTTACAAATCTGCTCTGTCTGCTTCTCTCTCACAAGAGCTCCAGAGGCAGGATGAACAGGTGCTGTCAAAGCCATGTTAGAAAGGCACATGCTAGGGGCCAGAGTAGTGGGTGGCAGGTAAAGCTACCACCTGTGATACAGGCAGCCCATATAGGCGCTGGTTCAAGTCCTGGCTGCTCCACTTCCAATCCAGCTCCCTGCTAACAGCCTGGGAAAGCAGCAGAAGATGGCCCAAGTGCTTGGGCCTCTGCTACCCATGTGGGAGACCTGGAAGAAGCTCCTGGCTCCTGGCTTTGGCCTGGCCTACCCCTGGCTATAACTGTCATCTGGGGAGTGAACTAGTGGATGGAAGATTGATCTCTCTCTCCCTTCCTCTCCCTCTGTAGTTCTTTTTCAAATAAATAAATAAATTTTTTAAAAAAATGTACAAATTTGGACGAAGGAATCAAGTGACTTTCCCAAGGTGATACAACCAAGAAACAAGCAGTACACAAATGCAGTGAGTCCTAATCCAGCGCTCTTTAGACGAGACAATTCCCTGATCACCGACACTGAAAACCTTGCCCTCTTCCTTGGTACCTTCCTCTATCGGCCACTAAATTGCGTCTGCTCTCAAATAGCTCACTCATCCCCTCTCAGTCACACTCGCCCAAGGCCCCCAAGCCTTTGTTTGTTCCGTAGATTGCTGAGTTTCCTACTCCCTGCATCTTTCTTCCCTAATGCAATTTGCAAAGAGTAGTCTACTTGGGAAGTGGGGTGGAAGTGGATGACATCTAGTAACTTCTTTCCATAGTATACGATGTGGAGAGAGAGGAGAAAAAAAAAAAAAAAGAGGGACTTTTCAGAGGAGAAATCTGAAAGCCACTACCTCAGCCAGGTGACCAGGGTCAACGTCACCACTGATAGAGCCATGGTGACAGAATGCACCTTGCATATAACATGATAAAAATTGGCATTATGCCTCCATGGTCTTCATCCCCCCTCCTCCTCCAAAAAAAAAAAAAAATCCCCAAATCCTACTCTAATCATTAGAAAAACCCCAGATGGAAGAACAGTCTACAAAATGACTGCAGAAATCCTTCAATTCTGTCACAAAGTTCAAGTGCAAAGTAAGTCTGAGAAACCATTGAGCCGAGGGAGCCTGAGGCTGGAGGACTGAATCCAGCACAGCATTCCAGATGGAGCATCCTTGGCAGAACAGGGCCGCAGCCAAGAACGAGGGAAGTCCGAACACAGCCCGGACAGCAGCAAAAAGGTATCAATCCCAGCTCATTAACTGTAGCAAATGAGCCAACTGATGTAAAATGTTACTAATGGGCAAGGTCGCGAGTCCTTAATACAGGGAGACCAGGAGAAGCACCTGGCTCCAGGCTTCAGATCAGCGCGGTGCACCGGCCGCAGTGGCCATTGCGGGGTGAACCAACGGAAAAAGGAACACCTTTCTCTCTGTCTCTCTCTCTCACCGCCCACTCTGCCTGTCAAAAAAAAAAAAAACAAAAAACAAAAAAAAAACAGGAACTCTGCTCACCGCCTTCTCAGTTTTCCTATTCATCAAAATCTGCTTTCTCAAAACGAAGTTTATTTTAAAAAGAACAAAAGAAAAAGGTATCCCAGTAGATCTGCAAATCCATCAAGACCAAGTTCTCTGCCTGCCTGCAGAAATCATCGATCACAGGCCCACGCTGGCTGGTTAGACAGCAGAGATGGAACTAATCTGCTGAGTCTGTCAGTGTACCTGTGGTTTTGGACTCCAGCAGTCTGATTTCAAAGACTCAGCACTAAAATACTCAATTATTTATGAATTTTTGTTAATACTCAAATCTCCCTGAACTGGTCCTGGCTACTTCCTAATCCAGCATCTCTATTTTCCCCGACACTTGCGTTCATGTTCTGTACCTAAACTGCTCAAATCAAACCCAATCCAGGAGGCCCAGCCCAGGTCGTTTCTCCTCCGAGGCTTTCACTAAGACTTAGGCTGAGCAAATATTTCTTCTCCTCCCCATCCTTCAGCACTGAATATCTGTACCACATTTACTTTTCCCTTGTTTTGTGTTTATTTTGCTTTCTTTCACAGTATATTAATCCTGCCCTAAAAACCTGCAAGTTCAAGGCAGGTGGTTGGCCTAGCAGTTAAGACACTGGTTGAGTTGCCCACATCCCACATCAGCCTGCCTGGGTTTAATACCTACCTCTGCCCCTGAGTTGCTTCCTGTTAATGCAGACCCCAGGAGGCAGCAGAAATGGCTCAAGTAATTGGCCTCTGGCCACTGACATGGGAGAGCTAGACTGAGTTCTGGGCTCCCAGCTTCAGCCTCAACTGGGGCCTGTTGTGGAGTGAACCAGCTGATGGGAGCTCTTTGCCTCTCAAATAAATAAATATTAATTTAAAGACAAACAAACAAAAAACCAACCCACAAACTCAATGGCCAGTTACTCTAAATTTCTAGAATAGTTCTGATTTCAGATGCAAGATAATCTGTTTTCCCCTCTGCATTTTTTCGGTTCAATTTTTGGATTCAGGTTGCTACTCAATATCATTATTGTAGCATCTCGTACATGAAACTACAGGGTCTTAAATTTTTTCTCTAAAGACTTATTTATTTGAGAGGCAGAGTTATAGACAGAGAGAGGGAGAGACAGAGAGAAAGTCTTCCATCCAGTGGTTCACTCCCCCAATGGCTGCAACAGCCAGAGCTGGGCCAATCTGAAGCCAGGAACCAGGAGCCAGGAGCTTCTTCTAAGTCTCCCATGTGGGTACAGGTACTCAGGTCATCTTCTACTGTCTTCCCAGACCATTAGGAGAGAGCTGAATCAGAAGTGGAGCAGCCAGGAAACAAACTGGTGCCCATATGGGATGCTGGCACCATAGGCAGAGGCTTAACCTACTATGCCACAGCGCCAGCCCCAGGGTCTTCAGTTTCTGACATCACATTACATAACTTGAGCACACTATTATTTTATTGCATATATATTTTATTACATAAATATAAATATATTAATTGTATTTTATATATTATATATTATTGTATGAGACAAAATTTATCAAACACTTACTATATGCCAAGCGCTGTGAGAACAACTAATGAATAGCCATAATCCTCACAATTGCCTTATGGGGGTACTGCTGTCTTATTCCTGTTTTGCAGAAGAAGAAACCAAAGCTAAGAGGAGTTAAATAAATACCACGCTCAAGATAACACACCTAAGAAGCAGTGTGACGGCAATGTCCATGCTCAAAAGCTGCCCACAGCTTTCCTCAGGAAAACCTCATCCCGCACAGAAGCAATCAAGCTGGTGCCGCGTACTCACTAGGTCTCTATCCCACTGCTCAGAAGAGGGGAGCTTGGCTGCAGCATCACCCCAGAGCTAGTACCTGCTCCTAAGCAAGCAGACGGGGAATCACACTTTGCATGGAAGGGGGTGTTCTTCCAGGATGTGGTACACAATGGGCAAAGAGGACGTGGAGAGGAGGAGTGAGATGGCAAAGAAACGCAACCTGCTACCAGCAGCACCCTCCCTGGAGCTCCCTCCTGAGCAGAGGCCTGGACCAGACATCTGTCTCTGCTTGGGACTGGCCTGAATTTGCTATCACAAGATGGGTCTCTGTATGGTAAATATGATTTCTGCTTCAAGACAGGTCACCCGTTCTCTTGGGAGTCTATGTTTCCAAGAGACTGCTTCATTATCGAGAATATTTTCTTGGCTTCTGCCCTGTTACTTTCCTCCTGAATGTGAGGCCACATGTAGGGAACTGCTCTCCCTCACTTCCTACTCCCTTTCTTTGTGCCAGAATGGTCTAGACAACAAGAAACTCAAGAGCTTAAATAAATTCATTGAGTGCTTAATTTGCAGTTTACCTAAAAGTTCATTGCCTGCTGCGGCAAGCGGTAGTTACTGGAAGCCACATGCACTGCTACCCTGTCATTAGTTGTCCAAAAAGGATCCTTCTCTTGAATCGGCTTCCATGACCTAATTTCCTTACGCCACGCGAGTTTAGTAATCAGGATTATGACTTGGCACAAACAGTCCCAGCGGGCAGTGGTCTGATAATTCCACCCTGGTCCACCTGACACTTGTAGCTCTCTGCTCACAACACGTCCCTATACTGGAGTCACCTTTTCCATGGCCACGAAACAAATCTCTGTTATTCCTCCATAAGTAAACAATACTGTCACCAACCCATCAGCTGGGCTCCTCGTTATAGAAACAGCCTGGGCTCAACTCCAGTTAAGCTGGTCCCCAACCCCCAACTCCCAAGGCCAGGAGGTACTGCAATGATCATAATTCAGCCAGGAAGCTTCCTCCTTGTAGTCAGCGGACACACATGCTCTGACGTGCTGCACCTGCCTTCTGTATGGGATGGGGGATCTTGGAGAGGGATTTGAAGTCAGCACGGAGCCCTGTCCTCCACCTCCTGAAAGAGTGACTCCTGAGACACACCTTTCCATTGGGATGACTCACTGGGGCAACACCCTCCTTGTCCAGCCTCCCCTAGCCTCTCTCTGGCCGCACTCAGTAATTCCACCTTGGAATACAGTCATGTGATACGAGTCACACCTCGTCTCCCAGCAGTCATTAGAAAGGACCTTGAACCTGAAGCTGGGAGACCTGACTCCCAGTCCTGCCTTTCCTGCTACATGTCTCAACTTCCGGGGACTGAATAGCAGGGCTAAGAACACTGCTTTCCAGGGTGGTGGTTGAAACAACATGAGGTCACCCCCTCCTGGGAGCCCCTGTGGCATCAGGCTGGCACCCAGATGCCTGTGTCAGCTGAATGTCAGGCAAGATGGCCACCAGCCTGCATGAGCAGGGAGTTCGGAAGCGTTACACAAATCCCCTCTAAAATTTGATAGGACCTCTAAAGGTCTCCTGGGGATCTCAAATTGCCCCCACACCAGCAATTCCACCTAGAAGTGGATCAAGTGGAATGATGGGGCAGTGTCTTGGGGCTGAATCCTGCTGGCAGCACACCATGTCTTTAGGGACTGCAGGAGAGAGAGCCACATCCATCCTGATTCGGAGGGTGAGAGGGCCTGCGGTCCCGTGTGAGTCCCTCCCGGGACGACAAGGGGGCAGAGGTAGTAGCAGCTGGGCCCAGACACAGCACTATCATCACTTTGTACTCTCGCATTCCAAACTCAGACACCTTAGAGGGGGGTGAAGACATCAAAACACAAAGCGCTCATTTGCTGATTGAAGTGAACCTGCACGGTACAAATGCACCTGCTAACAGCACAGGAAGCCATCCAGCTGCCTTCACCACTTCCTTTTGGCTGCTTCTACTTACTTCCCAGGATGCACTTCAAATCATTAGCCAGCCAAAAATAGCATCTTAGACCAAGCAATGAATATGGCTAATACGTGTGTGGCACCTCCCGATGTAGAAAAGGTTTGAAAGATATTAACTCCCTAGATCCCATTAGACCCAAGTTATCCTCATCCTACAGAGGGGCAAACTGAGCTTCACAGAGACTAAGGCGCTTGTGCCAGCTGGGGAAAGCCCTGCGAGGGGAAACGTGGGCTGTCGGTGACCTCACCTGGGGGTCTGGAACCCGGCTCTGCTGAGGCCTGGACACCAGGGGGATCAGCCTGCTTCTCGTCTCAGGGCCTCCCACTGCCCACCCTCCGGAGAGCAGGCTGGCCCTCCGCTGTGCCCAAGGTGGCACTGCCAGGAAGCAGTGAGGCGAGGTTTTCATTCAGGTACTTGTCCATGGCAGAAAAAAGAAACAGAATCTTTCCTGAAAAGGCGCCCTGCCTCCCGCTCTGCCAACAAGCACACCAACTCACCTTCCCCGGGTCTCGCCAGTGTCTAATGCACCCACCAGGAGCCTGAAGCACATGACTGAGGGTGGCACCCAACTGCAGAGTCGGACGTGACGCGACAAGCTCCAGAGCCACTGCCTAGAGACGAAGGCACCTGCAGCTTTCTGTATGACGTGACCTGGTCAGGTGTAAGCTTTGCAAGAAAAGACAAACACAGAGCAGGTATTCTGCTGCTGGTTCTGGGCCCAGAGAGCATACCCCAGGTGTTTCTGTCACTCTCATTTAATTTCATCTGCTTGAGTGGAAGAGAATAGATTATCTCCTGAAGTTTAGCAAGGCCCTAGTGAAGGTTACTTCTTGGAGAAAAAAAAAAAAGAAAAAGAAAAAGGAAAACATATATACTTAAATCCAACATGGGAATAGGGGAAGATAAGGGAGGGAAACATTAAAAAATTACTTTCTGGGGCCGGCGCTGTGGCGTGGCAGGTGGAACCGCTGCCTTCAGTGCTAGCATCCCATATGGGCGCTGGTTCCAGTCCTGGCTACTCCACTTCTGATCCAGCTCTCTGCTGTGGCCTGGGAAAGCAGTAGAAGATGGCCTGGGTCCTTGAACCCCTGCACCTGCATGGGGGACCCAGAGGAAGCTCCTGGATCCTCGCTTCGGATCAGCTCAGCTCTGGCTGTTGAAGCCAAATAGGGAGTGAACCAGCAGATGGAAGACCTCTTTCTCTATCTCTCTGCCTCTCCTTCTCTCTTTTTAACTTTGACTTTCAAGTAAATAAATAAATCTTAAAAAAAAAACAACAACAACTTTCTGAGGCCAGCATTGTAGGGCAGTGGGTTAAGCAGCCTCCTGCGACAATGGCATCCCTGTGACCATGGGTTCCAGTCCCTGCTGCTCTGCTTCCCATCTGGCTCCCTGCTAATGCTCCCTGAGAAAGCAGTGGAAGACTGCCCAAGCGCTTGGGCTCCTGCCAGGATGCAGCTCCTGGCTTCAGCCTAGCCCAGCCTTGACCATTGCTGATAACTGGGGAGTGAGCAAACTGATGGAAAATTAATCTCTCTCTCTCTTTTTCTCTCTCTCTCCTCCCTCCGTATCTCTGCCTTTCAAATACACAAGCAGATCTTTAAAAAAAAAAAATGCCTCCATGAAAACTCCTAGTGCAACTTTCCACCACTTGGGAAATAACTTCTTATCGACAGAGTCAACAAACATGGACTTGGCACATGTCTGCTGGGTGCGCTGTGCTGTGCCAGGATTGGTGGGGAACTCAGGCCCCAGAGGAGCCCTGCCACCCCCACCTCTGAAGGCACAGACCCCAGGGATCAGCATCCAGGAAGCCCCCACACAGACGGAATTCCCATTTGGGAGCTGGCCCCTGGGGTAGGGGTCGGGGGTGGGGACGAGGGTCATGGCAATATGCCAGGGCTTCCAAGAAGGAGACCTGCAGGAGGCAGGGCCAGAGTTGGGGGGAGTGGCATGGGGAGGGAGTGGAATTTGACATTGGGGGCTGGGGACAAGGTGACTGAGTGACAGGGGAGAATGTTCAGAGGTGGGGACAGCATGAGCAGGGGCTTGCAGGTGAGAGCACTGGTCCTGTCCAGGCGCCGGAAGCCGGGCAGCCTCTGAACAAAGGCCTCCCGAACCAGAGAACTTAGGAGAAACTGGGAGCGGTCCCCTCAGACTTCTGAAAAGCCCAGATCCTGCGCTCGGAGAGCTTACGGATTAGCAGGGAAGATGGCGGGGTTGGGGCGTGAACATGAACTCAGGGAGGGAGGAAACCCCGTGGCGGATGAGGAGGAGAAAGAAACCAGAAAAGCGCTCCTAGGAGGAAGACTGTCTCCCGTGGGCCTCTGAGGATGGGTAGGGTTTAAATGGGGGTGGAGGGGGAGGGGAAGCCAGGCCAGAGGGTGGGAAGGAGGGAGGGGGTGTTTGTGGCTTGGCTGTGGCCAGGAGTGAGTATGGGACCGGGATGGAACTTCAGGGAGGGAAGGAGCTGGGCCCTGTGTATCCTTGAAGGAAAGCTTAGGCACTCAGATGTCAAAGGCTGCTCATGCGGCCCTGGATTGAGGTCTTGAGGTGAGCGACATCACCAGAGCATGGCCGGCTGCTGCTAGGACCTTCGTCAGCCCGGTGGGCGCACTGAGATCCCTGTGCCATGTCACAGTGGCTGAGCTGCCAGGCACGAGATGGCCACAGCACGGACTCTGATCAGACGGGCTCCAGTGCCACTCCTGGCTCTGCCCCTCTTAGTTCCTGTTCTTCTCTAAGCCTCAATTTCCTCTTCTGTAACAAGGGGGTGAATCCTACTTAGACACCTAGGAGGATAGCTGAGTTCCTGTGTAGGAAGCACTCAGATTACAGTGTTCAATAAAAGCACCCGCGTTTCTGGAGTGTCTTACTGCAGGAGGACGGGGCTCACGGTTTAAAGTCCCTGATCATGAACGGCCATGCAGTCCACTTCAGACTCAGAAAGGCTCTCTTCCTTGACTTTTGGCAACAGACACCAGCTATGCAGTACCCACTGCAAATCCAGCTCACGGCTTTCAATGTCACCTTTTCAACAGTACCCAGTGTGCTGAGCAGCAGGTTTGGTTTTAACGGGATATAACTCAGACACCAGACAACTTGCTATTTAAAGTGTACCAGTCTATCATTTTTAATATATTTGCAGTGTTGTGCAACCAACACCACACTGTAAGTGTAGAACCTTCGTATTACCCCAAGAAACCCCACTGCCATTAGCCCTCTTCATTCCTTGCCCTGCTCAGTCCTAGGCAACCACTCATCTACTTGCTGTCTACACAGATCTTCAGCAGCAGGTTTGATTTGTATCTGTCAGCCTCAGATTCTCAAGAGCTGCATAGCAACAGGAACAACTGTACACACACAGATAGGAATCACCAGCACCCAGCACCCTCGACACATCTCACCCCTCATTCATGCATGCAAGCCTCCCCACGAAGGGATGACAGATTTTTTTTTTTTTTTACCAACACATCTCCACCCCAACAAATGGCCTCATTTATCATTTCATCTCTGTTGCCCCCTTGGGAAGGAGCCCATTAAAAGACAGATAAAAGAACTTTGAATGAGACACCTTCAGACCCAGTTCACGTCTCCTGCAGGAGTTTCTACAAACACAGCTCACCTCCAGGGCTGGCAGCACCAGAGATTTGCTGGAACTTAGAAACAATCAGATAGGCCTCTAAGTAATGGATCGCTCACCAGAATTAGGCGTTAGGAAGGGTACAAAGGCACAGTCATTGAGAACACAAGGGGTTTGTATCTTGCAGAGAGTAGACTTTCAACACAAGTGCTCAATCCCTTTGCCACACAGCGACCAGAATGTTCTTGTCAGAACGGAGTCTGAGCAGACTGCTCTACAATGAAGCCCTCCAAGTGACTTCCAATCCCTGCACTATCCAAGACGCCGGCTGCCCCTCCCCCCGCCTCCTTCTCAAGCCTTCTGCACAGGCACCCGGCTCCCTGGCTCCAGTTCTCACTGCTTCTGGACTCTCCAGCTGCCTGCTTTTCCCTTCCCAGAAGACTCTCTCTCCCAGCTGTCTGCAAGGCTGGTTCCTTCTCTGGTCTCATCCCAAAGCACCTTTCACGTCTCCTTCTCAGAGCGTTCTTGTTGGCCCCCTAAGGCCAGGCAGTCTGTCTGCCGCCCCCTCTGCTGCCCGTCTGTCTACTCACCACCGTCAAAACACTCCATCCCCTTCCTGCTTTCTTTTGTTTTCTCCACTAGAAGGTGACGGCCATGGCATTTGCGGAGTCTAGCACAGCTGCTGGCACGACGTCTGTGCTCTATAAATGCATGTTCCGTATGTTCATGCCTTTGACACCAGCCTGGTTGCCTCTCTCTTTGCCATAGCAACAGGCTTAGGGTGAAACTGAAAGTTGATTAAATGCTTTGGGTTCACCAGCAGCATCTACCAATTAGGCAATTTTGATGATGTCAACGCAACTCAACTGATGACAAAACATAAAAGACCTGTTTAAGTCTCTGACTCACAGAAAAACAAGAGCTGAAGGAATGAGCTTACTGTTGGACCAGTCTCAAACCAACTCCGACTAAGCTCTCTGAATGAGAACCACACAGCGAAGCACAATTTCCAGCTGAACTGACCTGCGGATAGAAGTTAGGGCGGCACCAGAGCCTCAGAAAGACTGAATGACCTGACCCCAGAGTGGGACATGCTCAGGTGGAACAGCCAGCAGGGTCTGCTACAGGGTGGACAGCTTCCTCCAGGAAGACTCCCGAGCTCACACTTTAAAGCAACTGTTCTTGGACAGCCAATGCGTCCCTGCCTCAAATCATCATTAGGCGTCTCGCCTCATTCTCCTGTGCGAAGATGAACCAGCGCCACCAGCTTGCTTGCCCAAGGCATGTGAGCTTCAAGAGGCTGGCAGGTGAACTTCCTGAAGGAGCTCTGCCACAGGTCAGCAGGAATTACGGGTCACAGGACGGCCCTCCTCTGGTCCTGGGACACCCCGCTTATAAACAAGGCTTATTTTTCAGGCAAGTCCATGAAATCCTAAAGGCTTACAGGACGATTCTGCTAAACCACCAAGGCAAATGGGCAACAACTGTACCTCGTAGGGTGCATGAGAGAGAGAAGGATCTGGACAGGCACAGGGAAGGGCTTCACAGGTTCAAGTGTGGAACACCCTAGCTGAATGCTAGGTGACAAAAGTGATTCTTCTCACCACTTACAGCTTGGTCTCCTTCCTTCTGCCAGGGGCTCTGAGTCCCTCCCTTTGGCTCTGGGCTGTGCCCTTTGCCAGCAACATGCCGGTGTTGGGGGTGGTGGCTCTTCCCCGCTCCACCACAGCGCCCGCCCAATCTCCTTTCCTGCACTTCTTTTTGCTCTTAAAATCTTTTCCTTTGCTCTCACTTGCTGAGCTCGTGTTTTCTCTCATTTTTTGCTGTGATCTGCCGGTAGTTCTTTGCCATGCTCAACCTTTCCTGACAACTTGTTGGACCTCCCTACTGGGAGACAAAAGCAGACATTCTTGGTCCTGCTTTCACTGAAGGAAAACAGTGGACTGCCGGACGGGTTAAGAGCACGGCTCTGTGTCCTCCAGAGGTGGAAGCATTGTGGTCCATCCCGTGGCAGCCGCAGCCCCAGCTCCCTGGCTGCACCCCACCTTTAGGGAATGAAGGTGTGCAGGCTGGAGCTGCCGGCTCTGGAGGAGTCTGCCCCCACACTCAGATTTTTACAAGTAAAATCTCCAGATGTTGACGTGTTGGCAAGTCACTCAACTTTCCCCTTACAAAAGCGTTGCGTGTGCCAAACCCATACATGTCTGTGGGCAGGACTCAGCCAAAAGACCTCCAGTTCGCGGTCTGGGGCTTCCCCAGTGCTTGCCAAGCCTGCCCACAGGAAGAAATAGATTCCCCCAATAAGACCCAGAGCACATCCCCATTCCCAGCTGCTCTTGAAGACCAGAATGTCTGGCAACTTGGCCTATGTCCCTCCACGGGACTTAGAACGCAGCATCCCTCCTTTAGAAAGAGCCACTTCATCCCAGTCCCTAGTCATTTAGGTCACATGCCTGACTCCTGGAGGCATCTGGACGTACGACCCCCAACTCAGTGTGACCCCCAAGTCCCTCACTTCTCTTTCCTGTGATCCTCACTGGGTAATGTGGCCAGGGGTAGCCCCTGCCAAACCGAACTGTGGCACTGCAGCCACAGGAGCTGCATCTCACTGCTTCTCTTCCACCGACTTAAACACCTTTCTCTCAAACCCCTTTAGCCACCAATGCACTCCTCCTCCTTCGAAGCCGAGTCTGCCATTAGCACCTGGAAGAGTCTAACACACTCTGCCCCGCAGTACCATATTGCTTTAATAGTTGTTCTTCATTTAGTATATTTCATAATTGTGTCCTAATTACTTATGTGCCCATGGTGCTTGCTGAAATGTAAGTGTATCCAGGCCCAGAGCTGCATTTTATTAATTTCTGTATCTAGATGGATTATCTCATGTTAGGTTCCTAAATAAGGAGAACCATCTCCCCCATCCATTCACATCATTCATTCACTCACTAGGTCATTGAACATTCAGCGAGAACTTACCGTGGAGCAGACATTGAGTTGTGGACACAAATTGAATCAAACAGCATCCCCGACTTCGAGAAACGTACAGAACCCTCAAGACCAACGTCAAAGGCCCCTTTTCCCTAAAGCCGTTTCTGAATCCTCGATTCCGTAACTGTTCCTTCCTTTGAACCCCCAATACCTGCCCCCCACAACAGCATAAATACTCCCCTTCTACCACCTGTGTTCCCTCTATTTGCATTCTCAACCAGCCCCTCTTCCAACACTCTCCTGAAGGTAGGGCCTTTTGGATCAGATTATTCCCAAAATTCCTGGAAGAAAATAAGCCTTAATACAACTGATGTGACGCAGGCTGCTGCTGGACACTTGCTCTGGCTCCCTGCTATCTTCTAAGTTTCAGGCTGAGACCCTGATACACGGCAGAAGTGTTTTCTGGGTGAGCAGAAACAGGAACATATGTTCTTCCCTTGGTTCCCAGCACAACTGGGATCCAGCCCAGCAGATGGCATTCCCAGTGTCAATCCTAAAACTCTGCCCCTCAATGGCTTCCCAGAAGGGCCCACAGGTGGCATTTGGACAACAGTGCAGTGGACGCCCATCTAGCCCCTGTGTCACTTACAGGACCCTCCCAGGACCTGGGTGCCCACAGCCCCTGCCATTTTTCTGGGGTGTCCTCAGCCCTCTCTCCCACTCCCCATCAGACACCCTAGTGAGGAATAACCCGGCTGCCTTTTTCTCCTATTCATTGTTCTTCTTGATTTTGCTTAAACTACTCCTTTCTCACAATACTTCAAATAGCAAACAAGAGAAAGAAACAAAAGAAAGCATACAGATTACTAGAACACAGAGAATATGGCGATGGTGAATGAAACACTGTGTGCTTTAACATTATATTTTAACTCCTCAAAGGCTAAAGAGCGAGTGGTAAACTTGGAGAGCTCAGATAGCGAATGAACTGCCTTTTCAGAGAGCTCTCTGAAACCCAGAAAACAAGCTCACCCAAGGTTTCGGGAAGTAGGAATGCCACCCAGAGAATGCCACACCTGTGCTGACTCTGAGTCGGTGCCACCTGCCCCAAGCCAAACCCAGCCTCACCCATTCCCTTGAAAAGGAGCCTTGTAACTTCCTCGCACCCTTTGCATACCCGGTCTCATATTCTGACAGCAGCTTCTTGGCCTCTGGAATCTTACAGAAGAACTACTTGGTTACAAAACACAGCCTCATTTTAGAACACGGAGGAGCCAACGGGGGCCAACATAGTGATAGTGGCACAGTAGGATAAAGCTTCTGCCTGGGGCGCTGGCATCCCATATGGGTGCCTATTCCAGTCCCAGCTGCTCCTCTTCTGATCCAGCTCTCTGTTATGGCCTAGGAAAGCAGTGGAAGCTGGTCCAAGTCCTTGGGCCCCTGCACTCACATGGGAGACCCAGAAGAAGCTCCTAGCTCCTGACTTTGGATCGGCCCAGCTCCAGTCATTATGGCTATTTGGGGAATGAACAATTGGATGGAAGACCTCTCTCTCTCTCTCTCTCTCTCTCTCTCTCTCTCCCTGTCTCTGTCTGTGACTCTGCCTCTCAAATAAATAAGATCTTTTAAAAATAAAAAGAGCCAGTGTAAGAATGATGCCCCTTGCCTTTGTCATCTGTTTATCACGAGCAAGAAAAAACTTGCAGGAGGGAATGGAGAAGCTTCTTATATAAAAATTCTAACTTATTCACCTGTAGGGCTGATGATTTTACAGAAATCATGGATTACCTACACAGCGGCAAACTGTGGTCCCCAGACCAGGGCCACTGACATCATCCGGGAATCGTTAGATAAGCCAAATGTGAGTCCCCACCCACACCTGCTGAATCAGACACTCTGGGAGCAGGGCACATAGATCTTCATGCTAACAAGGCCTCCATGAGGTTCCGTGCTGCTGAGGTTTGAGAACCACTGCCCTTGACAGTCATTTCCTTGTATTAAGAAAGTATTAAGAAAGCCGGTATCTTTAGGGTGAAGTCCAAGTATTCAAACCAGTCTGTGGGACTGCAGTGAGACACGGAAACCCACCCCCGGTGCTCCCCAGGGCATGTTGGACCATAATAGCATTAATCAAGTCAGTCTGGGCACAAATACAATGTTTCAGAGAAAAGAGGTCATGCAGAACAAATATTCGCTCTCCCCACTGTTCACAGCATTTGCCCTTGAACACACAGCTCCTGCCAGTTTGGGATAAACATACCTCTCTGCATGAGTCACTCTCAGCCCAACACACAATGAAATAGGAAGCTGGGCTGGTTTCAACTGTGGTGTGTCCGGATCAGGCTCAACCACAATGGGAAGAAATCCTGCACCACTCACTCATCACGAACCTTCTGAAAAGTCCTCTGGCTCTCTAACGCTGGCTCAGGAAAACACTCAGCATTTTGACTTTGGCATATGAGAAGCAAACAATAATAGGATCCTACTTCTTGCCCCACTCGGAGCTGTGAATATCTAGGATGACACACAGGGGCCACCTCCTCAAAGTGAATCAGATGTCAAAATTGTCCTCATGGCAGGGCGAGTCTCCCAGAGTATGCCTTTTCTGCAGGGATCTGGAAAAATCAACTTCTTCTTGTTTAAAGAAGGTGTAGGTGATGCAATACAGGTTGTTCTTTTCTGGCCACTTGACCAGGTTATGGGAAAGGCAAGAGGCAGTGCTACCTCCCAAAGTCTAGGAGTAGCCAACGGCAGAACAGGTCCAACCTCCAGCTAGATGGTCATTGTCTACATATTCTTGACTTTAACCCTGTCATCAAAAATTACTCTCAAAAGCTTTTGATGAATTCTAGCCAATGTTGTCCTCTCAAACTTACTCATATATTTGCCTTAAGTCTAACTGTGGTAATGACATCTTTTTTTTTTCTTTGTAGGTTAACAGTTTTAGAAATCAGTGAGTAGGTGGCACAGGGTATGGGGATTTGTTATGGTTCTTTTAAAATGTAAAATTCTTTCCCTTAGCCTTGGAAATATCAGACAGTCCTTGTAGAGTAAAGATATGCTGAGGAGAGCCATCATTCCAGGGGAGGGTAGCACTTCTATTCCTAAGATACTAAGGGCCTTTCCCTCTCACGTGGAACATGATGACAGAAGTGGAGCTACCCTCTTCCTGAAGATGCAGAGTTCACAACTGTGCTATGTAAATAAGTCGGTAATCAGGGCAACTGATTCTGAAACTTGTGAAGTTGTAGTGTCTCTTTGAATCTCTAACTTCCTTTATACCTTACTTAGGAAATGTTCTTGTCCCTGATGTCCCCTTAAAAAGCTGGGGAGTGGAGTGGGGAGGTGGGTGTTTAGCCTAGTGGATAAGACAATGGTTAAGATGCCCACATCTGGGTCTGGTGCTGTTGCATATTGGGTAAAGCCATGGCCTGAGACATCAGCATCCCTTATGGGCTCCAGTTCCAGGCCCAGCTGCTCTACTTCCAATCCAGCTCCTTGCTAATGTTCCTGGGAAAGCAGTGGAGGATGGCTCCCAGTACCCATGTTGGGGACCTGGATGAAGCTCCTGGCTCCTGGTTACAGCCATTTGAGGAGTGAACCAGCAAATAGAAGATCTCTCTCTCTCTCTCTCTCTGCCTCTCTGTAACTCTGCCTTTCAAGTAAAAAAACAAATGTTAAAAAAAAAAAAAAAAAGATGCCCACATCAGAGTACCTGGGTTTAATTCCTGGTTCCAGCTCTTAACTCCAATTTCCTGCTGATGTAGACCCTGGGAGATGATGGTGGTGGTGGTACACATAATTGTGTTCCTGTCACCTATGCACAAGACTTGGATTAACATCCTCATATTGAGCTTCAGCTCCAATCAAGTCCTGGCCATTATGGGCATCTGGGGAGCAAGCCAGCAGATGGTAGTTCTCTGCTTCTTTCTGTTGGTTGGTCTCCCCCTCCCCACCCTGTCAGTCTCTCAAATAAATAACAATTTTTAAAGGATCTCGGGGAGCTTTTGAAGTTAAGGAAAAGAAGAACTCTATCGAGTCCAGGAGCACACCAGGGCCGGGCATTGAACACCCAGCCTGAATCCAGCACTGTCTATGGTGTGTGAAAGCAGGGACCTGGAAGACGACTCCACAGTCATCCAGCACACGAGGTCTTACTGCACGGCAGTGAAAGACCTGCTGTTCTCCAACTTCCACAAGTGGGTTTTGATTACGTGGGCAATGTGTGCACCTGAGTTGGTGGTGGGTGTTTCGGGATGAGTGGGATCCAAGGGGATGAGCGGACAGCATTAGAGGCAGCAACCCTGCACCACTGGAAATGCTGTTCTACAAGACCCTAGGGAAGCTGACCAACACCTGGGCTTCCGGAGAAAGAGCAGTCTCTGAAGTTGCACAGACGACGGCCGTTTCATTTCTCTGCTGTTAACTTAGGTACACAGAGTCATTCTAGAAGAATGCAAACAGGGATGGGCCTTGGAGGAGATTTGCGGAAGCAGAGCCTGAGTTAGGTCTTTGATAAATGTAGGAAAGGAAGATACAAGTATTTCTCACAAGGGCAGGAAGGGTTAGAAAGGAAAACATTCCTTATACGCTCCCCTGATTCATCAAATTGGAAAAGGAGGGGGCAGGGATTTAAGTATAGAAAGCACAAGTTTGAGCACCAGACAGGTAGAAAATTAAAACTCAGCTCTTCCACATTCTAGCTAAACAATCCCTGGCAAGTTTCTTCACTCCCATGAGCCTCTTTTCTCTCACCAATTAGAGGGAAGAATACTACTGACCTTGCAGAGTGAAAAGATTACAGACAGGGTATGCTAAGCTCTCAACACAGAGCCTGCCATGTAGTGTGTGTTCATTCACTGGCCGACTTAATAACAGCATTAAAAATTAACATAAACCAGGACTGGCTTGAAAGAGTATTTATTTAGATGGGTGTGGGGAGAAGATATTTTAAGGACTTGGGGAGAACTGCATGACAAGCAGGAAGCCTTGAACTTTACCTTGTCATTTATTTGGTTTTTTGAGTTGGGCAATGATATGATGATTCAGTGTCCTAGGAGGATTACTTCGGTGCCAGCCTGCAGGTCACAGCTGAGGTGCAGGACACCACTGTTCTCAGGAGCTGGCAAACAAGATTGCAATGGCTCTCAGATGTGGCAGGAAGGGGCTACTTCCAAACCCTAAAGGACACTGGACACAGCAGTTCATAGGTAGCAGAAGGGTGTGGTGCCAGCTTCCCTGATGAAGCCAACATCTGAAGAACCTCCCATTATTCCTGAAGAAAGCAGGTCCTTTTCTACCATTATCCTCTATATGGTACAGAGTATGCTTATACAAACTGGCCAAGAAACCTCAGATTCCTGCCCAAGAGGTAGGACCTGGACTGCTCACTTCTAATCACTCCCTAGTCCTTTATTTCCAGTACTGGCCAAAGTGTATAAACCTGAACTCACTTCCTCCCTCCCACCCACCCCCTACTCTCTCTCTCTGCTCCTGTTCCCTTTCCCTTTTTTTTTTTTTAAGTGGACAGTGTGAGAGAGAGAGAGAGAGAGAGACAGAGAGCTCTCCCATTTGTCTCTCTCTCTCTCTTTTTTTTTTTAGTGGGCCTGTTCCCTTTCCCAAATCCTTCCCAAGCCTTGGCCACATCTAACACCCTGCAATGGGTTGAACTGCACCTCCCTCTCCCCACAAATCCTTATGTTGAAGTCCTGGCCTCTACTAAGTCAGATCATGGCCTCACTTGGAGATGGGGTCTTTAGAAAGGTAACAGACTTACAATGAGGCCATGAGGGTGAGTGTCCTCATATGCTACAGGGACTATGGAGACAGATGAGCACCCGGGGAGAAGGTCATGTGCACGGGAGGGCAGAGACGGAGTGATGCGTCTACAAGCCAAGGAACATCCGAAACCAGGGCAGAGGCACAGAACAGACTCTCTCTTCCAGCCGTCTACCGGCACCCTGATCTGAGTGCTGGCCTCCCGAGCTGCGCGGCAGTAAGTTTCTGCTCCTCATGCTGCTGAGTTTCTGGTGCTTCGTGACGGCAGCTCCAGCACACTAGAGATCCTTTGATTGCTGTTTACTTCTCAGTCCACACCTCGAAGCCGCTCTCCGGCCCTCAAGCCTCATGTTATGGGTCCACTTTCTTTTCAATCCAATTTATCACAGGTCCAAATACTTTCAATCTTTAAGGGCCCAATTTAAGAGACATCTGCCCCAGACTGCGTTTCCTGATCAGCATACTTGAAAGCTCAGTCTCCCACTTTTGACCTGTCAGAGCACTGTATCTGTGCCTTTGTTTCTTTTTGGCTTCATTTGTTCTTTATGCACTTATTTGGGGGTGGGGGAAGAAAGAGAGATTCCCCATCCATGGGTTCACACCTCAGATGCCTGCAACAGCAAGGGCTGTGCTGGCTAAAGCTAGGAACAAGGAACTCAATCCAAGTCTCTCACGAGCGTGACAAGAACCCAGTTACTTGAACCATCACTGCTGCCTCCTGGGGTCTGCACTGGCAGGAAGCTGGAGTCCGGAGCTGGAGCAGGACTTGAACTCAGATAGTCTGTTCTGGGACACAGGTGTCTTAACCTGCATCTTAACCACGAGGCTAAACACACACCCCTATCTTTGCTGCTTTCCAACATCCACTTCACATTAGCTGTTTGTGAGCCTATTTTACCTCCACAGTAGATGGCAATGAAAGCAAGAGTAGCCACTGTGTTTTTCCAAGTCTGTGCAGCCCATCTGGGCCCCAGGCCTTTCTGTGACCCCGGAAGAGCCTGCAGGACTTGGTGACCCAACAGGAAGTCTCCTGGTCAGAAGGGAAAACCTTCAAGGAAAATAAAGGAAGAACTGCGCTGGGACATCTCTATGCATAAATCCGCTTTGATGAACACAATTTTTCCATTTTCAGCAATGAAATGAGCTGGGAACAAGACCCATGACGAAGGAGGGGGCCACACGAACGCCTCTGCAGGGCTCTCACGCGAACGCCTCTTTGCCAAACTGAGGCGGCCAGGAGGAGAGTGCCAGCTGTGTCGGCTTGCTTTAAGGATTTCCCATCTCTCTCATCCTCTGTGCTCATAGGGCTCCATTTCAATAAACCTAAACCCCAAAGAGCACGGAGCCCAAGGGGTCTCAGAGTCCGACTGTCCTCCACAGCCACTGCTCTTAGCCGGGACGGTTTCCCCCACCCCGGGCCAGGGGCACACAGTGAAGTCCAGAGATATTTCCACCATCTCAAGTGGTGTGAGAGAGGCGAGGAACACTGCGAAGCATCCTTCAGCACCCAGGACAAACTTACGAAGGATTATCTGTCATTATAACCATGGTGCAGAGGTTAAGAAACTTTCCTCTAGAGAAATGAGCTGCCGTGTGTGTGCATATCCCCACACACCCGACGCCAAGTGGACAGTGAACCTCCACCCACAGAGGGATAGAAGGATTTTTCTAGATTATACTCTATTTCTTGCTGGTAAACCCTCTTTCTTTCACATGGTCTCCAAATCATACGCATTTTTTATCATCTAAGTTAGATGACTAGTTATATAACTTAACCTTCAGTATTTGCTTCCTCTTGTATTCTTGAACAAAGAGAAATAATAGGGGCCAGTGGTACAGTATAGTGAGTTAAGTCCCTACTTAGGTTGCTGGCATCCCAGCTGCTCTGCCTCAAATCCAGGTCCCCACTAATGTGCCTGGAAAAGCAGCAGATGTTGATCTGAATGCTTGGGGCCCTGCCACCCACATGGGAGACCCAGATGGAGTTCTGGGCTCCTGACTTCAGCCTGGCCCAGCCCCGGCCATTGAGGCCATATGGGGAATGAACAAGGACATGGAAGATCTCTCTCTCTCTCTCTCGCTGTCTTCCCTTATTTCTCTCCTTACCTTGCCTTACCTTGCCTTGACTTGCTTTCAAATAAATAATTTTTTAAGTAGTAAGTGAATGTTTAATTAAGAAACAAAAAGAAACAATAAATCCCTTTTGTATTTAAGAACCTTGTACTGGAACAGCTCAGCTCCACAATGAGAGCTTTCAAATGAGGAGAGTGGGCTTCTGGAACTTGGGTTGATGAGCCTGTATCCAGGCAGACAGGTATTGACTGATAAACCCACAAAAACCTCTCATGCCTCTGTTACGGGACATAGCAAGGGTAAGGTGCCCTTGCACACATCCGAGAAACAACTAAGATTCCGGGATCAATTAGTGTCTACAACTGGAAGGGAACGGGTGCCTGGCCGGGAGAGGAACAGCTAATGCAGGTCGGAGCGTGTCAGCAAATGTCACTCCACACTAGCAGGGGGGAGACAGGCCAGCCTGCTTTCTCTCCAGGCCCTGTCCATCTGAGAGCGGAGATCTTACCAGTGACTTTTAAGACAATGAGTGCTAAGTGGTGGGGACCATGGGGGAGTCTGCTAGGGAACTGCAAAGCTCCAGGAAGCAGGAATTAAAACATGTGTATTTTGGTGCCAAAAAATTTCTGAAATCCATGCATAGGTCTTCAAACAGTTCATGAAAAAATGGATATTATCCTATAACTCATAAGTTCATATGATATTGCTGATTAAAAATATTTCATTTTAGTGTACACCATGGAAAAGGTAGGCATGGATTTCAAAGCTGTTTTGCACCAAGATAAACTTGGCTTTGAATTCGACTTTCCCACGAACCTTCTGAAGGGCCCTGTGTGGTGACTCTTCCCTCAGACGTCCCCCCACAGGCCTTGTCATGGACACCCTTCTGGTTGTAGGAGGAACAAAGGAGCCAGGCCTTTCTGATACCAAGAAGAGATGGAGAGGCCTGGAAAAGTTCAGAGTCAAGAAGACACAGGCTCTCCTGTCCCAACCTGACAACAGGGCACGCGGCTTTGACCACCGGAGAATCTGCAGTGGGGCAGGCCCAGGCCAGAACTGAAGTTAGAGATGGAGATACAGTCCCTCCCCGAGAGGCTCCCAGTCTAGGGAGAGAGACGGCTGATGTCGACATGCTGTGGCAACTGCAGGCACCAATCCACCAACACGGAGCAAAGGAACCCGGATGATAAGAACTTGGTGCCGTCATCTGCTGTGTGACCTGGAGTACTTTCCTCACTCTTTCTGAGCTCTAAGTTTCCTCACCCCTAGGATGCATGTCTGGATCCTTGTGCCTTTCTCATTTTAGAGGCTAAGAAGAAGTTCCCTTCTTTCCAAGGAAGCTCTTGTGCAGCTGCCAAAACAAACAAAACAAAACAAAACAAAACAAAACCCCCAAAAAAAGTCCCCGCCCCCCTCTGTTGTCGGCTGTTTGGGAGGCAGCAGCATGGACTGACTCAGACCTCAAAATACAAAGGGAACAGCCTTTAATCAGCAGCTAAGGGTTAAGATAATGCTAGCTATGACCTCTCGGTGGCTGCCCCAAGCATTCCAGTTAGAGGGCGGCCACTGACACACAGCAAAGGTGAACTCAGGCAATCGAAGCTTTGCAAGTGTCGGTGACTTAGAAAAGGAGTTGCTATTTGGGGATCACCGATCTCTAATGCATACCACATATGGCACATCTGGGGCTTCCGCGGGTCCCGTGGGAAAAGAATCAAGAAGTGGCTTTTGTAATCCCTTTCCCCTCGAATTTCCCAATCCCATTAGCAACAGGGATCAAGGCCATCTTATTCTAGTTGTGGGGGGAGGGGGAGGCTGCAAAGGAAGAGTCACGTCCACATCCATCTGCGGTTCTTGGGGTTTCTGCCATCACCCTCAAAACAGAGGACACATTATCACAGCACTGTCATTCACGCCAAATCACTCCACTCAAGGCAAGACCGGAGCCACAGCGTGCGATCAGGAAAGGTGCACGGGAAGAGAATGAACAAAGCAGAACCGTGTTTCTCTTTGTCCTGAGGCACAGCCTGGACACTGTTAAGCTGTCATGGTCCTATTCCCCCACCCATCCATGAGCATCACAAAACCAAACTCAGCTTCCAGGGTCCAGGATCATCTTGGGTTCCGTGACTTCAACTCACATTTATTCCCTGCAGTCGCTTTAAGAGAAAGTACATACGGACAAGTCATTGAGAGAGTTCTGGACATCCCGAAGGAGCGGCATCTGTGTCCATGCCCTGGACCAGGGTGGTGGTTTGCATCATAAAATCATTCAGGGAGGGTACCCCTGACATACCAAGGCGGGAAATCAAGTCAGAAAAAATGATCCTAAAATAACCCCATTTTTGCACTGCTCTTATGTGTATGACTGCCGATGGATCTAGTTCCAGTCTAGAAAGGTCGGGAAAGATACACATGAGCCATGAACAACACTGACCTCCAGAAAAGAGAGGGGGATTGAGGCTGACAGTGCAGGGGCAAGGGGCTGTCGCTCCCCCTCCCCATTCTCCTCTCACCACTCATTTTCTAATACCCGATGCGTTTACAAATCACCCAGATCATTAAAAACAAGCATTGTTATGGTCTTTGACATTTCCCAGATAAACGAGGAATCTCCAGTACAATGCAGTTCTGAGAGATTTATCTTAGTTTCTGGGCCACAGCTAGTGCATAAATAAGGCTCACCTGTGTGGGGCTTGCAAACCCCCCCCCACTCCCCCCCCCCCACTTTTCACCCAGCATCATTTAAGGGGTTTGGAGGCGTAGTGGGGATAAGACTGCAGTGACAGGTCATAAAGGCTGAGCACATCCGGAACGTTTACAACAGCCCATCTCCTCCCATCAGCCAGCGCCAGCTGGACCTGGTAGGAAAGACAATTCCATTGCAAATCTTAATCAACTTACTGGGCGGTGAAAGTAAGGGAATGTAGGCTAAGCTAAGATGGGGCGGGAAGGCAGGTCTCACACACAACCGAAAATTTTTAAATGCATTAACAATCAAAGCAGACGCACCCAGCTCCCCACCCCTCGTCCCTCAGAGCTCAGCTGTGCAAACTCCAGAAATACGAGGAGCTCGGGACGCCACCTTGGCTAAATGAAAGGTTCGTAATGACGTCTGGGTGCAGTGGAGCCCCGGGTTTCGCCACACCGAGAACATGTCTGCCGGCTCCCCATTGATCACTGCTCCCGCGAGGTGGCCGAGCCCTGCGGAGCCGTGCCATCCCGGCTTCTGCAGCCCTGAGCCGGGTCGATAGTTATAATTACCTTGCTCCTTCACCATGGCAACCGGATCCTTCGCCGCGGGGACTGGCGGCGGCTGCAGGAACACGCCCAGGAGTAGGGCGCGCCGCGCACCCGGCTGGAGGGGCTGCGAGCACGAGCCCCCGGCATCCGTCTGCCTGGTCAGTCCGAGGCGGATTCTAAAATCCCGCCCCCGCCCGGGGCGGGCCGCTCCCACCCGCGCCGCTCCGGCTTGGCGAGTGGCGGCCGCGCCCTGCGCCGCTCGGGGACTCTCTCACCGTCCGGCTGAAGCCACTCACCACAGCTGCTCCGCAACAAATGCAACATTCCACCGCGCTAATCTCTGGCCAATGACACCACCTAGCATTCCTCCCGCCCAGGCCCCGGGAAAGCGGGCAACGAGAGGCTCTGAGCTCCGGACCCCTCCCAGAAGCTGATAAATGATTGCCAGAGAGGGGGCCAGGCCCAGCCAGGGCTGGTTTCAGTAAAGCGAGTCGATTAGGAGTTTCCTGTGACAACGGCTTCCAATTCTTGTTACAGCTTCTTTAAGGCAAACCGAATGCATAAAATCGGCCTTGGTAAAATGGACAAATAATGCGAGGGGCGACGTCAAGTTCATTGTCTTGTGTACCCTGAGTAATGGCATTTGGTCTGCCCTACAGCCCCCTCTCCGTATTTTACCTGAATGGGGATGGGGTGGTGGTGGGAGGGGCTGGGACAGTGACTGAGAAGATGATCTTTCAGGATACAATTACTTATCCAGGATCAAAGTCAAAAACAAAAATCTGACTTATCCAGTTGGGTAGGAATCAGACTGTGTTCAATAGAGCTTTCCAGACAAGCCCTTTGGACACGTGTGAGGAGGAGGAACCTTTGTCACCGTGGGGCAAACGGTTTGGGCTGGAACCTTCAGCCTGAGACCTTGGTGAGCCTGATCCCACAGCAGCAGCTCCTAAAGGGACCTTGGATTTCTGATCTGCAGGGCACTGGGCTGTCTTCCGGGAGCAGAACACAAGGCCACACCCACCCCATTCCAGCACCTGCCGGCCAGATCCCAACCGGCAGGTCCCCTTCCCACGTCACCATGTGGAAGAAATGCGGTGAGCAAGAGACAAAAAGACAGCCGTCGCGCGGCTGGCGCAGAGTAGCAGATGGCCATGCTCTTTCAGAACCAGAATGCACTGCCAGCGTTAGACGGTATTTACTGCAAATATTGTAACGTGTTGGGGCTGAGGCAGCCAGGGGAACGGAGGAATGAAGTCGCTCGACCTGCCTCCTCCTTGACGTCACGCGGTGACGGCTGGAATGCCCAGAGCTTCGTGGGGCTGGGGAGAACAGGGGACATGCCCAAGTCTTCCCATTCCTCTTGGGCAGTCCCTACTGCTGGTTTTCTGATGTGTAACAGTAGCAGAGCTCAAGCAGCTGTGACATTCCTGCATCTGTGACTCAGGGCTCTAACTATTAATAGCTTGGGTGTCTCAGTCTTTACGTAAGGGCTAAGCCCCCAAGCCCCTGGGTCATCTTTTCTCCGCTGTGCTTCACCCACACTACTCCCCACCCCCCCCACAAGGAGCCCCATGGGGTCATATTCTTCCTAAGTCAGCGGCCATTGGGAGCTTGAGCACTGAAGAGCCTTTACACAGCCTCTCTAACCTCCATTCATAAATACGAGCCAACAATGAGTGCGCAGGACCTGAATTCCCCAGGGAGGGGGTGATGCAATGCACAGAGGAAACAAGCCCTTCACATTGCCTGATTTTCAAGGCTAAAACTGCCCTCCGCTACTTTGCCCACCCCTAATCTCTCCCAGAGCCTTTGAGGAGAAGCTGATGAGCACAGAGGCAGGAATCAGTGTGTGCTGCGAGCCCAGCAGGTGAATTTATTTTATTATATTTTTGCTGCATAAATAGATCAGCACCTCACTTCGGCACACCTCTCCAAGTTCTCATGTTATTCAGCTAAGGGAATAGTGCTCGCTGTCCCTCCACGCCCACTGGACTATGACAATAAACACCATTGGTCTCCAGTCTGAACCCAGTCAATATAAGCCTTCCGGGTTCCATAAATGCTGTTTGTCCAGGATGACAGGTCTTAATTCTGAGATTTAAGTTTCCTAACCAAATGGTCCGACCCTAGCGGGATATCTTCGTGGATTGCGCAGAACCAGAGCTCAGCATGCTGGCAGACTTTGGAGACCCAGCTAGCAGAATAACAGCTGGTGCCTATTCATTTTCAGAGACGCCTTTTCTAAAGGAAAATACTACAGAGTGGTTCAGAGAGGTTTCCCCTCCTCCTGTGTTTTCCATGGAAAGAAATTTCCTGCACCACAGTCTACGCGAATGAGTCACCAGCATTTAGTTGCTAAATAACAGTCAAATGGCCAAAGTCCCCCCCTGCTTGCAGATGAAGGCATCCACTCCGCACTTCTAAGATAACCAGAGGGTATTACGAAAGTTATTTTTGGAATGAGGGAGAGTAAAATCAAGTTGTTTTTGTCTTCTTGCTTTAGGGCAGTTAAGAGCTTGGAATACAGAAGCAAAGAGTAGATTTTTTTACTTTACAGTTAACGCTGCAAGATGTGCAGAGAAATAAATCAAGGGGAAACCATGAAATTTGCAGTTTATGAAAAAGAAGATTTTTATTCTTATTTCTAGAAATGATTTCCAAGTGATTTATCTGAATCTCATTCCAGACTTCCTAATTCAGACCTCAATCATGGTTCTATCTGTTGCCCCCCGCCCCCCACAATGACTCATTGCTGCCTTTTCATTCACTCACAAGTGACCGAAGGACAGAAACCATTTTGTGGGAGAGCCACACTTGGCAAAAACTCAAGTGCATGTCATTTCAGCAGAAATGCCAACTGAGAAGGAAATGTTAGGACTGGAAATCAAGCAACCTGGGAGAGTCCACTTCCTCATTGCTGAACTAACTACAGGTCACCCAAGACAAGTGCACCTGTAGCCCAGGAATTTCAGAGCCCCTTCCCAGCTCCAGGTGTCCAGGCACCGCCCCTCAATACTTCTGGAGTTGTGGGCAAACGAGCACTCAAAATCCTCTGGAAAAATGCAGCTGAAAGAAACCTCGAGAATGAGTTCCTTGTTGATTTTCTATTTAATGTTTATATCCATCAAATTCGCTTCAGACATTTATGGAACATCTGTTGTGTGCTAGGGACCGGCAAGAGAGACCTCTTTCAAAAGGGGCTTGCATGTTGCAGCAGACATGCCTGCACCTGGATCTTCTCCAGGAAGTTAGGCTGATGTTCAGACAGAGGCGGCACAGGGTGCAGGCAGTGCTGGGCTCAACCTGGAGTCAGGAGAGATTCAGGGGGAAGGAGGTGAGTGAGCGTTGGCCGAACAAAGCAAGAGGAAAATGTCACTGCAAGAGGTGATGAGGTGGGAAAGTAGCAAGGAGTTCACTGGACGTGGGCAGCACCGGAGAGACTCAAGATTAGGCTGATGATAGGGATTCTCGAGGGAGCAGCTTCCTCGGGGACCAAGGACTGCTGGCACAACAGACAGGCTTGCGAGACAGAGGGGTGGACTCAGCGGCTTACCAACCACTGTATACCCTGCCGTCACACCTACGAAACGACCCTGAACCAACAGTCAGCCTGCCCGTCACACCTGCGAAACGACCCTGAACCAACAGTCAGCCTGCCGTTTGTTCGGTGGGCACTTGTCAGGAACAGCGATTCCACAGTTTTCTACATTCCAAGGCAAATTCCTGAGTACCTGAGCCCTCTGGACCCAACTTTCACATCCTCCATGGACAATTCTTTGAATTTTTTCCACATGACTCTCAGAATCGATGCCCAGCCAAGTTGACAGCAGAGTGATTTTACAGTTGCATCCAGAACGTTCCCTGTGGCCTTTCTCAGAAGCCAATTCTGAGTGCAGACCCAAGCAGTAAGCTGCAGTTCTAGAAAATGACAAGGATTACCAGTGTAGATCTGAGGTCACGATAAACAGCCACTAAGGTTATAAATGACAGAGGAAACATCAAATCAGTCATTTTTTTAAATTTGACAGGTAGAGTTATAGACACAGAGAGAGAGAGACAGAGAAAAAGGTCTTCCTTCTGTTGGTTCACCCCCCAAATGGCCTCTACAGCTGGCACTGTGCCAATCCAAAGCCAGGAGCCAGGTGCTTCCTCCTGGTCTCCCATGGGGTGCAGGGCCCAAGGACCTGGGCCATCCTCCACGGCACTCCCTGGCCACAGCAGAGAGCTGGCCTGGAAGAGGAGCAACTGGGGCTAGAACCCGGTGCCCATATGGGATGCTGGCGCTGCAGGCAGAGGATTAACCAAGTGAGCCATGGCGCAGACTCAAATCAGTCATTTTTTTACAAGTGTAACAGGGCCTCTCACTGGACTCAGAGGATCTGTTGAAAGTAAAGAAAATTTCACAGATTTCAGCCTAATTTCAGGTACATGAGAAGTTCACAAGTACAGAAACAACCGAATTAATTGGGAAAAGGCCATTTTGTTTTTTCAATTAGTTTGCCACCAACTTTCTCTTTTTTCTTGGTATTTTCAGGGTAGAAGTCCATTTCTTAGGATATAAAATCAGTTACTTTCTGTCAGGTGGAATTTTGGTGCCTTCCCTGGCAATGCTTTCTTCTGTCTGCTGCTCTGAGCTGACCATTTTGCCAGGAAGGATTTACATGGATATTTTTGCAAAAGAGTGTGGGCTCTCCAAGGAACGAGGTCACATGTTACTGTTTTCTGTATTCCTAGTGACAGGAACAAAGTAGGAAGGCAACGCTTGATGAATACTAAAGTAGGGATAAACATCAGTAGCATACCTTAGAGTAAAAGCATAACGCTAAATTTGTATTCATTTTTATAATTAAATAGTCTGATCTTAGACTCTAACTCAAATAAATTAAAAGCCAGTTCATTCTCTTAGATAAAAATTAAGCTTTCAAGTATTTGCCAAGCCGCAAACCAGTAATTACCTTGCAGAGAAAGCACGCTGGGAAGGAACTTAATCAGGGAGGTCATTTTACAAAATTCTCAGATAACCAACCTGCATTACCATTTTCATGATCATGTGCAGGGCATCTACGCTATGGCAGCCACCCGTCCAGGCTCGGTACAGTTATCATCTCATTCGGAGCTCAGAGCACCTGGCGGGGTATAGGTCCTCACACTTTCCGGGTAAGGAAAAGGCCAGGTTTGTCTGAGTCCGAAGACACAAGCTCTCCCTTTAGGGTCCCAAGCCTTCCCTTCTGCAGAGGTTGTTAAAGAGCTGCTCCTTCCAGTCTCTAGACAATACACGCACACACACGCTCATGTGCACACACCCCTACACACACACACACACACACACACACACACACGGTTGTTTGAGGCAGGACACACTGGATGCACACAGACTCCTCCGGAAATGGGTTTGCCTTTTGCTGCCCTCTCGTGACACCTTACCCTTTGTTAGCTCTTGGACGTCATCTGATAGGAGAGGTGAACCCCATCCTGACCTCATCCTGTTGGTCGCATCCTTGGCTGGACAGAGGAACGTGATGCACCTGCGACCTCCCTGCCACATCTTTTAAAACGCGATTCGATCACCCACAATGAGCATTCTCCACAATGGCATTTCTGGGCTTTATGTAGACAGACAGTTAAGGTATTTGGGGGAGGTTACAGAATGTTTGACAGTTTTTCAAAGCCTATGTTCCCCTCTCCCTGGTCCCTCTTAGGTGTCCTTACAACCCTCTTAACTGTGCCACTCTAACTCCCAGAGTAACCTTTCCCCTATTCTCCTGGAACATCTCAGTGCTCCTCTGAGGAACAAGCCAGATAAAACTCGCCACGAACACAGTCTGCACTGCATTCGCCACCACAGGGTCATGGCTCAGCAAGCTCTTGTGCATGGAGGGAAGGCCCAGGGCCACCAACACTTGGCCTTGTGGAAATCTATAACTTGCATGGATAAACACTCACCAGGATGAGAAACAAAGTCCCAAAACAGCCTTGTTCAAGGTTACACGATTACTTAGAAAGGAGCCAAACCCCCTCACGTTTGACCTCCCATGCAGCACCTCTTCTATTATACCATGGCAGCCACCCAGGCCTGCTGATCACACATACAGACTGGGTTTGGATTCCAGCTCCCCCATGTGCTGAGTGGCCTGGGCACACAGCTTTCTCTGGGTTCCAAGGAACTCGTCTGCGAACGGGTATAACATACCCCGCCAGTGAGGCGGTGGGGAGGACAGACAGGGCTGGCTCCAGGGTCCGGTACTGAGAAGAACGCCCCACTTGGGTCAATTTGTTGCTGCTGCCATATTGAAATGTGTGGTAATCTAGTCATTAGATTACTGCTGGGTAAGCCAGGTCTCAGGGGACCAAGGGGCATGCGTGTGTGCAGACAAGGGCAGCGCGTGTGTCTGCTGTTCCAGATGCTCCAACTCTCACAGAGCCTTTGCAGGGCCCCAGCCACCCAGAATTCCTGTGGACCACGATGCACGGCAGTGTCGAGGCACTCAAAGTGAGGACAGTGTGTTGCATGGATGACTCAGTCACCGGGGGCACTCGGAGGTCATTTCCCGTTCCACCCGGAAGGCTTGCTTCCAACGCAGAAAGAAGGCAGTGGAGTTCTTGGAAACACAGCCATGGAATCTCCCCATTCCTTTCCCACGGGTGCTGCTCCCCTGTGCTCACCACCACTTACTCTGGGCCACAGAGAGGAAGGAAGACAGGACAAGCACCGCCCCTTCCTCCCTTCTGATTCATTAGGAAGCCAAAGACACAGCAACGGCAGAGAGAACACGGATCCAGATGTGGACTAAAACCACAGCTGTGCTCGTTCCGTGCAGCACTGCCACTCTTCAGGGGAAACAATGCAACATACGTGTCTATGGTCTAAGAAGTACAGGTTGTGTAATTTCGGTGATTTCATATATGGTGTAAAGGCTCTTACATTCACGTTTCAAACTGACATTGTGCAATAGAAACATAAAAAGTAAAATTCAGATTAATAATTCAAATTACAACTATGTTCTAATTTTACATTAGGAGCACATTATATAGCAACAAAAACCACTATAACAAGTTGAAAGAGTCCATGAGATAGAGAAAGCTTTCTATTTTAGCACCTTTCATGGCACCCTGCCCCTGTCTGCATTTAGATCAGTGAGCCACTCTCCCCACCCCCACCCCCATTTTCTTTTTGAACTGGACCCTGCAAATTATGTACCCAGCCTTGAGGATGAAAGATACCCTCTGGGGCTGGCACTGTAGCATAGTGGGTAAAGCTGCTGCCTGCAGTGCTAGCATCCCACATGGGCACCAGTTTGAGTCCTGGCCACTCCACTTCTGGTCCAGCTCCCTGACAATGAGCCTGGGAAAGCAGCGGAAGATGGCCTAGATGCCTGGGTCCCTGCACCCACATGGGAGACCCCAGTGAAGCTCCTGGGTCCTTGGTCCTGGCTGTTGCAGCCATCCAGTAAATGAACCAGCAGAGGAAAGATTGATATCTTTCTCCTCCCTCTCTCTCTCTCTCTCTGCCTCTGCCTCTGCCTCTCCCTCTCTGTAGCTCTGCCTTTCAAATAAATAAATCTTAAAAACGACAAAAATGCTCTATGAAATTAAAGGGCCAGTGCAGAGAAGGAACACAATGAAGGCTAATGACAACTGTTACTTTTGGTTTGTCATAGCTTCATCAATTTACAACAAAATAGAATAAGCATAAACACTGTAACATTCATTTTTTTAAAACCATTTTAGGTTACATACTTTTGGTAATACTGAAGCTGGGGATTTAACCTGTAGCACCTTCAACGATTTAACCCCATTCTTTTTTTTTTTTTTTCTACTTATTTGACAGGCAGAGTTAGACAGTGAGAGAGAGAGACAGAGAAAAAGGTCTTCCTTTTCCGTTGGTTCACCCCCCAAATGGCAACCAAGGCTGTGCTGCATCAATCTGAAGCCAGGAGCCAGGTGCTTCTCCTGGTCTCCCATGGGGTGCAGGGCCCAAGGACCTAGGCCATCCTCCACGGCACTCCCGGGCCACAGCAGAGAGCCGGACTGGAAGAGGAGCAGCCAGGACTAGAACCCGGTGCCCATATGGGATGCCGGCGCTGCAGGCAGAGGATTAACCAAGTGAGCCACGGTGCCGACCCCATTAACTCCATCTTGATACCTTGTTATATGACCTTTGTTGCCAAAATGAGAGAAAGTAGTGTGTTGCCAGCTAGCAGAGGAAAAGAGGACTTGGTGGGAGGAATGTTCGCAGGAAGACAGAGTGACTGTCTGCAGCCCATTCATTCACTCAACAAGTATCTATTGAGCGTTGACCAACTACTGTAGGTGCTGGGATATAGCAATGAACATAACAGACAAAATCCTTTCCATGAAGGAGCTTGCATTCTATTTGGGGTGTGTGTGTGTGTGTGTGTCTGTGACGTAATAAAATGTAAATGTAAGTTCACACACATCAAGAGCTTCAAAAATATGCATTATCTACTAATACCCCTTTTATAGACAAACCAAGGATGGAGGACAGAGAGTGAGGGGAGAAGGAGCTGTGATCTTAAGTAGAGCAGTTAGTGGAGGAAGACCTCTTTGTGAAGCCGCCGTTTGAGTCAGTACCTGAAGCAGGCCTGAAAATAAGCCCTGCGAACATCTGAGAGATCACCCCAGTGAGATGGGACCACAGAGGCAGCTGTCCTGAGGCAGAGGTTTACCTGATGTGCACAAAGCAGTGGGGAGGCTGTGAGGGCAAGAGGAAGGAGCTCAGAGAGGGCCAAGGAGCCAGGGCCCATGGATCCCTGCAAGGAACCGGGTTTCCCCAGGAACCCCACGGGAAAGTGCGGTAGGTTCCAAGCAGAGACAAACCCTGACTGCCATCTTCACAGAACCCCTGGGCTGCCCCGTGATGACTGCAGTGAGCGGTGTAGGCACAGATGCAGGAGGCTGAGTCTGTGCATAAAATAACAAAAACAGAGCTCAAGGAGGCAGAGATGGCGCAACAGAATGGGGTGAAAGGAAACAGTTACAGAAACCAAGAAATGCAAACCAAGGAGCAACAAAGTAAGAAAGGAGCCATCAGGGAACGGAACAGACACTGGGAATCCATCTAATTCCCAGTGCAGAGACCAGTGTGAGACGACTTCAATGGCTGCAGAAGAGAGAGCCCAAAACAATGAGTGCAAACCTACAGAAGGGCAAGATGAAGGAAGATTTAAATTCATGTCCTGAGAGTACAGAATCTAAGAAGCAGGAAATGCATCCCAAGATTCAATACATGCAAATACCCCTGAGGTCGAGACAGACCTGAACTTGCAGATTTAAAGTGTCTAGATATAAGCTTTTGGCAAAATCTGATACATAATGCAAACCCCAAGTCCTAGAATATGCTTTTGAACTTCAAAGGATACCATTCTCTATATATCCAGGCAAGGGAAAAAAGAAAAAAGCTGACCACCTCCAAAAACAGTAACTCAGGCTAACCTCAGACTCCTCACAGCAACACTGGTGCTTGGAAGACCCCAGGACAAGCCCTGGAAGTGTTGAGGGAGAGAAATGGTGCGTCCCAGGAACCTGACACCTTACAGCCCAAGTTGTTCAGACTCCAAGGCAATGAGCGAAGCACCACAAACACAAGGGTGCTCAGGCAGCACCACACCCGGAACTCTTCTTGGGAAAACCACCTGACACCCACACCCAGCCCACGAAGAGCTGATTCGAAAGATAAACCCAGGAATGCAAACGCTGCCGCAAAAGTTCTAGTCGTGAGCAGTGACACTGACTAACTGTGACTCTGCTACCACAGCTGGACTTTGGTTATAGAAGAGAATGCAAATGTTCTAGGCAAATATATATATTCATAGCTGGGAGGTAAAGACTTGCACCAGAATGACCAGATTCTTAATCCAGGCATCTCATAAAAGCCATCTTGGGTCGCATCACCCTATCACTTCATTCTCCTTCAGATTTTCACAAAATCTCATCCCAGTTCTCATCTCTTGAACTTGGCAAGTTAGACCCATAATTGTTTCCAATTTATTCACATACAATTAGGGTTTGTTTTCTCTTGTTATTTAACCTGTATATTCGTGAAAATGCTGTGGAATCCCACGACCAGCCTTACTTATTCCCATCCAGCCGATTGCTCAGGTGTAAATGATATGCTTTAGGGGACCAGGGACATCCACTCCTCTGCTGTTGCATCCTTCTTCTGAGTGAGCCCCGTGGCCATGACGGCTGGACTTGTAGCAGACCCTGGATCTGAGAAAGACCCACACGTTGGCTGGCCAAGGACTTACAATTTATATTTTGTCTGGCAAGAGATGTGTGGGGCCAATGAGGTTTCCACTGCTGAAAATCCTAAGTAAGAGAGGCATAGAAAAGTCCCACCCAGTGGTACCTGCATTAAAAGAAAAGGCCAGGCAAGGCGCACCATCCTAGGGCCACGTGCACAGCACCACCATGCCAAGGGTGGAGGGAAGAGAGTAGCGCACCCCCCAGCCTGAACTGCTGCTCCTGGAGCAACCTGGAGTTCCATGCCTCCTGAGGCCCCTCTGTTTGGATATTTCCTGGGTTCCCACAAGCCCTCTCCATGCTCGGATAGCCCTTGCCTTCCTCATTTGATTGAGTTGTTGGGTGGGATAAACAGGTTTCTCTTCCTCATAACCAAAAGATCCTGCACTAGAACGCAGGGGAAATTTTCACCAAAATAATACCTCCCGGTGATGGGTTGTGTGCCAGTGCCATCAAATGTGGTTATGAGAAGCTTCAAAAGACCCCAAGTTAACGTACCTGGCGGCAGCTCTCAACCAGTGATGCAGGGGAGGTGGCAGAGAATGCCATAGTGCCCCAGCCCCTTTGCTGGGGTACCCTTGATGTATACTCCGCAGTCTCCCAGAGTTCCCTGTAGAACTGGCTGCCCACATGGTAACTAACCTGGAAGTGCACCTGCTATTACTTTTGCTCCCCTACCAGTGTTGCTTGGGATCACATCCCAAATAAACAACTTTCCCTCAAACTCTTCTCGCAGGGAAGAGTTCAACACAAATGAGGGTCTAAATTATCCACACGTCTATGCTAACAAGGAAGGAAACCTATGTCTCGTTGCTCTGATCCCTTTCCCTAGGCCTCCAGTTCCGATGACAGAGGCAGGTTCCAAGACAATATCCCAAAGAAACCAAATGTGTTCATTGAGCCGAATATGCTTTTTCCTCAAGAGAATCAATGCTTAATTGGATCATTTTATTGTACAAAAATAATGCAATTTGTATGCACACACACTGTGTGAAAGCACTTCTTCCTTCAAAAATATGTAAATGAACCTGCTTGGCTTAGCTCTGGAATGCAGCTGAAAAATAACTCCCTCATGGAGAAATATGCCCCCAAGTGTCTTTCAGCCAGTGGTTGGGTTTTAGGGAGGATCTGTGATCTGTGACATTTGTCGAGCTGTGCAGAAACAAGTCAAATGATATTCTACTGTATTTACATATATAGATGGGCTCTATTTTTAAAATTTTGGTTTTTATATTTATTAAGTGGAAGATAGAAAAGCCTTTTTTCCCTTTTCTTTAGAGATTTGTTTTATTTATTTAAAAGGCAGAGTGACAGAGAGAGAAGGAAAGACAGACAGACAGGGAGAAATCTTCTATCTGCTGCTTCAGTCCCCAAATAGCTGCAACAGCCAGGGCTGGGCCAGGCTGAAGCCAGGAGCCTGGAACTCCACCGAGGTCTCTAATGTGGGTGGCAGGGGCAGAAGCACTTGGACCACCATCTGCACGAGCAGGGAGCTGGATGAGAAGTGAACAGCCAGGACTTCAACAGGTGCTCACATGTGATGTGGGGGTGTCGCAGGTGACAGCTTAACCCTCTGCGTCACAACCCCGCCCTCCCCCTGCCCCAGCTCTTTTATCTAAACAACTGCATATTGCTACCATTCAACGTGTGACTGTGGTAGTACTATGTGCCATATCAAGTTGGCTGTGACTTTGAGGGAGGTATAGAAGGTAGTGTTTCTCCCTTCCTCCCGCTCACCATCCTAACAAGATGTAAAACACTCTCCATATGTATCGGATTTGCAGGGAATGGGGGAGATGGGAGCGAGGACAGAAAGGGAAATATTTAAACTTAAGTTCTTTTTGGTTTTGGATCTGAATTACACAAAGCTTTTTTCTTTCCTGAATAAAATGTTTTAAGAACACTGAGCACTTACCGATATGCCCCACTGGCTGTTAAACACACACAGAAAAAAATCAACTAAGTCACAGACAACATAAAACCACGGCATCCACATTATGAGCCACGTGGGCAAAAATCAGAGAAGAGTGAAGAGAAATAACTGCTGACTCGTTAATGTGCCAGGCGTCAACCTCCAAGGGGCCGAAGGTGGTATGCAGACCAAGGGTGCCCAAATCAATGAGCTTACATTCTAAGAGGGGAAATGGTACCCGAATAACTTTAAATGGTGGCAGAAAGACATTTGAATCAGAGACTGAGGAAATGCTTTGAAGTTCAAAGGAAAGATCGCTTGCCACTCAGCAGAAGAGATGGTGGAAAGCTTCAAGTAGACCGTGGGCCTCTCTAACTTATTTTTAATAGAAAGTTGGTTGGGCTCAACATCTTTCACCAGCTGCTGCTGCATATGGAAGACGAACTGGACCACTCCCGGTATTTAGATCAAGAAGCTAACCAAGAATGTGTTGGAAGTACACCTGCTTGCCTCCCCTTTCAACTCTCAAAATAGACCAGTTGACCAAGTTTAGTTGAGGTATACTAAACAAATATTTCCATCAAGGATAATATTGGACCGACCGATGACCTCAATGCTTAGGCACTTATCTGTTAAGTAGCCACTATCCCTTAGTGCTGCTGGCTGCCGAGTGATGAGAGAATTAGACTGGATCCTTTCAGGGCAAGCCTGGCCTGAGTAGATAACAGAGGAACACATCAGCTACACTAGGATCACATGGCAGCACTTCAAGGAAAAGACTGATAGGGACCAGAACTGGGAACTGTCCCACAAGGACAGCAAATATTGAACACTCCAGAGAATTCTTGTAATGTTAAAAATGACCTTACAAAATGATCTGGGCTGCAACAGACAGAAAAGGAGAGGGCTGGGTGCTGGCAGTGGCCCCAGTGGTTTGCTTTTCCCCCCAGAGCCCATCTTTACCCCCACTGGGGTCCCACTTTAAGTCGTGAGAATGCCCTCCCTTTGTGAGTTGGATTTTCTGGGCCCTGTGGGTCAGCATATTCATCTGTGATGAATTTCAGTTGCTATCTATGGCTACAGAACTTGGATGAGGAAAGACTTCTCAACAGCAAACAAATAAAACTTGGGAGCTACATTAAGGCATGAACAGAGAAGCCGGCTAAACAATGTCTCAGAGTAGACCCTATTCTTTTGCTAATATGTTGGCATACCTCTAAGTTGTAGGGATATAAGTGGTTTTGAAGATTTAGATATAGAATTTAAATAGACATGGATGCACTTAGGGAATTAAAAAAAATTTAGTGAAAACTGATGATTGCATTTCTAGGGAAGAGCTTTGATTTCACTTTATATGGCATTAAGGGGTGGGAATGAAAAATAGCCACTGTGGAAAACAGCTTAGCGATTCCTCAGAAAGTTAATCATAGACCCAGCATTTCCACGCCTAGGTATGTACTCGAGAGAACTGAAAACATGGCCACCCAAAGTCTTGCACACAAGTGTACATAGCAGTGCTGTTAGTTGTCAGCATTGTTCCCACTTTTTGGCTGTTACAATCAGCTGACAAGCAGATCATCAAAATGTGCCATATACAGACAATGGCATAGTAGTCGGCCATAAAAAGGAATAAAGAACTGATACATCCTGCAACTCGGAGGAAACTTGAAAACATTATACTAAGTGAAATCAGACACAAAACGTCATATTTTGTATAATTCCATGAAAAATGTCCAGTATAAACAAGTCCATTGACACAGAACGTAGATCGGGACTGGTATGAAGGGATGGTTCCCTGCGGGTACAGAGTTTATTATGGGTGTGACAAAAATGGTCAAGAATTTGATGGGGATGATGGTCACACAACTTGGTAGATACACCAAAAACTACATAATTGTTCATGCTAAAATGATCCATTTTAAGGTGTGTAAACATATCTCAATTTAAAAATAGGGGTGGGCCTTGGCTTAGCAGGTAAGATGCTGGCTGGGACACCCACATCCCACACCCGAGTGCCTCAGTATGTGTGCCAGCTCTTCTCCCAATTCCAGCTTCCTATTATTGAGCACCTCAGGACGCAGCAGGTGATGGCTCAAGTAGTTGGGTCCCTGCCACCCACGTGGGAGGCCTTGATTAAATTACCAGCTCAACAGCCTTGGCCCTCTGGCCTTTAAGGGCATCTGGGGACTGAAGCAGTGGATGGGAGATCTTTTCCTATCTCTCTGCCCCTCAAATAAGGTTTTTTTTTTTTTGACAGGCAGAGTGGACAGTGAGAGAGAGAGAGACAGGGAGAAAGGTCTTCCTTTGCCGTTGGTTCACCCTCCAATGGCCGCTGCAGCCGGCGCACCACGCTGATCCGATGGCAGGAGCCAGATGCTTCTCCTGGTCTCCCATGGGGTGCAGGGCCCAAGCACCTGGGCCATCCTCCACTGCCTTCCCGGGCCACAGCAGAGAGCTGGCCTGAAAGAGGGGCAACCGGGACAGAATCCGGTGCCCCGACCGGGACTAGAACCCCGTGTGCCGGCGCCACAAGGCGGAGGATTAGCCTAGTGAGCCGCGGCGCCAGCCTCAAATAAGTTTTTAAAAGTTTTTTTTTGTAATTAAATTTATGGAGTACCTTTAGTTACCAAGCACTGGAGGAGAAAAGATCATTAAAACAATTGCCCTACCACAAAGGGGATACACAGTTAAGCACAAAGGTGCATGGATGGGCATTTGTGTGGTATCAGAGGGGCCCCAAGAGAGGGGAGCCTGGAGAGGTTCAAGTTCCACCTGGACTCAGTCTCAAACGAAGGGGAAAAAATGTTTGTGAATCTTCGGTCTTCTGGCATGTTCCACAGGGAGAAGGACGCTGACGACCTTGATCTGATACCACGGCTAGTGACGTGACAGACCTTGGCACGGTCAACTTCTCTGGGCCTCAGACTCCCGCGCTATCCAGGAATGGTGCTGACAATGTTTCTCCTGTTTAAGAAAAACCCAGAACTGTACTGCACATCCTAGTCATCCAGAGTCCTCTGAATCTGATTCTGCAAAGGATTTCCCAAACGTGTTCTGAGTGTGGTGCCTTCTGAGGGTTGTGAAAAGGAACCATCACTCTCCTGGCTACCACTGCACCCTAACACGTAACACACAGACCACACCACCTCCCTGCTGGCAGCCTTTGTCTTGTATCCCAAGGACAGAACCTCCTCGCTGCTGGCTCCCTGGCCATCCCCATGAATAACACACAATCTGGATCACCTTTCTGTTGGCAGCCTTGTCTTGTAAGGCCAGGGCCATCACAAGCCAATGGCTGATTAGCCAAGTTAACAGGAGTCCATAGTTACAAGCGCTGGATCATGACCCAGGATCATTAGGGTCAAATGATGCTAAGTCAGGTAGGCCACTCTTAGAGTCAAAAAAAGATGCTTAAGCCAGGATACAAATAATGCCAAACAATAGACTTAAACAGACCGCCTTACCCTCTGATGTTAGATAAGATTAGTTTCTAAGTACATATAATTAAGACAAATGAGGTATTTCAGCATATTTAGTTACTCTAGGAAGTAATTTAGATGGCAACATTTCATGTGAAAATAGTCACTTGCCTACATTGCTGGACCTAAAAATAAAAGAAAGAAAGAAAACAAAAAAACAACAATTAATAACAAGGAAACAAATAATCAAGGCTCGACCAAGCAGACTGAATCAGTGGAACTAAGCGAAAAATGTCCTACCTCCATTTTTCTCTTTCCACCCTGAGATCATTGGCATGTTTTCTTTTTAGTCATATTTTGGATAAATCTTAACCTATTTTCCAGCTCAAATTTCAAATCCTACTTTTCTTCCCTGCTCCTTCAGTGACCTTTCTTTTGAAAACAAATCATATTTGTTACCTGGACAATTATTAAGCCACTCACAACTGGGTGGAGAGAAGAAAAGGGGGAAATATTTACTGATCGCCTACCAAACACTAGAATTTTTTGTATTTGTATTGTCTTTTAGGGCTTATAATATGACTGCAATGTAGGTAATATCACCCACATTTTACATGAGATAAGACTGGGACTCAGAAATACTAGGGAATTTGCCCAGTCATACAACTAGAAGCAGTGCTGGACTTTGAACTTGGCATAACAGTCTGAGCCCATAGGCATCATGTCATGTTGCTTCTCCCAGCCTCATGTTGCTTCTCCCAGCCTTGAAGACAAGCAAACAATTTTATGCCTCGTTGGATTCAAATGTCATGATTTGATTCCACAAACATTTATTTACTCATTCATTTATTCACACACACTTACAGCACTTTTTCCCTACCAGATACTACAACGAAATAAACATGCAAATGTGGCTCCTTCCACGCCATCCAAGAGGAATTCGTAGTGTGCTAAAGCGAGAGGCTTGTGCACAGGTAACTGTAACAGAGGTGTGCACGGACGCTATGAGAGCACAGAGGTGGACGAGGCCAGAGGGACGAGCAAGCTTCCCCAGGGCAGGAAAAGCTTAAACAGCTGACTAATGGGCATCAGAGCAACAGAGGGGCATGCCAGGCAGCAGAGCCACAGGTCTAAGACAGAGGCCCAGTGTGCACAGCTCCTTCCAACACCCATGACAGAGAAGTCCACTGCAGGTGTTTGGGGGTTAATGGCAAGATGTGATAGAGACCAGGCTTGACCGTCAACGGCTGGAGACACAATTCCGGGAAACAGAATCAAACGAGTGGAATGGGAGCCTTGGCAAGTTAACAAGGTTATTGGTGCCTATAAATCAAAGGGGAAAAAATGCAAACTAATGCTTTACCACCCAGCTGAAATCTCAGGTCTCTGCCCACGCCCTCCCTAGACATAATGTCACCCTCAACAGAGTAAGTTAAACTAAGACTGCGTTTTCAGGGCAGCATGTCCCCTGGATGTGGCCCCTGAGACCAGAACAGTGGAGGAACAGGAGGCCACAGTCAGTGCACCTGCTCACCGGCAGCAGCTACTTGGCGTTTCAGAACAGCCCCCAGACAAAGCCATCGGTCAGGAGAGCAGAGCCAAGGGGAGGAGCCACACGTTCCCCTGGCCCATATCTCCCCGGGCACACCTTTTCATTGCCAGCCAGACACGTCTCTCAAATTTAAGGGAGGCTCTTCACATGTGAGTCCAAGGTCTGCTAGAGATTCTACCCTTTTCCCCAGCGCAGCCTCCCAACACCATCAAGAAGATGCTAGGGCAAAGTTCCTCTGGGACTTGAAGAATCTGCTCTTCAAACAAAGCCCCCACAAAACCCAAGACTTTCCCTGGCCCTTTTCTAAAAAACTTACTTTATTTGAAAAGCAGAGAGACAGAGATAGAGATCATCCAAACCCTGGTTCACTCCCCAGACGTCTGCAACCATTCAGGCTGCGTCAGGCCGAAGCCAGGAGCCCAGGACTCAATCCAGTCTCCCATTTGGATGGCAGTGACCCAAGTGGTTGGGCCATTATCTGCTGCTATCCCAGGGAGTAGAAGCTGGAAGTGGAAGAAGAGCTGGGAATCAAACCCAGACACTGCAATACGGGATGTGGGTGTCCTCCAGTGGCACCTTACCCACTGCACCCAATGTTCACCACTCCCTGGTCATTTGACATCAATTTTGGGGGTTATTAATGTGGGACAGTGCATGGAATTAGCAGGGGACCTGAAAAGAAAAGCTCAAGAATCATGTTTAAGAAACAAAATAAGGTTCTCCCAGTTAGGTGGTTAAATCTAGATAGCAGGGTCTTGGGAGACCTTCCCAAGCGAAGATAATTGCTAGGAGTGTGCTGAACACAACAAGGAGGCCTCAGTAGGCGGCCGAATCCCAGAATCACCTGTCTGTCTTCAGGATGGGAACTGCTGTTCCAGGGAGGGACTGCCAAGTCTGCCTTGGTCATCCCTGGTCTCGGGTCCAGAACATTCTGCTTTGGAATTCAGACCCAGCTGACATCATAATTACTGGACCCTCTCCAGACAGCCTTGGGGCTTTCCATAACAGTGCCAGTCTCTTCCTGCTTGTTTGTCAAAAGACGTAACTGCCCTAAATACACACTTTCATCTGTGCTAGACCCGAACCTCAGGACAGGAAGAAGAGGCTCAAAGACACACTCTGGTTTCCTGCAATAGAGTGAAGATTGTCCCCGCAGAGAGAGCTGCTCTATATGAATGGAGGGGAGGAAACATTCACGAATTTTCCTGAACAAGGCAGTTTATTTTATGAGGTCTTCAAATTTGAGTTGCCGAAGTACTTAATTAGCGATATTATTTACAAATGTTAGGAGTGCCAGTGTTCGGCAGGCCTCATGAAGGAGGCCTCAAGCTTGGTCAGACCAGCATCGTGACGAGGACCATGAATTTGGGTGTCGGGCACTTGATCCAGATCTAGCTTTTCAACACTCACTGTATGTGACCCTGGGCAGGTCTTTGAACAACAGATGGCTCTTCTTCTATACAATGAGGATGAAAGTACCTGCTCTATTGAGTTACTGGGATTAAAAAATGAACAACTGGGGCTGTTGCTGTGGCACAGAAAGTTAAGCCTCCACCTGCAGTGCCGGCATCCCATGTGGGCACCGGTTCGAGTCCCGGCCGCTTCACTTCTTATCCAGCTCCCTGCAAATGCACCTGGGAAAGCAGAAGATGGCCCAAGTCCTTGGGCCCCTAGACTCACATAGGAGACCTAGAAGAAGCTCCTGGCTCCTGGCTTTGGCCTGGCCCAGCCCTGGCCATTGTGGCCATTTGGAGAATGAAACAGTGGATGGAATATCTCTTGCACTCTCTCTCTCTCTCTGCTTCTGCCTCTTTGTAATTGTGCCTTTCAAATAAATAAATAAATCTTACCAAAACAGGGGAAAAATGTAATATTTTTTTTTTGACAGGCAGAGTGGATAGTGAGAGACAGAGAGAAAGGTCTTCCTTTTGCTGTTGGTTCACCCTCCAATGGCCGCCACGGTTGGCGCACTGTGGCCAGCGCACTGCGCTGATCCAAAGGCAGGAGCCCTGGTCTCCCATGGGGTGCAGGGCCCAAGCACTTGGGCCATCCTCCACTGCCTTCCCGGGCCACAGCAGAGAGCTGGCCTGGAAGAGGGGCAACCGGGAAAGAATCTGGCGCCCCGATCGGGACTAGAACCCGGTGTGCCGGCACCACTAGGTGGAGGATTAGCCTGTTGAGCTGCGGCACCAGCCAAAATGTAATATTCTTGGTACAATGTCTGAGACATTGTGGTACCCCCAGGTAACAGTCATTCTAGAACCATATGGGGTCTACATCAGACAGAGTTATATCCACTTGCAGAAACTTTTGTATGTTCACTGATTATTTGTTTGTCCACATGTCCCAGCTCCAGCTAATTCCTTTCCTGTTTTCAAATGGGGAAAACAGTTCCTCCCCTCCTGACTTCCGGGGGTTGTTTTGAGCACGACAAAAGGGCAGAAACACATGGGGACATGTTGGAAAGTGTGCAGCCCTGTGCAGCTCAAAGCAGGGGTTGAACAGCAGTCAACAAGAACAGGAAGCTGCAGCACCTTGAGGTCTTTCTGGCAGCTGCAGAAGGCCTTTGCCAGATAGCCCCAAGTCCCCTGACAAGAGCTGCAACTGAGCATGCTGGGGCTTCCCGAGCACAGGGCACACCTGATGGCAAGAGCACGCACTTCCTCCTCCAAGCACCCATCCTAAACAGGATACTTGGAGCACACAGCGAGCTTCCTGGGAATCCCACTTCCTGTGCTGTGTTTACAGTCCTGGGCCTCGGCTGCACAGAACCGGCCTCTCTTGCCTCATAGCAGTGGAAGGCAAATAATAGCATCATTATCTTGTAAAATAAGATGAGCTATTATTATGATTAAAGCTCAGCTATAGTGATACTTCTGTGTGCCACTAGGCCCAACACTTTGATGTGCATGTTCTCATTTAATTCTTAAACCTAGGCAAGCAGCGCCCCTGCCCTAGTCCCATGCCTTCCTCCAAAATGTCAAAGTCCCTTTCTGGTATCTGGGAACAGCTGGAGCCAGCAGTGCTGCCTGAGTGGGACATGATTTTCTGCATCCCTCTCATAGTCTACAGATGGTTGACCAGATGCCTTGAGGACCCCTAAGCGTTATATATGCCACTGGAGTTCCTTGGAGAAGTCTTGCTGATGAACAGATGCCAGGAGAGAAACCTGACAAGCAATCACCCCTCCCAGCTGGCAGGGTATTTCTTTCCCATGATTGAACATGGCTGGGCCAGTGACACACTGATTTGGGGTGACTCAAATTGTACATATAGACAGGGGCCCCATAGAAAATGTTTGCCCGGGCCTCCGTATACTCTATTCAGAGCAATTGTGTAAGGTGTGCATGACCACATACCTTATGGGTGGGGAAGCTGCTGGGAGACACCAACGTTCCCAAAGAACTCATCTGGCAGGGAAAAGAGCTGGGGCTCGAATTCTGGACTATCCAGCCTCGAAGCCACGACGCTCGCCTCATCTCCGCGATTCACACATCTGCCTCCAATAAGACGGAGACAGCCCAGCAGGATCACGGATTCCTTTCCAGAGCTCCCTCTGAGGCTGCGCCTGCTCACGCTCCCTTGTGACTGGAGCTGCAGGCAAGCCATTGTGCGGCACACACTCATTCAGCTACATGTTACCTGGTTTCCTCTTGACTTCCCGTCTTCCCCCAACAACAGGTATATCTCTTTCAAGAGCAACAACAGCTCATTCCAAACACATCAGATATAAATCTCCTTCAGTAGAAGCACTGGAGTCATTCACAAAAAAGCAGTAGCTCCGATAGAAATCTGTGTGTTTTAACTCTTTTTTGTGAAATGAAACTTTCCTTCTTCAACAAAGGGATTTTAACGGTGGGTGGTGCCCGGTGGGCTAGGCCGCTGATTAGGAGGCTTGTAGCCTGTGAAGGTTTGACCCCTGGGATTCTTATTCCAATCCAGCTTCCTGTTAATGTATCCTAGGGGGCAGCAGATGATGGCTTGGGTACCTGGGCCCCTGCCATCCATGTGGGAGACCTGGGTGGAGTTCTGGCTCCTGGCTTCAGCCTGGCACAATTCTTGCTATTGCAGGCGTTTGGGGAGTGAACCAGCAGATGGAAGATTCTCTCTCTCTCTCTCTCCCCCCTCTTCCTCTTCCTCTCCCCTTCCCACCTCCCTCTACCTCTCCTACTGTCTCTCCCTTTCTGTTCCTACATCTTTCAAGCAGATGAAAATAAACATTTTTGAAAATAAATAAAAATCAAGGGATTTTCAGTGTCTGCCAGCATGTGGATGTGATGTTGGAGGCTGCTGGTTCACTCCCCAAATGCCTGCAATAGCAAGAACTGTGCCAGGCTCAAACCAGGAGCCAGAACTCCATGCAGGTCTCCCACACGGTTCCCTACACTGCAGTAAGTGTGGCCAGCTGGTTCTGAACACTTTTTCTATAGTAGCTTCTAAGAGGGCTGGGAGCAGAAGTCACAGATTCTCCATCTCACTCCCTGCTCCCATAAAACAGGTGAGCCTGGATTCACAAAGCAGAGGCTGCTGGAGGGTGACAAAGGAAACCATCACCATCAGCATGGGTCCGATTCAGCATCCTTCCCTGCCTCAGTACTGATCTGCTTGCCAGTTCCTCCCTGTCCAAGTCAAAGCTCAGTGTAGGCTCAGTAAGATACCATTTCACCCACTAGAATGGCTAGAAAAAGTCAGATAATAGCAAGTGTTAATGGGATATGGAAAAACTGGGATGCTCTCATGCTGCTGGTGGGAATATAAAATGGGGCAGCCGCTTTGCAAATGAGTCTGGGACTTTTTCAGAAGGTTAAACATAGAGCTACTGCACGGCTCAGAAGTTCCACCCTGGGTGTGAGAAGCAAAGAGCACGAGTCCATACAAAACCTTGTGCGTGAAAGTTCACAGAGGCAATAGTCAAACTGTCTGAAAGGTGGAAACAATGCACATGTCCATGAACTGATGAAGGAATAAACCAAATGTGGTGCACCCATACACTGGCATCCCACTCAGCCCCAACGAGGAATAAAGTACAGACACACGAGACCACATGGATGACCCTTAAAAACATTATATTAGGTGAAAGAAGCCAGACACAAAAGACCATATGCTATAATCTCATTCACATGAAATGTCCTTAGTGGGGAGGTCTATGCACACTGAGAGTAGATGGCTGCTTTCTTAAGCCTTGGGGACGGGGATGGAGGAACTGGGGTGCAGAGCTAATGGCTAAAAGGCACTGGTTTCTTTTTGAAGTGAGGAAAATATTCAAAAATTCACTGTGTCTGGTTGCATTTATCAGTGAATATCCTCAAAATTGTGGACAAATCATATAGTAAATGAATTATAGCTTAACAAAGCTGTTAGAAATTTGTTGCAATAAAACAACACAACTTTGGCATAGATTAACTCCCTTACCTCACTTAATGCTAATCCCACTCTGCCCTCCTCTCTGGCCTTCCTGGAAGTATCGGGTGCACAGTATGCTTTCTGGCTCATCTTTTTCATTTGTAGGGATCCTGTCTAATCCCTTCTGCCTCCTGCACTAACTGCTGATTTTGAAAGGCCTGGGAAGTTACATCGGTTATATCTTCTTTAGGAAAGGCACCGTTACAACTCAATGTCTGAAAACTCCCCAGTGCAGTGCCTCCACCCTCAGACTGGGATTTCGTCTCCTCTTCCCTAGGCGTATAGATAAGTGTCCACGTTTTAATAACCTTGTCTGAAACAAAGCCCCAACAAATTCACTCAATATTAGAAACACTTCTGTTTCCTTCTCTTTAAAAAGTATTTCACAAGACAATCCCTCCCTCCCTCGACAGCCACACAGTCTGGTCCTCACCTTGACCTAGATCACCCTTGAAAAGTGCCAGGCTGCTGCCTTGAACAGTCCTGTTCCATCCCTCCTGTGTCTTGCGGAAGAACAGCCCCTCTCAGGAGCCACCTTTCTTTGTCTGTCACACTTCCTAGTACTGACAATTATTCATGCCAGGTTTGGGAAAAGACACATTTATTACTGAGATAATAAAATCACGGATGAAAATGCCCTCCTAACTGAGCTACCCAGCTATGCTTATATCACAGTCTCCATTTCTCCCACCCTCACCTCCATTAATTATATATTAAGGCTAGTGTTTCCTTTGGAGGATGCATTACAGAAGAGTGGTCAAGGTAGTCCTTCATTACTTACGTCAATCACAAAACCCAAAACCACGGCCAGCGTGGGCTCCCTTACTTACCAGAAGGCTCACAGTTGCTAACCACCTGCTCACACAGACCGCAGTTCTTGGGGTACACATACAACAAATGGGTGATGGTGGCTCGCCTCTGAGCAGGGCAGGCCGGTCCAGGGACACTCAGGTCCTCAACAAGCAGTGTCCTTGTGTACGAGGCCCTGGCCCTGCACCTCTCAGACGAAGTGACTTTGCTTTTCTCTGACCGGCACAATCTCCCCAGGCATCTTAAACCAAGGAAGGAAGGCATGTTGACCCGAATCATGAAGACACGAGGAACAGACCCCAGGACCCACGCGGCTATGCTTCCTCACAATTCATTCTCTCTCTCTCTCTCTCTCTCTCTCTCTCTCTCTCAGTTCTGCTGCCTCTCTTACTGTCTTTGCACTGCCCAGCAAAGAAGATTAAGGAAGACAGGCTTAAGGGATTACCCTGCAGAGCTCAGGGCACCATAGTCGCACTCATATGAGCAGGTATAAAATAGCCACTTTAGGAACTTGGAATGATGTCGCTCTCACACTTGGAGGCATATTTAAAACTCAGATTAATCCTGGATGCGGTGCAAGAGAAAAGACATGGCTGCAACATCTCTCTCCTGCAAATATTCACTAATGTCTCGTGAGAGCCTGACAGTAAGTTGGGGCAAATGCACACATCTGTATATGATCGGAAACCTCCTATGAGAATGTGCTCAGGAAAACATTCCCCTACCCCCCATCCCCCACCAGCTCTCCAGGGTTCAGATCTCACAGAGAGGGCCTCAATTAAAGTTCCCCAGTGGCTACAGGTGCAACTCTAGCTACTGGCCACAGCCAACAATCATTTCCTTTCCATTCTCTAGAGTGGTCTTCAAAACGTGGGTGAAAAATATGTGAATTATGAAAAACTATGCAAGGGTTTCAAAAACACTTCTGGACCTAAATGGACTTCTAATTCGATTTCCATGAACCTTTTGAAGTACCCTCAGATGCTGTAAGATATTCTTCTAATGTTTCCCAAACCTTAGTTCCTGAACCAGTTTATTTTGAAGGCAGGTCCCTGAGGCCTGCCTCAGCCTCCTGGGTTCCTCCAGAGTGTTTTTCTAATACACGCTGCAGGATCACAACCTCTGCCCTTCTCCGCTCATGCTTTCTAGCTGTGATTAATTTCCTACAGCTCTGTTCTCTGCACACTGAGAAACAAACCTGAACAGGCTGATTATCTGCTTCAAATCCAACATCTTCCTGACCAAGAAGAAATGGAGCAATTCCATGACAAAGCTCTCCTGCCTTCTTGGTCCCTACCCGTGTCCAGTGGTTACCCACTAAAACCAATTCCACAGCTTCTTCTCCACCTCCACACTGAGCTATGGTCTCAGTGGGACCTACTCAGGCCACACCCCTGCATTTGTGGACAAGTCTGCAGATCCAAATATCAAGTTCAAGGAACAATTATCTTCCTACAGCCCTTTAGAGGAAAAAATTCAATTCTTCAGGTAACAGGATTACTTGGAAGAAGCTTGAGGCATTGTGTGAATTTTAGGTCAGGATGGAAACTAAATTAAGTGTGAATCATAAAGGTGGCTGATGAGAACCACAGATGTCCACTTGCCTTTGAAGACAATCTAAGCGCACAGAAACCCGAGGCCACGTCCTTTCTCAGGCAGTGGAAAGAGGTAAGGGTTCAGAGGCAGGCTGCTTGGGAGAGTAGGAACCTGCACAACCAGGCATCTGTGAACCAGGGGCCACCTTCCAGGTGTCCAGAGCTGTTGTGTGCTTTTTAAGCTCATTAATTTGAGAAGCTGAGAGACAGAGAGTTCCTATCCATTGCTTCACTCCGTAAATGCCTGGTTGGGCCAGGCCAAAGCCAGGAGTGGGAACTCAATCCAGGTCTCTCATGTAGGTGGCAGGGACCCAAGTACTCGGGCCATCACCTGCTGCTTCCCAGGGTACATATTGGGAGGAAGCTGGAATTGGGAGCTGGGAGTTGCACCCAGGCCCACTGATATAAGATGCCAACATCTGAACAGGTGTCTTAACTGCTGAGCCAAACACCTGCCCCCAGAGTAGACCTTTAACTTCAGCTTCCCGGACACAGTACTGGAGCCATGCCTCCAATCCTAACAGCCTGGCTTCCTCTGTCCCCAGGACAGCTCAGGTTGCAGAAAGCACCCTACAGAAGCACGGAGGGGACCCAGTCCTCCCACCGCCACATCAACATCAGCCTCCTCACCCCAGCCCACAGAGAATGACAGCCACAGTGATTACAAAGGAGTACAGGGGTAATGTGACAGTTTATGTGGTTACAAGACGAGACATCACAATGTACTACATTACAAAGCTAATGAAAATCACAAATGTTTGACTTTTGCCCAGGATTTTGCTGGCTTGCATATCTTAACAGAAAGGAAATTCCTAATCCTTCAGAAATAGTTCCAGTGCACATAAACAAGCTCTTCTTCTAAGATACATTATGAAAAGAAACCTTCAGTAGGAAAATTCACCAAGGGGCTCTGTCTGCACAGACAGCCCCTGAGCATTCTGCCTGTGCACACCCCGTAGGCACTGCATAATTGTCTGATGAGATAGGCTCCAAGCCCAGGAGGAGGCATCTGGAGGCTACACAGTGTGCAGGAGGCATGGATGCTTCCTCACTGCTTTTCCCCTGCCAGTCTCAGCTCATGCAGCAACTCTCCACAAATCTCTCTGGCTTTCATTTTATTCTATGTAATCAGGCCTTTTTTTTTTTTTTCAGGCAAGCATCCCATTTTCCCTTAAATCATCTGCTAAGATCTACCTGCCTCCCACCAAGAAAAAAAAATCCTTTTATTCCCCCGGAATGCAAATCACCACTTTAAAATTGTGCATCTTCCTGGAACTTGGTTTTCTAAGGAAATGGTCTGAGGTAAGCCTATGGCTTCATCAACAATAATAATAGCGTTACTTGCTTTGTGATTTTGGGGGGCTTTTCATTCCAATCAATCAGAACGCGCAAACCAAAGAGCTCAGCGAGCCTGCCTTCCTTCCAGCTGCAGTAGCCAGGGTCAGGATCTCTGCTGCTAAGCAGAACAGACAAAGCAGAGCAAGAACGACTTCTTAAGTGAGAAGACTCCGAGGAAGGGGCGCAAGTGGACTTCCAGACAAGGACACGCGACTTGGCCCGCAGACACTTGTCCTACTGGAGAAGCTACACCTGTTCCCGGGCCCCGGCAAGTCCTGAACTTCAGTCCTTCTGCCCATGGGCACCATCAACCCTGGCATCTCCACTGCAAAGCCCGATGTTTAAGGGGTCTTACCCATCCCTGCAAAGCAGGCTGTGAATTTCTGAGCATACTGGCACAGGCCCCCCTCTGGGCAGGACTCCCCTGGAAGACCTGCTTCGTCCATCACTCTGCACGCAGCCGCTTCTCTGCCTGGATCGCCACTCACCCGCGACCTGCTCAAAACGGAACAAGCAGCCAAGCCCCCTCTCCCGTATCGTCTCCATCAATAATTCAAATACTACATCGAATCTGCTGAGCAGTCAGGTTCGAGAGCACCAAGGCATCCTGAAGACTGAGGCGTAATGAGTTTCACAGACATCAAGGGTCTCAAATTACTCTCTGATGATACGGTCCAAAGGCAAGATTTCCAAACAGCAGTAAGAGGCAGGCTTGGAAAGCCTTCAAGGAAGCAGCCATAAACAAGATCAACTCAGGGAGGGCTCGAAGGCATCCCCTGAGCTCAAACCCTGTATGTTAGATGAGGGTCTCCAGCGAAAGGTCTGTTGGGTCAGGGGACTAAGTTGCTGCCCACGTGTCACCATCCACTGGTCTCCATCAGTTGGCACGCTGTCTCTGTGCCCCAAACACATCTCATACCCGCTGATGCTTAATCCTCTCAATGCTTTGTTCTCTTTCCTGAAATTCCTCCACCTCTTTTCCATTTAGACCTTCTGAAAACCCACCTGTGCTTAAAAATGCAGCCCAGACAGGACCTCCTGCCTCAGGTCTTCCAGAATCACTCTGGCTGGAACCTGCTTCTTCTTTTGTCGCCAGTAGCGGTTCCACCTAGGCACTCATCATACCCTGCCTCGCAAGATGGCTGCCAGCGGAACATCTTATTTCCCCCGCCAGCTGCTAAGCCTCTGTGTCACCCCATTCCTTCCCAAGAGCTCTGCACATACTACGTACTCTTGACTCTACGCCTTGTAACTGCTTAGAATGTGTCAGTCCTCCTTCAGAAACCATCGTGAGTACCCAGTACTTGGAACGAAGGCAGGTATCAGAGACAGCGCCCCATTGGCCATTATGAACTGTGCTATGAAAAGAGGAAAACGTCCACACTCCGCACCACTTCAAGAATCTTACCGCGCCATCCACAGCTGCAGGATGCGCTGTTTGTCCCCGTGGTCAGAGCTTATCTAAGTACCAGTGAACTGGAAGGCACTAAGTGGTAGGCACACACCCAAGAGGCCCCAGCCAGCTGTGGTCACAGGATGCTGCCCCAGTGGCTGGTAATTAGGAGACAGGTCGTCCCTGCGGGTGGGATAAGGAGCTGAGTGGAGAGCCAGAAACCCCAGTGTCAGCGCTTCTCTGCCTGTCTGCTGGCAGAGGTGCTGACCCTTGAGCAGGTGCATGGTGCCTGCCTGCTCCAGCTTCCCCTCCCAGGAGGAAAAATGCAGAGGGAAGCGTTTCCAATGGCACAGTTTGAAATATTTATAATTCATGTCTTTCAACACTGAAAAGCCCCAACTCACTCCTGTAAACCTCATGTTCACTGTCAACTTCAGATAATCTATTTCGAGACCGTGCTGTCACCAGGGCCTCTTGCTCACTGGCTTCTTGAGATTGTTCACCTTTGGACTGAAATGTTGACTTCACAGAATTCCTTGTAGTTTAAGGTCACAAGAGGTAAGCACTAGAACAGAAGTCCCAGTTAAAATCAATGCCAGTCCTTTTGCATCTTTGTGTCTGGGAGCTAAATTCATTCTACAAACATGGTTGGGCAGTGACAGCATGACATACCAGGTGTTAGCAGCTTTAACATGAACAAGAAGGGGCCAGTGCTGTGGCATAGTAGGTTAAGCCTCCACTTGTGGTGCTAGCATCCTATATAGGCATCAGTTTGAGTCCTAGCTGCGCCACTTCTGATCCAGCTCCTTGATAATGCACCCAGGAAAGCAGCAGAAGTTGGCCCAAGTGCTTAGCCCCCTGTACCCATATGGGAGGCCTGGAAGAAGCTCCTGGCTCATGGAATCAGATCATCCCAGCTCCACCCGCTGAGGCCATTTAGTGAGTGAACCAGCAGATGAAAGACCTCTCTCTCTCCCTCTCTCAGTCTGTAACTCTGCCTCTCAATTAAATAAATGAATCTTTTTTAAAAATATGAAGAAGAGAGGCTGGCATGGTGGTGTAGCAGGTAAAGCTGCCGCCTGCAGTGCCAGCATCTCATATGGGCGCTGGTTCTAATCCTGGCTGCTCCACTTCCTATCCAGCTCTCTGCTATGGCCTGGGAAAGCAGTAAAAGATGGCCCAATTCCCTGGGCCCCTACACCCACAAGTGAGACAAGGAAGAAGCTCCTGGCTCCTGGCTTCAGATTGGCTCAGCTCCAGCCATTGCGGCCATTGGAAAGTGAATCAGAGGATGGAAAAACCTCTCCTCTCCTCTCTCTCTCTCTCTCTCTGCCTCTCCTTCTCTTTCTGTGTAACTGATTTCAAATAAATAAGTCTTAAAATTTTTTTAAAAAGTAAAAAATATGAAGAAGAAAGGGGCCCCGCACAGCACACACACACAGCAGGAAACCAGGTCTGGGCACACCAGGTACAGTTCAACTTGGTAAATAAATGGCTGGGGGCTTCGTTTGCAGTTTGGGGAAGTTCATTTCTGTTTGGATGAAAGAAAATGTTTCAGAACAGAGAAGTGGCTCATGTTTCACATTTTACACCAACAACTTTATGTATCTGTTCCATCCCCAGCAATCACTCACACTCACACACACACACACACGCACACGCACGCATGCACGCACACTCACACAAGTTTTTCCCTCTGAGGAGTCAGCAGGGGCTGCGCCAAACGTGTTCCCTTGCATTCCCCCCATCCACGCTCTGATCTCATGGAAGTGCGTGAGAAAGATCAAGTCAGCCTGGGGCTTGAAGGATTATGGAGAATGTGATGCTCCCCTCTGGACCTCCAAAACAAGTTTACCAAGAAAAGAGGGTCACTGGAGGGCAGGAAAGAACATTCCAGAAGGTGCAAGTTCGTTCAGGTCACACAAGATGCTGGGAAGGGAGGACTTGCTCGAAGGAAGAAGCCCTCCATCCACAGGCAGGTGACTCTGCAGAGAGAACACGCTGCCTCGGTGGGAGCACAAGCACACCTGCCAAAAGTGTGCTCGCCACCAACCTGCCTTTAGAGAGGGCTGGAGTTCCAGGAAGCCTGCGGGCACATGGCCACAAAGACATTCCACATCGATCCCTGGCTCACAGCCTGTCTCAGCACTCGCTTTTGTGCAAGTGCTTTAAAACCACAAATTTGTTAATCATGTCAGCAGTCCTGGGAGATAAGAGACCCCCCCACCCCCCCACCCCCACATACACAAAGTCCCCACATCTCAGTTCTCAGAGATGCTACTTCCTCCTGAACCAAACCCACTGTCAGAACCTAAACCCCCACCCCCACTCGGCCCCCACCAAAGGCAAACCCAAGGCCTTAATATGAATAAAAGATGCCTTTGGTTGTTTTGAAGTTCACAGCTGTAGAAGGTTTTAGAACACAGTGTTTTAAATGTGACTACAGATGGACAATACTTCTTCTAACAATGGAGAACGTTCCATGATCTTTCTATAGCCTGAGCTGATACGGTGACCTTTCTGCTGCACCCTTTATCTGGAAGGGACAATTTATTGGATACAAAATTGGCAGTCTCTGATATGAAAATGCTTTCAGGCAGAGTCATTGTCCAGGCATCATTTAATCCACTGACTGCCAAAATAGAGTGTACAATATCTACAAGATAATCTGCTGTGGTATGGAGAGAAAATTCTAGAATATACATACACACACGTCATCTTATTCTTTAAAACTTTAAAGCACATGTATATTTTAGAATGCACATAATATTAATACAGTACAGGAGTATTATTTATCAGTCAATAATATGTATATGTAATTTTTTTTCTTTTTTATTGCCGGGGTGCTAAATCAAGAGAACAGAGACCAGAGATTACTGTAGCAAAATAAATCACAAGAAAACAAGAACTCAATTAACCAGAGGTAAATACTAAACTTGAACTAAACAATGGATGAAACCAAAGTAGCGAGTAAAGCTGAGACTTGTGATGCCAGGATCCCATATGGGCACCGGTTCAAGTCCCAGCTGCTCCACTTCCAACCCAGCTCCCTACTAACTGCCTGGGAAAGCAGCAGAAGATGGCCCAAGAGCTTGTGGCCCCGCCACCCATGTGGGAAACCCTAATGAAGCTCCTGGCTTCGATCTGGTCCAGTCCCCCAGTCATTGAGGCCATCTTGGGAGTGAATCAGCAGATGGAAGACCTCTCTTTCTGTCTCTCCCTCTCTCTCTTGTAACTCTTTCAAATAAATAAATAAATGTTTTTTAAAAATAAATAACAAAAGAACAACAATGCCGTCAGCAAATTCCCATGCTCCAGAATCAAAATTTCTACTTCAAATCCTGGCTTTGTTTCTTTCTACTGAGCAAAGTCAAGAGAACTCTTTAGTTATTGAACCTCAGTTATCCTGTCTGTAAAATGGGCGTTGACAACAGCATCTCCCTTATGTATCTACTAAAGCTCGTGTTGGTTCCTGGTACGTGGGAGGGGCTCCCTAAATGTGAACTCAGACGATGTAAATGAAAAACCACAGGACTGACGGCAGACATTTAAGAACTGGAGGCAGTAGATTGATTCTTTACAATTGTGATTGGTCAGATCTGGGAAATTTACATCTTACTCAGACCCAAACAATTATTGCTGTTTTTGAATGACAGCCATGTATTGCCAGATGTTGAATATTTTATGTGAAATTTCCAAAGTTTCAAACATTAGCAACTAATTAAAAAAAAAAAAAAAACTAAACAAAGCAAAGCACACGAGCAGGCCTGCCATGGCCTTGAGGCCATCCTTATGGGATCTGTGCGTCAGTTATCATCAAACCAGTGCTATAAAAGCTTCCACCTACCAACTTAAACCAAGAAACTGTGGTTTACATTAGGTACTGGAAGGAGTTGAGTGCAAGATTTTCAGAAGCACTGCAAGTTTCCATATAAAACATTCATAACTTCTCATTCTCTGCAGTATGATTTTAATCTGCTCTATATCACAGCAAAAGTGGCCATGTATTTATTCTCAAACCACTGAGTTTACGGCACTGGCGGCACTTTCAAATTTCACCATCATTTCCTGGCCACAAACACAGGAGCCTGTCCTCCTCCTTTTGCATTTGATTGTTTTGTTTTCACAGAGATGCATCATTTTTCCTCTGTAACTATTTATGGGATACTATCACACTTGTTTAACTCTGCAGCTTGCCTTCTTGAACTGATTTCTCATTTTTTTTTATAATTTTTAACATTTATCTGACAGATAGTGTTAGTGAGAGAGACAGACAGAGAGAAAGGTCTTCCCTCCGTTGGTTCACCCCCAAATGGCCACCACGGCCGGCACACTGTGCCGATCTGAAGCCAGGAGCCAGGTGCTTCCTCCTGGTCTCCCATGCAGGTGCAGGCACCCAAGCACTTGGGCCATCCTCCACTGCCTTCCTGGGCCACAGCAGAGAGCTGGACTGGAAGAGGAGCAACCAGGACTAGAACCTGGCGCCCATATGGGATGCTGGTGTCGCAGGCAGAGGATTAATCAAGTTTATAGGCAGTGAAAAGCATAGATCTTAACTGTACAATTAGATGAGGTTTAACAAATTCATTCACCCATGAACCCACATCTCTGGCAAGACACAGAACACCTGCAGCAGCCCCAGAGAGTAACCTCGTGTTCTTCCCAGCCGGTCCCCACCCCTACCACTGACAACCACTGTTCTGATTTCTCTTTCTGCACATTCCAGAACTTTCTATATATAGAACCATCCAATATGTACTTTCCTGTCCCTAGGTTCGTTCACTCAGCAGGTTTTTGAGATTCATCCATATTTCCCCATTAACTTTTTTTTGAAGATTTATTTATTTATTTGAAAGGCAGCATTACAGAGAGGCAGAGGCAGAGAGAAAGGTCTTCCATTTACTAATTCAATTCTCAAATGGCCTCAGTGGCAGGAGCTAGGCCAATCCAAAGCCAAGAGCCAGGAGCTTCCTCTGGGTCTCCCACATGGGTGCAGAGGCCCAAGGACTTGGGCCATCCTCTGCTGCTTTCTCAGGCCATAGCAGAGAGCTGGATTGGTAGCTGGACAGCCAGGAGGTGAACTGGTGCCCATATGGGATGCCAGCATGGCAGGGAAGGACTTTAACCCACTGTGCCACAGTATATCACCCTCCCCCCCCCCCATTAACTTTTACCTCTAACATTTACCCAATGCAAAATAAAATCACAGCTTCATTCTAACATGTTAAATCTTTTTTTTTTTTTTTTTTTTTTTTTTTTTTTTTTTTGACAGGCAGAGTGGACAGTGAGAGAGAGAGACAGAGAGAGAAAGGTCTTCCTTTGCCGTTGGTTCACCCTCCAATGGCCGCCGCTGCAGCCGGCGCACCGCGCTGATCCTGGCAGGAGCCAGGAGCCAGGTGCTTTTCCTGGTCTCCCATGGGGTGCAGGGCCCAAGCACCTGGGCCATCCTCCACTGCACTCCCTGGCCATAGCAGAGAGCTGGCCTGGAAGAGGGGCAACCGGGACAGAATCCGGCGCCCCAACCGGGACTAGAACCCGGTGTGCCGGCGCCGCAAGGTGGAGGATTAGCCTATTGAGCCACGGCGCCGGCTTCATTCTAACATGTTATAAATCATTATCTGGTCACTGTTACGCCATGGTAACCACACATTCCGTGAACTTTTGGGAATGAGAGAACGAATTTTTTGCCTACTTCTAGAGTCCTCTAGTATGTCAGTGCTGATAACATGTCATTGGCCAAGATTTGGGGTGCTTACAGGTGGGCAGTTATTGGAGATGGGCAGGCTTCAGACTGTGCTGAGTTAGAAGAGACAGTGCCTACGAGAGGGAATCCACTGGAAAAGCTGTCTAAGAGAAATCTGGATCAAAAAGGGACCTGGGAGTGGGGAAGCGGTCAGGTATGCATGGGCATTTGGGAGGAGGGGGAAGGCAGAGCACCTGGCCTAGGGGGACAGATAAACCTGACGGCCACCAGGCAAGTGGAAGGAGGCCAGGTCACAGAAGAGACAGAAAAGATCTCACAAACAAGCAGCAGCCCGTGGGCCATTCCGCTCTGACACGGACTCACAATCTCCTTTATAGGAGAAAACTCCAGTGGAAAATGGCCAGGATGAAAACGATACAGATACTTACATGGGAAAGAAATGCATCAAAAAGAACCTCAAAATTAGAGTCGGAGTGGCTACCAAAAAGTGGAGCCACTGGGATGAGAAACAGGGGGCAGAGAATGAGTTTTGGGGGAAAGAGATGATAATAAGCTGCTTGCAAAGATAATGAATTTAAGATGTTATCAGTTGGCCGGCGCCGCGGCTCAATAGGCTAATCCTGCCCCTGCGGCGCCGTCACACCGGGTTCTAGCCCTGGTCGGGGCGCCGGATTCTGTCCCGGTTGCCCCTCTTCCAGGCCAGCTCTCTGCTGTGGCCCGGGAGTGCAGTGGAGGATGGCCCAGGTGCTTGGGCCCTGCACCCCATGGGAGACCAGGAAAAGCACCTGGCTCCTGCCATCGGATCAGCGCGGTGCGCTGGCCACAGCGGCCATTGGAGGGTGAACCAACGGTAAAGGAAGACCTTTCTCTCTGTCTCTCTCTCTCTCTCTCACTGTCCACTCTGCCCGTCAAAAAAAAAAAAAAAAAAAGAAAAAAGAAAAAAGAAAAAAGAAAGAAAGAAAGAAAGAAAGAAAGAAAGAAAGAAAGAAAGAAAGAAAGAAAGAAAGAAAGAAAGAAAGAAAGAAAGAAAGAAAGAAAGAAAGAAATCACTGGACCAGCAACTTCTGGAGAGCACTGGCAGCACCCTGCGTCTGAGTCTGCTCTGGGAAGGTGTTTCGGGAATATTTATGAACTTTGTCCCATGGGCTACCTCGGCAAACATACTAAGACTGCCCATCTAAGCTCAAATATCCTCAAACTGACCTTCTGTCTATAAATGCCTGAGCCTCTCAAGTCCCTGCAGTGAGTAAACGGTCCTACTCAGCAGTATTTCCTAGCATTCTAATTAAAGACGTGTGCATTTTACTGATTACAATTTCCAGTAACACAGCATAATGTAATTATTTAGCCTGCCAAGAAAGAGAGAAAAGTAGTGGAAGGAAGGAAGGAAGGAAGGAAGGAAGGAAGGAAGGAAGGAAGGAAGGAAGGAGGGAGGGAGGGAGGGAAGGAAGGAAGGAAGGAAGGAAGGAAGGAAGGAAGGAAGGAAGGAGGGAAGGAAGGAAGGAAGGAAGGAAGGAAGGAAGGAAGGAAGGAAGGAAGGAGAGAGAAGAAAAGATGACGCTCCCAGAAAGCATCGACTCATTCTTGGATATTATAAAAAATCTGAAAATTTAGTCATTAAATTCACCTACAAGGATAAAGAGTTGCAGAAAACAGATCTTGAAAATATTGGGTTCTAAAGACTGTAATCCTTTTCATAGTCCACTTCAAAATTGTAAATGTGCACCCACCAGTAAAAATGTGCATAGGAAAAACCCCATGTGGCAGAGCCCATGACCTGCACAAGGCAATGCAATCAGCATTTATTAAGCATTTCTTTGTGCATAGCCCTGCAATAGGTATGAAACGAGAACAAAGTGCCTTGCTGTTCAGTTTCTGATAGAAACCAAAGGCTGTCTTTAGAGGCTTCCAATACAGGAGTTCTCAAGACAAAGCAAACAAAAATAGCCTGCTCCAGGATGAAGTGGGTGGTGGATATCTTCAGCAGAACAGATGGATAATTTGGAGCTGTGCGTGCGTGTGTGTGTGTGTGTGTGTGTGTGTGTGTTTCCAGGTCCTTTTATTTATTTATATTCAAGAGAAGAGCATGGCGTGGCACAATTAATTTTTAAACTCACACTGCCATATGGAGCAGCAGAGAAGAAAATACAGCCTCAGAATAAAGAACACAGCAAATGGTAGTGCCTAAAAATGGAAAATGCAAGGACAAGAGCTTTTTAAATGGAAAAAAAAAAAACGGGCTGGTGTTGTGATGGAATGGACTAAGCTGTTGCCTGCAATGCTGCAGCACTGGTTCAAGTCCCAGCTGCCTCACTTCTGATCCAGTTTCCTCCTAATGAGCCTGGGAGAAGCATAGGAGGATGGTCCAAGTGCTTGGACCTTTGCCACCCACATGGGAGAACTGGATAAAGCTTGTGGCTCCTCACTTTGGCCCGGCCCAACCCTGGCAATTGTGACCATTTGGGGAGTGAACCAGTGGATGAAAAGATCACTCTCTCACTGTCTCTTTCTCTCTCTCTCTCTCTCTCAGTAGCTCTGCCTTATAAATAAGTAAATAAATTAATAAAGAATTCTTAAAAATAATAAAAATTATAAATGACTTAAGCCCTAAACACTGGCCAGGATCCTATTGAAGTTTGTCCCTGTATGATGTCATCTTTTACTCCACAATGCTATGAACTCATCTGCCTCTGAATTGCCACTTCACCCCTAAAATTTCAAACTCAATGTAAAAGTCCCTCAAGTTATGTCGGATACCACTTCAGGTGTTGTTTCTCCCATTTCAATCTTTCTGACAAAGAAATACTTTGCATTCATTACAGAAAAACTGGAAAACTCTGAAAACCAGAGAAATGGAAATACAATTCTCCCACCCAGAAACCATTACTAATTATTCAGTAAATTTTTTTCTGTTTTTTGCTACAACTTTTTTTTTTTAAGATTTATTTATTTATTTGAAAGGCAGAATTACAGAAATGCAGAGGAAGAGAGAGTGCGAGAGGTCTTCCATCCAATGGTTCACTCTCCAGATGGCTACAATGTCCGGAACTGCACTGATCTGAAGCCAGGAGCCAGGAGCTTCTTCCAGTTCTCCTACGTGGGTGCAGGGGCCCAAGCGCTTGGGCCATCTTCTACTGCCACCCCAGGCCATAGCAGAGTGCTAGATCAGAAGAGGAGCAGCCAGGACTCGAACTGGTACCATACAGGATGCTGGCACTGCAGGCGGCAGCTTTACCCACTATACCACAGCGCCGGCCCCTGCTATGAATTTTTAACTTAGATCATGTGACATATGTAATTTTTTTAAAGATTTATTTTATTTATTTGAAATGCAGAGTTACAGAGAGAGGTTGAGATAGAGAGGTCTTCCATCCGCTGGTTCACTCCCCAGATGGCCGCAACGGCCAGAGCTGCACTGATCCAAAGTCAGGAGCCAGGAGCTTCCTCCAGGTCTCCTATGCAGGTACAGGGGCCCAAGGACTTGGGCCCTGTTCTACTGCTGTCCCAGGCCATAGCAGAGAGCTGGATCAGAAGAGGAGCAGCCAGGACTAGAACCAGCACCCATATGGGATGCCGGCGCTTCAGGCCAGGGCCTTAACCCACTATGCCACAACACCGGCTCCTGACATATGTAATTTTTTAACTTTGGTTTTATAAACACTTTCCCTCATATTATTTAAGCCTATCGTAATAATTTTAGTACTTTTTTAGAAACTGAAATATACCTAACACACAGTGCAGTTCACACATCTCAGAACTCAGTGTATGTTTATACACCTGTCAAGATCCAGAACGCATGAAACTCCTCAGAAGGTTTCCTAGTCAGTGCTGCATCCCAACCCTCCAGGGCAATACTATTCTTTTTTTTTTTTTTTTTTTTTTTTTTTTTTTTTTTTTTTTTTGACAGGCAGAGTGGACAGTGGAGAGAGACAGAGGGAAGGGAAAGGTCTTCCTTTTGCCGTTGGTTCACCCTCCAATGGCCGCCGCATCCGGCGCACCGCGCTGATCCGATGGCAGGAGCCAGGTGCTTCTCCTGGTCTCCCATGGGGTGCAGGGCCCAAGCACTTGGGCCATCCTCCACTGCACTCCCTGGCCACAGCAGAGAGCTGGCCTGGAAGAGGGGCAACCGGGACAGAATCCGGCGCCCCGACCGGGACTAGAACCCGGTGTGCCAGCGCCGCAAGGCGGAGGATTAGCCTAATGAGCCGCGGCGCCGGCCCGGCAATACTATTCTGACTTACCTACTTAGCATGATAGATGAGTTTTGCTAGTTTTGATTAATTAATTATATAATCAACTTGTTTAGAAAGACAGAGAGGGGTGGGGCAGTGGTGAGAACTGGTTCAGGTCAAAGCTGGAATCCAGGAGCTCAGTCCAGGTCTCCCACATGAGTGGCAGGGACCCAACTACTTGAGCCATCACCACTGCTTCCCAGCGTGCAGGAAGCTGGGATCCAGAGCCAAAGCGAGCACTCAAATCCAGGTACTCTGACACTGGATGTCGGTGTCCCACAGAGTCCTAACTGCTGGCCGAATGCCCATGGCTCTCTCATCTCCTGCAGCCTCCTTGGCCACCGTGCTCCAGTCATAGTGGTCACCTTCCAGCTGTCCCAGAGCAGACCTCACTCACACACACACTGTCCCTTCCACCAGCATCTCTGGGGCTCCCATCAGCAACACACCCACTTCTCTTCACTAATCAGCTCTTGCCTTCAATGCACCCCCTCAGAGTGCCCTTGTCTAAATTAGATTCCCTTATTACCCCATGTATTCTATCACAGTACCACAACTGAAAATTATACAATTACCTACACGTCATCTGCCTTCCCAAAAGTCTGTAGGGAGCATCGTGAGGGCAGGGACCATGTCTGCCACAACCCCAATTGTCCAGCTGTGATGCCTGGCTATGGTAGGTATCCAGTGATTGGTTATTTGAATCTTTTTCTTTTTGGTGTTTTCATGAAGATGAAATCTCTGCAAATTGCTCTTTTAAAAAGACATCATTGAAAAGGGCATTAGAGGAAAAATTCAGGTCAACATGTTCAGAGGACAACAATGAAATGAGGAAGCAGGTTAGCTGATGAGCAAACCAGGCCTTTCCAAGGCCTTCTACAGCATCTTTGGAATCCGTTCTTAGGATCACCTTAAACAGTTCTCATATAGTCTCTCATATAAAAGTTCATTTTATCTGAAGGAGAGAGAGAGAGAGAGAGAGAGAGGGAGAGAGAGAGACTCTTCCATTGACTGGCTTGCTCCCCAGAGGCTCACAACAGTCAGGGCTGGGCCAGGTCAAAGCCAGGAGGCAAGAACTCAGTCCAGGTCTCCTGTGTGTGGCAGACCAAGCACTGGAGCCAGCACCTCCTGCCTCCTAAGATGTGCGTCAGCAGGAAGCTGCGACGCCACCCCCGGCTCTCCAATGTGGGAAACAGGTGTCCCACAGTGACTTAGCCATGGAACCAAACTCCTATCCCCTATTTTAAATGAACATCATAACTATAAAAATCTTGTCCTAGTCTTAGCCACTTCACACTCAGAGAGCCCAGAGATAGTGAGAGCAGGAACTTTGCAATTAGAGCTTGGTTCAAGGTCAGGCATGATACTTTTCTAAGTGATAGTTGCCTCATCTATAAAGTGGGACTCCTAAGACTGTCTCCTCCCCAACGTTGCGGATATGATTAAATGAGATAATACAATATGTAAGGACTTGGCACAGCACCCGTCAGAGAGTAAGTGCTCAAAATATTGTAGCTTCTCAATCATTGCATTTCTCAACGTTATGGTGGAGGTGAAAGCAGGAACAAGGCAACCAACTGCTGCACCTTCAAGGTCAGAAGTTGATAAGACTGCTCCGAGCAGCCACAAAGAAACTAAAAATTTTCTTCACAAAGAAACATAAAATCTGCAAGTTACCTGGGAGGCTGAATCTCCATTAGTGTCTGCCCAGAATTCCCTACCCAGGGCCTCTCGGCTCTCTGAACAGGGCTCCTCCTGTAGCCCTCCCACAGTGGGACACAGTCCTCGATAGCTGCTTGGGATTGGTAGACCCCTTTGTCCCAAGGGTCCTGAGGGTCCAGTCATTGAAGAATCGTCACCCCAGGGCAGATGATCCCATGCTGGCGAGTCCTGGGTTGAAATCTACGTGACCAGAAAATAACAGTATGTGCCAGCCACTCTTCTGCCCAGGTATCTGCCTTTACTAACTGCCAGCACACTTATGCAACCTTTCACACTAGGTGGCGGCTGCTGTAACGAATTACTGCACACCGAGTAGTAGTACTACAACACTATAAACTCACTGGTGTACAGTCTGGAGGCTGAAGTCCAAAATCAGAGCATCCACAGGGGTAGTGGCTTTTGAAGGCTGAGAGGGGCACTCTGCCATTCCTCACACCTCCCCGTGGCCACGGCCAGCATCCCTGGGCGTGTCTTCACACCATTTTCCAGCCATGTCTACCTCTGCACTCTAATCTCCCCTCACTATAAGGACGCCTGTCGTATTGGACTAAGGCCCACCTTAAGGGCCTCATCTTGACTTGATTTTTGGTTAAGGTGATCCAGGTACTGCAGGTTAGGGCTTCAACTTTCTCCTGCTCAAGGAAAGGAGCAAACACAACTTGTATAACAAATGAAGAGTAAACGGAACAGAAATAATCAGTAACGATGACAGCAGATTTGTAGCCCTATGTTCTCTGGGAAAATGGGTTTTCCCACCAAACTCAGGGGATTCCAAATTGTTGCATCCTCAAAACTTCCCAAGAATTCCTTCTACTTTTATTGCTCACCCCAGGCTGAATGACTAGGAGTGGAGAATCCTAAGTCCCTTCGTGGCACAGTTTTATTTTAGTCGTGTGGATTTAAAATCAGAGTGGCCTTTACTTGCTCCAGGAAAAACAATCCTTCCACTTCCCGGGGGACCGGCTCCCTCCCTGGGGATGCCCACGCCCTCTGCGTCTCTACAGCCACACAGGCACAGCTATCTTGGTCAGCTCTGCATTGCTGGGTCCTGGTGGAGTGGCTGGCACACAGTAGGAAAAGGTGAAATGAATGGATAACAATAAAAATGAATAAACATACCCTGTAGACCCCATCTCGTGTGTATTTTGACACTGCCACCAAGCACGAAAAGCCAAGGAACACCGGAGAAAAACACAAAGTTTGACAAAACCTTTAAGTTCTTAACCAACAGCTTTCTTCACCTCTCCCAAAATTGCCCCCCAAACTCAGAATCTGGGTTTAATCAGCAGAAATCCGTCAAACGAAGGGCTACTGATAGAAGCTGGCTGTGACTGAGCAAACAGGCAGTGAAGATCTCTAGCCAAGAAAACCCGTCTTCTAACAGTAGCTCAGGCCTTACTCTATCGGCAAATATGGGCAAGAAACGTGCGTCGCTACGTGAAATGCAGCTGAGGTAGAAAAAGACCCACTCGAACTGTGCATTGCTGTTTCCTAATGGTTAAAAATAACTCATTCTCCTTAATCCCTTAAGTTCCTTTATACAAATCTAGGTCAAGTATACAAATCTGGTCAGTAAAACTTTCAAAGTAGCATCAAATCAAAGCACTTTAATTATGTATTTCTTTCGTTTTATTTCTAATCCTTTTTTCTCATTATCCAGCTCAGGAAAAACATTAGCTTTCTGGGTAAATGTGTTTCCAAAGAGGCTTTCAGTGTGGAAATAATTTCTAGCAAATAATAATTTTGAAGAATGATGGGTTTTCAATACTGTTTTCATTCTGACTAAACTACATGAATCTGTTGAAATTTCTACCTATGGAATGGCTCTATAATTTTTTTTTTCTGACTTTATTTTTAAGACATATCTTGCTAACCTAACCTTTACTGCCTTGGAAATCACTGTCCCTTCTGTGAAAATCTGCCATGGCTGATCTCTTACTTCCGTCAATGGTCTAAGCCACTGGCCGTGTCTGTTTTTGTAAATAAAGTTTTATTGAAACTCTGCTGCTTTTGTGTTACCATCCCAGAGTTGAATAGCTGTGACACAGACCATGTGGCTCACAAAAGCGAAAACACTTACTATCTTGCCCTTTACACAAGAAGTTGGCTTTAAGCTAGTCATACAAAGTGTTCAAATCTTGTGTGTCTAGAAACATCTACTCCTTGGTTTCATCTGTGTATCATTTTCACAGATTTGGTTAGGAAGACCCCTGAGGGCTAGAATTACCTTTTTGTTTTCTTTTTAAAAATAGGTCTGCTCTGATTTCATCATCATTTTAAAAAAAATCATCTATTATTTTTCACTTTATGTTTCTGTGTGGGAGCAAACTGTTGAAATCCATACTTGATGTATACTAAGCTGATCTTCTGTATATGAAGATAATCAAAAATGAATCTTGATGTGAATGGAAGGGGAGAGGGAGTGGGAAAGGGGAGGGTTGTGGGTGGGAGGGACGGTATGGGGGGGAAGCCATTGTAATCCATAAGTCGTACTTTCGAAATTTATATGCATTAAATAAAAGTTAAAAAAAAAATCAAGAATAAGTCTTTCAAGTGAACTAAGCATAAGAAGACATTCAACAATCTCGATCAGTCTACCCACACCAATGTGACTGCTACGACACGGGGTGCGGCAGCTCCACCAGGGACCGGGATGTATCTCCTTGTACCCATGCCCTGTGCCACGTAACCTTGCAGCGTCCTCTCATTTTGAGAGCAGACTCCGCCACGTGGTTACTCTGGCAAGTGACAGTGCACCAGTTCTGAGCTCAGGACTCAAGAGGTCACGTGTGTTCCTGCACACTCTCTTGCCTTCAGCTTCACTGTGATGAGGACACGGCTGAGCCAGCCTGCTGGTCGGAAGGGAGGGTAAGTGATGCATAGGGCAGAGCCAACCCCAGACATGGGAGTCAGCTTGCAGACTGCCCACCACCTCAGCCTTCTGCAGCCACACCTGCAGACTTGTGATTTCTGTTGTAAGCTTCCAAAGCTTACTATATTGGAACTATTTTGGAATAGTTTATTAAACCGCAATAACCAATATATAGACAGCATCTTGTGTGAAAATATTTGCCTGGGAGAGCCAGATGAAGCTCCAGGCTCCTGGCTTTGGCCTGACTCCACCCTGGCTGTTACAACCAACTAGGGAGTGAACCAACAGATGGAAGACCTTGCTGTCTCTGTCTCTCCCTCTCTCTGTAACTCTGGCTTTCAAATAAATAAAATCTTTAAAAAAAAATCATAGTCTCAGGGCTGGCCCCGTGGCATAGCGGCTGAGGTCGCCACCTGCAGTGCTGATGTCTCATATGGACACCGGTTCAAGTCTCGGCTGCTCCACTTCTGAACCACCTCCATGCTGATGTGCCTGGGAAAGCAGCAGACGATGGTCAGGGTCTTTGGGCCCCTGCAGCCATGTGGGAGACCTGGGGGAAGCTCTTGGCTCATGGCTTCAGATTGGCCCAGCTCTGGCTGTTGTGGTCATTTGGGGAGTGAACCAGTGAATGCAGAATTCTTTCTCTCTCTCTCTGCCTCTGCCTCTCTGTAGCTCTGCCTTTCAAATACATAAATAAATATTTTTAAAAATCAAAGTCTAGGGGCCGGTGCTGTGGCACAGTAGGTTAATCCTCCACCTTCAGCAACAGCATCTCATATGGACGCTGGTTCTAGTCCTGGCTGCTCCTCTTCCAATCCAGCTTTCTGCTATGGCCTGAGAAAGCAGTAGAAGATGGCCTAAGTCCTTGGGCCCTGCACCCGTGTGGGAAACCCAGAAGAAGCTCCTGGCTCCTGGCTCCTGGCTTCAGATCGGCACAGCTCTGGCCATTGCGGCCATTTGGAGAGTGAACCAGCAGACCTTTCTCTCTTCTGTAACTTTACCTCTCAAATGAATAAATAAAATACTTTAAAAAATCATAGTCTAATATCAATGAACTCACAACTCTACTGGAAATGAAATCAAACATGAGATGGATAGCATATAAGACAGTTATTGGGAAGTATAATTGATAGAAACTGTGAACTTATAGGCCAAGATGATGTTTTGAGCATGTGTTTGTCTCTGTGCCTCTCCAAGGAGAACACAGGAGAAACTACAGCAGACAAGAGATACAATGAAATTCTAGAAGCTAGAAAGTGAATGGGAGCTGTAACCAAGACTTAGCCTGGAGGGGCAGGTGTCAGCTCAGGACAGGACAGGCAGAACCCACGAACTGGAGGCATCAGTGCGGCTGGAAGCAGGAATGAAGAACAGCAGTGCAGACAAGCTGGGCTGGCAGTCTTTAGGGGCAGGAGGTTACCCTACTTCCTTCTCCTTCGTCCTGTTCCCAGGAGACGAACCCTGGCCGACACCAGCAGAAGGTGCCGAGAGATGCTATGCTAGGCTGGACCTCTGGTCCCTTTCCCTGCATGTGCAGATGACGTAAGAGACAGGACGCAGCCTTTTCTACCTCTTAGCTGCTTATCCTGGTGCGTTATTCCATCTTCCTAGATAAAATGCACATGTTGACATCTCTTGCTTTTTTTAAATCACTGTGGACACTATGCATTGATTTACTTCAAAGGAAGGTTAGGATTTTGACTGTTACACTCTCCAAAGAGATAACTAAGTGAGAAGTCTAGAACTAACTAGTACTCTAAAACTTGAAAACCAGCACGTGTCCCGTATCCGCGGACGCCACTGAAACAATGGAGGGAGATGAATGAGGCAAGGAACCGCTGATTTGTCAAATAAGCCTGACAATCTATCCGCTTTTCTTCATTCATTGCTGGCTGCTGAATGCGATGCACCAGGTGTTCCAGGACAGACGTCGCTGTGTGTACAGTAGTGAACAGGCTGGCCAGAGCCTCTTCCTCCATGGAGCCTTCAGTCCAGTGAGTGATTAGACAAGTAAGAAGGCCACATTGGTGATCTCACGCACCATTCTTTTTTTTTTTTTTTTTTTTTTTTGACAGACAGACAGAGTGGACAATGAGAGAGACAGAGAAAAAGGTCTTCCTTTGCCGTTGGTTCACCCTCCAATGGCCGCCGCGGCCGGCGCACCGTGCTGATCCGATGGCAGGAGCCAGGTGCTTCTCCTGGTCTCCCATGGGGTGTAGGGCCCAAGCACTTGGGCCATCCTCCACTGCACTCCCGGGCCACAGCAGAGAGCTGGCCTGGAAGAGGGGCAACCAGGACAGAATCCAGCGCCCTGACCGGGACTAGAACCTGGTGTGCTGGCGCCACAAGGCAGAGGATTAGCCTAGTGAGCCACGGCGCCGGCCACAAGCACCATTCTTTTAAATATTTGTTTATTTGAAAGAGCTAGAGAGAGAGAAGGAGGGAGAGAGGGGGGGGAGAGAGGGAGGGGGAGAGAGAGAGAGAGGGAGGGAGGAGGAGAGAGAGAGAGAGGAAGGGAGAGAGAGAGAGGGAGGGAGGAGGAGAGAGAGAGAGGGAGGGAGAGAGGAGAGAGATCTCATCCATCTGCTGGTTCACTCCCCTGTTGGCCACAATGGCTGAGCCAGTCTGAAACCAAAAGCTAGAAACTTCTTCCTGGTCTCCCATGTGGGCAGCAGGGGCCCAAGCACTTGAGCCATCTTCCACTGCTTTTCCCAGGCCATTAGCAGGAAGCTGGGTTGGAACTGGAGCAGCTGGGACACGAACCAGTACCTGTGCGGGATGCCAGTATCACAGGCCGCGCTTTATCTGCTCTACCACAACGCCAGCCCCTTACATGACTGCTGCATCCTCACTGCTCTGATATTCTAAGGCACAGGTCAACAAATGACAGCCCATGAGCCAAACTTGGCCTGCAGACTGCTTCTGTATGAACTCCAAATTAAGAGTTTTGTTTTCGTTTTTCCATTTTTTTAAAGGACTGTGTTGAAAAGGCAGAAGGAAAGAAAGGAGGGAGGGAGAGAAGAATGGGGACACAAAGCACAGATCTGTAAAAACCTAAAATCTTGCTATCTGCCCTTTACAGGAAGTTGCCAATGTTTGTTCTAGGGGCAGATCAGATCTCTCTTGAGTACTATTAATTTTCTCCCCTGAACTGATCAAATTAGCAATATTTCAAACCTTTTAATAGGTTACTAGCTTATTCAACTATGAAGGATAAAAAGGTTAAAAAAATATCCTTTAGAAGCCACATTCTGTAACAGAAATTCCGCACTGCTGCTCATTTTAGGAAGTCAGGCCAGAAAACCCCTGCTCTCCCAGTCATGGAGAAGCCACTCTTTGACTTGGAAAACCAGAAGCATGCATCACTTTGATGAAAATAAGGTCAGTCTCTTCTGTATATAAAGAGAATCGAAAATGAATCTTGATGTAAATGGAAGGGGAGAGGGAGTGGGAAAGGGGAGGGTTGCGGGTGGGAGGGACGTTATGGGGGGGAAGCCATTGTAATCCATAAGCCGTACTTTGGAAATTTATATTCATTAAATAAAAGTTAAAAAAAAAGAAAAAGAAAATAAGGTCAGTCCACAAAACTGATGATCACGGCCACCCCCAAGGCTTGGCTGTCGGTCAGGGGGAGCTTTTCCCTGCCATGCACTGTTTGAAATTTTCATGACTAAAAGAATCAAAATAAACCACAAGCATAAAAAATAAAATAACCAAACTAGAATCCAGGCTTCGGGTTCCAAAGCACTATTCAACAACGCGAGTAATTTGAAAGAATCTGCATTTCTCAGCTGGAACAACAGACAGTGCAACTCAACAATGGTCCCACTTAAGATTTCTTAACTTCGTGATGGCCTGAAAGTGAACCCACACAACTTCTCTGTTTTCCACTTTCAGCACAGTGCTCCATAATTTCCATGGGATGTTCCACACTCTATTATAAAGTAGGCTTCATGTTAGATGATTTTGCCAACTGTAGCCTAACGTGCATGTGCTTAGCACATTTAAGACAAACAAGGCTAAGCTATGATATTTGGTAGGTGTATTAAATGCATTTTTTAAAATTTATTTGAAAGAGTTACAGAGAGAGGAGAGCCTGAGAGAGAGAGAGAGTGAGAGAGAGAGAGAGAGAGAGGTCTTCCATCCGTTGGTTCACTCCCCAGATGGATGTGACGGCTGGCACTGCGCTGATCCGAAGCCAGGAGCCAGGAGCCTCTTCCGGGTCTCCCACACGGGTACAGGGGCCCAAGCACTTGGGCCATCTTCCACTGCTTTCCCAGGCCACAGCAGAGAGCTGGATGGGAAGTAGAGCAGCCGGGACTTGAACCGGTGCCCATATGGGATATCACCACTACAGGCAGTGGCTTTACCCGCTACACCACAGCACTGGCCCCAAATGCATTTTCAACTAAGGATATTTGCGATTCACCATGGGTTTATTGGGGCATACCCTCATCGTAAGTTGAGGAGCAGCTACGCAATCATTAATTATATAATCCCATTCATCATGATCGCGTGTGAGGCACCCTGCCCTGAGCTTTACGGTATTCTCATCTAATCCTTGCAAGTTTTATAAAGCAGATGGCATTGCTACCTCCATTTTATAGATGTGGAAACTGAGGCTGAGAGAAATGGAGGAATCTGTGCTAGGTTACACAGCTAGTAGATATCAAAGCTGCAATCCGAAGCCCATCTTTCTGCCTCTTGAATTCAAGCATTTAATCAGCACGTGGTGTCCGAAAGGAGCACTGTCTCCTCACCCTCATCCAGATGCACGTTTCTATCAGAACAAGTAACCTGGTGTGCAATTCACCAAGGAGCAGTCATGTTGGCAAGGGGAAAATAAGTCGCCAATCCCTTGTGGCTCTGGCAGTGAGGAGTGGGCAGAGGTGCTTCCCAAGGACAAGATACCTCCGTCATATAAACCTAGTGAGAAGTCACCCGAGGTCAAACCGTGCCCCCTGCAACCTCTGTGATCACCTAAATCCCAAGGAGACCCCAGCCCTTCCCAGCCAATGTCCTGGCCTCTTTTTTTTTTTTTTTTTTTTTTTTTTTTTTTTTTGACAGGCAGAGTGGACAGTGAGAGAGAGAGACAGAGAGAAAGGTCTTCCTTGTCCGTTGGTTCACCCTCCAATGGCCACTGCAGCCAGCGCACTGCGGCTGACGCCAGGAGCCAGGTACTTCTCTTGGTCTCCCATGCAGGTGCAGGGCCCAAGGACCTGGGCCATCCTCCACTGCACTCCCAGGCCATAGCAGAGAGCTGGCCTGGAAGAGGAGCAACTGGGACAGAATCCAGCACCCCAACCAGGACTAGAACCCGGGGTGCCGGTGCTGCAGGCGGAGGATTAGCCTAGTGAGCTGCGGCGCCGGCCGTCCTGGCCTCTTGTGGTGACCATGCCTCCCCATATCTTTTACCCCAATGCTTATACAATGTCTCATACTGGTTGGCTGCCTGACACACCTTTGGCCCATACATGCCAATGACCTTCTGTGATGATAAATTCCAACTGACGGAGACTGATTCTGAGCAGTACTTAGCACAACACCTGCCACCTGCCGAGCAGAGCGTGGTAAATTAATTACAACAAAGAGAATGTTAACGAGCGGTTCCCATGCCAAGTCCAGGGGGGACTCCATGACACATCAGCAGGCCCTCCCCGATGAAGCTACCAATTAGGAGCAGAGTATTACAGTAAGAGTGACTTTAAAGTAAAAAAAAAAAAAAAAAAAGACACAGCTGAGGCCAAGAGCCTCAGAAGGCAAGTGGGGATTAAATTCACAAATCTGTATGCACATTTGTGTTCAGGTCGCCAGCAAAGCTTTTTTTTTTTTTTTTTTTTTTTAATGGAACAAAAAATGGGAATGGTAGACCATTTCAACCACTGAAAAATACTCATAGTCAATAAAAAAGTACTTCCCACAAAATAGCCCTGCTCCAGGAACACGGAACACGCCCGGACCTTCTGCCACCACCTCGGAGTATCTCACAGCACCTTGCGAGTCCCCTTGTCAGTTCACACATCAGCAGGACCCTTGTTTGCATGCACAGTGCTATAGAGAGGAGGAACAGCAGGCTAATCCATTAAGATCCTCAAGGCCCCCTCCCAGCGGTGGTCGGCAGTCGGGAAGCTGGGGAAGTGTGCAGCCATGACTGTGGGAAGGTGAGCCTCCACTGAAGCTGTCAAAACCCTTTCTGCTGTCGCCTGTTTTATGGAAATCCAGTGCTCCACGCACCCAGGCTGCTGCCTGCTCCCCTCCCCAGACACACGCCTGGCAGTGTCATGCTCTGATTGACCCACTGGCCACCCACTCTGGCAGAGCTCATTTGCAGTAGCAGCTGTGACCGCCTCTTAAAGCAGAAAAACCAGCAATTGCATTCTCTCTCTCAGACCTAAAAGGAGTGCTAACCAGCATGTTGCAGGATTTTCCCCCCCTTTTTTAGAAATGAATGACATTTAGTGATAAGTCTGGTTAAATCCCAATTTCCTGAATTGCTATCCTGGCTCTCACCCCAGGCTTTAAAGTATGTTAATGATGGAGACATACATGTCAGCACTCAGATTTTAATGTAAAATAGAAGGCGAGGTATTTCATATGCCTAAATTACTATTAATTGTGTGCAAACACTAGCTCTAAATTTATGCTTTACAAGCAGGTAAAAATTGCTGTATCAAAGTCTTAAATCAACGGCCCTCTAACTAGCCAAAGCTTTCAAGGCGTGCCAGGAGAGAGAGGACAGGGTGATCTCCTCTTATTAGCGAGGGATGGATGAGCAGGTGGAAGGTTGGTTGTAATTTTAAAACGTCAGGGAATCAGCCCCTGAAAATAAGAAACAAAATTTAAGCACAGTCAGACTTGTTTATTTTATACCGTTTCAAAATATCCTTCCTTCCCCTTGAAAAAAAAAGTTAATTAAAATGTATTGCCAATATTCCCTATGGAGAGTCCTTTGGAGAAAACTGCAGAGGAGGGACACCGCTGGTGCTGCAAACAAAGTGTGCCTGTTTTTAAGTCTCAAAGTAATTTTCCAATTTCCAAGGTAATTATGACTGAGATTCGAGTCAACTAATGACTAATTATACAGATTTCTCCTGATTCCAGCTGGCAAGTCGAAGACTTCAAGCACCTTAAAAACACCCCACAGTCCAGGCAGGCATTCGGCCTAGCCGTTAAGACACCTGGGTCTCCTTTATGAGGGTCTGGGTGCAACCCCCAGTTCCAGCTCCTGATTCCAGTTTCCCGTTAATGCAGTTCCTGGGAGGCAGTGACGACTCCAGAAGTTAAAGTAGCCATCACCCACATGGGAGACCTGGACTGGGTTCCTGGATCCTGGGGGCTTGGTCCAGCCTTGGAGAGCGCATTAGTGATTGGAGCTCACTCTCCCTGTCTGTCTCTCTCTCAAGAAAATAAATTTAAAAACATTCTTTAATATTCTATGGAGTAGAAAGGAAGAGAATACGAAAGATCAGAGTAAAGAAGGAAAATTTTCCTTTCTAATTTGATCTTCAAAAATTATAATCAAGACATGGCTTGCTCTCTTATGATCTCTGTCACATAAGAGTTCTAATACCTGCCCTATCTTTCCTGGAAATTAAAAGTAAAATCCACTTTTCATATACTTCAAGGAAAACAGAAGACCTGAAATTTATACAAATATAGATTACAGACATCTGGAGATGTCCTGCTTCTCCCACTCAGACCCCTTTCGGTTAGGAAAGTCAGACAATCACAGCGTTTGACTCTTACACTCTAAGTATCAGTCCTACATGAATCCATTCTAATGACACATAGAGTTATTATTAACATTCACATTCTATCTTCAAGGAGGGCCCAGAGAGAGCCAAAGAGCGTGATGCCACACTGTAGAAAGAACCGAGGAAGAAAAAGTTGGGGCAGAGTTCTTGGCTTACTGCCAAACCTGAGGCTACTGTTAGCTTTAAATCTTATTATTCTGATATTTGTCAGCTTTTCACTTCTCAGAAAACATAAGACAGATCAATAAAGAATTCAAAACCACACTAGCAGACTTTAAAATCAGCATGGTTTTTCCCAAATGGCATTATTTACAGGAGAAAATGTTACGGCGCAAGAAGCTACCCTGGGTTATTCATCAGCTACAGAAGTGTGCCACGGCTGGTGCCGCGGCTCACTAGGCTAATCCTCCGCCTTGCAGCGCCGGCACACCAGGTTCTAGTCCCGGTCGGGGCGCCGGATTCTGTCCCGGTTGCCCCTCTTCCAGGCCAGCTCTCTGCTGTGGCCAGGGAGTGCAGTGGAGGATGGCCCAAGTACTTGAGCCCTGCACCCCATGGGAGACCACGAGAAGCACCTGGCTCCTGCCATCGGATCAGCGCGGTGTGCCGGCCGCGGCGGCCATTGGAGGGTGAACCAATGGCAAAGGAAGACCTTTCTCTCTGTCTCTCTCTCTCACTGTCCACTCTGTCAAAAAAAAAAAAAAGAAGTGTGCCAATCTTGAATTCCTTCGTACTGCTTAACAAGCGTGTGCACCTGAACCATGTCCTGGGTGGGAAGGGAGACCTGAAATCCCCTGCAGCTCCTGGGAAGCTGGCAAGACAGCAGGCGATGGGAAGGGAAGGAGGCAGGAGACAAAACCTCTCTCTGCCTCACATGGAAATTACTCTCTCGTTCACTCTCAGAAACCAACCTAAGTCACACTCTGTTATCCTAAGCATCAAGAGAGGCAACACTGACCGTCTGCCGGTTTCAATGGAGCAGCTGTGAGACTGTCAGGTGGCCTCTGGAGCTGTCTGCTGGATGTGATGTTGGCTATCGCCCCCCGGGGGAATGCAGACCAGAAGGAGCTGGGTCATTCTGCAGGCAGCCTCATCAGGAGGGAACTCACCCCTAAAACACTAGAGGGAAAGTGGTCTAGGGATGGCACCCAAACCCAGCCAAAGACCCAGACACAGGAACCGGGTGTTTGTCTGCAGCCATGGAGGATGCCTTTTGAATTTAGCCCCCAACAGATCAACCCACCTACTCGCTGTGGGTTATATGGAGCTGGGTTCCTGCCACAAAACAGTCACGTAGATTTTAACACCTCTCTGTGCTCTGGGTATCTGTAAATATGTTGATATACAAGTATGAAATCTGCAGTTTATACAAACACGTATTACGTATATAACCAGACTGTCAAGTTAGCGTAGTACAGTAAGTAGAAGGCTACTTCACCCAGTGGAAAACTCCTGCACCTCTGCTCATCTTTAGAGACAAGGGTAGAGGTCAAGATTACAAAATGGGCCGGCGCCGCGGCTCACTAGGCTAATCCTCCGCCTAGCGGCGCCGGCACACCAGGTTCTAGTCCCGGTCGGGGCGCCAGATTCTGTCCCGGTTGCCCCTCTTCCAGGCCAGCCCTCTGCTGTGGCCCGGGAGTGCAGTGGAGGATGGCCCAGGTGCTTGGGCCCTGCACCCCATGGGAGACCAGGAAAAGCACCTGGCTCCTGGCTCCTGCCATCGGATCAGCGTGGTGCGCCGGCCGCAGCGCGCCGGCCGCGGCGGCCATTGGAGGGTGAACCAACGGCAAAGGAAGACCTTTCTCTCTGTCTCTCTGTCTCTCTCTCTCACTGTCCACTCTGCCTGTCAAAAAAAAAAAAAAAAAAGATTACAAAATGGACAGTCAAACCTTTGTGGTCTCTGACAAGGCGACGAGGGTCCATGAGCTCGGTCACCGTCAGGTCAGCAGCGTGCCCCGGGCTCTAGGGTTTCAGCGTTTCTTCACTAGGCATCGGCACACGGAAAACCCGCATCCACTCCTCAAAGCAGAGGCTGTGCTGGGCTCTCCTCCCGGGAGTCTGTGGGCTGAGCTGGCCGGAGGGAGGGGTGTGCCTCGTGGGTGTGTCCCAGCCAGCTCAGGAAGAATGAGGAGCTTCCGGTGCGACTCCAGCTCCTTCCTCACCTATAGAGCCCAGGGCCCCTTATCTCGCCCTCCCCATCTCTGACGGATTCTAAGGACCACTTGCAGCAGCACCTCACTTCCTGGCACCACACCCATGGGGGATGGCCGATTCTGGGAAGCTGCTATGAAAGCACACCCCGAATGTTCCTAGGATTTCCCTCCACTCGGCACAATCCAGAATCCAGATGGTGGCCACTGTCACGTCACAACAATTAAGTGCAGGAGACATGGAAAGCCAAGTGTCGATTTTCCCAAGCTGCCTGCTTCCTCTTTGCCTTAATGAATTGTCATCTCCACAATTGCTGTTGTTTTAATACTAGAAATTAAAAAAACAAAAACAACTATAACTCGGAGAGGCTTCTTTCACTATGAGCCTGGCTATTTATTCTTCGTGGCTTTGGAAGCCGTTCCCTGACCAGGCCCTGGTGGAGACGAGGCATGGACTCTGGGCCTTTTTATGTTGGGTCTGGGCTGCCTGGGAACAATGACCTCATCCGGAAAGGCTCAGGAAAGAGGCATTTTTTCCTTTATTCAGTAATGTCCTGACATTGGGCTGGATTACTCGCCATCCATAGTCCAATTTTTCTCCCAGTTTGTTTTGAATGTCAGGGATTTTACATACTGGGAAAGCCATAGAGATGATGTTGCAATGGGAAGACATTTAGGATAAACATGCTGAGCACCAGAGACAGCATCTCACTGACGAAGAGGAGAAAGAGGCAGTGTGAGACTAAAACACTTAATTCCTTTAGTAAAGTCGTAACTACCAGGGCTGGCATTATGGTACAATGGGTTAAGCTGCTGCCTGCGATGCCAGCATCCCATAGGAGTGCTGATTTGAGTCCTGGCTGCCCCACTTCCAGTCCAGCTCCCTGCTAATGCACCTGAGAAGGCAGCAGATGATGGCCCACATATAGGGCCTCAGTCACCACATGGGAGACCTGCACTGAGTTCCAGGTTTCTAGCTTCAGCCTGGCCCAGCCCTGGCTGCCATAGCCATTTGGAGAGTGAACCAGCAGATGCAAGAACTCTCTCTCTCTCACTCTCTCTCTCTCTCTCTAACTCTTTCAAATAAACAAATCTTAAAAAAAAAAAAAAAAAAAAAAAAAAGACATCACCACCAGCACTCATTTCAAGATGTTCATTTACCATAAAGAGAATTTGAAATACACTGGTTAAAGAGAAAACTTGATTAATGGAAGATTCCTGGCTCACTGTCTTCCCCATCTACATGGCCTTTTTCTTTTTAACCCACAGGTTGGCCCACCTGCCTGCACTCCTCAGGCCCACGTGGCTTTTCTATTCTGCTGTTTTATAATGCTTCTGGAGAGCCAAACTGGGTGGTCAGCTCGGCTCCCCTCCCCTAACGGGATCACTGCCTGGAACTTAGTGCCTCTGATAACATCCTCCTGACTTGGCGGCAGCACCAGGCGCCAGACAAAGGATCACAACTGGATCACTCGTTGATAAAATGCTTGGCATTCGTGGAGCTGTCATGGGTTGGCTGCTGCCCGTGGGCCAGTGGCGTTTATCCAAACCCTCAGATGACGCCCAGCGCTTAGCATTCTCACGACAGCGGCTCCTTACTTTAGCCCCAGTGTTTCTGCTTGCTTGCTTGACAGTGTCTTCAGATTTTCACCATAAGGATGGACCCGCTGCATTTATTTTTATTCTTCCTGGCTCCATTTAAAATGGAATGGAGGCCAGTTTTTCCTACCCTCTTAAGTCTCAAATGATTATTCCTATCTAATTTAAAATTTTAAAAAAGAGGGAAGAAATAAGTGGTGTGCTGTAGCTGTTTCCCGCAGGTTAAAATTAAGTGCTACGTTAAATGCACCTTGCATTGGTTCCCGCTGCTTGTAAGACAAAAGCCGGGTGGAGGGGGTGGGGAGGGGGAGGCAATCCAATACTGAATCTGTGACTTTCTGAACAATTAGTCAATAAAGCAATGCCTTTCCCATTATAGCCCTCCAAGCAGAGATAATTGGATTGATTTGTTTAGATCAGGAACCAACTGCTTAAAACACACAGCCACTTTCTGATGAAATGGCCATGGTGCCTCTGCAATGTCAAGTTAACATCGCAGACTTCACTGGAGCTCCTCCCCTTTACATTAGCTCAGTCATCTTCAAGCCTGGCAGTGGATGCCTTTCATAGACCCAGAAGCCTCCCCCAGAAAGTGACTATCAGAGAGCAAGAGTAATACACAAAGATGCTTTCAATCGCCTATCACCTGTATTTGAGAAGTGCTTCAGGGAACATTATTAAATAGGGTCCTTAGCCATGAACTTCATGTGCATCCAGATGCAGGTGTGCCCGTAGCTGAAAGATGAAGATGGTGAGAAGCACTGCGTGAATGTATTCGGCCTGAGAAGCCCCATCCAGCACAACTGGTCCCTGACCACAAAACAGAGTCTGGAAAACGCGCGGTAGGAAGGCAGAGGCTGGAGGGGATGCTAGGGATGATTATGTCATCACTTCAAAGGTGAGAAGGCTTAGAGCCAGACCGTCAGGGGACCTGCCCGGGGCAGCCAGGCATGCGTGAGGAGGACACTTCTGTCTGGTGACATTTGATTTGCTATCTGGATGACTATAGCAGGCCAGCATGCCCGGCTCTGTCTGCAGCAAGGCGTGGCTGTGGAGAGGCCCTCATGGCTGCTACCACACACGCTGCCCCGCTCCTCCGTGATCAGTGCTCCTCACAGCATACCGTGCTGGGAGACCTGGTTTCCATCTGGTTTGTAATTGCAGAATAGGAGATGAGGCATAGTGTAATTTACAAGGGGGCTGAGAGTGAAAAACAGCAGACATGAGTAAGGAGACATTCACAGGTGCCTAGCCTCATCTTTGGAAGTAAGCAGAAGAGACAGAAACTTGAAGCAAATTGGACTTCATGAGAAAAGATGATCCCACTGGGAGAGAGGAAAACTGGATTTCTTAAAAGGTCATAGGCCATAAGGAAAAGGCGTCTTCGAGATCTCATCTAGGACAGCACAGGGGAAAAGCTGAGCACTGGCTTGTCAGTTCCCTTGGACTTGTCTTCCAATGCTTTTCTGTTTAAGCCCGGATAACGGGCGCCAACCCAAGCTCAGCTGTGTGACTTTGTTGGAGATCTTGGTTTCAAAAGCCCTGAGAACACCGTGCCATTTAGGACACAGTTAAACGGAAAGCCTCATCAAGCACACAACTCATAGCACACAACTGTTCCTGTGCTACTAGGCCTGGTTTATGCTTATGATTTCCCGGCAGAGTCCATGAAAACATTTTTGAGACCAGCAACAAAATGCTATGTGCTGGGACTGATGTCGTAGCGCAGTGGGTTAAGCCGCCACCTGCAGTGCTGGCACCCCATATCGGAGTGCCAGTTCCAGACCTGGCTGCTCTGCTTCTGATCCAGCTCCTTGCTACTGTGCCTGGGAAAACAGCAGAAGATGGCCCGAGTACTGGGGTGCCTGCCACCCACAGGGGAGCCCTGGATGGAGCTGCTGGTTCCTGGCTTCAGCCTGGCCCAGCTCTGACCACTGCAACCATTTGGGGAGTGAACCAATACATGGAAAATCTCTCTCTCTCTCTCTCTCTCTCTCTCTCTCTGTGTCACTCTGCCTTTCAAATAACATAAATCTATTTTTAAATGCTGTGAACTTTACTGAACTATCTTCAACTCCCAGTACACTCATATTTACATATGGTCACTATCTCAGCTTCTAGAATGCAACTAGAATGGCTTTGTTTTCACTCATAACTCACATTTATCAAGGGCTCATTCTCTGCAAGTACTGAGAAAAGATCCTCTTAATTAATTCCTTAGAACCCTCTGAGGCGGGTACCTCACCATTTCTACTTCAAAGACGAGACAGCTGAAACAGAGGAAGTGTGGACACAGCGATCAGAATTGAAGACCATGACCACGATGCCGAAACTCTCTCAAGAGTAGAGTGGCTCAGGGAGAGCCATCGAGTCAGAGAAGATGCCCGGGCAATCGCCATTCCTGCAAACACTGCTGGGCAGTGTGAAAGGTAGTGTGCCTCTAAGGCTCCCTAGGGCTGTCTGCAAAAGTCTCACCGTTAAAGACCGTGTGTGTGTGTGTGTGTGTGTGTGTGTTAGGGGAATGGGACTGTTCTTATTATTGATGTTAAAAGCAGTTTCCTGAGTCACATTGTTTTCCTGCAATTTGTCCCGACTTAACCCCATTCACCAAGAGACAGATTCGATGGGTAGCGCCTGCCTGCTCTCTGCTCTTGTCTGAATGTGGTTTGTCCACCGAAGATTCGTGTACCGAAAGCATGGTCCCCAGGGTGGTGGGGGTGAGGTGGGGCAAGCATCCAGGGGTGGGAACTGGGGTTGTGTTCCACCCTCCCAAGTGGATGGACGCCACGTCTCAGGAGTGGGCGGGTCTCATAGGACTGGACTAGTTCTCCCGAGACTCACTCTTGCTTCCTCACTCCCCACTTATCATCTGCCATGCTGTGATGTAACCAGAAGGCCCTCACCAGAGGCTGTGCAGACAGGGCCGCCCGATCTTGGACCTCCAAACGGGTGAGCTAAACACACCTCTTTTCTTTACAGTTTCCCAGCCTCGGGTGTTGTTACCATGGCAACACAAGACAGAGTAAGACTGTCTCGGTAAGGGCTGCGCAGCAGGCTGCCCCTCTCACCCTGTGACCGTGACCCGTCTAAGTTCAGTGAGGAGCTGCCATCCAACACTTCCCAGAGCAGGCAGAGGCGGAGACTCAGCTCTCGTCCTGGCTTTGCCAGTGATCCCGGGCACATCACCAACCTGTGTTCCAAAGCTGTAAAAGGGGCCAGTGATAGCTGCTCTGTGTCCCCTATAACAGATGAGGAATGGCAAAGTCCACTTTCCCTTCCTGTCAACTCTTCTTCTCTTCCTTTCCCCCTCCCCTCCTTATTTCCTTTTCTTTTTTCTTTTTCTGGGCAAGTGTTTGTCAAAAAAAACTTGAGGTGGAGTCTCTGGCACACATAAACTAGACTCTCTGTGTAATAAATAATCCAGTAAGCTGGATGAACAATGATGAGCACTTGGAGATCCACCACCTGTCTTTGTCTAGCCTCATCACCCCCTTAACATCTGCCATCACCACCCCAAAACAGGGCTAATATTTTTTCAGTTATTCTGAGCCAGCGACTATGGTAAGCATTTCTCACATGCATCTCTCAATTATTCCTTACACCAAGCCTGGAAAGTAACAACTATTACTAATCTGTTTGGAACAGATGAAAAAACTAAGCCTAGAGAGAAAGGAATTGTTTTTTCTAAGTCACAGCTTATAGGCAGCAGAAGAGGGACTCGAACTCAGGACTGTAGGTTCTAATCATGGTCTTGTAGTGAGATGTGATCACATGGCGCCAACTCAATGTCCTCAAAGGCTTCTGCAGGTGGCTCTGACCATAGAATCCATGTAGATGCCAATGAACCAGTATCAGTGCTGGATCTGCATGAATGTTTTGTGCCAACAGGGAATAATGAGAAGCAGAATGCCTGAGTTTCCATGAGATGCCTTCCTCATCTCACATACACAGCGATGGACTCTGTCTCACTCTTCTTCCTTATATCAATTTCGTTCTGTCCCATCCTCAGTGCTGCCCAGCCAGCTCAGGTAGAGGGGAGTCAAAAGCCTTCTGTACTCCCTACAAAAACAACAGGCATTTCTATTCAGTGACTCATCTGACACATATATGCCATAGGAATTGGGGGATTCCTATCTTTTGGAACATTTGAAAAGTTATGAGGATAAAGTCTGAAAGGAAACAAATTACTGTAGAACAAAGAGATTCTATCTTGGTCTCACTGTAAGAGGATCCAATATTAGGTTAAACCACAATGACTTCGATACCATCAGTGGACTTTTATAACTTTATAACATTAATTTTCATCTTCATTTGGCTCATGAGTGATATATGACACCAGCAATAACATCGTTTCATTCCCAGAGAAGAAAGGAAAATATTTATTGACTGTGGTCTACACAAAGGGCTACATTCTACACTGAATTTTCTGTTGTTGAAGGTCAGGAAGGCGGAATACACAACCAGGAGGTAAACACCTGCCCTGACAACATCACTAAGTCATCCCAGCTCTCTTGCATCCTCCACCCAGTGTGTACCAACCACCAAGCTGCTACAGAACCTTCTCCATGGGGGCTGCATTCAACGTCAATGGAAACAGAAAATGTCCTATCTTAATGACAATGAAAATGCTACTATGAACTACAGACTGCACTTCAGCTCTCCAGTTTCATCCAGGAGAATTTAAAATTAATTAACGTTCTCTCTTAGTGCGTGCTTAACAGTTTCCTGACAATGAAACTTCCATCCCTCGCCTTCAGTGAAAATAGCTAGTGTACATATTATCTCAAGAAAACCAATTATTCTGAGGACTTTCCTGTAGACTTTTGAAATTCTGAATGTCTTGTCTCTGCCTACATTCAAACCTCATCTCTTCCAAGAAGACCATTAACTTACTTCAATAAAGGGAGTGGGGTTAGTATGTATGGATATACACCAGAACTTTACAGAACTAATCAAAAATTTTAAAAAAATAGAACAAACCTTCCTATTCTGTTCCCTGTAATATTCTTCCATAACATCCCCACCACACACACAAAAAAGTTCACAAAAACAACAAACCAGTCACCAGGGTCCAAATTCAAGCAGATAAGGTATGTTTAATGATAGAGCAAAAAACAACTTACATTTGAACCTTTCACAGTAAGTCAGCACTGAGGAAGACCTGTGGAATCTTTTTAGGGTTTTTAATAACCAAACCCTGGGGTCAAGGACAACAATGCCATAAGCAGTCAGACACTTCCCCCAAACAGCAGCCTGGAGATGCCCGTGTCCTAGCCAGAGGGAGCCTTCCCATCCCCCAGGCCAGCTGTTTTCTGCTTAGCAAACCACAGAGGTTTCTCCGGGCATTGGAGAGGGGCCGTGAGGGGAGGGCTCGTGCTGGGCTCCACCCTAACCCACTCCAGACAAATGTCAACTCTCACGCTTCAGTTTCTGGGTTTCCAGATGAACTTTCATCTGGAGAAAAGGTTCCATCGCTAAACATACACACACACTTCTAAAAATTCCCATTCTGGGCCCAACCCTTTTATTTCAAGGAGGAGGAGAATGAAGGCCAGCAGGAGGGAGTCAGTGACCAGTCCCAGGCACCGGAGGGAGGGATCTGGGCAGGGCTATGGAGTGGCCGCTGGATCTGAGCAGCAAGCCCTGTCTACAGGATCTCCCCCACCTACTGAGTCGCAGCCCCTAACACAAGGGTACTTCAAGAAGTTCATGGAAAAATGGGATTAACAGGTCAGCTCATTTTGAGGGAAATAACAAAAATGTCAGCCATAGTAGGCATTTTCCACGCAGTTTTGAAGACCCCTCATAGACACACGCCCTGTTCATGTCCAGCAAAGCGCTCAGGCTCCTCCACGGCTGCTCTGCCTGGCCAACCTTGTAATTGTAGGGCGGTGGAGGTGGTTGAGATTTCAAACAATTTTAAAGTGCTCCACAGAGCCTGTGGGCAGAAAAGTAGCAAGGCCCCTGGCAATTTCAGATGAAAATGTGAACAATGTCTAAAGTTCAACGTCAATCAGTAGATAATAATATTTGGTTGGGAAAGGCTGCATTTACACTCAAGTTAGGACAGAAACGGGTGGAAAGGACGTGGACCCCACAGGGCCTGTCTGCTAGCTTCGACCTTCACTCAGTAGGCTTCCTTCTCCAAGCTTTGTTATTCAGCAAACCACAGCTGGACAACCTGGGTGGGGTCGGGCCTCTGGTGTCCCACTGAGGAAGCATCCCTGGGATTGCATTCTCCAAGAATGTCATGGTGGCTGGCTGGCTCCTGCGAAGCAGGCTCTATGTTTCATAAGCTGTGGTAGACACCAAAACAGGAGGAACCAGCACTGTTCAGTGATGTGCACTATTCCAGCTACCCCTAGAGTCTCTGGTTTACAAAAGGATTTCTCTATATTTTAAATTTTTTTCTTTTTTTTTTTTTTTTAATTTGAAAGGCAGAGGGACAGATATTCCATTTGCTGACTCATTCCCCAAATGCCCAGGACTGGGCCAGGCAACAGCCAGGACAACAGCCAGCACTGAGCCAGGCCAAAGTCAGCAAGCTGGAACTCAGTCCAGGCCTCCAGTGTAGGTAGGAGGATGCTACGTACCTCAGCCATCAACCCTTGCCTTCTCAGGATGTGCATTAGCAGGAAGCTGGTTTAGAAGCAGAGTAGCCAGGACTTGAACCCAGGCACTCTGATATGGGATGCAGGTGTCCCAAGTGACAAACTGACCTATGCACCAAATGCCTGCCCCCCCCCCCCCACAAAGGGATCCTTTATATAAACTCCTAAGATGACCCTGGTTTGCCACTCACTAGCTGAGTGATCTGAGCAAATTCTTTTTTGTTTGTTTGTTTTTTAAAGATTTATTTAATTATTTGCAAGGCATAGTTTCAGAGAGGCAGGGGCAGATGGAGAGACAGCGAGAGAAAGAGAGAGAAAGAGAGAGAAAGAGAGAGATCTTCCATCTGCTGGCTCACTCCCTACCTATTGGGATATTGGGGGAGTTTAAGTAACCAGTTCCTGGCATATGGTAACCTCTATAGGAAATATTAGTCATTTCTGTTATTATTCTTAAAAAATGTTATTTAAGTACTTGACAAAGAAGTCAGGGAAAGCAAAGTGGCAAGAACATGGCTGATTTCAGATGAAAAGTAGAAATGAATTTTTTCTGTGGTCTAATGTAAATTGGCAGAAAAGAACAAACAGTTGACTATAATGGAATTTACAAATAAATTGGGGTCGGGGGTAGCTCTTGTATCTGACTTGTATCTGACAGCCTGCACCAGATTGCTGGTCAAAATCTAACCCCAGAGTGACAGCAGCACCCTCACCTGGGAACTTGCTAGAAATCTCAGCTTCAACCCCATCTCCAGGTACAGAATGGAAATCTGCACTTTGGGAAGATGTGCCGGGAATTTATGTCCGCATCAAAGTTGGAGGAAGCCTGATTGGTGGCTTCCACTGGGAGTTCAGCATTCGTCTGCCACTAGAACAAGACTTCACTCCACAGGTGCATCTTCGTACACTTACCTAAATCTTGAACCCCTGTCCATTAAGCCCTCCTGCTAAATCATCTCAACGACCCTGAGTCTTAAAGCAGATGCTTCTGTCATAAGACAAAATCATAACTGAGGAGGGCGTGCAGAGCAACTAACACCTCCCTCCTATTAGGAACATCAAGGATTTGGAGGTGCCATCATCTGCACCTCACCACGGATAACGTTGATGGAGTCCTGGAAACCTGCAGGGATTAATGCAAAGTTCTCATTTGATTCTCACAGCACCCTTGAGAAACCATTCTCATCCCCACTGTACAGATTCCATTGGAGAACCAAGGCTCAGGGCGGCTACATTGCTTTCTCAAGGCCAAGTTCAACAGGAAAAGAGGTTTTTCTGAAGTCCACTCTCTTTCTACAACTCCAAAACAGTACCTCTGTAAAGAGGGGAGCAGTAGTTACTCCCCTTTTCAGATGAGGAAAACTGCAACACAGAGAATGAATGAACCATGTAAGATCAGAGACTTAGATCAGAACTGGATCTATTAGGATACAACAGGTTTTTCAAGTTGAATTTTGCTGCTAGGAATGCCAAAGATGATATAACAGCCCGAAAGAGATGGGGAAAAACATACAACAAAGAAGGGTTCCCATTCGCGATGCTTGGCACAACCGGACCAGAGGACTTCAAACTGATCTCTGGACTCGAGAGCTTACTAGGGTGTCAGATTCTTTGGCAAACTAGATCACTGGACTTTTTACTGCCACTGCACCATTGCTGTGGAAACCAGTCCTCATCAGGGCATCTTGGCTAACACCCTACACGATGTTGTTTTCACACACCTGTGAAATTCTCTCAGTTGTAGTCTCCTGATTTCCTTCACCAATTTTCTCTCCAGGTTGCCTATCCAAATCGTTTGGCAACGTCAGTCACAATCTTTCCTTGATAGCCTTGGCGGTGTCTACAGAAAGTTGATGATACAGGATTTAGAATCAAGGGATTGGGCTGCTTGCCCAGGTCCAGTGAATGCTTTGCTCCTCTGTGCCTAGAGAGGGCAGCTGGGAACGAATCAGGACCGGTCGGCTAAAAATGCTGAATTTGTTCGCTGGGGTGGCCACAACAAAATACCCTGGTCTGGGTGGCATAAACCACAGAGATTTATATTCTCCCAGTTCTGAAGGCCAGAAGTCCGAGATCAAGGGCGTGGCGGGCTTGTTTTCTTCTCAAATCGTTCCCTTTGGCTTGCAGATGGCGGCCTCTTGCCGGGTCCTCACACGGGCACTCTTCACTGCCCACACAAGTCGCTCCCTGTGTCCAAATTTCCTACTCTTATAAGGACAAGGGTCATGTCGGGGTAAGGCCTGTTCTAACGACCCCCTTTTAAAGTTACCTCTTTCTAGTCCCTATCTCAAACGACAGTGACGTTCTGCAGGGCTGGGAGTTAGGGCTTCAAAGGAAGGTCACGATTCAACCATGACAGATGCTGAACAGATTCTCTCAAGCAGCAGAGTCCTGAGGCTGTGCTTGGGCCTTCTGGTCTCGTGTGAGTTCAGTGAGAACAAGAATTCACACTGATCCTCCCTCCTCTGACTCACGACACAGGCAGGGCACTCGAGAGGAGGAAGGCAGGCAAGGGAGCCATCCGTCCCCTGTCGTTTGTGGTCTGTGGGATCCGAGAAAGGCAATCTATGGCTTCCCTGGATACCAGCTCAACTCTTCCTCCTCCTGCACCCACTCGTCACAGCTCACATACGGCCACTTTGAGATGGATTTTTAACAAATGTTAAGTGGCACTTAGGAGAAACCGTTTGAGTCAGAGATGCGTAGTTACTGAAATGTACCGACTGGCATGAAGGACTTGTACCTGACAGCCTGCAGATCCACTCCTGCCCTGGGACCAGTGTCCCCAGGCAGCTTGGCGATCAGCCCTGGGAAGCTGGCACTCGGCTTCCCCAACAGCTGCCCTGCCCAGCAGTAGAATCAGGAGACAGAGCCAGCCTCCGGCCGGCCCACTCAGCCCCGGGCAGCAGCAGCAAATGCCAGCAAGTGGGAGGGAGGAAGAGCACAGCGTGCACCTGTCAGGAGGTGCTCGCCTCGTGCAGGGAGGTACAAACGATTCTAGACGCACATCAGACATTCTGTGTTAATCGCATCTAAACCAGGACACAACAGAGCAGGGCAAGTAATGATGCGAGGGTGACATTTACTCTTAAAAAGAAAATCTACACCCATCATTCAGTTCAATAGCCAATTAATGTAGATAGTCCTCCTTTCCAATTCTAATAAATCAGCGGATCTTTACATCAGCAATTTTTAAACTTGGTTCTCAGAACTTTTTTTTAATTAATGTAAAACTCTAGAGCCTTACTCTTTTTTTAAAGATTTATTTATTTGAAAGAGTTTCAGAGAAGCAGAAGGAGAGAGAGAGGGAGGGAGGGAGGGAGGGAGAGAAAGAGAGAGAGAGATGGAGAGATTTGTCCTCCATCCACCAGTTCACTCTTCAGATGGCTGGAGCTGCGCTGATCTGAAGCCAGGAGCTTCCTCTGGGTCTCCCACTTGGGTGTAGGGGCCCAAGAACTCGGGCCATCTTCCACTGCTTTCCCAGGCCACAGAAGAGAGCTGGATCAGAAGTGAGCAGCCAGGTCCCGAACCGGCACCCATATGGGGATGCTGGCACTGCAGGCGGCGACTTTACCCACTATGCCACAGCGCTAGCCCTTTACTTGGAGTTTTAAAAGATCACTTTGTGATTTCATTTGGTATATGATAAATAAAGGCTTCAAAACAAACACAATATATATTGTTAAATAGATTGAAAGTAGAGATCTCTTGTAAATACAAACGAATAGAACTCCAGAGGACAATCACACCAGCAAGGAAGCAGAAGGAAAAATGAATCCCCCAAATGGAAATCTCCTTATCCACTTCTCTATTGATTCTCTCTCTTTTTGAAAAAAGATTTATTTATTTATTTGAAACTCAGAGTTACACAGAGAGAGAAGGGGAGGCAGAGAGAGAGAGAGAGGTCTTCCATCCGCTGGTTCACTCCCCAAATGGCCGCAATAGCCGGAGCTCTATCGATCCGAAGCCAGGACCTTTTTCTGGGTCTCCCAGGCGGGTGCAGGGGCCCAAGCACTTGGGCCATCTTCTACTGCTTTCCCAGGACACAGCAGAGAGCTGGATTGGAAGAGGAGCAGCCGGGACTTGAACCAGCACCCATATGGGATGCTGGCACTGCAGGCGGCGGCTTTACCGGCTATTCCACAGTGCCGGCCCCTTCTCTATTGATTCTTTATGGAGAAACAAGTAAGAGTCACTAAGACAGTCCAGGAAAAACAAAAGCACAACGTGAGACTGAGACGGAGATGAATACACAAGCATGTGATTCCAGAGAAAACAGGTAATTTAGGCAGCAGCAGCAGACCTCAATAGGAGCTCAAGCTGATACCCTTCTGGTAGAGTTTCAGCACTCCGAAGACACAGAGAAGATTTTGAAAGCTATCAGAGGACCAATCAGATTATGAAGGAAGACAAAGGACTCAGGCTACCATCGGCGTTGGCAGCCCCTCTGATGTCAGAGACAGAAGATCAAAGCCTTTCACGTGTTAGGGGGAAAAAATAGCTTTAAACTTGGATATCTACACCAGCTCAATCAAACCAGGGCAACACAAGAATCTTACAGACCTGCAACGATCCATTTGCCTTAGGTGAAGATTGCCTCAAACAGAAGGAAAAATTAATCACCAAACAGAAAGCTACAGATTCCAAGAAAATGCAGAATTCATTTAGGAATAACACGGGGTGGGAGATGCCACAGGGACAGCTTTGCAACAAATTTATAAACCATAGAGTCCAAACTTGAACCTGGGTAGAGTTCCAAGGAAACATCTTCAGGAAAGAAGATTTCATTCAAAAAGTTATGACCACGAGGTTGTATGATCTTAGGGTTGCTATTGATGCATTCATTTTACTTGGCAAGCAAAAATAGGGACTAAAAATTTTATGTAAATTAAAAATCTGTATAAGCAAATCGTGGCCTAAATACAAGGCAAACTGAAAAGTAACATAATTTTGAGGGAAAAAAAAGATTTTTGGAAAAGGATTCTTTGATGATACTTTGTCAATGCTTAGATATTCTCCTAGGGTAAGACATATTGAGTGCACAGACTGATTCCTTCTGGGGTTGGCATGGCACAGTGGGTTGAGCCGCTGTTTGCCATTCTGACTTCCCATATCAGAGCGCTAGCCTAAGTCCTGGCTGCATGAGACCCAGATGGAGTTCTGGGGTCCTGGCTTTGGCCTGGCCGAGTCCTGGGCTGTTGTGGCCATTTGGGGAGTGAACCAGCAGATGGAGGATCTCTCTCTCTCTCTGTCTCTCCCTCTCTCTGTCACTGTGCCTTTCAAATAATTAAAAGAAACATTTTTAATTCCTTCTCTACAGGCAGATCCAATAACACTAGCAGTTTCTATGGTGAAGAATAATTACATTTTAATTTGAATATTTTCTATTGGTTTTCAATTCTAAAAATCAACCTATAAAATATAAAAAAGCAAGCAACTTACAAGATTTAAAATATATAAATCTTGACTATGAAAAATTAAGGTAGAGGAACAGGCATTTGACGTAGTAGTTGTCACTTGAGACACCTACACGTGCCCAGCTTTAATCCCCGCTCTGCTCCTGACTCCAGTGTCCTACCAGCGCATACCCTGGGAGATAGCTCAAGTAGTTGGGTTACTGCCACCCATGTGGGAGACGCGGATTGAATTGCTGGTGCTTGTCTTCAATCTGTTGCAGGCATTTGGGAAATGAACCAGTGGATAGAAGATCTCTGTCTCTCTGTCTCTCATTCTCTCTGCCTTTTGAAAGAGAAAGAGAGAGAAGAAAGAAAAAGAAAGGGAGGAAAAAAGGAGAAGAGAGGGCGAGGAAGAGAAGGGAAGGGAAGGGGAGGGGAGGGGAGGGGAAGGAGGGGGAGGGGAGAGGAGGGAGTAGAGCTGACAGCAGTCAGAAGGTAGAGAGAGTACAAGGTAGAAGAGAAATGAGGTAGACAGGTGATAAATTCCTCATTGTATATAATAGGGAGCTAGGAGGTATTATCTGAAGTCAGATAAAAAACTGCCGAATATTATTTAAATTTATAAAGTAGATCTCTATCAACAGATTTAAAACTGAGAGAGCTCTGATAATGGGTTTCAAATCATTAGATTTGGGGCCGGCGCTGTGGCACAGTAGGTTAATCCTCCGCCTGCAGTGCCGGCATCCCATATGGGTGCCGGTTCGAGTCCCGGCTGTCCCTCTTCCAATCCAGCTCTCTGTTATGGCCTGGGAAAGCAGTGGAGAATGGCCCAAGTCCTTGGGCCCCTGCACCAGCATGGGAGACCTGGAAGAGGCACTTGGCTCCTGGCTTCGGATTGGCAGCCATCTGGGGAGTGAACCTTTCTCTCTGTCTCTCCCTCTCACTGTTTGTAACTCTACCTCTCAAATAAATAAATAAAATCTTTAAAAAATCATTAGATAAGAGGAATAAAACTCTAGCATGTGTATTAAAGCTATTCGAGACCATTTGGAAAGAAGTGTAAGCAACAGCACTAGCACAGGCACAGGCATTGTGTAGATTTACAACAGGACTAGCCGGAAGTCAGAAATCAGTTTTCAAGAACAGCTCTATCAGGGGCAGGTGTTTGGTGTAGCAGGTAAGATATCACTTGGGATAGCCCATACTCCATATAACAGTGCTTGGGTTCAAGTCCCAGCTCCACTCTTGATTCCAGCTTTCTGCTAACACATACCCTAGGAGGCAGCTGGCGATGGCTCAAGTTCGTTAGTCCCTGCCAACCACATGGGAGACTTGGCTCCTGGCTTCAGCCTGGCCCAGCCCCAGATGCTGCAAGCATTTTGGGAATGAACCAATGGAATGAAAAATCTCTCTATGCCTTTCAAATAAATAAAAGTTTCAAATATGTTTTTGTTTTTTAAAACATTTATTTATTCATTTGAAAGGCAGAGCTACACAGAGAGAAGGAGAGGCAGAGACAGAGGTCCTCCACTGGCTGGTTTACTCCCCAACTGGCCGCAACAGCCAGAGCTATGCCTATCTGAAACCAGGAGCCAGGAGCTTCCTCCGGGTCTCCCACATGGGTGCAGGGGCCCAAGGATTTGGACCACCTTCTACTGCTTTCCCAGTCCATAGCAGAGAGCTGGATTGGAAGTGCAGCAGCCAGGACCCAAGCTGGCGCCCATATGGGATGCCGGTGCTACAGGCGGTGGCTCCACCTGCTAGGCCACAGCGCCGGCCCCATAAAATATAGTTTTAAAAAACTTATATCTGCTGGGGTTGGCATTGTGGAGTAGTGGGTAAAGCTACTACATGCAACACTATCATCCCATATGGGCAGCAGTTTGAGTCCCAGCCTCTCCACTTCCTATCCAGCTCCCTGCTAATGTACCTGGGAAAGCAGCAGAGCCCCTGCACCCACGTGGGAGACCCAGATGGAATTCCTGGTTCCTGGCTTCAACCTGGCCCAGCCCCAGTTGTTGCAGCCATTTGGGAGTGACCCAGCAGATGGAAGATGGAAGATCTCTATCTCTTTCTCTCTTTCTCTTTCTCTCTCTCTCCCTCTGTGTGTGTGTGTGTGGGGGGGTGTATTTTCCTTCCCCTCTTTGTAACTCTGACTTTCAAATAAACAAAATAAATCTTTCCTAAAAGTTATATCTGCTAAAAAAAAAAAAAAAAAAAAAGGAAGGAGCAATACAAGGGATCCTTGTGACATGTCTTGCCTGAGCTGATGTTAATATACTGGTTGTGATACTGGGCTACAGCAATGCAAGGTACTGTCCTATTCCCCAACAGAATTAAGCAAAAAAGTCATTTTAGTGAATCTAGATTCTCCCCAAATAATTCTACGAAGTCAATAATTTCTAGGTGCACAAGCAATAAGCCAATTCATTACATATGCAGGACACATTAGGGCATTAGGGACCAGTATTCTTGTGAAAACTCTTTGAGAAAGGATGTTCACATGGAGCACAAGTAGTTGCTGGGATAAATGAAACAAACCTAAACAAGTGAGCTACAGATCATACCTGTGGATTGTAAGCACTATGAAGATATTGTTTCTAAAATTAATTTATGGATCCAATATAACTCCAACAGTATTTAAGCAGGTGTTTTTAAACAGAAGTTGGTAAACTGACTTTAAAATAGACATGGAAACATAAAGGGTTAAGGATTATTGAAATAATCTTTAAACAAAATGGAGGGTTTACATTTTAAGACAAAGATTTTCTAGAAAGTTCGCTGATCAAAATAGTGCCATACTCAAATGAGAAACAAATCAATCAATATAACAGAATACAAGTTCCAGAAATAGATCCTTACTTCTAATGAATTAATTTATTTTCTACCAAGGCCCAAGTCAATTCCACGAGAAAAGGAATCTTTTCAACAAATGGTGCTAGAAAAAGTAGATATTCACGTAGCAAAAAAATTTAACTTCAATTCCTACCTCACAACACACACACACAAGTTAAAATATAAATTTACAAAGCTTTTGGGAAAAAACATAGACCACCTTTTTTATCATAGAGTTAGGCAAAGATTTCTTAGAGAGGATACAAAAGTTACAAACCACAAAAACTGATCAATTAAACTTTCTTAAAATTAAACACGTCTGTTCATGAAGACATTATTAAGACAGGAAGTAGGCAAATCTCAGCCTGGGAGAAAAACATTTTCAAAGCAGAAAGCATGGGGCCAGCACTGTGGCACAGTGGGTTAAGCTGCTGCCTGTGATGCTGGCATCCCCTATGGGTGCTGGTTAGGAGTTCCTGCTGCTCCACTTACGATCCAGCTCCCTGTTAATGCGCCTGGGAAAGCAGCCAAAGATAGCCCAAGGGATTGGGCCCCGGCACTCACATGGGAGACCTGGAGGAAGTTCCTGGCTCCTGGTTTCACCTGGCCCAGTCCTGGTCAGGTAGTCACTTGGGGAGTGAACCAGTTGATGGAAAATCTCTCTGTGTGTTTCTCTCCTTCTAACTCTACCTTTCAAAAAGATAAATAAATCTTTTTTAAAAAAAGGAATATAAAATATAAAAAGAAAGGAATATAAAGCAGACATAGAATTTGTATTTAGCATATGTGAAAAACTTGAACAATTTAATAAGAAGAAAAAACACAATTTAAAAACGGGAGTAAGAAGATTTAGATACTTCACAAAGAAAGATAGGCAAATGACCAGTAAGCACATGAAAATGTTCTCAAATAATGAGTTATCAGGCAAATGCAAATTATAATCACAATAGAATATCACTACATTAAATGCAAACAGAAAATGCTGGTGAGAATGTGAGAAATCAAAACTCTAATACTTCTTTAGTGAAATATAAAGTGCTACAACAGTTTGGGGAAATGGTTTGACATTTTCTTATAAAGGTAAATTTGACCTAGCAATTCCTCATCCAGATGTTTAGCCAAGAGAAATGAAAACACAAATCCACATACATACACACACACACACACACACACACACCCCACACAATTTTTCCAGGATTTCACAGCAGTTTATTCACAACTGTAAAATAAACAACTCAAATGTCCACCAACAGACTGGATAATTGTAATATAATGGAACACTACTCAGGAACAAAAATGAAGAACTACCATGTACACAACAACACATACACACACGTGAGCTAAAGTAGCTTTACACAGTGCAGCACTTAGCATGTTAAGTCTATGTCTATGAAGTTCTAGAAAAAGCAAATCCCATGAGGACTGTGGTTGCTAGGTGTGAGAGGATTCACTGACAAGGGCAAAGAGGAATTTCTGGAGAAATGGGAATGTTCAATATTGTGACAGAAGGAGGGTATACCTGTTCATAAAAAATCTATAACCGGCCGGTGCCGCGGCTCACTAGGCTAATCCTCCATCTTGCAGCGCTGGCACACTGGGTTCTAGTCCCGGTTGGGGCGCCGGATTCTGTCCCGGTTGCCCCTCTTCCAAGCCAGCTCTCTGCTGTGGCCAGGGAGTGCAGTGGAGGATGGCCCAAGTGCTTGGGCCCTGCACCCCATGGGAGACCAGGAGAAGCACCTGGCTCCTGTCATCAGATCAGCGCGGTGCGCTGGCCGCAGCGTGCCGGCCGCAGTGGCCATTGGAGGGTGAACCAACAGCAAAAGGAAGACCTTTCTCTCTGTCTCTCTCACTGTCCACTCTGCCTGTCAAAAAAAAAAAAAAAATCTATAACCAAGATGTGAACATTTCTATGTCTATCAATTATGACTGCAAAAAAAAAAAGAGGTAAAAGTTTAGATAAAGTAAGAATAACAGAGTACTGTTAATTGTTGAAACCAGGTGATTGGTACATGAGGCTTATTGTACTGCTTGTTTTTTATTATAGAAATATTTGAACATATGCAAAAGAAAAATTCACACTGAAATTTTAACTCTACATTATAACAACATGATCAGATGTTTAGAATTCTAATAGGTTGAGCATAAAAAGTTCACTTAGTTGATTTTTATTATTTTTTGAATGGTAAGCTGGAAAAGTAATATTTTAATCTTTTATATTCAAGCTTTTCTCTCTAAATACCACATGGCAAATGGGAAAGACTTTATTGCTAATAATGAAAAAGATAAATTATACATAACTGTTATTAAATCATCTTTTTAACATATTGGCTTTTGAAATATCAGAGATACGCCAGTGAGTTATAGGAGAATGCTGTTGAGATAAGTGAAACTTATAAATCCAGTGAAGATCAACTTGAGCATAAGAATTCGCAGGATTTAAAAGTTCAATGGTAAAAGTGATTCACTTGTATTTCAACATCAGTGATTTTTCTGCTGCTTGTGTTTAACCAGTGGTCTATCACAACATTACATCAAACAATATAATGAGTAAGAACAGAGCATTCAAAAATGAGACAGTACTCAGTACAGCTTGAGTCATTCCTATAAATAACAAATCAACTCCAAAACTCATAATATACTTTTGCCTGCTAGGTATTCAGGAGTTCTCAAACCATTTGTTCTTCAAAAGAAGCATTTTTATTAATTATTTTATTTGTTTGACTTTTAAAAATAGACCTTATATTAGATACCATTCTTTCAAATGCACACCTAGATGAACAAACTCATGCTTTTTTTTTCTGGCGCAATGGTTTAAATCACTTCTTGGGACACCCACATCTCACATCAAAGTGCCTGGCTTAGCCGGCGCCATGGCTCACTAGGCTAATCCTCCGCCTTGCGGCGCCGGCACACCGGGTTCTAGTCCCGGTCGGGGCGCCGGATTCTGTCCCGGTTGCCCCTCTTCCAGGCCAGCTCTCTGCTGTGGCCAGGGAGTGCAGTGGAGGATGGCCCAGGTGCTTGGGCCCTGCACCCCATGGGAGACCAGGAAAAGCACCTGGCTCCTGGCTCCTGCCATCGGATCAGCGTGGTGCGCCGGCCGCGGCGGCCATTGGAGGGTGAACCAACGGCAAAGGAAGACCTTTCTCTCTATCTCTCTCTCTCACTGTCCACTCTGCCTGTCAAAAAAAAAAAAAAAAAAAAAAAGTGCCTGGCTTGAGTCTAGGCCACTGCACTCTGATGCAGCTTCCTGCTAAAGTGTATTCTAGGAGGCAGCAGTGACAGCTCAAGTACTTGAGTGCTTGTCACCCACATGGGAAAGCTGGATGGAATTCTGGGCTCTTGGTGTCAGCCTGGCCCAACCCTGGCTGTTGTGGACATTTTGGGAGTGAACCAACAGGTAGAAGATCAATTCTCTCTCTCTCTCTTCCTTTCCCTCTCCCTCTCACACCAACCCTCCTTCCCTCTCTCCCTGCCTTTCAAATAAAATGAAAAAGAGTAAGTTTTTAAAAACTGTAAACTCATAAAAAGGAAAATTCTCTGTATAATTTATGATGAGTAAGACTTAGGAGCTAATGTGCACACAATAACCTTTGTAAAATTCCAAGTTTTATAGCGTTAGAAATGAATGAGCATAATAAAATCATCTACACTACTTCAGCGTAGAATGCCCTCCGTATTCCCTCACAGACACACTCTCCACCCACGGATCTAAAGGACATCATTCACCTGTAACGCTCAGCTCAAAGACAACTTCTTCTTCCCTGAATCCCTCTAATTCCAGTCTGAACTCATCACCTTACCCCCTGCTGCTACAGCAGTTTATCTAGCCTGGACTGGAACACGCTAGCCCTGTAGGGTTACTTGTCTGTATGTGTGCCTTCCAACAGGTCCATGTTCCATTCATGGTGGCAAAAAAAAAAAAAAAAAAAAAAAAAAAAAAAAAAAAAAAAAAGGAAGGATGTAAGGTATTATCGTACCCATTTTATGGATGAGAAACCAGAGACTGAGGAAGGTGCCAGCAGAGCCAGCACCAGGAGCCGTCTGTGCTCCCGAAGGCTGCAAAGGCACTGCCATCAGGAGCACGGAAGCAGTCATCTTCATCACCTCCTGTGCACCTGCTCTGTGTCTCACACACTGCATGCCATGATGCTGCTCACTTACATCATCAGAATAAGATCAGTTAAAACTCACTGCATCACAGGAGCACAGCCCAGGGAGTCCGCAGTGGCCGGGGGCACGGTCCACCACCACCCCCTACTGGAGAGTCAGTTTCTCACCACAAGAACTCCTCACATCGCCACACACCCTAAAGCCTGAAGACGTGTGTGGATTTTCTGTGTAGGACTACTATGGACAGGGTACAATGACATGCTCAGGAGGGGCCGGGAACAAAGCGAGTGGGCTTGAACGCCCGTGAAACTCAAACCCCTTTTCATCAGTGCAGTTAGATCAGCAAGGGCTGACCTGAATAAGATGGAGAACTTATGTGTGAACTCCGGCTGCCACTGGCCAGCGTAATTTATTTGGTATTTTGTGGAATGGCTTTTCTAGTTCTCAGTGGCTCAAAGAATTCTCTGTCTGTCCTTCTCTCCTTTCCTCCCTCTCCCTCTCCTCTCCCCATTAGTTCTGTGAGGTACCTTGGAATAACAAGAGATTAAAGTGTCAGCACACAAACTATAAAAAAGTAACTGTACGGTGTTACTCAGTAGAATATTTTCATAAGTGGGGATCATCTATAATCTGCTTTGGCCACCTACGAGGCTGGAATCGAGTTACATTACATATTGGCAGAGACTTCCTATTGCCCTGTTTTAAGCTTCCCTTACATTGGTGATCACTCATTGTGTGTTACATCATTTTCTCTAAAACGCATCACAGGCAAAGTCCACCTGTGCTCACCCTGAGAAGGAAACCAGAGCAAATCGGTCTCTCCCTCCTGAGTGCCCGGGGGTCCAGGTCTGGGAATGAGAGACACTGCTTTGTTGTACGTTTGAGTTACAAAGAGATCCACACATTGCTTCCAAGGGGGAAGATTTAGTGGATCACTGACTCCAGAATGGAATCAAACCCAATTCCATGAATCTGAATCTTAAAGACAAACTCTGGATTAGTTCATAAGCTGCCATGGAAAAACCGATCATTCCTTTTGTGTATACCAGTCTTAAAATACGTTCAAAGCTCTGGGTGGTTGTGCCCAAAATTCTCAAACTGATGGCAACAGTTCGACAACACGAAGAGATGAGAAGGGGAAGTCTGAGTTCTCCTTTCACTGGCATCAGGTGTAGTTATTAGATTAAACTTGTCCAGAAGCAGCTCAGGCAGGGGTCTGAGCAGTGTCTCGTCCATACCAGGGCCTCCAGGTAGATGTGGACTTAAGCCATCTCAGGTATCCAGATGTTTACCTGTGCACAAAACTTCTAGGGACAGGGGCCAGCGCTGTGGCATAGCTGGGAAAGCTGCCGCCTGCGATGCCCACATCCCATATGGGTGCCGGTTCGAGTCCCGGCTGCTCCATTTCAGACCCAGCTCTCTGCTGTGGCCTGGGAAAGCAGTGGAAGATGGCCCAACTCCTTGGGTCTCTGCATGGGAGACCCAGAAGAAGTTCCTGGCTTCGGATCAGCCCAGCTCTGGCCTTTGCAGTCATTTGAGGAGTGAACCAGTGGATGGAAGACCTCTCTCTCTTTCTCTCTGCCTCTCTGTAGCTCTGCCTTTCAAATAAATAAATAAATCTTAAAAACAAAAGACTTCTAGGGACAGAAATGTTTTAAAATGCTAAAGCACAACCAGTGTGAGCCATGATTTAAAGCAGTAAGGCAGTTACTAAAGCCACGCTTATTAACAAAGACCTGAGGTTCAAATACAAATTTCATAACACCTGTTGGGCATCAGCCCATATCCCAAAGTCAAATATGGGTGTCCGTGGGATCCCAACATCGTCCAGGGGGTTATGGGTCACCGGTGGGCAGGATTCAAATGGGAGGGTAGGGAAAGACCTCAAATGGTGGAATCTGGAATAAATGATCTGAAAACTATTTTTGGCAGAGTTTAGGCCTCACAAGTAACGATGAAGGAAAATGGACTGCAGAGAATTTGCAGAAAAGCAAACACAGGAGACTGACAGAAAACATACGAAATCATTCATTTAACAAACATTTGCTCAGACTCTTGGTGAGAAGGGCTGGGCACAATGGCACACACAGAACTAAAGCAATCTCTCTACTACTCAGGGTAAGACTAAAACAGAAAAGGTCAAGAAAGTGCAGCCACAATATCTTCCAAAGAAAGATTTTTAAGATAGCATTTTAACTTATAAGAAGGTACTCCAAAAGGTTCATGGGAAAATTGAATTAAAAGATAAGTTTATATTGAGGCAAGCAAATTTGAAATCCATTCATAGTGTTCTCATAAATAAATGAAAAGTTTGAGCAATATTTTGTCACATGCACAGAAGACTGAGATGCAAGGGCAGGCCTGTGGGTAGTGGAGGGAGGGGTGTGGACCAAAGTGTTCCCAAGGCAACAAGCCAAAAAGTTAGGTTTACCCTGAAACTGCTAATACAAGGACTACATCGATTTAAAAATCACCAAGTCAAACTCGAATCTTTGAACCTAGATCTCTAAGATAAGAAACAGTACAATCCTTGAAAACAATCAGAATCTGACAATCCGCGAGAATCTGTTGGGTATCTGCTGTGTAAAATAATAATAATTAGATAAGGAGAGGAGAAAACTGCATGCAAATCAGTGCCATGAAGGCCAGGGAGTCGGGGTGCCTGGGGGAGGTCAGCTGATTCAGGCACAGCCCTCCTCCTAGGGCAGACTTGATAGTGCCCCTTTACAAGGTTCACGCCATCCTCCACATTACATAAGCAACAGCGTGGTAGCAGGGGCAGCCACGGCACGGTCACTGATGGACATCAGCGTTTTGTGGGACACCCTTACCCATCCATAAATCCTAACGTTTGCAGCCTTCTCACCAATGTGTGCTGGCAATGATGAGACCGGCGTGGAGTCTGGCAAACAAGTTCATGCACAAACAAGCCTGCACGCTGGGAGCACAGCTCACCAGCAATTACAAATCCCAACACCTTTTTCCCTGGAGGAGATGTTTGGTCCAGCCATGGTCTATAGGCAGAGAATGCTTTTCCTCTCTTGGCACCAGCGTGGTAAAGCCCCAGGCCGGCAACACCCAAGGCTGAATTATGAGCCGAGGAAGTGGGGTTACAAGAGATAACCTTTGGGGGCAATATTTTCCTAAGAGCAGAGATTTGTTCTCTGGTTTACTTTGTTATGTTTCCCCAGGGAATTTCATTATCCTACCTCTCATTCATCCAAAGAGAATGGCCTGCTATTCTAATTCATTGTGTTTCACTTTTGTTCAACTTTAAAAAAAATTTTTTTTAAACCTCGCCCAATCATGTGGAAAAATCAAAACAACCTCTCCCTCAACTTCCAGGAACCCTTGAAGGCCTCCTTAATATACATTTGGGCTAACAGAATGGCATATGATAGCCCAGCACTGTCCAAAGAAAAATAATGCAAGCCACAAATGCCACTTAAATTTTTCTAGAAACCGCATTGAAAAAAGGAAATGGATGAAATTTGTTTTATTAATTCTCTTAGTTAACCCACGATATAAAAAAATAGTAGTTTCAAAGGTGCTCACTAGCCCCCTGGGGCTGCAGAGTGGGGGGCACGCTTAGACACATCCTGAGGTGCCTCAATCGCATTTGGTTTGGCTTTTAATGATAAATTCACTAAAACACGAATCCCACCACCCTGCCTTCCTGAAGTCACTAGAAGCTAATTACCAACAACTTACAATGCCCTCCTAAGTCTTTCTGAGAATGGCTGTTTTTCAAAGACTCTTACCTCCACCCACCCCAGAAACCTTTTATTTAAGGTATACAAAGTTCACGCATTCCATAAGTACAACTTTCGGAACATAGTGATTCTTCCCTCCATACCTGCCCACCACCTGCACTCCCACCCTTCTTCCTCCTCCCTCTCCTATTCCCATTATTATTTTTTACTATGATCTATTTTCAATTAACTCAAAGACTCTTATTTGTTTACATCTGGTGAGGCGGACAAAACACGTGCACCCAACAGTCTCGGTGATGGAAAACCTTATTTACAACCTCCTTCAGCCAGTAAGGAAAAGTGCGTTTTAGAAATGAACCCCATGAGTATGACAGCAAGAATGAAACGTGTGCCCAGCCAACTCCAGACAAAAGGACGCAGCCACTGGCACATCCTGAAACCCAGTGACCCCAGCAGGCCGGGTGCCAGGGCTGTAAATACCATGGCAAGACCCCTACATCCCCCAGACACCATCACAAGACCTCTTGGCTAAACAAAATCAGAAAAATGCTGCCTTCTGTGGGATCTTCTCTCCAGGCTCTTCCTGCCACAGAAACATCTTCCCGCCAAGTGTGAGGGGAGGGAGAGGCACCTGCCTCTCATGGGGCTTGGGCAGGAAGCAGATGGAACACTCAGCTGGAGAGTCTGAAAAACGTGCAACATGGGGGATATTTACAGTGCTGTGGGAAGAGTTTAGGTAAAGCCACAAGGGACAGGTACTACCCACAGCATCCCATACAAGCACCAGTTCGAGTCCCGGCTGCTTCATTTCCGATCCAGCTCTCTGCTGTGGCCTGGGAAAGCAGTGGAAGACAGCCCAAGTACTTGGGCCTCTGCACCCACATGGGAAACCCAGAAAAAGCTCCTGGCTCCTGGTTTCAGATAGGCCCAGCTCTGGCCATTGCGGTCATTTGGGGAGTGAACCAGCAGATGGAAAATCTGATTCTAACTCTACCTTTCAAACAACTAAATAAATTTTCTAAAAAATAGACATCAAAGGTGACCTGGTAGAAAATGAGTGAAGGGAATAAATACCCCAACTGTTGTGGGGATCAGGAAGCCTGGCTGGGTTCAGAGAAGGGAGACCCCCCAGCTAGACCTGTCTTCCCACGTTAAGAATACAACCAGGAGGAGCCGGCACTATAGTGTAGTGGGTAAAGCCACTGCTTGCAGCGCCAGCATCCCATGTGGGCCTGGGTTTGAGACACAGCTGCTCCACTTCCGATCCAGCTCTCTGCTATGGCTTGGGAAGGCAGTAGAAGATGGCTCAAGTCCTTGGGCCCCTGCACCCATGTGGGAGACCCGGAGGAAGCTCCTGGCTTCAGATTGGCATAGCTCCAGCCATTACAGCCATTTGGGGAGTTAAGCAGTGGATGGAAGACCTCTCCCTCCCTCCCTCCCTCCCTCTCTCTCTCTCTCTCTTTCTCTCTCTCTCTCTCTCTCTCTCTCTTTCTAGCTCTGCCTTTCCAATAAATAAATACATCTTTAACAAAATACACCCAGGAGACACAGACAGATGAGCAGAAAAGTAAAGGGGCAGTACACACTCAGATGGGAGCACAGGCACCCTCGGGAGGGAGAAGTGCCACTGCCCGTGCTGAGATCACCCTTTTCACAGGATAAAGGGTGGTGCTCAGAGCAGGGCATGACAGAGGTCAAAGGTGGCAGGGTTTGGGTCAGGGCTGCAGGGCACGTGGTGTCTGGGGTATGATGGAAGTCGAGGCTTAGCTGCTTGACGGGGAGTAGGTGTGCTGAGCCTCCAGCCATGTTGAACCAAAAGGAAGGCGATGGGATTTGGGTGGTGCCGGTCTCAGGCACTGGCAGCCCTGGCAGCTTGCCACTCACTAGCTTTCCACCTCCCCATCTCCCAGCTGCGTTCTCCTGCCTCCCTCAGGTCTGCTGCAAGAGCCCCTGCAAGCAGGACCCCACTCAGCGTGGAAATTAAAGGAGCCGCTGCTGTAGCCATCCAAGTCAGTCTCCAGGAACACAGAGCAGGATGAAGGCCATGGCCATGGGGTGACCTCGGAGGAACAGAGGGAAGATGCCCAGAGTGTCCTGCCTGTGGTCTCTGCCTGTGACTTCACAGTGACAGAGAAAGATTCATACTACAAAGTACACGAATGTGACTGCTGAAAGCCACAATGCTTCCTTCGCAAGACCTAAAAATTACAATGCAGAAAGAGAAGTTGGTTTTCAACCCAACATAATAACACATATGTGATTCAAGAACAGAAAGCCAGCAGCCTGTGACAGGCTACACTGAGACCTAAGTTTAACCAAGGCTGCCCTCTATTTCCCCAACTCTCCAAAGCCACGCTGGCTTTCTCGGTTTGGTCCCCTGCCGCCACCTCCTCCCCATCACCATCCTGGGAGACGTGCATGCCAGGTGGATAGAAGAATTAGAAAAAGCTCCCCGGTGGAAACTTAGTGATGTGTGGAACAACCCTGGTGCAGACTGGCCTGTGATATGGAAATATTTGGGGGATCTTGGGAATGTTGAACTCGCTCAGCAAAATTGTCCCTGATTTTTCGTATCAGTACTTCAGAGAAATTACAAATAGAACCCTGAGGGCAATGGATTGTCCCCTTCCCTACAATCCCATCAGTTAATGGCAACCACACCTTCCTGCCCACTTATTTGCATGAGTATTTTGATAACCAGCTCATGATTTAATAAGGAAGAGCAGAGCTAGTGAGGGGACGTTATCCTGGTGTGAGACAATTCCTGCCATGTTGTGCTCTTCCTGGGGCATGTGGGACACTAGCCAAGGACGGCAGAAGAGCAGGGATGCTGTCTCTGCTCTGGACCCAGGGTAGGGCAACCACTTCTGATGGGGTGGCCAGGATCCTGCCAAAACCCCTTGCATTTCAGCGGAGCCACGTCGCCAAGACACGGGTGGGTGGGGTGGGGTGGGGTGCGGTGGGGGCAAACAGTGCGGCTGTTAAGTGCACAGTATCCAGATTCAGCCACAAGCAACACATCCCAACAAAATCAACACTAAGAGCAAGACGAAAAGGAAGGGAGAGTCACAACCAGGACCGGCAAGAAGCCATCTCTTGGCGCTTTTCCTACCCAGTGGAGGGAATTAAAAGGTTCTAACCCACGTTTCCCACACTGCTATATACTTAGAGAAAGCATAGTGTTTTCGCTTGTGTGGGTCTTTTTTTTAGTAACACCAAAGGACCTCCAGGGAGTTGGGCCCGGCTCCCTCTTTGGCTGGCCAGCTTTGTTGGGCAGGCCTGTTTCCCCTTAAGGGGCCGTCTCTAAGAGGTTTTCACTCATTTCAGTAAAGAATAATAATAATGAAAAAAAAAGAGAGAAACCCACATCTTTCTCTAAATGCAATAATTATCACTGTGGCAGACAGCACTGCGTATCTGCTTACACAATCCACACAGCAGATTAAGTGACAACTAGAAGGGGACAAAATGAGACAGAAGTGGGAAGCCGACAGCCACCCAGAATGTGTTGACCCCACCCCGTGCTGGGAAGCAGCTGAATTACCAGGGTCTACACCAGGACCTAGAGAGCAACAGTGATAAACACAATTGGCTCTCTCAAACATTTTACTGTCTTCTCCTAGTTTGAGAGAGAGAAACAGAGACAGAGAGAGAGGAGAGGAGAGAAGAGCAAGATGGAGAGAGCGTGTGCGTGTATGTGCACCCGTCCTTCTATCCACTCCTTTACTCCTCAAATGCTTGCAATAGCTAGGATGGGGCCAGGCTGAAGCAGGGAGTTGGGAACTCCATCCAGGTCTCCCAGGTGCGTGGCAGGGACTCAGGTACTTGAGCCATCACCTGCTGCCTCTCAGAGTGTGCATCAACAGGACGCTGGAGTCAGAAGCCAGAGCCAGGGCGTGGGATAGATGCTCTGACTATGGGACATGGGCATCCTAGCCAGTGGCTTAACTGCCTGGCCAAACACCACTCCCCATTTTACTTTCTAGAACATCCTTCCCCAAAGAGTGCTTTCCAAAATCACCCTCATATGCTGTTTCATCTGCAATTGAATGCCTTCTCTTCCTGTTGATTAATCCCAGGGTTGCAACTGGGTTTTCTAATTAACTTCATGGAGATGAGGAAATTGCCCATTGGGGACCTCAGATTTAACAGCTTCTTTTACAGATGAGACAATGGAAGTTCACTAAGGTTAAGGGACTTGCTGAAGATCAGAGGGCTAACCAAACTGAGGCCAGAACACAGGTCTTTGGTCCTGAAGTCTTGGGCTTTCTTTGCGATAGCACTTCTGGGTCCCTGGCCAAACACACTCATTCAAAAAGAGGCTGTCAAGAGCTGGCATTGAAAGAAGCCAGGGATTCTGTCCTCTTGAGCTGAAAGCTTCTTTTGAAAAGGATTTGCAAACTCTGGACATGTGACATCATTGTGACTGATGTACCCAAAAGAGTTCCAAATCAGAGCCTGATAGGTGCCATGACCAATGTGCTGCTGGTGCTGCGCGCTTCCTCCACCCACATCTCGAGCTGGCAGCCCCACAGAGGAATGGCAAATGCCTATCTGCTTCCTTTGGGGTCACACAAACACTCAGGAGGGGTTGGGTTGGGTTGGGTTGGGTTTGATGCAGCCTGGACAGAAGTCAACAGATAATTTCATGTAAACCACTTACACATCGAGAGAATGAAGGGCGAGCTCTGCCGGACAGCGAACTTTTGCCGTAAGAAGAAGTAAGTAGCTGGTCCCACAATGTGTTCCTATAACATCTGCGGAGTCTTCACAATGTTCAAGGAAAATACATATTGTGAAAAACCTATGCAAGGATTTAAAATTTTTTTGTGACAAAAGACACTTACCATTCAGTTCCATTTCTCTAGGGACATTTTGAAGTAACTTTGCCTACAGGAGAGCGATTGTCATTTTAGAAAAACCCATTTTTCCCTTTCTGTCTTCCTCCCTCTCCACCTCCCTATTAGGCCAGGCAGAAAGAAGTGTCTTCGACATCAACTTCTGAGAGCTCTTTAAGAAGCAGGGAAGACGTAAAGGAAAACTAGAAGCACAAACACAAGCAGAAACATCTGAGATGTCGATGTTTGGAGAAGTTACTCCTGTCTAACATGATATTGTTCAGAAGAAACTCACTCACTTTCATACAGGCACAGAGCTTCTCTGCTGCGGGGAGAAGGCAAGAAGATCTCCCAGCAGGCTGAGGGCCAAGCGAGTTGGGAGGGAGAGCCAAGAACGAAAATTCCAGTCACCGAGCTCGCTCTACTTAGGCAGCATTGCCCTTTCCTCCTAATTAGCTAGCCAAACACCATTAATTTTTATAAACACACCTAATCAGTATCCAACCCCCTTCCTTCAATTCTTTCCAAGTAAAATCAGTTGCCACAGAAGGACAAGCCTGGGAACTGGAGAATCTTCTGTTCTTTCCCAAGTAAGAAAACCTTTCATAAAACCAAACAAAAAATAAGCTGCATTCCTTAAAAGACACGTATTTCCTAATATTGCCTCCTCCCCGATAAGCGATCCAGGCTCACACCGCTGCCCCATCTGCCCTCCCTGGACACACGGTGGGGAAACTCCCTGACCGCTCACACACACACACACACACACACACACACACCCCAGGAAAGGAAGGTGCAGAGGGGACGAGCAAGCAGGGCACAAAGAACGTCCTCCTCGACTTCAGCCTTCCCCACGACTTCTCGTTTTCAAGAGAAGCCAGCAGTGGTGGGTTTAAAATACTTAGGATGCTTGGCTATTTAAGCTTAGAATTGAAGTACATGTTCCCGAAAGCAGACATTTCTTCTGAATATTAACTTTCCACTTTCAGTTGAATATACGTTCATTTATAAGAATTCCTTCATTTGTATACCAAGAATTATGAAAGTATTCACAGAAGCACAATGTGGAAACAAAAATAAAGTCACGTGAACACAGTGGAGACTGCTCTGGAAGTTAGTCCTAATGGGCACATAGGTAAGAGCAATCAAATACTACTAGGTCACAAAAAAGCACCCATTTTTACTTCTATTTACCAATCGAAACAATCCAACACAAGGATATTCTAAGAATGGGGCAGAAGTGCATTGTCACCATTGGAAGGGTCACTATTGTCACTCAGACCACTGTCAGGAGACCTCCAGGCCGGAGAAGCCACTGCCCACAAGGAAGTGGGGAAAACACACAACCTTCCCTCACCACCTCAGCCACAGAGATGTGTCCCTCCACGTAAGGGAAATGGGTCTTTTGATCTTTTTAAAGGATATCTACTTATTTGAGAGGCAGAGGAACAGAGAAAGAAAGTTCCCATCCACTGGTTCACTCCCTAAATATTGACGACAGATGGTGCTGAGCCAGGCCAAAGCCAGGAATAAGGGAACTCAGTCTGAGTCTCCCACATGGGTGGTGGAAACCCAAGTCCTTGAGCATCCTGCTACCTCCCAGGGTACATGTTAGGAGGAAGCTGGAGTCATAAGCAGAGCTGGAACTTGAACTGTGATGGGGGCATGGGTGTTGTCAGAACCACTGGCTGAACACCCACCCTGATCTTTCTGCCTTTTCTGGCCAGTGTCTCTCCTGCTCTGGCTACCGCCTGTCAGTAACAGCAGGTGCATATGAAGGTAGACATCTGTAAGATGCGGTGGTTGCTCACAGATAGGTGTCTGAAATCAGTAAAGACAGAGAGAGGGAAAAAATAAAAATAAAATGCCCTACATCATTCCCCTAACTCCAACCAAAATAAAATCAGTGTTGATGCAAATCATTCTCTAGTGGAGCCCACTACCCCCAGAACTTATCAGGCGTGCTTCTCTTTTTTTTAAAAAAAAAAAAAAAAAAGATTTTTTTAAATTTATTTACTTGACAGGTAGAGTTACAGACAGTGAGAGAGAGAGACAGAGAGAAAGGTCTCCCATCCGATGGTTCACCCCCACTAAATGGCCGCAATGGCCAGAGCTACGCCAATCCGAAGCCAGGAGCCAGGTGCCTCTTCCTGGTCTCCCATGTGGGTGTAGGGGCCCAAGCACCTGGGCCATCCTCCACTGCCCTCCCAGGCCATAGCAGAGAGTTGGACTGGAAGAGGAGCAACGGGGACAGAATCCGGAGCCCATATAGGATGCCGGCGCTGCAGGCGGAGGATTAACCTAGTGAGCCATGGCGCCGGCCCAGGGATGCTTCTTTATCATTCACTTTTCTTCCAATTGCCACACCTCATCTTAGACATATGAGGGTACTTTCAAATGTTTATGGAAAAATGGAATTAAAGGACGTTATTTTGTTGCAAAAAAATTGAAACACGGGGCTAGCATTGTGGCACAGACAGTAAAGCTGCTACCTGTGACGTGGGCATCCCAAATGGGCACTGGTTCGAGTCCTGGCTGCTCCACTTCTGATACAGCTCCCTGCTAATGCACCTGGGAAAGCAGCAGATGATGAATCAAATGCTTAGGCCCCTGCACCCACGTGAGAGACCTGGAAGAAGCTCCTGGCTTCAGTCTGGTCCAACTCTGACCATTGTAGCCATTTGGGAAGTGAACCAGTGGATGAAAGTGTTCTCTCTCTCTTCCCCCTGCCGGCCTCTCTAACTCTGCCTTTCAAATGAATAAAATAAAAATCTTGTTAAAAACTGAAATCCATACATAATTTTTCATACTATGCATTTTGCATGAACATTTCTGAAGATCCAGCCTATGCATGAATTTCAAGGTTTTTACAACAAATTTACCTTGGAACTCTATTTTTCCATGAACATTTTGAAATCCCTTCATATATGAAGTTAAGATCACATAAAAAAATTCAAGTTAGAATCATTCTGTCTAAACGATACTCGAGATCTGGGAGTATAAGTGGAAAGTGAGTCCTTTCAAATTCAAAGAACAAATGACACTCATCCTGCCTTAGTGGTTTAATAAAGCAGGTCTTCAACACTGACTTCACTACATGCCAGCTGCTTCTGCAGATGCCAGCTATGTATGCATGTGCCCACAACTGCTCATGGTTCTTGGAAATGGTAAGCATCAAGGGCAGCAGTAAAATACAGGAGAAATGGTAGCTCCGTTAACAAAAGCATGAGCACAGAACTGTCATGCAAGTTAAACTCACTATAAAGCCAGGTGGATACAGAGGCCACGTTTATGCTCCTATCACTGCTACACATCCATTCTGCTGATGTCAGAGCATCGTGATATCTCATGCATTCACCCTCTCAAACAATGTCTATGGAGACTCCAGTAATCCCTGGGCCTGCGGATACTACAGCTAATAAGATAGTACCCCTCTGTGAATGATCCACTAGTAAAGTCACTTTTGCCATCAATGTTCATCAGGAGCCAGTGACCTACTCAGTGCCTATGTCGTTACTGAAAGGAAGAAATTCTGGGGCCAGCGTTGTGGAGTAGTGGGTAAAGCTGCCACCTGTGACGTCAGTACCTAATCTGGGTGCCAGTTCGAGTCCCAGCTGCTCTGCTTCTGATCCAGCTCCCTGCTAATGGCCTTGCAAAAGCAGTGGGAGATAGCCCAGGTGTTTGGTCCCCTGGCACCCACATGGGAGATCCAGATGAAGCTCCTGGCTCCCAGCTTCAGCCTGGCTCCACCCTGGCCATTGCAGCTGTCTGGGGGAATGAACCAGCGAATGGAAGATCTCTCTCTATCCCTTCCCCCCAGCTCTGACTTGCAAATCAATCAATCAATCTTTTTTTTTTTTTTTTTACAGGCAGAGTGGACAGTGAGAGAGAGAGACAGAGAGAAAGGTCTTCCTTTGCCGTTGGTTCACCCTCCAATGGCTGCTGCAGCCGGCGCACTGTGGCTGGCGCACCGCGCTGATCTGATGGCAGGAGCCAGGTACTTATCCTGGTCTCCCATGGGGTGCAGGGCCCAAGTACTTGGGCCATCCTCCACTGCACTCCCTGGCCACAGCAGAGAGCTGGCCTGGAAGAGGGGCAACCGGGACAGAATCCGGCGCCCCGACTGGGACTAGAACCCCATGTGCCGGCACTGCAGGCGGAGGATTAGCCTAGTGAGCCGCCGCGCAAGCCGCAAATCAATCAATCAATCTTAAAAGGTGTGTGTTGGGGGGGTAGAGAATCTAAGAGCCAAACAGTTGAAAGAAATATCTGAGATTCTCAGAAATATTTCAGCATTATCACTAATTAGTCGGTGGTCATTCTCAACCATCACCCAAACACAGAAACAACAAAACTGACATCATGAAGGAAGAACCCTGAACCCCTCCAATCAACCAGGATTCCCCAACCCCAATAGCCTTGACATTTTGGACCAGACAATTCCTTACCTGGGGGGAGGGGAGTGCTGTGCCCAGCAAGTGTGACACCTGATAACAGCCACGGCCGTTTATCTTCTAGACGCCAGTGGCACTTCTCCCTGAGTTGTGACATCCAAAAAGGTCTCCTGACTTTGTCAAACATCCTCTGAGAAACAAAACTGCCTCTGGTTGGGTAATACATGAAATTACTCACTGAAATCATAGACAGCCACAGGATGTCTTCAAGCAAGGAGGCAGGGATATTAGAAAGCAACTGGACAGGCTGACGCCGCAGCTCAGTAGGCTAATCTTCTGCCTGTGGCGCCAGCACACCGGGTTCTAGTCCCAGTTGGGCACCAGATTCTGTCCCGGTTGCTCCTCTTCCAGTCCAGCTCTCTGCTGTGGCCCGGGAGTGCAGTGGAGGATGCTTGGGCCCTGCAACCGCATGGGAGACCAGGAGAAGCACCTGGCTCCTGGCTTCGGATCAGTGTGGTGCGCCGGCTGCAGTGGCCATGGGGGGGGTGAACCAACAGTAAAGACCTTTCTCTCTGTCCCTCTCTCTCTCTGTCCACTCCGCCTGTCTCTCTCTCTCTCTCTATCTCTCTCTCTCTCACACACACACACACAAAAGCAACTGGACAGAGAAAATGACTGAGCACAGGGTGTACCCTTCACTGAACCATCCAGCACCAGACAGCCCAGTGACTTAGTACCCCTACACACACTTCTATCTTGGTTTTATGATTAGAATCCCAATATGGAGACACCTTTATGGTCATCTGCCGCATAGTCCAAAAAGACTCACGCATGGTTCCATTTTGTTTGAAAATTTTCCTTCTCCACAAAGTACCGGCAGTGAGGACATGGGAGGGAGCTTCTCTCCCGGTTCGGGCTGGATGATTAATTACCTCTGTGGAACAGCACTGCAGCACTGGGCCTGCCAAGCGTCCCTGGGACCCATAATTAACCCAGAAGGTCTTCCAGGGGGAATCGGACTAGAAGCCAAAGGAATATAATTAAATCCCTTGCAGTTTCAAAGGTGCTCAAGTCCTAGATTCTGAACCAAATTTGCTCTTTGCAGTGAGCCACCAGGGCTCCAGCTTGTGTCCAAATAATGCGGCTTTGCATTATTATTATTCACCATGGATGTAAACGAGGAAACCACTGTGCTCCTGTGTGGAAAGAACAAGATACCTATGTGCACACATGCAAGAAACACAGGTTTCTAGGAGGAAACAAAAGAAACTACTAGCAGTGGCCACCTCTAGGAGTGCAATGGGCCCAGGGACACGGGAAGCACACAGCCTTTCATGTTGCTCGATTTTAGCTCATATATATATATATATATATATATATATATATACACATTATTATATAATAATAACCACCATCTGTCGTGGCCCAAACTCTGCAGGAAAGGCCTGGATTATCATGAAAAGTAGGGAAGACACTGTGAAGCCAATGGATAAACAGACAAAGCTATTCATCTCCCTGCTTTAAATAATGGAATTTATATTAACTATAATTTCACAGAGTCTGAAAATTAAATATCTAGGCTTTCTCCATAGAATGTGAAATAAGCATTTTTTCGATCACCTTCTATGCCCAAAATACTGCACTGGGCAGTTTATGAAAGTGATCTCAGTGGAACCTTAACCAATCCTGAGAAGCAGTATCTCTGTTCTCACAAGACATGAAAGCCCTCGCCCAAAGCCACGTAGCTGGTTAAGTCACCACACCGAGGCTTGAGTTCGATGCCAAGTCCTGTCCTCACACTTCCCCACACATCTTCAGAGAGAGAGGTGACAGTTACCTGTCAAAGCCAATGACCTTACTCCTCCTCAGAATATTTGGGAGAGAGTAGTAGCCTTTTTTTTTTTTTCTTTTTTGATTAGTAGCTTTTTAATGGCTGCCATTAGGTATACAATACATAATTCTAGGAATTACTGTCATAAGGGCATCCATACTTGAGTTAGGTTTATATGCCATCAGACTGTTGCCTACATTTGGCATACTCATTTTTTTTAAGTTTTTAAAAATTTATTTGAAAGTCAGAGAAAGGGTGGGGGGAGGTCTTCCATGTACTGGTTCACCCCTCAAATGGCCGAAATGGAGAGGGCTGGGACAGGCTGAAGCCAGGAGCCAGGAGCTTCTTCCAGGTCTCCCACATGGGTGCAGGGGCCTAAGCACTCAGGCCATCTTCTGCTGCTTTCCCAGGTGTATAAGGGAGCTAGATCGGAAGTGGAGCAGCCAGGACTTGAACTGGAGCCCACATGGGATGCCAGCAGGCGGCGGAGGCTTAACCTTCTATGCCACAGCGCCGGCCCCAGCATACTCATTATTTTGCTGAACCACCCCCAGCAGCTTTGTGCCAGCTGTTCTGGCAGAAGTTTAGGCCTCCCTGCTTTAGTATTCTGGTAGCCTCCTTGGACAATTCCATCTTCCTGTACTTAGACATTTTCAGACTCTCCATTCTTTTTTTTTTTTAAAAGATTTATTTTATTTATTTGAAAGGCAGAGTTACAGAGAGAGGTAGAGACAGAGAGGTCTTCCATTCACTGGTCCACTCCCCAGATGGCCGCAACAGCTGGAGCTGCACCAATCCAAAGCCAGGAGCCAGGAGCTTCTTCCAGGTCTCCCATGTAGGTGTAGGGGCCCAAGGACTTGGGCCATCTTCTACTGCTATCCCAGGCCATAGCAGAGAACTGGTTCGGAAGAGGAGCAGCCGGGACTAGAACTGGTGCCCATATGGGATGCTGGCGCTTCAGGCCAGGGCTTTAACACGCTGCGCCACAGTGCCGGCCCCTAGACTCTCCATTCTTTAACATTCTTTAACCAAACAGATCTGCCCCCTTCCCCATTCCTTCAGAATAACTCTCAACAATAATCCTGTGAACTAAGCCAAGTAGAAGTATATCGGAGCACAAAAAGTCCAAATGAGCTTCCTTAAGAAACATATTTTCCCAGGACACTGCAGGTTCACAGATTTCTCCGGCCAGAGGGGAAGTAAAGAGAGGGATCTTTGGGGAGGAATGGCTTCCAGTAGCCTTGAACCATGACATTTACCCAGCCTGAAACTTCTGTGCTGAGCTCTTTCCACAAGGCTCACAATGGAGGTAGCAAGACAAGGAAAAAGATGCATTCAAACCAAAAGCATTGAGTTTCAGTTTTAAAGAAAATAAGACACCCCAATCTGCCTCCATGCAATGGGAACCATAAATGTACCACACATAGCCTTGATCTTCACTACTCCAGCTGTGCAAGTAAACAAGCAAGGATAACCAATCGGGTGTCCAAGTGAAAAATGACTCCCAGCAGCGGCTTCAGGCCAGACCCAGATCCTTGCCTCGTTCCTCAGCGGCCCTGAACCAGGCTCAGCCCACCCGCAAACTCTGGCTTGCACCGGATGTCACAGACTACTTCATAAACAGCTGCTCTGGGACTTGGTTGGAAACTGTGCTCCCTCCGTTCGGATAAGGAGGGCTGCCACGCTGTTTATTAATAGCTCAGATAGCTTCTCTGAGTCTGATTTGGTGGCACTGGAGGATTAACCGTGGTTTTCTGCAAGCACGTGACAGACTTGATCCCTTTTGCGACAGCTTCCTTAGTCAGCAGAAACTCCCCGAAGGGTGAACCTCACCTCTGGGGAGTGGAGGCAGCACGAGGAAATGTCCTTGACCTCAGGGTGAGTCCTTCTGCAGCTCCTGGGATGGTGGACGGCAGGGCTCTCCTGGGCACACCCACCTAAGGAGACACCCAGCTGATGTCTCCCTGGTCACCCACATGAGCCAGGAGGGGTGTGTGTGGTGCCTGGGCAGGTGGGCCCTGGGAGGAACTTCCACCCTGAGCAGATTGTCTTCAAGCCTTATTTATTTATTTTTTAATCGGGTCCCCCCAGGCCGCCCGCCAAAGCCCGGGGAGCCGTGAGCCAGGCTCCCAGCCCTCAGCGTCTCTGCCCGCCAGGGCACTGGCCAGTCTCTCTCCCCGTCTCTGTCTCTGGGAGCCAAGCCGCGGACAGGGCCCCCGGTCCTGGGGCACGGACACCTCCGACACGTGGGAACGGCCCAGCGCTCAGCAGCCCGCCTCCACACAACAAGTAGTCCGGGGGCTTCCCCACCAAGACCCAGAACGGGAGGATGAGGCCGCCACCTGGGCGGTGGGCAGCTGCGGGCCGGGATGATGGGGGCCTGAAGCGGGTATGCGTTTCGAACGCCTGACCCCGAGAGAGGGGGCTGAGGCGCAGCCCGTCTGCAAGCCTTATAATCACAGTTTAATGTCTGCTCACATTTTTATTTTTTCCTGCTAAAATTCCGGAGAGCTGAACTTCTAAATGAAGCCATCACAAGGAAGCCCACTGGTCCCCAGAGGCCTCCAGAGATGGTGCCGTGGCCTCGCCTCAGCAAACGCAGACACGGAGAGCAGCAAGCCGCCGTCCCAGGCTGGCCGAGACGGGAAAGACGACTCGGCGCCCGGATTGCTCTTTTCCCCCTTTTCTGTCGGGCAAAAATCCCACTCACGCTGCAAGACCCACCTCCAGCGGAGCTAATCCCTCATCCCTTCTGTGAGCACGGCTCGATGCGCACGCGCCTCGGCTGCTTAGAATTCCTGGCTTCTGGCTTTGCTCTGGCCCAGCCACTGTAGGCATTTGGTGAGTGAACCAGCAGATGGAAGGAGACCTCTCTGCTCTGTCTCTTCCTCTCCCTGGGCAACTCTACCTTTCAAATAGATAAATCTTTTTTAAAAAGATGTCATAAATAAGTTGATCTCATATCAACTGATTTGCCAATGTTGGGGAAAGAAAAATGCCTCCTTTACAGTATATTTAAAAATAAATTCCAAACGCATTAAAGAAGAAAAGCAAAACTATAAAGCTTTTAGGAAAAAAAAATATTACCAGCTTTAATGACCTCAAGGTAAAGAAGAATTTCTGAAGCAGTGGTCAAAGAGTTGAAGCCACAAAGGGAAAAGATAATAAAACTATGTGATGGGCCGGCGCCGCGGCTCACTAGGCTAATCCTCCGCCTAGCGGCGCCGGCACACCGGGTTCTAGTCCCGGTCGGGGTGCCGGATTCTGTCCCGGTTGCCCCTCTTCCAGGCCAGCCCTCTGCTGTGGCCCGGGAGTGCAGTGGAGGATGGCCCAGGTGCTTGGGCCCTGCACCCCATGGGAGACCAGGAAAAGCACCTGGCTCCTGGCTCCTGCCATCGGATCAGCGCGGTGCGCCGGCCACATCGCGCTGGCCGCGGCGGCCATTGGAGGGTGAACCAACGGCAAAAGGAAGACCTTTCTCTCTGTCTCTCTCTCTCACTGTCCACTCTGCCTGTCAAAAAAAAAAAAAAAAAAAAAAAAAAAAAAAAAAACTATGTGATGACATAAAATTCTGGGTTGTTAGCATTGTGGCACACAGGATAAGCCACTGCTCGCAATGCAGGCACCCCACACTGGAGGGCTGGTTTCAGTCTCAGCTGTTCTGCTTCGAATCCAGCTCCCTGCTAATGTGCCTGGGAAAGCAGCAGGGGGTGATACAACATGGTCCCCTGTCACCCTCATGGAAGACCTGGATGGACCAGCCCCAGCCATTGTGGCCATTTAGGGAGTAAACCAGCAGATGAAATACCTCTTTCATTTTGTTTCTCCCTGTCTTTCTTCTTGTCAAATAATTTTTTGAAAAAAGTAAAATTTCTGTTCAAAACAACAGCCACCATAACGACAACAAGTTGAGAGATTCTGAGATAATAACTGACAAAGAATTAATATCCAGAATTCACACACAGTATCAAGAAATCCATTCTAAAAGGAAATAGTCAGCCGGCGCCGCGGCTCACTAGGCTAATCCTCCGCCTTGCAGCGCCGGCACACCGGGTTCTAGTCCCAGTTGGGGCACCGGATTCTGTCCCGGTTGCCCCTCTTCCAGGCCAGCTCTCTGCTGTGGCCAGGGAGTGCAGTGGAGGATGGCCCAAGTGCTTGGGCCCTGCACCCCATGGGAGACCAGGAGAAGTACCTGGCTCCTGCTATTGGATCAGCGCGGTGCGCCGGCCGTGGCAGCCATTGGAGGGTGAACCAACGGCAAAGGAAGACCTTTCTCTCTGTCTCTCTCTCTCACTGTCCACTCTGCCTGTCAAAAAAAAAAAAAAAAAAAAAAAAAAAAAAGGAAATAGTCACCCACTGGAAAATGGATAGAGACTAACAGTTCACAACTAAGGAAAAACAAATGCCCATCTGTGGCACCAGCATCCTATATGGCACTGGTTCGTGTCCTGGCTGCTCCTCTTTCAATCCAGTTCTCTACTTATGGCCTGGGAAAGCAGTGGAAAATGACCCAAATGCATGGACCCCTGAACCCAGGTGGGAGACCGGATGAAGCTCTTGACTCCTGGCTTTGTTCTGGCCCAGCTCAGGCCATTGTGGTCATTTGAGAAATGCCAGTAGAAGGAAGATCTCCCCCTCTCCCTCTTCTCCCCACTTCCCCGCCTCTCATTCTTTGTAGCTCTTTCAAATAAATAAACAAATATTTTTTAAAAAATTATCAATAGCGGGCCGGCGCTGCAGCTCAATAGGCTAATCCTCCACCTAGCAGCGCTGGCACACTGGGTTCTAGTCCCGGTCGGGGCGCCGGATTCTGTCCCAGTTGCTTCTCTTCCAGTCCAGCTCTCTGCTATGGCCCGGGAGTGCAGTGGAGGATGGTCCAAGTGCTTGGGCCCTGCACCCCATGGGAGACCAGGAGAAGCACCTAGCTCCAGGCTTCGGATCAGTGTGGTGCGCCGGCCACAGTGTGCCGGCCACGGCGGCCACTGGAGGGTGAACCAACGGCAAAGGAAGACCTTTTTCTCTGTCTCTCTCTCTCACTGTCCACTCTGCCTGTCAAAAAAAAATTATCAATAGCAACATGTGCCGACATGAATTAATCTCAAAGGCATATTGGTAAGACAAAAAATAGAGCTGTACATGCTTTATATAAAGAGTGGAAATATGCAATGCTGCAATGTATATTGCTCACTTACATACATGTGTGGGGATATCCTAAAAAGTGTGGTAGTGATAACACTAAGTTCATGATAGAATTATCTCTGAGCAGGCTTGGCATCATGGCTTAAGGGGTTAAGCTGCCGCCTGCAATACTGGTATCCCATAGGGGTGCCAGTTTGAGTCTTGGCTGCTCCACTTCCAATCCAGTTCCCACTAATGCACCTGGGAAGGCAGCAGAAGATGGCCCAAGTACTTGGGGCCCCTGCACCCATGTGGAAGATCCAAAGGGAGCTCCTGGTTCCTGGCTTCAGGTTGGCCTAGCCCTGGCCATTGCAGCCATTTGGGGAGTGGACCAATGGATGGCATATCTGTCTCTGTCTCTGTCTCTCTCTGTAATTCTGCCTTTCAAACAAACAAAATCTTTTTTTAAAAAGCATATCTCAGAGCAGAGAAGATGGAAGAGATCTGGAAGGGGTTGATAGAAGAATTCAGTTGTATTTGTAACATTTCATTTCTTAAGGGAAATCTGAAGCAAGTATGGCAAAATTGTTGAATTCTCATAGTAGGGTGCATATCATGTTTTTCAATTCTTTTCTGTATGTTCTCAACACTTTTTTGCTGTAAGGACTGCATGAAGTAATGTTTTCAGTCCTGTAGTTAGGAGTCCAGCCACTCATTCATTCATTCAACAGTATATAGGGAGCACAAGCAGGCACCACTCTAGACAACGCAACAGTAACATTTACCACGTGTAGCCAGGGGCCAGGCACTGTGCTAATCCCCCTCCTTGTTTTAGCTCCTCTGCTCCTCGCTTCACCCTCATACTCTTCCTAGCTTATCTTGTGGGTGAGGAAGCTGAGGCTTAGGGAAAGTCCTTGGCCAAGGTCTCACAGCGAGCAAGCGGCAGAGCTGAACCAGGAAGGCTCCAGAGTCAGTGCTCTCCGCCTCCACCGTTGCCATCTTCTCCAGAGTCCTAAACATATGGATAGAACCCTAGCTCCAATGCATGCTGGGGCTGTCCGTCCAGACAGGTACCATTGCCCCCGGCCCCGTGCTGTCCACACCGTCAAACTCTGGGGGCACCATAGAAATGAGGGAGGAAAGACTTCTTTTTTTTACTTGAAAGACAGAGTTACAGAGAGAGGTAGATAAAGAGAGAGAGGTCTTTCATCCACTGGTTCACTCCCTAATTGGCTGCAATGGCTGGAGCCGTGCCGATCTGAAGCCAGGAGCCAGGAGCCTCCTCTGGGTCTCCCACATGGGTGCAGGGGCCCAAGGACTTGGGCCATCTTGCACTGCTTTCCCAGGCCACAGCAGAGAGCTGGACTAGAAGTGGAGCAACTGGGACTAGAACCAGCACCCATATGGGATGCCGGTGCTTCAGGCCAGGGCGTTAACCCGCTGCGCCACAGCGCTGGCCCCCAGGACTTCTGTTCTATCATGACCACAGCTATTACAGCGTAAAAATACCCTGAAAGAACCAAAATCTTGAAGTAACTGGCACAGTCTGACTGCCAGCTTGAAACTGGATGAGTTTTTAAGTCCTCTGACTACAAATGTACACGACCCGTCCTCAGGACATAGAACACGGGAGCCTGGGTGGCCTGGCTAGGGAATGGAATCTGGACATGAACCAGGGTACTTCTTAGATGGGGGTCTGCACACTGGGTTATGGGAAGCACAGGAAAGGTAACACTGGATGGAACACAAGTTCACTAGGCCAAATTCCCTTCTCGTCCTACTCAGCTGGGTCAGCAAATTAGTGAATAAACCTTAAGCCAATTAAAAATAACAGTTTCCCTGCTCTTGAGGCCGCTTCCTAGAACGTCAACATTCTGAGAACAGAGAGATTATTACATCAGTAAGCTTTCATTTCACGCTAATCAATCAGCCTGTTTCAGTGGCTTTCCATTCATCATTAAAAGATTGCTTCACTATACAGAGTGGGTTTTTTATACAAAAAATAATGTGTACATAAAATAATGTGTACACAAAGAATGAATTCTTCAAAGGAAAATGTGGAATATAAATATCTGAAGTGCAGTTTCCTAGACTGAAATACAGAACTCCCCCTAGAGAGGCAGGGCTGGGTAAGCGAAGCTCAGTTACCATGACGACACCCTGAGCCACTGGACTTGCCACATTATGGATCATGACACTGGTCCGTAAGTTACGCAAATGAGAACTAAACTCCTAGCCAACAGAAATCAAGTGTATCAACCAATCTTTACAGGATAATAGTAGTTTCATCCCTAAATCGATTTTATATCTATATTCCTTCTGCAAATTTCTCATGTACTTTGTTTTTGAGATATAACACACACACTAGAATTCACCCTTTTAAAGTCTTCAATGCAGTGGGTTTTATATATTCACTGAGATATGTGACTGTAACTAATAATCACAAAACATTTCCACCACTCCAAAAAGAAAGCTCCTATCCGTTAGCAATCACTTCTCAATCCTCCCCCTCCCCATGTCCCCTCCCCTCAACACCGTAACCACTAATCTACTTTGTCTACAAGTTGGCCCATTCTAGATAGTTCCTATACAACACATGATCTCCAGTGCTGGTTTCTTTCAGTCAGCATGCCTTAAAGGCCCACCCATATCTCAGCATGTATCCGTATTTTAATCCTTTCTGTTGTCGAATAATACACATTGTAAAGGTATACCATGTGCTGTTTATCCATTCATCAGTTGATACTTATTGGTTGAGCTTACATTCCTTAGTTATGAATTTTGCTGCTATAAATGTTTATATTCATATTTTTGCATAGAGATGATCCAACTCTCCTGGCTGTATAGCTTGGAGTGGAATGGTGAGCTCATCCAGTCACTATATTTCACTCTTTGAGGGAGTACTAACAACATCTTCTCCACAAAGTATTTCCTCACTGCTGAGAATACATCTGAGATCCAATTTCTTCATATCCTCACTGACACTTGTCATTATTTGTCTTTTTCATTATAGCCATCCAATGAGGGGTGAAGTGGTAACCTGTGGCTCGCACTTGCACTTGCACTTCCCTAGTGACTAACGATGTGAGCACCTTGTCAAGCACTTATTGGCCATTTGCATAATCTTGTTTGGAGAAAGTTCTATTCAAGTTCTTTGTACATTTTGAAATTAGGTTATATGTGGGTTTTTTGGGTTGAATTCTTCATATTTTCTGAATAACAGATCCTCATTAGATATATGATTTACAAATATTTTCTTCCTTTCTGTGGGTTTTGCAAATATTTTCACCTTTTTGATAAAGCATTTTGAAGCACAGAAGGTTTTAATGTTGATGAAGCCCATTTCATTTCTTTTTCTTTTGGTTGTTCTCGCTTTTGGTGTCATGGCTAAGAAATCATTGCCTAATTCAAGGTCATGAAGATTTGCTTCTATATTTTCTTCTACCTGACAATTTTAATCATGCTATCTTGTTATCTTTTATGTATCAACATAAACCACCTTAAATTACTTCTCAAAAAAGCAAGATAAACCAATGTTCTTAAAAAGTCAGTCATTGAAAAAATATGCAAATTACTTTAATACACAAAAAAATCTATGACAAATAACACTCAAACACAAAAATAGGGGATGGTGTTGTGGCACAGTAGATTAAGCCCATATGGATACTGGTTCATGTCCTGGCTACTCTACTATCCAATACAGCTCTCTGAGAATGAGCCTCAGAAAGCAGTGGGAGAGGCCCAATTACTTGGGCCCCTGTACCCATGGGAAACCTGGATGAAGCTCCTGGCCCTTGGCTTCAGCCTGGCCCAGCCTTGGCTGTTGCAGCAGGTTGGAAAGTAAACTGGTGGATGGAAGATCAATCGATCTCTCTCATCTCTCATTTCTCTCCATAACTCTGCCTTTCAAATAAATTTTTAAAAATTAAAAAAATCCTAAACTAAAAAATTTAAAACTCAGAATGTAAGTGTTTTGAGTAAGGGAGTGACACAGTATCAGTGATGCTTTCGGAAAATCTGGTGGGGTTTCAGGTATGGAATGAAAGTGGTACTAACAGGTGACAGATGAAAGGGCTGAGGTGGGAAGACAGAGGGAAGAGAGCCCTAAGTAAGGGCTACAGGGAAAACAGTAACTATTCTGAATCTTTGACTGTATTGCCTAGCAATACAAAGTGCGTTTAAAACAAATGCCCTTTAGACCAAAAATATTATAACCCAACACCCAAGAGGCATGCCCCAAGCAAAAACATGCCCTTTGAAGAGCCAAAGTTGAGTCTCTGGGATTAATTTAATCAGCCATACTAAACCATTTAAAAGTCAGCCTTCTTGTAGCACCCTGGGTGGAAGCTCTTTGTTTACGTTCTGTACTGGAACCTGCTGGGAGACATCCTTCGAGATGTCACACCCTATTTTCTTCAATTCCCCAGGGATGCAAGTGGTACCTGGGAAAATCGATTTACAACCACCAAACCCAGTCTTCCTATAATTAGATAAAGGACTCATTGGCTCCCAGTAACAAACGAGATATTTCTGCCAAACACCACCTGTGTCAGAAATAAACCCGTCCACTGCTAATCTGTTCTAGTCAAATGGTTTCGACATCTCATTTGTTGTATTTTCACAAATAGCTCCCTATTTCAAAACTTTGCAAGCAACATTAATAACTGAATTCGAACTGCTCTTCCTGCCTCAGCTCTCTGCCACCTAATCTAATTCACCCTGTGTCTGGCTGCCCGTCTCATCTTTCAAAATTACCACTGGGATGACAGCATTCCCTGCTCAAAAACATCCCAAATGGCTTTCTGTTGACACAGCAAAGCGCAAACTCCATAGCTGACACCCAAGGCCCTGCACACCTGTTCTAACCCACTTCTCCGGCCTTAACTCCAAACACTCCCTCTCCCCAAGTCTCATTCCCATCGAGTTGGTCTTCCTTAGTGTTTCCAGGTATTTCCTATGCTCCCCCAACCTGCACACTTTGGTCCCCCAAATCTTCCATCTCTGGAAGGCCTCCCTTGTACCTCTGCTTTCCAGTTCCTTCCAATCTGCTGAGATCCAGCTCAGCTCCCCACAGAAGGACACCTTCCCAGACCACTGGGCACACGCTGGGGCATGCACCTGACTGCTGCCTGACCAGGCTTATGAAAGCACTAACTCCTCCTCGGATTGTTTTGCACAGATCATTGGGTTTTGAAAAGGATGCCTCTCACAGTGCCCCACATAACACCTTCCATCGAGTAAAATCTCGGTGACTAATAACAAGTAAATATACTCAAAAGGTTAAAAAAATTCTAGGCAGATTAGTAAAGATATGTTCCTTACACCATTTCCAGTGCAGATTTAAAGTGACCTACAGGGCCATGTAAAATGCAGCAAGTCAGCGAGTTTAAATTCCTTCCCTTTCACCACACCATACACAACACACGGTTAGATTTAGGTACTTCAAAGGTTTATAAAGATAAGATACACCCCCGAGTCTCTGACTTCAAGAAGGTCTCAATAGAAAAGGTTAGCCAGAGCTGCCAATCACTTACTGTACCATTTTTCAGAGAGAGAGGGGGAGCAGTAGGAAGGGAGGGAGGCAGTCTCAGACCTAGGGTACACCAGAGGGTCTCGGTCTAAAGAGACCTCAGGTGTCAGAGGTGCGTCATCTTGGTAACTGCAGAGCCAACGGAGTACCTTGTCCAACCTTTCTTTTGATCACACAGAAACAAAAAAATATTTTCCACTTTCAGTATGTTCCAGGGACTGGGGAGCCAACTAGAAGCCCCCTGTGTTTTTGGCTTCTAGTAATGAACATGCTGGTCTTAAAGGGAAAAATATTTGTGACACTGCTATTGTGGTCCAGTCAAAGTTGCACTGGCATAGCTGGGACAGGAATACCACGAACCGAAGTTACAACCCAGTGTGTGTACCTCTGTCACCAAGGAGAGGAGATGGAGAAATACAGATGAGTGGCCAAAATGTCTGTATCACTCTGGAAATATCCAGCTGCATGTCCTCCACTGGGGGAGAGCCAGATCAGCCCAGTCACCACCTGCCAAGCAGTGTGAAGTCTAAACTGGATGGTGAGGAAATGGTTGTATAGGATGTAACCACAGTGAGAGCCAGAGTTTCCAGAGAAGAGACTTTGACAGGCGGCAGTGTTTTTCTGGAAACATTTCCATAATCCTAAAGTGCCCTCCTAGGAAGAGGGTGGCGGTGGTTTTGAAGCCCAGTATTATGCCATCTGTCATCTGTGAAGAGCAGCCTGACCCCAGGATATGAGATCAAACACAGATACTGCTCGAATTAAGCAAAGACCTCATAAGTAAGAATGTAATAAGTGGGCCGTACTGACTTAAGCCTCATTGCCATTCGGAGTTTGATTATCATGCCAAGCCAAACAGAGACAAAGAATGAGATGAGTGTGTTGTCTGACTGGGTTGTATATTAAAAAACAACAAGTCTAAGCTACCATTTTAGTCCCAGCTTAAAAAGTAATAAAACCAATGATTATATGTATTCATTAACCATGGTTTAAAAATAATAAAGGAGATATTTGGGCTGGGAAAAATATAAAGCATTCATCCAGTGACAGCTATCTAAACACGAATCCAGGGACAATGTGGAGATTAGCAGTATGCACGACAGGGTGGTCTAAGAATATAAAATGCCTCTAAATCCAGTGACCCAGATGTAGAAGGGAATACCACTTCATGACTTCATGCTTCTAAAAAGCCAACGCGGTACAAGAATGTTTTAAATTACATGAAGCGTCCACAAAAAGTCAATGGAAAATGCTCATTATGGGAAAACAATGCATAGATTTCAAAAAAAATTTTCACCAAAATAAACTTATCTTTTAGGTACTCTCAGATTTATCTGAAAGTTCCAAGGGATTTGTTACCGAACGTCCCAGTAACTCTGGCTTGTCTTGAATCTACCTGAGGACTAAGGCAGGCAGCACTAGCAAGAAATAAGAAGGGTCTAGGAAACACACAAACCCTGATCTGAATTTGGGAGAACCACTCTTTGGGATCTTTGGACCTGTTGGACTGTAGGCCGTTTTGTGCCTTGACCTTTGAGACTTGCATCACGCCCAGTGCTTCCTGACTTCTACACAATGCCACTTCTAGTTAAATCCCTCTTAACCTAAACCTTGCTCTGTCCTCCAGACCCCAAATCCTGACCCTGTCAACAGGCCTGCTCACACCCTGCTGCGTCCTTATCCTAACTGAAGGAAGACTGAACTTTATACAACCAACAGGTAAAAATATCTCTTAAGATTTTTTTCAGGAACTTTTATGTCACACCCCAAGTTGATGCACTAAAGAAACTAAAGATAGAGTGAGTTCAAAGTCATCCAGTGAAATCCCTAAATGTGTTGCTATCTCACTCAGAAAACACTCACAGAGATCCAAATGATGATGACCTTAGGGGCCAAAAATTGATTCATTTCTTGCTTGCACATTCTCACAGTAAAATAACGTTTCATCAACATGAGTTCCACCTTAGAACCATTCTCACAAAAAAGGTCCCACTGTAACTGCTCATTCCAGGTGATAGATGTATGGAAACTCACTCTACTGTTCTATCTACTTTTGTGGATGGATATGCAGGTATCTTACTAAAAATATTTCCTGGTATATGGATTATCTCTCCATAAGAAAAAACTATGCCTCCTAGAGGGGATATGGGAGAAACTGAGGCATCCTAGAGAAACAAAGTTACTTCTCCCTAGTCACATAGACTGCCAAGAGGAAAATGTACCATTGTGGACAAAATCTAAAGCAGCATGCTATTCTCTCCAGTCACTCAACAAAGAGAAGGAATAATTGCAAAATCTCTTTACTGCCACGAGTTACAAGGGAAGGATGCAGAGACTACCAAGTTCAAGAGATGATGACTATACAAGTAGCTAAGGGTCTTCTCTGTCTAGCTCATTAATATTCTAACAGCTGGGTTTTACTCCAAAAGCAACAATAATAAAATGATGGCTTCATGAATAAACTCCTATTAGAGCTGCAAAATCAGGAGAGTAAGGCACAGTTTGGAAAATAGGGAGTGCTGAACGGCGAGGAAAGGAAGAAACACTTGTTATTTTTATTTATTTACTTTAAAGGCTGAACAACAGGGCGAAGGGAGTGACAAAGAGAGAGAGAGACAGAGATCGATCTTCCATCTTCTGGTTCACTCCCCAAATGCCTGAAACATCCAGGACTGTGCTGGGTGGAAGTCCAGAGCCAGAAACTCCATCCAAGTCTCCCACATGGGCGGCAGGAACCCAAGTACCTGGGCCACCGCCTGCTGCCTCTCAGGAGCGCTCACAGGAATCCGGACGGGAAGCGTGGAGCAGCCGCAGCTCAAACCAGGCACTCTAGTACGGGATGTGGGTACCCCAGCGGGGACTTCACTTGCTGTGCCACAACACCCTGTCCCACACTTGCTATTTTTACAGAGTTGTCAGCATGAGCGAGGCATGCTCTATTTAAGACACGTGGGAAATGATTCCTTCAAATGATAGCGTGACTAAGAAGCTAAAATATCTTAGTACTATGGGAGAACAGTATTGTTTCTTCTCACATCACACAAATGAAAGGCACCTAAAACCTCCAGAACAGGCACAGAAAGTATACGAACATCATGATCTGAATGAAAAGGAGGTGTGATTTTGAGTAATTATGGAATATGGAATGTAAGAAAAGGGAATTCGCTTGACTTTCATGCTTTGAACATTCTGCTGAAAGAGTATCGGTTTTGGTTATGTAGAACTGCATTTCTTTTCTAAGTCTCCAAGTATCTGGAATCAGCCTCAAGGCAAAGTATGACAGGCTTACTTGTAATAGCATTAGAATGTGAATGCCAAATTTTTAAATCAAAGCAGTTGATTTTTTTTTTTTTTTTTTTTTTGGACAGGCAGAGTGGACAGTGAGAGAGAGAGAGAGAGAGAAAGGTCTCCCTTTATCATTGGTTCATCCTCCAATGGCAGCCGCAGCCAGCGTGCTGCAGCCAGCGCACTGCGCTGATCCGAAGCCAGGAGCCAGGTGCTTCTCCTGGTCTCCCATGCGGGTGCAGGGCCCAAGCACTTGGGCCATCCTCCACTGCACTCCCGGGCCACAGCAGAGAGCTGGACTGGAAGAGGAGCAACCGGGACAGAATCCGGCACCCTAACTGGGACTAGAACCCGGGGTGCCAGCGCTGCAGGCGGAGGATTAGCCTATTGAGCCGCGGTGCCAGCCAGCAGTTGATTTTTATTTACTTATTTTCATTTTATTTGAGTGGCAGAGGCATTCCTTCATCCGCTGGTTCATTCCCAAATGCCTCCAACAGCAGAATGTGTAAGTAGTGAGAGAGACGATAGTTTCCAGCTGTTTGCGTGAAGAAGTTGAGAATAATGAGGGAGGTTAGTTCTTCCCCTTACATCCTCATGAGAGTTGGGTTGACAGAGCTAGAAAGCGGGTTAGGGTCAAGAGAAGTAGACTCAGGGTGCTAAATCTTTGTTGTTCATAGTGGAGAATCTAAAGTTAATGAATGAAGAAAGAGCTATGTAGGCTTTTAATTATTACTCTCCAAAACAACTGCATTGTTTAAAAGTATTACTTCTTATATACACAGCAATCAAGACAAGGTTTTTTCTTTTTATGTAATGCCATTCAGTACTGTTTTTCTTTTTACATTATACGTACATTGTTTGTCGTAATTTCTTATTTTTTTAAATCACAATCAAGAAAACAAAATAATTGCATAACAAATGAGCACAGTAAACCTGTTTTTCCCATCAAAACCATAAATCCATTAGCTATGGCAAGTTCCCCTTCAAACCAGATGGTCAAATGCCAACTCGATTGGCATTCAGGCAATGTTAGGCCCTTGCAACAGCGCTAGGAAATAAACTGAAGACAGCCTGGCAGGCTCAGAGGAAGCTCAACCAAGCTCTCTTCTTGCTAGGGCATATTTCTATTAGTAAAAATAAAGTAAAAAGAAGCAATAAATGTCCTAGCTTGGAGTACAACAGATGGACTCTATTTTCAGTTAGAATAAGGATAGCCACTTCTTAAATAGCAGCAAACCTGTTAGCACAAAATTTCTGTCTTAATTTGAACATACAATGTGCAATTATAAGACATAGAGGAAGACTTTTCTCCAAAATTATCTAACTGGGTTTCTAGGCTGTAAATGATAGGCTCTTACTATACAGTAAATGGCTTAATAAGCATTTATATGATTCTTAACTAAGTAAGGCAAATGTTAGCACGTGCCTCTAAAATTTAACAATACCCACTTAGTTATGAGCAAGAACTACTTTTAAGAATAGACACTTTAAGCTTCTCATACTTCCAGCTCACGCTGTGCATAAGAAAAACAGGAACAGTAACCCGAACACACAGTTAGAGATTCTGAAGAGACCTATTACCCCTTCCCCTGCATTCTCTTAGGGAAATGTTTTATTGCTTTGCTGGGGACTGTGTAGAAATCAGGAGTCCTAAGGGGACTTCCACAGTTTCCCTTCAACGTCTTTCTTATTCTACCCAGGAGGAAATCTGGGTTTTATCAAATCTCAGCTCCTCCACATCCTCCTAGGGGACTCGTTAAAGGGAAAATTGTGGATGGTAAGGAAACGGCTGCAGCCTAAAAATCTAAATTTACTAGAACTTTTCCAATCAGAGAGAGTAAGCCGGAGACTGCTGGAGACAGTGACTTGGGCAGGAACTCTGATGAACACAGAAGCGGTTCTTCATGGAAAACTTCTGCTCTTCTGTACAGACCACAACTGAGGGAAGACGCTGTCGTACGCACTCTGTAAGGCACTTAACAACGGTGCTGTACCACCTACAAGCAACCCCAAGGAATTCTATGAGCCAACACCTTGATGAGCTTTTTCTGAATATGAGTCCTTGAGAGCAATGAAAGAAAACTAGATTTAAGAATCAAAGACCTGTCAATACTCAGGAAGAAATCAGTACAACAAATATCAGAAAAATGGTGCCTATTTTTTAGGAAGAAAGAGGAGGACATTTCTGTGGCCCCTCACCCCTCTTAAAAAACCAGGCAGCTCAGAAAATGAAATGCAGCATCCCATCCCCATGCAGGGGAGATACATTCCAAGACCATCAAGACACGCCTGAAATCACAGATGGTTCCAAAAGCTACATACACTATGCTTTTTTTTTCTGTATACACCACACCTATGATAAAGCTTACTTTATAAACCAGGCACAGAAAGAGATTAATAACAATAACTAATCATACAGCAACTATAAAAAATGTAACAAAAGTTACAAATGTGTTCTATGACTCTCCATCCTAACTTCTTACTGTAATTTCACTTTTTCACTTAGGAAAGCACCTTGCAGCTTCTCGCTGGCCTCTATGAATTGCCGGCATCACTAACCTTGTGCTTTGAGACCGTTACTAAGTAAAATAAGGGCTTGAACACAAGCCCCGAGATACCATAACAGCTGATCTGGTCATCAATACAGCCACTAGGCAGCTAACAGCCAGGTAGCTTCACAGCATGGATATGCTGGCCAAAGGGATGATTCATGTCACAGGCAGGATAGAGTGCGACACCGTGAGCTTTCATCATGCTACCAAGAATGGCTTATTTTTTTATTTCTGGAATTCCCCGTTTACTATTTTTGAGCCTCTGGAAAGTGAAACTGCAGACAAAGGGGAACCACTACATGTGGAAAACGGTCAGGTTTTCTACAACCAAAACCGTGTCAGTTCAAATAAGAAGATACTCTGGTCCCCACGAATGACGGACAGAGGGTGCAGGTCTTGCGGCCCAGCCAGTTGAGCAGCTGCTTGGGATTGGAGTGCCTGGTTTGAGCCCTGTTTACTCCACTTCCGATTCAGCTCTCTGCTAACATGTCTAGGAGGCACCAGGTGATGGCTCAAGTGTTTGGGCCCACAAGGGAGACCTGGATGAATTCCAAGCTCCTGGCTTCAACCTGGCCCAGCCCTGTCTGTTGCAGGCATCTGGGAAGTGAGCCAGCAGATGAAAAAAATCTCTCTCTCCCTCTCTCTTGTTCTGCCTTTCTAATAAGTAAACATCTAAAAATTGACATAGATTGTGTTAAGTTAAAATTCAGAAATGGTGAGAGTACCATTACCAACTGCTAGTGGCAATCCAAAATGGCATTCTTTCAGGAAAACAAGTTAGCAATGTATCTTTATGTTATGGTACATGTGATCAGTGGAATACTATGCCATTATAAGTAGAATCCTACAGAAATTTTTAGAGATACGGAGGGTTGTTTACAGAAGACAATAACAAAATAGAAATACAGAATAATTACCTTTTTGTCAATTATATGAAACACTACTATTCATAACTTACATACTGTCTACATTAAATAAGAACTTTTAGGTCACTATTAGGGCAAAACAGATTTCTTCTACTCTTAATTCATGCAGAATTTTAACCAGCAGAAAATTGGCCTTGAATCTCAAGCTGATTTCTTTCTCTTTTTTTAATAATAATAAAAAAGACTTATTTATTTATTAAAAGGCATTGTTACGGAGAAGCAGAGGCAGGGCGGGGGAGAGGGCCTTCCAGCCGCTAGTTCACTCCCCAGAGGACCGCAACTGCCAGAGCCGCACCAATCCAGAAGCAGGGGCCAGAAGGAGCTTCTTCTGGGTCTCCCATGTCAGTACAGGGGCCCAGGCACTTGGGCCAGCCTCCACTGCTTTCCCAGGCCATAGAAGAGAGCTGGATTGGAAATGGAGCAGCCAAGACTTGAACCGGCACCCATATGGGATGCCAGCACTGCAGCTGGTGGCTTTACCGGCTAAGCCACAGCACTGGCCCCATGATTTCTTTCTAATAAAATATGAATGACCTAAGTTAAATCTAAAAAGTACTCTATTTTTGGAAGTCGTATCATAAAATAGAAGCTACTCTAAGCGCTCTTTGAAAGCCTATGAATATCCTTTATTTTCTTCTGTTTCTGCTGTCCTACCTTTCTTCCTCCTGGTCTAGCCCCGACCACTGCAGCCATTTGGGGAGTGAATTAGCAGATAAAGGCTCTCTCTCTCTCTCTCTCTCTCTCTGTAACTCTGCCTTTCAAATAAATAAAACAAATCTTTAAAAATATATATGGCTAAAGCAGAATTAAAGCAGCCAGAAGGAGCAAGTCTTTGGCCTAGTGGTTACCGTGATGGTTAAGATGCCCAGGGTCCATATCAGAGTGCTGGGGTTCGCTGCTCAGCTCTGGCTCCCGATCCAGCTTCCACCAACATTCAGAGACAGCAGGTGATGGTACAAGAGCCAAGCCCCAGACACTCGTGTAGGAGACGTGGGTTCAGTTCTCAGATCCTGGCTTTGGTTCTGGCCCAGCTCCAGCCACTGCAGGTATCTGGGAGCTGTCTCTGTCTCTGTCTCTCCCTCTCATTCTTGAATAATTAAAAAAAAAATAAGTAAAATAGAAATACAATCCACCTGGAAAAGCACTGTCACGACAGTTTTACCTAAAAGTTTCTATTTAGAATATCTTCAAGAATTAAGAATTTGTATTTCATGGGTGTTATTTTAGGATGACGGGAACTAGGTACTGTTAGGGTCCTAGGCGATGAGCCCCAAGCCTCCTCTCGGAGGAAGTGGCTACAATTAGCTATTAAAGGTGCCATATATTTTAGTAATGGGGAGCACTGAAGGTCAATAGTAGAACCACTTGTACTTTCTGAAGTTCAAATGGCCACACTCAGACACGCTGCCAGATTTCTTGCATAAATTAGACACCAGCATCTTGGATCTTTCCGTGAAATCATTTGCTTTTAAACTCATTCTTAATCCATCCAAGTGGTAGACAATAAATGCTTTAGTTCTTGGTCTTTTTACTTGTTCTGTTTTCCCTCTCTAAAGCATGAGTTCTTGACCTTTAAAAACTGCATTGATCCTCTGTCAAACCTTTTCCCGGAAAGTTACTGTGTTAGTCAATAAAGCATCTAAAAAACAAAAACCTTAATGCTTGTGTTAGAGATCAGGCCTGGCTGAGCGTGGCTGCCAGCGGCCGCTGCCTCCTGTTCCCAAGTCACAGGCCCTCACTTGTACGGGTGACACGGTGGCTGCGGGCAGCGGCGGGAAGGCTGTTTCCCAGTCTCGCCACACAGACCAGGTCCCTCTGTAGGAGGCAGGACCAATCTAAAAGAAGAAAAGGCTGCTTCTGGCCAGTCTTCCCAGAACAAAGAAGCGTAAAGCAGAAGGAGGGCTTTTCCAGGGACGCAGGACAAGGTGAGATAAGAGGCTGGGGCAGATTCTCATTTTTGTAAAGACCAGCAGGAATGCAGCACCCACTGGCAACCTGAGCTGGTGTCTCCAGAGACTGGGAGACCCCACCTGGGCATGGAAGTAGATGTTTTGCGGAGGGACCACAGCTCTGTTGGGTTCTACCACAGGCCTCATTGTCAGGCCACTCCCACAGTGGAAGAAGACAGTATAAAAATCACAGGCAGCACCTGTCCATGAGTTAGCCTGGGCTCAAATCCGCCCCACTGGCCTTTTGTTCTCAGGCTCTCTGCCTCTCTCTGCTCAACCTCTAACTTCAGGCTGCGTTCCTCAGCCACCTGGGAGAAGGGTCAGGTGTGGTTTGAATTTCCAATTTCCTACAGACCAATTGTGTTACAACACATAATAAAAGCAATCACAGCAATGAAATCAAAATGCACATCAAACGCAAGTGGGAGCTGGCATAGTGGCTCAATGCGTTCAGCCGTTAGCCTACAATGCCAGCATCCCATATGAGCGCTGGTTCAAGTCCCAGCTGTTCCACTTCTGACCCAGCTCCCTGCTAACGCACTTGAGAAGGCAGCAGAAGACAGCCCAAGGGCTTAGGGCTCTGCCACCCACAAGGGAGACCCGATAGAGTTCTAGACTCTTGGTTTCGGCCTGGCCTGGCCCCATGTGGAGAGTGACCCAGAAGGCAGATCAATCTCTCTGCCCCAATAATTCTCTCTTCCCATAATCCTCCACAGAATGTAGTCTCCAACTACAAGTACTTCCTACATAAGGTCCCCAAGCTAGGCTTACAAACTCCCACCTTGAGCCTCCCCAATGATAGAGACTTGGCGTCCAGCCACTCATGGATGTCTCAGAGTGGCAAGTGTGAACGGAATGCCACACTTCCCCTACCCCAAAACCTGCTCTCCAATCCCCGCCTCCCCAGCCAGAGAGCAGCAAAACGATGACCCTGCCCCTCCCAGACCCTCTCCCTCAGTGCTCTCTCCCTCACTCTTCACCCACTCCACCAGCAGTTCCTGTAACCTCTCCCTCCCCAATAGGTGACAAATTCATCTGCTTGACTTCCCTCTACTGACCCGCCCCTCTTGGCAGCCAGGTCCTCTTTCCCCTTGCATCCCCAGAAAAGCATACCAGTGGTTCTCCCTGCTCTCGCAAAGCAGCAAGCACCGTGCAGTTCTCCAGTGGGAATCAGATCACACCGTGTCCTTGCTTGAATCCTGCCAGTGGGTTGTCATCGCTGTCGGATAAAATCAGACTCTGGCACTACGGCCCGCAGACCCGACCTGGCCTGGGTGCCACCTGCCTCAGGGGCGGGGGCCTTTGTTCACTTCCTGAAGCCCACCAAGCTCCCTTCTGCTTCGAGACTTGATGTGTGCTGTTCCCTCCGCAGGTAGCACGCACCCTTGGGGTCTCCATGCGGCTCACTCCTTGTCTTCACTCAGGCTCACTTCTCTCAACAGCTCTCCCTGGCACCTCCAAAGACGCCCACCCACGCGCCAGCCATTCTCTTTCACGTCACCTGGCCAGCCTTCTTTATTTGCAGTGTCCGCTTCCCTTGACCCCCACCAGCTCACAACCCCCAAGGACGTGCTCATAGCCACAGTCACCACTTGAACAGGTACTCAAAAAACTGCTGACTTGATAACTGGGCAATCCCGAGAAATGCTGTTTAATAACCGTGTAAGTCCATCATCTCGGTACCTCCCTTTCTTCCTCTATAAACAAGAGATGCTGGGGCCGGCGTTCTGGTGCAGTAGGCTAAGCCTACCCTGGGCCTGGAACCAAGTCCTGCCTCTGCTTTCAATCCAGCTTCCGGCCAGCGCACGCCCTGGGAGGCAGGAGGTGACGGCTCCAGTACTTGCGTCCCTTCCATCCCCGGAGGGGACCCAGCCTACGTTCTGCCTGGCCCTGCCACGGCTATTGTAGACATTCGAGGAGTGAACCAGCAGATGGAAGATCTCTGCCATCTGCCTTTTGAACACTTACATGAATAAGCAAACACAACAGAAATGCTAATGCCTGCAGCGGCCGTGAGAATTCATGCATTTGCAACCCAGGTACTGTAAGTAAAGCACTTGGCACGCAGCCTTGGCCGTCAGCATTCTGTGACTTCCTGTGAGCGGTGGACAGTCACAGGAGCTTCTGCGAGAACTGGCAAGTGCATTCACAGCGCATGTGAGGCTGCTCCTTGGCTCTCCCAGGACAGTCTGCGAGAGACTTCCGAGAAGAGAAGGATTGCGCTCTCCAGTTTTTCAGGTGAGGGCCATTGAGTTGGCGAAATGTAGATACTTAACGGAAACGTGCCCTCCTATGCTCTCTGGCTGGGGACCCGGATGTGCGTCTTTCACGCTGAAGCAGCTACTGAGGTTTGCAGGGGTCTGGGTAGAACCCAGAGTTCCACGTAGAAGGAAACTCACCTAACAAACAGCCCACCATTCTTCTCACAGACGCCATGCGAATAGGAGCCCAATTCTAGGCTCTTTCCAAAGGAAACAGGAGAAAAATCAGGTTCTCGTGTGCAGCACAAGCAGCAGGGAAAACAGAACCTGTGTTCTTGCTGAGCAGGTTCCCAGCTCAGCCTTTCTCAAAACTCAGAGCGCTCTGGTGTCGCGTTACTGCCTGCAGACTGACAGCACCCAATCTCACTGCGGTCATTATCACTGATTCACGTCCTCCCTCCTCTACCTGCCGAGCCTTTGAGTGTATCTGACCAAGGCCAGCTTACTGGACTCAGTGACACCTTATTTTTTTTTTTTTTTAAGATTTATTTACTTGAAAGGTGAAGTTACAGAGAGGCAGAGAGAGAGAGAGAGAGACAAAGAGAGAAAGAGGTGTCTTCCATCTGTTGGTTCACTTCCAGATGGCCACAATATCAGGAGCTGCACTGATCCAAAGCCAGCAGTCTCTTCTGGGTCTCCCACGTGGGTGCAGGACCCAAACCTTGGGCCATCTTCCACTGCTTTCCCAGGCTATAGCAGAGAGCTGGATCAGAAGTAGAGCAGCTGGGTCTTGAACCAGCATCCATATGGGATGCCGGCACTGTAGGCAGCAGCTTTACCTGCTGTGCCACAGTGCCAGCCCCTGATACCTTATTCTTAAAAAGGATCTATTGTTTTGTCTTTTACTTATTCTTTGATGTATTTTTAGCACGCTCCGTAAACCTGTGTTTGTCAGCAATTCTAGTAGAGCGAACAGGGAATTCATCAGATTGGAAGTCCCTTGCTGATGAGGTCCCTAAGAATCCACCAAGGATTTAGGAAAGAAAGATGATCACAAGTCAAAGATTCCCTGGAGTACAGAAGCTCCTCCCATCAATCCCCCTGTTTCAGAAAGAGGAGTTAAAATAGCACACAGAGAAAGAGGCGTGCATCTGTGCAAAGCGTTATGTTTTCAGGCTCGAAGGGAAGAAGAGGACAAATTATGAGCATTTGTAAAACTTGTACTGCAGGGCTTAGGATTTCAACAGTCTGCATCGCAGCCTTCCACGCCTGACATTCCCACGTGATTGGTGTAACAGGCAGCTCAGCCAGCCACACACAAACCCTCAAGCCCTCCTTACCCTTGACCTGCAGGCACGCTGGACAGGAGAGCAGGGACTCAGGCACTCATGAAAGACCAGCGCTGACGTCAAACCAGACAAGACTGCAACTGGAGACGGGAACAACGGAGTAGAATTGTGACCGAATGGGAGGAGGAGGAGGAAGAAACGATCTGAAGTTTTCCGCCGTCATCTTTTAGCTTCCTAAAAATAAAACTGCAGTCTAGCCGGCGGCATTAATTTATCATTGACTTGGGGTTGTTAGCAATTTTTAGAAAGCAGCATATTTTAATCACAAATACTTGATGGCCCCATCATAGGAAGGAACTGCTTCTGTGGCACGGGCCTCGCCCGCGAGAGCAGGGCAGGAGAGCAGCTCAGTGGGGCACTCAGACCAGGCTGAAGAGCAGGCATCCAGTGCCGGCGCTGTCACTTCTCTGCTCCTTTGTGCTACTTGGTTCTCATTCAGCCTATCCTTGTGCCTTATAAATGACTTCTCCCTCACGCTTCTTCCCCCAAGAAAGGAGAAAGCTCCCTTATTCCCAGTGCTGGCTGATTTAAGCTAAGTGGAAAGAAAAACAATCAGATTAGTTACCTCATGTATGAGGCCTTCCCACAATGCTGCATTTTGAAATGGGATGTTGGTTAACCCACCTCAGTCTTTGAAAATTGTAATTTCAGGCAACCTAGCAAGGAAAAATGAAGAGATATTTTCAAACTTCAAAATTATGCCCATTAACATACAATAGCCTCCACCACATTCCACAGCCATGATTAGGGTAACAGTGACCAGAATTTTTTTTTTTTTTTGAAAGATTGATATGACTGCTATAATCAGTATCCTGTCTCTCACAGTACTTTAAAGCATTTACTCATGGGGCTGGTGCTGTGACATAGCGGGTAAAGCTACCACCTGCAGTGCCAGCATCGCATATGGGCGCCAGTTCAAGTCCCAGCTGCTCCACTTCCGATCCAGTTCTCTGCTATGGCCTGGGAAAGCAGTAGAAGATGGCGGAAGTCCTTGTGCTCCTGCACCCACATGGGAGACCTGGAGGAAGATCCTGGCTCCTGGCTTCAGACTGGTGCAGCTCCAGCCATTGTAGCCATTTTGGGAATGAACTAGTGGACAGAAGACTCTCTCTCTCTCTCTCTCTCTCCTCCCTCCCTCCCTCCCTCCCTCCTTCCCTCCCTCACCTTCTCTCTCTGTGTAACTCTGACTTTCAAATAAATAAATAAATCTTTAAAAAAAAACATTTACTCATTTATTTGAAAGGCAAAGTGTGTGTGTGAAGGGGTGGGGAGAGCGAGATCTTTCAGCTGCTGGTTCACTCCCCAAATGCCTGCAACAGTCAGGGCTGGGTCATGCTAAAGCCAGGAGCCAGGAACTCCATCTGGGTCTCCCATATGGGTGGCAGGCACTCAAGCATTTGAGCCACCATAGGCTGCTTCTCAGGCACATTAGCAGGGCTAGATTGGAAGCAGAACAGCCAGGTGGCCCCGTAACACCCAGCCCCAACTTTCACTGTACTTTCACTTGACTATTACAAAGACAATGATTTAAAATATGAATAATAAGGGGGGGTGTGGCAAAGAGCTGCTGCCCCTCCAGCCCTTTCTATTCACTGGCAATGGACACATCTCATTGAATCTGTGTGCTTCCTCCCCCGCCTGTGAAGGAGTCGGTCCCACCATGCTTTCACAGAGGAGGAGGGCCTGAGGCTAAGCAGGTTTTAGAGTGTCCTGAATTTCACACAGCTAGTAGAGGCAGAGGCAGAGGCAGAACCTGAACTCAAAATGTGCTTGCTCTGTATACCCTGATAAGATACCAGGCACCATGCTAAAGTTTTTAGAATATGCAAGATGCAGAAAGTGATCAAACAGACCAAGGTCTGAGTCTTGACTTCGACATTTGCCAGCTTTGTGACCTTGGGCAAGTTGCTTACCCTCCAAGTTCTCATTTTCCTCATCTTTAAAATGGGGTAATACAGGGGCCAGCGCTGTGGCGCAGGGGTAAAGCTGCCATCTGCAGTGCTGGCATTCCGTAGGGGCGCTGGTTCGAGTCCCGGCTGCTCCACTTCCCATCCAGCTCTCTGCTATGGCCTGGGGAAGCAGTAGAAGACGGCCCAAGTCCTTGGGCCCCTGCACCTGCCTGGGAGACCCGGAAGAGGCTCCTGGCTCCTGGCTTTGGATTGGTGCAGCTCCAGCAGTTGCAGCTACCTGGGGAATGAGCCAGCAGTTGGAAGACCTCTCTCTGTCTCTCCTTCTCTTTCTGTGTAACTCTGACTTTCAAATAAATAAATAAATCTTTTTAAAAAAAGGTGTAATACAAACCTCATAGCATTTTTGCTAATATGAAATACACTATTTGGAAACAGCAATTGCTAGTATTAAGTGCTCATGGTGTCCAACACTGTGCTAAACCCTTTTGCCAAATGAATTCCTATAATTCTCTCAACAATCCTCTGAGAAACTTGCTATTTATATATGAAGGAACAGGCACAGGGAGGGAAGTGAGGATGCTTGTCCAGGGCCACCGGGCTGGCATCTGGCCCCAAGCAGCCTATGCTGTTAACGACCATGCTCAGTAGTAGTTCTGAGTCTGTTCTCCTAACCATAATGTTATCCCGTCTCTCATTGTCTGAGTCATAATGAGGACCCCAGAAATAGTAGCTTAAAAATACGTCCTGCCTGAGCATGAGGAATACAAAGAAAACAAGTACATAAATCTCTGTTCTCTGAGAACGAGTATTACAGACTCCCACAGAGCAGCAGAGGGGCCTGAAAAGAAGAGCAAAGTCTTCGTAGTACACGAGATGAACCCTAAAAACAGACACTGGAGGCGGCATTTGGCTCAGCGGTTAAGATGGCACTTGGGAGCCCACATCCCACATGGGTGTGCCTGGGTTTGAGTTCAGGCTCTACTTTGATTCCAGCTTCCTGCTAATGCTCGCTCTGGGAGGCAGCAGATGGTGGCTCAAGTACCTGGGTCCCTGCTACTCACATGGAAGATCTGGACTGAGTTCCCAGCTCATGGCTTCAGCCTGGTCCAGCCTCACCTCCTATGGCATTTCAGGAGTGAACAAGTGACGGGAGAGCTCTGTCTAGCCCTACTTCTGTCTTTCTGCCTGTCTCACTCACTCACTCTACCTTTAAGGAAAAACCATAGTCTTGTCAGAAATTTGTGAAGAAAAGGGCATTCCAGGAGGAAACAGGAGTCGTGCTTAGGAGAGATGAAGTCTAGCTTGACTCCATCGAAGGCTTCAAAGACAGCAAGGTGCAGTGGCCCATCCAGAGGGTGGAGTGGAGCAGTTGTACCTCCCCTTGAATGCCAGGGTAGCGGAATCTGAAGGTAATTCAGGAAGCCATCACTGTGGTCAGGGAAGCCTTGGGCAGTCAGACGGTCAAGGCCAAGCTGTAGAAGATTGATTTGTCAATGAGACATAGAATGGACAAGAAAGCAGAGAGTGATACTGATAACAGCTGTTCTTGTGTGCCATTGACCCAGTTGACAATTCTTTTTATTTAAGGTTTATTTATTTGAGAGGCAGAGTTACAGACAGAGAATGAGAGATGGAGATCTTCCATGTGCTGGTTCACTCCTCAAATGGCTGCAATGGCTGGGGCTGGGCCAGGCTGGAGCCAGGAGCCAGGAGCATCTTCTAGGTCTCCTAAATGGGTGGCAAGGGCCCAAGTACCTGGGCCGTCTTCCACTGCTTTTCCCAGGCCATGAGCAGGGAACTGAATCGGAAGTGGAGCAGCAGGGACACACACTGGTGCCCAAACGGGATGCCAGCGGCACAGGCAGCGGCGTTACCCACTACGCCACCATGCCAGCCCCAGTTTACAATCCTGTTTGTTTTCTTTACATATTCCAGAAATTTAGGAAGATCGTTATGTGATATTAATTACCTAAAAGCCATTGAAAAGTTGGGTTGATCACATAGAATAGCTGAACTACCCCAAAATGTGGAGAAAATGATAAACCATGTGAACTCCTGCACTGGACTAATTCTCATTTAATGGGAATCCTGAATGACATCTGGAAAAGCAAGCTGACTGCGTGTCTCTAGATTGTTTTTCAACTCTTAAAATACACGCATAGTGGTAAACAGACACAGAATTAGATGCCGTCTCTGGTTAGCCAGCTTGCGACAGGCAGTTTATACAAAAGCAACCCAGAGGGAGAAGTGCAGCTCAATTCCTACAATTATGCTTCTTGATATAGACATAGAGGCTGAAGCAAAGGCAACTCAGAAAACGTTATCTGTGCATGTTTGCACATAGCCCCAGGCCTTCAGAGATCCTATCTGCCACAGCTCTTGTCTCTCCGCGCTGTTCGCTGTGTGCATGTCCAACAAATCATCTCTTCCCTCCATTTTGTCTGCTTTTAAAAAATGAAACCATCCTGGCGCGTGTCACGCAAGATGCAGTGAGGGTGACAGCCCTGATCTATGACAGCAGCCACACCTGCCCGGAATCTGTCCTGGGGATATGTGTCTAGCTCTGCTACGACTCAGCCAGCCGCATGAGCTCACTGGTGTCCCATTCCAAAATCCAGGGGTACGCTGAAAGCGCTAATGATTTATCACCAGACATCTGGATTTCCAAAATCGGCCACACCCTTCACTGGGTGGTTATCTCGCCGGGCAGCTTTTCCTTTCCGAAACCAGAGAAGGAAGCGGTTTGCCTTCCTCTACAATTTATTCTTCTGGACCGTATCGAGTGCTCAAAGCCTAACGCCAGGCATTTGCTAGCTATAAACTCTAACAGAGTGAAGCTTTGTTCAAACAGTTAGTCATACAGTAAAACAATCAGCACACTGCGTCCACACACAGGGCAGGGGCTGGGGGAGGGCACGTGGAGGGGGGTAGGGGTGGAGGTGGGTCCCTAGGGTGCAAATATGAAAGATGCCTCACTCCCACAGCTGAGTCCTACTCCCCTCACCCTAGTCCTGCACGCACACCTCCCACCACCAAACACAAAGATGACCAGAAGCTAAGTAAACAAACACTCCCCACACCATGGATTAGGGGTTCTCCGGCTTTCCCTAAAGGTCTCTTCTGTTCAGGTCAACATTCAACTGGGCGGGTTCATCTGCTCAACACCCGCCAACAGTGCCCATCTCCCTTGGGGTTGAAGTGCAAGTCCCAAGGGTGGGTTGCAAGCCAGCACGTGGCAGGTGCCCTGGGCTCCATCATCCCTCTGAGCTCTGCTCCTGCCGGCCTCTCTGTGCCTTCAACACTGCACGCACGCTCCTGCCAAGGGCCTCGGCAGCTGATCTTCCCTCAACCCAGGATCCTCACAGGGCTCGCTTGCTCTCCTCCTTCTTGCATAAATATCACCTCCTCTAGGAAGCCTTCCCTGATCACCCTCCACCCAGACTCTTTGGTGCAATCACCACTACCTGATGGGCCATATATTTTACTTACACTTTATAATGATTTATACCAATTTATGTAAGTAAAATAATATCATGCAAAATATAATCTCACTAGCAAACTCCCCTTGGCAGGGATCTCTTAAAACTCTGTCTTGTGCACTGCTACTGCTACTGTGCCCAAGACAGCGAGTGTGTAGTAAATATTTACGGAGTGGTGTTCCAGCTGTTAGGCACACAGAGACGACCTGATGCCAGTCTCACTGTCGCTATGGAAATCGTATCCATGAACATTATTCCCCATCAAGTGAGCTCTGCTGGGGCCTTTGTTAGTCTGTGCACAGTCAAGTTCATGGAATCACCACCGACCCTTCTTCCGAGGAGTCAGTTTTAATACCCTCCACAATGAGCACACGTATGTGAGTAATCTCATTTAGGCAGAGCACCAAGCTCCAAGACTGGCAAATCAATTTGAAAATGTGCAGGACATTAGAAGTGCTGGTGGTAATAGTCTCATGTTCATGATCTCCACAAACATTCTACTGAATTTTAAAATCACCTCACATGACAATTTCCTACAGAACACCTTTCTTTCAGCGTTGCACAAATGAAACATATTTCCACTAAATGTCATCCTTTATTATGACCTAGTCAAATGATAAAATAGCAAAAATCATTCTTAAAAAAATTTTTGTCCTGACAGGTATTAAAGTCACCTTTTATGGATTTAGTTCAATATTCCAACATCAATTTTGTAAAGAACTTTCTCCTGCAATGCATAATACAAAAGTAAAAACCACTGCATTTATTACAAAAATAGCTAATATGTTTGTGAGAGCCATTTTGCCCTGACTTCGCTATTAAAAATTTCCTCCCTTCTAATTCAGTAATGAATTTATTGATTTGTTTTATTTGAAAGACAGAGATCTTCTGTCCTCTGGCTTTCTCCTCCAATATCTGGGGCTGGACCAGGCATAAGCCAGGAGCTCAATCCAGGGCTCCTGCTGCCTCCGAGTGCGCATGCGCAGGAAGCTGGAGTCACTGGACCTGGGACTCACAGCCAAGCACTCTGCCGTGGGACGCAGGCATCCCAGGGGCATCCTAACTGCTGCGCCAAATGCCTGCCTCCGATTCCTGCTCTTAATCGAGTGGGAAGCTGTGTCACTTGACGATCATGATTCTGAAGACTGAAGCGCCTGGTGGAGAATCTGCCATAATTACCGAATGTGTCAGAAGAAGAACAGCACTCATTCACAGATCTTCCTGCAAAGTCACGGAAGCCTAGAGTGAACCCGGGCTGTTCTAAACAAACGCGCGCGCATGGATCACCCTCACTTGCAAATCTGCATTTCCTCTTTGCCCAGCAACTGTGTGGGGTCTTTTGTTTGCACCTGAAACAACATTAGGAGGCGTGGGAAAAAACAAAGACACACTTCTTAGTCCTCTTTACTTTATACAGAAGATGGGATTTCAAATTCTCAATACATTAGACATGATAGTCTTATAGTAAGCCTTATCAGTCAATGCTTCTAAACAAATCCACTTAATGAACTTAATGAACAATATACAATACCTTTAATTATTTGTTTATTAGAGTTAGAGGGAGAGAGAGAGAGAGACAGAGAGAGAGATCTTCCATCCACTGGTTCACTCCCTTGGAAGGTTGCAATGGCCAGCACTGGGCCAAGCTGAGGCCAGGAGCTTCATCTGGGTCTCCCTCATGGGTGACAGGGGCCCAAACACTTGAGCCATCTTCCACTGCTTTTCCCAGGCCATTAACAGGGAGCTGAATCAGAAGTGGAGAACTAGGACATGAATCAGCGGCCATATAGGATGTTGGCGTCACCTGCTGCGCCACAAGGCCAGCCCCAATACATAAAGCTTTCTAAGAGCAAAACAGACCTCTTAGTTTTATGTTTGGGCTCCTGAACCAGAAGATGTTATAAGAATCACTAGAAATGATATCAGGGCCGGCGCTGTGGCGTAGCAGGTAAAGTCGTCACCTGTAGTGCTGGCACCCCATATGAGTGCTGGCTCAGACCCAGCTGCTCCACTTATGATCCAGCTCTCTGCTATGGCCTGGGAAAGCAGTAGAAGATGGCCCAAGCCTTGGGCCCCTGCACCTGCCTGGAAGACCTGGAAGAAGCTCCTGGCTCCTGGCTTCAGATCGGTGCAGCTCCAGCCATCGCAGCCAAATGGGGAGTGAACCAGCAGATGGAAGACTTTTCTCTCTCTCTCTCTCTGCCTCTGCCTCTCCTTTTCTCTCTGTGTAACTCTGACTTTCAAATAAGTAAATAAATCTTTTAAAAATAAATGATATACAACAAATTTACACACACGGGAGAAATGGAGGGACAATAATTACAAGTGCTCTCTCACTAAACTACATTTTGGTTGACTGGACAGCACCAAACCCAACAGGCTGCTGGGAAATCAGATCAGCTCCTCCAGTAAACCAGGCATGCACTTAGCATGCTGTGCAGAGGCAAAAGTAACAAACAGTCTGAAATTGTAGGGCCTGACTTGGATGGCAGCCAACACCTCCCTCTACCCCTTTGCCCAAGAAACATTACGTAAGATGCTGCCAGTCTCAGCCACTGCCTGCTGAAATCCAAGCCAGGATTACATGACAGGAATTCAAAGTAAAAGTCATCAGATCTGGAAATTCATTTTCAGTCCAGGACTTGGAAGTGGAAGAGTCTTCCAAGATTATCTAGGGAATATATGGGAATAGGGAGTGGGATCCTAGGAAGGGTCTTTTGTCTGCTGTGCCCGTGATCACACAGCAGAGTGCAAACAGAGCTCCTTGTCCACCTCTTTCCACCTGAATCTACTGCCTCCTGGGAAGCATCTGCCACTCTGATTATTTTAAGTGGGGACATTTGGATTCAACTTTAAGAAGAATTAATTCAAGCTTCATCCTTTAATGAGGGCAACAAGTGTCCACGAATAAGATGAAATAATCCAGGCTTCGGGCAACTAATCAGCCATCAGAATATTTTGTGATAATCTTGACCTAAAAGCAATGGATCTCTTATTGTCAATCATTTTGGAAAAAAAAAAAGTAATTCATAATAGGCAATGAGGTTGCTTTTGATGAGGTGAGGGAAAATAAATGTTCTTTTTCTTCTGGACAGAAATGGTGTATCACTTGATATAAATGAAGGAAACATGTATAATATTCTGTAGTGCTGAAGAAATAAGCTCCTCCTAGCAAGGCAGCGATTATATGGGGGCAAAGCAGGAGGCAGCACAGGAGCAGAATCGAAGGCTGGAAGGGCGTTGGAGGGGTGAGCAGCACAGCAGTTCGGATGCCTGTAGCCCATGTCGGAGGCCTGGGTTCACATCCTGGCTCTGCTCTCCCTTCCTGCTTCCTGCTGGTGCACACCCTAGGAGGCAGCAGGAGAAGGCTTGAGTACTTGGGTCCCTTCTTGGCTCTAGCAGGTTGAATTCCCAGCCACTGGCTTCAGCCTGGCCTGATCCCGGTTACTGTGGGACTTAGGGAGTGGATCAATGGATGAGCGATCTCTCTGTGTCTCTATCTCTTCAACTAAATAAAATGAATTAAGTATTCTCTTAAAAGATGAGGACTTTTGGGGGGTCAGCGCTGTGGCGTAGCAGGTAAAGCTGCCACCCACAGTGCCAGCAGCCCATATGGTGCCAGTTCCAATCCCAGCTACTCCACTTCTGATCCAGCTCTCTGCTATGGCCTGGGAAAGCAATAGAAGATGGCCCAAGTTCTTGGAAGTTCCTGGCTCCTGACTTCAGATCAGCACAGCTCCAGCCGTTGCAGCCAACTGGGGAGTGAACTAGCAGATGGAAGACCTCTCTCTCTTTCAAATAAATAAATCTTAAAAAAAAAAAAAAAAAAAAAAAAAAAAAAAACAGAAAAAGATGAGGACTTTTGAGGAATTCTCTGGACCATGTACTCCTTAGTTATCTCTGAACCATCAGTAAAAATCCCATTAAAAGTTATAATATCTATGGCTACATATGCTGTAAAATATCTCAATGAGATATATGCACAATGATGTTTAGTGTAACAGTTGTGTACAATATAAACAAGCAAAGTAGTTATTTGTTTTTTATTTTATTTTTTGACAGGCAGAGTGGACAGTGAGAGAGAGAGACAGAGAGAAAAGTCTTCCTTTACCGTTGGTTCACCCTCCAATGGCCGCCACAGCCAGCGCGCTGTGGCCAGCGCATTGCGCTGATCTGAAGCCAGGAGCCAGGTGCTTATCCTGGTCTCCCATGGGGTGCAAGGCCCAAGGACTTGGGCCATCCTCCACTGCACTCCCTGGCCACAGCAGAGAGCTGGCCTGGAAGAGGGGCAACCGGGACAGAATCCGGCGCCCCAACCGGGACTAGAACCCGGTGTGCCGGCACCGCAGGCGGAGGATTAGCCTAGTGAGCCGCGGCACCAGCGGCAAAGTAGTTATTAATATGGGACAATTAACTTGGTGGTGTAATCCTGTGACTGAACACTATGCAGTCATAAAACATAGACTGTATGTGTGTTTGCTACCATGGGAAGATCCCAGGATATATGGGAAAAGTGATTGCTGGAAGCTTCTACTTGGGCAGCAGTGATTGACAAGCAGATTCTGATCCAACCCAGAGTATTTAACAGGAATGGTTCTAGAAACAGTTAAGCTTCAGCTGATTATTTAAGTTGCTCTGTTTGAAGTTAACTATGCGCATGTTACTCTTTTATGTCAAAAGAACTTCCCAGGACCCAAAGTTGGCACAGCAGGTTAACCGAGGTCAGCATCCCACACTGGAGCACCCATTTGAGTCCTGGCTGGTCCACTTCCTATCCAGTTCCCGCCCACTGCACCTGGGAAAGCAGCAGATGATGGCCCAAGTGCTTAGGCCCCTGCCACCCATGTGGGATACAAAGATGGAGCTCCTGACTTCAGCCTGGCCCAGTGCCAGCCAACACGGCCATTTGCAGATGGAAGATGCTCTCTCATTCTCATTCTCATTCCCATTCCCATTCCCTCTCCCTCTCTCCCTGTCACTTTTCAAATAAAATAAATCTTAAACAAAAAAAAAAAATTTCCCTAGACAGCTAGATTACAGCTTTTAGGATTAAAAAGCAACTTTCGTCAGTTCGCTTTCTTAGTTAGACTTTGGTCTCAAGGGGAAGAACCTCTGGCACAAGTACCTCAAAGTGGCTCAGGGAGATCTGTGGCCAGGCTGGGTGGGGGTGGGAGAGGCAACCCGAGGCCCCAGCAAGCGACAGTTCCCGTGAATACTGTCTACACCAAGGCAGCAGCAGAGGCTCAGCAAAGCGGCACGGCAGAACAGAAGAACCTCTAGAGTTCATGCCTAGACAGAGGTGAGCCAGTGCCTTAGGAAACGCTTAGAAGTAGCTGAGGGATGCTTGGAAGGGGGCTGCTTTACAGCTACAAATGCAGTGGGCAGCACAACATGGCTGGATGCACCCGTGTTCCTGCTGTGTAGCATGAGCTGGCTGGAGGGGCAGTGAGCAACGTGGCCTGAGCAGGGCTGACAACGGGAGAGGTTCAGGGCACCATGCAAACACCTAAGGTTGTAGTGAGAAGCAATGCAGGGGTGACGGCGCCCCATCAGAGCAACCTTATCAAAATTTCCAGCTCAGCTCCTTCCAGAACCCAGCGCCTCAACAGACACATGGATCAGGTTAAGATTAACAAGGCTAATCCTCCACCTTGCGGCGCCGGCACACCGGGTTCTAGTCCCGGTTAGGGCGCCAGATTCTGTCCCGGTTGCCCCTCTTCCAGGCCAGCTCTCTGCTGTGGCCAGGGAGTGCAGTGGAGGATGACCCAAGTGCTTGGGCCCTGCACCCCATGGGAGACCAGGATAAGTACCTGGCTCCTGCCATCGGATCAGTGCGGTGTGCCAGCTGCAGCGCACTGGCCACGGCGGCCATTGGAGGGTGAACCAACAAAGGGAGACCTTTCTCTCTGTCTCTCTCACTGTCCACTCTGCCTGTCAAAAAAAAAAAAAAAAGAAAAAAAAGGATTAACAAGTCTGGGGCTGGCATTGTGGCGTAATGGGTTAGGCCCACCACTTGCAATGCCAGCATCCCATATGGTCACTGGTTCAAGTCCTGGCTACCCCACTTCCAATGCAGCTCCCCACTAAACCTAAGAAAGCAGAGGAGGATGGCTCAAGTCCTTGGGCCCCCGTTCCCATGTGGGAGACCTGGAAGAAGCTCCTGGCTTCGGCCTGGCCCAGCCCTGGCCATTGTGGCCATTTGGGGAGTGAACCAGCAGATGAAAGATCTGTCTCTCTCCTTTCCTCCTTAAGTCTAACTTTCAAACAAATAAAATACATCTTAAAAAAAAAAATAATCAGCAGGTCGAACCCTCCTTGTCCAAGGGGTACCCTCTTCCACACTTTTTGCAGATTTATCTACTCCATCAAACTGTGAGTTTCTTACATAGTCAACTCTCTTCTCCCAATCCTTTCAGTAACTACATTGCTGTTCATTAAATGCCGTCTCAGCATCAGGCCTCAGGGTAGGCTAGGATCTGGGAACACACACATAACACCTGGTCACAGAGTTCACCATCTAGAGGAAGGCAGAGCCATGTAGCAGATATGTCTGTAGCTTGGGTACTAGACACTAAAATGACACAATCTAGGGGCTGGGGGGTGTTGCTGTTAGAACAGTTACATGATCAAGTTCAAAGGGTGTCGATTAGCAGAGATGTCGGGTGGGAAGGGTGCCTCCAACGCAAGGCGCTGATTTCTTCAAAGGAACCCAGGGAACCAAGGCAGGCTCATCGCTAACAAACACTGATAGGACGCTCCCAGAAACCAGCGACCTGAACACCACATGACGACCACCCTTCTGTTCGTGTTTATTGCTGTAGGCAGTTTTGCTTTGGGAGGAGAAAACACTGAAATAATAAACGAGGTAGTTAAGCCGTTGGGTCCAGCTCAGCCCCAGCTACTTTCTTGTCATTCCCAGAGCAGCGCAAACCCACAGAATCACCCTTTTCCATGCTAAGGGTGTGACGAGTCACAGGGGCAGACTAATGTGAACCGTAGAGAAAATGACCAGTCATCCAGAACCTACTGGCATGCTATAATTGGCAGGCCAGACTGGCCAAAGGACTACGAATGTTGGGGAAGATGGCAGAGGGAGGGTAGCCAAGGACTTCTCCATCTGGACATCGCTCCTGGGTCTGCTGTGGCCTCCTTCAGGCAGGGGCTCAGTCTTAGTTATTCCAGCCCCCTTCGTGCTGGGTCCTGAACACCGTCCACACGCGTCTGCAGCGTGCATGAATGACCAGCACCATCACCAACAGGACACATCACCAACACCGTCAAAGCTTCCGCAGAGCCTCGGGAGCAGCCCCGCCCCTCTGCCTCTGGCCCTGGTATTTGGTGACTGACCTCCCCCGGCACAGGTGGCCAGGGTCAAGCCCAGCTGTACCGATGCAGGGTGTGGTGTTCTTATGAACACAGAAGTCTTGTATTTTTCTGTAGTGAAATGTAGCCACCATTTCTTTCATGACTCCCAGGCTCTGGGTCCTGTTTAGAAGATCGGGGCGCTCTCGGGTTGTGAATTCTCTTGTTTTCTTCTAGGACTATTATTTCATCCATTTTACACTGAATCATGTAACACGTTAGGAATTGTGCTTGTGTAAGAAATAAGAGAGTGCTAGTGTTGTGGTATGGCAGAGAAAGCTGCCGCCATGGTGCTGGCATCCCATGTGGGCACTGGTTCGAGTCCTGGCTGCTCCACTTTCAATCCAGATCCCTGCTAATGCACCTGGGAAAGCAGCAGAAGATGCCCCAAGCACTTGGGCCCCTGAGACCCCCACGTGAGACCCAGAAGAAGCTCCTGGCTCCTGACTTTGGCCTGGCCCGTTATGGCCATTTGGGGAGTGAATTGGTGGATGGAAGTTCTCTTTCTGTTTCTCTGTTTCTCTAATTCTGCCTTTCAAATAAATAAATAAATCTTAAAAAAAAAAAGATTCAGATTTATTTTTTCTAAACAGCCAATTGTCTTATCATCATTTATTAAACAATCTCTTTTCTCCTGCTGAGTTAAAAAAATCACCTCTAGGCCGGCGCCGTGGCTCAATAGGCTAATCCTCCACCTTGCGGCGTCGGCACACCGGGTTCTAGTCCCGGTCGGGGCGCCGGATTCTGTCCCGGTTGCCCCTCTTCCAGGCCAGCTCTCTGCTGTGGCCCGGGAGTGCAGTGGAGGATGGCCCAAGTGCTTGGGCCCTGCACCCCATGGGAGACCAGGAGAAGCACCTGGCTCCTGCCATCAGATCAGCGTGGCCGTGGCGGCCATTGGAGGGTGAACCAACAGCAAAAGGAAGACCTTTCTCTCTGTCTCTCTCACTGTCCACTCTGCCTGTCAAAAAAAAAAAAAAAATCACCTCTACCATAAATTCCATAGACATTTGATCACTGTACTCTAAAAATACTTTTCCATGACTCTAATATTTCTCCAATATTAATCTATTTGAATTATTATAGTTTCATGTTAGGTTTTAATGTCTGGTAGAGCTAATCTCCCTTAATTACACTTGGGTATTTTTTTAATTTCATTTTGTAAAATGAACAATGGCGTTATTTTGCTATGTTCCTAAAAAAGGTTCTTGCTGGCACTTTTTATTTATTTATTTATTTTTTTTTTGACAGGCAGAGTTAGTGAGAGACAGAGAGAAAGGTCTTCCTTCCGTTGGTTCACTCCCCAAATGGCCGCTGAGGCTGGCGCTTCGCGCTGATCTGAAGCTAGGAGCCAGGTGCTTCTTCCTGGTCTCCCATGTGGGTGCAGGGCCCAAGGACTTGGGCCATCCTCCACTGCACTCCCGGGCCACAGCAGAGAGCTGGACTGGAAGAGGAGCAACCGGGACAGAATCCAGCGCCCTGACCAGGACTAGAACCCGGGGTGCTGGCGCCGCAGGCGGAGGATTAGCCAAGTGAGCCGCAGCGCTGGCCATTGCTGGCACTTTAATAAGGATTTTTTTTAATGGAGACATTTAAGAAAAATGAACATTTTTACAACATTTTGTCTTATTATCCAAGAGCAAAGTATGGGACCAGCGTTGTGGTAGAATGAGTTAAACTAGCACCTGTGACGCTAGTATGAATGCCAGTTCAAGTCCCAGATGCTCCACTTGCGATGCAGCTACCTGTTAATGAGCCTGGGAAAGAAGCATAAGATGGCCCAACCTTTGCCCAGCCTGGGTTGTTGTAGCCATTTGGGAAGTGAACCAGTGGATGAAACATTCTATCTCTTTCTCTCTGTCGCTGCTTTTCTCCCTGTAACTCTGCCTTTCAAAAAATAAGTAAATAGATCTTTTTAAAAATATTTGTTAATAAAACACATAGTATACCTCTCTAATGACTTAAATCTTTACATTCCTCAATATGGCTTTCAAATTTTTCCTTATATTGCTAGACTGCAAATATTTTATTCTTAATGCTCAGAATGCCTCATTATATTTAAAAAAAATTTTTTTTAAAGATTTATTTATTTATTTAAAAGGTAGAGATATAGAGAGAGAAGGAGAGAGAGAGAGATATACAGAGAGATCTTCCATCTATTAGTTCATTCCTCAAATGGCTGGGGCTGGGACAGGCAGCAGGCAGGAGCCAGGAGCTTCTTCTGGGTCTTCCACGTGGGTGCAGGGGCCCAAGGACCTAGGATGTCTTCTGCTGCTTTCCCAGGCACATTAGCAGGGAGCCAGATCAGAAAAGGAGCAGCCAGGACTTGAACTGGCACCCACATGGGGTACCAGCACTGCAGGCAGAGGCTTAGCCTTCTACACCACTGTGCTAGCCCCATTTTAAAGTGTTAAAGCCATCCTGTTTACTGTACTTGGAGTACTTCCACACTCCTTCTCCATATGCATTCTTCAAAGCTCCATTCGAATACCACCAGCTTTGTAAGAAGGACTCCTTGTCCCTGGACTCAATCTGGATGGAATGATGTCCAGCCTGTGTCCTCCTAAGTCATCTCACATGAGCCACCATGCCACTGGCCACACAAGGTGGCAACTTTTGCGAGCAGGTCTTTCCCTTGGGAGCGGCTGAGAGCCCTGTAAAGAGAGGAGCTGGCTCCTAGCTGGAACTCGGTGGTTGCACTGAATGAATGAACAAAGGCCATCAGCAGAGATTATGCTTCAAGTTCCAGCGGTGCTCTCACAGAGCTAACAATGCTGTTGATAAATGGTAGAATCTGGAGTAATGTGATGAAGGGTATTGTCTTCTTAAACCTAAGCCATGCTTAAAATGCACACACAAAAATGATTCCATAATGACTCATCGATCATTAAGAAATGAAAACCAGAGATCTTCTTTTCCTGGCACGTATTTTCAACCTAAGGTAACTGAGAGACATTAAGAAGACCTGAATTTAAATTCTGGATCAGCTGGCGCCGCGGCTCACTAGGCTGATCCTCCGCCTAGCGGCGCCGGCACATCGGGTTCTAGTCCCGGTCGGGGCGCCGGATTCTGTCCCGGTTGCCCCTCTTCCAGGCCAGCTCTCTGCTGTGGCCAGGGAGTGCAGTGGAGGATGGCCCAAGTGCTTGGGCCCTGCACCCCATGGGAGACCAGGAGAAGTGCCTGGCTCCTGCCATCGGATCAGCGCGGTGCACCGGCCGCAGCGCGCCAGCCGCGGCGGCCATTAGAGGGTGAACCAACGGCAAAAGGAAGACCTTTCTCTCTGTCTCTCTCTCTCACTGTCCACTCTGCCTGTCAAAAAAAAAAAAAAAAAAAAAATTCTGGATCAATCATCTATTAGCTATTTCTTCAATTCTCTATGCCTCATTTTCTCTATCAATAAAATAGACATAGTACTAGTAAATATCCTCATAATAGCATGTCTAGGAGATAGGTCGAACTTGAATATCCAAAATCCTGGATCCCACTCTCTTCCCTCAAAAAACACCAAACCTGCTGCTCCTACGGTGCTCTTCATTCCAGGAAACGCCCTCTTAACAGGTCCTGAAAAAATCAGAGGCAGCCAAGCTCGCCCTCGTCTACTTCATGCTTTCAGGCCATCGGTCAGTCCTGTAATTCGCTCTCACTTGACCGTCTACCAGCATCCTAAGGAGCCACCCTGCTTCCCCTTGCCCTGCAGCCCATCCCCCACACCGTCGATCAAGTGAAGCTTTCTGCTCTAGCAGATCACAACCTCCCGAGGGCCTCCCACCTCACTCAGCCCGAGAAAGACCCAAGTCCCCACAGTGGCCTGCAAAGATCCGCCTGACACCCCGCTTCCCATAACTCTTTCTCCGACTTCATCTCCAGCCCTCTCCCGCGGTCCTCGCGAAGCTGGCCACGCCGGCCTCCCTGCTGTCCTCCAACAGACAAGCAGGAGAGCCCTTCAGGACTTGGCATCGCTCATCTCACCCCCTGGAAAACCCTTTACGGGGTTGTGTGTGTGTGACCACCTCGCCTCCATCAGGTCTCTGCTCAAACGTCATGTCCTCAAAAAGACCCTGTGTTATTACCCCAGCCCCGTCCTCTGACCTCCGATACTCCATTCTATCCGCACGCCTTTATTTTCTTCACAATGCTTTATCTCCACTATCATATGTGTGTTCAGCAACTGGCTCTCTAACCCCAATACCTACAAGACTTAGTAGGTGTTCAATTAATGCTTATGGAAAGGTGGCATAAACAAACACATTCTTTCTAACTACAATTCTCCAGTTTATATAAACAGCTCAGCCACAGAACCTCAATTCTCCTAAAATAAATGGTCACTAAGGAGTTGCTGAGCAAACCAGCCCTTCCCTGATGCCATGCACAGTACTCAGTCAACTGCTTAAATGACTCAAAATAAAGATTCTCTTGTTTCACACAGAACAACAAGAACAAAAACAAAATCTCCCTGGACTCCATCAGGGGCTGCCAGCCTAAGCCCCTTTTCTACATTTTTTTTTAACTTTTAAGAATTATGGCTCTCTCCCCTCCCTTCTTCCCCCAGAGGCTGGGACTCCTCTCCTTCTGTTCATTCTCAATTGGAGCCGAAAGCCAGAAATAGCTGTTTCCCTCACTGGCCTCATTTCCCTTCATTGTTACCATCCAGTTCTCTGGTGGCTTCCCCTTGTGGATGTTTTCAAATGAATTCCCAGTAAACAGTGAAAGAAAAGCGCCCATAAAGACCTTGGATGCAGTCTAAAATAAACATCCATGTGTTCCACTTTCTTTAGTAAAAGCCAATGTAATACAATTCCATATACACTATCAAATATTATTCTGATATGCAATAATGCTAAAGAGCTGCAGGAAGAACACACTGCACAGAATAAAGCACCAATTTGTTTTAATTTGCTATAAATGTGAATAACAATAATTATGCTTGTATAGTTCTTCCTCCTACAAGCTTGAAAAAATCACCTAACAGAGCACTGGAATCATCTGATCCCCAATCAATCAGCAACTAATATTTTAGTATTTGACTCAATTCCTGCTTTCATTTCTATTTCAGTGCAGGGCTCAATATTATAAAGGATTTTATATATTCACCTACTAAATAGATATTTCTCCCCACCAGCCAGTGATTCATTTTTTAATTTGAAAGGCAAAGTTAGAGAGAGAGATGGGGAGAGACAGAGATCTTCCATCCACTGGTTCACTCCCCAAATGGCTGCAATAGTCAGGGCTATGCCAGGCCAAAGCCAAGAGCTTCCTCCCATGTGGGTGCAGGGGCCCAAACACTTGGGCCATCTTCTGCTGTTCTCCCAGGGGCATTAGCAGGGAGCTGGATCAGAAGTGGAACAGCTGGGACTCAAACCAGTGCCCATACAGGATGCCAGTGTCTTGAGTGGCAGCTTAACCCACCATGCCACTAAGTCAGTGATTTTTTAAATGAACAATTTATGTACGGTGAAAACACAACATTAGATCATTTTACTAATAAAATAGTAGGACGTGCTGAAAACACCAAATCTCCAATACATTGACACAAAGTCATCAAACAGGTTGTGAGTCCAAAAATAACCACATTAATTGAACTCAACATTTTAAAGCTTCTTGGAAAATGCATTAAATGAAAGAAACAGAATCACTCATTTAAAATGACTGTGAAAGGACAAAGGCACCAAGCATTTCTACAGATACTTTACCCCAATAGAAGGAAACCATCATCCAAATTCCTAAAAAGTGAAAAATCCAAACATTCCTAAGACTCATTTGGGTTCGATTCTATACTAGGTTTTATTAGTCAATGTAAAATATTTACTTAAATGTGAGTAATAAATGTCAAATCCATTGCTTCCAGCCTCCGTGAACCACAAACCATTATGCTCTTTAATAGTTCTCCACTCAAAAACAATGACAGCCCTCACCGCAGAGGGCTCAACAAACATTTGATAAATTATTTCATTAATTAGTGCATTAGCATTTGCAGCCCAGGAATAGACGGGATTTGGACTTAATCTGGATACTCTGAGATTTAATAAATTTGAGCTGATTCAATGTCATTGGGGAAGTTTGACAGATGTAAAGAGTTCAACAGTGTCCATTACTCATCTCACTTGCTGTCAAAAAATTTTCAGATAAATGGTTGTCAGTTCTGTCCTTGGAGGAAGAAACAGAAGAAAGCATTTTTCCTTAATTTATAATCTCTTTTATACCTATCATAAAACTGACTTCTACTCTACTCTCAAAGAGAAGACATTATCATTCAATTAATACTGGCAAATATTTCAGTTCTATTCAAATTCAAGGTCTCTATTTTCAATTTGGGGGAGCAAAATTGATAACCTTTTTTAAAATACATCAGTCCCCCTTTCTCTCATATTTCTTAGTCCTTTCTTTAACCTTTAAAATAAGAGACAAAAACCCCACTACTCCAACATAAGAAAGGCGATCTATGCCTATCATTTCTTTGCGCTATTATAAAATTCAGCAAGTACAAACAGCTGGATTCCAGATGAGGTATGTTTGATTATGAACTCTAGAAAGGTTCAATAGATGGCGCATGCATTCATGGATGATACTCCTAAAGACTACTGCTTTACAAGCATGAATGAAAGGTCGGCCATTCCCATTCTTTGTCCTCATTGGAAGCCAGAGATTAAGCAGAAAATGGCAGCCACAAGTGAAATATAGTGGGAAAAAAAAAGAAATCAATTCTGTTCAGACACAATGTGGGAACTACACAACCTTCCAAAAATCTTTTCTGAAACATATGATACTCCCACATGTGAGATACTGATGTCCAAAACTATTTCTCTCATGTAAAAAAAAAATCTATTTATTGATTCACAACTCATTTATTTTAAATGCAAAAAAGAACTTCCAGGAAATGTAGTATACTGCTGTTTTGCTGTTTTTCTTAAATAACACAACTCATAATGGCTAACCTCGGTTTCTGAAGATAGCCTCTCCTTCCTGCAGTTTGACAAGCTGCTTGAGAGTGTTCTGTAACTCTCCATGGCTGATACAGGCTCCTCACACCAAATAGGAACTCTTAGAGCACTAACATCTGCAATATCACCACAAAAGACACTGATAAGGCTAGAATCTCACAACCAGCAGCACGAGAGGCAGAGAGTTATGGGCAGCAGTGAGACAGAGGAGAGAGAGAAACTCGCGTGTTGAGTCCTATGTCAGCACTGACGGTCAAAAAATAAGCAAAAAATTAGTGTGGCTCCGATTCCTGGCGTCCCTCTGCTCCACGCCCTAACCTGGACCTCCAGCCCCAGGAGGGAGCACTGTCTCACAGAGGGCTTTGCAGCTACTCCATAAAGCTGGTGACAAACCTCACAGCCCTCTGCCTGCTCTCAGTTCCTTCTGCAACAAAACCCTCGTTCTGAAGTCAGCAGATCTGAGCCCAGTCAGGCCCAACCATTTCTCTTACTTCTGCAGTCTCCATCCTCTGCTTTCTTTAAAAAGCCTCACCTGATCTCTCGGTCCCCATCCCCAGGGCGGTATTCAGCGCCACTCCTGGTATTATCACAATGCCCTCTCCATCCTGTATCCTCTCCCGCATGGCACCCAGCATAGGCTTCCACAGATATTTGTGTACCTGTCTCCTCCATAAACTGAGCCCCTTCAAGATATATACTAGGTCCTATTAACCAGCTTCTAGAACACACCAGGCATTCAGGAAGTGTTCAATGAATAAATATATGTCCCCGACTTGAATAAACGAAATGAAGGAAAGAGAATGAAGTGGACATTTTTCCTCAATTGGACTTTTCTCTCAATCTATCAAAGTTATATCTACTTGTTACCAAACAATACAAAGACGCATGCAAAGGAAAGCCAGCTATATTCCCTCCCCATCCTAGTCTCTGACGCAGCTCCTTTTATTGCTTGGTGTGTACTGATCTCTCACACACACAGAGAGATGCACATACACATAGAGATTTTTCTCAATTTACAAAACGAGGATCATCTCTTGCATACACTTTATTCTAAAATTCACACTTTTCAGGTAATGATGCCCCGGCCATCCTTCTAAACCAATGCACACGGATGTGATTCACCATGTCTAGTGGACCTATAGTAAGTCCATAGCAGGTGTGAACCCATAGTTTAGTTACTCATTCCCCCATAGATGAGCATTCAGGTTGCTTCCAGTTTGGCGGAAGTTCTGAAAATTAAGCTAGAAGACAAAGGTAATATTTCTAAAGCATGCATGCTTTGAGTTATTTCTCTGCCATGCAATGGAATCTATCCACATGCACCTGGACTTCCTTCCCTAAGAGTCAAGCTTCTGAAAAGCCAGTAGACTTGTGGAGTGATCTCTTCTGCAGCGCTTGTTATTTTCCAGATGTCTTGCATGGAACAGGTATTTCATGTTTATTGGGTTGAGCCCAAAGCATATCAGATCGAATCTTTCTGGAAGGATACATGGTGTGCACTGCTTGCCATGCCTAATGCTGAGGATTTGATAAGAAGGGAATCAAACTAGGAAATCATCATTTTTAACTTTATATGCTTCTGTTTGAATTTTGAATACACTACTTCATAATTTAAATGTTGTAATATACTCAATTGATATGCCAATATAAGTTTCCCTATATTAATATATTGATAGTGGATTTTATATTCCATTTATAACTTAAAAGTGGCTTTTTGCAAAACTTGAATGATCCAGACCCTGCAGTAGAAGAAATGAGTGTATTCCAAAGGTTCCCGCGTGTGCCTGTACATCCCAGGCCGACCCTCAGTATCCTGAGTTAGTGGATTGGAAGCAGAGACCTGGTATCAGTGTATCTGATAAATATTCCAGATGATTCTTATGATCTTGCAACTTGGGGTCCCAAATCTAATCTAACGGTCCTTGCAATTTGCTGGAAAGCTTTCCACATACATGGATTTGGAGGTTCTGCATTCGGAGCTAACTATCAATTAGATCTGGAATGATACCTGGGAATCTACATTTCTATTTTATTTATTTATTTGTTTATTTGACAGAAAGACAGAAAAGGAGAGCCCCCACCTGTTGATTGACTCCGCAGTTGCCTATAATGACCAAGCCTGGGCAAGGCCAAAGCCAGAAGCCAGGAACTCAATCCACTAGTGGCAGGAATCTGATTACCAGAGCTACAACCACTGCCTCCCAGGGTCTGCATTAGCAGGAAGCTGGACTCAGGAGCTGGAAGTGGGTATCAAACTGAGACACTCCAACAAGGGACATGGGCATCTTCATTGGTGTCTGAACTCCTATGCCAAACATCTACTCCAGAATCTACATTTTCAGCAAACTGAATCTAATAACATATTAGAAAGATTAACATGATCAAGTGACATTTATCTCAGAGATGCAAAGATGGTTTCATATATGCAAATCAATAAACCTGATATGCTACACCAGCAGAATGAAGGACATCTCCATAGGACATCTCCAAAGATGCAGGAAAGGTACTTGATAAAATTCAATATCCCTTCATGATGAAAAATTTGGTATAGAAGGAACACACTTCAACATAATAAAGGTCACAGATAATGAGCCAACAGCATACATTATACTGAATGGGGGAAATCTAAAGGCTTTTTCTCTCAGTTCTGGAACAGGGCAAGCTCACTTTCATCACTCTCATTCGACATAGTTCCAGAATTCCTAGCCAGAGCAATAGGGCAAGAGAAGGAAGTAAAGGCCATCCAAATTGGAAAAGAGGAAGTAAAATCGTCACTGTTGACAGATGACATGACCCTACAAATAGAAAGCCCCCAGAGACTACACCAAAAAACTATTAGAATAAATGAATTAAGCAAAATGTCAGGATATAAAATCAATTATACGAAAGTATTGTTATTTGCCAATAGCAAATTACCTGAAAAGGGTATTTAAAATGCAATCCCATTTCTAACAGTTACGAAAAAGGAATAAATTTAACCAAATAAGTAAAATATCTCTGAGGTGAAAACCATAAAACATTGATGAAATAAGTTGGAGACATAAAGAAATGAAAAGAAACCCATGTTCATGGACTGAAAGAACCATTATTATTAAAATGTCCATTCTAACCAAAGCAATCTACAGACAATGCCATCCTTATAAAAATACCAATGACATTCTTAATAGATCTATAAAAAATTTACTAAAATCCATATGGAACCACACACAAAAAAAACCAAATATACAAAGAAATCTTATCCAATTTCAAAATATACTACAAATGAGGCTGGTGCTGTGGCACAGCAGGTTAACACCCTGGCCTGAAGCGCCGGCATCCCATATGGGTGCCGGTTTGAGACCCGGCTGCTCTACTTCCCATCCAGCTCTCTGCTATGGCCTGGAATAGCAGAAGATGGCCCAAGTCCTTGGCCCCTGCACCCGCACGGGTGACCTGGAAGAAGCTCCTGGCTCCTGGCTTTGGATCGGCACAGCTCCAGTTGTTGCAGCCAACTGGGGAGTGAACCATCGGATAGAAGACCTCTCTCTCCCCACCCCCCACCCCCCGCCTCTCCGCCTCTCCGCCTCTCCTCCCTCTGTGCAACTCTGACTTTCAAAGAAATAAATAAATCTTTAAAAACAGTATGGTACAGGCATAAAATCAGAGACAGAGCAATGCAACAGGATAGAAACTCTAGAAGTAAACTCACAAATCTACAGCCAACTGACTTTTGACAAATATACCGAGAAAATGCATTAGAGAAAGGGCAGTCTGTTCAATAAATGGTGCTGGGAAAATGGGGTACCCACATGCAGGAGAATGAAACAAGGTATCTCTCACCGTGTACAAAAATGAGCTCTCAATGGATTGAACACTCCAATTTAAGAACTGAAAGGATAAAGCTCCTGAAAGAAAACAGGGGAGATGCAATAGGCAAATGGAACCACATCAACTAGAAAACCTCTGCACAGAGAAGGAAGCAATCCCCAAAGCAGAGTTTCAAACTACACCACCGATAAGCGGTCAATACGTAGAATATGTCAAGAAGTTACACTCGATAGCAAAACACCAAATTATCCAGTTCCAAAATGGACAAAAGACTTAGAGACATTTCCCAAAGAAAGACATACAAATGGCCAACAGATACATGGAAAAGTGCTCGACATCATTAATCAATCCTCAGGGAGATGCAAATCAAAGCTACAAGGTGATAGCACCTCACTCAGAATGGCTTTGCCAAAAAGACAAAAGATATCAAGTGCTGAGCAAAGATTCAGAGAAAAAGCAATCCTTGCACACTCCCGATGGGTATGGAAATTAGTATAGCCATTGTGGAAGATGGTATAGTATCCTCAAAAAACTAAAAATAGAATTACCATATGATCCAGCAGTCCCAGTGCTATGTATATATACAAGGACAAAATCAAGAGGTATCTGCACTCCCATGTTTTGTTTTTAAAGATTTAATTTGAAAGAGTTACAGAGAGAAGGAGAGACAGAGACAGAGATCTTTCATTCGCTGATTCACTCCCAAATGGCTGCAACAACCCAGGATGGTCCAGGATGAAGCCAGGAGCTTCTTCTGGGTCTCCCACATGAGTGCAGGGGCCCAAGCACTTAGGCCATCTTCTGCTGCTTTCCTAGGCACATTAACAGGTAGTTGGATTGGAAGTGGAGCAACCAGAACTCAAACCATCACCCATATAGGAACCCAGCACTGCAGGCAGCAGCTTAATCCACTGTACCACAGAGCCCAAGTTTACTGCAGCACTGTTCACAATAGCCAGGAAGTGGGAACTGATGAATGGATAAAGAAAATGTAATACTTATACTTAATGGACACAATTCAACCACAAGGATGAACTCCTGCCGTTTGTGACATGTGTTGGACTGAAGGCCATCACAGAGAGTGAACAAGCCATGCGTAGAAAGACCACATGGTCTCACTCACGTGGAATCTAAAAACCACGGATCTCACAGACGTTGGGAATAGAAGGGTGGGCAGAGTAGGGAGCAGGGTAGGACAGGGAGAGGTTGGCTAACAGATGCTAAGTGCCATTCCTGGTGTTTCATTGCACAGTAGGGTGATGTAGACAATGATAATGTACTATGTATTTTGTTTAAAAAAAGCTTCAAGAAAGGATTTTAAATATTTTCATTATAAAGAAATGATAAATGAAGAGATACATGTTTACCATGTTTACACTATACAATGTATCTAATCATCATTTTGTACCCTATAAATATGTACAAATTTTATTTATCAACTAAAATTTTTAAATATTGGGGGGAAAAGGCTACCTAGCTGATTCTTCTGAGGTATGGGAACTCTAAGTATTTTAATTTCCTCTAGCTAGCAGTGCAAAAATCAAGATTCAGGGGATCCATTTGGGTCTTTAGTGGTAAAAATATAACACCAAGTTAAAAATCTTTGATTAGAATATTCAAAGAGACAACAGATGGGAATGTCTTAGCTTACACTATCATGGAATCGTTAGCTTAAATAGTGAATTCAGCTTTAGGATTCTGTATATCATAAAGAGACTATTAGTAAAAGAATGTTAATTTTCTCTCTAAAATGTTTAATAAAATTGCATCTACTATCAGATTTAACTGATTTAAGTGTTTTTTTTTAATATTTCTACCCTTACCAACGTCTGCCAGACTAAATATTAGAAATAGAGATAATTTTTTTAAAAATCAATGGGATTTATATTACCAGGGGTCTGAAGAGCCTGCAACTGAAAAGTTATTCATGGGGCCAGCGCTGTGGCGTAGCGGGTAGAGCCACTGCCTGCAGTGCCAGCATCCCATATGGGCACTGGTTCAAGTTCCTATCCAACTCTCTGCTATGGCCTGGGAAAGCAGTAGAAAATGGTCCAAGTCCTTGGGTCCCTGCACCCACATGGGAGACCCAGAAGAAGCTCCTGGCTCCTGGCTTCCGACAGGCACAACTCCAGCCATTGCGGCCATCTGAGAAGCGAACCAGTGGATGGAAGACCTCTCTCTCTCTCTCTCTCTCTCTGCCTCTGCCTGTTTATAACTTTGCCTTTCAAATAAATAAATAAATCTTAAAAAAAAAAAAGAAAGAAAAGTTTACTCATTTAAGCAGACACATTAGCTTTCTGAACCTTAAGGTTTGACTACTTCAGGAGTACAGAGGAGAGGAGAAAGCATAGTGAAGTTCACAATATTGACTTCTTTTATTTATTTATTTTTTAAGTGACAAAACAGACAAGCACAATTCAGCAGCTACTCCATCATGTGCTCTGCTAACCATTTAGAATTCTTTTTCCAGATTCATATAAACAGTATTTATAAAACCGTAAGAAAAATAGTCATTGGTTCTCAAGATTGAAATAGGAGAAAAGAGAGTAGGAATGTCAAATCCACAACATAAAGACTAAGCCGCCTTTCCCACACTTTATCACCCCCACACGCCCATGAAGATGCTTCTCAATGTATCGGCAATTCCAGGTCCCTTTAAACCTCCCATGTATGGCAATTTTCTCTCTTCTGAGCAAATCAGTGATTGTGACATCCACCATAATACCCAAAGGACTAATGAAAGAGGCAGTGAGACAAAGTGGATGTGATCAGAATCAGGCAGACCTGAGCAGAAAGCAGGATATGCCACTCACCAACAGCTTAAACTCCAGCAAGTTACACACGCTCAACACCTCGGCTTCTTCTTCTCCAAAGTGGGGAGGGAGCCACGGGAGTCACGCGACTGAGTTATGGTGAGGATGAACTGATGTACTACAGGTAAGGTGCCTGGCATAAGTATGCAGTAACTGGCACATTATTGTAGTCCACCCGCCTGCTAAATGCAGGACTGCCAACATGAAGTTTGAAAGGGAAACAAGACAGCCAAGTACGATGGCTATGCCTGACGCTCAAACCTAGGTTCAATATCTATCTACACACACACACACACAGTCCAGGACATGTGGCCCCTTTGAATCACAGGACTATCTTTCAGCTAAGCCACAGAGAGCCTGGAGTGGGAGGGCCCAGGGACTAGGCGAAGCAGAGGGCACCCCGGAGTGAGCTTGAGGACACACAAAGCTCAGGGTGGTTTACTGGGCTTCCACCGCGTGCAAGGTTCCGTAGCAAAGGGTCAGGGTGGTGTGTGGCTGAGTCAGAGCTAGACTCCCACCCCAGGGAGACTTTCCACGTGTTCCTTGGTACTACAGGCAGAGGCCAGGACTCAGAGCCCGGGTCTTAGCACGGGTTTTAGAGATGATGCAGATGGAGGCACCTGGGCACTTGGGAGACCTCATTCATACCCACGCCAAGTTCCTTCACATCACATCTGTTCCACTGTCTTCTTTCTCTAATACACACATTTTAGGTGTCACTAGTCAGGTATCTTGGGGTCCCAAGTCACCTCTGTAGCCTGGCATTCCACCCAGCCCTGCCCACCCCACAGCCAGGGACAGAATCAACCAGCTATATTCAGCCAACCATGTTGCCACAACAAAGATCAGATTCCTTAAAGCCTTCTGGATGCAGGTTCCTCTGTTCCTCTGTTCCTCGTATGCCCCAGAATGAACCCTGGAAAGCAGCTCTTAGTTATCTAAGGCACCTTATTAATTCCTAAGTCCCCTCCCCCATCGGGCAGGGTGAAAGCTTCAGAGTTTAACTAATAACTGTGCCCCTCCTCTCATAAGTTGTTTCCAGGCTATCAAAAGGGGCGTCACGAACTGCTTTGCAAATACACTTTCTGAAAATAATCAATATTTGCCTTCAATGCTCATGGCAAGGCAACCACGGCACTTCATTTCCATTGCTCGGGAGCAGCTCGATGACTTGATCTCTTTAATATTTCACTCGTAGCAGCCGCGGAGCGATGACTAACCTACTCTCCCCAGCATCACTGCTGGCTCCAGATGGCAAGAAATACATTCCCTCTACGCTTGCCTGAAAAGCAATGCTGATTTCTTTTTCCCCTTTCACCCATTTCACCTGCAGTCATTGTTTTTACTCCAGAAAGAAAACGAGACGGGAGGGAAGGGGCGATTAATGCAAAGAAGTGCGGGTATGGAACTGACTTTTGTCATGGACTCGAAGCACTGCGGCTTTAAATCTTGCTGCATCAAGCCCTGGATTCCTTCCATAACTGAGCTGCAAAATGGTAACAAGAAAGGAGAAAAAAATTACCTCTTCCTCCCTCCCCGCCAGCTCGCCAGGAGGAGAGGCAGCGGCGAGCCCATCCCCCACGCCCTCGGCGCCCAGACGCGCAGGGTGCACAGGTGAGCCGGGCACTGTCCTTGGCCCCAGGCTTTGCCCACACCCGGGATTCAAGGTCATGGGCGAAGGCTTCCTTCCTCTCCACCCCCTCCAAGCCGCCCAGAACCCAGAGATCCGCTGCCAAAGTTTGGGGCCAGGTCGGGGCCCGTGCGGTTTCTCCCAGCCCCGCGCCCTGCCGCACCTGCCCGGCCCGCCCAGGTCCGGGCCCCGCGCCGGATCCGCGGACCCTGCCCACCTGTCCCCACTCACCTCTTGTGGACATGGTTCAGGCAGCAGGGGCCGAAGCAGGGAGGCGGTGGAGAAACCCGCAGGGCGTGGGGCTGGAAAACGGCCCCGAAACGCACGGCAGCTCACACGCGCCGGCCCGGCCCCTGGCGGCCTGGGGCTCGCGGCGCCGACGCCTGCCGGAGGACACCTGGCCGCCCGCTCGGCGCAGCGCGGCTGGCAGGCGGGGACCCGCGGGCGCGGCCACGCTGACAGCCCGCGGCCCGCTGGGCGGGGCCGCCTCCCCGCCCCACGCCCGCCGGCCGGGCCCAGGGTCCCGCGGCTGCTGGGGACGCGCCGCCCGCGCAGCCGCGACGCCAGGCGGAGCTTTATCGCCTGGCGAGCTGGGGCGTGCGGGGAGGGTCGAGCCTTCGCCGTCGGCGACCTGGGGTCTCGGCGATATTGATAACAACGTCTTCTGGTTGATTGCTTTGCAGCCTCCCGCCCGGGTCCCGGGAAAGAATGCCAGAGCGAGCTGTGCTGTTCCTTCCCCTGGGTGGCGCCCCAAGACCCCGGCCGCAGGGGGCTCGGCCTTCCGTGGCCGGAAGGCTGGGGCGGTCCGAGGGCGGCGGACACGCCCGCGATCCCCTGCCGAGCCGGCGGGGCCCCGGGAATTCTGTGGGCGGGGCTTTTCCTCCCGCGCGCCTCCAGGTGCGCCCTGGAGGGCGGGGACCTTTCCACCTGCCGCCGGGTCTACAGTCCACACCTCAGGAACACCTGCAGACAGGATGAACTCCCAAGTGCATCCTCCACCCAGCCGAGCTGAACCCGGGGAGAGGGGAGGTCAGCCGCTGTAACCAAGCCACCCCCGTGAGTGCCAAGGTCTAAGCGAGAAAACCCAGAAATCCTACCGCCCTGAGCCTGATGCTGGCGCCGGCGGCACAACAAAAGCCGCGCCGGGTCTAGAGTTCCCGAGTGAAGAGGTGGGGACCCCCAGACTTCCCTTCCCGCCCTTTGCTATCCTCTGCTCCGCTTTTTCTGTGTAGGGCCCTCCCAAATCTAGCCCGAGATGGTGGGAATTGTACCAGAGGTCTGACAATGCAGAAACAATAGGTAAACGTAAAATTCCTCTAGGGAAAAATAATGGATGGATAAGTGAGCGCCACTGAAGAAAGCCCAAACCAGAGAATGGTCGAGGGAGGGAGAGACTAGAAATAGGCTGATAATGAGGGGTGGGCTTCTGGCCTTGTTCCCATGCCCGTGTTCCAGCGTCATAGACGGGGTTCAAGCCCTCTGCCGGGCTCACAACTTCCTGCTAATGTGCACCCTGGGAGGGAGCGGTGATGGCTCAGATAACTGGGTCCCTGACACCCACATGGGAGACCTGATTGAGCTCCAGGCTCCCGATCTCCACCTGGCCCAGTGCTGGCTGTTGAGGGCATTTGGGGGAGTGAATGGGCAGGTGGGAGATCTTTCCCTAATAAATAAATATTTTAAAAAGATAAATAATAAGAACAGAAATTCTCAAATTCAAATGCCAGTTGCAAAATCCAAGTGATTATTTACCTATTTTAAGTTCCCTTTCACCGTCTTTTGGGCAGAAACTTGCCAATACTCGCTGCTCTGCCTCTGTCTCCACCTCCACCAGTATCTTGTGCCCCTTGCTTTGGAAATCGGTTTCCTGTTTATAAGATGACACCTTCATGCTCCAAGGCCCTCAGTGGGCTGCCTCTGGTCCCCAGACAATGCCTCAACCTTTCAAAGTGTCTTCATCCAACAACATTTGATTGAACGCATAACCAGGTCTCAGTTCCTATGGTGGATACTAGCGTTACAATGATGAACAAGACAGGAGCATTAGTCTTCTCCAAGTTATCAGTTCAAATTTTAAAGTACATGTGACTTTCTTACATTTTGTTGCAATGCCTTATGAAGGTCAATCCCATCATTCAAGGATCTCTGTCTAATCTTGGAAATCTGAAACTGAGTGGTCCAGCAATACAATAAGCAGGTTCCTGATAGTATTTGGGGGGGGGGGGACAGGCAGAACTAGACAGTGAGAGAGAGAGACAGTGAGAAAGGTCTTCCTTCCGTTGGTTCACCCCCCAAATGGCCGCTACGGCCGGTGCACTGCACTGATCTGAAGCCAGGAGCCAGGTGCTTCCTCCTGGTCTCCCATGCGGGTGCAGGGCCCAAGCACTTGGGCCATCCTCCACTGCCTTCTTGGGCCACAGCAGAGAGCTGGACTGGAAGAGGAGCAACTGGGACAGAACCGGCGCCCCAACCAGGACTAGAACCCGGAGTACTGGCGCAGCAGGTGGAGGATTAGCCTAGTGAGCCGCGGCGCTGGCCCTGATAGTATCTTGAACTGTGTAACAAATGTCCCATCTGAAATAACCAAGAACACTTTAGAAATTATTACAAAAGCAAACTATAAAGTGCAAAGAATTTTAAGAGAAAAATGAAGTGCCACTTCTTAAAGTGAAGAAATAAAAGGTTGTCTATCGGTTGAAATTTTGAAGAGGAAACTGTAGAACAAGAGAAAGAAACACATTCCAGTCTGTATTTGAAAAATGATAAGTTAGTATGTGACTCTTGCCAAAAATACTCTCTCAACTTGCAATGGAAGGAACATTAAGGGACATTATTAGTTTTTCCTGTTCTGTATTTTTTAATGATTGAATATTGATTCACACTCCCCCAGCGTTTCAGCGGCTGACACCACCACTTCTCATTCTGAACCTGCACTTCTTATGAGTAACATGAGAATAATTCTGCTTTCTGTGTAACTTCAGGTTTTTAAAAAATTATGGATTGAGCTATTCAATAATTTCTCATCAAATAGTTTTACAGTACCTACCATGTAATGGGCAATGGCAAACAAGTTAGATGTCATCTCAAACAATATACAAGGGGACTTTAAGAGATTCAGGGAATTAAAAGATAACAAATGAGAAGTCTGCTTCTCAACATAAGCTCCATCCAGTGCAAGACACTTTTACAAGAGACAATAGCCATTGAGTCCATCCCTAAAGAACTGAGGATCTTGGGAACTTAACCATGTCTATTCAGTCTTTGTCTTACCTTATTACATGAAGGAAAGTGTGTGCTCCATAAAGATATATATATTTTTTTAAGATTAGGAAACAAAAGGAATCCAGAAGGAGCCAAATCAGAACTTTCAGGTGCGTATCTAACGACTTGCCATCTAAACTCCCACAGAAGTGCCCTGATTTACTGAGAATGAGTGGGAGCACTGTCAGGAGGGAGAAGGACTCTGGTGAAGCTCTCCAGGGCACTTTGCTGCTAAAGCTTTGGCTCACTTTCTCAAAACACAGATGTTACTATTCTTTGGCCCCCAGACAATCAAGAAACAAAATATCATGTGCATCTTGAAAACATCTATTACCACAAGCTCTGCTTTTCACCAGCTCACCTTGGCTTTGACTAGACCACATCCACCTCTTATAGCCACTGCATTGATTGTGCTGCTTCTTCAGGATCATGCTGGTAAAGCCATGTTTCGCCTTCTGTTACAATTCTTCAAAGATCTCGATCACATTTGTTGAAATTTTCCGTTGAAAGCTCTGCTCTGCTCTGAGCACAACAGGTTCAGCACCCGCTGGGGAGAAAGTGTACCCCACTTTTATTTTTCCATCAGAATTCTGTGAGCTGAACCCGGTTGAGATGCCTGTGCTGTTGGCTATTGTTTCTGCTGTTCATCATCATTCCTCTCTATTGGGGCACCAGCAAGATGAAAATTGATGTGTGTAGCCTTCATCTTCAACGTCTTGTCTTAAAAGGAGTTATCCATCTATGAACTGCTGATTTCCCTGAGGCACGTCACCATGAGTTCTCCGTAAAACTTTGATGATTTCAGGATTCTTCCACCCAGCCTTCCCTATAAACTGGTTGTTTGCGTTTGCTTCAGTTGCTGCAGAATTCACATTCCCTCATAGGGACTCTTTCCAAGCTAATGTTTTAGCCTTCTTACTGCCTCAAGCTAGATTCTGTTCAGACCTGTTGTAACTAGTACAAGTTTACTTTGCTACAAAAAATTTTTGAAGTCCACATAATATACATTTCCCAAGATCTTGTTGAAGATCCCTCACACAGCCTAGAGAAGCTAAACCTGAGATCTTCATTAATTCAAGCCACTAGAGGGAGCTAAAATGACCCCCAGGTTAGTGGCATATCTGGTTCCCCAAAGAAACAAAAATTCTATTTTATGAATACAGAATCTCAGGATTCCACAGACTAAGATCAATCAAAAATAAGATTAAATTCTAAAGTTACCAAGTATACAAGCAAATATCCATTCTGAGAATCAGAAGAAACAATAAATAACAAATACAGATACTTAGCACTGCAGATGTAATTCTCAGCAAAAAGCATAAAATAAGAAATAAAATATAAAGTAAAACAAAGCAATAAAGGACATATATTGCAAAACTGAGCCAAAAGAGAGCATCAAACTGATGAAGTTTCAAAAAGAACCAAATAAAAATAAAAATGTAACTGTTAAAGTTCAACAGATAGACCAAATAGAAAAATAATTAGAACCAAGGGAAGAATTGGTGAAATTGGAGGTAGATATCCAAGAATCACTGGGACTAAACTCTGAAAAATTAGGAAATGAATAGTACAAAAGAGAGCTTCAGACATGGAGGCTAGAGTAAGAAGATCTAACATGTAAACAATAGGAGTACTATGAAAAAATTTAAAAAATGGAAGAAAGACAACATTTCAAGAAAAAATAGCTGAGATCATTACAAACACTGATAGATAATGGAAATACAATATACATCAAGTAGGAGTCATAGAAAGAAATTTAGGTCTAGACATGTTATATTGAAACTGAACAACATTCAAGAGAAAAAGAAAATTTAAAAGGTGGTCAAGGAGAAAAGATACAGCCTATAAAGAAGTAATAGACTTTTAACAGACTGCTCGAAGGGAACACTGAAAGCTGGAAGACAATACTCTAATTGCTCTGTAATGACCCATTGAAAATTGTATAAATAGCAAAAATATCCTTCAAAAATGAGAGCCAAAAATATACTTTTAGATGATCAAATAGTTATACTGAGTCTAGCACAAGTAATTTCCATGTTGTTTACCTGGAAATATATGTGTAAGTATGTTTATACAGAGGAGTGTTACTTCCATTAAAAGGAGTGAGACAGCGGCCAGTGCTGTGGCGCAGCAGGTTAAGCCACCGTCTGCAGTAGCGGCATCACATGTGGTGCCTGTTTGAGTCCCAGCTGCTCCACTTTTGATCCAGTTCCCTGTTAATGTGCCTTGGAAAGAAGCAGAGGATGGCCAGAAGAAGCTCCTGGCTCCTGGCTTCAGCCTGGCCTTGCCCAGCCCCAGCCTCAGCCAATGCGGCCATTTGGGGAGTGAACCAGTGGATGGAAGATATCTCTCTCTCTCTCTCTCTCTCTCTCTCTCTCTGCCTTTCCCTCTCTCCCTGTAATTCTGACTTTTGAATAAGTAAACAAATCTTTGACCAAAAAAAAAAAAAAAAAAAAAGGTATGAGACAGAAAAAAGAATAAAAGAAAACAGAATTTATTTAAACATAAATAAAGCCAGCTAAAGATACATTTGAAATGATATGCTGGGATAAAAAATTAGTTCTTTGCAGAGGTTAATGAAATGCATTACCTTTAGTAAAATTGATTAGGAAAAAAAGAAGCAACACGTAGCAATATTAGAAATATAAAAAACACACTTAACTACAGATAGAACAGACATTTAAAGGAGATTACAGGTGGGAATTCTGCTTCTGACTATGATGAAGTGATAAAAATTGGACTTGCTTTCCCAAATCAAGCAACTAAAGAGCTAAATAAAATACACAAAATAACTATTTTTACACATTGAACAACAGGCAGCTCAGGACAATGATTCCTAAGAAAACGGTAGCAAATATAGTAAGCCCTGGTTTCTGATTAGAGGAGATTTCCAGAATATAGGTGGAGGGAGAAGAAATTCAAACAGAGTTCAGTGGGCTCAATGAGCTGAGAAGGCAGAGATCTGAGAGACTGGGCAGATGGAAGTTGTGGGACAACCATGTAAAGAACGACCTGGATGAGGCTCCTGGCTTCTGGCCTTGGCCTGGTCCAGCCTCAGCTATCGCACACATTTTGGGGGATGAAACAGCAGATGGAAGATCTTTCTCTCCCTCTCTCTCTTTCTCTCTGTGGATCTTTTGAATAAAATAAATAAATCTTTGCAAAAAATAAACATTATCAAAAATCTAAAGAGGAGTTGACAGTTGGCAAAATGGTTAAGATGTTGCTTGAGATGGGATGATAGTAGTCGAGCTTCCTGCTAGAGCGGAACCTTGGAGACAGCAGGTGATGGCTCAAATACTTGGGTCCCTGGCCATTTGGAAGAATGAAATAGTGGATGGAGGGTCTCTCCCTCTGTCTGTAACTCTGTCTGTCAAATAAATAAAATAAATCTTGCCGGCGCCGCGGCTCACTAGGCTAATCCTCCGCCTAGCGGCGCCGGCACACCGGGTTCTAGTCCCGGTCGGGGTGCCGGATTCTGTCCCGGTTGCCCCTCTTCCAGGCCAGCCCTCTGCTGTGGCCAGGGAGTGCAGTGGAGGATGGCCCAGGTGCTTGGGCCCTGCACCCCAAGGGAGACCAGGAAAAGCACCTGGCTCCTAGCTCCTGCCATCGGATCAGCGCGGTGCGCCGGCCGCAATGCGCCGGCCGCGGTGGCCATTGGAGGGTGAACCAACGGCAAAGGAAGACCTTTCTCTCTGTCTCTCTCTCTCACTGTCCACTCTGCCTGTCAAAAAAAAAAAAAAATCTTTAAAAAATAAATAAAAATTAAAAGGAGTTAAAACAGACCCAGGATGATAGATATAATGAAACTAGCAGGCAAAGATGTTAAAATGTATTGCTACATTCCCACACTTAAAGGAAGACCTGAATATAATAAGGAAAGAAATGAAAGATTAGAGAGCAAATGATTCAAATTGAAGTTTTAGAAATGCAAATACAAGGGGTTTTCAAAAAGTACATGAAAGATGTGTAGTATGAAAAAACTGTGTAGAGATTTCAAGTTTTAAAGAAAATAAATATTTTAATTTCATTTTCCATGAACTTTTTGAAGTTTCCTTATATTTCAAACAAACATTTTATCAAATAGAGTAAATAACAAATTACATCCTTCAGAAGGTCAGTGAACATAAAGTAAGCAGGAAAACCTGCTGAAAGGGAAGCACAGAAAGAAAAGGCATTAAAAATAAACAGTTTCAGTGACCACTGGATCAATAGTCAGGGTCTAACTTACGTATAATTTGAATCCTGGAAGGAGAAACAGCAGTAAATATATTTGGAGAGACAATGGAAGAAAATATTCCAAATTGGAGGAAAATGATAAGCCCACAAGTCCTAGGAACTCAGTGATTCTTAAATAGGACCCACATAAAAAATAATACACTCAGGCACATCTTAATCAGCTTGCTGCAAACCAGTGATAAGGAGAAAATTGTAAAGGCTGGTAGGATAAAAAGATAAATGACACACAGAGCAGCAGAGATAAGAACAGTAGATTTCTTAGCAGAAAATAGCAGAGGAGTGTCTTTAAAGTGATAACACAAAATCACTGTCAGAATAGAATTCCTACACAGAGATTTCTATATAGAAATCCAACACAAACCCTCAACAATATTAAAACTTTTATCGAAAAACAAAAGCTGACAAAATGCATCATCAGCAAGTTTAGAGAAGAGTGTAAAAGTTTGTTCTTCAAGAGGAAAGAAAAAGATACCAAATAGAATCCTCGGAACCAGACCCAGGTATAACCTGGGCTTTAAAATGATCAAAGACTCAAAAATAACTACAAGTGACACTTGAAAGAAGATCCACAGGCACGAGATTGGGAATTTCAGAAAAGCGGTAGAAATTATCACAAAAGACAAAGGAGATGCTAGATATGTCAGAGCGGAGAATTCTAATTCATCAGTGGACTGTGCACACCCAAGAAACAATCAGAGAACCTGAAGGTAAATAGTGTGCTACAGTCACCTGGAATATTACACATTTGTGATGGTGAATTCACTACCGCTATGCCCAACAACATGGGTTGAATAGCAATATGTTAAAACTGGCCAAATTAGAAATTAGATCATTTAGGTGTACATATTGTATGATAAATTATTTTTAGAACTACAATTCAGTGGAATGACAGTCATTGCTATGACCACAGCTGACAGGACAGGATGAAAGATATGACCAGGTCTCAGCCAATCCAGTTCCCTGTCTAGGAAATTTGGACTGGGCCAGAGGACCCTGGTTAGTCACTGTGGGGTCCTTGGACTGGAAACTGAGATGCTATGGGACTGAACTGTACCCACCCCATATTCATATGTGGAAGTCCTAACCCATAGTACGGTGATGGTATTTGGACACAGGGCTCTCAGAAGATAATTAGGTTTATATATGATAGCATTAGTGCCCTTATAAGAAAACACCAGTGAGCTAACCCTCCTTCTCTCCAGCCATGTGAGAAGCTGGCCACGACATGCCACAGAGAGCTCTCACCAGAGACTGGCCACGCTGGCAACGTGGTCTCGTACTTCTGGCCCCAGATCTGCGAGAAAGTGTATTTCTGTTGTTGAATCACCCAGGCTGTCTATGGCATTTTGTTATGGCAGCCCAAAGTGACTAAGGCAGACACACAACTCTGTACTAAAAGCCCTGGATTAAACATCTTCAATGCATGAATTTTCTGGTATGTGAATGAACCTGGAGCAAGTGTTTGGGCTAGTGGTTAAACCCCTCACATCCCATTTTGCAGTAGCTGGGTTAAATCTGTGGCTCCGGCTCCTGAATCGTTTCCCGCCAACTCGGGAAGCCTGGGAAGCAATGGTGATGACTCAGGTAATTGGGTCACTTCCGCCCATGTGGGAGACCCAGATTGCTTTCCTGACTCCTGGCTTGGAGCCCAGCCCAGCCCTAGCCATAAGGGCATTTGGGAATTGAACCAGCAGATGGGAGCATTTTCTCTCTCTCAAATAAATAAATAAATAAAATATTAAAAGGTCTATTTTTTTTTTAAATTTTTTGACAGGCAGCGTGGACAGTGAGAGAGAGAGACAGGGAGAAAGGTCTTCCTTTGCCGTTGGTTCACCCTCCAATGGCCGCTGCGGCCAGCGCGCTGTGGCCGGCACAATGCGCTGATCTGAAGGCAGGAGCCAGGTGCTTCTCCTGCTCTCCCATGGGGTGCAGGGCCCAAGCAGCTGGGCCATCCTCCACTGCACTCCCTGGCCACAGCAGAGAGCTGGCCTGGAAGAGGGGCAACCGGGACAGAATCTGGCGCCCCAACCAGGACTAGAACCCCGTGTGCCGGCGCCACAAGGCGGAGGATTAGCCTATTGAGCCGGCCAAGGCCTATGTTTTTAAAAAGCGATGATAAGTGAATAATAAATTAACATAAACCCTAGGCAAATCATTTACCCTCCAAATTTCATGATAACAGCTTTGGATGTTTGAATCCTTATTCTCTTACTTGCTATTTCTGTGTCTTTGGAGAAAACCTCTGTAAACTTCAAATTTTCTCATCTTAGAAATAGTTGCACTGGCGCCGCGGCTCAATAGGCTCATCCTCCGCCTGTGGCGCTGGCACCCCAGGTTCTAGTCCCCGTCAGGGCGCCGGATTCTGTCCCGGTTGCCCCTCTTCCAGGCCAGCTCTCTGCTATGGCCCAGGAGTGCAATGGAGGATGGCAGAGGTCCTTGGGCCCTGCACCCGCATGGGAGACCAGGAGAAGCACCTGGCTCCTGGCTTCGGATCAGCGCAATATGGTGGCGGCCATTGGAGGGTGAACCAATGGCAAAAGGAAGACCTTTCTCTCTGTCTCTCTCTCTCTCAATGTCCACTCTGCCTGTCAAAAAAAAAAAAAAAAAAAAAAAAAAAGAAAGAAAGAAATAGTTTCTTTACGGTGACTTTTAATAATTAAATGAGATAATGAGTGTGAGATTTATTACCATAATCTGGTATATGGTAACTATTCAATAATCATTACCAATTATTTGCTGAGTTCAAAATGTACATAATAAAAAAATCACCTCAAAGTTATTGTGAACTGCAATTGCAATAATGCACGTGAAATAACTTTTTAAAATTTTTCATTTATTTGAAAGGCAGAGAGAGAGAGAGAGGAGATCAATCTCCCATCCTCCAGTTCATTCCCCAAACGACCACAACAGCCAGGTCTGGGCCATGTCATAGCCAAGGAGCCCTGAGCTCAGTCCTAATTTCCAATGGGAGTGGCAGGAACCCAAGTACTTAAGCCATCACCTGCTGCCTCCCAGGGTGTGCATTGGCGGGAAGCTGGAAGCAGAGCCGGGACACAGACCCAAGCACTCCAATGTGGGATGCAAGCATCTCAGGTGGCATCTTAACTAAATGCCCCATTAGGGTATTCCCTGGATCCTACCCCTCTGTGTACCCATTAGAGTCCTATTTTTCATATCAAGAGCTTCCAAATTCTTTCTGAAAATACCAATCAAATTGTCCACCACATTTATCCTGAAATCTGTGTTCAATTCATCTCAGCTTCCTACTGTGCCCACCTCTCAGAAATTAGTGATTTCATGACTTAAATGGCTACTTGGATGTAGAACATACTGTTTTGTTTAACATCAGCCACCTTCTTGGTATTCTATTTTCTTTCTGTTTTGTCCTTTAGTAAATAAAAATGAATGACTTGTTATTATGTGGGGTCCTAGCAAAAAGAAACCGTTAGTTCTAAGCAGAGGTTAGAGGCTAGTCATGCTGGAGAGGTTGTTGATCGCATGGGGAACACAGGAAAGACTGAAACATGAGACACAAAGTCAAAACAGTCCTCCAAGTAGCCTAATCCACACCCAGAACGTGACATGTGCAGGGCCCCTAATCGAGCGTGAAGGCTAACGGCAGAGTTCTGCAGGACAGAGAGAAGATGTAAACATTTTCAGAAGGAGGTGCCATCATCAATGGAAATCAGTACGAGAGAGTCCAGGCAGAGGGAAGAACGAGGCTAGTCCCTGGGAGTCAGGCAAAAAGTACCAGGTGTCCCCCCAGGAGCCAGTGTCCCGAGGAAGAATAAAAAGCAGAAACACAGAGCACCCCAGCATAAATGACCAGATGACTGTTCCAAACAGCACAGATAGGAGGGGGGCATATCGCCCTGAGGATCACTAGTGATGGACCCCTGAGGTTACCAAAGGCACACATCATTGTTTAGATTTAGCTAAATCACCCCAAATGGGAGCGTCAAGCCAGGGACAGCATAGATGTCTAGGGGGAATGTGATGGAAATACTACCTAATCACTGAGATGCCAATATTACATGTTACAAAAATGGGATTAGAAGCTTCTTGTTGCAAACAAAGGTCTTTATATTAGAAGGCTCTTGCTAATAATCAGTAGAGAGCCCACTCCCCATAAGATGTCATCAATGTTATGATTTTTTTTTTTTTTTGACAGGCAGAGTTAGACAGTGAGAGAGAGAGAGACAGAAAGAAAGGTCTTCTTTCCATTGGTTCACCCCCCACATGGCCGCTACAGCCAGCGTGCTGCGCTGATCTGAAGCCAGGAGCCAGGTGCTTCCTCCTGGTCTCCCATGCGGTTGCAGGGCCCAAGGACCTGGGCCATCCTCCACTGCACTCCCGGGCCACAGCAGAGAGCTGGCCTGGAAGAGGAGCAACCGGGACAGAATCCGGCGCCCTGACAGGGACTAGAACCCGGTGTGCCAGTGCCACAGGCGGAGGATTAGCCAAGTGAGCCACGATGCCAGCCCAAAGTTATGTTTTAATTGCAGATTCAGGCCAGTGAGTACAGAAGTGAGGTTCACATTAAACGAACACAGAGCTATAGTTTATACAACCTGGCCTTGGGACTTCGACACCACAGGACTGTGGAGCTTCAAATATGCAAAATAGAAGGTGTGAGGCAGGTACCCCAGTGTTTCAGAGGGCCCACAACAGATCATAAGTATCATAGGATAGAGAACTAATCCATTTTTGGTGTAAGTAAGATCATTAGCAATACCATCTTATTTTTCTTTTTTCAGCAGTTCAAAGATGTCATTTCACTGTATTTTTCCATAGTTCCTATTTAAAAGACTGCAGTTAGTCTTGCTGTCCATCCTTTGAAGGTAAAATATCTTTTAGCCCCGTCTTTTGTTGGTTTGCTTGTTTTATTTGAGATAAAGACAGTACACAGAGAGAGCTCGCATCTGCTACTTCACTCCCCAAATGCCAACACCAGCTTGGAATGGTCCCTGCCAAGGCCAGGTCTCCCACGTGGTAGCAGAGACTCAACCACTTGAGTTATGATCTGCTGCCTCCCAGGGCGCACACTGACCGGAGGCTAGAGTCAGGAGAGAAAACCAGGCTTCAAACCCAGGACTCCCACCTACTTGGCTTGCACGCATCCCAACCAGCAGCCTAACCACCAGGCTGAACGCCTGCCCCCTCTGTCTCTTCCCAAGACTGTGCCCGTTACCTTGGTTTTCATCAGTTTGGCTATGATGTGCCTACATGTGATTTTTATCCACCTGGGATTTCACTGAGTCTGTTTTTTTTTTTTTTTTAAATACTTGGGTTCATGTCTTCATAGTTCTTATTTCATCTGTCCCATTCTCCTTCTCTGTTCCCTCCAATTACAAATCTGTTGGTCTATGTCCCACGTCTTTTTCTTCTATGATTTTTTCTCTGTCGATTTAGAGCATTTCTTTGATTTGTTCTCAAATTCATGCTTTTTTGTTGTTGTTGTTAAGTCCTACCTGCTACACTCACAGTGTTCTCAATTTCAGATAGTGTCTTTTTCATTTCTAGGTTGCATTTTTGGCCCTTTTAAAAATGGTTTTTATTTATTTCTCCTCATTTCAATTGAAAAGCAGGGCGACAAGGAGATCTTCCATCCACAAACACCTGCAATAGCCAGGGCTGAGCCAGGTCAAAGGTAGGATTCTGTAACTCAGTCTGTCTCTTCCATGTGAGTGACATGGACCTAAGTACTTGAACCATTACATGTTGTCTCCCGGGGTGTGCATTAGCAGGAAACTGGATTGGAAGTAGAGGAGCCAGGATTAGAACCAAGCACTGTGATATGAAATGCAGATGACCCCAAAGCAACAACTTAGTTACTGATTTGGCTTCTTTTTCAAAAACTTTTTATTTATTCATATATTTGAGAGGCAGAGAGAGAGAAAAAGAGAGAGCTCAAGTGCCCACCTACTAGTTTACTCCCTAAATGCCCACAATGGCCAGGACCAGGGCATGGCCAAAGCTGGGAGCCAGGAACACAATCTGGGTTTCCCATGTGGATGGAAGAGACCCAACTCCCATCACTCTCGGGGTCCACATTACCAGGAAGTTGGAGTCAGGAGTCAGAGGTAGGTATCAAACTCTGGTAATACAATGTGAGATGTGGGCATTTTAACCACTAGGCTATATATCTGCTCCTGCTTTGGGTTCTTTTTTTTTTAAGATGTATTTATTTATTTGACAGGTAGAGTGACAGAGAGAAGGATAGGCAGAGACCTTCCATCTGCTGGTTCTCCCCACAAATGGCTGCAATAGCTAGGGTTAGTTCAGGCTGAAATCAGGACCCAAGAACTTCATCTGGCTTTTCCCCATGGTTGGACAGAGTCCAAGCATTTGGGCTAGCCTCTGCTGCTTTGCCAGGTATATTACTAGGGAACTGGATTGGAAGTGGAGCAGCTGGGATTCAAACAAGTCCTCTGATATGAGATGTGGTGTTGCAAGCAGAGGCTTAATCTGTCATGCCAAAATGCTGGTCCCTGGTTTTGGTTCTTTTTAATAGATTTAATGGATTCTTTTTTAAAAAAGATTTATTTATTTATTTGAAAGTCAGAGTTACATAGAGAGAGAAAGAGAGGCAGAGAAAGAGAGAGAGAGAGAGAGAGAGAGAGAGAGAGAGAGAGAGAGGTCTTCCATCCACTGGTTCACTCCCCAAGTGGCCACAACGGCCAGAGCTGTTCTGATCCGAAGCCAGGAGCCAGGAGCTTCCTCTGGGTCCCCAACATGGGTGCAGGGGCCCAAGGACTTGGGTCATCTTCTACTGCTGTCCCAGGCCATAGCAGAGAGCTGGATTGGAAGAGGAGCAGCGGGGACTCAAAACAGCGCCCATATGGGATGCTGGCCCTGGAGGCTGTGGCTTTACCTGTGATACCACACGCCAGCCCCTAATGAATTCTAATTCTCTGTTGAATTTCTCTACCTTTCCATCTGTTTTCCATAATGTTTCTATTTTCTTTAATTTATTAAGCATAGGTATTCTTAAAAGTCCTTGTTGGTTAAGTTCAATAAATAAGCAATTTGTGGCTCTGCTTGTATTGTCTGCTTTTTCTCTTTTCACACATTTTATAATCTTGACTGTGTGATGCATATTGCATATAAAGGAATTCAGATATTTTAGATGTTGCTATCTTCCATGAAATACATAGATCACTTCAGGTGTGGCCCCCTTAGCTTTTGATTGACAGCCTGCTAAGTCTTTTTTTTTTTTTTTTTTTCCAGCTCTGCAAATCCACTCTGCCCTTCTGTGGTTTTGATTTTAGCTTATTGCCCTCCGACACCATGCAGCTTTGATAGTCAGTGTTTTAAGGGAAACCGGCTATGGTATTTGTGATAGGACTGCTCCCTCTAGAGGGGCTTTTGTCTCAGAAGCACCTGAAATTGAGACTTTTTTCTCTGCCTTTCTAGCTAGGTCTCAGCCTCCTGCATCACACAGGAATCAGCATCTTCCACGTTGTGCTTGGTTCTATACTAGTTTGCAACTTATCAACCCCCCACAATCACTACAAGCTCCCCTTTCATAGGCCACACATGATTTAAAAAAAAAGATTTTATTTATTTATTTGAGAGGTAGAGTTACAGACAGTGAGAGGGAGGGACAGAGAAAAAGGTCTTCCTTCTGTTTGTTCACTCCCTATATGGCCGCAACAGCTGGAGCTGCACCAATCCAAAGCCAGGAGCCAGGTGCTTCTTTCCAGTCTCCCAAGTGGGGGCAGGGGCCCAAGCACTTGAGCCATCTTCTACTGCTTTCCCAGGCCACAGCAGAGAGCTGGATTGGAAGAGGGGCAGCCAGGACTAGAACCAGCACCCATGTGGAATGCCGGCACTGCAGGCGGAGGATTAACCTACTGTGCCATGGCGCCAGAACCACACATGATTCTTAGTCATCACCCAGAATAGGCAAAGGTTTCCAGGAAGGAAAATGTTGGCTCACCTGGGAAGGACTCTTCCCATCTCTGGAATTCTAGTTCATGTGGCACTCATTGCTTTCAAAGATCTCTGATATCTTTTTTTAAAAAAAGATGTATTTATTTATTTGAAAACTAGAGGTACAGAGAGAGAGAGCTCTTCCATCCACTGGTTCACTCCCGAAATGGTCACAATGGCCAGGGCTGGACTAGACCAAAGCCAGTAGCCTGGCACTCCATCCAGGCCTCTTCCAGGGATAACAGGGGCCCAGGCATTTGGACCATCTTCCACTGCTTCCCTAGGCATATTAGCATGGAGCTGGATCGGAAGTGGAGCAGCCAGGACACGAACTGGTGCCCATATGGGATGCTGGTATTGTAGGCACTGGCTTTACCCACTATGCTACAACACCAGCTCCAGTAAAGTCTTTGGTCAAAGTAGAGACCTCTAGCATAAAATCTCTCTGTCCAAATAGGGATCTATCTTTAGTACTCTTTGTGCTGCAATCTTGCCTTTTGCTCTTACCATTAGACTCATAGTACATAATTAAGGCCACCACTGGTTGTCACTCTCTTTCCAACCTCATTACTCCTTACTTCCTTCCACTATTCTCCCTTGTTTCCCTTCCACTTGCCACCTAAACACACACACACACACACACACACACACACACACACACGGTGGGGGGTGGAGGGAGAGGGAGAGAGAGAGAAACATATACACACTGCATTTCAACAAAATCGGACTGCTTGTAGTCTCCTAATACACCATACCTTTTCCTGTCTGGAATGCTCACCCGATCATTATTTTCAGTTAACTCTTCATCACCCTTCTACAGTCTCCACCTTTACTGAAGCTCTCCTTTTCCCGCTTATTCCACTCGTTCCTCTGTGTAATCCTAGCCAAGCACTGCATTAGGTGGAAATGACGTGTGTATTGATCTGATTCTTTTCCCTACAACATCCACCATCACACAAAACAAGCCCTTAATGGCAGAGAGTGTGTCTCATTGGTCTCTAGCACTTGGCGAAGCGCCAGGATGCCCTGTTGCATTTTCTTCCAGGAAGACACAGTAATAGCAGGACCATTAGAAGCCTCTTCCCGAGGTGCTTGACATTGATTTTTTTAAAAGTGCATCCTCTGAGATTTCACCAGTGCCAGGATATGAAGAAGCAATCATTCTTCCCAGACTAAAGTAGAAGCACCAATAATTTACTCTCACCATAATCGATACCACTAGCTAACACATAACTCCTACCAGGTGCTGGGCACTTTACACATTAAATCTTATTTTATCTCCACTGAGGTATGCACTGATTTCACCCTCATTCTACAGAAGAGAGAGAGGTTAAGTCCATGTCAAGCTCCAACCTAGGTACTGGTCCAGGGACCGTGCAATTAACCACCATGCTATACTGCATGCCTTCTTGGCTCCCTTGATCTTGTATCTTAAGTTTTTAATTACACAGATAGCACATCAATATGTACAATCACTTTCTACAGCATTCAGGAATAAACCAAAAGCCTGCGTCAATCCACCTTCCACCCAACTCAACCTTCTTCTCCAGAGCTAATCACTGCTCTTTGATGAGTACCCTTCCAGACCTGGTTCTATGTTTACAGACACATATGCACTGTGCGTGAGTACATGTACACAAGCAAACATGTCTTTTTGTGTAACCAGTTTTCTTTTTCTACTGATGGCTGTTTTCATCTAACAATTTGTCTTAAAGATTTTCCCATGTTATTCTTTGAAGATGATTTTATTCCACAGTACATACATATTAGAGTTTAGTTATCCTTTTCATTTGCTGGTCATTTGTGTTGTTTCTGATTTCATTGTGAAAGCAATGCTCTATTGAATTTCCTTGAGTGTGTCTTTTTATGCTTGTTTGCAAACACATATCTAGGAAATGTATTCAGAAATAAAATTGCTAGGATGATATTTGAGCTGGGTTTTTTCTTTTTTAAGATTTTATTTATTTATTTGAGAGGTAGAGTTACAGACAATGAGAAACAGAGAAAGGTCTTCCATCTGCTGGTTCACTCCCCAAATGGTTGCAACAGCCGGAGCTGAGCCTATCCGAAGCCAGGAGCCAGGAGCTTCTTTCAGGTCTCCCATATGGGTGCAGGGGCCCAAGCGTTGGGCCATCTTCTGCTGTTTTCTCAGGCCATACCAGACAGCTGGATCAGAAAAGGAGCAGCCGGGCTAGAACTGGTGCCCACATGGGATGCTGGCGCTGTAGGCAGAGGGTTAACCTACTGTACCACAGCGCCGGCCTGAGCTGGGTTTTTTCAATGGAGAACCTCAAGCTACCTTCCAATGAGGCCGTGCCATTTATTCTTTAGTCACAGAGTGAAAGGATTATAGTGACAGTGTGTCCAGGAAATCAACTCTGTAAGCACAGTCTACACTCCTAACACCTGAAGGAATGCCAGTGCCTTCTCTGCTCACAGCCTCGTCCTCTGGAAAGAAGTGCTTTGACATAAGTTGCAGAACAAATGAGGTCATTGAGAGGCTGTGGGTGAGGCTTAGGTTTCTGCCTTCAGGAACCAAGTGTATGGTTGACCATTTGCTGAAGTGGAGAAGAAAGGGAGAGTTCATGGAATTAAATCTGGAATGCTGTTTGGCCGTGAACTGGAGATGTCTCTGAGACATCTAGTGCAAGTTCAAATGTGTGGTTCACTCTTGGAGAAGAGGTCTGGGTTGCAGATTCAAACCCAGAAATGATCCTAACAATGGTAATATTTCAATACACAGAAATTAGTATAGGAGAAGAGGAGAGGGCCCAGGACTGACTCCCGTGAATACTAACACACGGTGATGGGATAGAGGAGGGTCAGCACAGGTCAGGAAGACAGAGCAGTTAAGGAGGGAGGGAACCGAGGAGGTACCGAGGAAACAACGAGGAAACAACAACACAATAGCATTCAGCGAGGCCGGTGCTGTGGCAAAGAGGGGTTGAGCCTCCGCCTGTGACCTCCACATCCCATATGGGCACTAGTTCATGCCCCACCTGCTCCACTTCTGTTCCAGTGCTCTGCTATAATGTGCCCGGGAAGGCAATGGAGGATGGGCCCCTGCCACTCATGTGGGGCCCAGAAGAAGCTCTAAGCTCCTAGCTTCAGCACTGGCATTGTGTGCAGGTAAATGCTTACCAAGTGGCTGTCGGGAAAAAAGAAGGCACTGACATGGAGCATTTTTTTTTATTTCCTTGATGTAAATAACTTCACCATGGCCAATTTGAAGGTCCTGGCATGTCTTCACTGAACTTGGACTTGGAAAGAAATACACACAACTAGGGATCAAGTCCCATTTCTATGGGGCATGGGGTGACTCCACTGCTGAGAGGAGGCATGCAATAAAGACATGGGAAAATGCAGGTCATTGGTGATCTTAGTAAGAGTGGTTTGGGGGCTGTGAGAGCAGAAGCCAGTTTGTAGTAGGTGGAGGCACACAATGACAGTAAGGAAGGAAAGAACAGTGCAACATCCATGTCCTAAAAGATGGATGGTGGTTGGAGGGAGAAAAGGTGTCAAACATCTTTTAAAAATAAGATAAAATAAAACTCAGTGACATTTGGAATTTTACCCCAAGGTGCACTGAGTAAGTAGAGGAGGTAGGATGTGAACCCGTTTGCTTGACTTCAAAGAGTATGTATATTATTAAGAGCTTTCTGGGGGCCAGCACCCCAGAAAGCAGGTAAATCTGCTGCCTGCAGTGCTGGCATCCCATATGCCGCCGGTTCAAGTCCTGGCTGCTCCACTTCTGATCCAGCTCTCTGCTATGGCCTGGGACAGCAGTAGAAGATGGCCCAAGTCCTTGGGCCCCTGAACCTGCGTGGGAAGACCCGGAGGGAGTTCCGGCTGTTGTGGCCAATTGGGGAGTGAACAGTGGATGGAAGACCTCTCTCTCTCTCTCTCAGCCTCTCCTTCTCTCTGTGTGTAACTCTTTCAAATAGATAAATAAATAATTTTTTAAAAAAAGAGCTTTCTGGACCATAGAGGAAAAGACATTGTAAGCCACCTAGACATAGAATTACAGATGATTCTTCTTCTTAGACTTCTCTGGGTTTTCCAATTTTTCCATTAACAGGGAAGGTTACTTTTGTAAACATACAGATGCATAGCAGATTGTCTAGTAGATGTCTGGTCACAGAGCAGAAGGAAAACAACGCTTGGTTAAGTTCAGCAGAAACAGCAGAAACACAAACAGGGCCACCTAGGGCAGAGATTTCATTTCAGATAAACATTTAAACTTTCATTTTACAGCTTATGAATCAGCGCGCATGAAAATATCTGTGAACTAAAACACCTAAGGTGCGACCTTCAAAACTGACTTTCATAGATCCTCATTCTGGTTTCACAACATCCGCTACAGGAAGGGACTGAGCCCTGTGCTTTGTGGAGTGCGAAAGACGCCGTCAGAGCTGGAGACAGCGAGTGATGCTAGGAGCCACCCAGGGATGCAGATTTTCTTTAAAAAAAAAAAAAATGGAAGGTTCCTGTATTGAAATTCAAAAGGAGTTAGAATGATTCTTTTCTGGAATACAGCACGCAGTAATGAAATCAGTTATTTAGATTGGATTTCATTGGGGATTTTTTCTCTTGGTTTTGTAAGAGAGAGTTCTGTAATAAGAACAAGCCTTTTTAGTATAATGGGGGCATGGGTATAGATAAAAGAACTAATCGAGGTCCTGTATGTATGTAATTCTATATTATTCATGTGTAAACACAATTGTATGCTTAGAGCTCTATTTCTGGATGATGGCACTAAATTATTATGGTGATAATAGTTTCAAGGGAATATGAAGTCTTGTACCAATGGAGATGGTTTTTATAAGCACCCATATAATTATTTCTCTTCTTAATATCCACATTTAATAGAATTATACGTGGATTGTTAAAGTAGGAAAAAGATTGCTTACCATTTGAAAAAAGAAAAGTACATTATTTGAAGACAATTTAATTGTCTATTAGATAATTAAAGAGTATTTATAGTACTACTATTTGAAGTAATAAAACTGGATCCAATGGCAAAGGAAGACCTTTCTCTCTGTCTCTCTCACTGTCCACTCTGCCTGTCAAAAAAAAAAAAAAAAAAAACTGGATCTAAGACGAGATTACACACATGGGCAGGCGCTGTGGTGCAGCGGGTTAAAGCCCTGGCCTGAAGCGCTGGCATCCCATATGGACGCTAGTTCGACTCCCGGCTGCTCCTCTTCCGATCCAGCTCTCCGCTCTGGCCTGGGAAAGCAATAGAAGATGGCCCAAGTGCTTGGGCCCCTGCACCCACATGGAAGACCCAGAAGAAGCCCCTGGCTCCTGGCTTCAGATCGGCGCAGCTCCGGCTGTTGTGGCCATCTGGGGAGTGAACCAGTGGATGGAAGACCTCTCTCTGTGTCTCCACCTCTCTCCGTAAATCTGTATTTCAAATAAATAAAATAAATCTTTAAAAAAAAAAAGAAATTAAACACACAAAGATCACTAGCTATCAGGGACTGGTACTGTGGCATAGCAGGTTAAGTCACTGCCTCCAATGCTGGTATCCCATATGGGAGCTCTGGTTTGACTACCGACTGTTCTGCTTCTGATTCAGTTCACTTCCAGTGTGCCTGGGAAAAGTAGTGGGAGATGGCCCAAGTACCTGGGCCCCTGTCAGCTACATGGTAGACTTGGATGAAATTCCAGGCTGTTGACTTCAGCCTAGCTCAGCCAGCCAATGTGGCCATTTGGGAGTGAACCAATTGAGATGGAATCTCTCTTTCTCTTTCATTCTCTCCCTCTCTCTGGGTGATTCTGCCTTTCAAATAAATAAAATAAGTCTTTAAAACATCACTAGATATCATACATAGCAGAAAGAGTCTGTTATAAAATACAAGGGAAAGATATCCCATTTATAATATCATGAAAAATTATAAAATATCTCAAGATAGCCTTAGAAGCATACAAGGCACTGTAGCTCACTAGAATTGGACAACATGCAGATTTGAGTCTGGAGGGTTGTATATAAAATGAGAACTGAATTATATTTAGTTTTGAGTATCTCCAAAATGTATCCTTGCTTCGTGAAAAATTCTAATATATATATACATATGTATTTATATACATATTTAATAGCCATCTTACTAGATGGACTAAACAGAATTAAACTTGGAGGCTCGTGCTGTGGCACAGTGGGTTATCCCGGTCTGCAGGGCTGGCATCCCATATGGGCGCCGGTTCAAGTTCTGGCTGCTCTACTTCCACTCCAGCTCTCTGCTATGGCCTGGGAAAACAATGCAAGAAGGCCCAAGTCCTTGGGCCCCTGCACCTATGTGGGAGACCCGGAAAAAGCTCCTGGCTCCTGGCTTCTGTGCCATTGTGGTCATTTGGAAAGTGAACCAGTGGACAGAAGACTTTTCTCTCTCTCTGGCTCTACCTCTCTCTGTAACTCTGTCTTTCAAATAAATAAAATAAATTTTGAATTTTTTGGATTAAAAAAAAAGAATTAAACATACACAGCACAATATTAAACTCGAATTTGCCAAGCCAGTCTCATGAAATTATTTGATCAGACTGCCACCTACAGGTGGCAAGAGGAGCGTGGCACTGAAACGTGTTCCCCATGTATTGGGCATGGCATTAAGAAATATGGTAGAAATTACCAGATAAATAGAGCAGGTGCACATAAATTTGAATTTCAGTTAACAACCAATATTTTTTAATCCTAAGCATGTACAAAATACTACATGGGAGATAACTGTACTAGAAAAAATTCATTGTTTAACTGAGAATCAAATTTAACCGGTCATCTTGCAGTTTCGCTTGCTAAGTCAGGCAACCCTTAAAAATGGAGATAATAATGTTGCCCACATTCTGCTCCTTAAAACTTTACAGAAGAAAGTTAACACGGCATGCCACACCCATTCACGTCGCTCATCTTAATCCTTCCTGCCTTAGCCTGACCCCAACACTCCACCCTACCCTGACCCATTGTCATCAAAGTGTTTCTTTTGCTTGGGCAGTTCGTCTGGCCTGGTCCTGCTGTGTCTGTCTTTCAATACAGTTCACGATCATCACATCTTCCCTTTGGATTGTTTAGGTGAGTATCAAAGTTATAATGGCAGATTGTGATTAAGTAACACATTAACTGAGAAGGGAAAAAAACCGTGAAAATACATAATCTATACAAAGACATTATCTTGGAAAAACACATTGGGAAAGTAGTTTTGCATTCTTAAATGTGAATTAAACAAAACATCTAGTGAAACTGAGTGTGGTGGGGTGTGTGTATGTGTGTGTTTCTTTGGCTGTATAACTTTGAGACTCCATAAAATATGAAAATGTGCAGCCACTTGCTCAGAAACTAAATTTCAAGACAGCAACAGGACAGCATTAACTCAATCGTGCGAAGCTTCTGAGTGCAGGGCCTTGCTGCACAGGTCACATTTCCTGTAGATGCATTTTTGTTTCTGACTGAATCGATTTAGAATTAAAATTTCCTTCTCTAAGGGAAGTTCCATTTTGTTTACACTGGAAGTACGGGGCGACTTAAAATTAATCACGTATCGAGATCTTGCTAAGTGGGCCTACCCAACAGCAAAAAGAGAATGAATTTTCCAGGGAAGAGCTTTCATCGACTTCTCAAAGGGCTCAAGGACCCAAAAGGCCTTAAGAACCACTGTTCTGAGAAATTATCTCCCTTTACGTTTTTAAACAAAGCTGTGGCAAACCATGCTGCACTTTATAAAGCATGTCTAATCTCCTCAGAGGTTACAGGCGTGCAGGGTCTCCCAAGTGGTCCACCTGCCGCCACTACAGCCCTGTGGTCTCGGCACACAGGAGCCGGCAGCGGGATTGAGCTAAAAGCAAACTCCTCACCACCACCTGCAGGCACCACGCAATCTGGTCGCTGCTTCCCCGCGGCTCTTCTCTCCTCTGTACTGACTCTGCACACAAGATTCCTGGACAGCCGACTTGCCTCTGTACTTGTGCACTTGTCTTTCCCTCCGGAATGTTTTTGTCCCATAGACAGCTAGCTAGCTAGCTATGACTTCCTCACCTCTATCTCCACAATTATCTATCTTATCCCTCTCATTCGGTCTGTCATCTCTGTCCTCTTACCCTGCTTTATTTTTTCCTCATGGCCTGCCTTCCTTCCTTCCTTCCTTCCTTCCTTCCTTCCTTCCTTCCTTCCTTCCTTTTCTGAAAGAGTTACAGAGAGACAGAGAGGGTCTTCTATCTATCTGCTAGTTTATTCCCCAAATGGCTACAACAGCCAGGGTTAGGGCAGGCTGAAGCCAGGAGCCAAGGGCTTCTTCCAGGTCTCTACTTGGGTGCAGGGCCCAAGCACTTCTGCCATCCTCTGGTGCCTTTCCAGGCCATCAGCAGGGAGCTGGATTGGAACTGGAGGAGCTGGGACACAAACTGGCACCTATATGGGACGCTGGCACTGCAGGAGGCAACTTTATGCTTTGCCACAATGCTAGCCCCTCTTCATAGCATTTTTAAAAAAGATTTATTTATTTATTTGAAAGGCAAAGTTACAGAGAGGCAGAGGCAGAGAGGGAGAGAAAGAGAGAGGTCCTCCATTTGCTGGTTCACTCCCCAAATGGTTGCAATGGCTGGAACTGTGCCTATCTGAAGCCAGGAGCCTGGAGCTTCTTCCTGGTCTCCAACATGGGTGCAGGGGCTCAAGGACTTGGGTCATCCTCTACTGCTTTCCCAGGCCATAGCAGAGAGCTGGATCAGAAGTGGAGCAGCCAGGACATGAACCGGTGCCCATATGGGATGCCGGTAGTGCAGGCATTGGCTCTACCTGCTACACCACAGCGCCAGCCCCTCTTCATAGCACTTTAATCACCCTGTGACACATCCTCTACCTCTTCTGTTAATTTGTTGATTCTCTTTCCCCATTACAACACAAATGCCATGAAAACAGAAATTTTGTGTATTTTATTCACTCCCATATCTCCAAAACTTAAAAAAAAAAGTACACAGTAAGTGCATAATAAATGTTAAATGACTGAATGAATATGTGAGTTCTTACTCAAAAACATTTGTAGGGTCATAAAAATCAAAAGAATTTATAAACATTAGTTTGATTAGGAGCATCTGAGTTTTCTAAAGAATGAGACACAGGGGCCGGCGCTGTGGTGTAGCAGGTGGGGTCACTGCCCGCAGTGCCGGCATCCCATGTTGGAGCTGGTTTGAGTCCTGGTTGCTCCACTTCCAGTCCAGCTCTCTGCTATGGCCTGGGAAAGCAGTATAAGATGGCCTGCATCCTTGGGCTCCTGTACCCGCATGGGAGACCAGAAAGAGGCTCCTGGCTCCTGGCTTTGGATTGACGAAGCTCCGGCCATTGTGGCCATTTGGGAGTGAACCAGCAGCTGGAGGACTTCTCTCTCTCTCTCTTTCTCTCTCTCTTTCTCTCTCTCTTTCTGCCTATGCCTCTCTGTAACTCTTTCAAGTAAAATGAATAAATCTTAAAAAAAAAAAAGAATGAGACACAACTAGAAAAATTAGTACCATCAGTAATTAAGGTAAAACATATTTATCTTTTCTGCTGATTATTTTAAAATGCTAAAATTCTGTAAAACAAAATTTTAACTACACATGAAACACTAGCCCTTTAATATAAAACATGAAATAGCATTTTATCTCCAACAAGTTCAGCCTACGCTTAATTAGCTGGATTACAACCAGGAAAGTGCTAGAATGTCATGAGAGTGAAAACTGTCTATGACTCTCAGGAGTTTAAGTGACACTAAGGAATACTTGGCAAGTCTTTTTTCAGGCATAGTAAGAAAAAAAAAAGTAGAGGAAAACATTCAAGAATCTCCCTGATGCCGGCAATTTATGACAGCAAATTAACTTCCTGACTGTAATGAGAAGTAATTGGATCTACATCTGAATTTTTGTGAAAGTTAATGAAAAAGGAGCCTTGAAAACACTTGAGATTAATTTTCTAAAAAATTCATGTTCTAGTGAAACCACCTCTCCTACTTCCCTAGTAATATTCTAAAGGAAGGAAAAAAGTTAAAATAGGAAAAATTGAAAAAACCTGAGACCCAAATTATGAGTCACAGAGTCACACAGACGTCCCCTGAATTCATAGTCAATGTGCTCCCAAACGGCAGACTGTGTAGCTGGAAACAGAGGCCGCAGAGTGCCTTGTTGGCAGCCTGCCTCCCTCTGAGTACTACATTAGAGACCATAGGCAGACACTGGATCCCGCCACTGATGCACCGCACAGGAAGGTCAGACTGATATTGAAATATTTAAAAGACATCACCAACACCGGGTACATTATGTCATTCTTGTCAAGTGACTGAAAAAGGTCAAGTTCTGGTTTTATCACTAAGCTGCTGCACAAATTTGAATTAATCCTCTCAGTTCTCCCAGCCATTATGGCAAATAAAGATGTGTGTATATTTTAGAGCTGCTCATGCATTGCTATATGCTGGGGATACAGAAAATATTCACCCCATTGAAAGTTACTGATACCACATTCAGTGAGGAAGTATGGCCCAGTGCTGATTTGATTCTGCCTATGCAAAAGCAGAACAACTTTCTTTCCCATAAGCCTGACACTGCTATCTCCAACTGCCTCTTCAGCATCTCCACTTGGGTGTCCAATAAGCAGCTTACAGATTGAAAACAGTACTCATTTCCCCCCTACAAAAGTCTGCTCTTCTGTGTTCTCCATATCTATAAATGCTACCATCATTCACATCTGTTCAGGCCAAAAGCCTTGGCATCACCCTTGATCTTGCTCTCTCTCACCTCCCTCAAATCCAGTTTTCCAGTGTAGCCTGTGTGCTCTCTGCAGTGAGAACACACATAATTCCATTTACTTGGCTCTTCTGGGTAAACCCTTCTGAGCTCTGCCTTGTGGTCTGGGTCGGCCTGAACTTTCCCTTTTGCCAGGGAGCCCCCTGGTTCTGCCAACAGGGGGTGCTAGAGGGAGGCTGGGAGACAGAGAAGCTGAGTCCACCTCTTCCGATTGGTGGTTGGCTTTGTTCCTGTCACAGTTGTCTCAGCAACAGTGCCTCCCTCTGGCTGTGGCAGTTGGCTCGGGTCTCTCTTTTTTGGCGCTACAAAAAATTAGCTTTCTGGTGCCCCTGGAGAGCACTCCTTCCTCAGGGCGCTCAGGCCTGGTCTGTGCCCCCCTCCAGGCCTCTAGTCTGTGAAAACACCAACCTCTTCCCTTTGTCCCCCTGCAAGTTGTCACTGCTGGTCCTCCATGTTTGCTGTTTGCTGCTTCAGTCCCCTAACAGCATGTAACACATTTCTTTCCACTGAAGTGACCCATGTTGCTTCTGCTTCCTGCACCCTAAGCCATACTGTACTGGGTCACACAGTGGTCCCAGGAAATAGACACTCACGAAGAGGATCCAGGATTGTTTGCTTATGTCCTTAGCTTTGAAAGCAGTGCTTGGCTCTTGCTAATAGGAAGAGGGAATCAAGTTACCTGTACCTATGCAGGGCATTATGGTTGATTGTGAAGTGGCGACCAGAACAAGCGGCTTGGGAGACCAGGAGGCTCTTGTATGTGACCGCCGTGGTAGAACTAAAGATTGTAAATGGAATAGCTGCTTCTGACTCCAGTGTAGGCATTACAAAAGGAAAACAGAATCAGGGGTTTGAACTTTCATCCCAAGTCATAAAGAACAGAGAGCGTTGATGGTGGTCCAAAGAAAATCTACTATTTCTTACAGCTGCAGAATCAAACATAGTGAAAATCAGACTCAAAATTTAGTTGTCTGGGTTGCAGAATGATACTTTAAGTTGAATTTTACAGTCTTGCTATGTTTCTTGTGTTATGACATTGAGAAGGAGTGGGCGTGAGACTTGGAGGAGTGACCTCAGAGTGGAATTGGACAGAGTTGAACATTTTGAACTCTGAAGTCTCTCTGAGCCTCTTTCCAGCATAAACATTCTGCCCTACTGTGCTGGAGGCTAGGATTACTTAACGATCCTGTAAAACCTCACTTAGGGAAATGGCCTTGCAGAGAGATGCTTATCTTTCTCTAGACCCCTGACCATCCCAAATGACTCTAGACTCACAGGCAGTCAGACCTCAGCATGCTCCCAGGAGGTGAGTGCTGAGTTTAACCTGGTAGGAATGTCTTACATCTAAGAGAATTTCCTGATTTTTCTACATTGTAAAGCGACAAAAACCTGGGGAATATATCGGAAATGCATTTAAAGAGTGTTACTCCAAGGATAAAAGACTGCAAAATTAGGTCTGGCTAAGTGTATTGCTATGAATGCATTTACAAGTGGTTCTGGATTTTATGTGTGTGAACTAGCACAGCTAGAAGTGGCTCTAACAGTTTAATTGGTGATTGAACCCTTAAGGCATTCGGATCCGGCTAAAAAGCCCATGAGAGCATTTCAGGCATGGAAAGCCAAGACACTCTGGCAAGAAATGACCTACATGAAAGATCTCTGTGAGATCCCGGTGGAAAGAAGGGGCCATCAAAGAAGGAGGTACCTTTCTCTGAAGGGAGGAGAGAACTTCCACTTTGATTATGGCCCTATCTAAATAATTTCGGAGGTTGTGGACTCAAAAGGCTTCCATAGCCTTGGCAGCTCATGACAAGAGCCTTGGGTGATTACTAATGTCATAAATCAGAGTGTCAATTGTTAAAGCAACAACAGGAGTCACTGTACACTTGTTCCCCATGTAGGACCTCTGTCCTTAATGAGTTGTATGATGAAAATTAACGGTACAACTAGTATTCAAACAGTACTTTATACTTTGTGTGTCTGTGTGGATGCAAACTATTGAAATCTTTACTTAGTATAAAGTTGATCTCCTGTATATAAAGATAATTAAAAATGAATCTTAATGAAGAATGGGGTGGGAGAGGGAATAGGAGGTGGGACACGAGTGGGGATGGGAGGGTGGGTAAGGAGGGATTAACCACTATAACCCAAAAGCTGTACCTATGAAATTTATATTTATTAAATATAAGCTTTCTTTTTTTTTTATTTTTTGACAGGCAGAGTGGACAGTGAGAGAAAGAGACAGAGAGAAATGTCTTCCTTTTGCCATTGGTTCACCCTCCAATGGCTGCCGCGGCCGGCGCACCGCGCCGATCCTAAGGCAGGAGCCGGCTGCTTCTCCTGGTCTCCCATGGGGTGCAGGGCCCAAGCACTTGGGCCATCCTCCACTGCACTCCCTGGCCACAGCAGAGAGCTGGCCTGGAAGAGGGGCAACCGGGACAGAATCCGGCACCCCGACCGGGACTAGAACCCGGTGTGCCGGTGCTGCAAGGCGGAGGATTAGCCTAGTGAGCCGCGGCGCCTGCCTAAATATAAGCTTTCTAAAAAATAGTAATTGGTTGGCTGAACTTTGGATTCTGTTCATTCTGTCAGGACATCCTTATTATGGACATAGAGGAGTCTACCCACAGATCAAGTAAGGAAAGAATATGAAGCTCATTTATCATTTGCAACATGCACACCCAGCCCCACTACAACCTTCAGGGAGGCTAAGAGGGCACTCTGCTCACTAGGCCATGAGAAATGCGTAGGGAAGGGAGCAGGGGAGCGGCAGCGTCCTTAAGAGCTCTGTGGTGGAGGGATGAAGTGGGAGGGGCTGCCACTGAGCTGACTCTGCTTTCTCTCCTGAAGTGACAGAGGCCAAGTGGCAGCACTTAGCTACCAAATCCAAAGTGGAATAACGACGGTAATGGCAGCAGCAACTATTTCAGTGTCACCAGAATGTCTTGATCTGGCAAAGCAGAGATTGTGATGATCTTGAGAATGCCTCTAAATATCACTTGATCAGAGCAACAGTAAAATAATCTGGATTTGGTGTTTAGAAACCTGAATCAAGTCACAGCAAAAGTGTTAGCCTCTCATCAAGTTTCTAGACTCTGGACTGCTCATGGATCCAGGGCCTGATGGGTGGAGAGGTCAGGTCCCTTTGAGGAAAGTCTTTATGACAATGTCACAGTAATACACTATAAGCCTTCCCCCATAGGGGCATGTAGACATTTCTTTAGGACACTGTGCACTGTACTCAACATTTTGGGAAATTCTAGACATTTGCTCTAAATGGATGGCATTTTCTGAAGATTCACGATGCTACTGTGGTCTATCAAAGTGGTGGCTTATAGTGTTCATGTAGTAAATGGTATTTTGGCTCAGTTTCATCCATATGTCCATTTTATGATGTTTTCCTCAGGTTAAAGAAAACTCCCATGAATATCCAAAGGCATAACCATATCAGCTAAGTTCTAGGGGTTCAGTAGTTTGCAGCATGTCAACATATCCGCTACAAAACAAAAGACAAATTACTGTACCCTGTATTATTTACCACTAAAAAGACGCACAAAAGGGGCAAGCATTTGGCTCAGTAGTTAAGATGCCCACATCTTACAACAGAGTATCTGGGTTTAATTCCCGGCTCCAGCTTCCTATCAATGCAGACCCTGGAAGGCAGCCATGATGGGAGACTGGATAGCATTCCTGGCTCCCAGCTTCTGTTTCTGTTATTGTGGGCATATCAGGGAGTGAACCAATGAATGGGAGTGCTGTGTCTTGCTCATTCTATGTATGTCTCTATCTGTATATTCCCCCCACCCAAGGTGTTTTTTTTTAAGATTTATTTATTTGAAAATCAGTATTACAGAGAGAAAAGGAGAGAGAAGGAAAGAGAGATTTTCCATCCACTGGTTCACTCTCCAGATGGCCACAGTAGCCAGGGCTGGGCCAGGCTGAAACCAGGAGCCAGGAGCTTCATCTGGGTCTTCCACATGGGTGACAGCTGCCCAAGGACTTGGGCCATCTTCCACTGCTTTTCCCAGGTACAGTAGCAGAGAGCTGGATTGGAAGTGGAGCCCCTAGGACACGAACCAGTGCCCATATGGGATGCTATAGTCACAGGCGGTTGTTTTCCCTGCTGTGCCATAACACCAGCCTCAGTTTTGTTTTGTTTTTAAGGCACAATGATTGTTGGACCTCTTTGGATTTCTGGAGATTATACATACACCATATGCATGTACTACTCCAACCTGTTTTCCTATGTATCCGTAAAGCTACTGATTCTAAATGAAAACGTGGGCAATAGAAGGTTATATAGTAGTTCCAGGAGGCAGCCAAGACTGCTTTGCCTACAGAGTTTTATGACTCAACATACCCAGTGAGTCTCAAAGTGTTTGCAGTATGTAAGGACGCTATTCGGAATCTCTGGCAAGCCTTGCTAGGAGAATCAATAGGACTTTGGAGCAAAGCCATGCCCTCTGCTACTGATAATGCTTCCTATTTTAAGAAAAAGCTACTGTATTGCTTGTAGACCTGACTATGGAACATTGAATAATCATATAACCTGAGATGCCATCAAGAAAACAAGAACATGCTCATGGGCTGGCGCCGCAGCTCACTAGGCTAATCCTCCACCTCGCGGTGCCGGCACCCCGGGTTCTAGTCCCGGTCGGGGCGCCGGATTCTGTCCCGGTTGCCCCTCTTCCAGGCCAGCTCTGCTGTGGCCAGGGAGTGCAGTGGAGGATGGCCCAGGTGCTAGGGCCCTGCACCCCATGGGAGACCAGGAGAAGTACCTGGCTCCTGCCTTCGGATCAGCGCGGTGCGCCGGCCGCAGCGTGCAGGCCGCCGCGGCGGCCATTGGAGGGTGAACCAATGGCAAAAGGAAGACCTTTCTCTCTCTCTCTCTCTCTCTCTCACACTGTCCACTCTGCCTGTCAAAAAATTAAAAAAAAAATAAAGTGAAGGAAAGACCAAGGAAATGTTTCTGACTGGAGGAAGCTCAAGAGGCACAGCATGTATTCAGAGCACGCGATTCCGAACCGGCTCCTTCTACTGTAAAGGGCATTCTTGAGAAAACTGGAAAAATTTAGAATGGAGTCTGTGAATTAGATGGTAGCACTTTGAATATTATCAGTCTCCATGTGCAGAAGGCTTATAATTATAGTGGGTTGAAGATGGCTGCTCAAAAGATATGTCCACATCCTAATCCCTAAAAGCTGTGAGCGTGACCTCATTTGGAAAGAGTCTTTGAAGATGCAACTAAATCATCTTTGCAGGGCCAGTGTTGTGGTTCAGCAGGCTAACATGTTGCCAGCAAAGCCAGCGTCCCATGTAAGCACGAGTTCAAATCCTGGCTGCTCTACTTCCCATCCAGCTCCCTGCTAATGTGCCCGGGAAAGCAGCAGAGGATGGCCCAAGTGCTTGGGCCCCTGACATCCAAGTGGGAGACCCAGATGGAGTTCTGGGATCCTGGCTTTGAGCATAGCCCAGTCCTGGCCATTTCTGGATGGCTGGTAGAGCAGACAGAGGACCTTTCTCTCTGTGTGCCTCTATTTAACACTGCCTTTCAAGTAAATAAATAAATCTCTTTTTTTATTTTTTATTTTTTGACAGGCAGAGTGGACAGTGAGAGAGAAAGACAGAGAGAAAGGTCTTCCTTTGCCGTTGGTTCACCCCTCAATGGCCGCCGCGGCCGGTGCGCTGCGGCCAGTGTACCGCCCTGATCGGATGGCAGGAGCCAGGTGCTTCTCCTGGTCTCCCATGGGGTGCAGGGCCCAAGCACTTGGGCCATCTTCCACTGCACTCCCAGGCCACAGCAGAGAGCTGGCCTGGAAGAGGGGCAACCGGGACAGAATCCGGCACCCCGTCCAGGACTAGAACCTGGTGTGCCGGTGCCACAAGGCGGAGGATTAGCCTAGTGAGCAGCGGCGCTGGCCAATAAATAAATCTTTAAAAAAAAAAAATCATCTTTGCATGTGCAATTAAGTTAAGGATCTTAAGATCATTCTGGATTATTAAGGTGGGTTCCAAATCCAATGACAAATGTCTTAAAAAGTTTATTTATTTGAAAGGGAGAAAAAGAGAGAAATACATAGAGATACTCATCTGCTGGTTCACTCCTCAAGTGCCCCATAGAGCCAAGGCTGGAGCCAGGTGGAAACCAGGAGCCCCCAACTTAATCTGGGTCTCCTATGTAGATGGCAGGGACTCAAACACTTGGGTCACCATCTGCTGCCTCCAAGGGTGCACATTAACAAGAATTTGGGATTGGAAGTGGAGCTACTCCAACCCAGGTAATCTGAAGTGGGATGCAGACATCTTAACCACTGTGCCAAATGTCAGCTCTGACATTCCATATCAGAGCACCTGAGTTTGAGGCCCAGCTCTAATCCCTGACTCTACTAATGCAGACCCTAGGAGACAGCAATGAAAGCTCAGATAACTGGGTTCCCATCACCCACAGAGGAGACTTGGATAAAGTTCCTGGTTTCTGGCTTTGGCCCAAGCTAAATCAGCAGATGGGAGGTCTTACTCTTTATCTGTCTGTTTCTCTCTTTCTGTTTCTTAAATACATTAATAGGAGAGAGAGAGACAGACAGACAGACAGACAAAAATGTAAAGATGGAAGCAGAAGTTAGGGTAATGCATCACTAGCCAAGGAACACCTGGAGCTACCAGATGTAGAAGAGAGAAAGAAGGGACTTTCCCCGGAGACTTTAGCGGGAGCACCACCTGCTGACGCCTTGACTTCAAACGTCTGGCCTCCAGACTGTAGGAGGATACGTTTCTGTTAGTTCGAGCCACAGGTCTGTAGTAATTTGTTATGACAGTCCTAGGAAACTAATGGGGTTGTATTGTAGTTATGCTGAAGAATGTTCTTGTTTATAGGAAATACACACCAAACTACACAGGAAGGACGGACAAATGAATAATGTCAGCAACTTACCAGCAAATAGTTTGGGTTTTTTTAAGTGGTACTTGAAGCTCTACCATAATTTTGAAATTGTTTTACAATTTTAAAAATATTAAAATAAAAAATTATTAGAGCAATTGTAGGTCATAGAGGCTAGCAAGATGCCAACTCCCAATGATACTCCAAGAGATACCTTGGTGAGGGCACAGATTCCAAAGACGTGGAAATCCCAGAAAACAAATGAATCAAGAGTTATCAATAAAATGTTAGTATTGGCCTTCCAATATGCACTTAGAATTCTGGATTATGCAAAAATTATTCAATCCACTCTAAGAAACTTGCACTTGAGGCAGAGGATATAAGACAGCAGTCGATGTTCTGAAGACCAATGTCTCCCCCAAGATATTCCTTATTAGATACTCCTTTGATGGCTGATTCTCCATGGCATTGCAACATATCCTGGACTACCTTTCCAAGCATGTTTGCATCGTGTGTTTTCTCCCTTCTGGCCAACGGATGGATGCAGAGAGAGATCTTCCTGGGAAATTCCAGGGTAGAAGTTTCCTTTTCCTCAGGAAAAGTTTGCTTAAATTCCAGGACAACACAGATGATGTGTCTCTCCAGAAGGAGCATGCGCGGCTTTCCCAGCAGGCTTCTTTCAAGATTGGAGGTTGCCTGTGCGGACTCCTTCTCGGCTGTGACATGCACTTGTGTATGTGGCATCCACTTGGACCTGCTCCACACTGCCCCCTATGGGACTGGGGGTACTGGTGTAAGCCTAAAGCTCATGATTCCTGCTGAGACCTGAGCAATACAGTTTTTAATTGCACCTGGACTTGTTTCCTTCCCAGCCAAATTTATGGAGGCATGACAGGCAAAGTCAAGTGTGCCTTACCAGCTCCCCACCACACTGCTTCTTAGGAAGTGCTCCACTGTTTGACAGTTACGGTGTGGAAAAAAATCACATCTCTTCATCACTGCTTTTTTTCTTTTTTTTTTTTGGACAGGCAGAATGGACAGTGAGAGAGAGAAAAAGGTCTTCCTTTGCTATTGGTTCACCCTCCAATGACCGATGTGGCTGGCGCACTGAGGCCGGTGCACCGCGCTGATCCAAAGCCAGGAGCTTCTCCTGGTCTCCCATGCGGGTGCAGGGCCCAAGGACATGGGCCATCCTCCACTGCACTCCCGGGCCATAGCAGAGAGCTGGCCTGGAAGAGGGGCAACCGGGACAGAATCCGGCGCCCCGACCGGGACTAGAACCTGGTGTGCCGGCGCCACAGGCAGAGGATTAGCCTAGTGAGCCACGGCGCCGGCCTCATCACTGCTTCTGCCGCACACTGGTCCATATTGTTACCTGACAAACACTGCTTAGTAGCTCTAAACTACTTGGTGAATTCACCACCACCGTAAGAGGGACTTTTCTCAGGCAGATCAGTTTCATGGTTAGCTGTCAGTGCTGTTGATGGTAGACCTACTGTGCTAATAATTATCCCTACCACGGCTCCTTAAACAGTGTCAGCGTCAAGCCAAAGGTTCAAGTGTAGATCTCACTTCCATGGTCTACACATGCCAACTCAATTCTTAAAATAATGGCAGTTTAAAATGTTCCCACCAACTCATCAAATAAGAGATTGCCAACATCTTCGTCATCTCCAACCTGGCTTCATGGCTGAATGCGATAAACAAACGAAATCCACTTGAAAACAAGATGATGAACACCACAGAGCAGTCATCTGTCATGCAAGAACATTTCAGCTAGTGATGGACCGCATGGACCGTGGTGGCTGGGGCCACTGTAACTATCTCAGTGTGTATAAGTATACTCTGTGATGTTAACATGACGACGAAATCATCCATTGAGATATTTCTTAAAACACTTTCCTGTCATTAAGCAGTAAGTGATTGTATATGTCAAAACTGTGGTGTACCCTTGATGTATTTCAGGGTAATGAAAGAGAACATTCTAGATCTGCTCAAGTTTTATCTTATAAGACTTCCATGTAAGCCATGGCTCACTAGGCTAATCCTATGCCTGTGGTGCCGGCACCCCGGCTTCTGGTCCTGGTCAGGGCACCAGATTCTGTCCTGGTTGCTCCTCTTCCAGTCCAGCTCTCTGCTGTGGCCCGGGAGGGCAGTGGAGGATGGCCCAAGTGCTTGGGCCCTGCACCTACATGGGAGACCAGGAGGAGGCACCTGGCTCCTGGCTTTGGATCAGCGCAGTGCGCCTGCCACAGCAGCCATGTGGGGGGAAAACCAATGGAAAAAGGAAGACCTTTCTCTCTGTCTCTCTCTCTTACTGTCTAACTGCCTGGCAAAAACAAAACAAACAAACAAACAAAAACTTCCATGTAAATGCAAAATCCCATGACACTGATGTTATAGGGTAAAAGTGGGAAAAACAGAAGGAATATATGAAGGAAAAATGACACTTCCCTAAATACCATTTTTTCATCTGTGTCACTGAGAATTCAACCAGTTATCTAAAACCAGTAGGATCACACTGCCTCTCACACAAATTCACTACAGGGATTTGACTTTATGCGGTTATGGAAGCTGAACCGTGTCTTTAAGGATGGTGTCTTCATCTCCAACGTTGAGGCCTGGTCTGCAGGGCAGGCGTTTGCGAAGAGGCATGTAACAAGGTGGGAGCAGCAGGGACAAATGACCAGAACCTGGGGCTGTCTCCCCCTCACCATCTCCCACTTCAGTGATGTCGATATCCTGTAGGAGAACCCAGCGTCTTTGTCACAGAGATCAACACACTTCTGAATGAGTCATCGGAGAAAGTGATGGAAGCTGGGGAGAGGCGGAGAAGCTGCTCCACCCCCCAAGAAAGTGGGCAAGGGCTACAAAAGCACCAGGAGATCACAAAAGTCATACGCCTGAAATAGCTGCTGCTTTGCTTCTGCCCTCCTAATCTCATACAAAAATGTCTCTTGTGGCACACCCTTAACCGAAAACACAGGGAAGGGGATTATGGGAAACAGTCTGGCCTAACCAAATAGACACATTCCATCCTCTGTTAACTTGGCACACATGCACAGCTCTTTATATCACATTTGATTTTCAAATGAAGACAATAAAAATGTTAGGCTTCTACTAAACGTAGTATACAACTAAAAATACACTACCCATGTTTCCAAAAGAGGCTAAGATCTTTCTGTCTTTGGGTGATGGTCATTCTTTCTTGATTTTATTCATACTCTACTTTGATATAATTTAAATACTGACATGATAGGAGAATAAGAGAGGGAAGGAAACAAGTTCTCTCTCTCTCTCTCTCTCTGTGTGTGTGTGTACATTCCTATAAAAACATGGAAGAAATACTCGTAACTGACTTGGCCCTTGTTTCTACAACTGGTCATATGGTCATAGTGGTGTATGCTACCCAGTCCCCATCCCTCTGCCCTCAGCAAGCACCTCAACTGGTTGTAGTTCCTTTGGTGACCCCAACCATTACACCAGAAGGGTCTTGAATGGAATGGGGTTGTTATCATAAAAAGACATACATAAGGATACAGAGGCCACTCCCCCCCACCCCAGGAAGGGACCAAAAGTCAAAACCTGAACATGCACAAAACATAGCTTCAAAATGTATAAAGCAAAAACTGTCATCACCAAACATAGAAAAAGTTTTAATAGTGCCTCTGTAGTAGAGTCTAAATTACATGTCTCAGAAGCTGACAGAATAAACAGACAAAGAAGTAATAAGGATATACAAGATCAGAAACAAAATATTAGCAAATTTGACCTTGGAAACACTGCCTCTACCAATGACAGGATACACATTATGTGGTTCTATTTATATAAAGTTCAAGTGATGTCAAAGTAATGTATGGTATTCAGAGTCAGAGTAACGGTGACCACCTCAAGGACCAGTGACTGGAAAGGGGCTTGAAGCGTTGTCTTGGGTGTGTTAATTAATTCTCTGTTGATCTAGGGGCTGACATCCTAGGGTGCTCACTTTGTGAACAGTCATTAGGGTGCTCACAGACAAGTGATTCTGTGCTATACTTCTATGAACATTTTTACACTAAGAGAAGGGGGACTCTTGGATTTGATAGGGTTGAGTGTTGCTGCTCTACATGATCGATCTGACTCCTTGCTTCCTCTCTACCCCCACATTGAGCTCTCTTTTCTCTTAATCTCATCCGTGTTACAGCCACACGTATCTTCCTCACATGGCCAAATTCCTGCCACCAGAAGACACTTGTACCCGCTGTTCTCCTTGACCAGGAGATATTCTTGTTTCCTATTCACAGTTAATTCCCTTGTTTGTTCAAATGGCACCACCTCGGAGAAGACTTCTCCAGCCACCTAACTTAACCCTTCCCCAAGCAATCTGCTCTCTCCTTACTCCTTCCCAGCATTTATCCGTATGAGGATTTTCATTATGTATTTGTCTGTTATTACTCTTTCTCACTAGAGTGTAAATTCTGTGTGGCATGTGTTGCCCAGTTAACTTGATTAAGAAAGAATTTTGTTGAGTCTTTAGAATTTCCATAAGCTTTTTATATCTTGGTGCATTGTCAGATTTTGTAAATGTTCCATGTGAGCTTGAAAATGTGATTTTCCATGATTATAAATTACTCTACAATGTTCACCTTGAATTTATTACTCATGTTATTTAAATATTCCATTTCTGGGGGCCTGCGCTGTGGCTCACTTGGTTAATCCTCCACCTGCGGTGCCAGCATCCCATATGGGTGCTGGGTTCTAGTCCCAGCTGCTCCTCTTCCAGTCCAGCTCTCTGCTGTGGCCCAGGAGGGCAGTAGAGGATGGTCCAAGTGCTTGGGCGCCTGCACCCGCATGGGAGACCAGGAGGAAGCACCTGGCTCCTGGCTTCAGATCGGTGTAACTCCAGCCATAGCAGCCATTTGGGGGGTGAACTAACAGGAAGAAGACCTTTCTCTCTCTCTCTCTCATTCTGTCAAATAAATTAAAAAATATTCCATTTCTTTGCTTATTTTCTGAGCTTGATCTGATTATATGAGTGAATTAAAATCTTCAAGTACAACAGTTGACTTCTCCCTGTAATTGCTTTAATATTTTGTTTCTATACTTGTAAGGTCTATCAGTATACATGTATGTTCTTGATCTATTATTATTATTTTTTAAATATTTATTTATTTATTTGAGTTACAGAGAGAGAGGAGAGGCAGAGAGGTCTTCCATCCGATAGTTCACTCCCCAGTTGGCCACAATGGACAGAGCTGCGATGATCCGAAGCCAGGAGCCAGGAGCTTCTTCCGTGTCTCCCATGTGGGTGCAGGGGCCCCAGGACTTGGGCCATCTTCCACTGCTTTCCCTAGCAGAGAGCTGGAACGGAAGTGGAGCAGCCGGGTCTTGAACCGGCACCCATATGGCATGCTGGCGCTTCAGGCCAGGGCATTAACCCACTGCGCCATAACGGCGGCCCCTGATCTATTAATATTTCATCAGTATGTGATACTCATCTTTATCCCTTGGATGTTTTTCATCTTCATTTCTATTTCATCTAATATAATTGCTAACCTGGTTTTTCTTTAATTCATATTTTTCTGGTATATATTTTTCTATTCTTTTACTTTAGCCTTTCTCTTCCCTTTTAAATGTATCTTTTTTAGAAAATATTGTGCTATTTAAAACTCCAAACTATGTATCTCTATCTTTTAATTGATGAGTTAAATCCATTTACATTTATTATAGGAAGATCCATTTCATGCTTTCAATTTTCCATTATTCTTTAAAGTAAACTTTTTCTTCTCTCCTACATTTCATTGGAGCAAGCAAGTTGTTTGAACAGAATTTGAAAGGCATACTATTTTTATTTTTCTGGTGGTTACCCAAAATTGAACACTAAATTTCCCAATTTTCTTTCCTAGCCATTAGGCATGGTTATAGAAATTCTGGTCAATGAACTGTAAATAAAAATGTGGCACTTTCAGCAGGGATCTGTTAGGCAAGGGAAGGTAATCCTTTCCCTAGCTTCATCCCTTACTGCCTGAAAATTGGTACCTGAAGTGCCAGCACCTCTGTGGGACCATGAAGTGATCCTGAGTGTGACAGCACTGGACGGTGGCGCAGAAAGTTATGAGCATGGCGACTCTGTGAAATCATAGTAACCCTGGCGGCCTATCAGCAACCTTATTTTCCTTGACAATGAAGGGAACTTCTTAAAGCCACAGTTTTTGGGGATTTTTCTGACATTACGTACTAGAACCTAATAGGCCCTGCTCATTTCACTTCCTGCATTATAATTTTCCAGGCTATGGGGCATGGCAGCCCCATACCCAGGTTGTGGCGTCTGGCCTTCCCCTATAGATTTCTTCCACTCTAGCTTCTACACACAATGGGTTTTCTCAAAAGTAGAGCCTCAGATAGTGAAAGACTTGACTCCAAGGAGGTTACTTCAAATCTCGGACTATGAGGAAGTGGGGCGAGTGAGCAGGGAGGAGGAAGAGCCTAAGAGGATGCTGAGCTCACCACTGTGGGCAACGGCCTTTGGTCACACGCAGGCCTCCTGAGACTTGTGCAGAACACTTCCCAGAACTGCTTCCCAGAACCTCCCACCAGGACGGGGCGCTACAGTATTTATCCACCAGATCCCACCCTCTTACCAGCTAAAAGTTGTCCCTGTGGATGCTAACTCCACTTGTGCCTTTGGAAGAAGCAGAGCCTTCCACATACAGAATTCTCAGCAGTGGAAGTTCTGAAAAAGGCAGCCTGGGACTGAGGTGAGACACTGTCACCATGAGGTTAGCCTGATCTTGCACAGAACTATACATGGTGTAATCGGAAGTGAACCAAGGAGCTGGTGCTGCGGCATAGCAGGTAACGCCACTACCAGTGATGCTGGCATCCCGTATGGATGCCGGTTCATGTCCTGGCTGCTCCACTCCCTATCCAGCTCCCTGCTAATGGCCTGGGAAAAGCAGCAGAAGATGGTCCCAGAGTGCAAGACCTGGGTGAGGCTCCTGGCTTCGGCATTGTGGCCTTCTGGAGAGTGAACCAGTGAATGGAAGATCTCTCTCTCTCCCTCTCTCTCTCTATCTCTCCCTCTCTCTCTCTTTCAAAATAAATTTTAAAATCTAAAAAAAAAAAAAAAAAAAGAAAAAAGAAAACCAAGGAAATATGACAAAGGACACTAGAGTTCATGGTTTTTATGTAAGGTTCAGAGATCCCTCCGTTTCTCTCTTGTTTCTGTGGAACCTACAGAATAGAGTCCAGGAGAGAGAGCCTGTAGCCCATGCTAATTCATTGTCATATCTTGCAAGAATCAATCTTGCAAAGTTTGAAATTCACTTCTTAACGGTATGTTATCCTGTCTCTGACTGCTGTTTTTAAATGGACTCCTCTTCCATTTCCCAGGCCTTAAACACAGGGGCCCTCAAGTTTGCATCTGTTCTATATTCTTACTGCATCATCTCACTGAACTACCTCATTTATTCTTTTATCTCACTTGCCATCCTCAAGAGATGATTCTCAGATCTTTATGGCCAGCCCAGATCTCTCCTGACTTCCGAATCCAAACTTAGCACTCTCCACTAGAGCTCCTCATAGGTGGAATTGCACAGAAGATCAACTGGAACACAATGTCAAATCCACCTGTCTTTCTACATCTCCATATTCCCCATCTCAATCAATGGCACCTTCACCTAACTTCATCCAAGCCAGAAAGCCCAGCAACATCGTGGACTTGTCCTTTCCCTGCACACGTTGGATCTCACCTCATCTCTCAGATCTACCATCATGTCCCAGTCCTACAGCTAAGAACTCTTACAGTCTCTTGCCCAAACTTTACAAAAGCATCAGAAATGGTTTCCTGCCTCTAGCTTCTTCCCTTGCCAAGCAAGCTTTGGGTTACACCAGCACACAGTGTAGTCCAGGGGTTTTACAAGGTTTGTGATGAAAGCTTCTGTCCCCCCTCCCGACTCCTAATTTCCTACTCCACACAGGCAACCTCTTTCAACATTTTGAGAGGGCTTTTATTTACTTCTTTTGTTTAAATAATATGATGCTATTCCTTGATATTTCTGTTAGACATTATCTAATGTCTCCCAATACAGATAATGAGGATTTAGCTTTCTTACATACAGACACACACACATCTCGCCACCATCATCATACATCCATCCTTTCATCTTCCCAACAGAGCAATATCATAGTCTTAATTAGATCAATGTTCAGTGTTTATCTTATGATTACATAAATTATATTTATAGGTGAGCCACATACACCATGATTACTAGTTCCTACATTTATTTTTCTTAGTGCTAATAATGATCTAGGTTTTTTTTTTTTTTCCTTTGCTTAGTTTTCTTTGTGTCTATCACTAATTTAACATCAGACTTTCCTTGTTGGGAAGATCTGCTCAAACGCGGGTTTGTCAATTTTATCTTGAGAAAACCTCTCCTTGAGCCGGCGCCGTGGCTCAATAGGCTAATCCTCCACCTTGCGGCGCCGGCACACCGGGTTCTAGTCCCGGTCGGGGCGCCGGATTCTGTCCCGGTTGCCCCTCTTCCAGGCCAGCTCTCTGCTATGGCCAGGGAGTGCAGTGGAGGATGGCCCAGGTGCTTGGGCCCTGCACCCCATGGGAGACCAGGAAAAGCACCTGGCTCCTGGCTCCTGCCATCGGATCAGCGCGGTGCGCCGGCTGCAGCGGCGGCCATTGGAGGGTGAACCAACAGCAAAGGAAGACCTTTCTCTCTGTCTCTCTCTGTCCACTCTGCCTGTCAAAAAAAAAAAAAAAAAAAAAAAAAAAAAAAAAAAAAAGAAAACAAAAAAAAAGAAAACCTCTCCTGGAGCAACTGACTTCTCTACGGACTGGATGGCTGCTCCATAGCTTGTTGACACCCTGCGGTTCTGCTTCATCCTGTGCTGGCACTGTTATCTGTATCTTACCTTCTCTTTGGTTTACTCTCTGAGTTTGGATGGAGCACGTCTTCTAGTAGTTTCCTGAGAAAGGGTGCAAGGTAGGAAAAATTTTTTAGTTTATTGAACATCCGAAATGATTTATTTTTATTTTATCCTTACACTTGATTGACTCTCATCTTAGTATAGAATTTTAGGTTGGGAATAATTTTACCCCAGAATTTTGCAGGCATTGCCTCAATGCCTTCTCACTTCCTGTGTTGTTGAAAAGTATAATGCACTAATTCTTGATTCTTGTAGAAACTTATTTTTGTTTCTTTGTCATTGGAAGTGTGGCAAGATCTTTCCTTGAACCCCATGTTCTGAAATTTTACAATAATGGGTACTAAAGTGAACTTTTTTCTCAATAGTTGTTCTGGTATTTAATAGGCTCTCTCAATCTGGAAACTCATCTTTTAAATCTGTAAAATTTTATCAGAGTATTCTTTTAATGACTTCCTCCCTCTATTGTCTCTAATTATTCAGGTGTTAGATCCCCTGGACTGACCTCTAATTTTTAAAATCTTATTTCCTCCAATGTTTATCGTTATATCACTTTTGTACTATATTTGGGGGACATTTTCAAGTTTGTTTTCCATCCTTTTTATTTAATGTTTTTAATTCTGTTATCATATTCTTGATTTCTAGGAGTTGCTTTTTTCTTTTCTAAATGCTCTTTAGGATTAGTACACTAGTGTTTTTCTATGGATGCAATATATTCTTTTCATTCCTGAGGATACTCATTAGTATCTTTCCATCTCTCCTTACCCATTCAATGCAAGAAACCCTGTTTTAAGCTTCCTCAAATTTGGCGACCCCTACACTGACAGATCTTCCTGAGAGAGGTGTGTATTAGTCAGCTTTCTGTTACTGTAACCCAAACACCTGAGAGGAGCGTCTTGGGAAGGAGGAAGTTTATTTCAGGTCACAGTTCAAATCCGGCACCATTAGTCTGGGATTTAGTGGAGGCAGCAATGGCAGAGCACAGGTGCAGAGCGACAGTCACGTGGTGAGCCAGGAAGCAGAGGGAGGACAGGTCAAATTCAGCTTCAATAACCCACTCTCGGAACTCTTGTCTCAGGGCACGCCCCCTGTGGTCTGCAGACCTGCCCCTAGGGTCACCTCTCAGACCTCTATCACCTCTATCACCTCCATCATTGTCATCGGATCTCTTCTCTTGGGCTACTCGGGTTCCAAAAAAGACCTCTGCTATCAACCTGTGTGGGTCAGTGTGATGCCTTTATCATGGGAGCCAAGAAGAGGATGAGGGTGTGCATGTGTGTCTCACCTTCCACAGTGTTTACTTTCATTTTATCCTCTTCCCCACTCTCCAATGCCACCCTCCCCCCCAGTACGCAACCCCTGTCAGTAATTAGTTTTTCTAACCTCCCACCAGGATCAGACGGGGTAGTCAGACAACCTTGTGGATGGGAAAAGGTAAGCTTTCAATCCATTCTGACATTTTTGGTCTCTTTTTACCTCTACTTCCAGAGCCAATGAGCAGTTCTGTGGGTGTACAAGGGTACTTCAGAAAGCTCACGGGAAAATGGAATTAAAAAATTAAGGATATGGGGGCTGGCATTGTGGTGTAACACATTAGGCAGTCACCTGTGACTCCAGCATCTCATATGAAAACCAGTTCATGCTCCACTTCCCATCCAGCTCTCTGCTAATGCACCTGGGAAAGCCGCAGAAGACAGCCCAAGTGATTGGGCCCCTGCACCCACGTGGGAGACCTAGAAGAAGCTCCTGGCTCCTGGCTTTGGCCTGGCCTAGCTCTGTCCGTTTGTGGCCATTTGGGGAGTAAACCAGCGGATGGAAGACTCACTCTCTCTCTCTTTCTATAACTCTGCCTCTCAAATAAATAAAAATAAATCATAAAAAAGGACATTTTGGTACAAAAAGTTTTTGAAGTTCATGCATGGGCAGAGGCTTAACCTGCTATGCCACAACGCTGGCCCTAGTTTTTTTCCTTAATATATGGTTTCCATGAACTCTTGGAAAACTCCCTCCTCATGTATATGATTTCAAAAACTTTGGCACCAAAAACTATCTTTTAGTTCCATTTTTGCACAGACTTTTTGAAGTACCTTCCTATCAATATATTGCTTTGATTCCTGGTTTTCTTCCTTGTTGTCTTAGGAATGAGCTTTTTTGGGTCAGCCACATCACTTAATCTTCTATTCTCAAGGCTCTGTGTCTGTTACCTCCTCTACCAATTTATTCGTTCTTTTTGGTTTATATGCTGAACAAAATTTACTGCCATCTTGTTGGTTTTGGGTGGAGAATGCTGCTAACTTCATGTGTTCAGCCCACATGTTTACCCAGAAGTCTGTCTAACTTTGGAAACAGGTACCATCTAACCCCACTTCTATTTTCTGTCTTCTCAACTCCATTCCAATTGGGCTTCTGTTTTCTAAGGTGTTCTGTGTCTTCACTAGTTAAATTTCATTTTATTTATTTATTTTTTCAAAGACATATCCATCCATTTGAAAGGCAAAGTTACAGAGAAAGGGAGAGAGGTCTTCCATCTGCTGGCTCACTCCCCAGATGGCTGCAATGGCTGGAGCTGCGCTGATCTGAAGCCAGGAGCCAGGAGCCTCCTCCGGGTCTCCCACGTGGGTTCAAGAGTCTTAAGCCATCTTCCACTGCTCTCCCAGGCCACAGCAGACAGCTGGATTGGAAATGGAGCAGCTGGGACTTTAACCAGCGCCCATGTGGGATGCCCGCACTGCAGGCGGCGGCCCTACCTGCTATGCCACAGTGCCGGCTCCAAATTTCATTTTAGAAAACAATCTGTGGGGCCAGCGCTGTGGTGTAGCAGGTAAAGCCGCCGCCTCCAGTGCTGGCATCCCATGTGGGCACTGGTTCAAGTCCCAGCTGCTCCACTTCCCGTCCAGCTCTCTGCTATGACCTGGGAAAGCAGTGGAAGATGGCCCAGGTCCTTGGGCCCCTGCACCCACGTGAGAGACCCAAAGGAAGCTCCTAGCTCCTGGCTTCAGAGCGGCACAGCTCCAGCCCTTCTGGCCAATTGGAGAGTGAACCAGCAGATGTAAGACCTCTCTCTCTCTCTCTCTCTCTCTCTCTCTAACTCACCTTCTCTGTGTAACTCTTTCAAATAAATAAATAAATCTTTTAAAAAAAGAAAATCTAACAAACTCATTCACTCTGAGGTTTAATGAATAATAGTTTAATATGTGATCTCTCCCAATATTAATTTTAACAGAAACTAAATTTCTTATTTGCTTAAGCCAGAGGAATAAAGTTCTAATTGAGGAGTTCAGGTTCCTACACCTAAGTGTTTTAGAAACTAGGAGGAGCCTTCTTGTGTTTTCTCAAATCACAGCTTACTGAGCTGGGTACAAGTATACCCATGTATTAGCTGATGATGGTGTTAGCGTCACTACAGGATTCTAGGGTGAGAATAGGACATAGAAATATCTCTTCAGTTATAATTCCAGTCCAATACATGTGTCCAGGAACCCAGATATCAAGTAAATGAATCATCATTCTGAATATTGATATTTATCTAGAACAAAATATGTATTTTATTGTGTCTGTACTAAGTATACAAAGATACGCATCGTCAAACACAAACAGCTCTCAGCCTGCTTTAAACAGACCTCCTCATACAATTAGTGGTTGTAAGGTACTATGAAAATACAAAATGCACAACAATTAGTCCGGGAGAATAATTATTGTTAACAATACGGCTAACCATCTTGAGCTATGTGAATAATAATAAAGAACACTATATGTGCTCCTGGTCGAGGCAGAAAGAGTGATCCAAGATTTTGTAAGGAACACATTGCAATTGTTAGCAAGTAATAGAGGATGCCCCCAGCACCTGAGGGGGGTGGGTGGTACACAGGAGATGAAGGTCAAAGTCACTGGCCATGGAGCACAGTGGGGATGCTGTGGGGAGCAAAGAAGGCCAGACTAGTTACAGGCCTCTAAAAATCTTGATTTCTGGCCTTAGGATTTTGGTAAACACTGTTCTGAACAGCAAGAATGCAGCAACACATGCCCGCACATCTCTTTCTATGGGTGGATACTAATTTTCCCCTCGCGCGGTAGGAGCCATTACCCACATGCGTTTTCATCGCTGGTTGTGCACAAACTTACCCCACCTCATCTCATCAAGAGCTTAGTGGTCCTTTCGGTAAAACACCAACTCCCGCATGAAGCAAACACAACGTTCTCCAGTTGTTTCAACCTAAGAGACCAGCTACCCGTGCTTCTGCAAGGCCCGACCACGAACACTGTTGCATACTTTTTCAAAACTAGCCTCCACCTCGGGCGCTGCATGGTAGCTCCACGTAGCTGTCCCAGGCATTTGGTAGAAATTCCTCCTGACTCTGCCTGGTGTTTCCCACCACCCTCTGACACCCTGATAGAAAATGCTTCACTGAACCGTGGCACCTGACTATGAGCCACGAACGAAACCCTTACGTCGGATTACTCCACCGACCATAGTACCATTTGCCCATCAGGGACTTCCTGTTTTAACGTTTTTCAGTGATAACATCCTAGGGTTAGCCAAGCCATGTCGCCACGCTCCTGAGTTGATTTCTTCACGTTTTTGCTTTAAGAATACCGTGAGGGGAAAAAAAAATTAAAAAAGAAAAAACAGGTTGTTTCTTTGCCCATCTCTCAAACCTGTCCTTAGCAGACCCTGCCTCTGGCACACACATGCTGAACGTCACACACACACACACATGCTGAACGTCACACACACACACACACACACACGCGCGCGCGCGCGCGCATGGCTGCGGTTCCTACAAAATCAGCACCGCACTCCCCCGGGAGACACAAAACTGTCACAACGACCGCTGTAAACATGGAGGAGTGCAGGGGTCCCCGAGCCTCGAAGCCCAGCGAAGGGCGGCGGCGGCGGCCGCGGGCCGGACCTCGCCTCGGGCAGGCCCACCGGGTCCCGCCGGGTCCGGCCCGGCCGCGGCCTCCGCGCCCCCCCGCCCTCCGGCAGGGCAGGGCCTGGCGGGGCCTCCCCGGGCCGCGGCGGCGCCCCCTGCAGGCCGCGGCGGGCAGAGCGGGCGGAAGGAACCCGGGCCGGGCTGCCACGGTGTCCAAGCCGAGCCGCGCCGCCGCCGCCGCCGCCACCGCCACCGCCGCCGCCACCGCCGGAGCTCCGCGGAGCCAGAGTCCGCGCCGGCCGCCCTCGTCGCCGCCCGCCGCGCCCCGGCGCCCACCGGAGCCGCCGCGCCGTCCGCGCACACCTGAGGCGGCCGGCTCGGGCCCTGCCTCGGCCCCTCTGCTCGTCCTTCCCGCCCCGCACCGGCCTTCACTCTGGAGCGGCCCCGGCAGCCGCAGCAGGGGCGGCGGCGGCGGATCGAGGAGCTCTCCAGGTCATCCCGGGAGAGGCTGCTGCAGTCCCGGGACAGGATGTTCTCCAAGTTCACCTCCATCCTGCAGCACGCCGTGGAGGCGGTAAGGCCGCGGGCTGCGGGCGCACGGCAGGCCGGGGATGGCGGCGGCCTACGTTCACTGCCGGCCCCGCGGACGGACGAGGGCCCGGAGGGCGCCCCGGGACGCGGCCGGGTGCTCCGGGGCGCCGGGGCCTGGGCCGGGCTCTGAGCCGGCCCCCGCCTCCCCTCGCCGCCGTGGGTGGGCGGGGGCGTCCGGGGCGGGCCGGGCGTCCGGCGGGGCGCGGGGGCCAACTGGGTCCCCAGAGGTGGACCGGGGGGTCGGGGCGCACCTGGCGGGGCCACAGGGGCTCCCTGACCGTTAGCGCTCTCCGGGAAACAGGGGTCAGCCTTGAGCCAGACAAAAGGAGCGCCCCGGGGCGCCTGGGCCGGTTGGGTCGGGTTTGGGGGTCCGCGGGGTGAGCGCGCTGGCCGGGTCCTCGCCGGCGGCCCAGCTCGCCCGGACCCCGTGGATCGATCTGCAGCCGGAGTTTGGGGGTCCGGGCGCGTTTGCTCTGAGAGCCGCCCAGCTCGGACCATCTGTTTCCTTTCTGGTCCAGAGCGCTTCCTGGCCCCTCTGGGTCCATCCTGCAATTGTGCGCTCCTCGGAGGGTGGTAGCAGAGACACACATTTTCCAGGGAACGGGGAAACCGGAGTGTGCCTGGCCGCTGTTTTCATAATCAAAGGGCTACGTCGCGCTGCTTGTTTACTTTGCCCAAGTTCAAACATGCCTACTGTGAAGAAACGACCACTTTGCTCATTTAAAACAATGGCACTCTCTACGCTTGGGTTGTGCCATGGAGCACTTTAAATCCATAAAAATGGCAAAGATTGATAACCTAATTTTCTGGCTACGGAATAAAAATAAAAATTTTTGACTTCAGTAATGAAAACAAAACTCGAGTACAGTTGTTATTTAAGATATAGGGGAAATGTTAAGACATTTAACCACAGGACAAGCTCTTAGGAAAACAAGTCGAGAAAGACAGTGTTTCATGAATGAACAGGGTTAACAGTTAAGGACTATGAAAATTGTAGTCTTAATATACAATTTTTAGTTTTCCTTCTGCAATCTTCGAACAGCATGGTTATGTTAAAAGAATCTAAGATGTATAAAACAGTGATGTTTATAATAATTCGTGTTCTTTAAAAAGACTTTCTAAACACTGAGTATGGCTTGATATTGAAGTAGGTGGGAATAAATGTTTATTACATTATTTATAGCCATGCTACCTCAGGCTGTCATTTACAGAAATAAGTACTGAGAAAAAAGGAAGATGGCTTTTCTGCTCTTCCAATAATGGCTTATTTTTGTCCTGAGGCCCTGTGTTTTCTCTCATTATGTTCTTATAATTGCATATGTTCGCATCTACCAAATTAGGCATAGTCTGACCGGCACCATGGTATCCAGGTTCTTTGCTTGGGGGAGGTTGGTGAGAGAAAGTTGGGTAATGTTCTCCTGGCCTTGTGTTTGGAGATGCAGTGTTTTCATTTGCGTAGAACTGGTGTTTTCAGCTATGACACCACCTGATTTACCTGAAGAGTTTGATTACTTAGGCCCGGTCTCACCCTTCTCTCCTGGGAAGGGATTCATATATAATAAGGCCTTTCCTGGAAGAGTGTTTGTTCATAGCCCAAGATCAGTTTCCAGTTATTCAGTTCTGTTTGTTTATTTGCTTCATCTTTTCATCTGGGAATGAATCTTGCTATTCCTCTGTTAATTTCATTAGTTTTCCTGTGTACTCCTTTTGATTTTAATGAACATAATCACCAGGACTCTACAGAGATGGGAGACAGTCCTGTACCTGGCGGGTGACTGTGTTCAGCTGTGGCTTGTGTGCATCTGCAGAGTAATGCTTCTCTCCTTTGCTGCTACAACTTTCCAGGTCTTTATTCACTTAGGTCAGCCTTGGGCTTTTTTTTTTTTTTTTTAGTTGACTAAATGCATATTCATTTAAATAAGTGTTGCGTTTTCTTTATTTTTTACTTAATGATTTCTTCTCACTTCCTATTTAGAGCCTGTAACAAGAAAAATGTAACTAAGATATTTTCAAATATAAATATTTGGAAGTGTATTCTTAAGCGGATAAAGGCATTTTGAATGTAGGAGAGAAGTTCACACCTTGAGTAGAACTGGGATGTGCCTCTTGCCCCTGTCCTCAGAAATGAGCCTCCCTTGGCAGAGTCTTGGGAAGTGGGTGTGTTCCAGTTGCCAGTTGCCACGTGTCACCAGTCTGAAACCAGGCGGCTCTGGGGGTTGTGAGGTTAGATCACATTGTTTCAGCCTTTGACTTTGCCAAAGGCCAAATAAAACACTCTCCGTGTGGTACGGTCTGGTATTTAGGGAGGGCCTAGAAGTCTCAGGCTAGTTCCTCTTCAGTTCCTACCAGTTCCCTCTTGAGGGCAGATTTCTCCCAAAAAGTGTCAAGGGCTGTGTCGGGGAAGAAGGCCTTCTCTGTTTTAACCAGCTCAGCAGAAGTTGGCTTTCCGAATTCGAATGCAGTGCTTTCTCCTGAGATTGGAGTGAGAGTTAGTTGATGATGATTGCTGGGACCAAGTACGCTTTAAACGCCTACCCTGCCTTGGGAATTAGAACCTCAATCAAACATACGTAGTGTTTTGTGCATTCTTTTCCATCACGAGAACTTGAACTTTAGTCCTTTTATTCATGCAGCAGACATTTCGGGAGCCTCCATGAGAGCATGGCCCGGTGCGAGGATCATGGGTGGATCACAGTGCCTGCAGTCTAATTTGGGAAACGGAACAAATACACAAGTTAAAGCATACAAGCAATTCACAAGAATGTCCCTGGCCCCTGAGCCCTACAGAATAGCACTCCAGTTCTGCCTCTGTCCCTTCCTTGTACCCTGGGACGATTCCTTCAGTCTTTTTATATTTCAGTTCCCTGGAATGAAGTCTGTTTCCTAGGATTGTGAGGACTAAATGAGGTGATGTGCAGGCGTAGTGGTCAGGATGTGGGACCTATGGTTCTCATTGCTGATTGGCTCAGCCAGTGAGTTACGGAGGAAGGGAGCAAGCACTAGGGACTGGAAGGTGTCTACCAGAGATGAGACTTGAGTTGGGTTTTGGAGAGGCAGAGAAGATGGAAAAGGGTATTAGCAACATTCAGAGGCGAAAGAAGAACTTTTAAAGACCCCGGGCATGGAATGGCCATGATACAGGAGAGACGTGGGGCAGAGGTGGCTTTTGGAACACTGATTTTCGTCTCCTTGTCTGTGTAGATCCTTTAGTGTGGTGTACATTTGGGAGAAATTCTAGGTTTCTAGGTAAAAGCAGTGTTTTGTAGAGCAAGTCAGCGAACTGGTTCGGGAGTATGGAATACTGGAGTATGAGCAAAATGAACTTACGGTGAGAATTTAAGAGCAGTGTGTGTCGGTTTACTCTGTGTCATTGAGTGCTGCCAGGACACTGGTGAGTGCTGACTCTGTCATTGCTAACTGGAGAGCCGGTGAGGACAACAGTGACAGTCCCAGCCCTCATGGAGTTTACAGTCTAGGGGAGGAGGTGAGTGAGTAGGGAACAGACTGGCAGAGGGGGCCAGGGCCTGCGGGGGAGGGGCTCTGTCCTGGGCAGGAAGAGGCGGGCAGAGCTTCCTAGAGAAAGAGATGCCTGGTGATGCATCTGGTGGAGAGAGTGATTGCATGAATTAAAAACTTTAATCTCTGTATTGTTGAAAGTTAAATTAGGATACCTTGCTGCTGATTTACACATCACTTCCTTTTTTTAAACCCAGAGCATAAATGTTTTTATACAGTGATAGAACAGGTCATTTGCATGTTAGAATTATTAAGGAAAGAAGCGAGTCTAGTAGGACGTTTTACATAAATATGGAAATGGATTTGGATTTGAATGAGATTGTTACTAATCCAAGTTATGAGCAATTTAAAACTGTTTAGCTCTCCACTTAGCAGAGAAGTAGGTTTCTAATTTAATTCTAACTCCTGGGAGAGAGGTTTCTACAAAGTAACCGACTCCATCCTGCTTTGGATGTGACTAATTTACAGCCAAGGTCCTGGCACAAATCCTTTACAGTCTCTCTGGTTCTGTGACTTACACTCAAAATCCAGTTGAACCCCTCTGGTGACATAATGTGGGGAAAAATTGCTTTGCTCCCTTACTTACCCAGGAGAGCCCCTTAGAAAAACTGAGCAAATGACAGTATTTCTGAATCGCTTGGGAAGCCAGGTACACTTCTTGACACAACGCAGTTCATCTGAGTCTGTCCCACCCCTTAATACATGTAACTCCACAAGGCCAGTTTAGAGATGCTGGGTCCAGAGGAGGAGGAGAGTTTTACGTGTTTTGAAGGGAATCCTAAAAATAAGTCACTGATTAAAACATTTTTTAATCTGAAAGTTTGTTCTCCCAAATTAATACTTTCATTCTTAATTTTCTTCCTAATTTTCTTCCGTCTTCTGTGAGTAGTTTCTCTCCCCATGTTCTCCCTGAAGTAGAGTACACCCAAAGGTTTTAACTCTTTTCTTAAAGCCTTGTTTTTAAAGATTTCATTTTCTATTAGAAAATGAGGTTAATATTTATATTCTCTTAATTCAGTCCCATTATTCACAGCAGTGTGAATGAACAAAACTAGAACAGCTAGCATGGTGTGATGGTCACTGAAATGCCATCAGGTCCTTTTTGTTGTTAATTCATTTCATCTCTGTACTGAAGCACTTAAGATGTCTGTGACCAATGTTGATAAGTTGCACAGTAGTTTGGAAATCATTTTGACAGGGCTGCCAGCCTCGAGGTCACTACTGAGGACGTCCAGAGCTGAAAACAAGTTGCGGCACAGGGGTAACTTGACCTCTCCCAGGTCATCTGCCAGGATGAAGTATATGAAGAGGGAAGATTACGCTGCCGTTTCTTAGGCTCCCAGAATAGAAACCTATCTGTTGTTGGCTAAGTAGAATCAACTCTGTACTTTATCAGCAAAATTAATTGACAGCGCTAAGACCAGAGGGACTGTCACTCTTTCTCTGTTTTTAAGGAAAGAAAATGTTTTAGGAGAGACATCTAAGTCTTTCCTATCCATTGGAAAAAAAAAAAAAGATTGATTTTATTTGTTTGAAAGGTAGAGTTAGTGAGAGTGAGAGACAGAAAGGTCTTCTGTCTGCTGGTTCACTCCTCAAATGGCAGGAGCTGGGCCAGGCCGAAGCCAGCAGCCTGGAACTCCATCCGTGTCTTCTACATAAGTGACAGGGACCCAAGCACTTGGGCCATCTTCTGTTGCTTTCCCAGATGCATTAGCAGGGAGCAGGCAAGACTCAAACTGGTGCTCATATGGGATGCAGGCATTGCAGGCTGTGACTTAACACACTGTGCCACAACTCTCCACTTAACTCACTATGCCCCTTTTCTATCCATTTAACACACATTTGAAATATTGATAGGTTTTCTATGAGATGGCTGAAGGATACAGTTTTGGTATTAAAAACTTCTGAAATAATTTTCAAAGCTAAAATGTGAAACATTTTTGATTCTGGAATTTAAATTGGTAGCTCTTGTAGTTACATGGCCATAAATATGTTCTGCCTAATCCAGGCTTAAAAAAGAGAAGATTTGCATCTGTGTGTCACTGAACATGGAGAACAGCGTTAATCTGATTACGAAATTGACTTTGGTAAATGTTCTAGTAGTGGAGATGTGTAATAAATTACTACCAGCTTGTTACTATTTTATATTTCAAAGTCCTTGGTACAAAGATCCTTGGTTATCAGCAATTTCATTTGATATCTCAGTAATAGAATATTAGTGTGTTTTCATTAAGCATGGTTGCTTTTTTTTAAATAGTATAAAAATGCTTTAATATGCTAAATTATTCTCATCATTTTTTTTAACTTTTATTTAATGAATATAAATTTCCAAAGTACAGCTTATGGATTACAATGGCTTCCCCCCCATAATGTCCCTCCCACCCACAACCCTCCCCTTTCCCACTCCCTCTCCCCTTCCATTCACATGAGGATTCATTTTCAATTCTCTTTATATACAGAAGATCAGTTTAGCATACATTAAGTAAAGATTTCAACAGTTTGCTCCCACACAGAAACATAAAGTGAAAAATAATAGATGATTTTTTAAATGATGATGAAATCAGATCAGACCTATTGTCATGTTTAATCCCAGTGAGAGTCAAGTTGGGAATTGATAATTTCTTTTTTCTTTTTTTTTTTTTTTTACAGAAGATCAGTTTAGTATACATTAAGTAAAGATTTCAACAGTTTGTACCCCCATAGAAACACAAAGTGAAATATTAAGTCTCAATGTACAGCACATTAAGGACAGAGATCCTACATAAGGAGTAAGTGCACAGTGACTCCTGTTGTTGACTTTACAAATTGACACTCCTGTTTATGGCATCAGTAATCTCCCTATGCACCAGTCATGAGTTTCCAAGGCTATGGAAGCCCCTTGAGTTCTCCGACTCTTATCTTGTTTAGACAAGGTCATAGTCAAAGTGGAGGTTCTCTCCTCCCTTCAGAGAAAGGTACCTCCTTCCTTGAAGACCTGTTTTTTCCACTGGGATCTCACTCACAGAGATCTTTCTTTCATTTAGGTTTTTTTTTTTTTTTGCCAGAGTGTCTTGGCTTTCCATGCCTGAAATACTCTCATGGGCTTTTCAGCCAGATCGGAATGCCTTTAGGGCTGATTCTGAGGCCAGAGTGCTGTTTAGGACATCCGCCATTCTGTGAGTCTGCTGAGTATCTCGCTTCCCATGTTGGATCACTCTCCCCTTTATTTATTCTATCAGTTAGTATTAGCAGGTACTAGACTTGTTTATGTGCTCCCTTTGACTCTTAGTCCTTTCATTATGATCAATTGTGAACTGAAATTGATCACTTGGACTAGTGAGATGGCATTGGTACAATTGGAGTCCTCTGGTATGTTTCTAACTCTACCATTTGGGGCAAGTCAGCTTGAGCATGTCCCAAATTGTACATCTCTTCCCTCTCTTATTCCCACTCTTATGTTAAAGCATGGTTGCTTTTGAAGCCATGTGTGGCCACTAGTTTTTATGAGAGGAGAAATTAGCCCAGTATCGTGGTATAATCATAATATTGATAAATGTATTTTTCCTTTTCCTTAATAGATCATTTTTACTTTCTTGGATTTAACTCATTTTGTTTCTCTTTAATATCTGACATGTAAAGTTACAGCTCACCTCTTATTTTTATGCTGCTTTAACGTCATAACAGACAAATATTGTTATAACCTCATGGGAAACAGTTAATGCCATTTTCTTAATTGTTGTGGTCTTTTTTCTGTGTTTGTGTAGCTTGCACCTTCTCTTCCTCTACAAGAAGATTTTGTTTATCACTGGAAGGCAATCACCCATTACTACATAGAGACTTCGGGTAAGGAACAACACTGATGTTAAACGAGACATATAAACTACTAAAATATATTTCAAATGAATTTTCAAGGTTATTTAATTTACAGACAATTTTATACTTAAGTCATCTTTCAGATTCATTCATTTCATTTAAAAATATATTTATTTTGTACCTACTATGTGTCAAATATTGTTCTAGGCAGTAGGGGAATAGACTGGTCAGGCAGTGTCTCTCTCCTAATAGAGCTCATATGTTGATTGGGGGGAAGCAAACAATATATAGACATGCACTTGTAGTATCTCAGAGAAGCCTTAAAGGGAACAGGAAGGGTGGCTGGGGAGATAGGACTGCGTGTTTGGGAGGTGGAGTGGGCAGTCGGCAATTTGGGGTTAGAGAAAGCTTTGTTGCCCAAAGTGACCTGTGAGCTGAAATCAGAGCAGGGCGGAAGCAGCCTGGTGGATGCTGGGAAGCCAGTGTACCCGAAGAAAGGGAGCAGGGAGAGAAAATCCCAGGTGGGGAGGGGGTGCAGCTTCACACAGGGCCTTGTGAGCCCTTGGAAGGGCTTCAGTTTTTGCTGTAAGTTGGGAAGCCTTGGGAGGGTTTTGAGTGGAGCTGTGGCATCATCTGTTTTAAAGGGATCACTTTGGGTTCTATGAGAAAATTCTGTTAAAGGGGTGCAGGGGTTAAACTGCAGAATGGTCTCAGCTGGAGGTGATGGTGGCTTAGACCAGGATGGAGGTGGGAAGAAGTGACTGTGTTCTGGACATATTTTGGAAGGTCTGTTGATGGTTTGGATATTGGGCATGAGAGATTAAGAGTTGAAGATAATCCAAAGTTTTGGATGCAGGCAGTTGGAAAGGTCAAGATGACAGGAGGAGCAATTTTGTAAGAGAATTATTGACCATTTTCAGGTTGAGATGCCCGTCCCCATTACAGAACCAGCTAGATATTAAGGTGGACAGGGATCTGGACTTCAGAGGAGAGGTCTTAACTAGAGATTGGAAGTCGAGAGTTATAAACATGCTGGTGAGATTAAAAGCAGTGAGACTGGATGCGATTCTCGAGGAGTAAAGATAGCTGGATCAGAGGTGAAGCCCCCTGAACTGAACCTTTGGCCTTGATGTTGAGAGACTGGGAAGATGAGGACAATAGCCAAGGAAACTGCTTTTGCTGGTGAGACAGAAGACAGCCAAGAGAGAACGGTGTCCTAGAAGCCTGGAAAGAGATAGAGGGATTGATGTCAGTTAATGAAGACTAAGAATGGATCACAAGGAGCTCATTAGTGTTCTTGACAAAATCCATCTTAATGTCAGGGAGGAGTGAGAAGGCCTGATTGGAGTGAGTTTAAGAGAAGAAGAGAAGGAACCCTCAGTAGACACTGTGTGAAGACTGCTGTCCTGAGCAGCATTCCCAAGAGGGAGATGTGGAGGCAAGAAAGATTTAACATTTTTTTTTTAAGATTTAAGATCTTGCAGTTTATTATAATTTGATAGGAACAATCTAGTGGAAGAAAAGGTGAAAACTTCTGGGCACAGTAGGCAAGGGAGGGTGGGATCTAGCCCACAACTGGAAACGTGGCCAGAACCAGGCATGGGCAGTCATCCACCAAATCAGGAAGCAGTCACGGTTTAAATGGATGAAGAAAGTAAATACGGTGTGCGGCGTCCTTGGAAGTCTCTGGTCGCTTCTCCATTTCTCAGTGTATAGGAAGGGTGGGGAGTGGATGTGGGGAATGTGAATGGATTTGGTCAGGTATTGGCAGACTTTCTGTAAAGGCCCAGATGGTATTTTAGGCCCTACAGTCAACTAAACGTAGGAGAATGAGTATCTCTTTGTTCCAACACAACTTCATTTATAAAAACTGGTGGCAGGGCTGCATTGGGCAGCCCTTGTAGCACTGCAGGCTCCCTGGAGGAATGTGTGGATGTACAGATTGGACATGTGTCATTGAACTGACAGGAGACATGGGCAGTGAGAAAAGTGGATCTGGCAAGGTGATGGGGTCATAGGTGATTTCTCTTTAAAAGAAGAATTCCTTTATATTCATGCAGTAAGTAGAAGTGAGACACAGATATATCTCTTTAAGTGTAAGTGTGGCTCTGGCCATGATCTGTCTTTGAGAGGAGCTGCCTTTTGGATGACTGTTCTAGCTCTTGCGATACACTGCCCCTCTGTGGCTTTAGGACAATGGCGTAAGCTCTTGCTTTTAAGGTTTTTTTCCCTTCCACTTGCAGAAACAAGTGCGTGTATTTTAATGAAGTATGGGCTATGGAACAGGTGTGGAGAGAGGACAAAGAAAGAGGACTAGGATGTGGCTGTGTCTGACCTGGGCTTTAAAGAATGAACAGGTGGGGCCGGCTCTGTGGCGTAGCAGGTTGGGCTGCTGCCTGCAGCGCCAGCATCCCATGTGGCTGCTGGTTCTAGTTCCAGGTGCTCGATTTCGATCCATCTCATTGCTAATGTGCCTGGGAAAGCAGTGGAAGATGGCCCAAGTCCTTGGGTCCTTGCACCCACGTGGGAGACCCAGAAGAAACTTCTGGCTCCTGGACTGTCCAAGCTCCAGCTGTCACCACCATTTGGGTAGTGAACCAGCAGATGGAAGATACCTCTTTCTCTCTCTCTCCCTCTCTGTGACGCTGCCTTTCAAGTAAATAAATAAATAAATATTTTTTAAAAAAAGAATGAATAGGAGCTTGTGGGTACATAAGAAGGGAAAAGGCACGTCAAGTAGAAGGAATAGCATTTGCAAAGGCATGGAGTCATTTATAGTTTAGGGATGAGGCCGGCGCCGCGGCTCACTAGGCTAATCCTCCGCCTAGTGGCGCCGGCATACCGGGTTCTAGTCCCGGTCGGGGCGCCGGATTCTGTCCCGGTTGCCCCTCTTCCAGGCCAGCCCTCTGCTGTGGCCAGGGAGTGCAGTGGAGGATGGCCCAGGTGCTTGGGCCCTGCACCCCATGGGAGACCAGGAAAAGCACCTGGCTCCTGGCTCCTGCCATCGGATCAGCGCGGTGCGCTGGCCGCAGCGCGCCGGCCGCGGCGGCCATTGGAGGGTGAACCAACGGCAAAGGAAGACCTTTCTCTCTGTCTCTCTCTCTCTCACTGTCCACTCTGCCTGTCAAAAAAATAAAAATAAAAAAAAAAAAATATAGTTTAGGGATGAGGAGAGCATGTTGCAGAAACCTGATCCACCTTCTGAGAAACTAGGGTTTTACTTCTGGCAACTTAAATTTACAGTTATTTTTTTTTTAAGATTTATTTATTTTTCACTTGAGAGTCAGAGTTAGACATAGAGAGGAGAGGCACAGAGATAGAGAGGTCTTCCATCTGCTGGTTCACTCCCCAATTGGCCGCAATGACCGGAACTGCACCGATCTGAAGCCAGGAGCCAGGAGCTTCTTCTGGGTCTCCCACATGGGTGCAGGGGCTCAAGGACTTGGGCCATCTTCGGCTTTCCCAGGCCATAGCAGAGAGCTGGATCGGAAGTGGAGCAGCCGGGACTAGAACCAGCACCCATATGGGATGCTGGCGCTTCAGGCCAGGGCATTAACCCGCTGTGCCACAGCGCCAGCCCCGTTAATGTCTTTCTTAATTTAAAAAGTCTTTTGGGGGGCCAGCACTGTGGTGCAGTAGGTTAATCTCCACCTGCAGTGCCGGTGTCCCATATGGGAGCCAATTCTAGTCCCGGCTGCTCCACTTCTGATCCAGCTCTCTGCTATGGCCTGGGAAAGCAGTAGAAGATGGCTCAAGTGCTTGGGGCCCTGCACCCATGTGGGAGACCTGGAGGAGGCTCCTGGTTCCCGGCTTCAGATTGGTCCAGCTCTGGCCTTTGAGGCCATTTGAGGGTGAACCAGAGAAGACGTTTCTCTCTCTCCCTTTCACTGTTGAATTCTACGTCTCCAATAAATAAAATCTCAAAAAAAAACTAAAACGTCTTTCTGGTCATCCCCCCCCCCCCCATAAATAACTATGATCAATCATTCTTTCCTGGAGTGTTTATAAGTGTAATGTCTATAATTAGGGGGGAGAAACATATTTAAAAAATTATGGCTGGCGCCGCGGCTCACTAGGCTAATCCTCCGCCTAACGGCGCCCGCACACCAGGTTCTAGTCCTGGTTGGGGCGCCGGATTCTGTCCCGGTTGCCCCTCTTCCAGGCCAGCTCTCTGCTGTGGCCAGGGAGTGCAGTGGAGGATGGCCCAGGTGCTTGGGCCCTGCACCCCATGGGAGACCAGGATAAGTACCTGGCTCCTGCCATTGGATCAGCACGGTGTGCCGGTCTCAGCGCTCCGGCCGTGGCGGCCATTGGAGGGTGAACCAACGGCAAAGGAAGACCTTTCTCTCTGTCTCTCTCTCTCACTGTCTAACTCTGCCTATCCAAAAAAAAAAAAAAAAAAAAAAGAATTATGGTAAACCAACAAATTATGTCATTTTAGCACCCATTTATTCACCTTAGAAGAATAGGAGATGAGACACAATAACATTTCTTTAAAAAAAAAAAAAAGAAGATTTATTTCCTTGTTTGAAAGGTGATGTGACATTGAGAGTAGGAGAGGAGATCTTCCATCAGCTGGTTCATTCCCCGAATGGCTGCAGTGGCTGGGGCTGGGCCAGATTGAAGCCAGGAACCTGTCCCGTGCAGGAGGCAGAGACCAAAGTAGTGAGCTATCTTCTGCTCCTTCCCGGCACATTAGCAGAGAGCCAGATCAGAAGTTGAGCAGCTGGGACTTGAATAGGCACCTGGATGTGGGATGTCTGAAGACACTGGGCCTTGCTTACTGGTATTTATTAGTTCCATTTTACAAATGTTGTTAACTGAGGCCTAAATAATTTATACCAGGTCACCAGCTAAAAGTGACAGAGCCAAGCCTGAAATCTCAGTAGTCTAGTTCCAGCCCCATGCTTGTAGCTCTTGTCCCATACTGATGCATATGACCTCCTGGGAACCAAGGGCGCCCCTTCCATTCCATTGTTTCCTCCATATGTCTCAGTGTTGTGGTTTACCATGTATGAGTGTGATATGGACATGCATGTGCATATGTACAAAGTGGCATATCACTAAGCATATCAGGACTGTATTGTATATACTATAGAAATACTAAAGAAATGACAATAGAGACATAAGGACAAACTTGGTATTTCCTAATAATTTTGTACTTACACATTCTCGAAAATGTCACACTTTATCCAGAGTAATTTAGCCCTGTATGAGAGTAATAGGTTGATAAAACTATCCAACTGTGATAGTATTAAAATATAAGTAATTTTTTCTTTTAAAAAATCAGTAATATTCGATAAGAATTCTCCTGAGAATTGGCTTGCAAAATAGACATTTGGGAATAGATACCTGTTAGAGAGAAGAAGTGTCAGGAATTTTAGGAGAGGGTTTTTCTTTTGATGCCTCATATCTTTATAGAGAAAGTGAATTGGGGTCAGTAAGTGATTGATTTTCCAGTGTTGCAAAATAATATAGTAACAATCAAAAGCAACCTGCCCTCTGCACATGTCCAGGTTAATCAGTGAGCAACCTCTGTTTAAAAAAAAAAAAGAACTAATGAGGCCAACTTGTTTCTATATAAGGAGACTTAAAAATCAGATCTGAACTGGATAAGTCGGAAAAAATACTTAAATTATAAGTATAAAGGAATTTGTGATTTTACATATATGTCATCTTGGTCATGTTCCCATTTCGCACACAAATGCCTCTTACTTCTAAATTATCATGGATGTACTAAGTAGGACCTTAGAGAATATATTGATTCAGTTTTTGAGTAAGCATGATAAAAAGCATCATCCAGTCCAGCTCTCTGCTGTGGCCCGGGAGTGCAGTGGAGGATGGCCCAAGTGCTTGGGCCCTGCACCCCGTGGGAGACCAGGAGAAGCACCTGGCTCCTGCCTTCGGATCAGCGCGGTGTGCCGGCCATAGCGGCCATTGGAGGGTAAACCAACGGCAAAGGAAGACCTTTCTCTCTGTCTCTCTCTCTCACTGTCAAAAAAAAAAAAAAAAAAAAAAAAGGCATCTAAATTCTAGCCCAGCTACTGTGTATATAAACCTTAGTTAAGTTTGTAGTTCTAACTTTTATGTTTGAATAGAAATAAGAAAATATGGAGAAGTGTCTTTAATGCAAATGTGTACGTTCAAAACGTTTGAATGTTTTTTGATAAGTGCTTTTTGTTCTCTAGATGATAAGGCCCCTGTGACTGATACAAACATTCCATCCCATCTGGAACAGATGTTAGATATCCTGGTCCAAGAAGAAAATGAACGGGAGTCCGGAGAGACAGGGCCGTGTATGGAATATTTGCTCCATCACAAGATCTTGGAAACTTTGTATACCCTAGGGAAAGCTGATGTGAGTTCCTCATCCACTTCTTCTTGGCCATCAAATACGCTTATTCATGTCTTCGAAGTAAAGAAGCTGCCAAGCACTCAATTCAACTAAAATTGAACATGGCAGGATTCAAGTTAAGATTGTGTAAAAACAGAGTTGTGTGCCATGAGCAGCATGATATCCATAGAGATAGCAAACTCCCTGTCAACGGGGGGTCCTCAGGCTGCTGAGGAGTCCAGTGTAAACATTTGTGAAAGTGAACTCAACGTCCGTGTGCTCAGTAATCAGAGGAAATAAGAAAGAACCTAGTAAAAATGGGTTCAAAGAAATGGGCATTTCTCATAGTTCTAAAAGACAACCTCACAGATTATTCTGACATTAACTCAGCTGATGGGTGAACCAATTCAAATTTTTGTGCCTAATGAATGAATTTTGAAAAATCTTTGAAAAGCTGATATTATAATTTAAATAATATTTGTTCCACAAAGCCTTCAAAGTACGTGTAAAGAGAAATTTTTAGTGCATGTGGTGGTGTGGGGACAAGAAGCCATGGGTCCAGATTAGGAGGCCTGGCTTCCCTTCCCAGTTATGTCACTAATATACTATGACCTTCAGCAAGTCTTTCTGGTTAGTCCTTTAAAAACGAAGAGGGTGTTGCTCAAGCGTGTCCCCAAGCTCTCAAAATCTGTGGTTCTGATCTGTGAATTTATGTAATATATGAGGGGATGTCAAAATGATTGTGATAAAATGGAATTAAAAGATAAAAATGATAAATGTAAGCTTTATTTCTCAACATAAGCTCCATCAAATTTAAGACACATTTAAGCCACGATACCAGCCGTTTAATCTATTTCCTAAAGATGGTCCTGGGCATTTAACCAGGTCAAAGCAGGCTTTTTGTTTGTTTGTCTGTAGAATTTTTAAAGGAGCATTTATTATCAGTTTTCATCTACTTAAAAGGCAGAATGACAGAGTAACAGAGACAGAGACTTCTGTTTCCTGGCCCTCTCCCGAGATGCCCATAGTAGCCAGGCTGGGCCAGGAACCTAGAATCCCATCCGGGTCTCCCACTTGAGTGGCAGGGCCCCAGGCATGTGAGGCATTACTTGGTGCTTCCCACGATGCCCTCTGAAATGGAATGTGGGCCTCCCTTTAGCCCACCGTGCCCCTGTCTCACCCATCTTGAAATGAATTATCCATTTATAAACTATTGGTTCCTTTGGGGGCATTGTCCCCATAAACTCTGAAGCATCAGTGAGTTCACCATTTTTCCACCCAAGGTTTACCATAGCTGGGTGTTTGTGCTTCACTTTTAGCAGGATTCATATTGCTCTGATGGGAGCTCTTTTTAAACGGATGACTTACTGCCTCCAGCTAGATACTACTCAGACCTGTTACCACAAGTTGGTGTGAATTAATTTTGGATCAAAAATTTTTGAAAGCCGTGCATAGTTTTTTTTTGAAAGCCGTGCATTTCTCATGAGCTTTTTGAAGACCATGTGTAATTTCATTTTTTGAATGCTAGTCACAGATACTCGGTTAAAAATTCTATTCTGACAAAGGCATGCGCTACCCATTGCATCTCTCCCGAGGGTAAAGTAGTTCACGTGTATTGCCTCTGTTGGGTTTGACACTTTGGAGTAAGTGTGTTTGTGTTGTCTGTTCTTCCTTGTTTGCTTTCCTTTTTTCCTGAGCCCAGTGTCCTCCAGGAATGAAACAGCAGGTGTTGGTGTTCTACACGAAACTTCTGGGACGAATCCGGCAGCCCCTGCTTCCACACATTAATGTGCACAGGCCCGTCCAGGTATTCTCCCCTTACATAAAGTGATTTGTATTGCTTTCTTTTAATCTAGAAATCACTTTATATGATTTTTCCAAGAGTAAAAATAATAAAATAAATTATTCTAAAAATCACATGAAAATTTGCAAATACTTATACATGACATTGTATTAAGTGTATTTCCTGTCTTTATATTTTAAAATTTTATATCTTAATTTTCATTTCACAGAGAGGTGACTATATTTCTCATTAATTTTCAAGGGTAGTGAACTTGAAAATTTATTGCTAGTAAGCTAATTTTTCTGTAAGTGACTACAAATAGTCTTATACTTTATTTATGCAAGATATTTCCATTATTTGAAAATTTTCAATTTAAAAAGTTTAAATATTCTTGAGGTAAGTGGATATTGTATGTGTGTTTGTGAGTATATACATATATATATAAAGTATATATATTATATATAAAACAAACATAAATATATACACACACTTTTGAAATGTAATCTAAGTTTAAAAGTTTTTTTAAAATATTTTGACAGAAATTAATTCGGCTGTGTGGTGAAGTCCTTGCGACCCCAACAGAAAATGAGGAGATTCAGTTTCTCTGTATTGTGTGTGCGAAGCTCAAACAGGATCCCTACTTGGTTAATTTTTTTCTGGAGGTACTGTACACTTACTAGCTTTCTGAGTGTGCTTACATTAAGGTCGTTATAAAAGCTGGACTATATTAGAAGGATTACATTTACTTGCTTTTATCAATGATCAGGTAGCTCGTTTTACTTCTCAGAATTATTTTTCATTCACGATTGGTGTTTTATTCCAACTCGAAACCTCCTGGGAACAAAGATTTTAGAAGAATGCAATTCAGCCGGCTACCTGGGCAGAACAAGGACCGGCTTGACGGGGGAAGCGCGGGTGGAGGAGTCCCAGAGGTCTGTGAGCTTCTTGATCAGGTGCACAGCACGAGTCATCTGGCCTGCGCAGAGGGGTGACCCGTGCAGGTGCAGACAAGATTGGGAAAAGCACAGGTTGCCTCCCCTACCTCCTGTGTTAGCTCGGATTGCACTAGTGTTTTCTGTTTTTATAGCCGTAACCATCAAATCACAGTTTACTTAAATCAGTCGGTATTTTAGATTATAAAGTTAAAAATAATTTTTGTTTACTTCCTGCTTTTTTCTTTAGCAGTGAAGTCACTTAGGTATGTGGTTTTTTTTTTTTTTTTTTTTTTTTTTTGGACAGGCAGAGTGGACAGTGAGAGAGAGAGACAGAGAGAAAGGTCTTCCTTTGCCGTTGGTTCACCCTCCAATGGCCGCCGAGGCCGGCATGCTGAGGCCGGCACACCGTGCTGATCCAATGGCAGGAGCCAGGTACTTATCCTGGTCTCCCATGGGGTGCAGGGCCCAAGCACCTGGGCCATCCTCCACTGCACTCCCTGGCCACAGCAGAGGGCTGGCCTGGAAGAGGGGCAACCGAGACAGAATCCAGCGCCCCGACCGGGACTAGAACCCGGTGTGCCGGTGCCGCTAGGCGGAGGATTAACCTAGTGAGCCGCGGCGCCAGCCAAAAAAAAAACTATATTGTTTTTATCATTTTTACCTGAAAATTTTTTTGGTTGTTTCCAGGTTAAAGTGTGAGCTTTCTCCTTTGGGTGTGCTGCTCTGTGAGTTTGACAGGCACGTACAGCCATGTCTTTGCCAGCACAGTCAGATACACAGCACTTTGCTGTACCCTCCCCAGCCCGCTTCTTACGCATCACCTCCCACCCCCACCCTCTAGCAGTCACTGGCCCAGCAGTTTTCTCTTCCCTAAAGGTTGTCTGAATATAATCAGCCTTTGGAATCTGGTTCTTTTTACTTAATGCATTTGAGATTCGTCCATGATCTTGTCCATTAAAAGAGTACTGTTGAGTAGAATCCTACAGCATGTGGCCGGCGCCGCAGCTCACTAGGCTAATCCTCCACCTAGCGGCGCCGGCACACCGGGTTCTAGTCCCGGTCGGGGCACCGGATTCTGTCCCTGTTGCCCCCCTTCCAGGCCAGCCCTCTGCTGTGGCCAGGGAGTGCAGTGGAGGATGGCCCAGGTGCTTGGGCCCTGCACCCCATGGGAGACCAGGAAAAGCACCTGGCTCCTGGCTCCTGCCACCGGATCAGCGCGGTGCGCCGGCCGCAGCGCGCTGGCCGCGGCGGCCATTGGAGGGTGAACCAACGGCAAAGGAAGACCTTTCTCTCTGTCTCTCTCTCTCACTGTCCACTCTGCCTGTAAAAAAAAAAAAAAAAAAAAAAAAAAAAAAAAAAAAATCCTACAGCATGGACATGCTGTAGTTGTTCATCCATTCACCAGTTAAGGCACTTGGGGGTTATTTCCTGTTTGGCGCAGTCATGAATGGAGCTATCATAAAATTTCACACACAGATTTTTGCATATATCTACGTTTTCATTTTACTTGGATAAATACCTAGATCGTGTGGTAAGTGTATATTTATTTTCACAAAAAACTTCCCATTTTCGAAAGCGGCTTTATCATTTTGCATTCCCTCTGTACCAGATGTGAGTCCCTGTTGTTCCTTGCCCTTGCCAGCCCTGTATGTGGTCAGAGGTTTTTTGTTTTGTTTTTTTTTTTTGTTTTTTAACAAGTTAGCCATTCCAGTAATAGATTTTTTTTCTCCATGTCACATTACTGAATAAATAATTTAGGACCCTGTTCTTCATTCTTACTGGGGGCAAGGGAGCAGCTAAGCTGCACATTACTGTAATTTTGAATTTCTAGGTAGTGTCAAGGACAATCAATACCTGTTTTTCATGTTGTGTGTCATTCTTTATATCATATTTATTTTGCAAGTTTGTTTCAAAATGGCTAGAACAGTTTTATGATTGCGGGTTTCTAAAGATTTATTAGTGGGCCAGCGCCTGCAGTGCCAGCACCCTTGGTTCTAGTCCCGGTTGGGGCACCGGTTCTGTCCCAGTTGCTCGTCTTCCAGTCCAGCTCTCTGCTGTGGCCTAGGAAGGCAGTGGAGGATGGCCCAAGTGCTTGGGCCCTGCACCCGCATGGGAGACCAGGAGGAAGTACCTGGCTCCTGGCTTCAGATCGGCGCAGTGCACCGGCCATTTTGGGAGTGAACCAACGGAAGGAAGACCTTTCTCTCTGTCTCTGTCTCTCTCACTAACTCTGCCTGTCAAAAAAAATATTTATTAGTGAAGGTATCATTACAGTTCTTGTAGTTTTTTTTAATATGTGTTTATAAGAAATAGCTCAGTTCAGCCAAGTATGACTTTTTTCTCAGAATTCATTTTTGCTTAGTTGTTTTAGATACCTTATGCATTTTAGATACATGGATTTTTCCCAAACTCAAGCCTGATGGAGTTTTTCTGAAAAATTTCTGCAACTGGTTTCAGAAGTGCATAGCTATAGATCAGAAGCAGAGATTTGCAGGCGTGTCTGTTAATGGTGAGATGCACTTTGTGTAGCTGTCCTCAGAGAAACATGTACACTTAAACCTCACCACAAAGAACAAGCACCCCTCGGAGTTAGGGACGTGTCTGCTTTCCGCAGCATTTTGATAGCACTTACTTCTCCAAAGCCTGCGGCGGTCGATCTCTCCGTTTTCTGAGGCTGACGGGACCATCTGCATGCTTTTTTTTTTTTAACTTTGATATAATAAATATAAATTTCAAAAGTACAACTTTTGGATTATAGCAGCTTTTCCCCCCATAACCTCCCTTCCATGCACAACCATCCCATCTCATCTGCATGCTTTTTTTTTTTTTTTTTTAATTTTTTTTGACAGGCAGAGTGGACAGTGAGAGAGAGAGACAGAGAGAAAGGTCTTCCTTTGCCGTTGGTTCACCCTCCAATGGCCGCCGCGGCCAGCGCGCTGCGGCCGGCGCACCGCGCTGATCCGATGGCAGGAGCCAGGAGCCAGGTGCTTTTCCTGGTCTCCCATGGGGTGCAGGGCCCAAGCACCTGGGCCATCCTCCACTGCACTCCCTGGCCACAGCAGAGGGCTGGCCTGGAAGAGGGGCAACCGGGACAGAATCCGGCGCCCCGACCGGGACTAGAACCCGGTGTGCCGGCGCCGCAAGGCGGAGGATTAGCCTAGTGAGCCGCGGCGCCGGCCTTCATCTGCATGCTTTTAATGTCAGTTGTTATAGTCACCTGAAGCTGTTGAGTTACTTGTGTGCATTTTGTTTTCTCCTCATGCTGAGGACAAGGTTCTGTGTCATTTCTAAGGCCTCACAACTTTGCTAACATCTATAATAACTGCTTAATTCACATTTACTAAATGAGAAATTTTAGGGAAGTGCAGTTTTACTCCTTGTAAGTGTACACAGAAACAGTTCTCAAGCCTGTGTCTCTGGAAATGTAATCTCTCTGCTCACTTACATCGGTCAATATGTGACAATGGGTTCGAGCACACATAATGAGTTAGAAATAGTCAGCCCTAGAAGGGTTTGCATCCGATGACGCAGTAAGATGAATGTTCAGATCCGACTTAAGGTAGAGTAAGCAAAGAATAAGAAAGACAAAGTCAGCGCATTAAGTGTTCACAGGGTTTTGTGTGTGCCTCAAGTCACCAGAGAAGATTCACGGAAGAGGTCATCTGGGGGTGGGCCTGACAGCTGTCTGGGTAGGAGTGGGGGACCGCAAGGAAACAGTGTAATGAGCACGTGTGGTAGGAGGAGCCTGGGCCGCTGGCCTGCCACTTGCAGAGGCTGGAAAGGCAGCGTGAGGAGCTGGTGCTTGCCTGTGGACACTTGGGAGCCACTGACAGTTTTGAGCAGGGGTGTGACTATGTGATGCTAACTGTGCCTTAAGGTTAGTTTGGTGGCAGCATTTTGTATGGTGGATTCCTTTGGGAGCAGAGAGAACCGTAGCAAACCCTCCTGGAAGCTGATGGCGTAATCCAGGCAGGAAGTAACAAAGACTTCAGTGGGAAGCGGTGGACTGGGATGGAGTGACTGTGTTCAGGAGAACAGAGGTAGGCTCTGTGGCCTCATTACTTCTCAGGTGCAGGACGCAGAGAAAGCACGATCTGGATGCTCGAATTCTTGAATCAGCTGCTGCCAGTGGAAAGAAGGGAGCCCTTAAGGAGCTTATTCTGAGGAGCTGGGGCTTTAGGTTCCGGATGCCGTGGGTCTACAGATGTCCTAATGGAGGGAAACACTGGGTATTTTGTGATACAGACCTGTGATTTGGGAGGGCGATCTGGTTTTAAGAGATTTGGGAATTATGTGCATGAATGTGCTGTGCGTACCCATGAGAGGTGTCTGGAGCAGAATGGGAACACTGTTGGTGCAAAGCGAAGGATAGAGTCGAGGCTGCAGCTCCTTTCCTACAGAGCTGTTCTAAGATGCAGGTCCCGGGGCCGGTGCTGGCTCTGTGGCAGGAGGTTAATCCTCCACCTGTGGTGCCAGCATCCCAAAAGGGTGCCGGTTCTAGTCCCGGCTGCTCCTCTTCTGATCCAGCTCTCTGCTATGGCCAGGGAAAGCAGTATAAGATGGCCCAGATCCTTGGGCCCCTTCACCCACATGGGAGACCTGAAGGAGGCTCCTGGATCCTGCTTAGGATTGGCACAGCTCTGGCCATTGTGGCTGTCTGGGGAGTGAACCAGAGGATGGAAGACCTCTCTCTGTCTTTCCCTCTCACTGTTTGTAACTTTGCCTGTCAAATAAATAAAATCTTTTTTAAAAAATGCTTGCCCCTTGGCTCCACCTCCACATCTTCTCACTCAGGCCTGGAGGGGACCCAGGAATCTCCATTTCTGTCAAGGCCCACAGGACACTGGGATGTAGCAGGATCTAGTCCCACCTTGAGATACACTATTTTTTTGTTTTTGTTTTTGTTTTGTTTTTAAGATTTACTGATTAATTTGAAATGCAGACAGAGAGAGACGGCTTTCACCCACTGGCTCACTTCCCAGGTGGCCGCAACGGCTGGAGCTGTGCCGATACAAAGCCAGGAGCCAGGAGGTTGCTCTGGATCTTCCACTCAGATGCAGCGGCCCAAGGACTTGGCCATCCTCTGCTGCTTTCCCAGGCGCATTAGCAGGGAGCTGGATGGGAAGTGGAGCAGCCGGGACTCGAACCGGTGCCCACATGGGATGCCACAGTGTTGGCCCCCACCCACTTTTTTGAGAATGAGTACCAGCTGCTGCTTTTACTTAGGACAGCCGGGCCAGCGTGACTGCTGGTGTTTTAGATGGGATAAAGTGCCTTACTGTCATAACGACTGTGAGATGCAGGTGATTTTGCAGGAAATTGGCAATGCTGTCTATGGTATTCCCCGAGTTCCGTAGTTGTTTTCTTCAGTGTATGTTTTGTCAGCTCAGTTTCTCAAGATGACTCTTCTGAACATGCTTTGAACAGCAATAAAAGTGATTTATAATGACTGTAATGTAACTTTGGAAGGAGAACCTGGAATTCCCTCAGCCTTCAGTGTGCCTCTGATAAGCAAGGAGCCGCGATAGGCCCTGTGGAGAAGCCAGCTTATAATGAATTGTCACTTACTTGTGTATTTTGGTTTTTACTCTTAAATTCAAATAGAAAGGCAGGCTTTTGCCTTGAAACTAATAATTTGCTTTAGTTAAAATTGTGTGTCGGGGGAGGAGATAGGGACAGGATGCCAGGACTTGAGGTAAATCTTCATTTTTATCCTCAAAGACACACAAAAGCATGCTCAGGGTAAGTTAGCATTTTCTTTGTAAAACAAAAGTATAAGAGGAAACATTGAAAAAGTGCTTGTTTATATACTTAAGAGAATTCAGGGACTTTTGTAGAAACCTTAAATCTAATGCTGACAAGTTTTGAACCTTCAAACTTAATTTTAGGGGATGGCACTGTGGCATAGTGAGTTAAGCCGCAGCCTGCAGTGCCAACTTCCATTATGGGCACTGGTTCGAGTCCCTGCTGCTCCACTTCTCATCTAGCTCCCTGCTAATGCACCTGGGAAAGCAGCGGAGGATGACTCAAGTCCTTGGGCCCCTGCACCCATGTGGGAGAACCAGAAGAAGCTCCTGGCTTCGGCCTGCCCGGTCCCAGCTGTTGCAGACATTTGGGAGTGAACCAACAGACGGAAGATCTCTCGCTGTCTCTCCCTGTCTGTAACTCTCTGCCTTTCAAAATAAATAAAATAAATTGTTAAAAAAATTTAAGTTTACATTCCTGCACCCCACGCCTCACCCCGGCCCATGGTGTGGAAGAACTAACATTGAAGCTATGTATTTATAATAGCTCAGTGATGAGGAAAAAAAATTAACTGGAGTTGAAACCTCCTGAAACTTTTTTCCCCACATATGTTAGCTGCTGTAAGTAATGAATAGTTAACAGGAATTGGTTCCTTGCAAAGCACCAGGTACTTAATATGAGGAGTGTTGTGAACTCCTTTGCAGTTGTAAAATTGTATTTCATAGTTTGTTAAAAGTCTGACTATTTTTATTTGATAGAACATTTATTCATTGCTGTTTTTCTTAGGCATGTGGAATGTTAATTGTGAAAATCCATTAAAACATGGTTTTTGGCTTAAAAGGTTCTTGATGTGAATCTTACAAAGCACCCATTTCCTTTTCAGAATAAGTTGAAAACATTGGCTTCCAAAGGAGCAGCAAGTGTAATTTCAGAAGACCCGTTAAAAGGTCAGGACTCCTTGTCCACAGACACGGGCCAGGCCCCTCAGCCAGAGGAACTGTCAGGTGCTGCTGGCGTGGAGCGGGCGGAGTCGGAGGAGGAGCCGCAGGCGGATGCCCTGTCCAGCAGCCTGGACCACCTCAACGTCACGTCACTGCCGAAGGCTTCGGTTGTTCGTCCCAACCAGGACTACAATTTAGTGAATTCTCTGTTAAATCTCACTCGAAGTCCCGTGAGTCGCAGTGTGTACTTTTTTCTTTCCCTAACATCAACAGTAATATGCACTTAAAAGTGGGGGGTGGGGAGATGAAAAGCTATTCTTTTAGAGTAGCGCACTCCATGATCGGTTGGATTTTCCAGACAGATCTGCACAGAACGTGATCAGGAGCTGAAGCGGTGGGTTTTCTTCCCCCCCAGGATGGCCGCATTGCAGTGAAAGCGTGCGAGGGCTTGATGCTGTTAGTGAGTCTGCCAGAGCCTGCGGCCGCAAAGTGCCTTACGCAGAGCACGTGCCTGTGTGAGCTCCTCACGGACAGGCTGGCCTCCCTGTACAAGGCCCTACCTCAGTCGGTGGATCCCTTAGATATCGAAACGGTGGAAGCCATTAACTGGGGGTAAGCGCTGCTGTGTGTATTTTCCCGTGAATGACCTCTTGGACCCTACATTTTAAAATCCTTTTCTGTTTTGCAATGACAGAAGTCTTTAGTTTTGAAAAATGTAACACTATTAGTGATCTTCAAATGGGACTATGTTCTTGAGGTTGTGTTCAATTGATGAATTCCTAAGAATGAAGGGTGTGGGAAGAATCCGCTTGTTCCATTGCTAAGCTGCATTGCCCATTATAAGGATCAGTTTTTGAGACCTTGTGTTAAAGACAGTAATGTTGTCTGACTATTAAGAACAGAAACATTCTAATAAAGGCAGGAATCTCCTTTTTAATAAGCAGTGTCCACAGCCTCGAGGGTAGCCTGGCATAAGTCTCCTGCCTGCTTGTATGGAACCTCTCCCCTGCCTCCCCCTTTCACTCCTCGACCCGCATTCTAGGGCTTCCCCCTTAGCGCTCCTAGGAAAACGCACATGTAAGACATCTGCACCGATAACGTGGCCGAGACACCCCCTCCCCTCCCGCCTCTCCGCAGCCTGGTGTCTTGACAACGTGACTGTCGACCTTGTGCCCAGCCTGCGCCCTGTCACATCCGCGGGGCAGACCGGCCTGGTCACCACGGCACTGTCCTGCCTTGGGAGGCAGGAGGAGCTGCAGGCCAGTGCCTTCTCTCTGCAGCCCCTCCTGCCCTTTGCTTTGATTCCATCCCGAGCAGCCGGGACCCTGCTTCTTGTCCTTGCTGCTACTTGGTCAGATTTGTGACACGAGCGGGAGGAGCTGTCTCAAAGGTTTCTCTCCTGCAGTTCCATTCCGCGTTAGTCTCCCTCTTCCCACTCAGTGAGTGAAAGTCATTTACAAGTTTGGTTTAAAAGGCTTTCTCTCATCTGTGTCTTCTTTTATCAAACCTTTGTCCAGCACTGCCCCTGGGTGTGGCCCCGTGTGAGCTCATGACGTGCCTTCCTTGTTCCCTGTGTACTGCGGAGGGCGTGTGCATCCGGATAACTTTATGCTTAGCTTGTCTTCCGTGTCCCACAGCTTGGACTCGTACAGTCATAAAGAAGATGCTTCAGCTTTTCCAGGAAAACGAGCCTTAATTTCATTTCTTTCCTGGTTTGATTATTGTGATCAACTCATTAAGGAAGCACAAAAGGTTTGAATTTTTTGTTGTTTTTTGATCATTTAAAAATGTAACAACGAAATTTGAATTCTAATTTATATCCCCAAATTTGTTGCTTGTCTCAGGGTAGCACAGTTAGTGAAATGAAAAAGAACACTTATGGATGCCCCTTTCGCTATTTTGAAATCAGTCAAAGTGCAAGTCCTGTCCTTTTATATTTTTGTAAGTGTTACGCTCCAGTGCTTCACGGGGTGACACTGACGTCCCCCTAGTCTTCCTCTTTGGGGAGACATTAAAGCTGTCAGGTTATAAGGATAGGTTTTTGTCCTGTTCCTCTTGTTTATGCAGATTTAGAAGACTTATGGTCTAGGTTTGCAAGCCATCAACAGGGTGGTTGATAGATAAATTTTTGTCATTGCACATGAACTCAGATACTAAAGATGAAGCTCTCTTTTCCTTTGAAAAGAAAGCTAACAGTACTCATGCGGTATTCCAGACTGCTGCTGTTGCTCTTGCCAAAGCTGTTCACGAGCGGTTTTTCATTGGTGTCATGGAACCTCAGCTAATGCAGACGTGAGTAGAACGCTTCCTTTAAGAAGAAAGGGGGACCCCGAGTTTGTGTCATCTGTGCCCACTAATTGCCTCTTTGTTGTGCTCAGTTCTGAGATGGGCATTCTGACGTCAACCGCGCTGCTCCACCGCATTGTTCGGCAAGTAACCTCTGACGTTTTGCTTCAAGAAATGGTGTTTTTTATCCTTGGAGAACAGAGGGAACCCGAGACTCTGGCCGAAATCGGCAGACACCCGTTGAGACATAGGCTAATTGAGCACTGTGATCACATATCTGACGAGGTAAACCGCGTGGTGACGTAGAAGCGGATGTAGAGTCTCTTTCTGAAGTGCTGCTTTTAGTATACCTGTGATGTTTACATTCAGCCCCTTCATTGTGTGGCTTTAAAAATTGAAAGCCTGACTTACAAGATGACATTTTGGTTTCAGATAAGCATAATGACATTAAGAATGTTTGAACATCTTTTGCAAAAACCCAATGAGCACATTCTTTACAACCTGGTCCTAAGAAATCTTGAAGAAAGGAATTACACAGAATATAAGCCTTTGTGCCCAGAAGATAAAGATGTGGTGGAGAATGGATTGATAGCAGGAGCAGTGTAAGTTTCATCTGATTCTGTGAGTTTAGTGTTTCACAGTCAGAGCTTTTGCCTTTTATTGCTCTCCCTTATTTAAAAACAAACCCAAAACCTCTAAAGAAGTTTTTAAAAGCAAAATTTAGATGCCCTACTGCTTGCTACCATCCTTTTAAATTACAAGTGATGTTGTGTATGTATTCTTTATGATGTATTTGAAAGAATGACAAAGACGGGGAGAGGGAAAGAAGAAGAGGGAGATAGCTTCCATCTGCTGGCTCACTTCCTAGCTGTAATAGACAAGGCTGGGCCAGACTAAAGCCTGGAGTCCAGGACTCCATCTGTGTCCGTCAAGTGGGAGGTAGGGACTTACATACCTGAGCCGTCATCTGCAGCTTCCTGGGTGCATTAGCAAGAAGATGGATCAGAAGCAGAGTGGTAGGGACTCACCTGGCATTCTGATACTGGATGCAGATGTCCCAATCAGTGGCCTAATCTGCCACTCCACAACACCCTCTCCATGTTATGCATTCTTTAAATGTAGTGACAAAATTAGCAAATTCTTGAGTTTGTTAGTATATAATGTTATTTTGTAAAATGTATGATTCCTAATTAGCAAATCATGATATATTTTCTAAGAACATGGCAGGGAATCTTTGGGTATGGAAAATGCCCTACTAAGTGTTGCATTTCATACCTCACTGAATTAGAGATCTGGAAGAAGATCCGTTATTCACTGACATCTCACCGGATAACACTTTATCAAACCAAGAGTGGCTTAGTTCTTCACCGCCTGCTACTCCAGACCACCCCAAGAATGATGGCAAAACAGAAGTCCATAAAATTGTCAATAGGTGGGTGGCTTTATAAACTTGACTGACATCTCATTGACTTGCTTTTATAACATGCAATAGCTCTGCTGTTATGAACTCAGATTCCTTTAAAGATTATGTGAACATTTTTGTTTTGCTTGCATAGCAGATGACAAGCTGGGGCTGTAGTTGACACCAAGAGAAAAAGTCCCACTCAATGTAAAACTAAAAAGCTAACACAGGTTAAATAATATCTTAATGCACCCTGATTTTTAAAATATATGTGACTTAATTTTAAGTAATTCCCAGTTATACCAACTATGAGCATTGCCAGTTGGACACATCGTGCTGTTTATGTTTTTACAGTTTTTTGAAGTTACCCTTTCTGTGGTAATTTCCTTCTCTTTTTCTTCCCCTGCAACACTGTCACGGATACAGATAACTTCAGAAAACATTGCATGTGACTCACGATGCAAAATTAGGGTTCATAAAGATCTCAAGTTCAGTTACTTAAAAGCCAGTATCCTGAAGTTAACAAAAATCATGGCAGTCAGTCATGGTACACTAACCTAAAAGATATTCCGCTGGCTTACTTCTGTGTGGAACCAGTATTTAATCAGGGAATGGAAGGCTGATTCAAGATCAGGACTTAATAGATAAGTTTATTTTTCAAGTTCCCATTTGTATTAACCCTTGGTTAAATTTAAGATACTGCTAAATACTTTAATACATAAAGCAATATCACTGGATTGTGAGAGTATTTATGTTCTTTTTCTGTTTAAGTTTTCTCTGTCTGGTACCAGATGAAGCAAAGTCCTCCTACCACGTTGAAGGCACCGGATACGATACCTACCTCCGAGACGCTCACAGGCAGGTGAGGGAAGTAACCGGTGTTTGGAAATGAAGTCTACTAGGATTGTATACCCCTTGCACACCCCTTGTCACGTTGCCCAGGCCGTTACTGCAAACACGTGACGCCTCTCTAATAATAGTGGGGCCGCACTCTTCCCACCCGACTGCTGCGTTGTGCAGCCACCCTGGTTTGTACGTCACTGTCTCTGTCTCAAGACTTCCCTGTGCTCCTTTACTTCCCACTTCAAATTCTGTGTTACCTCCACCCGAATCATGATACCTTAGTCATTCTGCCCACCCACCCCTGCTCCTAAAATACCAGGCTATGGTACTTCCTCTCTAATCTACCAACATTCTTTCTGTACTGTTTTGTGATATGATTTTTAAAAATTGACACATAATAATCATACATATTTATGTGCTTTGATGTGATATTTTGTTACACATATGCACTGTGTAATGATTGTGCATTCACCTTTTCATCATGGTGAGAGCATACACACCTCTCTTCTAGCTACTTTGAAATATGTAATACAACATAGTTGACTGTAGTCACTGCACTGTGCAGAGAACAGCAGAACCGGCTCCTCAAGCCCGGCTGCAATCTTGAACCCATTAACTAGCTGCCCACCCCTCCAGCAGCCGCGTCCTGCTCCCAGCTTCTGGGAGGCTGACAGCCCTGACGGTTCTCACGCACGCGGTGATTGGCAGCCGAGGCCCCTGCTGCCCCTTCCTGCTTCGTGCCCTGCATTCTCTTTCTGCCTCACTGAGACTGCTGTTGAGAATCTGCTCTGACTTATTAAATTAAATGGCCTTTTTTTTCTTGCTCTCTATGGCATTTTACATTGTAAAATGTAAAAAATAAAATTGTGTTAAAATTTTTTCTTAAAATTTTTTTAAAGATTTTATTTATTTGAAAGTTAGAGCTACAGAGAGAGAGAGAGAGAGAGACAGAGAGAGAGAGACAGAGGGAGAGACAGAGAAAGAGAGATCTTCCATCTAGTGGTTCACTCCCCAAACGGCCACAACAGCTGGGGCTGGGCCAGGCTGAAGCCAGGAGCCAGGAGCTTCATCTGGGTCTCCCACATAGGTGCAGGGGCCCAGGCACTTGGGCCATCTTCTGCTGCTTTCCCAGACACATTAGCAGGGAGCTGGATTGGAAGTAGAACAGCTGGGACTCAAACTAGTGCCCATATGGGATGCCGACATTGCAGGCGGCAGCTTTACCTGCTACACCACAACACTAGACCCCCAGAATTTTTTATATTGAGATAAAATTAGGCATTTTGACAATTCTGAAGTGTGCGGTTTAGTGGTTTTTGGTATATGCATAATGTCATACACCTTTTGTCGCTAATTCCAGAACACTTCGATCACTCCTGAAGGAAACCCTGTACGAGTTAAGTAGTCACTCCCCATCCCTCCTCAAACCCAGAGCCGGGCACCCACTCATCTGCTGTCTGTCTGTGTGGCTTTGCCTGTCCTGGACATTTTACAGAGATGGAATCACACCTGACGTAGCCGTTCTCTGGCTTCAGTGTTATGATCTCAAGCCTCAGTCATGTTGTAACACCCCTTAGTACTTCATTTCTCTTTATGGTGGGATAGTACTCAGTTCCATGGGTATCTTATTGATCTGTTGGTCAGTTAGTCGGTGTTTAGGTCATTTCCACTTTTTGGCTTTTATGCATAATTCTTTGGGAACAGTCTTTTAAAACTTTCTGTGTGTGCATGGATTCTTGTTTGGAAATCTGCTTAGGAGTAAAGTTGCTGGGCACGTGGCAGTTCCATATTTCGCTTTCTTGAGGAACCACCAAACTATTTTCCACAAAGTTACACCGTTTTGCATCCCACCAGCAGTGTGTGAGGATCCCAGTTTCTCCATATCCTTTCCAACATCTGTTATCATTAGCTTTTTTGTTTTGGCTGTCCTAGTAAGTCTCAAGTGGTATCTCACTGATGGCACTCATTGATGAATGGTTCTGAATTTTTTCATGTGCATATCAGATCTCTGTGTGTTTTCTTTGAAGAATAGCATTCAAGTCTTTTCCTGTTTTTCACCTGGCAAAAACCTTCTCTTATTGAGTTAATGAGCTCCTTATATGTCCTAGATATTAGACACTTATCAAATAAATGATTTGAAAATGTTTTCTTCAATTCTGGTGGTGATCTTTTCACCATCTTGCTAGTTTTTAATTATGGTAAAGTGCATATTATTTTTCCTTTGTGCTTTTTAAACATTTATTTGTTTTGAGAGGTTGAAGGGAGAGAGAGAGAGAAGCTCTCCCCCTACTCATTGGTTCACTCCCAGATAAGAGAGAGCTCTCTCTCATCCCTTGGTTCACCCCCCCACCCCGAGATGGCCACAACAGCTGGGGTTGAGAACTCAATCTGGTTCTCCCATGGGGGTGGCAGGAGCCCAATTACCTGAGCCATGATTGCTGCCTCTCAGGGTCTACATTAGCAGGAAACTGGATTAAGCAGCCATGTAACAGGGGCTGGCGTTGTGGTGCAGTGGGTTAAGCTGCCACTTGCAGGCCTGTCATCCAATATCAGAGTTCCAGTTCAAGTCCCAACTGTTCCACTTCTGATCCGACTCTCTGCTGATGTGCCTGGGAAAGCAGAGGAAGATGTCCAAAGTGGCTGGGCCTCTGCTACCCATGTGGGAGATCTGGATGGCATTCTGGGCTCCAAGCTTCAGCCTGAACCATCCCAGGCCATCGTGGCCATTTGGGCAGTGAACCAGTGGATGGAGATAGATCTCTCTCTCTCTCTAAAAAAATCCATGCATAGGACAGAGGCCCTCTAACGTGGGATGTGGTCCCTGCTGCCCCTTACTGCTTCGTGCCTCGCTGAAACTGCCCTTGAGAATCTGCTCTGACTTATCAAGTTAAATGGCCTTTTCTTTTTTATTCTTCTCTCTATGGGACAAAACCTTTTTTGTGCTTTTTATGTTATACCTAAGAAATCATCGAAGATCACAGAGATTTGTCACCTAAATTTCTCTCTCTGAGTTTCAGAGTTTTAGCTCATACATTTTAGGTCTTTGATCCATTTTGAGTTAATTATTACATATGATGTGAGACAAGATCTAGATTTCTTTTTTTACATGTAGGTATCCAGCTGTTGTAAAAGCTATTTCCCACTATATATTGAATATATATTCCCACTATATATTGACTATAAAGGTGAGGTTTGTTTCAGTCTCTCAGTTCTGTCTTCTTTTTTTTTTTTTTTTTTTTTTTTTTTTTTTTTTTTAGTTTTTTGACAGGCAGAGTGGACAGTGAGAGAGAGAGACAGAGAGAAAGGTCTTCCTTTGCCGTTGGTTCACCCTCCAATGGCCGTCGCAGCCAGCATGCTGCAGCTGGCACACCGCGCTGATCAAATGGCAGGAGCCAGGTACTTCTCCTGGTCTCCCATGGGGTGCAGGGCCCAAGCACTTGGGCCATCCTCCACTGCACTCCCTGGCCACAGCAGAGAGCTGGCCTGGAAGAGGGGCAACCGGGACAGAATCCAGCGCCCCGACCAGGACTAGAACCCGGTGTGCCGGCGCCGCAAGGCAGAGGATTAGCCTAGTGAGCCGCGGCGCCGGCCTCAGTTCTGTCTTATCCCAGCACCATACAATCTTGATGACAGTGGCTTCATAGTAGATTTTGAGTTCAAGAAGATGTGAATCCTCTTTGTTCTTCTTCAAGATTGATTGAGCTATTTAGAGTTTCTCAGAAAGTGTGTGGATTTGGGGGTTGAATTGTCCATTTCTGCATTTAAAAAGGGAGTTGGAATAAGGAAGACCTTTCTCTCTCTGTCTCTCTCTCACTGTCCACTCTGCCTGTCAAAAAAAAAAAAAAAAAAAAAGGGAGTTGGAATAAGGTTATGGGTGGGCATTAGACACCAGTTAAGGCACCTGCATCCCGTATGGGAGCACCAAGGTTTGCTGTCTGCCTCTGGCTCCTAACGGCAGCTTCCCACAGATGCAGAGCCTGAGAGGTGGCAGTGATGGATCAAGAACTCAATCCCTCCCACCTGCATGGGCAGCTGGATTTAGTTGCCAGCTTCTGGCTTTGACCCAGCCCAGCCCTGGCCCCTCATAAATTTGGAAACGTGGTTGGGGTTTTGATCTTAAATGCACTCTAAACCTGTGGTGAAAATAACTAAAGGTTAAATTCCTGTGAAGGAAAGAAGGCAGACACAGTTGTTAAAAGGGGTTTTTAGTGAAGGCAAAATCTGCTTGCTTTCCCACCTCTGCTGCTAGCTGGCGACTCTGTCTTGTGTCCTGGTCAAGCTTTGTGTCACCTCCCTCTGTGCTGGGGCGCCTCACGCTGACCGGCGCTCTGCACTCGGAGGGTTTCCTGGTGCCTGTCTGAGGACGTCATTTCCATTTAACCTGGTGTTGCTTGTTCCTCTTCAATGATCCGAATGCTTTCTCCCCCAGTTCCGGGACTACTGCGCTATCTGCTTAAGATGGGAGTGGCCCGGGTCTCCGAAAGCTTTGGAAAAGTGCAATTTAGAAGCAGCTTTCTTTGAAGGACATTTTTTGAAAGTGTTATTTGACAGAATGGGAAGAATTCTTGATCAGGTAATATGTTTTAAAATACTATTTTTCTTCTTATTTTATTACGATTCACAGTGACATGATGTCGAATAAAACACATTGTTTTCTAAGTTTTCCCACTAGTTCCTGTAGGCCTTCCTGGCAAGGTTTCTGATGCATTCAGGTTAAAAACATTTATTTAGCATGTCAGCCATTACAGAATTGTTTATCTTTTTCCTTTTAAAGATTTATTTTATTTGTTTGAAAGGCAGAATCACAGAGAGAGGCAGAGAGGTCTTTCATCCTCTGGTTCACTCCCCAAATGGCTGCAACAAAAAAAACAGGTCTGGGCCAGGCCAAAGCCAGGAGCCAAGAGCCTCTTCTGGGTCTCCCACTTGGGTGCAGGGACCCAAGCAATTGGGCCATCCTCCACTGCTTTCCCAGGCGCATTAGCAGGGAGCTGGATTGGAAGTGGAGCAGCTGGGACTTGAACCAGGGCCCATAAGGGATGCCGGCACTGCAGCACCAGCTCCATTAATTACTTCTTCAAAGACAGATGAAAGAACCAATTTCTTTCATGTATTTCTACTGTTTGGTTGGTTGGTTGTTTTCAACCTGGCATATACAATATGCAAATCTGGCATTAATAAGTACAATGGTTTTTACATGCTGGCTCTGTAAACCTCCGCGGCAGCCAGAATTTATTGGTTGTGTTACTTGTGCTGGTTTTCTAGGTTTAGTTTGAAACTGACTAAGCTACCAAAGCAGGCGATAAAGCCATTAGTGTCAAGTTAGTAATCCTAAGAAATCTTGACCAAAAGCACTGAAAAGGAATCCACTCTGAATCTCTCCCCCTCAGCACTCTGTCCTTGGTTTGTAGAGTGCTGACCCCCAGGGTGCACGGAGGGTGCTTGTGCACTTCGTTTTCGCCCATCGGGGTGTTGGTCTCGGTCATTCTCCTGTAGCGCTCTATCCTAGACAACACAGATTGACTTCAGAAGTGAGGAATCCTTAGTTTCAGTAAGGCGACCTACAGCTGTGGAGCTTAGCCTGAAACCCTTTGTCTTTCAAAGTCTTGATTTTCTAAGCCTTTTGAGTATGAGCCTTACATACTTTGAGCCCCGAAACAGTGAATACCTGAGTCCTGGGTGCTGAGCCTGTTGGGTTAGCTTCACTTCCTTTCTTACCTCTCTGTTTTTGCTGAGAATGTTTGCTTATATTTTCTTAGTATGTATCTCTAACAGGGTCAAGGTAATCAGACTGGGATTGAACGTTTCCTATGTGTAGTTAATAAAGTAGCTAATTACTGTATACGTAATTGAGAGGATATGGTATCAGGTATTCATCACACAAACATGTAGCATTGTTTGTAGCTGCAGTGATTTTAAAACGATAGTAAAAAGCTAAAGTTCATAGCAGAAAGTAAAGAATACCAGGACAAATGTGAGGAGCACATCTTGTCCCTGCGGTGAGGGTGAGGAGTTTGAACTTGGCCAGGTAATGTGGTCACTTGTCTCATTTTCTTATTGTCAAAGTGAAGTTTCTGTTGTCTTCTTACTTGGATTTGCTTGTGAGAATTAAAAAATTTTAAGCACTTTTAGGAATACAAATTCTTGTTCCAAACATTAAAAATTTTAGAGAATATTGAGTTGTTTTTTTTTTTTAATTTGACTGACATTCTGTTTTGTCCGTCTGTTTGTCTAGCATGTAGAAAAAGGGTTGCCCATTTGCTGAGGACGTTGGTGTGCTTTTAAGTCAAGGTTGTTGTCTCAAAATTCAGACCTTACAATTAGAGCAGGCTCTGAAAAATGAGCCACACCTTTGGCATGTGAGAGAAATCTGATTAGCTTTCCTTTCAGGTGAATAATGTATAAATATAATGTAAAATAATTCCTAATGCAAATACTTCCTATTAATGGCCTCTAAACATGCCAATTTGTCTTACAGTTATTACCAGATGAAAGAGAGACCATGTCACAGTCTAGAGTTATTTATAGTTAGTGCAGTTCTTGCTGAAATTTGCTTTCATTTTCACAACATTAATAATATGTGTCAGCCTTGTATTTCTGAAACAACTCATGGCCTGGATTTATGTTAAAACAAAAGCTATAAAACAAACACCACGCAGAGAACATTAGAAAGCTAAGTAGTAATGTATCCTTTAAAGTCAAATTATGTTGGCTTAATTATTTAAGCACCAACAAATGGCAGAATTTAGTGACCGAAAAATCTTAACTACTTGAAATGACTCCTGTGCAGTTCTGGACTTAGGTTGTATTTTAAATTATGCTGTCCACATTCTTTATCAAAGGCACTGTTTTCAAGTGGATTTTTGTAGATGGTTCCTTGGCACCTAGAATACCATCTGATGTGAATTCACTGTTTATGATGAGTTGAGTCTTAGCGAAGGCTGTTGCGCTGCAAATATTTCCAGGAGGGAAATACACTCCTTAGCACCCCTTAATTAGGGATGTGTATCTCCTTCCATTTATCTTGGTAAGGCTTAGATTTTGAAGAGTGACTCAGGGAAGGTTTTTCCTTTCAAAAAAAAAAAGTCCATGTTTATGCATTGAGTGGTAAATAAGGAAGAGGAAGACTAAAATTGGATTTAATGCACAGGATCTTTTTTTTTTTTTTTAAAGATTACTTGAAAGGCAGAATTATAGAGAGGCAGAGGCAGAAGGAGAGAGAGGGAGGGAGAGAGAGGGAGAGGGATGTCTTCCATCTGCTGGTTCACTCCCCAAATGGCTGCCATGACCGGAGCTGGGCCAGTCCGAAGCCAGGAGCCAGGTGCTTCTTCCCGGTCTCCCACGTGGGTGCAGGGGCCCAAGGACTTGGGCCATCTTCTGCTGTTTTCCCAGGCCATTGCAGAGAGCTGGATCGGAAGTGGAGCAGCTGGGACTCAAACCGTTGGTGGCTTTACCCCGCTACACCACAGCGCCTGGCCCAAGGACCTGAGTTTTGTTCCTGTAACTAAACTTAGGTTCCTCATAGCATCTCGGGTATTCTCTGATATGTGCCACACTTTCTCCTCTAAGTGCTGAAGAGTCACTTCTTAATTGGCTTTTATTATGATCAGAGTTTCAGAAAGTGCTCAGTGGTGAGAATAAGACCTTCTGTAGCTGGCGTTGCACTGAGTCCTGAGTCACTCTTCCTTCCCACAGGTCCCCTCTCCAGTCACCCAGGCTCCTCCCACAGGGGTTGGGGGGCGGGGGAGAGGGGGTTGGTTTCAGCCTGTGTGTTTCCCTGCCCGCTGCCCGCTGCCCGGGAGGGTGTTGGAAGGGGGAGGGCCTTCTTTTGAACATTCTCAGCAAGTAATAGCAACTCTGTCTGAACAGTTTGCTCTTGCCTTTGAAGTCGACATACTCTGTGAAGCCCTTCCTTGCTGCTTTCTATGAACAATAAACAGAATCCAAGTAAAACCACAATGTTACCTGCAAAATATGTGTGATGAGCTGTGTGCGCCCTGCAGCTGTTGGGACGCTTAGTGCTCCTGCCACGAGTGAGCCAGGTGACCCTGAGCTGCTCGCCAGCTGGGACTCGTGTTCACTTGGAGGCAGAGGTAGTCATTTCTATCCCCAAGCACTTGGGCTCTGTTAATAAAGTTCTAGGATTTTAGCTTATTTTATTGTATACATGCTTTTGGTAATTCACAGAATTTGAGTAATCTGAGGTATGGAGCATCATTTCTGAAATGATATTACTATATTTAAAAAGATATAATAGCTTCCCTTTTATTTCTTTGACTTTCTACTCAATGTGTTCTCTGTTGTTTGTAATATTATATAAGACACCTGGGTAGGTTTTGATGTCCTCTTAAACTGCTTTGTTAATTAAAGCAAGCTGTGTGAAACGGCGTCCTGTGTTACATATTAGTCTTTTCTGTCTGTGTGCATGGTGCTGATTTTGTTTGACGTTTCGGGACTGTGGCCCGTGTGTCTTGGTGACCGTGTGAGGGCTAATTTAGTTACGGATGCTCCTGTTGCAGAAGAGCAAGTGGAGGGAGGCGCAAGAAGGTGAACTTGCCTTTCTTGGAAAGACAGACTGAAATGACCTGGTAACTGCAGTGCACGGTGCATGCATCGTGAATGATGTCAGATGCCTTCTGCGTTTTGCCTCTCCCTAGCCCTATGACGTGAATTTGCAAGTGACCTCGGTGTTGTCCAGACTGTCTCTCTTCCCTCATCCACATACACACGAGTACCTTCTGGATCCGTACGTCAACCTTGCTTCTGGCTGCCGGTCGCTCTTCTCCGTGATCGTCAGGGTGAGTCGGTAGTTCTGTTATATTCTCTAGGATAGACAGACCTGGGTGTCCAGTTATACCTTAGCAGCACTGTATGCTGGGGCAGGAAACCTTGTTTTCTGCCAAGGGCCATTTCTGTATTTATAACATCATTCATGGGCCATATAAAGTTATCAGCTTAAAAATTAGCCTGCGGTAGATGGGTTGAATTTTGAGTCCACGTGGTGGTTGCCTTGATCGAATGATTTTGCAGCCCTTGTACAGCCTGAGGGCTGGACATTCCTCACCCCTGTTGTATATAGTTAGTGTCACATGATGAAAAATATTGAATATCTACTGTTAAAAGTAATTACACCTTTTGAGCGACTTTATAGGATGGGGAGAAGAATTCATCATTTTATATATATATTGATTATATATAGAAGAATTCACTCTTTTAATATATAATGGATCTGAATCCTTGGCCATAGGTGGTTATGTGACCAGTGAACGCTGCAGTTGTTTGTTTAGTAATACAGAAGGAAATTCTGTTTATCCTGAGAATCCCAGTGTAGTTAATTGTAGGGTTTCTTGTCTCTGATGCAGGTTGTTGGGGAGCTTATGGTGCGAATTCAGCGCATTCAAGACTTCACCCCCAAGCTTCTGTTAGTCAGAAGGCGGTTACTTGGTTTGGAACCTGAAGGCCCTGTGTAAGTCAGAGCTTTGCTTATTTTGCATCCACAGATGTCACCGGGTGTATGATGGGCTGGTATTTCGAACTGATTCATTGTCTGCTTTTTCCAGTATTGACCACATCACGTTGCTGGAGGGTGTAATTGTGTTAGAGGAGTTCTGTAAGGAACTGGCGGCCATCGCGTTTGTGAAATACCACGCCTCCTCCACGCCGTAAATCACATCTTCCGACTCACAAGGGCAAAGGGACTGTCATGTCCGTTTCATCAGAAAGACTCAGTTCCATCCAGCAGGAGGATGAAAAGCCTTTAAAATGAAATATTGCCGTAAACTGGACAGAACCATTAAGAACCTATTGAGTGGGCACTCGGTAAAATGTTATCTTGTGTTTTTTCATTGGCTTTATCCTAATGGTTCTCCATATGAAATTGCACGATGAACCCAGCCTACAATCAAAGGAACTTCAGGAAATAAGCATTTCTAAAGACTGTGTGAAAAGCTGCAAAATTTCTGATGTCATAATTTTGATGATATTTCTGTTATTTTAATATCCTTTTAGGTAGCAAGGCATTTTGACATTCTCTGGGACTCAAATGCTTATATTCTTTTGATTAAAAAGTAGCAAAAGAATCACTAATTTTATAACTTTTTAAAATTAGAATTCTTATCAAACAAAATATGAAAAAACTGTAAATGAGAAAAAAATACAATTCAGGAAACATCAAATGAATTAAATCTAGGTGATAAGAAAGTGTAGCATACCATTAACTTCCTCAGTTTTTCTAAGAATAACAATTTAATATGATAAAGAAATTCTTGATTAATATATATTTTTAAAGAAATGTTCTTTTACTCCTTTGTGCACATAGCTATGTTAGTGGCTGATTTTCACGTGAGGGTCCCAGTTTATTTAAATTGTATCATTTTTGCAACAACACTGAATTTTTGCTCATCATTGGTAGTGTTGGCTAAAATAGTATTTTTTTTTTTAGGTAATTGACATGTGCTGGGTTGAGAACCTTTGTTTTCTCTCCCGCTCTGAAACTTGCTTCATAAAATTGCTTTAGACTGACGTTCTTACTGAAGCCCTTGGCAGTGTGGAGGTAGGGAACCGCTGGTCACTCTTGGGAAGCAATCAGAATGCCAATGGCCTTCTAATGTTTACATTTCCCCATTTTGTTCAGTCTTTTGTTTTAAATGATTCTAAAGGGATAGAAGAAAACAGTCTTTTAAATGTCCTGTTTACATGTGAGAGAATCTGGGAGTTGGGTGTGGATGCCCGAGGTGTGTGTGTAGGAGCCCCTAGTTGAGCGCGATGCACAGTGTGCTTGGATGTGATTTACAGAATGGCGGCTGCTTGTCCTCTTTCTGTTATTCCTTGAAGTGATGCGTGTCACTCAGATATCGCTTTTGAACTATTGGGGTTTTTTGTTTGTTTGTTTCAGTTCAGTGTTAAGCAGCAGCACTTTCCACTCGCTGATATTTGAGGGAGCCGACTTCAAAGCAAATGTTTCAGCTTAAAAGGATCTGTTGCTACCCCACTAAAAAGCTGTTTACGTAGCACGCTTGCCTACGTACGAGTACATCTGTGGTGTGTCCACGGGCACGTTTTACACACGTTTGCTCGTATTATTGTGTTTGTTCTGATTCATAATTAGTTTTTGCTATTTATTAAGAACAGATTATCAAAAGATTATGAATAGTCTCAGCTGTAGAATGCTCACCACTCTTAAGACACAAGGCTGCATTTCTAAGTTCTGATCTTCGTTAGCTCATTCTAAGAAATTTATTAAGTAAAGCAGTGAAAAAACAAAAGTGGGAGATAGTTCCTTCACGCAGGATTCTCTTTAAATGCTTCTGAATGGTGGGAAAGCGTTTCTCAGTTTTCCGTGTTGATCATCAGTTCCTGCCGAGAACTCTGCGGCATCTCCAGTCTCTGCTGAAGTTGACAGTCTACTTTGATGTGGTGTATTTAAAGGAAAGTGTAAGAGATATTAGACATTTCTTACTGTTTCCATAGTGCTCAGTAGACGTGCTAGCAATGATGTTACCTCTCAAACCAAATATTTTTTTATCCTTGATTTCACAATGGGACCTTCTAGCTATTCCATGAAACCAAGCTCAGAAAAGCTTTAACTCCTCTATTTTGTGTGTGTACGTGTGTGTGCGCGTGCGCGTGTGCTGCTTTTGAAAAATATACTTCCCTAAGTTATTGTAGTGGTTCTGACTTAAAATCAGCTGTAGCTTAGGTTTTAGTTTGTTTCTCTTCTAAGTTTCTTTTTTTCCTTCATATTTAGTTCAGTCCTAGAGCCGGTCCAAGTTCTTACGGTGAGATGGATTTGTTAGTGAACGATTGTACTCCATCACTAGTGTTTTTCTTACTGTCTCTTAGACGCTGAATATTTCTATTACTCAATATCTGCAAAAAACAGTGACTCGCGTGTACTGTGTTGGGTGGGAGGTGCCACCTCAGCAGCCGGTTGTCATGGCAAATTCTAAACCGAATTTTACCCTTGCTTCACCTTTGTGTAAGTAGGGATGCACATTTATTTTTAAATTTTCTAACAGTTTGGTCTTTGGGTTTATTTTCAGTAATGAGCCACATTCTTTACTTGATAGAACTCAAATATGTTTTAGTTAATTGTCATTGAAGTACTCACATTATAACTATGTAATGTTCTCATGATGTATCTGTGCAATATGGAAGCTGTGAGTGGATTCATAGCTTTTTGGTTTCGTTGTACATTATTGTGTGTGTACATGTGTATATATGTATATAGAGAGAGATAAGGACCAAAATCCTTAGCTTGCTTACACTGTTGCTAGTGTAAAGATTGTTACACTTTATTTTATGGGGCACAAATTATGGAATTACTTCATAAATTCATGGTAACATATTTCTATAAATTATTGCATTAATATACAATTACCATTTAATTATGAAGTTCATAGGTATTGACAGAAGAAGTTACAGTGAAGTGCTAAAATCACAAATTATATGGTAATTGTATTTTGGGTTGTACAGTAAATTGAAACATGCATGTCATTGTGACACTTGGTGTGCTAAAACACGATAGAGCATCATATTTCTGGGCCCTGTAAAATAGTGTTACTACGCTACTCTGTTTTGCCTCCTGCCTGGTTTACATTAAACACAGGATATTTGGTAAATTTTTCTATTGAACGTCGTGTAGGTTACTGACAGTGTTACCGAGATCTGGAACTGTTGGGTCGTCCGTGCAGAAATTCTTCAGATGGGATTGTGCACCTGCTCTCGCAGAGGGAGTTGTGATTAAGTTCAACTTTTTGTGCTAAGGATGCATGCAGGACTAAGAGGGATAATCTAAAAAATAAATAATGTAATTTAAACAAAATGTCTTTTATATTTTTGAAGAATTCTGATTAGAAATATTTTATGCACTGATAAAACCCCGAAGAAAATGATTTTTAACTTTTTCTACTGGTAGCAAAGGCTGCACCACAGTGAGTGGGTGACTGTAGTATTGACTCAGGGATGAGAACCAGAAGAAATTTGTCAGCATTTTTGGAAGAGGAATGTATACCTTAAAAAAAATTCTTCCCTTTAAAAGGATGACATTTTAAACAGTTTGATTCTAGACTTTGTCCATTCACTTGAGTATTTGCCAAACTCCTTTAATTGGAAAGAAATGAGTAATACATGATACACCCAGAAAGAGAAAAATCCAGTTATTAATCTCAACTCCCCAAAGATTTATTTTCCACCAATAAGATTCAGAACAGCTTTGGATGGAAACAGAGAGAGCCGCAGGTTGGAAGGGCCGCGGAGGCCAGGGGAGGCACTGGGCAGTTGCCATTACCTTTGCCCTTGGCCACTTCGTGAGAAGACGTCATGTTAGCAATGCCCAGTTAGATCCCTGTCCAAAACTGGTTTAGTATGTTGCAATGTTTTTGTTTTGCTTTGTTTAATAATGATTTATTTATTTGAAAGGCAGAGAGATACAGAGAGAGGAGAGAGCTTCCATCCACTGGTTCACTCCCGAAATGCCACAACAGCCGGGTCTAGGCTGATCCAAAGCCAGGAGCCAGGAGCTTCTTCCGGGTCTCCCGCATGTGTAAAGGGACCCAAGCACTTGGGCCATCTTCCACGGCTTTCCCAAGTGCATCAGCAGGGAGCTGGATCAGAAGAAGAGTAGACAGGCTTAAAACAGTGCCCATATAGAATGCCAGCATTGCAGGTGGAGGTTTAACCTTGTACGCCACAATACCAGCCCCCTTTTGCAGTGTTTTACCTGGAGAAATGGTAATCCAAGGGAATTTAAATAATTACATAAAAGTACTTGGGCCACCTGCTGTTGCCTCCTGGATCAGATATGGAGTAGACACGACTTACACCCGCACTCCAGTATGAGATATGGGCATCCCAAGTGGAACTCCTTCCCCGAGACAGGCCGTGGGACTCAGTGGGTCGTAAGACCCTCCTCATTCCAGAGCAGTCCTGCCCCACACCTGGGAGAAAGGAACGCTTAAGAATTTTCTCAGGCCTTGCTGAGTTCCCCACCTAGTCTGTTAGCAATCACACCTGGATCATGAACCCTCACAAAAACCTGAAAGGACAGAGTTCAGAGAGCTGAACACAGAGGTTCCTGGCAGCTAATGCCCGTGAAGAGGGCGTGGAAGGTTCACACTCTTTCTCTCATACCCTACCCTGTGCATCTTCACCTGTATCCTTTGTAACATCCATTATAGGAAAACAGTAAGCATGGGTGAGTGTGTCTTTGAGTTCTGCGAGCTGTTAACGCACTTTGATCAGGCCCGGGGAGGGGTGGCAGAGCCCTGGTGTGCAGCTAGCTGGTTGGTCAGAGCGTGGGTAAAGCCACCTATGACCGCATCTAAAACTTGGGGGAGGAGGGAGTGGTAGTGAATCTCAAACCTGTGGATCGGATGCTGTCTCCAGGTAGTGTCAGAACTGAACTGGGTTAGCCAACACCCAGAATCGATGGCCTGTTGCCTGGAGAAATCCCCACGCCTTCGGAGCTGCAGGAAATTGCTGATCGTAGCGTGAAAGCACGGGAAAACTTTTTCCTACCAGAGCAACGTTCTTTATCCTCACCTGGGGTGGGGCACAAAGTGACCACATGTCCAGTTAGAGGGCTAGCTGAGGCTGATGGACACAGGACAAGGGAATTAAGAAGCCATAGAAGCGTCCAGAGACAAGCTGTGTAAATCCCCACTCCGTCTCCATTCCACAGCTCAGCCCACTACTGAGGGCTGAGCCTGGGGTCATGCTAGCAGGCAGGTGGAAGAGACCTGACTTCTGTTTCCTTCACCTGCCTTCTTGAATTAGCCCCAAAGAATTACCTGCTTGAAGATGTAGGTGAGAGAACAGGAATAAGAGACAGGCCCGGTCTGTGAGATAGGGAAGACAAACAAAAGCATCTTCAAGGTTGTGATGCCTCAGGCTTGTAATTTATGAGTAAGGAACCATGAAATCAATTTTATTATAATGCAGAAAGATGAGATGGCACACAAATTCACTATCGTCTGGATAAAGCTATATTTCAAAGCCCTGAAGATAAGATTCATTTATGTAATAACATCAGAAATATATTCCTCATTCTACTCACAAGTAGAGTAGCATGTAGGGTTTTAATTGATTAGACCTCCCAAGAGAGCCATGTGCTAAAGATTTCTCGAGGGAAACAAATTAACCATTCCTTAAACATTCTTCTTCCATGTTAAAGAATGCTCTTCTGCTTAAATCTCTTTATCCTGTTACTCTTATCAATGTAGTAAGTCACAGCACTTTATGGTTCTGTAATCTTTATTGGATGCAATTATTTCAGTGTCCTGTTGTCTATTTCCATTGTGTTTTAGAAACGATTAGAAAATAGAACACCTCTTTCTTAAACTGCTTCAACAGAAATGAAACAAGAAGACGTCAACTTTTAGAATATAAACATTGCCCCAATAATCCGTGCACCTTGAGCTCCTTGACAATAAATAGGTTCCATTTTCCATAAAACGATCCAGTGTGATGCAGCTTGAAATTAACCTTCCTCTGGAAATACTGTTGGCCAGAGTCCACGTGACTCATTGGAACTTGGGTTTAAAACCATATTCCAAAAATAAAAGCTGCAGATTCAAATGTGTGCAGCAATTTCTGAGTATTTTTCTTTGGAATTTGACATTGAAATAAAAATAAGTTTGCACAGTTGTTAATGTTGGAGTCTTTTCATGCACAGCGCATAATGTCATTGATTGAGTTCTGAGTATTTCAAAGGAAAAGCTTTGATTTACATCTTGCAAAGCAGTGTTGCTCGTTATCGTTTTTATTTCAGTGGAAAGGAAAAGGCTAGGGGAGGGTAATTAATTTGACATAGATAATTCTGGGAGGAACGTTTCGGTATCAACACCATTTTAAGGCCATTCTTCAACGTTCTTTGTCCTCATTACACATCTGGCCATTGCTGTCCTTTCTGATCCGAGACCTCTGTGTTCTGGCCCTTTCTCCAGTGATCCGTGTAATCAGTCCCTCAGCTAATATCATTAGCTTCTTGGAACAGACATCATCACTGCCACCTTATTTGGGTGAGATGTTAGGTGCGAATGCTGAGGTTTTCTTCTGATTGCTGGTTTATTTTTAGAAAGACCTTGTAAGTCTCTGAGAACCTGCATTATATTCTTTATCTGCAAGCTCCTCAGATCCCCACATCACCATGGAAGCTGATCCCTGCCTCTCAGCAATGATTTTTTTTTTTTAAAGATATTTTACAGGAGCAGTTAAGCTTCTCTCAGTACCGCTATTCATCAAACCACTGACAGCGAGAGGCTACTCCACTTAGACTAAGGTAGGCTCTACTCCCCTGATATGACTGTCCTAAATCACCCTGTGTGGAATGGAAAAAACTTTCTAGCTAGATACATAAAACACAATAATTGAATGCTGTTTTCATAAGTGTTGAGGTCTGAGATCCACAATGGATTGCATTGTCACAAGGATATAGTAACACCCTCCATGGTGTTCAACAAATATTTACTGAGTCCTGTATGGCTCTGGCAAGGGGAAGGGAGTCCACTGAAGACCCTGTGTTTGCAGAGCTTGCTTTTTAAAGTAGAGGGGGATCAGGCAAGTTCTAGTTCTTTCTAGCAAGTTCTAACTATTATCCTTCATTTCAAATCTACTGTTTGATGTTCTGATTTGTGTAGGGAATCTACAACTAGACTGTTCCTTTACGAGCTGGTTTTCTATGGGGTTTTGCCAAGAAGGGGTCCCTGGGAGGGAAGGAGAAACAGGAGGAAGAAGGAGGGAGCTTCCTTCCTTGGAGGCTACTTGTGGTCCTAACCTGATGGCCCAGCAGTGGGTTCACAGCCTCCAGGGATCTTCCTGCAGCTTCCAGGTCTGTAACCCCAGCTCCCCTTTGTTCCATCCACCCTACTCGGGTTAGCTTCTCCCTGGGTTCTTGCTTCTGCATGACCTCAGTTAATAACCTTTTCCTCACTCAGCCCTCCAGCCCTGGTGTAACCAGTTCCCATGTTGCCTTCTCCCTGTTGCGTAGTTTCTCTTCCTGGTGGGACCCATCTCAGCAGCAGCAGCAGCAGCCACAGTCAGCCCCAGCCTAAAGAGGGAGCCACAAGGAGCCTTGCAAGAATACTGGGGTCCCTTTTTGGTATGTTTCCTAATAACCTCAGTGAAGAGGTTGTTGTCTAGATCTCGGGAGCTAGGGCTGGGTGTTCTTCACCCACATAAACCCACATTCCTACCTCCCTAAGTCTGGGAACTATTATTCTATGTTACCCCCAGGAGGTTCTGGCATCTCAGCACATTGAACAGAGGCCACCAGTAAGTGCACATTTCATTAAATTTGTCAAGAAAACCATTAGGGCCATGTCTGGCTGGATAAGCTAACACATTAACATAAGTGCACCCAATTCCACACATTTGGCTTGATTTAATGTTCTATTGTATCTTCCTTTTATTCCATTCCCACAGTAATTCTGATATTTTTACCTATATAAATTACCAAATTGTTGTCATTCTTTTGAAGTATAACCTAATTCTTTCCTGGTCAGACTTTTCATTTTTCTTCCTGGAAACATGCTAATATCTGACTTTCACCGTAGGTCTAGGAGCCAAAGGTTTCCACTAGCAAGGGGCCTTGAGTTCAAGAATTTACTTCACCTGAGTCCATCCAGAGATGGCCATTAACAGTCCCAGGGTCTCGTTCTCCCAAGCTCGATGCCTAGAAGTTGAGCTTAACATTGTGATTCTGTAACCCACATAATTATATTTTGTGTACTTTTTAAAAAGTTTTTTATTTCTTTTATTTGAGAGTCAGAGAGAGAGAGAGATCCCATCCACTGATTGACTCCTCAAATGGTGGGGATGGGGATTGGGCTGGGCCAACGTAGGGAGCAGGGAACTCAGTCTAGGTCTTCCACATGGGTAGCAAGGACTCAACCACCTGATCCATCACCTCCTGCCTTCCAGCGTATACCTTAGCAGCCAAACGAAATGGAATGAAGCTTGGACTTGAACCCAGGCACTCCAGGTTTGGATACAGGCATCCCAACCAGCAACTCACCACCAGGCCAGATGCCCACTCCTTTGGTCCTATCATCATACTGTTGGACCTGAGCGAGTGTAAACAAAGGAGTACCACACATTGATAAAATCTGATGGTCCTTTATTGCCGGTGGTGGAGAGTGGGCTCAAGCCCTAAAGAACTCTCGACTCTGAAGCCCAAAGCAACAGGGTTTATAAAGGCAAAAACCACAAAATTGGGAGGAGAATTCATGGTTGCTAGGAACAGGGGGGAATACAAGGTTACTGGGGTCAAGCTGACCTAAAACCTATGCGAGACTAGTAACAATTCCAATTATAATCTTGACATTAATCCAGGTATTGGTTTTAATCATATGTAGGACATAGACAAATTACATTTTTATCATTAACCCAGGTGTAGCCTATCTACTTCCAAGCTTGAGCGATCATGCTAGGGGGTTTCTGTGCTCTGCCAAGTGTGATGCAGTGGACTGCTATTGTTCAACTGTTTTAGATCATAGTTTCAGACCAGAGTCTCATGGTGTGGGGGGGCACCTTCCCAGAATGGCATCTCAAGTGCTCCAAAATGGAGTCCCTACTGTCAAGGTATTACTTCAATACAATATTGATAGCACTGCCATAGCGCCTCGCTGAGTGTCTTAGACTTTGACTTAGAAGTTTTGGAGCCTGAGCTAATAGTTTCTTTTATAGACTCTTTCTTTTGTAGACTCTCTAATTGGGTGAAGCCCTCCTTCTTCAGCGCTTTTCATAATTACTGCAATTAAGGTAACAAAGGGACAGAGACAGTTTATGCTTATTATCCTTTCACTCTCAATTTGCATGAAAACCCACTGATCCCATAAGGCACTCAACCAGTCACTGCTGCCAGCTTAACCACTTGTGCCTCTGAGTGCAGTGGAGTGCTGGCCCAGCATTTCCCACTGACAACTCGGCCCAGTGTCTGAGGTCAAGGACATAGTCAAACCAGTCCCCAAACGTATCGAAGGGTCTGTGTCTCCTGGCACCACACGCTAAACCAGTGGGAATTCAATTAGGAAAGTAGGAACCATGCAAGGTATTTCAACGAGAGGGCATTTACACAGGGAATTGAATGTCGGGGCAGTCAGTGAGCAGAAGAAGGACATTAGTGTAGCCAAGTGCTAAGAACAGCAGGAAGCAACACCACATCTACAGCTGGGCGATTCGGAGGGGAAAGGTTGAAATGATCAGAACCTGGGAGTTCTGGGAGTTCAGGTCTTTGAGGAGCAGCTGCTGACCACCCCCTTCTGCAACAGTTCCAGGAGTTTCCTAATTTTCCAATCATCTTCAGTTTTAAGGAGCTTTGGCCAAGTGTTTCATAGGATGCCCCCTACTGGAATGTCTTGGGTAATTTTCTCATGATTATCCTGAGTTTTGGGAGGGGAGACTACAAAGTGCCCTTTTCATCAGGGATACTGAGTGCATACTGTCAACACGATGTTGGCCTTGATCTCCGGCTGACAGCACTGGGCAGGTTTCTCAATGAAGTTACTCTTTGCTTCTCTTCCCTTTTCTGCCCTGTACTCTTTTTCCTTTTATTTTTTAAAGATTTATGTATTTGAAAGGCAGAGTTACAGAGAGGCAGGAGCAGAAAAGAGAGAGAGAGAGGTCTTCCATCTGTTGGTTCACTCCCCAGATGGCTGCAACTGCCTGAGCTGGGCTGCTCTGAAGCCAGAAGCCTGGAGCTTCTTCCAGGTTTCCCACATGTGTGTAGAGCCCAAGGGCTTGGGTCATCTTCTGTTGCTCTCCCAGGCACATTAGCAGAGACCTGGATCAGAATTGGAGCAGCTGGGACTCGAACTAGCACCCATCCATATGGGATGCTGGCACTGCAGATGGAGGCTTTACCTGCTATGCCATAGCATTGGACCCCTGTCCTGTACTCTTAAGAAGCAAGTCAGTATGGGAAACCCACACTTAAGAAGTTGAGTTGGAGCCAGCATTGTAGCATAGCGGGTAAAGCTGCCGCCTGTGACGCCAGCATCCCATACAGGTGCTGATTTGTGTCCCAGCTGTTCCACTGCCGATTCAGCTCCCAGCTAATGGCCTAGGAAAAGCAGTGGAGGATGGCCTAAGTGTTTGGGCCCTTGCTACCCATGTGGGAGACCCAGATGAAGCTTCTGGCTCCTGGCTTTGTCCTGGCTCAGCCCTTACTGTTGCAGCCATCTGGGGAGTGAATCAGCAGATGAAAGATGGCTTTCTGTGTCTCCCTCTTTCTGGAATTCCAACTTTCAAATAAATTAATTAAAAAGAAAAAGAAGTGGAGAGTTAATACTCTACCTTCCTGAGGGTGGAGAAGCTACAGTAATTATTTGGCGTCTTCTGCAAGGAGAATGTGCGCTCTCCTCCCGTGTACTTATCCAATCAATAGGCCGCCGTGGATCTGTACTTTTTACCCTGGGTTAGAATACAATACTGCATCAATTTTGTTGCTTGAATTGTTTCAGATTTGGGCACTGAGCACTCTGAGTTGGCTCCTGTGTCACGGACATCCCCCATCAATGCGGACATTTGAATTTATTCATTCATGAGCGCCTCCTTCCTTCCTGGGACAGCAAACTCCTCCAAGTTCATCTCATATTTCCTTCCACAGCCTTAAAACCAGGCATTTCTCCAAGAAACAGCAAGACCAGTTTCAAAGGTCAGTTCTGCACCAGTGCATTGGTGGGGTGTGCTGCCCTGGATCCAGACAGCTTAGGGAAGGCTGTTGACCCAAACGTATTTATAAAGCCCTCCCGCCTCAAGCCTGGAAGCCCTGGCCGTGCTGATGGAACCGTCCAGAATGAGTGCCAGAGTGGGGAGAGCAGTGGATCTTGCCATGAGACAAGGCCATCTTTGCTAGCTAAAGGGAAACCTGCATAGTCACTGGTATCACAGGTTTGAACACGCCTACACAAAAACTTCCATTTCAGACTTTATTATTTCCAAAGGAATCTCATATTGAGGTTCAAAAGAAGTTATTCAAAATATGCCTGTACACCTGTGTCTCATTCTTTATTGTGTACTCTGAACAATTACTTTTTACAACTCCTATAGCTCATTTGCTGCTAGGACAATTATCTTGCATTATCTCTTTGATGTTAAAAATATAAACTTGTGGGGCCAGTGAGTTAGGCCACTGCTTCCAATGCCAGCATCCCAAATAGGAGTGCCAGTTCCAGTCCCGGCTGCTCTGCTTCCAATCCAGCTCCCTGCTAACGCACCTGGCAAAGCAGTAAAGATGGCCCAAGTACCTGGGCCCTGCCTACCCATAAGGGAACTTGGCTGGGGCTCCTGGCTCCTGCTCAGCCCTGACGGTTGCAGCTATTTGTGGGGGTAAACCAGTGGATGGAAGAGCTCTCTCGCCCTCCGTCTCTCCCCCACCCCAACACTGCCTTTCAAATAAATAAATAAATCTTTTCGAAAAACAGCTTCCTCGCAATGTGCATTACAATGAGCTGCAATCTTTATAACCTACGTTGGCATTTCTTTACTTTAAAATAACTAGGAGACTCAAAAAATGGAGACGATGGGAACTTCCCAGACCACAGAGGCTCCTGGGTATAGATTTTTCTTCTCCTCTGACAGAACTGGTTTGCTTAAATCTGCACAGACGAGAACACAATTACCGTAAGACAGGAAGACTCCCGCGGGCTTGGGCACTCATATTTGTGCTGCAAAGGGCAGAGTCCGTGTCACTTCGGCTGTGTCTTGAAGGCCTCGCGGTCCCTGAGGCCTGCTTGCATTGAACACGCGAGGCCGTGGGCGCTGCTGCCGCTGCTGGCGCTGAGCTCGGGGCCAGCCGAGGCAGGGCCGGCTGTGCAGGGGAAGGCTGGGGTGGAATTTGACTGCAGGCGGGGCTCTGATTTTGATGTTTTCCTTTGTGTAAATGACGGGTTGCTTCTCCTCACGTGGCTCCGTGACCGAGGAGCAGCAGCAGGAAGCCAGGGGCAGAGGGCGGCGATGGGGCCGCCAGGCCCTGGCCCTGCCGGTGCCCACGGCTGTGCCCGGTGCTCCCCACGAAGCGCTGTGTTTTCCGTGGCTCTCTCCGCCCAGCAGAGCCCCCCAGGCCCCTGCGGACTCCGGCTCAGGCCTCTGCTTCTCCCGCGGCTGGCACTGGGCCTGGTCGTTCCCGGGACTCCCTCCTCCCCCACCCCACCCCGGCACGGGTTATAGTCCAGGCCCCATCGCCGGCCGGCTGGGAGGCTGCGGGGCCGGAGCCTCAGTCGACTCATCCGTCCAAGGGCGACGGCGCCACGCACCTCAGCGATTCACGCTGAGGACCCAACGAGAGAACAGTGCCGGGCACCACGCACGTGGCACGAACCCTCTCCCATAACTGCAGGTGTTTGTGTGGCCCGGGGGGAGGACCGGGCCTGCAGGGACACAGGGATAATCTCACCTCGCTCAGCATTCCCCAGGCCGATAAGCGGCTCTGCAACCAGGACTCCCGACAACTCAGAGCCGGGCTGGAGACTTTGTCCCGGGTTCATGGCTCCAGGTCTGCTGCTGACTGGGCAGGCTGGGGCAAACGTACAGCTTCCCTCTGGGGCCCGCCCCAAGGGCAGCCACACCCAGCCCGTCATCGGCGGACAAGGATGCAGGCGCTGCGGGGCGAAGCTCAGAACAGCCTTGGTGCCTCCAGCTAGAGAAACCAGTGGACCCAGGCCACCAGACGTTACCGCGTGCGGCCACTGGGGGGCGATGTCTCCAAACAGTCTCCCTACCAGGAATGGCGCTGCCGGGGGCTGGGCCAGTGGGTTTCCACGTTCATTGGATTAGCAGCTCTATTGAAACCACGAAACTCCTTCCAAAATCCTGCGAAATGTGGGTATATTGAACTTTAGACACCAAAGTGATTGAATGTAGCAGTTTGCATTCCATCAGTTATACAAGGTCAGTCGTTCTCAATTTTGGCTCAAGATTAGAATCATTCTAATTAAAACCCTGGCTTTCAGGGCCCCACAAAAGAGCAATTAAATCAGAATCTCTGGAACATGGAGCGGGGACGTTTGCATATTTTTAACCTCCCCCGGTAATTATAACATTCGCCCTACGAGATTCTGCGTGAGACATTGATAGCAGACACCAGGGGACATATTCTTGGAGAAAGTTTTAATGTCAGATTTTCTCCTGCAAATTGGGAACTCAGTACTGATGTTTTTTTAGAGGACGAGCGGCTTCACCTCGTTCCGGAAGGGATCCGTGCTTGAGAACTTCTGCATGAAGTCCTCCTGCCTCGGGAAGTCTATTTTCAAATATTAACACTCCTGGAGAGCTAGCAAGGTATTAATGCTCATGTGTGAATTGGTTTACCAGTTAACAAGATAGCTAGGATTCTGAGAAAATTGAGGCCAAGGGAGCTAAATGTTTTAAAGGGAAGGGGGAGGAAGATTTGCACTGGCTTCCAGCCCCACATTATAGATTGTTCTTGAAGAGTCAGAAGCTAAAACAAAACCGCCCACAACACCTCTGTCATGATTGACATTTTCCTGTCAATGTCATTTGATGCTGACATTACCTTTCTAGTATGCTGTACATTTATATGCATGTATCGTGAAGCTGTGAGAGCTGCATAATCTTGGCTTATCCTTTTTACTTTATAATAGAAACATTTTCCAATGCTTTTTTTAAAAAAAGATTTATTTATTTATTTGCAAGTCAGAGTTACACAGAGGAGAGGCAGAGAGAGAGAGAAAGAGGTCTTTCATCCCCTGGTTCACTCCCCAGTTGGCCGCAACGGCTGGAGCTACGCCGATTCAAAGCAAGGAGCCAGGAGCTTCCTCCAGGTCTCCCATGCAGGTGTAGGGGCCCAAGGACTTGAACCATCTTCCACTGCTTTCCCAGGCCAAAGCAGAGAGCTGGATTAGAAGTGGAGCAACTGGGTCTTGAACCAGCGCCCATATGGGATGCCGGCACTTCAGGCTAGGCATTAACCCGCTGTGCCACAGCACCAGCCCCTTCCAATGCTTTTTAAAAATACTTTGGAAGTGCTATGAATGGCTGCCTAGAATTGCAGCCCAGAAATATGCTTCAAGCCACAACTGCAGTGGAAGACAAGAATGGAGCTTTATACAGCCGGTAAAAAGTAGCTGCCTTCTGTTGTTGAGGGAATACGTCCTCTTTCCCGGAATGCACAAGCTGGCATCTCTTGGACCCAATGACAAATTCCTAGAAGGAAAAGAAATGAACTAATTGGTCAAGCAGGGGTTGGGTGGCCTCACCTAAGCCAAGCACTTGTAGCCAGGACAAGGGGAGAGGGGGAGGTGTCACCCACAGAAGCTGCAGGGAGCCTACTTCTCTAACTTTGTGTCTGGATGGTGGGGCCAAAGCACAAGGGGTTCGTGAGTGTCCTCTACAGAGTGTCCCTTCCTTAGCTGCCTCTGGGCTCGTGCAGGGAGACACCGTGTGAGAATCCAAGGACTCTCCTCCAGGGAGCTTAGACTCCAAATGAGGAAAGATAGCATCCATTAAATGAGAAATAAAACACAAGGAGTTTTTTTACTCTAAAAAATTATTTGAGAGGTAGACAGACAAGAGAGCTCCTATCCTCTGGTTCATTCCCCGAAAAGGCTGCAACATCAGGGGCTGGGTCAGGCCAGAGCTGGGCTCCAGGGATGTAATCCAGGCCCCCCAGGTGGTGGCAGGGGCCCAGCCACCACCTGCTGCCTCCCAGGGTCTGCGTCAGGAGGAAACTGGAGTCAGGAATGGAGCCAGGACTCGAACCCATGCACTCCTATGTGGGGTGTGGGTATCCGAACCAGCATCTTAACCACTAGGCCAAATGCCTGTCCCTATTTGCTCCTTTTTGTTACTGAGCAGATATTCTTTGCCAAGTTCCATAAAAGCACACTTATTATTTCATTGCCTGTTCAGTATTATTCTTAACAGCAAGGTTACCAATATTCCAAATTTACAAATAATAAAACTGAGGCTGGGAGAAGTTAAGCAAGCTGGAATTGGGGAAATGAAAATCCTCAGTGTTTCCACACTGCTGGATCATCTCCCATGGCTGTAGAGTGACTTGCTCTAAACAGAGCAGCAGATAACCGAATGACTCACATATTCGGCATCATCTTAAAGAATCTAAAAAAAAAAAAAAAACGGGGCAAGTGCTGTGGCACAGTGGGTTACGGTGCCACTCGTAATGCCTGCATTCCATGTCAGAGTGCCAGTTCCCACCCATGTGGGAGACCAGGGTGGAGTTCTAGGCTCCTGGCTTTGGATTTTTAAGAAACCCAGCAAAACTCTTAATCCCATTTTATCTCCTTCCCTGGGACTCGGCTTAGGTAAGCCCCCAAGTCGACTTAGAGAAGGGAACTGGCCCCTCTATGAAGTCCAGAGGGCAAATCCGTCTGGAATCCTGCAACACACAGGCACTACAGTTTTCAAGAAAGGCAACGGCGTGGAAAACATTGTCCCTGAAATACCAGCTCCCCGATACCTGTCTGTACACGGTTCCTACACCAGAGCACAGATTTCTGGGTCCCCGGCCAGACGCTGAATCTCTGGAAATGGACATTCCCTCTTCCCCCGGTCACAACAAGCACCGGTGGCCATGGTTACCTACAGGGCTGTCATTGTCCAGAGTGAAGGGCTTGTCCACGGCCATACCACCCTGAACGCACCCACTCTCGTCTGATCTCAGAGTGAAGGGCTCAGTTTTATTGCGATGTAGGTCACATGTCACATGATTCGCCCATTCAAAGCGCACAGCTCAGTGGATTCTAGAATATTCACAGAGCCGGCTTTCATCTCCACAGTTTTAGAACCTTCTCATTACCCTAATTAGAAACTTGGCTCTCCTTACCCTCACCCCCAATCTTCCCGTCCCATTCTGCAGCCTTAGGCAACCACAAATCTGCTTCCTGTCTCTGTAGATTTGCCTATTCTGGGCATGTCATAGAAAGGGAATCATACAGGACGTGGCTGCAGAGGGAAGTATGCGAATCTGGGCCCTGAGCTGATTTGCTGCAACAAAGGCTGCGGGTCCCTGTTGTGCTCCCAGCCTCGCCTCCATCCGAGTGTTGAATACACACGTGTATATAAAGAGTATCGTGTCGAAGGGAAATAGTCCCAGGACCCCGTAGGGCCAGCCCCAGATTGCACCACGCAGTTGGCAAGGGCTCTCTGAGCACGGACCATCCAAGAGTGAGTTCCTGTCCAGTTTCCTAGGGTCTGGCTGAGCAATTGAAAGGGACTTGTTAGAGACACAGATCCCTGGGCCCCTGTGTCTTGTGTGGGGTGCCAGTGTCTGTATCTTAAGAAAATGCTCCTAGTCCTTGAGTGCACTGGGGGCATCCGACAGGCATTTGGGAGTTACGATAAAGGGCTCTGTTTTGGAGAACATTCTCTGCTCACACATCTTGTCAGTCCAGCGTCCTGGGAGTGGCAGCCATGGGGACGTGACCTTGTTATAAGGCCATGTCAGTTATCGTATGGAAAGTCCATTCTTTCAGAGGCCAAGGGAAAATATAAAGGTAACAGGAGTCCCTGGAAACCCCTTAGTTGCTGGACCTCCTTACTCACTGGAGTTCTCGGACAATCAGTGTGACTGAACCAGTGAGGGCTCCTGGGGCAAACCTGGCTTTGACCAGTAGAAGCTTCTCGACGAATAAACACAAGCTGATGGCTGGGACACAGAGAGAAAGATACATTGGAACAATATGTGATAAGTCATCCCAGGCGTTTAGCACTGTGCTAGGGGCTGAAACACAGGGCCTCGGTTCTTGCCTTCACGCTGACGTAGGCAGGGCCTTACTGGTGACTTGTGGAAGATCAAGACTCGAGGAGACTCAGTGAAGCCCAGAGGTTTGCTCAAGATTGCCCAGCTGCCCAGTGGCAGCCTCACCCTGGGGCCTTTGCACCAGAGCTCCAAGCTCCTGGACTTGTTGTGTTGTCTGTCTGCCACATCAGCAAAGCCTGCTGGGAGGGAAGGAACCCCAGACCTTTCTACCCCAGCTGTTTAGCCACCGAGGTTGGGTTTATGGAGCCACTAATTCACTCTGTCAGTGCCTCATTGCCTGTGGAGCCTCAGCAGGAAGAGAGATCTGCTCGTGTCAAGGGTGGCTGGCCCAGTAGCTCTCCCCAGATGCCCATTCTAGGGCATCGCAGAGCTCTGTGCACGCACACACTCTCTCCCCCTCCTAGGAAAACCAAATATGACCAGTTCAAGAGAGTCAAGACCAAGTCATTAAATCAGCCCAGGGGAGAGGGGGCGGGGAGAAGTTTGTTTGTTTGTAATGGCTTTGGTTGAACAAGGCTGCTTTTGGATCTTCCTGTTGGGGCTGAACGTGGCGCAATGAGCCGGGGCTTGCTGACCCAAGTCAGTGCTATGTGCCTCTGCATGCACATTGCGGCTTGCCCATGCGCAGGAGAGAGGCTTGCGGGCTTCTGCAGAGCGGTTCATCCAGGCAGCACCTGCTTATCACCTCCTGGGGGCAGGGAGGCTGCAGCCGCCGCTGTGGGCAGGCACCGCTGGGCAGAGCAAGAGAAAGAGCTCGTCCCCAGCACGGCTGCTCCTCACAGGTCAGGAGGAGCCCGCATCCTTGGAGACACGCCTTGCTCTTGGCCTGCCGTGTTTCCTCCCTTCTTCCTGACAACGATACCTGGCCTTACTCTAATGGTCATCCTCCAGAGGCGGAAACAGACACTAGAGAGAGGAGACAGTCACTCAAGAAATTCCCGCCTGTGCGTGAGGACCACCAAGGATGCGCCAACCAGTGCCAGAGCGGTGTTGGGCTTCCAGATTTGGTCTAGGAGCTGGAAAACACCTCCTGAGCAAAGCAGATTTAAGGTGGACCCAGAAGGATGACTCGGGGTTGGTGAAGCGGTGACGTAGGGTGGGCAGGACCGTGCAGTCCACGATGGGGACACGAGGGTGGATGAAAGCTCTTGGCAGGGCTGGACACTGGGGCACTTAGAGCAGCATGACGGAGTTGGTAGACAAAGAAAGGGTGAGGTGGAATGATCGGAGAGGGCAGGAGCCCACCGGGAAGGGCCTGGAGGCTGAGGATTTGGACTGTGTTGCAGTATTACAACCTGAATTAGTATGTGTAGGTGAAACCTGGACAGACAGCCCTTATGGTACATTCTTCCGATGGGGAAATGTTCCAAGTTTCATACATCTCCTCCCCAAGGACCCTTTGGAACACAGCCAGCCGGCTCACATGATGTGGCTTTCCCAACTGTGCCGGGTCTCGTCTTCACGCTTCTGTGACTCTTTATCTTCCTGTCCACACCGTAAATTCGTTAAATTCAAAAACACTGTGTTTCTCAGACATCCTTTCCCTAATACACGCTATTTACTATTCAAGTAAATAATTTTTGATGGAGGGGAGGTTTAAAAAAAATAAAGCATCTCATTGGTCTCTATTGGATTAACATAAATGCAATATTCCCTTGAAGTTTAACACAATAAACGGTAGATTCTCTTGTAAAATCGGTCGAATCACACTCCCCTGAGACAAGGTGTGACCAGATGCTAATGAGGCTGGGTTTCATCCTCTCAGCACACAGGTCCTTGTGATCCAGGCCTGTGTTTGGCCCAGCAGTTAAGACACAGGTTAAAATGCCCAGGGCCCACATCCGATGCCTGGGTTTGACACAGCTCCAGCTCCTGACTCCAGCTTCCCGCTAATGCAAACCCTTGGAGGTGGCAGTGATGGCTCAAGCAGTTGCATCACTAACATGCAAGTGGGAGACCTGGACTGAGTTCCTGGATCCTGGTTTGGTCCTAGCCCAGTCCAGTCATTGGCATTTAGAGAGTCAACTAGCAGATAGGAAAGCCTTTTCTTTCTCTCTCTCTCTCTCTCTCTCTCTCTCTCTCTCCCTCTTCCCCCCTCCCTCTCCTTCTCTCTCTTTCTCTCTCTCTCCAGCTCAAATAAATAAATAAAATTTAAGAAAATCCATTTGATTGTAGCCATATTATATACAGAGTAATCCATCTGTCTTGCTCTGTATTTATTACATCAAAAATGAATTGATGCCCTGCCTCCTCACTGAAATTGTAGTAGGGATTGAACTGCTAGACACAAAGTTGTAAGAGTCAGAAACTCAGCTTGAATTGGCTAAAGAAGAAATCTAATTTTTGGAAGGACTTTGGAATAATGGAGAGGTCCAGAGAGGTGGGAGCTGTATACAGGTTGTGCCCATGCTTAGAATGAACACTTTCCAGGAGAAAGGAGACATTTTCTGGACAAAGAACCAATGTAAACTATAGGTATCTGCTTTGTAAACTTTGAGACTTGTGTCTATCATGTTATCAGCAGAACACAGTGGGGTGAGAGAGAGACTTTTCAAGGTCAAGAAAAACAGATTTTGAACTACTGATCTTGCACTTACTGGTGTTAAGACCTTAGTCAATAACTTAAACTCTTTGAACCTCTTTTTTTCTTCAGCTGAAAAAAAATTGGTCTGCACTGGATTAAAATAAATACATTATCCATCCCAGCATAACATGATAAAGCATAGACTGCACTACATATACCACAGGTCAATTCATGCTTCTTGTGCAACAACAGCATACTACCTGCACGAAATGACCCAAAACATGTACAGCACCAGGAGAGCATCTGATTCACGCTCAGAGTTCAGGAGAGGTCAGCTGGGATTATCCTCATTTTGATGATTGCTTCCATTTCACTACGCTAAATAAGAATGCCCCTAAGTCCAATGGCTTCACATACTGTCCACCTTCTTGGGGGAAATAAATAAGAAAAAATGATGATGATGGCTTTCCCCCCCCTATCCTATTTTCATTTTAATGCTAGGCATTGCTTTTGTGCAGTGCACAACAGACTTTGAGCACTTAGCCAACATTCATTACGGATGGTGGTGTTGGTGTGCCAGCTCTTTAGCGCTAAAAGCTTTTATGCCAACAAAGCCAAGGTAGAATTCGGCTGCACCGCTGCGTTCCCGTCTCAGGTGTAGTCACCGCCTACTTTGTGCATCTCTCCCGTGGTCTTCATCCCACAGATGAGTCCAGCTGTGTTGCATTTACACTGGTTGTACGGATGCAGCTTCTGACGCTCCCTCATTATTTTTGCCTGTGACAGTGGGGAAGGGAAGACCCAATCTCTTGCTCTCAGCTAGGGCCCAAGTTTAACCTGTGGCAAAGGGCGTGCAGGGAGAGCAGTCGACGTGGTGACCCTGGTGCTGTAGGAAACTCAGAGCTTTGTTTCTTCCGAAGGTTTACCTGTCATTACTGGTCATCAAGGAAAACCTTCCTAGCAACATAGCAGGATGGCATGGATGTGGTTCCACTGATGGGGCCTCTCACGTCCAAGGTCACAGTCTTCGTGATGGCAGTGGCCCTGCTGGAGGTATCTTGATATCTCTTTTAGTGGTTAGTGCCTTGATCAAATAGCAACAAGAGGAACAGGAGGAGCTGACACCTACTGCAAACACCCAGTGTTGACAGGTGGTGGGCATTATTCTAAGACTTCGCAAATTATGAATTATTTAACCTTCAAGACAACTCTATGAGATGACGACAACGATGATGACGACGACGATGATGATGACGGTGATTATCCTCGGTTTTCAGGTGAGGAAACTGAAGCACAAAGAGGTAAAGTATTGTGTGACCACCTCGGCTCCGACAGTGGCAGCACACTCTGTAGTCAATGGTTGAAGAGTAAATTCGGTAAATGCTTATTGACTAATTTATTTTATTTCTTGTTTCAATTCTTCCTGTGAAGTGACCTTTAAAGTTTCCTCTGAAAGAAAAAAAAAATTTTAAACTTGATTGACTTTTGACTTTTTAATAACCCTGCACAGCAGATGCAATTGTCTCTCCTGTTACAGTTGAAGACACGGAAGATGGGAGAAGCAAAGAATTTCTTAAGATGAGCCGGACACTGGGATGGAACGTGGACATCCAGTGTCCGTCTGCCCCACAGGACATCAGTCCACGTGATTTCTGCAGCTGCCAGCTCCACCCCCGAGCTGGAATCATGGCCTCGATTTCCACACATTTTTTACCTTTTACGATGTATTTTCCAGGTTAAGTAGGTACTATTATAAACGTGCACGTTGCCACTGCTACTGAACTGTGAGAACACCACCCTAGACCCAGCTTCACCTCGGTGCTAGAAAAGCAGTTCCTCACTGAGAGGTACCCCAATTGTAGCCATAAACAATACCCGTAACTACAACCCCTTAGAGTTTACAAAACACTTTTGTTGAAAATAAGCACCTTACGTTCTCATGGCACTGTGTCTGTCACTGTTCCCAGCATTTCACATGTATTCACTCGTTTAATCCTCACACAAACCCGATGAGGTAGGTCTATTATTGCACCCATTTTTAGATTGGGAGACCGAGGACCAACACTTCTAGCCCACAGTAAACCAGCTAGGAAGTGGTAGAGCCAGACCGGAACCAAGGCAGGGTGGCTACAAAGTCTGAACTCTCAGCCAGGCCCAACACTGCTTCTCGTTAATTAATTATCTGAGTCATGTTAATTTCACTCCTCTCTCCCTACATTAGGTGATGAGGATTAATAGGAAATTCATCATGGGTATTGTGTCATCGGATTCGTGTATTGAAGGACCTAAATATTTACTTATTGAGCATTTACATATACAAGGCATTGCATGAGGCCCTGGGAATGCAGCACCTGTGTTCATGGAGCTAAAATAAGCCGAGTTGCAAATACAACACCTTGTGATGGAGGCTGCGATGAGAATGTGGTGGCTACGCTCCACTTTAGCATCTGTTTGCTATGCCTCCCTGCAAAACCTGATGCCCCTGGAGAGTGAGCCAGGCTTTCTTGCCCTCTGACTTGTGATTAGGTGCAGGCTATGGGTGGGTATCGGCAGGAGAGAGGAAGATTTATTCCCTAGCCTCCCGCCCTGCCTCAGCCCTGGCAGCACTCATGAGGCTCCCTGGTTGTGACTTCTGTTGGGCAACTCCTTTTCCATGGCCCCGGCTCTCCTTTGCTCCTTCAGCCTCAGGGGTAGGAGTGGCTTCTCAGGTTTTCTGGTCCTCACATGCTCCGTCATCCCTTTGGGGCATCCCTGTTTCCTGCAGGGCCACCTGCCTGGTAGAAGTCAGCAGAGGAGACTGATCAGGAAGGGCAGCTCATCTCGACTTGGAGGAGAAAGGAGAGCTCTCCAAGGAAGTGGATCAGTGAGGTCTGATCAAGTCTGGAGAAGTGGAGGCAGGAAGAATATTCTAGGAAGAGGAACCGTTCAGAGAAAGGCTAAGAAACCTGGACCTCAGGAACTTCCAGGAGCTGCAGGTGACTATAAGGCACAGTTCCAGGTGGGGAGCGTGAAGCACCTCTCGTAAACATGAAGATTCGGAAGCCGATGACGCTTGCTGAGCTACTGGTCATGTGATAGTCCCTAGGTTTCCCCAGGACACATTTCATATGATCTATGCTTATCAGAAGATCCAGAGTGGGATTTCGGGAAAGCTGAGAGAAGTGAAGAGCTGAGTCCGGCCTCAAGAAGAGCGCGGGGTGGAGGGGATTTTGCAATAGTAGTGCGATTGCTCTCTGATTTTGAAATCTTGAGGCCCTTGTGTGGCCGTGGAGGTGCAGAATGGATGAGGCCTACAGAGGTTTTGTAGGACATAGTTTGGAGATGGAGAGTCAGTAAAAGTCTGTCCATCTGCCTTTCAATTAGATAAATGAATCTTTAAAGATATTAATAGGGCCCAGCATTGTGGCGCAGCAGGTTAAGCCTCCACCTGCACTGATGCATAAGGGCGCGGGTTCCAGTCCCAGCTGCTCCACTACTGATCCAGCTCCCTGCGAATGTGCTTGGAAAAGCAGCCGAGGATGACCCAAGTCCTTGGACCCTTGAACCCTTGTGGGAGACCCGGAAGAAGCTCCTGGCTCCTGGCTTTGGCCTGGCCCATCCCCAGTTGTTTCAGCCATTTGGGGAGTGAACCAGCAGATGGAAGATCTCTCTGTCTCTCCATCTCTCTCTCTCTCTGTAACTCTGCCTTTCCAATAAATACATCAATCTTAATAATAATGATGTAGAGTGTGAGAGCAAGACCGGGGCTATAGAAAACATAAGATGAACCATGATAGCCATTGAATCTGGCCAGCGTGTTCTTGGAGTTTTGTCACACTCTCTACTGTTGTATATAGAATATATAATACTTTGAAAAAAGATTTTAACTGGTGCCCATATGGGATGCCAGCACTGCAGCCAGTGGCTTTATCCAGTGTGCCGCAACACTGGCCCCTGTAATACTTTTAAAAACTTGATGTTTTCTATAATAAAGAGACTTTTACAACACTAAAAATTAAATTTAAAGCACATAATAACCCAAAATGACACAGGGTGAATATGTTTTATACACATATTAAAATAATCATGTATGAAAGTATAAGCCTCACCATGAATTTTTTTCATGAACAAAAACTTTGTAGAAGAAGCAGTTTTCAACAACAAAATTAGAAATTATTTTTCAACTTCCCCTTCAATGAATTACAACTTAGTATAGCAATATGATATTATTTCTGTCTATAAAACTGGCAAAGAGCAGAAGAAAAATAATACAACAATATGCTTCAGAAGGTAAAAAAAAATGGATATCCTAAGTGGACAGTCTAAATTTATTTATATTTCTGGAGACCATTTTTGTAATGTATTTGTCAATCTTAAAATTTTGTCCTACTACTTGACCTAAAATCCAATTTCTGTGAATTTATCCAAGACAGTAAACACAGATAAGTGCAACATTTGTGTACAAATATGTGTAATAAGTCATTGTTTATAGTAACAACAAACTTGAGTAATATACTAATCATAATAAAATTTCTACAAAAGCAGGAATGAGCAAAAGAAAAAGGAACAGATTGATATCCATGATAGTTAATTATGTTAAGAAAGCAAACTGGGGGCCTGCACCATGGCTCACTGGGTTAATCCTCCGCCTGTGGCACCGGCATCCCATATGAGCGCTGGTTCTAGTCCTGGTTGCTCCTCTTCCAGTCCAGCTCTCTGCTGTGGCCAGGGAGGGCAGTGGAGGATGGCCCAAGTGCTTGGGCCCCTGTACCCACACGAGAGACCAGGAAGAAGCACCTGGCTCCTGGCTTTGGATTGGCGTAGCTCTGGCCGTAGCGGCCATTTGGGGAGTGAACCAACAGAACGAAGACCTTTCTCTCTGTCTCTCTCTCACTGTCTATAACTCTACCTGTCAAAAGAAAGAAAGAAAGAAAGAAGAAAGAAAGAAAGAAAGAAAGAAAGAAAGAAAGAAAGAAAGAAAGAAAGAAAGAAAGAAAGAAAACTGGAAAAGAGTACTACCAGAATTTCTCATTCATTTTTTTTAAAGATTTATTTATTTACTTGAAAGTCAGTTACACAGAGAGAGAAGGAGAGGCAGAGAGTGAGAGAGGGGTCTTCCGTCTGCTGGTTCACTCCCCAGTTGGCTGCAACGGCCGGAGCTGCGCCAATCCAAAGCAAGGAGCCAGGAGCCTCCTCTGGGTCTTCCATGAGGGTGCAGGGGCCCAAGGACTTGGGCCATCATCTACTGCTTTCCCAGGCCATAGCAGAGAGCTGGATAGGAAGTGGAGCAGCCGGGACTTGAACCAGCGCCCAGCGCCCATATGACATGCTGGCACTGCAGGTGGCAGCTTTACCCGCTGTGCCACCATGTCGGCTCCCTCTCATTCATTTTAATTTGCATAGCTCTGTAAAAACATATCCCCAAAATGGGCTGAAACAATAAGCATTAAATAGAGGTTATATGGCATGAAGGGAGGAGTCTTATGGATGATTTGAATTTTCTGCTTTTTATATACCTGTATTTCTGAAATGTTCTGTACAGACCTGTGCTACTTTTATAAAATTAAAAATAATCAGCTTTTGAATCACCAGTTCACATCTAAGAATCTTTGCAAAGAAAACCATAAGAAATGTGCTCAAAACTATGTTGGAAAGGCACCAAAGCATTATTTATAATAGTGGAAAAACTGAAAATAATCCAATTATCCTGTAATGAGAGGATGATTGCATAAATTATGATATCAAGAATAAAATGTTTCCCATGTTCCTTTTTTTTTTTTTTAAAGTTATAGCCATGGTAACGACCACTGCTATAACTGGGATTTAAACTTTTTCTATCAATTGCTTTGGTAAATATGTTTTGGTCAACCAACCTATCAGTAACAGTTTCTTAGAAGGTCAGCCAATCACAAATAGAGTTGGTCCCATAAACACGCTTCAGAATGCCACCCAGTCAACATCAGTCCAGAAGGAGTAACTACGTTTCTGAAGTTGACATCACTCTACTTATGTTCTTGAAAGTGTCCCAATCCCTGAAATTCACATTTCCCAAAAATCCTATACAAAACCATAGGACTGTGCCTGGCTAGCATAGTAAGGGAGACCCCTGACTACTGTAAGCAATAAATTCAGCTTTGTGATATGTAATGTTTTGTTTGTGTGTCTTTTATTGTAGCAAGCAATAAATTCAGCTGTGTTTTTGTGTTGTGTGTGTGTGTGTGTGTGTGTACGGACACTGAGGAAACACACAGGCATCCACAAGCATTTCATGGAATACCATGCATTCATAAATACTTTGTTTTCCAAGGCCATATGATGGCAAGAAAAAGGGTTCAAAATATATTATGTGATGAAGCTGAATGCAGAATTGTGCATTGTGTGATCCTAATGAGAGAAAGTTGGGGGAAGAATACACAGACATGTTAAAACTATTATCTGGATTGTGAGACTCCTCTGGGTGATTTTTATCTTACTTATTTTTTTTATATTTTCTATAAAAGCTCCACCAACCAATTAATCACTTTTTTTATAATGAAGAAAACACTTTATTTAGAAAATCTTGGTTTAGCACTATAGCACTAAACCAGTAACTTAAAATGCCATCTGAAACTTAGGACTCCCTTGTAAGTCCTTTTTGTAAGATTCTTTCATTGATAAAAGACCATGATATGAATTCAGCAGATATTTACTGTGTTCCTATGTGCCAGATACCAAATTAGTCAGTCAGGTACCAAGAGAGAAGTCCCATTTAAATATGGAACACATTCCTGGAAATGATGTGGAAATGGAAATTTTCATAAACCGCGCTGAGTGGATGAAATTGTATTCTTTCCTTCAAACATGTTCCCACCAAAGTCAAGTCAAGTGAAGGTGAGAAATGAAGTCTAGGTGTTCTGTTAGGCAGCATCAAAAACTGAGAGCAGACTGGACTGGGTATCACAGAGTGGAAAAGCAACTAAATGCTCCTACTATCCTTGCATTTATTTTGGAGAGGGAGAGATTTAGCTTCTTTCCTTAATAAAAATAGTGTCAGTGTCCTAATTGCTTTTAATTAAGCCATATTTCTAGTGCTGAGAATGTGAAAAGATGCACTGGAGCCTGCTGTTCTCGGTTTCCTAATTCATGCAAACATCTCTTAAACGGAGAAGAAATGATGATTGAATATTGTGAACAGGCACAATAGTTAATCTCGTTTGAATAGGCAGTAGGAGTGAAATGTGTTTGTCTTGGGTTTGTTAAAGAGATTTTCATGATCAAACACTGAAAGAGGATTCTCCCCATTTTCTTTCTGCTGACAATGCATCACTGATAGTTTGACTTAATGAGGTTCTTAGATTTAATAAAATAGAAAAAGGCAGTGAGCCATTTCCCAAAATGACTTGAAAGAACTATTTGGCAAAAATAATTGAGATTCAGAGATTACTGATACAAAGAACTCCATTAATTCCTACCACCCTGAACCACGCACACTTGCTCTACATTTCCTGCTGAGCTCAGAATTCACCCCCTTTGCTGCCTGGGTGGCAGCAACTTCCCTTAATAGAGGCCATTTTTCATGAACTATGAGGTTCATGAAATTCATCAGAATTTTCTATGGGTAAGCAGTAAATCGAGGGTCCGTACAGTCCTTAATCATAGCTTTGGGTAATCTGCAAGAGTTTACATAGTGCTCTCATAGACCTTGAACTCATTCTGTTCTCGGTTCAGTCCTGTCAACGGGGGACTGGTGTCCTGGCTGAGAGAACTGAGGCACAGGATCCTTGGGTGAGTTGCCCAAGGTCTCACAGTGAGGAAAGGGGTAGAGCCCAGACCCAGGTCTCATAGCTTCAGTGTCCTGTTTTAATTCAGTCGACGTAAACTATCCTCCTTAAAGGAGGGAAAAGGAATATTCAGATCTGAAGTCTTGGGGTCTAGGACACTCAGGACACTGCTCATAGTCAGGAGGCATGAGGCATGTCGACTAACTTCTCTGAATCATAGTTCTCCCATCTGAAAAACAGACAACCGTGCCAGTGAGCAATGTGTTTCCTCTCTACCCCAGCTCTACGCTCATTGCCCTGTTACTGGAAGATCTGACTCTCACCTGGCCATTTTGGGTGACTTGTGTTGTTGAGTCAATAAGCAGAAAAAGATGTTACTCTTCTGGCTGGATGACTGATCCCAATTACTAAGGGGAAACTGAGCTGCTCCTATACAGTGGGGGCAAGAAGGACTACGTCTGGAAATGAAGAATTCCCTAGAGCGCCTCTTGGTGCTTGTATACTCAACATTAAAGGTCAGTGGGGAACTGCAGGAACAAGCAATCAAGAGCAGCGTAACTGAGGACTCAGATCATCAGAGAATGAAAGTTTGGGTCATTTATCCAGTGAAAGCACACGGATCATCTGAGGTTGATACAGAATGGATGGTGGAAGAAGGGAGTCAGGTCATCAACTATAGCCTCAGTCCAACAAAGAGGGTTGTAGTAGTTTTCCATATTTTCTCTTTGCTTCCAGGTTATGAGTGTTTATATTTGTATATTCTGAGCACGCTCTTCTCTCTCCTTCCCACTATTATTTTCTCTATCAGTTGTTTGATGTTAACTTTATAATTTAGTCTACAGGTTACAAAATATTCACTCGGACTGAGACTGAACTTGAAAGTTATTAATATTGCCAGCAATAGGTGTAATAATGATTGGGGACTGGGCAATTTTTGTTTTCTCTCTCTCCCTCTCCTTCCCCCTTTCCCTTTCCCTCACCTTCTCCCTTCCTCTCAAATAATTTTTAAAAAATTCTCCACCATCCATCATCCAACAGGTCACAGGCATATTCTTCCCATCCTCAATAGGTCTGGGTTTCAGCCTTCCAAGTTTGTTCTTTTCTTGGTTAATCTTCCTGACCCCTATATTATTCATCAGAATTCTCTCTTATTTCTTCCTAGTTCCCTAATTCCCTATCAGAAGCAAACACTTATTTTTAAAATTTTCGTTTTTTTGAGAGGTAGAGAGGACAGAGAGAGATCTCCCATCCACTGAGTCACTCCCCAGGTACCCACAATATCTGGGGCTGGGCCAGTGTTGAGGTTGGAGCCAGGAGCCGGGAACAATACTCAGGCCTCCCACATGGGTGGCAGGAACCCAATTACCTGAGCCATCAATAGGGACTCCCAGAGTCTGCATTAGCAGGAAGTTGGAATCAGGAACTATAGCTGGGATCTGAACCCAGGCACTCTGATGTAGGATGCAGGCATTTCTAAATAAGGCCTTAACCACTGGGCTAAATACCCACCTCAACAATGATTCCTGCTACATTTTCCTGTTCAAAGTCCCAGTGATGTTTCTATCTGTGGTGGAATGAGAAGGCTGTGCCAAGATGGCACTGGCGAGTGAGCGTCAGTTACTCAGGATATGGCAGCAGAACTCACCTGGCAAAGGAGCCTGCCTAGCAACAGGCAATGATTGGTTACAGCATAAATCATCCCTTGACCGGATTGGCTGCCTCGGCTATATAAGCTGCTGCACTAACTGAAATAAACAAGTCTGTGAGCTGCTTGCGTCTGGCCGGCTTTCACCCGACTCCCAGGGTCTGTGTGGTGACTCCGCGCCTCTTGCCCCCACCATGCTTCTCCTCTCAGAATGAATCCACAGCAACATCTGTTGCCCAACGTGGCTGAGAGAGACAGTGTGACAGACTTGGTGAGGTCCTCCCTTGATTTCAGGGAAGTAGGCCCCTTGGTGTTTTGTGTGCTGTTTGGTTCTTTGAGGGTGAGCACAGAACCCCCTCCTAACCAGCTCTCAAAACGGGAGACCACGTCTATCTTCTCACTGGATCCTGACAGATACAATTGTGATCCCAATGTTGAATATTTCATAAAGTTATACTGATGCTTAAATAAGCTAATGTGCTTAGAAAATTTTTAAGAGTTTGGTAAATTACTGCTTTAATGGCTTCTTCATGGATCGTCCTTCTGATATCCAGGCTATTTGACTCACTTTATGTGCTGACTCTAGACTTGGTCATAAGATTTACTTGGGCCAATGGGACATCTATACAAGTGAGATAAGCAGAAGCTTGACAAGTGTTCCTATATTGGGCCTTGCTCTTGAAATCTGCCTTGAGGCTTCCATGTGAAGAAGCATGGTCTAGTCTCCTTGGGGACGGACAACCACACAGAGAGCTAAGCCCGGGCTCACCGGGTGCATCAGTGGAGTGCAGCTGCAGGGGGGGAGCCGATGCAAGGCCAACAGAAGGCTCATCCATTTGACCCACAGAATCTGGGAAATGTTTTTAAAAATCATTGTTTTAAGACTCTAAGTTTAGGGGTCATCTGCTGCATATTAATAAATTACTTGTGCAAATATAACTGAGACAATAACTAAAATGTTAAAATATAGGTATAAAACCTTTTCTATGGTGACTGAAATATAACTTGAACTACTGTTAGCCAAAAAAAAGGGTACTTATTGGTTTGCATAGCTAAAATATCAAGGAATTGGTAAAACACAGCTAGACCCATATCTCAAACCCATCATTAAGGTTCCACAGTCTTCCCTTCTGGGTTTCTTGATCTACTTTCCTTCATCCTCAGGCTGGCCTTTTCTTCATGCAGATGAGATGGATTCCAACAGTTCTTGCATCCTAGCTGCTGCAAGTTCAGCAGCAAGTTTCTCTCTCTACAGCTTACATAAAACTCTCAGGTCTTGGATTTTCTGCCTGTCCTGTGCCAATCACTGTGGTCCAAGGAATGGGATATGCTGGTTGACAAGTCTCAGTCACATGTTCCACTCTTGGAACTTTGGTTCCAGGCTCAGTAACCGCCCCCCACCACCCTCCCTTTCCCCCCAACACACACAAATGGGAGAGTGTTGTCTCAAAGAAAATCAAAGGATTATGACTGGGAGAAAGGAAAAATACTGCTACCAATATCACGTTATCTCATACTTCAGCTTGTTAAAGAAACATTATGTTAGTCTTCTTTGGTCAGGAATCATTTGGATAATAGAATATAAATACACCTGACTTGAGGTGGAAGAGTTTATTGGAATCATACAGGATACTCCTGTGGCCCCAGGCAATGTGGCTAGTTCTCATGAAGAACGATATCAAAGAACTAGAAAGTCATGAGCAACCTTTGCTTTTGCTTTTGCCTTTTTTCTCTCCCCTTCCACAATTACGTGGCCTTTCAATCTCTGTTTTTCACCATGTTAACTTTCACGTCTCTGTGGGGAGCCAGTTTGATTGAGGCTGACCCAACCTTCTGCCATAGAAGTAGGCATGTCTCCCAGAAGAGCCAATCAGAATATACCATCTTCTAGACTAGCCAATCAGAGTATGTCATCTCTCTGATTGAGTGATGGATCCAGCTTGGTCATGTGATCCAAGCTAGACCAATTAGAGCCTCCTGAGATCCTTCTTAGGCAAGAAAGACCTTTCTATCCTACCTCGTCTTTCCTCAAGGGGTTCTTAGCTTAATTAAATGTGTATTGCATTTCTGACACAGGGAAGAGAGCTTGTTTGAGAGCTCAGAACAGGAAAGCAGCCTAGTGACATAATTTGAGATCTCAGCTTCAGTCCTTTGTAATTGCTTGACCCCTGGACCAGTGCTTCAAACTTGGGAAACTTGTTAGAGGCTGCCTAACTTTGCTCAGCTGCCCTGAGGTTGCCCTATTTCTCTTGGGAGCTAAAATTCCCAAAGAGAAGAGAACATAAGAGAAATGGCTGTGGAGGAGTTGATTTTTTCAAGTATCCTGAAAAAGTATTCAAGTATTTCTTTGAAGAGATCTTATTCAAAAAAAAGGACTCCAATTTGAAGGTCCCTATTACATTTCAGTTCTATGAGTTTCCTACTACCGCTATAAACAAATGACAACAAACAGTGACTTGAGACGACACGAATTTATTACTGCGCAGTTCTGGAGGTCAGAAGTGACCACGGGTTGCAGGGCTCTGTTTCTTCTGGAGGCCCCTGGGGGAGAATCTTCTTGCTTGTTTTTCCAGCTCCTGGACGCTGCGCACATTCCTTGGCTCGTGGCCGCCTGCCAGCAGCGGCATCACTCCAACCTCTGCTTTCATCATCAGGACTTCTCTTCTGACCTTGACTTCCTTCTCCCCTCTTGTAGGACCGTTGTGATTACACTGGGCCAACCCACTTACCCCAGGGTAATCCTCCATCTCCAGCTCCTGAATTTAGCCACATTGCAAAGTTCCTTTGCCATGTAAAATAAGCCCACTGTTCCCAGGGATGAGGAGGTGGACTTGGTGGGGGTGAGTGGAGCATTATTAAGCCTACCTCCTCTCTCATGTACTCATTTTAAAAACATCTTTAACCGTCCAAAGCATATTGTAATAGCAATCTTAAAAAACATCTGAAGTCACCCATTTAAAGGAAGTGTTTGTCTTCAAAGTAAAAGTGTGTAACTCAAATAGTTTGCCAGTTCTTTGGTCAGCATGAGAGAAGACACTGGAATTTCAAGCATATTTACTTCCTTTTCAGAGGTGGTTCTGCTCCTGCTTTTCTTGAAATATACCCATTTTAATTTGTATTCGTGCAGAAAAGACAGGGACAGGAAAAGACAGAAATATTTCAGGAAGATGTAGAGTATAAGGGGGGCACAACTTCCACAGCAATTGTTAGCATTGTTTCACAAAGGGAAGACAAAACGATGAAATGCAAAGACGTACCAAAAATATTTGCCATTCTCATAAAATGGACCGTGAGAGAGAGGAGCGTTTAACCTCTGAATTGGAGGATGATGAAAGCTAGAGAAATGCCTTCCAACTGACCGCATCTCAAAACAACACAAAGCAAGTAAGTGTCTCTCAGAGTAAAGGACAGAGGGAAGTGATTTTTAAATTACTCTGAAATCATAAAATCCCACCGTTGTAGCAGCATTTTGGGTAGTCAGCCAGTAGTCTACCAGGAACTTTGTTGGAGAAGAAAGTCCAGGAAGACATTTAATGAAAGCTCTGGGACTCATGGCCCTCTTTCATAATTCAGCTTTCATACTGGAAAAAGATTCCTTGGGAGAGGTGAGCATTTATAAAAAATTTTTAAAAAATTAGAAGTCTTCCTGCAAGTGTGATAAAAATAGAATATTTTAGAAGTTTAATAAAGCTGTATATAAAGAGATGCCTCGCTGAGTGTGGAGTCTGAGATTTTCTGCAACTTCGATGATTGGAACCCGAAAATGGTGTCAAAAGCTGTAAGTAGCTTATGTTTTCCTCAAAAGGTAGAAATTTGAATTCAATGTACATTTTCCACATTTATGTTAGTGCACTTTCTTGTTGATGGAAACTGGATCATTTCTGGGTGAATTGTATGAAAATCAGCTTGTCAAATGCCAACCTAAAAATTTAATCCAGTTGGGGCCTGTGTTGTGGTGTAGTGGGTAAAGCCACTGCCTGCAGTGCTGGCATCCCATATGGGCGCCGGTTAGAGACATGGCTGCTCTACTTTCAATCCGGCTCCCTGCTGATGTGCCTGGGAAAGCAGTAGAAGATGGCCCAAGTGCTGCACCCGCATGGGAGACCTAGAAGCTCCTGGCTCCTGGCCATTGTGGCCATTTGGGGGTGAACCAGAGAATCGAAAATCTCTCTCCTTTTCTCTGTCTCTTCCTCTCTCGGTGTAAATCTATCAAATAAATAAATAAATACATCTTTTTAAAAAAGAAATTTAATCTACTCAATGAAAATTTACCAGATATACATGTCTGCATTTATTAAATTCAATTCACTGATTTATCAAAAAACTTTAAGAATTTTATCTCAATGATATTTCTTACTTTTCAAATATTAAATTAACATTGAAGAGTATTACAAATCAACAAGAAGTAGTTCATACAACCCTGCCATGTATTAAATGCTAAAATTTCTATTTCTAACCAAGAAAAATTGTGCACACAGACTCAGTAGCAATTTGAAGAAAGACTTGATGTAAAAAAGGAGAACAATTCAATGTAGTGGCAAGAACACCAGAAAGAGTTTAGCATAAGAGACTGTTTGATTAATAGTTCAGACTTGAGCAATTGCAGGCATAAACTGTAGAGGAAAAATAAAAAGGATTAAAAGTCCTACAAAGGCTAAGTCAAGAAGTGAACCAGGAAGTGACAAGAACAATCATTCAGATAATGAACAAGGACTGTGCATAGCAAAAATAACAAATGTGGGTTTGTGACTTGGAAATGAAATAGAGAAAGCAGCTTCAAAGTGCTAAAATATAAGAAAAATGGAAAATTATACTTCAAAATAACATAAAAATTCCTCACCAAAATGCTAAGGTGTCGGTTTTAGTTGATTTTTTATATGAAATATGTTCACAACTCTATAATCCATAGTTATTGACTATCTGACTATTCCTTAGTATACTACTATGGAGACAAAATCAGAACCAGTCGCCAAACACTCCACAGTAATCTTCAAGTTAGAAAAACTATCACATCCAATTTGAGAAACTTCCAAACTGAGCAGATAAAACCCAGTATATGTAGCTCTAAACTTTTAAGTCATTAAAAATAAAGGTCTTGGCCAAAGGTTAGCTTATTAAGCAGATCACCTTTGGTCAGACCCTCTCACTTACATCACTGAATCCCTCCATGTCTCCTTGCTTCCCTTCAAAAAAGCTAAACTTCCGACCATAGCATGCTGGGGCCACAGTGAGCTCTCCCTACTTCTCTATACTCATCTCACTGCGGTCAGGTAATCTGGCTCTTTTATGTTCTAAAATGTCCATCTCTGCCCTTTCTGGCTTCACAATCACTGCTCCTGGTGGTCTCTCTGCCTGGAAGACTTCCTTCACTTCTCATGACATTCTTCCCACCTTTCAGGTGCCAGCTCAAACATCACTGCCTCCAGGTGGCCTTCCATGATCACCCTATATAAAATTTCTTTCCTCAGTCACCTCCAGTTATTCTATTAATTTCTTTTTTTTAAAGATTTATTTTATCTGAAAAGCAGAGTTACAGAGAGGCAGAGAGAGAGAGACAGTTCTTCCATCTGCTGGTTCACTCCCCAGATAGCCACAAAGGCGGAGAGCTGGATCAAAAGTGGAGTAGCCAGGACTCGAACCAGTGCCCAAATGGGATGCCGGCACTGCAGGTGATGACCTTACCCGCTATGCCACAGCACCAAATTTCTTTTTTAAAAACAGACCTTATCATTGCTGAAAGCTATTGGGTTCCTTATGTCTTTGCTTTCTTATTATCCATCTCTCTCCTTAAAATTTAAGTTCTGTGAGAGTTAAAGTTATACTTTAAGCCATAAGTCTTTTCTGGACACACAGTAGATACTATTTAATATTTGTTAAATAAAGCAAAGGATGAATTTATCTTTGAGAACAGATGGCTCCTTAATTAAAAAAAAAGTCCCTGAATCCTTTAGCAATGTGCAAACAAAGCAAAGAACTTCTTTTGGAATTGAGCCTTTGGAGACAATGCATCTTCTGCCAGTCACTCTTACCCCACGTCCAAATGAATAAAAGATTCCTTTTCCACTTGAAAAACATTTCCCCACCTAATGGAAAAGTACTTGACTCTAGAATGCTGTGCCTGCAGGGATTTAGGAGGATCTATAATGGGCTGGCCAAGAAGAGTCCGTGTAGAATGACTCATCTGGTAGAAGTTGTCATGGAGGACAAATCTGTGAGAGTGTAGGTGCATGGATCAGCATAAATCAACCAACGGCCCATCTGGGATGTGTCTGCTTGTACTCATCCATACCTTCTTTGGGAAGCTTGATTCCAAAGGGTGCTTTAAAGACAATGGTATTATTCCCTAGAATCACCTCAAGAAGTCCTATTACTTTTGCAGCCCATGTGCCGCCTGCCTTAAAGCTGTCCAACTCTTAGCACTTTTGACTGAACTATTGTCATTGAAGAAAAGCTAATTAGAAGTCAGACAGAGGTTAAAGTTCCCCCAAAGACAGAATTTCAACTGGAGAATTGGGGAAAGTTTCCAAGCTTGGCAATCAGAAGTGTTTCTTATAGCCAATAAGGTGACCTCAAGTTCACCTACAGATAGAAGTTTGAGAAAGCTGAATAAATCCCAATCTATTTTCACTCAATGAACGAAAAGATAAAGGGGAAAAATCTAGACATTGTGTTACTTGTCCTGGGTAAATCAATAAGGAAGATGCTCTTTTTCAAAGGTGCATATGGGCTTAATGATCCTGAAACCCTGAGTTCAGAATTGAAACAATATATATATATATATATATACACACACATACATATACATATGCATATATATAAGTATAAATCTTGCTCTGAAACACTGGCTTAAAATAAAAGATTAAATGAAAATGCACATGAAATGCTGACTATAAATTATTATACATATTATCATCAACTATTCAAATATTTATCTTTTCTGGGGACCATATGCCCATGGGGGTTGGTAATGAGATAATAAGCTCTTTTCCATTAATATTCTGTCTTAAATTGAGCCCAGCTTTATGAGGAAAAAAACACTGTTGTCATCTCAGGTGTCACTGGCCTCTTGGTGAAGGGGCTGGCAGATGCTGCCAGAATCGCCCTGGGGAAAATCGCAAAGTCAAGGTCAACTTTCCCTCTTCTTTTTCTCCATTTGTCACTCTTGTTTCTTTCACTCTGAGTCTGTTTCTTCAGGGTCTCACTGATGTTCCCTCATGATCCTCAGGGTTTGTTGCGTACCATCCCAATAAGGCAACCCCCTTTGCTGGGACCTTATATTAGTCTGTTTTCATTACTCTAACAAAATACCGGAGTCAGGCTACTTTATAAAGAAAATGGGTTTATTTAGCTCACATTTCCAGTGGTTCAAGGGCACAACGCCTGCTTTGGCTCAGCTCTGATGTCGGCCATCTTGGATGCACCTGTGACGATGGATAGCCATGTTGCGAGCAAGTGTGGGAGGAAGAAATCACATCACCCAACAGGGAGCCAGAGAGAGGTTGGGGTTCCACACTTCTTTCCAAGGCATGCCACCTACTGACTCGAGGACTCCCATTAGGCTCCAACTCTTGAAAGTCCCACCTCCCACCCTTTCCACACTGAGGATCAACTCCCCAGCAGGTGAACACTTGGGGAACAAACCATGTCACAAGACCACAGCTGGTCTCTACCTTCCTTTCCTCTATTCCATCAGAATAGGCTCTCTGCTCCTTTGCAGGCAGGGAAGTTTTTCAGTTGTTTAATGTGGCTGTCACAGTGGCCCTCCAGCCTTAGAAATGAAGTTGCCCCTTGAGAGTTAAACTCTAAATGAATTTTTAATGGATCAGTAGAAATTAGCAAGTGCCTTAAAGTGGTCATATGAGTCCCCAGGCAGTACAAATGGACATTAACCAGATTGAAGATATTAATATGTATCTAACGAATGGTGGGTGGGCAAGGTTTGGTCAGCCAATGAGGGAGCAATCACTTGCCAGGGACAAGACAAGCAGTGTCAATCTAAACTGACCAAAGATAGAGGCCCTCCTGGCTGTGTTTCCAGTGTAGTCTGGGTAGATGCCAACCAAAGTCCCAACTTGTAAAAATTCCATCTGCCACACCCACATCTCCATTTTTTTCCACTTTCTCCAAGCAACAGTGGATGTTTTGACTTCCTATGCAGCTCACTTGCATGAAAAATATGCACTGATCAGGCCAACACATTCTGTGTATCTGGTAATTACTTTCCATGCTGAAAATTTATCAGCAGGTCCCCTGCTTACCTGATAGTGTGGGGTAAGCTATACGGCATCAGCACCTCTGGAGTCTCATGAAGTTTCTGAGGGCAACAGGCTGGTATGAAGGTGTATCTTAAAGGGACAAGTCCACTGTGGATCACTGTTGGTGATGAGTAGAGAAATTGTGGAAGTCAATGTCACATTGTCTGTAATCAAAAGAAATGCAAATTGCACATGGTTATGGGTTTACCAACGTACTCCCAAGAGATGTTGAATCTGTACCTCCTGCCTCCAGTATCTCAAAAATATTTGCACATAGGGTCATTGCAGAAGTCATTAGTTAAGTTAAAATGAGGGTAATATGGAAATAGGATGGGCCTTTTGTCCAGGATGTCTGATGTCCTTATAAGAAGAGGAGAATTCGGACAGAGTCACAGAAAGACGACTGACATGTAGGGAGGGAAGCAAAATTGCAGTGACGCTGTCACAAGTCAAAGATAACCTGGAGCTACCAGAAGCTGGAAGATGCAATGATGGATCCTTCCCTAGAGACCACAGAGGGATTATGGTCCTTTCAACACTTTGACTTTGGGCTTTCAACCTCAGAACAAATTTCTGTTGTGTAAAACCGTAAAGCCGCCCAGCTTGTGGTAGGTTGCTATGGCCACATAGCAACTACCCAAGGGCATCACAAGCGCACAGTGTGAAGAGTGTCCCAGGAGGAAGCAGTCTGTGAGTTAGGGCTGGGTCCCAAGGGGAAGGTTGAGGAGAAGAGTGTCGGAGCTGGAAAGCCGCTACAGTCCTGTACTACAGTGCTTGGGCGATTGTAACAAAATGCCTGTGAAATCCAAGATCAGGCCCTGGTGGTGTCTGATGCATGCTCTCTGCTTCATAGATGGTGCCTTCTCTGTGTCCCCGTGTGATGGAAGTGCAAACAGGATCCCTACCGCCCCTTTCATAAGCACACTAAACCCATCTGTTTGGGCTCTGCAGCCATGATCTAGTCAACCCAAAGGCCCCACTTGTTAATAGCATCACCTTCAAGGTAAGGTAGGTTTCAACGCATGAATCTTGAAGGCACACATGCATTCAGACCATAGGAAGTCTCCTCTTGGTAATAAAACCTCAAGGCCTGGAACCCGTTCGACACCTGTTCATGACCGAACGGAAGTAGGGAGCCAGAAACAGAACTTCACCGTTTTTGGAATCACTGTTTTCTCTTTGTAGTTAGCAGTGAAATCCTTAAGAGTAACATTGTTATTGGTGAAAAGATTACCCCTGTTCTTTTTCTCACATGGAAGAAGACTTTCCAAGAGGACAAGGCAGAGAGAAATGCAAGATTTATTTAAGTCAGAGACTCTTGCTCCAAAAGAGGCAAAACTGGAAGAGGCTGGTGGTAGTGGGGTATTTAAGCACAATTTTTAGGAAAAAAAAAAAAACAAAAAAAAAAACAAAAAAAACCTGACATTCAACTAACACCCAGCTACAAGGAGGGGGAGAAAGTCCATCAATAGACCTGATTTGTAATCTTATTTGCCCTGTCTGGTTTGCTCCTGATAAAATGAGAGAGCCATGGAAGGGTGGATCTGTTGCTATTCTCATAGTAAGATTAGAAGCTCCCAAGAAATGGGGCAGGCACATTTGTTTTGCTAAAAGCAGCTTTTTGGGAGAACCATGCAGTAGGATTTGGCCACCTTGATCATGCTTAAGATAAATTTGGGGGCAAGCAAACATTTTGCACCCTCAATTTCCACCAAGACCAACCTGAGACAGGGGTTTCAAGAGTTGGGTAACGGCACCGTGTCATCCAGTCTTGGGGGAAAGAGTCCCAAAGGAGAGAAACCTGGGGAAAGGAAGGAAAAACGGTGTGGTGGCCCCACAGTGTCCCCTGGCCAGCTTCCTTGGAGGGCATGCTGGAAAATCGCTCAGGAGTCACCAATTCCTTTGTCTCACAAACAAGCTTTTCATCATTTCCCCAGTCTTCATCATCATTTCCCCAGTCTTCATCATGTCCACAAGTAAGTATTCCCTCGAGTATTCAAGTCAGAAATTGAGGCGTCATCTTCAGTTCTTCCCTTCCCTTCACCCTCTCCTCCCACAGACTGGGAAATCCTGTAGAATTCACTGCTCTACACATTTCCTGAGCTCTCCCTATGACAATCCCACTTCAGTCCAGTTTTGCACCATCATTCTCCCAAAGACCACCACCAACCATCTAATTGGTCTCCCCACTTCCACTTCTCCTCCTTATCCCTTCTTCATTCAATAGCAAAAGTCATCTTAAAATAAAAATGTGATCCTAACTCCCCTGTTTAAAACTGTCCATTTGCTGGGGCTGGCATAGTGGTGCAGGGGGTGAAGCCACTGCCTGCAACGTCGGCATCCCTTTAGAGTGGAGTCCTGGCTGCTCTGCTTCTGATCCAGCTCCCAGCTAATGCGCCTGGGAAGGCAACAGTTGATGGCCCAAGTGCCTGGGCCCCTGTCACTCACATGCAAGACCTGCATGGAATTCCAGGACCCTTGTTTCGGCTTGACACTGCCCCTGCCCTGGCCATTGCAGCCATTTGAGAAATGAATCAGCAGGTGGAAGATTTCCTTCTCTCTTTCTCTCCATCTGACTTGGTTGCTCTGCTTTTCTAATAAAATAAATAAACTTAAAAACAATCTGATTCACTGAGAATTAATATGCCAACTTTCTACCATGGCTGACAAGTCATTTCACTATTCAACCCTGCCTTTCTCTCCACTGTCTCTTCAGTTGTGCTTGTACAGTTTTTTCAGTTTCTCTGTCTAGAACTCTTTCCCACCATGAGGCCTTTGCACATGTGGTTTCTTTGATCAGGAATGTAACAGCCAGTCACATAACCAGCTATTCAGTTTCAGCTTGCATGTCACCTCCAACAGGTCTTCCTTGGTAAGCACTCACATCTATGAATCTTTATCCCAACAGCTCATTTGTTTCTGTAGAGTAAGTACCATAACTCGCAATTACTTGACCTTTCTCTTTCTTTCTCTTTCTCTATCTCTTTAACTTGTCTCTCAATATGTATGTTTCCTGAAAACAGGAACTATGATTATCTTGTCCATCACTGTATCCCCACCATCTAGCACAGAACCACAATAAACACTCAGTCATATCGTTTGAATGAACAAACGCTCAGTGTAATCACAGTTGAATGAGACCCCAGGAATGGAAGGTGGAGATGGTGTTGAAAGGCCACCACAAAACACACCAAACACTGGAGTTAAAGGAAAGGCTTATCTTCAGGGGCCGGGGGTCGACAGGCTGGAGGGAGACAGTGAAAAGAGGGCCTGTGTGGGAAAGCAGGTCTCATAGCCTTGCAGGGATAAGGAAGTGGGAGCAGCAAATCCCGTTAGGGTAAAGGTGGAGTTGTCGCTTGTGGTTGGGTCATTTGGTCACCTGCCTTCTAGTAAGCCAGGCTGGATTTTGGAGAGGCTGAAACTTACTGTACAAGATGGCGACTGGGCCAGAACCTAAGATGGTGCCCGGGGCTTAAGATGGCGCCTCAGATAAAATGGCACCGGTTTCGCTAACAGGTGTAGCATGAGAAAGAAGACAGAATGATTTTCTGGACAGTGAATTTTCTAAAATTGCATGAAGGATAATTTCATTCAGTGTGACAGTAGCTGTGTTTGCAGTCCAAAATGCTGAAAAAAGTATTAATACACCTAAATATGTCTATTGAAGCATTATTTATAATAGTAAAAACAGTCTCTTCACTAATAGAGAAAAAGATGTATTTGTGAAGACACTAATATTCACCCTATAGAACTTTAAAACTATCAAAAAAAAGCTATGTAGAAGCAAATTGCTGTCTTTATCTGTAATATCCATCTGCCAAATAAAAGGTCAAGTGATTTTCCATGTGTAAGCTTGTTGCTTTTCTTTTCTCTCTTTCTTTTTTGTATTTGTGCCTTAATAGAATGATAAATTTGGCCGGTGCCGCAGCTCACTAGGCTAATCCTCCACCTTGCGGCGCCGGCACACCGGGTTCTAGTCCCGGTCGGGGCGCCAGATTCTGTCCCGGTTGCCCCTCTTCCAGGCCAGCTCTCTGCTGTGGCCAGGGAGTGCAGTGGAGGGTGGCCCAAGTGCTTGGGCCCTGCACCCCATGGGAGACCAGGAGAAGTACCTGGCTCCTGTCATCGGATCAGCGCGGTGCGCCGGCCGCAGTGCACCAGCCGTGGCGGCCATTGGAGGGTGAACCAACGGCAAAGGAAGACCTTTCTCTCTGTCTCTCTCTCTCACTGTCCACTCTGCCTGTCAAAAAAAAAATACATTTACCTTTGGTTACCGGTAATATTATTCATTAATCCCAAAGACACTTAAAGAGTGCATATTTCTTTCACAAAGAATGCAGGTGGATTCAGAAGTTTTCAGAAGGCTATGAGTATCCTAAGGGCATTGCAACCACCTTCCAAGACAGAAAATCTAGGTGGCTCTTGATAAAGTGGAGGCTTTCAAAGTGTGGTCTGCAGACCAGCAGAAACCAAATTCTTGGGGCCAGCTCTGTGGCACAACAGGTTAAAGCCCTGGCCTGAAGCGCTGGCATCCCACATGGGCGCCAGTTCTTATCCCAGATGCTCCTCTTCCAATCCAGCTCTCTGCTATAGCCTGGGAAAGCAGTGGAAGATGGCCCAAGTCCTTGGGCCCCTGCGCCCACGTGGGAGACCTAGAAGAAGCTCCTGGCTCCTGGTTTCAGATCTACAAAGCTCCGGCCGTTGTGGCCATCTGGGGAGTGAACCAGCAGATGGAAGACCTCTCTCTCTGTCTCTACCTCTCTATAACTTTGACTTTCAAATAAATAAAATAAATCTTAAAAAAAAAAAAAAAGCCAAATTCTCAGGCGCTCATCCAGACCTGCTGAGTCACAGACTCTGGGAGCAATCAGGTTGGAAGGCTCCCTCTGAGTCTCAGGCACTCGGAAACCCGAGAAGCACTGGGTAAAGCAATGGGCTGATTACCAGCTCCAGGTTTACTGAGATCTGCCCGAGGAAGGAAGCTCTGTTCCCACCCTGGACCAGCAAGGAAGGAGCCAGTTTCTCTGTGCATCCCTGGTATGCAGACAGTGCCACACACTCTCCTGTGTGAGCAGGGCTCAAGTGGTGCCAGGGGCCATGAGATGCTGTGCCCCTAAAGCCCCCCTCTTCCGGCAGAGCGCCTCCTCTTCCTTCTCACCTCTGAGTGGGAAGGGCCATTATTCAGAGAGCAAAGAGAGCTGCTTTCTCTTTAGCACCTCCTCTGGGACAAGTGAGCTAGTTTCTGTGGGGTTTGGTTTAATTTTTAAGTATTTGCTTTTTATTATTTATTTGAAAAGTGGAGAAAGAGAGACGGAAGGACAGAGATCTCCCATCCACTTCTTCACTCCCTAAATGCCTCTAACACCCACAGCTGGGCCAGGCTGAAGCCAGGAGCCTGGAACTCACCCAGGTCTCCCGTGTGGGTAGCGGGGACTCAAGTACCTGGGCGACCACATGCTGCCTTCTGTGGTGAACATTAGCAGGAATCAGGAGTAGACCCGGGACTTGAACCCAGGCACTCTGATGTGGGATGAGGGTGTTAAGCGATGTCTTAGCTGTGCCAAACGCCCACCCCAGAAAACTAGTTTTTAACCCAGACTAATCAACTATTCACAGCTGTACTTGGATCAGATTGAACAGCCCGCTCTGGAGTTCCCCAAGATCTAAAACGGAGCCTCAGTGCACTGTCATTAGGCTCATTAACAAATGAGAGGACAGAGACCCAAGGAGCCAAGGTTCCTGAGGCTTCAGAGCACGGAGGAGCTCCCAGGTCTGTGTAATTCAGGACTTCGTGAACTTCCTCAGCTCGGTTCTCTTTCTGTGCCAGGCTCTGGCAACATCTCTGGGCTTTTCTTTCCACATCTCTGCAGTAGGGCCACAGCGCATGTGTGGGGGAGGGCTACTATGAATATTGGTGCGGTTTTGTACTGAAGGAGTTAAAAAATGTACTACCCCGAAATATACTGCTTAGGTAAATGAGTAATTTATTTTTTACTTCTAAATGTTTTTTTAAAACATTATTCATTTTTATTTGAAGAGCAGAGAGAGATCTTTCATCTGCGGGTTCATTCCCCAGATGCCTACAAGAGTTAGGGCTGGATCAGGCTGAAGTCAGGAGCCAGGAACTCAATGCAGGTCTCTCATGTGGATGACAGGGGCCCAGGTATCTGATGCATCTCTTGCTGCCCCCAGGACATGCTTTAGAAGGAAGATGAAATTGGGCTGGTACCGCGGCTCACTAGGCTAATCCTCCGCCTGCAGCGCCGGCACCCTGAGTTCTAGTCCCAGTCGGGGCACCGGATTCTGTCCCAATTACTCCTTTTCCAGTCCAGCTCTCTGCTGTGGCCCAGGAAGGCAGTGGAGGATGGCCCAAGTCCTTGGGCCCTGCACCCACATGGGAGACCAGGAGGAAGCACCTGGCTTCTGGCTTCGGATCAGCACAGTGCCGGCTGCAGTGGCCACTTGGGGGGTGAACCAACAGAAAAAGGAAGATTTGTCTCTCTCAGTCTAACTCTGCCTGTCAAAATAAATAAATAAATAAAAGAGCCAAGACTCAAACCAGGCGCTCAGATACGGGATGTGGGCAGACCAAGCAGCATCTTGGCAAGTAGGCCAAATGCCTGCCCTTAGTATTTATTTATTTAAAGGCATTACACGTGATTCTAATGTAGTATTATCAGAATCGAGAACTACTGTTTGAAAATATTTACAAGCTTTCTTTTTTTTTTTTTTAATTTGACAGGTAGAGTTAGACAGTGAGAGAGAGACAGAGAAAGGTCTTCCTTCCATTGGTTCACCCCCAAAATGGCCGCTAAGGCCGGCACACTGTGCCGATCCGAAGCCAGGAGCCAGGTGCTTCCTCTTGGTCTCCCATGCGGGTGCAGGGTCCAAGGACTTGGGCCATCCTCCACCGCCTTCCCAGGCCATAGCAGAGAGCTGGACTGGAAGAGGAGCAACTGGGACTAGAACCCGGCACCCACATGGGATGCCAGCACCGCGGGCGGAGGATTAGCCAAATGAGCCACAGCACTGGCTCCAAACTTTCTTAGCCATTCTCTTATTTATATTTCTAGTTGTCAAAGGTGAAAGACACTAGATTCACTAAATAATTCCGATTACAATAATCTAATCATCCCCACCAAAAGAAATGCTGCTTGATGAAGCTAAATCCTTAATACAGCTCTGCCTGAACCATCAATTTACTGGTGCATTTTGAATGATCTTACAAAGCCTTAAGGAAGGCATTTGACCTAGTGGATGAGAAGCTGGTTAAGATGCCCATGTACCATATTGGACACCTAGATTCAATTTCAGGGTGTGGCTCCCTATTCCAGCTTCCTGCTAATGCAGGAGCAGGTGATGGCTCGAGTAGTTGGGGCCCTGCTACCTGTGCACCTGCTCTAGATTGAGTTCCTGGCTCCAGCTCCAGCCAACCCGTGGCTTTTGCAGGTATTTGGTGAGTGAACCAGTATTTGAGAGCTGTTTGTATCTTTCTCTTCTCTTTCTCCCCTCCTTTCTGCCTCTCCAATAAATTTTTAAGTCTGTTTTAAGGATAAAGACTATTTTCTCTTTCTGTCCTTAAAGACTGAATACTCAAAGCCAAAAAGTTAATGTAAGTTCCTTGTTTTGCAAAACAATGAGATCTTTGGGTGGGGAGGGATCATTTTTCTGCTTTCTGCTTTTGGCTCAAAAATTAGGAACTTTCAGATTCTAGGAGTTCCTGGTTAGGAACTTTGTGTTTTTGTCCTTTTTCTTGCTCCTCCCACTGGAAGTATTTCTAGAAGAAACCTTTTTTCAGCTAGGCTGTGCACTGGCTGCACCTGTTCTTCACTTCTTGAGGTGGCAAGTGCAAGAGCCAGCCCTACCCTGTGACTCAGGAAAGATCACAGGAAGCCTAACTTTGTCATTGGTTCCAGCAGCTTATTCTGGTCCAGTTCACTACCTACTAATCCAATATTCTGACTTCCACTTGACTTATGGTCCTATCTCTCAACCGACTCAACCAAAGGGGTGACTAATGCGTTCCCTTGAACAATTTGACCTACATGGCCGAAAAAACCAGCTTGACTGTCTTTCTTCTGTTTCCACTAGATTCACGCTGCAAGGTGGTATGGCGAAGCACTCACTGCAACTTTATCACCCTGGCTTTCTGTCAAACCAATTGGTTTTGGCTGAGAGAAATGACGACTGGATTAGCAGCGACTGGGAAGAATTGGTCATCCTGATTGTGTGCCTGTGTTGATGGGTGGAGGCTGATTAAGTCCGTACAATGCTTCTGTTGTAATGCTTTCTAATGATTCTGGGCTAAACAGGAACACAGCTCGAACTGAGTTATAGTTCCCATGAACTGATAGAAATTAGCTTGCTGCTGTTTTGGCACAGGGCAGTTAGGATGGGTAGAGTCAGGATTATGGAGGAATTGCCATAAAATTTTACAATTTGATTTTCACTATTATTCTTGCTTTATTGGAAATAAATGGTTGCTGTCATTGACAGAAAAGGGCTGAAATGCAGAAGTTCCGTGTTTATTGACTAGAACAACTCATTTAACCTTTTTTTGTACTGAGGTGTTTCAAACTATAAAAGAAACTGTGACTAGTCGAGTAATGCTATAATCGTTGCTACCTTGGGACTTGGGTTAGTCAATAGCGGAAAACTAGTAAAATATTCAGGAAGGCTCGTGCCCTGAATCCATAAGATGACAATTTTGAAATAATATGCAATAAAATTAGATGATCTGGTTACATAAATATATTGAATTAAAGATAATACCTTAATTCTAGCCTTCACAAATTAACATTTAAAATAATAACTCATTTTTCTTAAGGAACTGACATGATTATAATATTATAGACTCAGATCTGCATCTTCTAATGAAATTCAATTTCTCAGGTTTTGAATTCTGAGGACTGTATTCCGAAGAAAATTGGATGTTTTCAGGCACAAAAATTGAAGGACATTTCTGGGAAGATAATACAGTGATAGAAATTATGTAGTCAAAAATTTAGGTAAATTTATGGGCTGAAGTCTTTTTAATGTTCCCCTCCTACATGATTAATAATTTAGAGTCAAATTTAGGGGCACTCCACCCAGAAAGAATTACATTATCCAATTTCTGCTACACGATCCTGAAGTGTAAGCAGCAAGCTCATTAAAAATTAATGAGGTGATCAGACAAATTCTATGAGTATGTGTGAGCATCTCATTAATGTTTCACTAGAGAGCATTAAGAAAGACTAAATAGACTGCAGTAGATCTGGAAGTAACAAATGGACCTCAAAAGCAAAGCCACTTAATGACCTTCCAGTAAACACAAAGACTTGAACAGAAAGGATGAAGGATTTTAGAAACCTATCAGTTACACACTTTGGCTGCATCTACCGTAGAAGAGTGAAGTAGAGAGTACGATCAATTACCTGCTTAATCTGATGAATCAACAGGCCAGGCTTAGGCATTACTGTGGAGCCTGCAGTAACTGATTGGACCGTCATTAGCAGGTTCAAGTGCCCAGCTCTGCCTAAGCACTGTTTGGCTGGAGCACAGGAACACTAGCGGCACGTTGGCACGGGTAATTCTCTGCTGCAAGAAGCCGTGCGTGTGGCATCTTCAGCAGCCTCCCTGTCCTCTCCCACTGGATGGCAGTGACAATGCCCAGTGGTGAAAATCCAGAATGTCTGCATAAATTCCCGAATGTCCCCTGACATTTATACCCCACACAGCTGAAAGGAGTGATACCTGTTACGTAGAAGCAGAGAATGCCAAGACTATGATTAGCCCATCCCAATCGAGTGGGAGGTTGTATATAGCGTTAAATGAAAGAATTAACTCGCAATTACTTGGTCAATTTGGGCTTCGCAGACAATTAAACTAGTTAATTCAGATCAAAATTTCTTCTCTGGGATTTGACTTATCAGGATTGGCATCTAAATTAACTCAATTAGTGGACTAACTGCTAGGCATATTTTAAATTTTGACTTGAGGTTTTAAGCTCAGAAATACCTCAAGTGCAATGAACTGGGTAAAAGAACAGATGGAGTGGGCTCACCAGCATGATTGCATTTTGGGGGCCTTGTTAGCGTGAACACACGCACCCCACTCCCACTGGTTTCTGGTTGCCTGGTTCTTGCCCTGGTGTCAACATCCCTTCTGCCTGTTGTCTAAATGTGTCTGCCCCATCCTGACTTACTAATAGCTTAGAGATTAAAAGTATGTGCTTCAGAGGCAGATAAAAGTATGCTTGGATTCTGATTCTAAGATTTTTCTGTCCCTCATCATGTGAAATAAATGGGATCAGGCATAATAGCTTGTTGTGAGAATTCTGTGAACTGGTTAGGATGTTAATGCTTTTGTCAATAACAGAGACCCAATTGTAATGCTAAGAAAGATCCCTGCTGAAATTCTAGACAGAGGCAGAGCTGGTGTGGCAGTTCTAGGAAGTCATCAAAACCAGGAGCCTTCTCATGTTTCTGCTGTGCGATATTTTTCAGATTTATTTGTTAGAAAGGCAAAGACAGAGAGAGACCTTCAACTCTCCAAATGCCTGCAAATGTGGAGGCTGGGCCAGGCCAAAGTCAGGAGCCCAGAACACCATCTGGGTCTCCCACCTGGATGGCAGGGACCCAAGCATTTGGGTCATCATCTGCTGCCTTCCCAGGTGCATTAGCAGGAAGCTGGACTGGAAGCAAAGCGGCTGGGACATGAACCAGTGCTATTGAACTTGCAGGCCTGATTTCCTAACTCCTGTAGGGAAGAAGGGAAAGTCCAAGGAGCATGGAGATTTTTCAGAAGCTTCCTGAAGACGACTTCTTCATCTTGAAATCAGACATGACCCCCTAAAATTTATACCAAAAATGAGGCCCCTTAAAGTTCCCCAGAAATGCTATCTGGGATGCCACATGTGTTACAGGAATTTGGGGTGCCGTATGATTTCACCATGAGCTTATTAATTAATCCCCAATATTAATAAGCCCGAGAGGGTTCTTGCCTAATATTTAGAGAATTCTCAATACCGGCACAGATAAATGAGGCAGCATGGTACGTTTTAAGCTTTTATTTAGTGCGAGAGGTATCTAGGAAAGTGAGGGCTTTAGTTCAGGTTGGAGAGAGGGGAAAGTCTGGAAACTAGGGTAGTGCCCATACCACTCAGAGAGAAGGCCAAAGCCACGTGCAGCAAGTGCCTTGACCCGCTATCCACCGCTCATCATGGGCAGCAAAGCAGAGGCAGAGAGTTTTGGGACCCTCCTTGCCTTTTTATATATTTTCCACAAGGGAGTGGCTTGTGGGCAGGTGTGTGATCAGGTATGGTCAGGTAGAGCCTGATGTCACATGGGGGCGTGGTGGGGGTATCAGGTAGGATGTAAGGTCACACAGGGGCGTGGCTAAGGTAGGGCGTGAAGTCACATAGGGGCATGGCAAAGGCGTGGTCTTCCAGCTCACAAATCTAATCAATTTTAGCTTGTATGCCTGCCTACTTCATTCCCCCCTCAGAGATTCCAGACCTTAATCTTAAGGGGATGTTGATAGGCGTCGAGTCACCATCTTCTGTAGCTGCTTCCTGCTGATTAGGGGCGCAGGCCCTGCCTGTTCTCGGTCAGGAAGTCACTGCCTATAATTGCTTGTTGGGAGCATATTGGTAAAATCAACCTGCCAATCTTCACCTGGACATGTTCCCCTCCTCTGCACAGGAGTCAACAGGGGAGGTGGCCTTACATGGCCAGGGTTATTCTGTAAACATAGTGGGCAAGAGCGAGTCACTTCCTTTATGACCGTATTTAGTAGCTTTCCTCTAAAAGCCCAGGAGACCAGTTGTACTAAGGCATCTGTTCCCAAGTGGGTAGAGTTGTGTATCTCCTTAATAATTTTCCATTGAGTGGCCATTGGGAGCATAATTCTATGATTTAGCACCCACCATCCATTTGCATTTTTAGTATAGCCTTGCTGTTGGGCCCATTCATTCTCAGGCTCTGTTTAGTGAGGTTCCTTAGCCACTTCCACAGATTGAGGTATAAGGGCCATTTCCAAACTCTCCTGTGTAGCTGTTCTTTTTGCTGCTGTATCTGCTAACGCATTTCCCTGGTTAACATAATTATCTCCCTTCTGATGTCCCTTGCAGTGGATGACAGCCACTTCTAAAGGCTCCAGTACTGCCTGAAGTAGAGCCAGTATCTCTTTTCCATATTTAACAGGGGAATTCTTTGCAGTCAGCAAGCCCCTCTCTTTCCAGATTGCTGTGTGTGCATGTAACACAAGGAAGGCATATCTGGAATCCGTATATATATTAACTTACTGGCCTTTTCCCAGTTGTGAAGCCCTGGTCAATGCAATAAGCCCCACCTTTTGGGCTGAAGTGTTGTGTGTAGTGCTTGGGCTTCTATTGTCTGAGTAAGATCCACCACGGCATAGCCTGCCTTTCTAACTCCTTCCTTCATATAGCTGCTGCCATCAGTAAACCATTCGGCATCTAGATTTTCCAGGGGCTCATCTCATAGATCTGGCCTACTAGAGTACACCTGCCTACTTCAGTCTTACTGACCACATGCGGGAGCAAGGCTGGGAAATGCAGTTTTCAAGATACAGTTGCCTGCAATAATATGGTACTTCTGTTTGTAAGAAAAAGTGAATATTGGACAGGCTTTAGTTTTTGCTGTTTGAAATCCTCGCCTCCATCTGCATTGGATCCTAAGAATCCAAGAATATACTTGATCACATAATCACTGCCTTCTGTCTTGATGCTTCTGCAAGCAGTGTCCTGTTGCTGGCGCCAGTGCTTCGGGTGGGCTCCAAAAGTGCTGTTGCAGACATTTCCATCGGCCACAGTGCTAGGGGTCCGATCCCCACAAAGGCATTGAGGCTGGCCTGTCACAAGAGTGCTGCGTGGGAAAGGACCTCCCACTCTGCACCACTTGCCACTGTGCGCCACGCCCCTAAACAGTCCTGAAGACTTTAACTCTTCTGGGTGGTTTTACTCATGGTCCTCAACCCCCCCAGAAACACTTCCCCCACCAAGGATCATCTAAATCTGAAGGGTCTAGGTTTTGAGAATTCAGTTCTAGTAGGGTCTTCTTGGAGCTAAGGACATTCAAACCTTACCATACAAGTCTGAGTTGCTTTATTTGGAGCAAGAAATAAGGGTCCATATGATAAGGCACACAAATAATTCTATTATTGGAGTAAAAAGGGATCATTTTATATTGTCTGGTTCAAGTTCAGTAGTTTTAGCAGAACATCCAGTAAAATTGTGTTTGCATCTGTGTGTAAGAAATGCAAATTATTTTAATTTTAAAATAATTGGGCCTTTTTGCTCATTTTCCCCAATGCATTGTGATGCTAAAAGTGTAATAATGAGTGCTGATACTGTTTGTCAGGAGGTAACTCCTTTTATTTTTCTACAACTATAACAATAGAAAATTTTACCTGTGCTAATGATTCATTGTTCTCAGGCTTAAGTTTTCCCTTTAGAAAAAAAGTACATAATGAGTAAGATATGGAATTTCCCAAGCATGGACTGCTCAAGAAAACAGTTGTAAATCACAGTGTATTGTGAAACAGAATGTGTGTGGCAAACAGTCACTAGACATCTATCCACTAGCCATTTGTCTGTACTCCCACACTGCCTCCTTTCTAGATAGCTGAGTTCCACCCTTGTTCGAGTATTTACCTTCCCTTGGGTCCTGTGTTGTGGCCCAGCAGGTTAAGGCCAGCACTTGAGAAGCCTTTGTCCATATCAGAGCTCGGGTTTGAGTCCCAGCTGCTCGGCCTCCTATCCAGCTCCCTGGTAACGAGCCTGGGAAGGCAGTGGAAGATGACCTAAGCATTTGGGCCCCAGCAACCCTTGTGGGAGGCCTTGATGGAGTTTCTGGCTCCTGGTTTGTCCTGGCACAGCCCTGGCTGTTGTGGCCATTTGAGAAATGAACCAGAGAATAGATCAAAAATCTCTCTGCCTCTCCCTTTCCCTCTCTCTCTCTCTCTGCCCCTCCCTATTTCTCTCCATGTCACTCTTTCAAACAAACAGACAAAATTTTTAAAGGAAGTACTTTAATTCCATTGCTCTTTTTTTTTTTTTTCACCCCTGCTACCTTCCAGGCCTGTTTTGTTGTGTATTTTCCTTACAATAAAGGTAAATTTTTTCAGCTATGGCTGCAATTTGATCAGCAGAAAGGAAGGGAAATACCCTCTAAGGCTGGGGAGGAAAGATGAAATACTGACTGAATGTACAGAACTTTAAGTAAAATGTATCCCCTCTCCTTTGATCCAGTAGGAGGTGCCCTTCACTCTCAGCTTATTCGGTAGGGAAAGGATTCTCAAGTGAGAAAAGGGCTCCAGCTATATGGGCAAAGAAGAGAGGGAAGATACAGGTTGCCAGTTACATATTTATAGAAAGATACTCTCCTGGCTTTAAATAGATATGTACATACAAAATGAACAAACTTAAAAAAATACAAACCCTTGGATCACAAGGGGGCATCTGGGAGCCCCTTCTGTATCCCCCTCACCCAAGGGCAGAGGGCATGAGTCTGCTTTTTAAAAATTAATTTTGGCCATCCTTGCAGCAAGACTGGAGGTAATTCCATTGCTCTTGCTCATGATTGGTGTAAGCGTGGTCATGAGATGCCCCATGACGGCTGGGAGGACTTCAGGGTTTTTCCCAGAAGGGACACAAATGAGAATGTGTGCCTTCCAGTGCGCGGATGTTGTAATGGGAGCACATGCTGCAGTCAGTGTGGACTTTCTTTTGATCATAAAGAAAGGCATTGTTGTTAAGAATGGCATTCCAGCACGATAGAAGGAAGGCACCTGGACTTTAACGATATCCTTGAGCTGCTGGAGTGACCCTGAGCCACCCTGAGTTTGTAGAATAAAATGCACTGTGTAAGTCATTTCTTTTTAGACGGTCTGTAATTTACAGCCCCAGGCGCCTAAATTGAGATACAATAATTTGCTATGGAAGAAGAGACTGTCTTCTTTTTTTTTTATTCATAGTCTAGGAAGTCACAGACCACATTTCGTACACATTTCTCCCCTGGGACTAGGGTTCCACTGAGGTGTAAACGGGAGTGGGTAAGATGTGGGCTCTGGAATTGCTCCTTCAGGGCACCAGCTCAGCCGGGATGCTGTCTCTGGCCCCTCCTTCTCTCCTTCTTCCTGCCTGCAATCTGGATGAGAAGGGTGGCACCCTAGCACTCATATTTGTCCGTGAGGAACTTTAAAGATGGCAACTGCACACAAAAGAGGGTGGAGCAGAAGGAAGGGAGCTTGAGCCTCTGGTTGACCACAGAATCCCTGCAGCAGCACCGTACTGCCTGTCGTTGCGCTTCTTCTTGTTTAAACCACTCTTGTTTGATTTACAGATATACAGCAGCCACACCTAATTCTGACTGTCTCAGCTGGTGAATGGCATTTAAAGTGATCCTTTCTGGAAGGAATTAATATGGAAGCAAAAGTCTTATTTATTAGAAGACAGATGTTTAATACAAAAATTGTCATTTAGTTATTTTGAAAGAGAACTGCTCCAACTGCATTTAATAATTCTATTTCATATTTTCCATAATTACTTAAAAATTATCTCATGAAATTGATTAAGAAAACGAGGAATAGAAATGATTATATTTGTTATTAAGTTTCTATGAATGACCCAAAGGGTCACTGCATTCATTCAGCCTCCATTGATTTATTGAGCACATAAGATGTTACAAGATGTTACTGTGTGTGTGTGTGTGTGTGTGTTTGAGACAGAGAGAGAGAAAGAGAGGAGAAAGAGGATATAACCCTACATTCTAGCACAAAATGAATATTAATTGGCAGAAAATGACATGAAAACGGTATGGATGATTTTATAAAAAAATTAAAAATACAAAATAATTGCCTAAAAACTGGAAGGAGATAAGTAAAATTGTTGAGTTCTGTATCTTACTATTCTCTTGTTTTTATTTTTTCATATTTTCCAATAAAGAACATGTAATTCTTAGTTAAAAGCAACTTTATAAAATTTTATTGTTGTTAAAAAAAATGTAGTCACAGGCAAGGAATTTGGAGCCAAAGCCCTCCACCCAGTGTGTCCTGGGAATTCTCAGCTCTCCACATATCTCTCCCATAGCTGCTTAAAATTCTTCACTTGATCATAGTAGCTTTAAACCTATTAAAATGCAGATTCCAGTGGAAGGTCAGTAATTCTTAATCAGGAAAGCTCATGAGCTTTATAAAAATCAAAATTCCTGCTTCCCGCTCCCAGCGAGGATTCATTAGGTTTGGCCTGGGACCAGATCACATGAACTTGCCTCCCCATGTGATTGTAGTGTGCACGCTGGGTTGAGAACCAGTGCTGCAGGTTAACCAGGTGTTTGGCCTCAGTCAGTGTAAATGAGCCTCCCAAGTTTGCTGAGGTGAAGGGAAGGGAGGAACAGCAGCACTTACGGTCAGCTCTGGGAGACGCACACTAGCCTGGAGCATCAGCATTCTCCCAGGGCCTTGCCTGCAGATTCTAAAGAAACAAAATGTGTGAAAACCCACCCTCCTAGTGGCACAGCTCAGCCTCAGTTTCAGAGAGGTAGAACGCAGTGAAGAGAGAGAAAAGTTAGTTTGGATCTTCTAGGGAGCAATCTGAAATCATCTCGAATGTATCTCATTTTTGAAGGCTTAAATCAGCACCAAAGGTCACGAGAAGGTCGCTGGAGACCCACCCAGAGGGAGTGATCTGGGTGTCTCCACAAATCACTTAAAAATTGAGAGGCAGTGTTACACGTAGGATACTGCTTCTTTTAAGGAATTGAAGGGACACATCTGGGGCTCATCACAGTTTAAATACAGAGCCAAACTCCGCACTCTTCGGGGTTTCATAGCTGACTCAACACGAATGCCGTGTGCCTGTGTCAGAGGAGGTCGTGATCTGTCTTAGTGTATCACGACAAAGGGGCATGGCCGTAGGAATCGTCTTCCTCTCTGACACGGCGAGAACAAAGGAAGATCGGCATCTGCCCTAGCTAGCCAGTTGTTTACACGGGTGATTTTTGAAACCTCTTAAAGCTCTGCATTCCAATGTGTCCCAGTAATTTCTTCCTCAAATCTTAATTAGAGTATTACTACTTGAAAAATGAGCACATTTTTATTGCATGAGGGGTGATAATAAATCTTATACATTTAAGCCAGAAATTAAAGCCCCGCTGAGTTAGAAGGAAATCAAAGGACTGTAAAACGTACCTCATTCATTTTCCCCTGGGCGGTCTGATTCTTCTAATGTCAGACTCTGCCTGCTCTCTTGTCATAATGGGCTGAACTATGCAGCTATGCAAGATGCAGTGTTACATTGTGCATCACTGATTATACACACAGAACCTGGATGCCTGCAAATGTTTAAGGTATTGAAGGGAAAAGACATTATTACACATCTTTGAGTTTATCAACTTCTGGTATTTAAGATCCTTGTAAATTTTGTTTAGAAAGATTTATCCAACTGAAATCCTAATTTTTGAAAAATTATTAAAGGATGCCAAAGAGTTTCCTAAATTCAACATGATGAAAATTAGAATTCCCTGTAGGAATGGAAACTGATCCCTTGATGTCCTGGTAATTCTACATATTTTCCTTTACTCATCCCTGGAAATAGAATTATTTCAGAGAAAAGTCATTATTATCAATGCTATCCAGAAAAGCAATTATCATACTAAGTATTTTCACAGCGTAGAGCACTACAGCATTACTGTTAGGTGAATATTTTGTGTCAGCCTCAGTATAAACTAAAAATCTTTCACTTACTGAAGTACCAGGTACTTAAAAAAAAGGGATTACAGAAATGCTTTTTTTGTACTTGCAAGAAAAAGAGCAATGTGTAACATACTTCTAGGAGATATTAAAAATGATCAACCATGGTTCGTTCCCTGGAAGAGCACAAAATGTAATTTCTCCAATGGCAATTCTTCCCTACAAAGGTTGTAGTCTTAAAATGAATCATTGAACACTAATACCTGTAATCGCCAAAGACCAATATCGTCTCCTATCACATCTGCGGCCAGTTAGCAACCACCAGAACCAACCGCGTCCCCAGATTGCTGGCGTCATCTGCTAAAAGCAAGCGTGCTCTGCGGGCTCCATCTGCACTCCTGCACGGTGGCAGGTTATAAATAACCTCGCTTAGTCTACACTGCCACTTCTGTCGGCAAAGCAAACAGTATTCAGAAGGCCGACCTTTTGAACCATGATACCAGACTTTTGCACGCATTAGAAATCACTGACACTCCTTATTTATTTCTACAAAAACCCCTAAGTCTGTCTCTTTTTGAGGCTACAGTTTCTATTTTTCAAGATGATATCAAGTCTTGTCATCTTTTGTTCACTCCCCCGTTAAATTGGTGTGTCCCAAAGCCACACTCCTTCATACTTCGGCTGCAGAGCCCAGTGCTGAGAATATGGTTTAATGAGCATCCACTGACCGACTGATTGTCCAATATCTGCAGTGCGGTGTCTGATGCCAAATGAAAGAGAGTGACCCTGCGTTGATCCCTCCTTGGCAGCTGACCAGAGAATTCACATCGCATCCATTCCAACTTCTGCAAGTTCTGATGAAGCACTTTATGAAATTCATTAACCAGAGCTTCGAAGACCTCCAATTTCCCACTGCTTGCTTCGCCTTTTTTCTCTTTCTTTTGTTTTCCTTCCTTCTTTTGTACTCTCCTCCCTTCCTTTTCTTTCCTCTTCACACCCATCAGCCTTTATTGTTGCACACTAAGCTAGAAGCTGGGGCATGCGTGTGCGCGCGCACACACACACATACATGTCCCTCCAACAACCTGCCTCTAACAAGCCCCTATTTTACTGAGCTGCCATTTGCAATAATGATATTGCCATTGATTGCATATTCACCTCATTTCAGATGCACTTTAATGTATAACTTAATAGATTTTGAGTATTATCTAATGTATTGCCTTTAATCTCTACAATTTTATGAGGAAGTCATTATGACCAGCCTATTGTACAGATTAAGGAAAAAAGCACAGAGTGGTTAAGCAACTTGTCAAAACTACACAGCTAGAAAATTGACAGATTGGGATTCATATTCAGGCCCTGTTCCAAAATCTGTGTTTATTCCACAGTAATATTCCTTGCCTAGAAAGGGGAAGAAGACCTCCGCAGGAGGAGACGTTTGTTGACCACTGCATTAGCGAGGGATCCTTCTCCCAGGGAAGATTTCCCTGGTGCAGGGCGTCTCGTGTGATTGCAATGTATAAGGGTGCACACTTGAAGCCCATAAGGCAATACGACGATGCACAGAGGAAATGGTTTGGGTCAGTGCTGCTGAAAGCCTGATCAGAAGACTGAAGCCAGTAGTGAAGTATGTTGCATGTGACGAGACGATTACAGGAACAGAATACGCATTTAGGAAATTTAATAGCGATTTTATAGTGCATAATAATTGCACATTGTATTTGGGCCTTTGTAAATGGCATTTTTCTAGCGGTTCATTTTTACTGTATTTTACAAAGGTATCCATCTGCTATGCACTGAACTTTTAAAAACCTGGCTCTTCACCGCAGGCAGTGTGAGAAGCATTGGTTTTGGTCATTCTGAATAGAAATATGAAATATTGAAATCAGGTTTAAAAAGTACCAAAATGAGCTCCAGTTATACCACTAAGGTTTCCAGAACAGACCGTTTCTTTCACCTGGCCTGTTACCAATATACAGAGGGTCCCTGCCTTACCACGGGCTGTCTTAGAACTTTTTAGCTTTATGATTAATAATGTGAAAGTAATGCACATTCAGTAGAAACTGTGTTTCAAGTCTTGAATTTGGATCTTTTCCCTGGCTGCGGACAGGATGTACAATCCTCTCGCGATGCTGGGTGCGGCGGCTCGCGGCAGCTCCTGGCCACACTCACCGTGAAGGGAAGCAGCCCGCACACTAGGCCATACTGCATGGATGAGCTGTGGTGTTCGGTGGGTTGGGTGCATTCAATGAATTTTCGACTTACGATATGTGGGCTTGTGTGGGCATCACTCTACCGTAAGTCAAGGAATATCTGCACTTGCCAGTACTGGGTCACTCAAGAAGGGGCCCATGCCCCAGAATTCCTTGTGTGTGGAACCTGGAACAAATGCTCCGTTTCCAGGGCTTGTTTGATGAATGTTGAATGAGCCAGTTACCAGAGACACATGAGGTAAAAATGTTGCCAAGTATTTTTTTTTTTTAATTAAAAATTTTAAAATTTATTTGAGAGGCAGAGAGAGAGAGAGAGAGAGAGAGAGAGAGAAAATGAACACTCCCATCCAGTGGTACATTTCAAAGGTCAGGGATAGGCTTGGCTAAAGCACAGAATTGGGAACTCAATCCATGTGGTTGGCAGAAAGCCAATTACTTGTGCCATCACTCCTGCCGCCCAGAGTCTTCATGGCAGAGAAACTGAAGCCAGGAACTGGAGCCAGGAATTGAATCCCAGGCATTCCAGTGTGGGATAGGATCGTCTTAACTGGTGAGGCCCAGCACTCACTTCCTGTATTTCTCAGGGAAAAAGAAATTAGCATGGACACCATTGGTGAACCTTCCAGTACTTCTGATCACAGGATGTAGTGATGGACACTGACACTTTCACAGGGCGTCATTTGCATACTACAACAATTAAGAGATATGCCCTGTCCCTGACCACGGAGGACTATCCCAGGGACTCATACAAGACAATAGGATTCTCTCAGGCCGCTCTCTGGGCAGGATATAGACACATAATTTGATACTTGGAAGAAACATCCTGGACAATTTATGTAGCCAGGAATCAGAATTGGCTTATTCATGACTTCTAAGGGAAGTCATGCATTTAAGGAGTCAGTTATTGCTGCTGGTGATAAAATGCGGCTGCTGGCAGAAAATGCTATTTTATGAACGCTTCCAAAAGAATTCTTCCCCTGAACCCCGAACGATAATATATTTAAGATTTCAATTGTATGTGCCATTTTCTTATTTTCAGAGCTGTGTCCCGGCAGTGAAAACATCTGCCGCTTCTAGTGACACCTTAACTGGAGCTGATAGAGTTCATTTTCTGCTGGTTGGTGACAAGCATGACTTCTTCGCAGACAATTCTGAGGACAGTAGTTGTGTGGCTGGCCCTGCCCACCGAGAACAGCAACAAGCTCAAGACTGCTCTTTTATCTGTGCCTGAAGAAGCTTGCAGGATGACTCAGGGCCAGGGCAGAATAAGCTCTAGAGATTGCTTCTTGCAAACCCCGAAAATGGGAGGAAGATTAATGGCCGGCGAAGTCAGACTGCAGATTATAACTCTCTTCAGGCAGGTTATAAAGGTCCCCTGACAAAACTACAAGGTGGAGGAGGTGAGGAAAGAGGAAGGCTATGTGGTTGCTTTCAAAGCCATTTATCAGGAAAAAAAATCTCTCAAGAAAGTGACACCAGGACTGAAAATTCTTGTTGGCATCCCTCTCTATTATATGCTGGAATGGGAACTAAATGTAATCAGCAGATAGAATTTATGCACATGAAACATGTAGACATTAGGTATGCATGTTTAATCAAGTAAGCTGGCTATAAACTCTGAAATGGATCAAGGATAAAGCTTCATACACATATGATCTTGTCCTGTGTTTGATGGATTGGACAGATTGCCAGTTTTGTAAATACCATAGGGACCCCAACTCTCTGATAAAATATGGAATATTTGCTTTGAAATATAGACAGCAGGTTTCTAATATTCTAAAAAAGAGCACACACACACACAGAGTTGTGACCCCTGAAATAAATGTTCATTATCCATGAACAATTTGTTAGGTTGGCTATCATCTTTAGCAAAATAGGCTACAATAAGTCAGTTCAGCCACTGACTGAGGTGTCATAGCCAATTTGCAAACCAGATAGATGCAAACCTTAAATTCCCATGTTAGAGATAGAGAAGCAGATCAAAGCCCAGTGACACTGAGTTTGGTGGTGATCTTAAACAGATTAAGAAAATGTTCTTTTTTTTTTTCTCTTCTGAAACTCTGTGAGGTCAAAGTCAAATAAGTTTCATTTCAGGGAGAAGGACCAGGTGTTCATGGCAAATAGTTCATGTTCAAAGTAGGACAATGGCATAGAAAAAAGGGGAAGAATAATATTTATTGCAGATATATGACATGAGGGTGAGTCAGAGGTTATTCTTGAAGTTTCTATTATAAAGTCCATACTGTAATAAGTATATAATATACTACATGAAATTCAGTGTTAAATAGTACAAGAGTAATTGTAGGATTCGTATTCCAGCTTTATTTGTTTGGAAATGTTTTCCCATACTAAAGGCTAACCACAAGAATCTAGAAACTTAAGAAGATATGTCTTGGCTCTAAAAATGGGAACATTTTTTTGTTTTCCAAATTGGCCAAAACATTCAGATTTTTTTTGAAGTTGTAGACTAGATAGCAAATCAAAGATTAAGAGGAAACTATCCAAACCTTCTTCCTTACCCCATAATGAATCATATATCTACAAACAATTAAAACATTAAAAAGGAAGATCAGGATTTTCTAAATTCAATTGAGTAATAATAGGTAAGGGTAAAGCCTTCAGGAGGTTTGAGATAAATGACAGAGGGCACTTAGCCTCTAGGCACAATCCTGCTAAATAAGAGGCTTTTCATTCAACCTGGTAATGAGCAGCATCTATCACCTCTGTCTCGGAGGCTGGCCTTAAAGCCGTCCTCAAGTGGAGAACATTATTAAACGTTTAAAGAAAACTGAAGTCTCCGAAAGACATTTCCCCAGCCTATGATCATGTAGATTAATCAATGAAGACAATTTATACATTATCTTTGGAATGTAACTAGAGAATGGTTTTAAATAGTCCATTCCAAATCCTCAGAGCCTACTTAAAAACAGATCTGATAGCACTTGTGTCAAGCTGTTTATAAAAATGACTCTATTTGCAGTAGGGGTCAATATGAGAGTTATTTTATGTGTCTATCCCCAAGCAAGTACATAATAAATGTTTGTTATACAAATGAATGCTAATAACATAAAAACATCAGATATAGTGTTCCTTTGACAGCATTAAAAACATTCTAGCAATCTCAGAATAGTCTATTATATTGTATTTGTAATCTACCTATCATATACAATCACTTATATGTAATTTAAAGTCTATATTTTTATATTCCTAATTCAGTTTAATAATATTTCAGCCTTTCTCATTGTGTAAGTCTGTTTCATTGGAGACTTTAGTAAATGTCCTAGACAGCATTGTGTGCATGTAGGGAATCAATTATGCCCTTTGAATGAATGTTCTGAGAGACCAAGAATAATTACAATGGGGTGGATGGGTAAGTGGCACAGCTACTAAGTTGTCCTGCTGGGGGACACCCACTTCCATATCACAGTGTCTGGTTTGAGTTCCAGCTCCTCCACTTCAGATCCAGCTTCCTATTTTGCATACCCAGGAGGCAGCAGATGATGGCTCAGGTATTTGGGTCCCTGCCACCCATGTGGGAGACCTGGATTGAGTTCTGGGCTCCTGCCTTTGGTCTGGCCCAGCCTTGGCAGTTGGGGAGTGAATCAGTGAAGGGAAGGGAAGGGAAGGTATCTTTCTGTCTGTCTCTGCCTCTCTGTCTTTCAAATACACACACACACACACACACACACACACACATACACACACGGAAAAAGTAATTACAGGGATTTCTTTATGAACCTCAAAGCCAAAAAATTCAAATACTCTTATACATTGTAAAATACTTTTCTCATCCTAGGACTTTTTGCATAGCATCCCCTGTTTTCTACCTCTTTTCCCTTTACATTTTTTACATTTGTTTTATTCTGGAGTCTTGGGTTAGGGAGGCAGGGCATACTGCTTCCTTTTGCTTATTATTATAGAAAGGTGCTGCACGTTTTTTGATAGAGAGGTTGAGTGAGCCAGCACTGGCAGGGGAACTAGCTTTTACCACCAGATGAGCCAGCCAAGAGAGCAACACTAATTTATTTGAATGGACATGGGTTGACAGTGCCATAAAGAGGTATTGGTATAGCTTAATGGAACAAACCGTCAAGGAAATGTAGGTTGGGCGTAGTGTGATTTGGCAAGCATCAGAGAGTGTCCATGGTCACGGTATCTCTCGGTACAAATCTGGACCATTGTGTGTTGCATTCTTCTGCTAAAATGTGAACGTCCCTAGAAGAGTGACATCAAACTATCAGCAGGTGTTAATAACAGATTGAAATCACTGATATTCAAGTATTCTGCCCTTATTTTAAAAAAAGCAACAGGTTTGATGGCTTAACAAAATCCTTTCCTGGGGACAGTTCGTCATATTATGTTCTTATCACATTGAGGAGATCAAGGACAAGGAAAGACCCAGAATATGAAGTGCTGGCTAGAGTTAACCACGTGGAAACTCCTTCATTCCAGACGTGATAATTTTGCTACTGCTTCCAAGATTACATTAGCTATTCTAGTGGCCTTTTTAGATTCACAAAGAGCTCATATTGCACTCACATAAGGCTCATTCTAGACTTAAATCCCCAAAACTTTTTCACTTGAGTTCATTCCAAACTGTTTTATATGATTTGTTTTAAGAATTAGTTTTTAGCATTCACACTCTAGGCGCTAATGGTCATCTCTGTAAGAATGTTAAGTCCAGGCTAGGTCTCTGACCTCTCTGTGTGGGTGTTGGTTAGGATTATGGACTTTGGGTTCAGGGGAATGTGATCTACTACATTGAACTGCCATGTATCAGTTGTTGGATCTTCAGTGAGCTGCTTAATCTTTTTGAGCCTCAATTTCCTTGTCTTTATGTTGTAATAATACTTCTCAGTGTAGTTAGATGAGTTGCAAGGGGTTGAGTGAATTACTGTGCTAATCACCATGCCTGGCACATAGTAAGTACTCAGAATTTATCAGTTTGGAAGCTGCATCTATTCTCAAATGTATCTGCACTCTTTTCTCAGCTTCTTGTCAGTGGTAAATGATGCATACATTTCTTCTGTATCTCCGTCCAACACAATGATACTTACATGTTTGATCAGGAGGGGGCCCAGATGTTTTGTGACACAACATTACAATTCTCTCTTTGGGAGATCCATTAAACATGATCCTTCTCCAAAAGGCATTCCATGTGACTTTTTCTTTTCTTTTTTTTTTTTTTTCTTTTTTAACAGAGTTAGACAGTGAGAGAGAGCGAGACAGAGAGAAAGGTCTTCCTTCCATTGGTTCACTCCCCAAATGGCTGCCACAGCTGGTGCTGCACGGATCCGAAGCCAGGAGCCAGGTGCTTCTTCCTTGTCTCCCATGCAGGTGCAGGGGCCCAAGCACCTGGGCCATCCTCCATTGCCCTCCTGGGCCACAGCAGAAAGCTGGACTGGAAGAGGAGCAACCAGGACTAGAACCCGGCACCCAAATGGGATGCCTGTGTTGCAGGCGGAGGATTAACCAAGTGAGCCAGGGCACCGGCCCCACCATGTAACTTTTTCTTACGATGCCTACATTTCTGCTTTTTGTTCTTAAAAATATTGTGATAACTTTTATCAAACAGGTTAATTAAGTACAGATAAACTATGGCTACTGATTTCCTTCTCTTACCAGTCCAGTAATCATATCAAAGAAGGGACTGAATTAGTCTAACATGACTGGTTTAAAAGGACTTCTGATGGTGGAAACTTTGCCTTCCAGCAACTGGCAGATAGAAGAAACTTGATACATATTTGCTGAGTTCCAAACTCCAGGAAAGGAGAGATGGGGATTGTTTGTTTGCTACTAACTCTTCATTTATCTTCCTGATAAATGTTTGTTGAATTAAACCAACCCATTCTGTAGTGGGCATTGTGGCTTAGAGGGTTAAGCCACTCCTTGAGAGGGCTGCCTACCATATTGGAGTGCCTGGTTTGTGTACTTGCTACTCTGTTTCCGATCTGGTTTCCTGCTAATGTGCCTGGGAAAGCAGTGGATGATGGCCCAAGTGCTTGGGCCTCTGGTACCCATGTAGCAGCAGGATGGAGTGCCTAGTTCCTAGCTTCCACCTAGCCCAGATCTGGCTGTTGTCAGCATCTGAGGAGTAACCTAGTGGATGGAGGATCTCTTTCTTTCTCTCACTTTCTGTCACTTTGCTTTTCAAATAAATAAATCTAAATTTTTAAATACCCATTCTTTATTTTTAATGATCACCACTTCCTATTTATACAACTGTTTTTGTAGGAACCTATTCTAGAATCTCACCCAGGTTTATTATTTGGTAGTTTGTCAAATCTTTCTTTAATTTCATTTGAAAATTGAAATAATATTTACCTAGATTGCATCTCCTGGAATTATGCCAAGAAATAGTTCCCCATTGTCCCTCTAAGATCTGTGGCAGTAGACATTGTAGGCTTTGGAAGATTTGGAGTGAAGTTGGGTTCTTTTGCCAGCATATGTACTACGCAACAAAGGGCTATTCAAACCTTGTACATTCCAAAGACAAGACTGGCCCTTTGCTGAATCCTGGGAGACAACCTTTGAGCCCTTAGATATCCCAGCTGACAAGACTGTTTTTGAATGTGTGAGGTCTTGGGCCACCACCGGATCAGTTGGACCTCTGTGGGGCTGAAGACTGAGTAGCTAAGGCCAGCCATGGAGGCAGTGTGTCTCCGTGACTGAGCTCCAATAAAAACCCTGGACACTAAGGCTCAGCTGAGCTTCCCTGATTGGTGACACTTCACACATGTTGTCACGTTCAGTGCTAGGAGAGCTAAGCACTGTCTGTGCGCTCTCATCAGAGAGGATAACTGGACGCTTCTGCTTGGTTTCTCCTGGACTTCATACCTTGTGCTGATTTTAACAAATACGCTTTCAATAATCAAAACAGAAATAATAAACTAAAATTATGGCTTTTTCAGATCCTTGAGTCTTTCTAGAGAATCTAGCCTGAAGTTGGTCTTGCGCACCACAATGTACCCATTGACTCTATGCTAGCTATGTGCACTTGATCAAATTAGCTAACCTCATTTTGCTTCTGTTTCCTTTCCTGTAAAATAGATAATAAGAATATTCACCTTGTGGTGATGTTTCAGCATCAAGTCTATATATAATTTTCTTCACAAGTATAATTGAGTGTTGCTATAGAAATTCCAGGAAAAAGTTAAGTGTCAGCACATAGCATATATTCAACAAAAGTTTGTTCTTTTAAGCAAAAGTTCCATATTCCCCTTCCCCCACCCCAGGCTGTGATTGTCTGGACCAGTAAGTCTGCCCCACTTAGTACGCGGAGTTGTTCTCTTGCAGCCCTTCACCTCATAGACATCATTCTCCTGTTGTCAAATGTTTGCTCTTCCTGCTTCCACTCCCAAATCATCCAAAGAAGTCAGACAGACTGGGAAGCTTTGCTTGGCTTGTGTGATCCATCACTTTTGTTTTCTTCATTGGAAGCAGTAAATCTTTCTCTTTTTGATCTTTCTTCAGATTCCTTTTTGTTTTCTTTTTAACATCTGTGGAATTTTTTCCTATTTCAAGATTCTTTGGCTGTTAGCTTTTCTGGACTTATTCCCACATATTTATGATGATTTGTATAATATTCTTGTATTATCTACTCTTTCTTTTAATAAAGATACTTCCTTTGCTTAATCTTAAGATTTATTTTACTGTCACTATTTTAACTAATTACAAAAGGAATATATGAAAAGAATTAAAACATTCTAAATATTTATATAATAGAAAAGAACACTTTCTCCAAGTCTATCTTTAAAGATATCACAATCTATTTCCTTTAGACTTCTCAGCTCACAGCAGAGTTCCTCATGCAACCAACCATTTTCTTCTCTGTTAGGATAATTTTCAGTGGCATAGACTAAATGTCAAATTTCATGATGGAAATTATGGAAAGGTGCTTCCATCTGTTCTCTGAACTTTTGTAAACAATACCTTTCTTGTGTCTCCTCTCTTGAGAGAGAGAGAGAGAGAGAGAGAGGTCTTCCATCTGCTGGTTCACTCCCCAAATGGCTGCAATGGTCAGGGCTGGGCCAGGCTGCTTCATCCAGGTCTCCCACATGGGTGCAGGGGCTTAAGCACTTGGGCCATTTTCCGCTACTTTCCCAGGTGCATTGGCAGGGAGCTGGATCGGAAGTAGAGCAACTGGGACTTGAACTGGCACCCGTATGGGTTGCCGGTGTCACAGATGACAGTTTAACCCTCTGTGCCACAGTGCAGGCCCCTCCCATTTCTTCTATCTAGGTTTGACTTCCTTCAGCTTTCTCCTACTTATTATCAGTTTTTATGGCTCAGCTTTTAAAAGGAAGGATTTGAACTACTCTTCAAAGAGTTTCTGGGAAATGGAATTAAAAGGGAAGTTTATTTGGGTGCACAATTTTTTGAGATCCATATAGATTTTCATATGCATCACGCACTCCTTTTTGATTCCACCATCAATAGGAAGCCACACAGGTAGACAACATTTTCGGAAGTTAGGGATCACAGATGTGTCCCAAGAATCAGCCTTGAGAGAGTCAGAGGCAGATTTAGAATCCAGCTGATTGTTGAACCTTCTTACCAACTCGTGGGGGACATCAGTAGTTGAGGACAACATGGAAACTGGTTTAGAAAGCTGGAATCTTATTAGACAGCATTGGGTGACTGTATTCTCTTTGTCTCTATTATATATATATATATATATATATATACACACACACACACACATATGAGACCATATAGTCCATAGATATACATATATGGGACCATGGCATTTGAAGGCAGGTGGGTAAGCTGCCTTTGAAATACTACCTATTATTTTGTGTGTTCAGGACTCCACTTTAAAGGAACTGGCACTAACGCCCTTTTATGGAGGCTTCTACTGGAGCTACCATGTTCATTCACGCTTTTATTCAACAAAATTTACCAGGGGCTGCATGTGACACATTCTAGGATCTGGAGGTACCGCAATGAGTAAAACATCTCCGTCCTCACACAGCTCAGGTTCTGGTAGAGAGACTTACACATTAAGCAAAATGAATATGTAGTTTGCCAGATGAGACAGGTGCTAGAGAAAAATAAGGCAGGAAAGTGAGGCAGGAAAGTGCTGTGGTAGGGATAGAATGGGCAAGGTGCTGTGTTTTACAGATAGTCAGGAGTGACTTCAACCAGAGGACTTTTAGAATTGGGTCAACACAGGATGGTTTAAATTGAGGGTGTGGAATAAGGAGTGGGGGAAAAGGCCTGTTAGAAGCAAGAGAGAAGAAGGTAAAAGAAGGATGTATAGCCAGAGAAAGAGACAGAGAGAAGGGGAGACAGAGATGGAGAGAACTTCCTCGGTTCTGATGAGTAGCTCAGATAAATCCTTTTATTCCCTCCCCTCCCCTGCCCAAGCTGTTTTCTGTTGCTTCTAACCAGAGACCCGACTCATTTGTGAAGAGTAAGTTCACCTGTGAATTCGCAGTTTCCCACTGTGGGAGATGTTGGTTGCCTCAGAAGATGAGAGCTTGGCATTTCTGATGCCAAGAATTCAGGTTTGAAGCAGAGTAGAATGGCTTTTGCTGTGTCCTAGCATCCCAGAAACCAAGTGTGTGATAACTGTCTATTTCGTTGTTTTCTTTAAATCAGGTTATCTCTGATTTTCCACTGGGTTGGGGAAGAATCCGAAGGTAAGCATTATTTGTCACTCTTGACTCTGCCCTTCCTTGGCCTTTCCCACCCTAGAGTCACAGGGAGTTAGAGAAACTTACTGCTCTCTACACAACCAGGAAAGAGTCTACTCTCCAAGTCTCTGTTGTTCAAGCCTGCAACCTTTCCTTAAAGTCCCTGGCTCTCAGTTCTGTGCTAAGAGGAGAAAATAGAAATGTTTTTATGAGGCTGAAGGATGCCTTACACCCTAGGGTGCAGCCATCCCTTCTGAAGTGTTGCCACTTTTTTGGAAAGGGGAAAATCTTGAAGCAGGCTTAATGCCAATATTTCAGTTTCCCTCTCCTTATTCTCACAATAATTCTCTTCTCTTCTGGCCTCCAAGACACTCTCCTGCATAATCTTTTCAGTTAGCCTAGGCTTTTATAATAGCCCAGTGCCTTCCTTCTAAAGGTTTCATCACTTCCCAGACCCTTTTTACAGTTCCAAATATTGTGGTATTTATACACGGACTCGACCCGTGAGGCTTGCACATTGCTGGGATGGTGGGGTGACGGTGTTCTACAAGAAGCGCCGGAGACAAGTTTCAGTGAGTGTCCGCTTTATTAATGACCACGCACACTTTTAAAGGGCAGGCAGAAGGGGTGTAACTAATTCAGGGCAATATTAATTCTATAGGATAGAACTGATATTGGTGCCACTATGCTTCTCCAATCAGCTGATTGGCAGAAGACGGGGGTCGAGGGAAATGTGCCTGGGGCTCCTGCCGCCTGCCGGCAGTCAAGCTAACTGTATGGGCTAGGCAGACAGTCTCCCAGGATCTCCCTCTATTTGTCTGTCTGTCTATCTATCTATCGATAACATATAAGTAACAACACACATATATATGTGTAATAACATACACATATATTATATATATATGTAATAATAACCCTGCTTTCACAATTTTAAGTGTATAGTTCTGTGGCATTAAGTATTTCACACTGGTTTGTACCCCAAGGTTTCATTAGAGTCTAGTGATCTAATTGAAATGCGGGAGGGGTGAAAATATAGGCAGAGGGGCCAGTGCCATGGCACAGCAGGTTAAGGTGCCACTTGCAGTGCTGGCATCCCATATGGGAACTGGTTCGTGTCCCAGCTGATCCACTTCAGACCCATTTTCCTGCTGGTGCACCTGGGAAGGTAGCAGATGATAGCCCAAGTGCTTGGGCCCCTGCCACCCATGTGGGAGACCTGCATGCAGCTCCTGGATCCTGGCTCCCAGCTTTGACCTGGCCTAGTCCAGACTATTTGGGGAATGAACCAGTGAGTGGAAGATCTCTCTATATCTCTCTCTCTGTGTCTCTCCTTCTCTCTCTCTCTCTAACTCTGCCTTTCAAAGAAACAAATGATCCTAATAAAAATATAGGCAGAAATAAATATTATATTTATTATTGCTTATTTATTTGTTTGAAAGAGGTTGCAACCACTAGCTCACTCTCCAAATGCTCAAAGAACCAAGTCTTGGGCAAAACCAAAGCCAGGAGCCAGAAACTCAATCCAGCTTTCTGGGTCTCCATGCAGGGACGGACCCAGGTAACTGAGCCATTGATTACCTGCTGCCTCCCAGAATGCACATCAGCAGGAAGCTGGAACCAGGAGCAGAGCCAGGACTTAAACCCAGACAGTCCAAATGGGATGCGGATAGTCCAAGTGATGTCTTCACTGTCACCAAACACCCACCCTGAGTATTGTATTTAAGCTACTGTTTTTCATGCATTTGTTGCATGAATGGGAGCACATTAAAATGGGGTCCCCCATTGGGTGATTCTGAGTACCTAGGAGGAATCATTAGATATTAGATATTAATGCCTAAGAGGATGATGAGAAGAAAGGGTGGATGTAGGAAAACAGTGAATACAAACTCTCACACAGTGCTCACAATACCATTTACTGTGTCTGGAGCAGATGTGACATGAGAAATTGTCCTCCACTCTATTGTGTACTAGAACTAAAACAATATTCCTGAATTTTGTTGGGGGGGAGTGAATAACTTTAAAAAAAAAAGATTTATTTATTTATTTGAAAGAGTGACACACAGAGAGAAGGAGAGGCAGAGAGAAAGAGAGAGAGAGAGAGAGAGAGAGAGAGAGAGAGAGGTCTTCCATCTGCTGGTTCACCCCCCAATTGGCCACAACGGCCAGAGTTGAGCGGATCAGAAGCCACGGGTCAGGAACTTCTTCCATGTCTCCCATGCGGATGCAGGAGCCCAAGGACTTGGGCCATCTTCTATTGCTTTCTCAGGCCATTGCAGAGAGCTGGATTGGAAGAGGAGTAGCTGGGTCTTGAACCAGTGTCCATATGGGATGTTCGCACTGCGGAGGGCGGCCTTATCCGCTATGCCACAGTGCCAGTTCCGGAGTGAATAACTTTTAAAGAGAAGGTCTCTAATAGAAAGTGATTTATGAATTGCAATAATACCTTTTCACATCTAACTGACGTTTGTTTAGGAATGCAACCCCAGTTACTGTTAAAAATCTTAGACTTATGAAGAAACCACAGTGGGGCAGAGGGCTCTTGGAGGTGCATAGGGGTGCCCAAGGGTAATCAAAATAAGACAAAGTAAGGTGCTATTGGTTTGGCCTAGAAGTTTGGGAAAATGAATATCTTGTGTTCATTTATTCATTCCCGAATATTTATGTAAGCGCTGACTACATGAGGCACTTGGGATACTCAGGGCACAGGGCCCGTGGCTTCCTTGCGCCAATACAGTTTACATTGTGAGGTGTATTTTAATTCTGAGCGGTGATTCCAAGAACACAACCCAACGAATGACGCGCTGAGGCGAGGACGCCGCGAGCAAAGGCCGAATTTCAAGTCTGCTATTCTTGGATGTTGGGTTCTCTTAGTTCTGGAGGCGGGGTGGCAGCAGGAAGTGAGAGTCCTTGCTTGAAACACTGCTTTGGCGTTTGGGTAAGCAGCTCGGGACTGCAGCTCCGAATTACCCCTGCGTAACTAACCCCACGAAGAGGACAGAAGCAGTGGAAAGAAATGACTTCATCAAGCCCGCAGAGGCCAGTAACGAAAGCCGTGGACTACACTTCCCACAAGCCCTTGCGATTCCCCTCCTGCCTTCCCAGCTTCGAAGTCTGGGAAAGAGAAGGGTGTCGGGCGCGCTTTGGTGCGTCATCCGCATGCGCCTCCAGGATAAAAAGCCCGCCTGGGTTAGAAAAGCATGGCAGCTACCGAGGTAGAGATCGGGCCGGCTGTGGAAAGAGCCCCAGTGCCTGAAACGGCAGAAACAGCAGCAGGCACGGCCACAACCTCGCCAGCGACGGCTGCTGCCGCGATAGTTGCGGCAGCGGCCAGGACCGGAACCGAAGCCACGGCCTCCAAGGCCGCTTTGGCTACCAAGCTGCTGTCCCTGAGCGGCGTGTTCGCCGTGCGCAAGCCCAAAGGGCCCACTTCAGCCGAGCTGCTGAATCGGTTGAAGCAGAAGCTGTTGGCAGGTACTGCAGCCCGGGTGGGGCCCGGGCTGAGGCGGTCGCCGCGAGAGGGGAAGCACACCGGGCTTTTTGCGACGCCCGTGGATAAAGAGATAAAAGAAAGGGAGAATGGCAACTGATTGAACTCTGGACCGAAGTGTGAGGCATCTGGGGCCTGGCCTTGCCCAGCTGTGATCTCCTGTAGCCTGGTGGGCAGTCGTTCTTAAGGGGGGAAAGAAAACTGAGCAATCCCCAAGTATAACCCATAAGCCTCTGCCATTGGACGTGCGGACCGACTTTCATGTTCCGATCTCTCAAGAGGCTTTTGTTGGTTCCTGTGGATGAGGCCCAGCCAAAGGAAGCACTGGCTCTGTACCCCCAAAACTGCATCTTGGCCAAGACTTACTGCACTGGTTTCCACATTTTAGTAAGCATAAACATTTCCTAAAGTTGCAGATGCTAATCCCTGTCCTAGAAATTGTGGTTATGAAGATCTAGGTTATTTTTAGGAAATTCGTTTTTACGCAAGAGATTCTGGCGTAAGTCTGTGCCACGTTTTTGAGGACCACTAAATAGAACTTGGTCACTTTTCTCAGAGTGTTCTTTTTGCGTTTGTTTATTCATATACACCGGAGAAGTATTAGGAAAACCCGAAGGATCACACAGTTCATCAGGACAGAGTTCATCTCAGAGAGTGGCTTCAAAGAATCAGGTTTATTGGTCGCCTACACTCAGCCAGAGCTACAGTGTCCTGTAGAAACAGGAAGGTGAAAGATGTGGTCTCTTCCTTTAACTGAGCTCATAGCCTAGTAATTTCTCCAGCCTTTGGTGATAGAACGAGCTGGGTTAAGGCCCTCTGGAATTTGGCCCTAGCCTGTCTTGCCATTAAATCAGTACAAGAACTTTTACAATTTTTTTTTAAGATCTATTTATTTATTTAAAAGGCAGAGTTACAGAGAGAGAGGAGAGGGAGAGAGAGAGAGGGAGGGAGAGAGAGAGAGAGAGAGAGAGAGAGAGGTCGGTCCTCCATCTGCTGGTTCACTCCCCAAATGGCTGCAATGACCAGAGCTGGGCCACTCTGAAGCCAGGAGCCAGGAGCTTCTTCCAGGTCTCCCACGTGGGTGCAGTTGCCCAAGTGGGCCATTTTCTGCTGCTTTCCCAGGCCATAGCCGAGAGCTGGATTGGAAGTGGAGCAGTTGGGACTCAATCCGGTGCCCATATGGGATGCTGGCACTGCAGGTGGTGACTTTACCTGCTATGCCACAGCACCGGCCCCAAACTTTTACAGGATGGCTGTCAAACTACATGTTTTTAAAATGCAAGAGCAAATTATTCTGATAGGAATTTGTTTATTATAACTGGCACAATACAGGTTTAAATGTGTAGATATACTCTTAGGGGTGTTTAATTTCCCTGTGATTCCTACTCATTCTTTTGTTAAGCTTTCCTTATACTCTATTGCCTGTAAGCATGATTCATAAAGCATGGTGTTGAAGCCAGGAAGTACTTCAAGGGTGAGCATTGTGGTGCTGTCGTCGTTTTTCCCCTTTAAAGAATTGCTGCTTTCATTGGCCCAATTTGTTAGCTGAACTACAGCGCTTTTGATCCTCAGGGTAATGATTACTATTCTCTCAGACAAGTTTCTGGCAGAATCAAAGCCATAACCTGGCCTTTTACTTAAAATTTCTTGTTGAAACTAGGTCAAAACTGATTGTTTCAAGGCTGTTGCTATGCCATTTTCTGGAAGCTACTCATTCAGATGTAGACATTCTCATTATTCTGTATTTCTTATTGCTTGTGATTGATCTATTCTATATTTGTGTTAGCTGGGCTGGGGCTTTCCAAATGCCATTCTCGCTACATAGAATTCCCTGGACAGGTTCTTAAAAGATAGCCACAGTCTGATGGAGCCAGATTTGACAACCACATATTTAGGCCATAGCCAGTGGTTGTGGCCTCCAGTAACTTTCCTTGCCTTTCCTTAAATTTGATTCCTGTTGTACTACAATCCCCACCTTCTCTCAATCCTTCAGGGCCTGAATTAATGATCATTCATCCATGAATACTTGGTTCAGTGGAGTAAACCAAATTCTGATATTGTAGTGGTATATGTGTGCAAGTTAGAGATAAAATTGGGCACAAGGAAGACAGGGAATGTATAAAGCCTCGTCAAGTTGCAGATACAGAGTTCCCCAGAAGGTTTCTATAAACTCATGGGTGAGGATCCCCAGTGGGTTACAGTGGAAGGGGAAGCATGGGAAGTCTGGGCCTGGTCTTAGAGGTTTCCGTCAAAGCAGACAGTCATGCCTTCCCGAGCAGGATGATGTCATGGTCAGAGTGACACCAGGACTGTTTCAGTTACCAGGCTTCTGACAGTTACACTGTAGGCTCAGCAGCCCAGCCATCCTGTTGGCCATTTAATCTGACTTCTTTACTTCTGTTGCTTTGCTTCCCCCGTCCTCCTTTTCATGTCCTTTCACCCTGTTTTCTATCTTCTCAGTGCCAGTGCTGATAAGATTTGATGGGATTGGGGATCTTGATCAGTCCAGCTGTTCCTGCTCCTTTCTCCTTCATCATTCAAAGTCTAGTAGCCAGTGTTCCCAGTCCCTTGTTGTGTGTAGTCATGGTCTTGTTGACCTCACTGTGTTTGTAGTTCCCATTGCATTTTCAGATAACATTATTTCATTTTTATCTTTACAGTAGTAATATGAGATAAGCCAGGTTTGGCGTCCTCTTTTTTAGAAATCTAAATGTTTCAAAATGCCATCTACTTCCCATATAACCTTTTGTTGGGCTTATCTTCTTGAATGAACTGAGTTTTGATTAGGAAATGGGACAATGAGTCCAGGTAGTTGGGGAACACAGCGTACCTAGATGTAGCCCTGCATGAATGTGCATGGAGGTGGCTGTGGCAGTCTCGTTAGAACACCATGGAATGGAAACGACTTAGAGGTGGAAAGTGAAGACTTTTGAAGCTAGCTGTCCCTATCAAACTTAACTTCTGACAGCCCACTCCTATCAGGGATTTACTGATTTTGTTTGTTTGTTTATTTGTTTTGCAGGTTAGCATTTCTCTCTCTATTTATTTGAAAGAGTTACAGAAAGAGGCAGAGACAGAGATCTTTCATCCCCTGATTCACTCCCCAAGTGGCTGCAGTGGAGCCAGGAGCTTCTTCTGGGGCTCCCACATGGGTGCAGAAGCCCAAGCACTTGGGCCATCTTTCACTGCTTTTCCCAGGCCATTAGCAGGGGAGCAGAATTGGAAACAGAGCAGCCAGTTCCCATATGGGATGCAGGTGTCAGAAGTGGCAGCTTTACCCGCGGTGCTACAATGCTGACCCCAGGTTAGCTTATGTATTTACAGACATTTTTAAAAATGAATTTTTCTTTAGGAAGTGAATTTTAGTTTCAAGGTTATTAATTTTGGAATACCATTTCTTTGTAATTTAGGGAGTATTTGTACATTTTGAAATCTGTTCCTTGCTGGTAATGTGGTCATATTCCTAATATTCCTAATACATCAAGTTTGTATAACACTTTTTGTTTTGAATACAATTGCACCTCTTCCCTCCCCCCCCCCCCCCCCCCCGTATTTATGGAGAGCCTACTTCTTTTACTTTAGTAATTATCTTTTTTCATCCCAACTACTCTCATAGAAGCTGGAATGCCTCATAAAGAATGGACCAAAAGGAAAAAACAGACTTTGAAGATTGGGCACGGAGGGACTCTAGACAGTGCAGCCGGAGGAGTACTAGGTAAGAAGCAGAACAAGAAGTTTAATATAACTCATTTAATATCAGAAATAAAGTGTCGGTTGAGAGCCATGATTAAGGCGTTACTATCAGTTTACTTTGGAATGTTTCAGATTGGCTGGATTTTTAAGAGATGTCATCTTTTAAAGAAGCCCTGAAGTTAACAGAGCATGCCTGAAATTGCTGTCTTTAGAAAGACCTACCCCTCGGCTAGCCTCTGGGAACTTGGGGAGTGCTCCCACCTTTTCCTTCTGATGAGGATTGTTTGCTGTGTCTTGGCTGTGTGAACACCTGCTTTTCTTCTAGGAACCTGGAATTTTGTTGTATTACACCAGGCAGAAGGTACCAGGGTGACCATTCCTTCAACCCACCAATTAAAAACCTGAACACTGAGTTTTAGATGAGCTTCCTGGAGATAACCATTGTAAATGTGCTTCTGCTTTTCTCACTGTTGGAGAGAGGAGCATATTCAAGTGTCCCAGCCTCACAGGAGGGACAGAATGAGGAAGCAGGTTCATGGTTTCTCTGATGTCTCTTCCCTTGATGATCCAGCTGTGTATTCGTGCTATAGGACTGTCGTCAAGCTTAGCCACATGTGATTCTTTGAACAAGGACTGATCTTGGGGATTGCTTGCATCTGTTCTGCATCGGTCTAAACTCATTTCTGAGTCCAGCTGTCTTGAGAAAGTGAACCATATAGTTCATTCTTTTTTTTTTTTTTTTTTTTAAGATTTATTTATTTATTTGAAAGGCATAGTTTCAGAGAGACAGAGATATCCTCCATCTGCTGGCTCACTCCCCAAAATGGTCAGCTGGGGCTGGGCCAGGCTGAAGCCTGGAGCCTGGAATTCCATCTGGGTCTCCCATGTGGGTGGCAGGGGGCCAAGGACTTGGGCCATCATCCACTGCCTTCCCAAGCGCATTAGCAGGAGCTGGATTGGAAGTGGAGCAGCTGGAACTTGCACTGCACCCATAAGGGAAGCTGGCATCACAGGCAGCAGCTTAACTGGCTATGCCATAACATCAGCCCCGACCGTATAGTGCTTGACAGGAAGTCTTTTCTCCTAGAGATGTATTAGTGGGCCACTCAATGCCTATGGAGGAAAAATTGGTACAGTTGACTGAGGGGAGAAAAATCATTTATTCTCTGTTTCACATCTGGTAGAGGCTCAGAAGTTTCTGTTTATGGATGGCTAGAGTGTGTCGCCACATGCTAGGATATATTTTCGAAGCTTTTTCTGTAGCTGAATCCATAGTCACAGAAATACATACATTGGCATTATCTCCCGTCACCACTACCTTTGCCTCCTTCCCCACATGCTAGAAACAGACTTTTATGGACCATTACTTACCCTTTCATGTGCTCTGCTATTCTGTATTTCACATAATTTCATTTTTTGAAAATATTGATCTGGAGGTTGGCATTGAGCCCAGTGGTTAAGATGCCCACATCAGAGTGCCTGGGTCTGATTCCTGGCTCCGGCTCCAGTGACTTCAGCTTCCTGCTAAGGCAGACACTTGTGGCTAAGCTTGACGACAGTCCTATAGCACGAATACACAGCTGGATCATCAAGGGAAGAGACATCAGAGAAACCATGAACCTGCTTCCTCATTCTGTCCCTCCTGTGAGGCTGGGACACTTGATTATGCTCCTCTCTCCAACAGTGAGAAAAGCAGAAGCACATTTACAATGGTTGTCTCCAGTAGTGGTGGCTCAAGCAGTTGAGTTCCTGCCACTCATGCGGGAGACCTGGATGGCATTTCTGGCTTTCAGCTTCAACTCAGTTTGTATGCATTTGGGGAGTGAACCAATGGATAGGAGCAATCTGTCTCTTTCTCTCCCACATAAATAAAAATTTAACAACAACAAAAAAGATACAAATGTTGATCTGGAACCCATTAAGTTGATTTCATGATACACTAATGTGTTTTGACTTACATTTTCTAGAATACTGTGCTATAATATCCAATCCATTTTTTTTTTTTTAAGATTTATTTATTTATTTGAAAGAGTTACAGAGAGAGGAGAGACAGAGAGAGAGAGTTCTTCCATCCACTGGTTCACTCCCCAGTTTGCCACAACTGCTGGAGCTGAGCCGATCCAAAGCCAGGAGCCAGGAGCTTCTTCTGGGTCCCCTACATAGGTGCAGGGGCCCAAGGACTTGGGCCATCGTCCACTGCTTTCCCAGGCCACAGCAGAGAGCTGGATCAGAAGAGGAGCAGCTGGGACTAGAACCGATGCCCATATGGGATGCCAGCGCTTCAGGCCAGGGCATTAACCCGCTGTGCCACAGCGCCAGCCCCTATCCAGTCCATTTTATTAGAGCTAAAATTAGATAAAAACAAACCAAAACCTTATCAGAGCTATCAAATGGAAATGCATGTTTATTTAAAAGAAAAGGATAAAATTGATGAAGGAAATGATTTTTTTCCAAGAAAATTAGACTATAGATTTTAGTTCATGTTGGCAAAAATATTGTTAATTGCGGTGTAGCAAAAATCAGTAGAAAATACACTTTCCTGAATTAGAACACTTGAATAGGCAAATTCTGACAATTTAAAGTTTCAGACTCATCTAAAAAATCAATGATAGCAAGTATTCATTGAACACTTACTGTGTATGAGGTCCTTGATTTAGGGCATTCATAAAGTTTGTGCTTTAATCCTTGGTGTAACCTTTAAGGTAAGTATTATTATGGTTTGAATATCTCTTATATGACATGCTTGGTACTAGAAGCACTTTTGATTTTTTTCAGACTTTAAAATATTTGTGTATATGTGATGAGACACCTTGGGGAGGAGACCCAAGTCTAAACATGATATTCATTTATGTTTCATTTACACCTTACACACATGGCCTGAAGGTAATTTTGTACAATATTTTTAGTGCATCTGTGTTTTGACTGTGGCCTCCATTTGAGGGCTTAATTTATATTTGGTGACACTTCTATGATGATATAGTATGTTTATGTGTCAAATTTATTAATTCTTTGTCTAATACTTATGGTTTCTAATGAAAAATAAAAATTTTAAAAATTGTATGTATTTAGTCACAGAATAAGAGATATTTATTGTGTTAAGTGGCAGTTTTGAGGACTGGCGCCGCGGCTCACTAGGCTAATCCTCCGCCTGCGGCGCCGGCACACCTGGTTCTAGTCCCAGTCGGGGCACCGGATTCTGTCCCGGTTGCCCCCCTTCCAGTCCAGTCTCTGCTGTGGCCAGGGAGTGCAGTGGAGGATGGCCCAAGTGCTTGGGCCCTGCACCCGCATGGGAGACCAGGAGAAGCACCTGGCTCCTGGCTTTGGATCATCGTGGTGTGCCAGTTGCAGTGGCCATTGAGGGGTGAACCAACAGAAAAGGAAGACTTTTCTCTCTATCTCTCACTGTCCACTCCCTGTCAAAAAAAAAAAAAAAAAAAAAGCAGTTTTGTGAATTTATGAGAAATTACTTTTATTTATTTATTTTTATTTATTTAAAGAGAGAGTCACCCTTCCCTGTGCTGGTTTCCCTGTGCTTGGCGCTGCATACATTTGGGGAGTGAAGTCAGGAGCTTAGAACTCGATCTGTCTCTCCATGTGGGTGGCAGGGACCCAGGTGCTTGCACCATTACCTGTTAACACTCAGGGTTCGTGCATTAGCAGGAGTCTAGAATCAGAAGCAGACCCGGGACTCAAACTTATGAACTCCAATATAGGATGTAGGCATCCCGTGTGGAGTCTCAACCGCTGTGCCAGACACCTACCGGTGAGTAGCAGGGAAGCAGAGGCAGGTTTTTAAGCCTCAGCAAGAGAGGAGGAGGGGCAAAGAGAGAATCCTTAACATAACGTTGAGTTCAAAGGTCTTTAGAGCCACCCTCCAGTTCTAGGAGGGTTCACTCGAAGGGTCTCCTTAATGACACACCCAGCATATTTCAGTTGTGCTAAAATGTCCACATCCAGGTTGTTGTCCGGACTGCTCCTGCAGAGTAAACCCTGTCAAAGCAGTCACAGGGAGGGGAGCAGTCACTCTGAGCGCCAGTCAGATCAGCCCCGCACACCTAAACAGGACTTAAATGACCACTAGTCCCAAAGGGCCTCTGCACAGGGCTTTGCAGGTGACAACAGCGAGTGACCGTTTGTCTCCACCAAATCTTCCCCAGCCTCAAGCCCCTATTTACAATTCCCAGAAAAGGCTGCCCACAACTTAGTGGCACGAGTCTCCTCCATGCCCACCTGCCGACCACCACCCACCCACACTGGACACCACCGAGGTTTATTTATTTATTTGAAAATCAGAGCTACATTGAGAGAAGGAGAGACAAAGAGAGATTGATCTTCCATCCTCTGGTTCACTCCTCAGGTGGCTGCAATGGCCAGGGCTGAGCTGGGCTGAAGCCTGGAGCCAGGAGCTTCATCTGGGTCTCCCATGTGAATGGCCTGGGGCCAACACTTGGGCCATCCTCAGCTGCTTTTCCCAGGCCATTAACAGGGAGCTGGTTCGGAAGTGAATCAGCTGGGACAGGAACCAGTGCCTGTATGGAATGCTGGTGTTGCAGCCAGTGGCTTAACCCAGCACTCCACAATTCTGGCCCCCAGATTATCTTAATTTCCCACATACTTTTTTGAAGTCCCTTTGTATACCCATTCATCATGAATCACTTAAAATGGAAACTAAATTTCTCTATGCTACTTTAAAATTGTTTTTAAAGTTCTAAAGAACTTAAAAAAGTAGTGGACAAATTTAAAAAAACACCCAAAAAGGTTGAAAAGTAAAAAGACTTACTCATTTTCCATCCTCTAGCAATAATCACTGCTAACATTTTGCTATGTTCTCTTCTAGCTTTTTGTCTATACAATTTTTTTAAAGATTTATTTATTTGTTTGAAAGTTAGAGTTACACAGAGAAAAGGAGAGGCAGAGAAATAGAGAGGTCTTCCATCTGCTGGTTCACTCCCCAACTGGCCACAATGGCCAGAGCTGCGCCAAAGCTGCGCTGATCCGAAGCCAGGAGCCAGGAGCTTCCTCCGTGTCTCCCACGTGGGTGCAGGGGCCCAAAACTTGGGCCATCTCCTACTGCTTTCCCAGCTCATAGCAGAGAGCTGGACTGGAAGTGGAACAGCTGGGACTCGAACCGGTGCCCATATGAGATGCTGGCACTCATCTCTAAAAAAAAATGTTGATCTCTACTGTGTGTACTTATATGTCCTTTAAGCCTTATAAGCATTTTTTGTTAGTTACAAACTACTGTTAGCATTTTTTTAACTTTTATTTAATGAATAAATTTATTTAATGAATAAATATCCAAAGTACAGAATATGGATTACAATGGCTTCCCCCCATAACGTCCCTCCAACCCGCAACCCTCTCCTTATCCACTCCCTCTCCCCTTCCATTCACATCAAGATTCATTTTCTATTCTCTTTATATACAGAAGATCAGTTTAGCATACATTAAGTAAAGATTTCATACTGTTAGCATTTTTAACAACTTAATAGTATGCTGTCAGTGTAGGTAAAGAACAATTCATTTATTTCTGTATTTGAGACCATTGATGTTATAACTAGAATTTTGTTAGAACTGATTTTGTGAAGAACACCTTTATGAATAGAACATTGTCTTGGATTAAAATAGATTCCTAGAATTGTAAACCTACAAATCTTCTAAGATGATCAAAAGCATGTTAGAACCGTAATAATGGCAGTAGGAACTCCAACTGTAGAAAAGTTTGGCAATAAAAGTATATAGTACTCTTGCTTCTCTTGAAGTAGCTCTTCTCATAAGCAAATTCTGTCTTTCTGATTTGAGAATGGAATAGTAGAACACTGGATAGGTTTTGGAGATACCAGATTTTTTACACAGAAGACAATTGAGCGAGCACAGGAAATTTGGGAGCTAGCAAAAAGTTAGTAATCATGACATAGTGCCTAGAAGACTCTGTTCTGTAAGTCGTCCACACTTTACCAGAACACGCGTTTTTCTCCCACTTTTTTGTTTTTTGTTTTTTGTTTTTTTTTTTCTTCATCTAAGCTGCTCATCTCTGTTGTCACCTTTAGTTGTAGAAATTTTGCTGACCTTTGTGGGTTCAGGTGAAATTCTGTCTCCCGCAATGAAGCCTGTACACTTGCTCTTTTATGCTCCTAATGTAAAACTTCCTTCATTCTCTGTAGTTTTTGTTAACATTCAGGTAGATTAAGTACAGTAAGTACTTACACAATAAATAATAAAATTTTGAGTGTTTTGGAGAAAAAAGCTAAGTAAAAATTCTGTTCATGACACTGTCCCTGGAATTTGTATTCATATCCTCAATTGAAAAGCTGTGGTTGACTGGGTCCCAAATGCAGATAATTTTTCTGCATATCACTGCTGAATTACTCTTCCAAAATTCTGCCTGCACTGTTAATTTCAGTGGGCCTTGATTTTTCTTAGATATAAAATGAGAGAGTCACCCTGGGTATGATATGATCTTTTAAATTTTATCATTCTGGATCAGTTCGCTAGCTTAGGAGCCATCATCAGTTCAGCTTATCTACCATGATACAGTCAAGCTTGTCATCTGCTTTTAAGACACCCTAAACGTTGGTTGGAAACCCCTTGTGCTCATCCTTATATCTGAGAATTCGTGCAGTTTCTTCCTTCTTTAGAACATGCTTCCATTCTGTGTTCACGTTCCATACATCCTTCAAGACCTACCTGGGACTGGTGGAAATGCTTGAATGATGCATTCTTTGGCCTCCCTACAGTGCCCTCCACTTCTCTTCATTTTGACGTTTGATCATACACTAGCATCGTGTTGTTTGGCATTAGTCACTCATTAACTCAGGCAGCAATTTTGAGCATCGTGATTTTCTATATTTGATTTTCCCACCGAGCCTATAAGCTCTTTCAAAATAAGGAAATGTCTTTCAGATTTCTTTGTGGTCCTAGTAGAAATATTGCTCTTTGAAAAAAAAAAAATAAAGTTGGTTTTCTTTCTTTCTTTCTTTCTTTTTTTTTTTTGCAAGAAGTATTCCTCTTGGGACTGTTTGCATGGTGGCTGTTCAAAAAATACTGATTGGGGATTCAGTTGAATGGAGCCAAATTCCATTGAATCTTTATTATCATTCAAGGTTTTTGTCTGATCAGTATCAATAGGTCTTGTCATCTGAAGAGTCTTGTGCCCTTTAGAGGATACTGAGGCAGACAGTTTTGATCTTTGTCATTCAACTGGTCTGAATACTGAGAGAAAAAGGAGCAGTGGGAGTGTGTGTCATAGAAGTTAGAGGTGGTTGGGAGGAGACTTAATGAATGAGAGGAGACTTAAGCTAGACTTTGAAAGATGAATTTTGAATACTAAGGAGTTGGTACTATTGGAAGCTTTTGGCTCCTACTAAGATTTGTTGGGGGGCATTCTAGTCTGCAAAATGGGGTCTCAAGAAATGGTATGAATCAGGGGCTGGCATTGTGGTACAGTGGGTTAAGCTGCCACCTGCTTCGTTGCCATCTGCTTCACATGCATCCCATGAGTGCCAGTTTGAGTCCTGACTGCTCCACTTCCTATCCAGCTCCCTGCTAGTTAGTGCACCTGGGAAGGCAGCAGAAGATGGCCATACTTGGAGTTCCAGGTTTCTGGCTTGACCCAGCCCTGGCCATTGCAGCCATCTGGGAAGTGAACCAGCAGATGGAAGATTCCTCTCTGTCTCTCCCTCTCTCTCCGTAATCTGCCTTTCAAAGAAATAAATGAATATTTAAAAAGAATGTTATGAATTAGAAGAGGAAGAGATGAGATGTAGAACGGTCAGTTTTGCAGTGACTTGGGCTGGTGGCCATGGGAAGAGAGCCTCCATGAGTAAGGTGGCAGGGAGAATGAAAAGGAAAGGAGTCTGATGCTACACAATTTAATTTGAATTTTAACTCTGTCATGTACTAGTAGTTGGGAGATGCTGGGAAAAATTCTGAACTTCTGTGTGCCTGCGTTTCCTCATCTATAAAATTGGGATTACTTTTTGAGTAATTACCTTTTGGGATTGTTAGAAGGATTAAATGAGATAAAGAATGGAAAGCATTTTGATTAGAATCTCATACATGTTAAGCTCACTGAATATCTGCTATGTCATATATTATTGTTAATTTTTCATTTTCCAGTTATTTCTTCTAGTCTCCTCCTATAATTCTGAATTGTGGTTGTTACATTGTGATCTTATACACCACTGTATGTGATGATGATAAATGCTTCAATTCTTATAAAAATTTGTCAGCTCTTAATTGAAGAAATCCTCTCAGCCTCACCTGGGGGAAATGTGTTGTTTTAAGGATAAATAATAGTTGAAACTGAAGAGAAAGGGGGCCATTATTGTGCTTATATTTGGCCCAAGTTAAAATAAATTCTCCAGGCCCTCATTTTACCCTGTGTTCTTCTTTGTGTTAGGTTGATTTGTTCTGTTTCTCTTTTCTTAATTGTATTCTGCGGAGCACTAATCATCTTTAAATGGTTCATTAGCTATGATGATGGCTTTTGCTTTGCTTAGTAATGAATTCTGTCAAGACTTCATCATACCACTTGAACATTGTTAATTGTACCATGTATTTTTCACTGATGCCCATATAAAATTCCAGTGAGTCTTTTGAGATTGTTCTAAAACTTTATTATCTAATTGACTGGTGTGAGATTTTTATTGTGTTTCATACTTTGAGAATTTCTTCCAGATTTCTTAGTTTTTTGTGAAGTTCAATTGATTAGAGTAATAGGATTTCCTGAAGTTATAGTAAATACATGCTTTTTCTAACTTCACATTATAGGGGCCAGGAAAGGATGACCAAAATATGTAAATATTTTATTTCATTTTTATTCAAGAGGGAGCTGAGGACAGGGAGAGAATGAATGCTCCCTTCTGCTGGTTCACTCTCCAGATGCCTGCACAGCTTGGGCAGGACTGGGGTCAGAGCCAGGAGTTGGCAGCTCAATCCATGTCTCCTACCTGGGTGACAGGAACCCAGTTACTTGAGCCATCATTCCTTTCATCTAGGGTCTGCATTGGTAGGAAGCTGGGGTCAGGAGCTGGGGCCACTGAACTAAGACACTCCAATGTGGGATGTGGCTAAATACCCACTCTAGTTTTCAGAATAGAATGTCATAATCTTTCTTTCTTTGATTTGTAGTGGTTGGAATTGGAAGGGGAACAAAAATGTTGACCAGTATGTTGACAGAGTCCAAGGTAAGAATATTGAAATAGTTCTATTTTTCTTTAATGTTTTTCTTAGTGACCTATGTGTTGAATTTTATTAATTATGAAATAAACTGTAAGTTGCATGAATGAATGTCATCCCTGAGTATTAATCACAGTGTCTACACACATGATGTCAGGATTCAGAATATTGGATTTTAAGTTGGAAATTCTTCACTGGAAAACAAATGAGACTTAAGCAATAATTCTGGTACTTATACTTTTAAAAAATTAGATTTCTTAATATTTCTTAGGCGAAAGGGAACTTACAGATCATAAATTCTATTAGCACATTTTTTTTTTTTTTTTTTGACAGGCAGAGTGGACAGTGAGAGAGAGAGACAGAGAGAAAGGTCTTCCTTTTGCCGTTGGTTCACCCTCCAATGGCCGCCGCGGCCAGCGCACTGTGGCCGGCGCACCGCGCTGATCCGATGGCAGGAGCCAGGAGCCAGGTGCTTTTCCTGGTCTCCCATGGGGTGCAGGGCCCAAGCACCTGGGCCATCCTCCACTGCACTCCCTGGCCACAGCAGAGAGCTGGCCTGGAAGAGGGGCAACCGGGACAGAATCCGGCGCCCCAACCGGGACTAGAACCCGGTGTGCCGGCGGCGCTAGGCGGAGGATTAGCCTAGTGAGCCGCGGCGCCGGCCCTCTATTAGCACATTTTTTAAACCTTGGAATTTTTATAGAAATAAAACTGTGTACTTGTCAACAAAAACACTTTGTTCAATGGTCACAAAATGTTTTTTAAAGAAACAGATGAGTTGGAAGGCATTTTAACATGATAAATTATGTTATTCAGCCGTGAAAGAAGCCTTAACTCAGCCCAAAGGCACTTTTTCAGGCACTTGGTAAGAGAGAGAAGAGGCATTATTTGGAGGCTGGAGAAGCTGGAAGCCTGGGGACTGCTTCAGGTATCCAGCATGGTGGGAGCAGCGTTAAAGCAGAAGTCAGATGTCAGCGTGACTACCCTCCCTGGCTTCTCAGCTTTCCTTATAAAAGCCATGAGGGTCTATTTCAGCTCCAAAAGAGAGAATGATATCTGTAGTTTTTAAAAAGACTTTATTATTATTATTATTTGAAAGGTGGAGTGACAGAGAGAGAGAGAGAGAGAGAGATCTTCCATATGCTGGTTCACTTCCCAAATGGTCATAATGGCTGGGCCTAGGCCGGGCGGAAACCAGGAGCCTGAAACTCCCTTAGGGTCTTCCACCTGGGTAGCAGGGGTCCAAGTACTTGAGCCATCCTCTGCTGCCTTACCATTAGCAGGGAGCTGGGTCAAAGGCAGAGGGCTGCTGGTATCACAGGTGGTTTGACCCACTGTGTCACAATGCCAGTCTCCTTTCTGTATTCTTATTAGCAGTTGGCACTGGTCATGATAGGGCTAAGAGCCTGTGAAAATGCCTGTGGGAGGAAGATAGATATGTCAATAGGTAGAGAATTTCAACAAATTCCTAGACTACTGTTTTTGTTTAGACTACTGTGTTTGTTTTAAACCTCTTGCTCTAAATACAATAAAAGTAGTTGGTAAAGTGATTTTTGCCTACATTCTTTTTTTTTTTTTTTTTTTTTTAAGATTTATTTTATTTATTTGAAAGAGTTACAGAGAGATCTTCCATCTGCTGGTTGACTCCCCAAGTGGCTGCAACGGCCAGAGTTGAGCAAATCTGAAGCCAGGAGCTAGGAGCTTCTTCCAGGTCCCCAATGTGTGCAGGGGCCCAAGCAGTTGGGCCATCCTTCACTGCTTTCCCAGGTGTGTCAGCAGGGAGTGGGATTATAAGTAGAGCAGCCAGGACTCAAACCATATGGAATGTGGGTGCTGCAGGCTGGTACTTTAACCTGCTGTGCTACAGCACTGGCCCCAATCTACATTGTTTCTTTAAAAAAAAAATCTGTGTTTAAACTTACAAACTTTTTCCAGTCCGTTGTAGGCTGATTGATGACTTTTGTAAAACATATTTAAAATGCTATGGCAATATTAAGTTGTTAAATATGTTTTTTAAATACCTTCATTTTCTGAATGTTTCTCATTCTTTATATTGGCCTGTAGGTTCCACTTTTTAAAAATTTATTTATTTTTATTCATTTGATAGATAGAGTTAAACAGTGAGAGAGACAGAGAGAAAGGTCTTCCTTCCATTGGTTCACTCCCAAAATGGCCACTACAGCCGGCGCTGTGCTGATCTGAAGCCAGGAGCAAGGTGCTTCTTCCTGGTCTCCCATGTGGGTGCAGGGACCCAAGCACCTGGACCATCCTCCACTGCCTTCCTGGGCCACAGCAGAGAGCTGGACTGGAAGAGGAGCAACTGGGACTAGAACCTGCGCCCATATGGGATGTCGGCACTGCAGGCAGAGCATTAACCAAGTGAGCCACGGGGCCAGCCCCTGTAGGTTCCACTTTGAGTGGCAGCAGTCTAAGTAAACTTTCCTTGAAATGAAAAGCTCTGGAGAACGTACACCTTTTAGTTGCCCGTGATATAAAAGACTGTATCTTTCAGTTGGAAGGGACCTTAGTGCATTAGATACATAAAAAGATTCAGTATAGCTTGCTTTGCAGTCTTCAAAATATTGGTGTTGAAAAATCACAGAATGCAAACTATGCGAATGAAGGCATTGGACCCTTTCCTAGTAAATTTGTATATTGTACTTAAATTCTGATGCATGGGTTAGAATCTGTCTGATGCAGCTCTTTGCCAGTTGCTTAATGTTTGTTTCTTAATTCTAAAGTACAAACTGATTATTTCATACCAGTTTATGAATTATTTTAATTTGCTTTTTTCACATTGTTTCCTAAAATCTCTATACTAAACAAGTCACTTTATACTAATAACAAAAGAAATGTTTACTGCAAGGAATTGGTTGAATTCATTGAAATATTCATTATTCGCTCATACCCCTCAAACACATATAACACATCGTGTATTACTGATGGGCTTTATTGGAAATTCCAGGAATATCTTCAAAAGCAGGATGACTGAAAATGTAAATATGCCATTGGCTCTGGATTACATTTTATTTGTCACAACCCATTTTTATTCAGCTCTGAGAACTCAGTGTCATGCATTGAAATACTGATCCTCAGGTGACTATGATGTAAATAGAATATCCCAGGTGTATCTTGTTACAGAAACCTAGTTCTTGGGTGCCTCATATTTCAAAAATAGACATCGTTGTCTTATTAGCTATTTGTATTTCTTAGGCTTTTAATTTGGTATTATTCATTTGTTGAAATAATTAAATCATTTAAATTTTACCTTTAAGTATATTGAAGATTGCATTTTTAAAAAAGATTTATTTTGTTTATTTAAAAGGCAGAGTTACAGAGGGAGGGAGAGGGAGAGACAGAGAGAGAAAGAGGAAGAGACAGAGAGAGAGGTCTTTGATCCACTGGTTCACTCCCAAAATGGCCACAATGGCTAGAACTGGGCCAAGCCAAAGCCAGGAGGCTGGAGCTTCTTCTGGGTCTCCCGTGTGGGTGCAGGAGCCCAAGCACTTGGGCCATCCTCTGTTGCTTTCCCAGGCACATTAGCAGGAAACTGGATTGTAATTCAAGCAGCCAGGACTCAAACCAGCCCCCATATGGGATGCTAGCACTGCAGGTGGTGGTTTAACCCATTGTACCACACTGCCAGCCCCTAGATTGCATTTTTATCAAAAGTAGTGAAAAGCTGCTAATATATATTTTTTGACAGACTTTTTTTCAAGCATGAAAAGGGATTTTAGAGACCTTATAGATAACTTACCCAGTGGAATGTATTTTGTATCATGACCCTGTGAATGCCTAAATATGACTAACAAAAAGCAGAAATGTCATAAAACAACTTCAGCCTCACGTATGATATACTCTTAATATTTTCCCCTTCTATTTCATTAGGAAAATATTGGTGGCTACAGCCTCCTAACTCAACCCATACCTAATGTTTGACCTAATGTTTATTCTTTCTCTTCTTTTCTATTACAGATGATTTTTTATTTGCATCACAGTGCTAGTAGAAAAATTAGATGTGTAGTCTGTGTGGGGTAGAGTTTCTTTAAGAACAGAAGAAATAGCTAATTCTAGGATGGCATAATCATTGTTCAAATTGTAGTCATATTACCATACAACCCTTCCCTTGCCAGTCAGTTCTAACTAGAGACACTGCTAATTGAACATGTTTTAAAACATTTTTCCTGCTGAATCAAAAATAATCTTTGGAATCTTTTTCAACATAGTGTCACTCCATAAACCACAACCACTAGCTTTTTTTAAAAATTTTTTTATTTATTTGAAAGACAGAGTTACAGAGAGCCCTAGAGCCAGAGAGAGGTCTTCCATCTGCTGGTTCACTTCCCAAATGGCTGCAATGGCCAGAGCTAAGCTGATCTGAAGCCATTAGCCAGGAGCTTGTGGATGCAGGGGCCCAAGGACTTGGGCCATCTCCTACTGCTTTCCCAGGCCATAGCAGAGAGCTGGATTGGAAGTGGAGCAGCTAGGACTTGAACCAGTGCCCATATGGGATGCTGGCGCTGCTGGCTGGGGCTTTAACCCGCTGCATCACAGTGCCGGCCCCAACCACTAGCCTTTTTAATAAAATCCTTAGGCCATCAGATTATTTTGCGTTCATCTGTGTAGACCAGAGACCATTCCGAGCACTCAACTCTTTTCTGGCTTCCCTTCCATTGCAGGGCAAGCATTTGGACTAGGGGTTAAGGCTCAAGACACCAGTCTGGATGCCCACATCTGGGTTTGACTCCCAAATCTGTTCCCCCAGTTCCAGCTTCCTTCTAAGGCAGACCCTGGAAGGCAACAATGATAGATCAAGTAACTGGGTTCCAGGCACTCATGTGGAGACCTGGATTGAGTTCAGGGTCTGGGTTTCAGCCTTGTCTGGGGCTTATTGCAAGTATTTGGGGATTAACCAGCAAATGAGAGTCTCTCTCTCAAATAAATAAATTTTCAAAACAAGAACCCATTTCCTGTCTTATGATAAGCTTTGTTCTGACAATAATTATGTTTTTCTTGAATAAATTTATTCACTGCATACTCTTGGATTATGTATATGAGTATAAAAAGCATCTAAGTTCTGTCAAGTACCTTGTGTGCAGCTCAGTAAGCAGTTATTACTATTCCCAAGTATTTCACCAATCCCAAAATCTCTTTCTCTCCTGAGTTCCAGGTCTGTCAGACCTAACAACAAACCTGTATGAACCTGAAATTAATTTTACTCTCTGTTAGAAATCTTGAATGCAGCTAATAATTTTTTTATTCCTATCTGTGATTTCTTGTGGTCTAGGCAAAATCTGATGCTCATCAGAAAGAGAAAGAATGCCATTTCTTTAAGGGAGAATTTTTTTGAGCTTAAAGTCAAACAAAATGAGATTTCTTACATTAAGTGATACTGAAAGACAGATAGTAGTTCTTAAAAATAGTTTTACAACACATATGGGAGTGGATCTATTTATTAAATAAAAGTTAAAAAAAAAAAAAAAAGAAAAAGTCTTAACTGGCATCATCCAAATATTTACTCCCATAGTTATGTGGAGGTTAACCATAGTGGTACCTGCAGACAAAGCCAGCATTTCATCAGACAGCAACTTTGTACCTCCTCCAACAAGTGTTATCATTGGAATATACAGTTTCCAACCCTCAATGTGGTGAAAATAACTTTCTACAAGAAAGCATTTTTAAGGTCATGAGAACTGTGAAGTGAGTGTGTGAATGATGCGCCTATGAAACTTAGCCAGCTCTTTAGGATTTCAGCATTTCTAATATATCTTTCCCAGGGACTCATCTAATCTGTACCTTTTTTATATGCTCTGTTAATATTGATATATTTTGTAAATACTATATTGAAAATTTTGAAGGCTTTACACTTACCAACCATGAATAGCTGTTCCTTCTTAATGAAGACATCCAAAGACATACATTTTTAGTTTGGTAGGTTTTTAAAGTATATTTTCTATACCCTAAATAATATCACATTTTTTGTTTGTGAAACTTAATCACAAGATCTTAGAATCAAACCTTGAAGGGATGGATTTCAGCAGCAGTTTAAATCATATCCTGGGACACCATGTTCCATTTCCAATTGCCTGGTTTGAGTCTTGGCTATTTTGCTTCAGGTCCACCTTCCTGCTAATGTACATCCTGAAAGGCAGCAGTTGGTGACTTAAGTACTTGGGTCCCTGCCTCCCATGAGAAACCAAGATGGAGTTCCAGGTTCCTGGCTTTGGTCTGGCCCAGCCCTGGCTGTTGTGGGCAGTAGGGGAAGGGAATCAGAAGATGGAGGATCTCTCCCTATTTCTGCCTTTCAAATATAGTGAAAATAAATAAATAAATAAATAATTCTAAAAACATGTCAGACATTCATTAAAAAATATCAAACTTTAAAAAAGCAATTGCTGGCTGGCCTGTAGCATAGTAGGTAAAACCACTGCCTGCAGTACCGACATCCCATATGGGTACCAGTTCGAAACCTAGCTGCTCCACTTCTGAGCCAGCTGTCTGCTATGGCTTGGGAAAGCAGTGGAGGATGGCCCAAGTCCTTGGGCCCCTGCACCTGCGTGGGAAACCTGTAGCAAGCTCCTGGCTCCTGGCTTCAGATTGGTGTAGCTCCAGCCATTGCTGGGGAGTGAACCAGCAGATGGAAGACCTCTCTCTGTCTCTCTCTAATTAAAAAAAATTAAAATAAATTAAAAAAAACCAATTACTTAGTTGAGAAGGATATGCTTATGTACATTTTCTGTAAAACAAATGTTTTCCTTTCTTCTTAAGCATCTAGAGGCTGATTTGCTTCTAGAGATGTCTGGCTAATACCTGCTGTGGGGTTCAGGGAGCTTGACTGTAGAAGAGAATCTGTGAGAAAACTTGAGTCCCAAGGAGCACACAGTTCAATGGAAAATTCTACAGGACCTCCATTTGTTCTGTTGCAGGGGAATTATATTGTCATGAATACAGTAATAAAGTCCCCACAATTCACAGGTCCATGACTGGAAGAATAAATGACTCTAAAACCAAGCCTCTGTGTTGAATTTAGGCCAATGAAATGTAGTAGTTTAGATCAAATAGGACTAAATGGTAGAGTTGTATGTATAATTCTTGTCTTTTTTTCCTTCTATCCCATATCTTTTTGGTGGTGAGGCCTTGTTTCAGCTGGTGGCTTCATTGTCCAGGTGGGTTTTCCCAAGTGGTTTGTGGATACTTGAATAGAATTTTTTTTTTAAAGATTTTATTTATTTTACTTGAGAGGTAGAGTTACAGACAGTGAGAGGGAGAGACAGAAAGTTCTCCTCCTGTTGGTTCACTCCCCAAATGGCTGCAATGGCTGGAGCTGCGCCGATACGAAGCCAGGAGCCAGGTGCTTCTTCCAAGCCTTCTATCTGGGTGCAGGGGCCCAAGGATTTGGGCCATCTTTTACTGCTTTCCCAGGCCATAGCAGAGAGCTAGATTGGAAGTAGAGCAACCGGGACTAGAACTGGCGCCCATATGGGATGCAGGCACTGCAGGCAGAGAATTAACCTACTGCGCCACAGGGCCAGCCCCATTTGAGTAGAATTGACGGGCAATTATTATTTGATTCTAGGACAAGAGAAAGCTATATGCCAGCTGTGATTTAGGTTGTCAGTTCCCAAGATGTCCATTGTCAGTTCACAAGATGAGGTTCTTTTAGAGGGTATGTTGGAGTCAAAACAATTTTCTTTTTTTTTTCCCAGAAACATTTTATTTAAGAAATGCAAACTTCATGCATTTAATAAATACAACTTTAGGAATATAGTGATTATTCCCACCATATCTACCCTCCTACCCACACTCCCAACCTTCTTTCCAGCATTTGTTGTTTGTTGATTTTTGTATGAAAGCCATTCTTACTGGGGTGAGGTGAAACCATAGTGTGGTTTTGATTTGCATTTCCCTGACAGCTGGTGATCCTAAATATTTTTTCATGTGTCTCTTGGCCATTTGGATTTCTTCTTTTGAAAAATGCCTGTTTAAGTCCTTTCCCCATTTCTTAACTAGGTTATTTGTTTTATTGTTGTTATTGAGTTTCTTGATCTCTTTATATAATCTAGTTATTCTTTATCAGTTGCAAATAATTTCTCCCATTCTGTTGGTTGCCTCTTCACTTTTTGAGTGTTTCTTTTGCAGTGCAGAAGCTTCTCAATTTGATTAAATCCCATTTGTCCATTTTGGCTTTGATTGCTTGTGCCTCTGGGGTCTTTTCCAAGATCTCTTTGCCTGTGCCAATGTCTTCCAGGGTTTCCCCAATGTACTTCAATAATTTGATGGTATGGGGTCATAGATCTAGGTCTTTAATCCATTTTGAGTGTACTTTTGTGTAAGGTGTAAGGTAGGGGTCTTGCTTTATACTTCTGCATGTGGAGATCCAGTTTTCCCAGCACCATTTGTTGAAGAGACTGTCCTTGCTCCAGAGATTTATTTTAGCTCCTTTGTAAAAGTTAAGTTGGTTGGTTCTGGCATTTCTATTCTGTCCTTTGGTTTATCCATCTGTTTTTGTACCAGTACCAGGTGGTTTTGATTATAACTGTGCCTTGTTGTATATCTTGAAATCTGGTATTGTGATACCTCCAGCTTTGTTTTTGTGTACAAGTTTGCTTTAGCTATTCAGGGTCTCCTGTATTTCCATATGAATTTCAGTGTCATTTTTTTCAATATCTGATAAGATATCCTTGGTATTTTGATTGGTATCTCACTGAATCTGTAAATTGCTTTCAGTAAAATGGACATTTTGATGATATTGATTCTTCCAACCCATGAACATAGATTTTTAAATATTTCTGTGTGTCTTCTTCTATTTCTTTCTTTAATGTTTTGTGATTCTCATCATAGAGATCTTTGACATCCTTGGTTAATTTTATTCCAAGGTATTTGATTTTTTTTTTTTTTTTGTAGCTATTGTGAATGGGATTGATCTTAGAAGTCCTTTCTCAGCCATGGCATTGTCTATATATACAAAGGCTTTTTACTTTTGTTTGTTGATTTTATATCCTGCCACTTGACCAAACTCTTCTATGAGTTCCAATAGTCTCTTAGTGGAGTCTTTTGGATCCCCTATATATAGAATCACATCATCTGCTAACAGGGATAGTCTTCATTCCAATTTGTATCCCTTTGATTTCTTTTTCTTACCTAATGGCTTTGGCTAAAACTTCCAGGACTATATTAAATAGTGATAGTGAGAGTGAGCATGCATGTCTGGTTCTGGATCTCAGTGGGAATGTTTTCAACTTTTTCTCATGCAATAGGATGCTGGCCTTGGGTTCATCATAAATTGCCTTGATTGTGTTGAGAAATGTTCCTTCTATACCCAATTTGCTTAGAGTTTTCATCATCATAAAAGGGTATTATATTTTAACAAATGCTTTCTCTGCATCTATTGAGATAATCATACAGCTTTTGTTCTTTAATTTGTCAGTGTGATGTGTCACACTGCTTGATTTGTAAATGTTGAACCATCCCTGCATATCAGGGACAAGTCCCACTTGGTCTGGGTGAATGATCTTTCTGATATGTTTTTGGGTTTGATTGACTAGAATTTTTTTAAGGATTTTTGCATCTGTGTTCATCAGGGAAATTGGTCTATAATTTTCTTTCTCTGTTGCATCTTTTTCAGGATTTGTGGATACAGCTCTTTGTATTAAATTCTGATGGTTCTTTTTATTTCGGTGGTGTCTATTGTTATATTTCCTTTTTCACCTATATTTTTATTGATCTAGGTCTTCTTTCTCCTTTTTTTGGTTAGTTGGGTCATTGGTGTGTCTATTTTGTTTATTTTTCAAAAAACAGCTCTTTGTTTTGCTGATCTTTTGTATTTTTTATTCAATTTTGTTGATTTCTTCTCTAATTTTAATTATTTCTTTCCTCTTATTAGTTTTGGGTTTAGTTTGCTGTTGTTTTTCTAGATCTTTGAGATCCATTGATAGCTCATTTATTTGGTGCCTTTCCAATTTCTTGATGTGGACACAAATTGCTATAAACTTTCCTCTTAACACTGAACGCTGCTTTTGCTGTGTTCCTTATGTTTTGATATGTTGTGTTGTTATCTTCATTTGTTTCCAGAAATTTTTTATTTCTCTTTTGATTTCTTCTATGACCCACTGTTCATACAGGCACATGTTGTTCAGTTTCCATGTATTTGCATATGTTCTGGAGATTCCTGAGCTGCTGATTAAGCTTCATTGCATTGTGGTCCGAGAAGATGCATGGTATGATTTCAATTTTTTTGAATTTGCTGAGGCTTGCTTTATGTCCTAGCAGGTGGTCAATCCTAGAGAAAGTTCCATGCACTTGTGAGAAAAATGTGTATTCTTTGGCCTTAGGGTGGAAGGCTCTGTGGCTATCTGTTCTGTCCATTTGATTTATAGTGTTAATTAAGTCTGTTGTTTCCTTGTTCATTTTCTTTCTGGCTGATGTGTCCATTGCTGAAAGTGGGGTTTTGAAGACCCCATTATTGCTGTATTTCAGTCTATATCTCCCTTTAAATCCCTGGGTTAATCCCCCGCCTGGGGCACCGGCGTCCCATGTGGGCGCCGGTTCTAGTCCCGGCTGCCCCTCTTCCAATCCAGCTCTCTGCTGTGGGCCTGGGAGGGCAGTGGAGGATGGCCCAGGATCTTGGGCCTCTGCATCCACGTGGGAGACCCAGGAGGAAGCACCTTGCTCCTGGCTTTTGACTGGCGTAGCTCCGGCGGTAGCGGCCATATGGGGAGTGAACCAATGGAATGAAGACCTTTCTCTCTGTCTCTCTCTTTCTGTCTGTAACTCTGTCAAATTAAAAAAAAAAAAAACATTCTTTTAGATAGTCATGTGCTCTGTAATTAGGTTTATATATATTTGTATTGGTCACAAAACAGCTTCCTGTTGAATTGAATCCTTAATCATTATATAATGTCCTTCTTTGTCTCTTTTAACAGTTTTTGTGTTGAAGTCTATTTTGTCTGATATTAGGATGGCTACACCAGCTTTTTTGTGTGTGTGTTTTTTTAGCATGGATTGTCTTTTCCTATCCTTTCACTTTCAGTTTATGTGCATCTTTGTTGGTAAGATGTGTTTCATGTAGGCATCAAATAGATGGGTTTTCTTTTTTAATCCATTCAGCCAGTCCTTGTCTTTTTTTTAAATACATATGCATTTAAAGATTTAATATATTTATTTGAGAGGTAGAGTTACTGACAGAGGAAGAGACAGAGAAAGGTCTTCCTTCCATTGGTTCACTTCCCAAATGGCGCTGATCTGAAGCCAGAAGCCAAGTGCTTCTTCGCGGTTCCCAAAGTGAGTGCAGGGTCTCCAGGACTTGGGCCATCTTCTCCTGCTTCCCATGTCACAGCAGAGAGCTGGATTGGAAGTCAGGCCCCATTGTCATGTGGTTTCCAAAGCCATCCAATCACAGCCTGTTGGCAGGCAGTTTCCATTGCCAGCGGCTACCTTCTCATTCCACCACACAGTATTTTTGGTTTACTGTTTTTTTCTCTTAGGACTTAGAATATATCTTGCCATTCTCTCCTTTCCTGTAAGATTTCTGGTAGGAATTCTTCGGTGAGTCTAATTGAAGTTCCTCTGAATGTGATTTGGCATTTCTCACATGCACATTTTAAGATCTTTTCTTTATGTTTTGCTGTGGAGAGTTTTACTGCAGTGCATCACGGTGAAGATCTTTTCTGGTCGTGTCTGTTGGGACTTCTGTGTACTTCCTGTACTTGGCTGTCTCTTTCTCCTGATTGGCAAAGTTTTCTGTTATTATTTCATTAACAAAGCTTTCTAATCCTTCCTGTCTTTCTATGCCTTCCAGAACTCCTAGGATCCATATGTTGGGTCATTTGATAGTATCTTGTAGTTCTCCAACTGTGTTTTTTAATTTTCTAATGTCTTCTTTTTTTGGTCTGACTATAATATTTCCAGAAATTTGTTTTCTAGTTCTGATATTCTTTCTTCCGTCTCACCTGTTCTGTTGTTAAGGCTTTCCACTGCATTTTTAAATTTGATCTATTGAATTCTTAATTTCTAGTATTTCATTCTGACTTCTATTTAGTATCTCAATTTCTTGGGTGAACATTCTATTTACATCGTGGATTTTCTTCTGCTTACTTCTAAGTAATCTGATAATTTTCTGAATTCTGTTTCTGGCATATCCTTGATCTCTTCATCTTCACCTTTTTTTTTGTTGTTGTTGTTTTTTTTGTTTTGTTTTTTGTTTTTTGTTTTGACAGGCAGAGTGGACAGTGAGAGAGAGAGACAGAGAGAAAGGTCTTCCTTTTGCCGTTGGTTCACCTGCCAATGGCCACCGCGGCCGCCGCACTGTGGCCAGCGCACTGCGCTGATCCAATGGCAGGAGCCAGGTGCTTCTCCTGGTCTCCCATGGGGTGCAGGGCCCAAGCACTTGGGCCATCCTCCACTGCACTCCCTGGCCACAGCAGAGAGCTGGCCTGGAAGAGGGGCAACCGGGACAGAATCCGGCACCCCGACCAGGACTAGAACCCGGTGTGCTGGCGCCGCAAGGCGGAGGATTAGCCTAGTGAGCCGCGGCGCCGGCCTTCACCTTCTATTATTATAAAGTTGTAGTGTTCCTTTGGGGGGCTCATAATGTCTTCCTTATTCTTATTTAGGGTTTTTCCTTTGTTTTTTGACATTTGTGTATTTTTTCTTTTTCTTTTTTTTTGTCTGGTTGCTTTTCTCTTTAATTTGTGTCTTGTGGGACATCTATACTTTTAGTGAGTTCCAAGAAATGCATGCTGGATGTGGCCTGGGTGCTCTGTTCAGTATTTCAGGGTGGAGGAGGTATCCAATGTCAGGCCCCCATGGGGCTTTATAGCTTTCCTCTAGTTTTTTGGTCAGAGGAGCTTCTTTCCTTTTGTTGGTGTGACCCACAGTTTCCTCACAGTTGTGGGATGCCCCGGTGTTATTCTCTGATGTGTTCAGGGTTGTATCACCCTGCTTAATGAACTGCACGTCTAATCTGTGGAGTGTTTCTTGTGGTGAGGTTTCCTTCTGTTAGGAGATTCTATGTGTCTGTGCTTTTCAAGTAGAGGAATGGAGCCCTGCCTACTGGAGCCTGGCTCACTTCTCAATGGTGGATGTAGCAGGCTCAAGTTTTTAATATTCAGGACTTCTTGTACAGCTTGCGTGGTGGGTGTCGCTCCCCCTCTTCGTGGAGGAACGACACTAAACCCTGCCTAGGCTTCATATCCGAGTCACGGCACCATTATGTCGCTCCCCCTCTTCGTGGAGGAACGACACTAAGCCCTGCCTAGGCTTCATATCCGAGTCACGGCACCATTATGTCGCTCCCCCCTTCGTGGAGGAACGACACTAAGCCCTGCCTAGGCTTCATATCCGAGTCACGGCACCATTATGTCGCTCCCCGTCTTCGTGGGGGAACGACACAAGACCCTGCGCTGCTCTTTCGTCTGCTCGGCCCTCCCTGGGTTTGCTGCTGGTTCTTCCTGGGTTGGCTACTATCCCTTCCACCTCCGTGGAAGGGCAGTTCCCCCTGGCCACATTCCCCACTTCCGCAGGGGAGCGGCACACCGCCGGCCGGCTTTCTCGGGGGCTGCACAGGTGTTCCTTCAGCTAGATGTTCCCCTTAGATGTTCCTTGTGCATGCCATCTCTCTCCTCCTTTATAGTCCTCTTCCACCAATCCCAACTCTGCTACCCACACGCCAAGTACGCTGCTCTCCTCCAATCAGGAGCAGGTCCCACAGTTTATTGGTTGAACTGGAGGCAGCTGTGTAGAAGCTGTTTCCCTTCTCAGCGCCATATTGTGGGAAAGCAGATGCATAGAATAAGTCTTAATTCCAGTAACTTAGTCTAGTCCGAGTTGCTCCCAGTTGCTCCCCACAGTGGGGAAGAAATTCTTCTGAAATGTTGTGGTCCTCATTCCTGAGTGGGGGTTCTGTTCAGTTGGCTCTGGCAATTGATGGCTGTGTGCACAGGAGGGAAAGACAGCAGTCCCCTGCTTAGGTTCAAATATGTAAACCAACAAAATGGCTTCTCACAGCCTGCTGCAGGTCTGGGAGGGAAGGGGGAAAGGAGGTGGGAGGGGATGCCGGACCTCTCTGTTCCTCTGTACCTTCTCTTTTTTCCCCGCCTGGAACTTCAAAAGCAGTTCACCAAACTCTCCCTCCCACTGCTATTTGCAGCTCTGTGGACCCACGATTTCCGTCTCACGTGGTTCACTGGGGACTGGTGCCAACCTTCCAGGTCCGAGTCTCCACCACTTCCCTTTCTTATTTGCTTTTTCGGTATGGACCTGCCCAGTCTCTGTTGGTCTCCTGGTCTTCCCATCACAAATTTCCCTTGGCTCTATCTCCAGCATGTATCATCTCTCCTTTTTAACTATCTATTTTGCCCTGCATGTCTTGGATCTTCATTGCTTTACCACCAACTTGGGACCCCCACCCCCAGTTTGTATTTTTTAACTGGAGAGTTGAGGCCATTTGCATTCAAGGTGCCTACTGGTAAGTAGGGACTTGGCCCTGCTATTTTTCCATTAATATTCCTATTGTTTACTTTGGATTTCCTTTGTACTTTTACTGGGAGACTTTCTGCTTTCACCTTCTTTCATAGTGATGACCATGTTTCTGTGTGTAGCACATCCTTAAGCATCTTTGGTAAGGCTGGATGAGTGGTGACAAATTCTTTCAATTTCTGCTTGTTATGGAAGGTCTTTATTTCACCTTTATACATAAATGAGAGCTTTGCAGGATATAGTATTCTGAGTTGATAGTTTTTTTTTTTTCTCTCAAGACTTGGAATATATCTCACCATCTTTTCTAGCCTGTAGGGTTTCTGATGAGAAGTCAGCTGTGAGTCTAATTGAAGATCCTCTGAAAGTAATCTGGCGTTTGTCTCATTCACATTTTAGTATCTTTTCTTCATGTTTTACTGTGGAGAGTTTGACTACACTGTGTCATGGTGAGGATCTTCTCTGGTCATGTCTATTAGGAATTCTGTGTGCCTCCTGTACTTGGATGTCCCTTTCTTTTTCCAAATTATGGAAGTTTTGTGTAATTATTTAACTTAAAAGGCCTTCTAATCCATTTTGCCTTTTCACGCCTTCAGGAACTCTTCAGACCTGTATGTCGGGTCATTTGATAGTATCCCATAAATCTCCAACACTGTTTTTTAGTTTTCTAATCTTCTTCCTCCTCCTCCTCTTCCTCATCTTCTTCCACCTTCCTCCTCCTTTCATCTCCTCCTTCCTCTTTCTTCTTTCTCCTCTTTCTTCTTTCTCCTCTTTCTTCTTTCTCCTCTTTCTTCTTTCTCCTCTTTCTTCTTTATCCTTCTTCTTCTCCTCTCCTTTTCCTTCTTCTCCTTCTCCCTCTCCCTCTTCTCCCCATCCTCCTCCTTGAGTCTGTAATTAAAGCTTTCTACCATATTTTTTATTTGTTCTATTGAATTATTCATTTCTAATATTTGGTTTTGATTTCTCTTTGAAATCTCAATTTCATGGGAAACATTTTCCTTCATGTCATGTACAGATTTCTTTAGTTCATGAATTCGCTTCTTATTGCTTCTAAGTAATCCTATGATCAATTTTTTGAATTCTGTTTCTGGCATTTTTGTCAGTCTCTTCATCCTCACATTCTAGTATTGATGAGTTGTGTTCTTTTGGGGGCATCATGTTGTCTTCCTTGTTCTTGTTTCTTGAATTGCTGCATTTACTATTAGGTATTTGGGATGATACATGTTTTTTTTTTTTTTATTTCTCCTTGTGATGGCTTTGATCTTTGGAATCTGCCTCTGTGGATTAGTGGGGTGTCTGCTCTTTCAGTGAATACCCAGAGGCATGTGCTGAGTGGGGTCAGGGAGTTCTGTTCAGTGCTCCAGGGTGTGGGGAGTTGCCCAAGATGACACCGAAGTTGGGCTTGGTACATCGTTTTTTTTTAATCAGAAGAGAGGTTTGTTCTGCTCTGTTGGTGTATTCTCACGCTCACCTCTTCTCCTCCAAGGAGACCAATGCCTGGGTGCTGTCCCCAGTGGGTACAGTTTTCATCCATGCTGCCATGAGAACCACACAAAGGATCCATCCAGTTCTTGATCTGAACACAGATTCTGTAGCAGTGACCCTCACAAGGAAATCATGGAGCCCAGAAAATGTGGAGCTGCCCACAGTGACTGCCTAAAGACCCAGCCACACCCTGTGCCCTTCCCTGCAGCCACAGCGTTTTCACAGTCCCAGCACACAAGGCTCCCACAGGCATGAGCACCCAGATCCCTGTCAGTTCTCCCAGCCACTCAGACATCTCCACTCAGCTGGTTGCTTGGTGCACAGACAGGAGCTGGTACAACTGTTACTTAGGTCCAAAATGGCCCCTGCCCTCTCTCAGCTCATTACAGGATGCTGGTGCTGGGTGGGTGGGGAGAGAGAAATGTGTCCTGTTTTTTTCTTTAGGGTCGCAGATATATTGTCCCCCACAAGGCTCCAATCCGGGCCAGGCTCTTCCCTCAGCTTCGTCGTCAGTGGTCTGGGCTGCTGCATTCTGGTCTCTCCTCACTGAGGGGCTGATGCTGAGGCTCATGGCTGCTGGGGTCCTGAACTGGGGGCGTCTACACCCTCCATCTAGGTCCACAGTGTCCCCCCAATTTGTGTGCAGTTTCCTCTGCCATTTTCTCCCTGACCCTTCCCTGTGATTGCAGTCTCTCCACATTTTTTTTTAGCTATTTTCTAGGCTAGAGCAGTAAGCTCCCTCCCTAGCCGATATCTTGGAAAATAAAAGCCAAAATTATTTTCAGTTTTGCCTTTTTTACCTGCAATCTGACATCTATTCAGGGGAGTTTTTCAACAGCTACCAGATGGTCAGTATTATTGCTCTTAGTGCTAATGGAATGTGTGCATGGGTATTAGTGTGTTCAGACAATTTTCAGTTAAAACTTCTTTTTTTAAAAAAAGAGTTATGTATTTGAGAGGCAGAAGCAATGGTGCACGCACACACACACACACACACATGGGGGGAGGGTAGGGGTGGAGAGAGAGAGAGAATCTTTGATCTGTTGTTTCATCCTCCAAATGGGTGCAACAGCCAGGACTGAGCCAGGCCAAAACCAGGAGCCAGGAGCTTCTTAAAGTGGGTGCAGGGGTCCAAGCACTTGGGCCATCTTCTGCTGCTTTCCCAGGTGTTTTAGCAGGGAGCTAGATCAGAAGTGGAGCAGGCAACTCTAACCAGTGTCCATATGGGATGCTGGCACAGCAGGCGGGGTCTCAACCTGCTGTGCCACAGTGCCAGCTCCTTAGTTTTAATTCCTAATACAATAAATGTGAACAGATAGACAGAGTTTCATAATACGTTTTCTGTCTCTAGGTGTTCTGGAACCAAAATGTTTGAGAACTGCTGGTTTAGCTCTTACCCTCCCAAAAAAGAATCCAGCATGTAGCCAGATGCAGTGTAAATGTGAAGATTTGAGTATTGGCAGGTATAATCTAGATGTCCGTAAGCATGGTGAAATACAAAGAATTGCATGTGCGGGAACTGCCTCTTCATGTGTATAATCCTATCAGTAACTCTTTATTAAGCTGCTACTGTGTTTCCATCCAGTAAGGGGACAATGCAAAATCCTCACTAACAGAGTTTATCATTTGGAAAGGTAAGGATCAAAGATTAAATATACTTGGAAAAATCATGATCATCTATAATCTATAGATGATTGTGTACGAAACAGTTTGGTGTTAGAGATGATTAAGGTTAACCATTGGGAGCAGCCATTATCGTCTGTTATTGCCATTCTCATCATTACCCTCCGTGGTCGTTGGCTTTATTGATGTCTTACCTCCTTACCTCTCAGAGACCTAGCACTCTACTGCTTATCTCATAAACACCTAGGAGGATACTTTGTACACTCATAGAAAAATGATTGAATTTGTGGATTTGATGTAGGCTTCATTCTTTCTATGTAGGAAATGTATATTGAGCCATGCTGGAAGGGTGGGTGATAGTAGCTGGGTGGCTTTGAAAGATGACTGAGGTCTGGTCCTGAAGGAAGAGAGGGAGCTCAGGCTAGGGAACATGCTTGTGCCAAGGTACAGAACAGCCGTCATCTGGAGACCAGAATGAGCATCCTGTACTTGGCAAGCCCGTGAGCCTCCTAGTTCAATATTGTTACATAGCAGAATGGTGCAAAGAAATTCAAGGCATAATATACAAGGTTGTATTGTTTTCTTAGGCAACTAGACAGACTCTTACTGCAAAAATCAGCATTTTGTTGCTTTACGATTTCTTATGGGAACTCACTGTATCCGGATGGGTCACTCTGACCACTACTGCTGTGAATCAGTCTGTGTCATCTTCTTCTAAGAGTAATAATACTAATAATGGTGCAGTAGTAGTATTAGCTGCCCTTTAGTAGGATCAGATATTGTTCTAAATTCTTTGCTTCTTCTCATATGGTACTTTTATTTTCCTTATTTTCAGAGAAGGAAATGATGCTTGAGTGGGAAAAACTAACTCAGTTTATTTAACCAACTGTGATGGAGTCAGACTTCAAACTCAGTCAGTTTGATTTTGAGCCTGGGTTCTTACCCTTTGTGCTATGTATTTCTCCCCATGGGCAGCTTGCTCTAGTTTGATTGTTCAAAATATAGGAGCTTGAGTAGGGCATCTGAGGTAATAAGACTGCATATTGAGTTATACTAAATTTTGTCAACACTAATGAGATTTTAAAAATTAATTTAAATGCATTGGAACATATCCTCCCATACTGCATTTGTAGAAAGAAAAAAGCTAATATCCTGGGGCTGGCACTGGAGCTGGCATTGTGATGCAACAGGTTAAACCACCTCCTCCAGTGCCGGCATCCCATATAGGTGCTGGTTTGAGTCCTGGCTGCTCTACTTTTTTTTTTTTTTTTTTTTTTTTTTTTGACAGGCAGAGTTAGACAGTGAGAGAGTGAGACAGAGAGAAAGGTCTTCCTTCCATTGGTTCACCCCCCAAATGGTTGCTACGGCCGGCACGCTGTGCCGATCCGAAGCCAGGAGCCAGGTGCTTCCTCATGGTCTCCCATGTGGGTCCAAGAACTTGGGCCATCCTCCACTGCCTTCCCAGGCCACAGCAGAGAGCTGGACTGGAAGAGGGGCAACCGGGACAGAATCCGGTGCTCTAACCGGGACTAGAACCCCGTGTGCCGGCGCTGCAGGCAGAGGATTAGCCTAGTGAGCTGCAGCGCCGGCCATGGCTTCTCTACTTCTGATGTGTCCCTGCTGAGGTGTCTGGGAAGGCAGCAGAAGATGGCTCACATGCTTGAGCCTCTGCCACCCACATGGGAGACCCGGATGAAACTCCTGGCTCCTGGCTTCAGCCTAGCCCAGCCCCGGCTGTTGTGGCCGTTTGGGGACTGAACCAGCAGGTGGAAAAGCTTACTCTCTCGGTTTCTCCTTCTCTCATTAACACTGCTTTTCAAATTAAAAAAATAAATAAGCTATATAATATGAAGATTATTTCAACAAAGTGCCTTAAGCTGCTATAAAATCAGCACATTTATGGGATTTTGGAGTTTTAATATCTTTTGACATTCTGTCTCAAGCCCCTTCACTAGCATAATATTTTTTGTTAATAAGCTTATATTTCTGCAAAATGCTTTGCGCCTTCTTTTTAAAGATGCTCAGATTTGGCCAGCATTGTGGCATAGCAGGTTAAGCCTCCATCTGTGACACTGGCATCCCATTGGGCGCCGGTTCATGACCCGACTGTTCCACTTCTGATCCAGGGAGATGGCACAAGTGCTTAGGCCCCTGCACCCATATGGGAGATCTGGAAGAAGCTCTGCACTCCTGGCTTTGGCCTGGTTCAGCCCCAGCCATTATAGCCATTTTAGGGGTGAACCAGCTGATGGAAGATTTCTCTCTCTGTGTGTCTCTGTTCTCTCTGTAACTCTGCATTTCAAGTAAATAAAAAATGAAAAATTTTAATAAAAAATGTTCAGGTAAATCCAGATTATTTTTAGTGGGAATAATAGTCCTTGCACTTTTCTTGCTACATGGGATGCACCAAATAAAATTTGAATTTGGCTAAGAGAGTGAAGAATATGACCTACAAGTGTGCCCTACCACATGAGAACCAGAATGACTAATGGTCGATTCTTTGAAGGGACTTCTTTCCTTTCAGAGAACTTAAATATCAATTTCTCTTTATTAAGAAAATATATTTAATTGTCAAGTGCATTACTTCTGCTATATGAGTTTAACTCATTTTCTCATATAAGCTCTTGTTTAAATTTGTGATCTAGTTACTAAGATTTGTCTTAGTATTTCATATAAAAAGTAAAAGATTGTCTTATTTAAAATTGATTTTAATTGTGTGTGTGGTAAAATTACTGAATGTTATCAGAGTTTATGGTACTATTCTCAGTACTCTTGAGTATATCTGAAAATTTTTCTTAAAAATGAGATATCATAAAAGTGGTTTTAGGAATTTGTTTCCAATAGCAGTATGTTTATAAACCATAATTACCAACAAAATCAGATTTTTCTTTCTCATGTTGGCTGGTGTGAGAAGTTTGTGCATGTTTTTCCATTTACACAAGTGCTTCCCACATATCAGAAACTAACAAACTGATATGTTCACCTTCATTTTGTGTCAGGGTGGTCATAAAATTTTATATCAACTTGTAAAGATCTGTATAAACAAGCGTGACTGTTTTTCTTTACCTCGTGGCCCATTTTTGTCCCCTGTTTCTCTTCTTGTAGAGGTATGTTGCTGTTGGAGAACTGGGGAGAGCCACTGACACCTTAGATTCTACAGGGAAAATAACAGAAGTAAAACCTTACGGTAAGAAGTTCGTTTAACATAGTCTTTCTTTTTTAACATTTAAAGAAAGCTTCTGTGAATGCAAAATTTTAAAACCAAATTCTTGCCTGACAGTATCACTGATTTTATTTCTAAGTAATTTCTTTAAGAAGACTGCAACTTGTTTATCACAGTGTTGCTTACTTGGTATGAGTTTATGAATAAAGATTTATGATTGTTTCTTTTCTTAGAATAAGTTTCTTTAATGTTAAGAATTGTTCTTTTGTAACCAATATTTAGGATATTTTCCCTAGAAAATGAGACAAAGCAGCACTAGTTAGATTTTGCCTGTTTCTTGCCATTTTTAAATTTTTTAAAGGTTTATTTATTTATTTGAAAGAGAGGGGAAGAAACAGATCATCCATCTGCTGCTTTACTCCCCAAATGGCTGAAACAGTCAGATCTGGGCCAGGCCAAAGTCAAGAGCCAAGAATTCTATCCCGGTCTCATGTGGGTAGCAGCGGCCCAAGTACTTGGGCTGTTTTTTTCTGCCTTCCTTGGTGCGTTAGCAGGGAGCTGGGTCAGGAGCAGAGCCCCTGGGACTCTGGCTGACATGGGAAGACTGCATTGCAAATGACAGCTTAACCTGCTGTGCCACAGTGCTGGCCCAGTTTTGTTTTTAAACAATTACTTTTCAGCTGTTGAAGTAAATGTGCCAGGTTTAGTTATTGCTTAAAACTCATGATGGTCTCATGCTTTTGGGGTAAAAAAAGCTGTTTCTCTGGAAGTAAAGCGGAAGTCACTGGGGCCCACCTTCATTTTTTACCATTCACTACTTTGGGAAAGGATGGAGGAATGAAATGGTCTCCTAGCAACTCTGACAGAGCTTATGCTATTTATAATGTAGCAGTTGCAGTTTTGTAAGTCAGTTCACCTGCATTATTTTGTCACCAGTTGTGAATTATTTGTAGGCTTTCTGGTTTTCCCCCATGCTTAATGTCATCTTTTGTAATTTAGCTGTAGGTAGTCGAGTTTCTGGCCTCCCTGTGTTTTCGTGTTGATTGTCATTATGTATTACACATTGCCCCAATAGTAAAACCAATCTTTTCCTTGTTAATAATAGCTTCACTTCTCCTATTAACTTCTTCTGTTTATATGTAGCTTAGTATCTTGCTTGATTAATCAAGCAACATAGTAAAAAGAAAAAGCACTGATTTATTTCAATTCCTTTAAAATACAGATGTTGAATTATCCTTGAAGTTATTATTAGTAAATAATAATGGACCCTCACTTAATTGAAACCCAAATATAACTAGAAGGCTTTTAAAATATATTTATCTGTTTATTTTATTTGAAAGACAGAGAGTCAGAAGATCTGCCATTTGCTGGTTCATTTCCCAAATGCTCCGAACAGCCAGGACTGGGCCGGGCCAAAGTCAGGAGCCTGGAACTGAGTGTGGTTCTTCCATGTGGGAGGCAGCGACCCAAATTATTAAATCATCTCCTGCTGCTTCCCAAGGTGTGCATAGTTAGGAAAGCATAATTGGAAGGTAGGATTCAGGCCAGGCGCCCTGCTGTGTAATACAGGCATCCCAAGTATCTTCTAAAGTGCCACAGCAAACATCTTTCCTATGACCAGTATCTAATATTCCACCTCTACTTTCCCACAGTAAAATTCAGGGATCTCTCACCTGCTCACATGTATTTTTTTAAGATTTATTTATTTATTTGAAAGTCAGACTTACACAGAAAGAGAAGGAAAGGCAGAGAGAGAGAGAGAGGGAAAGGGAGGGAGGGAGGGAGAGAGGGAGAGAGGGAGGGAGGGAGGAGTGTCTTTCATCTTCTGGTTTGCTTGCCAATTGGCCACAATGGCTGGAGCTGCACCTATTCGAAGCCAGGAGCCAGGAGCTTCTTCCAGGTCTCCCACGCAGGTGCAGGGGCCCAAGGCCTTGAGCCATCTTCTACTGCTTTCCCAGGCCATAGGAGAGAGCTAGAACAGAAGTGGAGCAGCCAGGACACGAACCGGTGCCCATATGGGATGCTGGCACTGCAGGCGGCTGCTTTACCCCCTACGCCACAGTACCAGCCCCACTGACATGTATTTTTAAAACTAAAAATACTGCAATAATGAAATATAAAAAAGATATAAAATTAATTTTTAATAAAAAGATACATTGATATTTGGATTTACAGATATTACTATACTAAAAGTCTTCATAAAATAGTCTTTTTATACTTATCCATAAATTGCTTTGAAAGCTGTTAGTAGAAATGCAGACTGCAATGTTGTATGGTATTAATGATTCATTACTTGACAATTCTAAAATGGGATAAAATAGTTCACGTTTAAATGTAGAATGGAATCAGAGTCTAGCCCTGGGTAATTATAAGCAGGCCTTTCACCTCCTTGAATATCTGCCATGCATCCAGAAGCCAGGCAGCACACAGGACGATTCCCCATTGTGTCCCCTGATTCTGCACAGAGCAGGACGTCAGCCATCCTTGGTCCCCACCCACTGAAGGCCACAGGAACTGCCACCCCACCCAGTCACTGAAACAACCCAGAATGTAGTTCTTAATTGACCCTTTGCGAGCCTCTGACACTGGATAACTAAGGCAACTTTCAGCCTGTGTCTGCTGGAGGCTCTTAGGTCATCTTGTCCTGTCTTGAAATGCTATTTTTAGCTGTTGTTCCAAACGGCTGAAGCAGCTTTGAGGAGTAAGAGAACGTGTCTCTGGCTTCGTCTCACAGTGGGGATTTGCAGGACGCTTCCCTTTGCTCTCTGTCGCGGCTCCGTGTTACTCCTGAGCAATGTTCTTCACTGTGTGCAAATGTGCGTTAGCGTCTCAGTCTCTTAAGCTAAAGGGCTGTGACCCTACCTCCCTGTGACCTGGATGGAACATGTGGCATATAGAATAGGGCAGTTAGAGTGTGAGTAGGTCAGACTGGAGCACAGGTCTTTTCAGGTGGGTCCTAGGGAAGACAGAGTCTTTGCCCCTTCTGCTCCTTTCTCGCCTGAGCCTGAGCACTGAGTGTCCAGTACCATTGGGTACTGGTCTCTGATGACAGCGGCTTTCGTGTGCTCTTCTGTTCTCCACTGAGCTTAGGACACTCAGGCTGTACCTCTCCCAGCTACATGTAGGCCAAGCTTTTGGGAAGGCCTGACTGCTCCTCTGTCCTTCCTGAGACAAGAAATGTGAAAGGGAAGAGGTTTCTCCTGTGAATTCTCTGTTCTAAACAGCACCACCTTTTAGTTTGGAGAATGCCAGGATGTCACCAAGATTTTCTCAAATGCATGAACCTGGTCTATATGCCAGGAGTGGCTCCTCTTGGACTGTGTGTGGTTTGCCTGCCATTGCTTCAGAGGCTCATCCTGGAGAGAGCTAAAGAGGTGAATTGGGTCTCAGATTGTGATTTGCATAAATTTGCAATCTTCTTATAGTGCTGGTTTTTGTGTTTGAACTTTTCTTATTATAAAGTATTTCATAAATAAAAGTCAACAGAAAATATTTGTACAGTTCAATGGGTTGTCACAGAGCAGACATCACAGAGCTACCGGTACCTTGTCAAGAAATGGCAGATTCCTAGAAATCCTTCTTCTGCCCCATCCTGGACCCTACTCTGCTCTTCTCCAAAGATAACTTAGTCTAACTTCAACCATGTCAGTTCTCACTCTGTGGTATAACTGAGTATTTTTGTAGTTAATGTAAAGATATTAAACAGTATGTGTCCTTTTGTCTGTGGATTCTCCCACTTGTATTTGTGTTCATCCATGTTGTTCCATGTATTAGTTCTTTGAATGTTTTATTACTATGTAGTGTGCCAGTGTGAATACACACATACATGCACACATGCATAAATATACATGCACACGTACTGTTCTATTGATAGACATCTGGGTTGTACCTAGTTTGGTGCTTTATGAATAAAGCTGCAAAGTATATTTTGTACCTGTCTTTTGATAGACACCTGTATTCATCTTTCTTGGGTGTATATTCAAGAAGAATTACTGGGCCATTGAGTAGGTGTATATTTAACTGTGCTGGAAATCATAAGTTTTCTGAAGCGGTTGTGTAACTTTATGTTTCCACCAGCAATGTGTGAGTTCCACATGTTCCGCATCTTGAGCTGCACATCAAATTAAGAGTGCTTTTCATTTTGGCCATTCTGATGAGTAGTGCAGTAGTACTTGTGGTTTTAATTTGATTACTAATGAAATTCAGCACTTTATCATGTTTTCTGACTCATTAGCCGTCTTTTGTGTTCTGACCAGGTGTCTTGCCCACTTTTATTTTTTTTCTTTCCCTATTGAGTTGCTTTTTTTTGTTGTTGATTTGTTTGATCTCTTTATGAGATGATGTGTGTGCCTCTTTGGTTGTGTGCATTGGTTGCCTTTTTTCCTCTCCTAATTGTGTCTTTGAAATATAGACAGTTTATCAAGTCTTTTCTTTTATCATTAGTACTTTTGATATCCTGTTTTGGATAACTGCCCATAGCATGAAGATATTTTCCTATATTTTAGAAGCTTTTATTTTTAAAAAGATTTATTTATTTATTTATTTGACAAGTAGGGTGTTGGGGGTGAGGATAGGGGAAGGGAGAAGAGAGAGACAGAGAGAATGAGGTCTTCCATTTGCTGGTTCACTCCCCAAATGGTTGTAATGGCTGAGGCTGGTAGAGGCTGAAGCCAGGAGCTCAGGACTCCATCTGGGTCTCCCACATGCTAGCAGGGACCCACGTATTTGGACTATCATTCACTGCTTTCCCAGGCACATTCGCAGGAATCTAAATGGAAGCAGAGCACCTGAAACTTGGATCAGCACTCTGATATGCATGCTGGCGCCACAAGCATTAGCTTAGCCTACTATACCACAACACTGGCCCCCCCCCCCTTTTTTTTTTGTCAAGAGAGAAAAGAGATGAAAGAGAGAGATAGAGAGAGAGAGGGAGAAACAGACAGACAGATTGCATGTGCAATCCTCCATTTTTTCCTACAGGGATATTCCATTTTCTTAGCATTTTCCTCCAATAATCTACGTTGCTTGCTTTGCCACAAATCAAACACCATTTAGATATAGGTTTTTTGGAATTTGTTTTGTTATATTGGTCAGTTTGTCTATCATTATGTTAGCACCAAACTGTCTTAATGGCTGTAGTTTAAGACTGAGTCATTTTTCTCCCCAGGAACCTTTTATTTAAGGTGTACAAACTTCATGCATTTCATAAATATGACTTTAGGAACATAGTGATTCTTCCCACCATAACCACCCTCCCACCTGCTCTCCCACCTTTCTTCTTTCCTCTCCTATTCTCATTCTTATTTTTTACTAAAGTCTATTTTCAATTAACTTCATAAACAGAAGATTAACTCTATACTAAGTAAAAAGTTCAGCAAATAGTATAAAAAAAAAACCCCTGTTCTTCAACAGTTTCATGATTTCTCTTTTGATTTCTTCTGTGATCCACTGCTTTCTACCGTATTTTTTATTTATTCTATTGAGTTATTCATTTCAAGTATTTGGTTTTGATTTCTCTTTGAAATCTCAGTTTCATGGGAAACATTTTCATTTATGTCATGTACAGATTTCTTTAGTTCATGAATTTGGTTCTGATTACTTCTAAGTAATCCTGTGATCAATTTTTGAATTCTGTTTCTGGCCTTTCATCAGTTGATTCATCCTCACATTCTAGTATTGATGTGTTGTGTTCTTTTGGGGACATCATACCGTCTTCCTTGCTCTTGTTTCTTGAGTTGCTGCATTTATTATTAGGTATTTGTGATAATACATGTTGTTTTTTAGTTTTTCCTTGTGATGGCTTTTATCTTTGGAATCTGCCTCTGCGGATTAGTGGAGTGTCTGCTCTTTCAGTGAATACCCAGAGGCGTGTGCAGGGTGGGGTCAGGGAGCTCTGTTCAGTGCTCCAGGGTGTGGGGAGTTGCCCAAGATGATACCCAAGTTGGGCTTGGTAAATCTCTCTCTCTCTCTTTTAAATCAGATGGGAGGTTTGTTCTCATGTGTTGGTGTATTCTCACGCTCACCTCCCCTCCTCCAAGGAGACCAATGCCTGGTCCCCAACCCCAGTGGGTATAATATTCATTCATGCTGCCACAAGTACCACAAATAGGATCTGTGTAGTACTCAGTGTGAACACAGGTGCTGCAGCAATGATCCTCCCCAGGCAATTAGAGAGCCCTGAATGTGTGGAGCCACCCACAGTGACTGCCCGAAGACCCAGCCACACCCTTTGTCCTCCCACACAGCCACAGTGTTTTCACAGTCCCAGCACACAAGGCTCGCACAGTCACAAGCATCCAGTCCCTGTCAGTTCCTCCAGCCAGACTTAGGCATCTCCTCTTGGCTGGTTACTGGGCATGTGGAAACCAGGGGGGACAGCTGTTACGTATGTACAAAATGGCACCCGCCCCTTGTCAGCTAGTTACAGGATGCCAGTGCCAGGTGGTCGAGTTGACAGAAACATGGCCCCCATTTTTTTCCATCTAGGTTGGCAGGTATATTGTCCTCCACCAGGGCTCCAAGCCAGACTCATGCCATGCTCTTCCCGCAGCTTTATTGCCAGTGGCTTGGGCTGCTGCAGTCTGGCCTCACCTCTCTCTCCAAGCTGGTGCTGAGGCTCTTGGCTGCTAAGGTCTGGAGTTGTGTGTGTCCACACCCTCTACGTAGATCCACAGTGTTCCTCTAATGTACATGGAATTTCCTGTGCTGTTTTTTCCCTAACTCTTCCCTGAAATTGTACTCTCTTCACATTTTTTTTTAAAAACTATCTTCCCCTAGACTAGAGCAGTAAGCTCCCTCCCTGTTCTGCCATCTTGGTCTCTCTGAGTCTTGATATCTAGAAGCACAGCTTGCTTTCTTTCAAGAATTGTACTTTCTACCTTTTTTGTCCTTAGCTTTCTAATGAAAACAATGAAGTTGACTTCTATTTATAATTTGCTGTGTTTTGTTTTGTTTTGTTTTTAATTATGAGCAGATATTGAATTCTAGCAAATTTTTTGGAGCCTATTGATTTTTTTTCCTTATGCAAATATCAAACTAACATTTTTGGATTAAATCCAACTTGGTTGTGATAAATTGTTGTATTTGGTTTACTAATACTGAGTTGAGGACTTTTGCATCTGTGTTTGTGGGTGAAACTACTCTTTATTATTTTCTTTCTCTCAATGTCCCTGAGTGGTTTTGATACCAAGATTCTGCTGAACTCATACGTTGAGGTGGGGATATTACCAGTTTTTTCTATGCTCTGGCAGAATTTCTGTCTGGTTGACATTATTTCTTTTTCTAATGTTTGGTGGCCTTTACTGGTAGGTGCATGTTGTGAAGTTTTCCTTGGTAGAAAGATTTTTCATTGTGGATTGGTTTTCTTGGCTAGCTTTCTTTGCTGGCTTTTCTGAGGTCTCTATTGAATGTCCCAGGGGTTCAGCGGAGTTTCTTCATTCTGAGTGGTTGAAATTCAAACATCTCCCAGCCATGTAAGAGCTTTGGTAGTTATTCCTTGGTTAATTTTGTGGAAACTCACTGTATAAATGTATGACTTAGAATTTATTCAGTCTCAGGGGACTCATGAAGCTCTTTCTTTGTGTAATTTCCTTGAATTCCCGCTGCCACTGCTCTCCAAATGCTGATCTGTGCTCAGTAATTTCACTGTGCTTTGTTTGGGATTCCCCCTCTCTGCCCTGCAGTCAAGAGAGCCCCTCCAGGCGAAGGCACATGTTATAGGGCTTACCTGTGTATTTCCCTTCTCCAGGGATTATAGTCCTTGCTGCCTGTTGTCTAATATCTAAAAACAGTTGCTTAATATATTTGATCCAGCTTAATAGCTGCCTGTTGTGGTAGAACTTGTTGAGTAATGTTACTGTATTATAGTCAAGTATTGCTTTTAACTATTTCATATTGGTTTTCACTCTTTAGTTAAGTACCAATTACCATGTTGTATGTTCACTGGAAAAATCAATAAAACTTAAGCAAATAGTGATCTTAAAGATATTGCAATGAATGCCGGCACATTGATTGTTTATTAATTTACTAAACAAAGAATAATTACCCAAATCCTATGACACTTGTTTCATACCTATCTTGTTTTACTACCTATACTTTTGGCTAGCCTCTGGATATACTTGTTGTAGTGATTTTATTCTCCATGTCTTTTAAAATCCTTTGGGGATAAAGTCTTTATTCATATATCTTAGGGACAATTATTATTATTTGGATTGGAATAATACAGTGTTTCAGATATGCCAGCATTCTGCACTAGCTTCTCACGCACCACAAGCTTTGCTTTCACTGTAAAATAACTTGCTATGTAGGCTTTTTGTCTGGTGGTTCAAACATCAGATGAATGATTGGCCTAGGTGACTTCTAAATCCCCTTCAACCTTGAGATCCCATTATTCCTCAGCAAATTAGATTCAGCAAGAATGACTTGAGTGCCGTCTTAACAGTGTATGTTATAGAAGAAGAAAAACTGTCTTTGCCTTTGTGGAGCTCAGAATTCCATTGGTGAGATAATATCAACACACATACACACATACACACACATTAATTAAAAATTATATATGGTTAATTGCAGAGTGAACAATATGCATCAGTGCCTGAGATGTGAGGTCAGAGTCAACATGGCAGAAGTAGAATGAGAAAGAATACATCTTGTCATCCTGTGTGTATGTGTATTGTGTGAGGCTATGGAGCTATCAGTAAAAGTGAGCCTTGGAAGAAGGACAAAACAGCACATATTTGCAGGAATGCCAGTAAAGAGACTGGCCTAGTAAAAGTTGAAAGCTGTTTGTTCTTGTTTTTAAAATGTGGCTAAAATATGAACTATTGCATTTTTATCAGCAATGGCATTTCTTTGAGCAAGAGCCAGTGTGGTGGAAGCAATGTCTGTGTAGATTTGGAAATCTTAGACTTGCATAATTAAGGCACCACCAACGATTATAGGTTGAACTAAGCATTTTTCATGGAAAAATCCTCATCCATGTCATGAGCTACATCTGTTTGAGGAACAGTATGAACAGAAGAGCCACCCCCAGATCTGTGTTTTTGGAGCTCTGCTAGGTTTTGAAAACAGTCTTGTGTTTTATAGCTTTTCTCTGATTGGGTTTAATAGGTTCTAGTCTTTTCTTTTTGTTTACTTTCTAAGGGTCACAATCACATTGAAGTTAAAATTGTCTGTGTTGACAGTGAAATCTGAGCACAGTAGTCGATACTGTCTCTTAGTAGGTATTACGGTGTTAGAACAGTAACTCAAAGCACACTAATGATTCTTTGTTTAATATTGTTCAAGTAAGATCAGACATATATATTTCAGAATAAAGAATTTAAGTAAATTCCCTAGAAAATGGTCAATGCCCTGTGATTTCTTCCCATTGACTTTGACCTAAACAACTTTCAGAATGTTTCTGATGTAGATTTTTATTATATGTGAGTGCTAATCTGTAAATATGAAAAGCCCAAATACTAAATTTCAATGTGTCCTAGTTTTGTTTTTAAAATTATAGAACAGTACTTTAATATTGCATCATTTCATTTGAAAGAGAACCAAACAGAAGTAAAAAATATAAATAAGTGACAGATATTAAAATCTTTATTCATGCAAATTTCCCAAAATCATTGTTTAAAAAATCTGTTGTAAGCATGCTAAAATCTTTGTTGTGTATATTCTTTCTTCATGTTGGCTTGTTTTCAGTGCTGACTGAGAGTATTCATTTACAAGAAGAGGGATGGACATTCAGCCTAGTGGTTATCACACTGCCTAAGCCATCACCTGTTGCCTCCCAGGGTACATATTAGCAGGATGCTGGAACTGGGAGTGAAGTCAAGACTTGAACCCAAGGCACTCAAATGCAAACATACCCACCCTGGAAGAATTTTTAAATGAATTTTTGGAGCTGTTAGTGCTATAAAAATAGCATGTATACTTCTGTGATTGTTTTGTTGTCACCTTTTTTGTTGTTCACTTTGGCAGATAAAATAACACAAGAAGATATTGAAAGCATTCTACAAAAGTTTACTGGGAACATAATGCAAGTACCCCCCCTGTAAGTTCAATTATTGAATCTGGATAAATATTTTCTTTTCCAGTGGCTAGTAACATCGCTCAAATAAATGGGCTTCCCTTTACGATATGATGAGGCAGGTTTTCATCATAACAATCAGAACATATCATCATCATAACAAATGATCAAGTAAAGATGAGCCTCATTTATTTCTCTTAAATGTTTATGTATTTTCATCTGCTTAAAAGGCTGGACCAGGCCCAAGTCAGGAGTTCAGAGCTTCATCTGGGTCTCCCATGTGTGTAGCAGGGGCCCAAGCGTCTGAGCCATCATCTGCTACTCTTCAAGCTGTGCGTTCACAGGAAGTTGGATTGGAAGCAGAGTGGCCTGGACTTGAATCAGAACCCTGATATGGGATGCAGGCATCCCAAGTAGCAGCTTAACCCTTTGCGTCACAGTGCCCACCCTGGTGAGCCCAATTTAGACAGGCTTATGGAGCTTCTTACACTCTGAAAGGTAGCAGGATGTGGTCTTCTCTGTCCTCAGCTGTTGCCACAGTCCGACATCTGTGCAAACCCATAGTGCATTAGCTTTTCTGATTCTGTTTATAGACATCAGGACAGTTCTGGAGCTCAGAGATGCCACTCTTCCTAGAATTGCTATGACAGGACCAGTCCAGTCTGATAAAGGGATCGGAGTTTGATTTACAGACCAATGTGCCCTGCCTTTCAAGCAATTCTGGCTGAGAATTTTTTGTTTTGCTATTCTCAGCAGCAAATGAAACAGATGAGAGTTGTAACTTACTAAAAATATAATTGTGGGGCAGGTGCTATGGTGCAGTAGGTTAATCTTCTGCCTGTGGCGCCAGCATCCCATATGGGTGCTGGTGCTAGTCCCAGCTACTCTTCTTCTGATCCAGCTCTCTGCTATGGCCTGGGAAAGCAGTGGAAGATCACCCAAGACCTTGGGGGGCCCTGCACCCTTGTGGGAGACCCAGAAGAAGCTCCTGGCTCTTGGCTTTGGATTGGCCCAGCTGCAGCCATTGTAGCCATTTGGGGAGTGAACCAGTAGATGGAAGACCTTTCTTTCTGTCTCTCCCTTTCACTGTCTAACTCTACCTCTCAAATAAATAAATTAAAATATATATATATATATATGTGTATATATAGATGCATACATATATATTATATATAAATATATATAAAATTGTATTTCTTTACCACTTGCTTTATTTTGTTTGGGCTGCTATAACAAAACACCGTAAATGGGTTGACTTATGAGCAACAGCAATTTATTTCTCACAATTCTGGAGGCTGAGTCCAAGATCAGTACTGGCAGATCTGGTGTCTGGTGAGGGCCCACTGCCTATTAGAGGTACCCATGTGGTGGAAGGGAGAAAGGTGAAAAAGCCCCCTTAGTCCTCATAGATTCCTTTCCTGAGGGCTCTTCCAATGACCTGATCACCCCCCAAAGAAAAAGATTTAATTGAAAGAGTTACAGAGAGAGGTAGAGACAGAGAGAGAGGTCTTCCATCTGCTGGTTCACTGCCAGATGGCCACAATGGCCGGAGCTGTGCCAGTCCGAAGCCAGAAGCCAGGAGCCAGGAGCCTCTTCTGGGTCTCCCATGCAGGTACAGGGGCCAAAGGACTTGGGCCATCTTCCACTGCTTTCCCAGGCCGTAGCAGAGAGCTAGATCAGAAGAGGAGCAGCTGAGACTAGAACGGGTGCCCGTATGAGATGCCAGCACTTCAGACCAGGGCTTTAACCCACTGTGCCACAGCATCAGCTCCTGCACCACATGAATTTTGACGGAGATACCAACATGCAGACCCTGGCACCACTTTGCCATATTTTTGTGCACATTCTTATTTCAAGCAGATTGCTTGTTTTTAACAAATAGCTGAATGGCAACAGAATGTGTCAGGATTAGTTACTGAAAATTCTTTGGGAAATTACTTTCTATTTTAAAATCTTGATTTTTTACAAAAACATTGAAATATCAATGAGGAAATATATCATTGATGTCAAATGTAAAGATTTAAAATTTTTAGCAAGGCCTGCATAAACATATATTAGATCATTTAAAAAAATAAGCCTGTTTGGAGCTGTCACTGTGGCATAGTGGGTTAAGCTGCCACCTACAGTGCTGGCATCCCATATGGGCAGCAATTCAAGTCCTGGCTGCTCTACTTCCATCCAGCTCACTGCTTATGTGCCTAGGGAAGCAGCGGAAGATGGCTCAAGTGCTTGGGCTCCTGTACCCACGTAGGAGACCTGGATAAAGCTCCTGGCTCCTGGCTTCAGTCTGGCCCAGCCCTGGCCGTTGTGGCCATCTGAGAAGTGAACCAGCAGATGGAAGACTTCTCACTCTCTGCCTCTGCTTTTTCCTTTCTGTAACTCTACCTTTCAAATAAATAAACATTAAAAAATAAAATAAACTTATTCATAAGAACGGTTTTAGGATTATCTTTTTCTGTGATCCTCTCAAGGATTTTGTGATCTAATAAATTTTTTTCACATAAAGCTAAGATGTGTTAAGTAGATTATTTACTTACTAGCTTTTAAGAAGCATTATGATCATTTTATAGAAAAATTATTATTGTAAAATTAAATTGTTTCAAAAAATTACAGCAGAGGTTATTATGACCAGAAGATAGTGAGTTCCTTGTGTGCTTAACACAGAATGAGAATTAGTGAAGGCAAGATATAAATAGACAATCTCCAGGAAGGTTAAAATTGACAGCATTGCTCATTGAGTGCAAGAATGAGCTTGTATTAGCTTCCAGGATGTTTAGGAATTCTGTGCCTCTCTACATCATGGAATTGATTGGAAGAGAAACTAGTTCATTCTTAGAAGGAGTTTCCACTAAAGGGCTGCTTGTCATTCTTTCCATGCCGTAATCTGGAATTATTATTTCTCAATCTCTCGATTCTACCTTTCTCTTTTCCCCTTTTTCTCACTCTCTTACAAGCTATTCTGCATTAAAGAAAGATGGACAAAGACTTTCAACTTTGATGAAGAGAGGTGAAGTAGTAGAAGCAAAGCCTGCCAGGCCAGTTACTGTGTACAGCATCTCCCTTCAAAAATTCCAGCCACCATTTTTCACATTAGGTAAGATGGAGAAGTTTGAAATCGTTTGTCTTCCTATGTAATAGCCTTGGTTTTATTTTGGCTACTTTTGTGTGATTTCTGTGCATACTTAGGTTATTGGAGATTTTTTAAGAATTTGAATTTAAGGAAGGTTTGGGTTTGATAATGCACTTAATGAGATATCTACAGCTGTCTAGAGGTTCAGAAATGCCTTTTTAACTAGGCTGATTTTGTCATATTATGTTATCTTCCTATAAAGTTGGAAGTCACATGCTTAGATCTCTGTTGAGAAGAATAGGTAAGGAACACATATTTTCAAGGTTTTATATTTTATCTTAAAGATGCTTTTCCTCCTGTTTTGCTAGTACTTGGTATATTAGTTTTAGAATTAACATTAATTGGCACAGCTGCAGTGCTATAGTGGGCTAAGCCCCCGCCTGTGGCGTCAGTATCCCATATGGGTGCTGTTGCTAGTCCTGGCTGCTCCTCTTCTGATCCAGTTTTCTTTTTATGGCCTGGGAAAGTAGTAGAAGATGGCCCGAGTGCTTGGACCCCTGTACCTGCATAGGAGATCCAGAAAAGTCTCCTGGCTCCTGACTTCAGATTAGCCCAGCTCTGACAGTTGTGGCCAATTGAAGAGTGAACCAACAGATAGAAGACCTTTCTCTCTTTCTCTCCCTCTCTCTGTAACTGTACATCTCAGATAATTAAGATCTTTTTAAAAATTGACATTAATTTGTCCTTTGAAAACAAAACATTTTTAGTTTTTGGACAATAAATTCTTAAGACTGGACCATTCTTTGTCATCTGCAAGTTACTACTAAAGGTCTTGAAAATATGGAAAACTTGGGGTAAGGCAGAAATGTATTCTTAGACTCATGATCACATTTTTAAAAAAATTTATTTGACAGATAGAGTTAGACAATGAGAGAGAAAAACAGAGAGAAAGGTCTTCCTTCCGTTGGTTCACCCCCAAATGGCTAGTACGGCCGGCGAGCTGCGCCGATCCAAAGCCAGGAGCCAGGTGCTTCCTCTTGGTTTCCCATGTGGGTGCAGGGGCCCAAGCACTTGGGCCATCCTCCACTGCCTTCCCGGGCCACAGCAGAGAGCTGGACTGGAAGAGGAGCAACTGGGACTAGAACATGACGCCGACACCTCATGGTCACATTTAACTTATCAATTTGAATTCGTAATCCACATTTTTTTTTTTTTTTTTTTTGACAGGCAGAGTGGACAGTGAGAGAGAGAGACAGAGAGAAAGGTCTTCCTTTTGCCGTTGGTTCACCCTCCAATGGCTGCCGCGGCGGCGTGCTGCAGCCGCGCACCGCACTGATCCGATGGCAGGAGCCAGGTACTTATCCTGGTCTCCCATGGGGTGCAGGGTCCAAGCACTTGGGCCATCCTCCACTGCACTCCCGGGCCCCAGCAGAGGGCTGGCCTGGAAGAAGGGCAACCGGGACAGAATCCGGCACCCCAACCGGGACTAGAACCTGGTGTGCCAGCGCCGCAAGGTGGAGTCTTAGCCTAGTGAGCCGCGGCGCTGGCCATGTAATCCACATTTGAAATAAATTTAAGAACCTCCAAATTTGCTCTGTTGTTTGTAATGTTTTGGTCCTGCTGACTGCAGAAGGTTGTAGCTGAAGCCTGGAACATTTGCAGTTGTGAAGACTCAAAAATTGTATTTCTTCTTAACGCTGAGAAACCTTAATTTGATCCTCTTTTTTTTTTTATTATTTTTATTTATTTGAAAGGCAGAGTTACAGAGAGGCAGAGGAGAGAGAGAGAGAGAGAGAGAGAGAGAGAGAGAGAGAGAATGAGAGAGAGAGAATGAGAGAGAATCTTCCATTGTTCCATTGCTAGTTCACTCTGCATATGGCCACAACAGCCAGAGCTGAGCCAATCCAGAGCCAGGAGCTTCCTCCAGGTCTCCCACATGGGTGCAGGAGCCTAAGGACTTGGGCCATCTTCTACTGCTTTCCCAGGCCATAGCAGAGAGCTGGTTTGATCCTCCTAATTTCATGGTACATACTGAATAGAACACCCTTTAAAGATAATTTCCCTTGGGGCTGGCACTGTGGCACAGTAGGTTAAATTGCCTTCTGTGATGCTGGCATCCCATATGAGTGCTGGTTCCAGTCCTGGACACTCCACTTCCAATCGAGCTCCCTGCTAATGGTCTGGGAAAACAGCGGAAGATGGTCCAAGTGTTTGGACCCCTCAAACCCACATGGGAGACCCAGATGGAGTTCCTGGCTCTTGGCTCCTGGCTTCAGCCTGGCCCAGCCCTAGCCATTGCAGCCATTTGGAGAGTAAACCAGTGGGTAGAAACTCTGTCTCTGTCTCTCCCTGTGTCTCCCTGCTTTTCAAATAATAAATAAGTAAAAAATATTTTTAAAAAAGAAATAATTTTCCCAAACCTTTTTTTCCTAAGGTTTCTTGTTTTCCCCTCATTGGCATGATTTTTCAATGAATATTAAGTTCCTGCAGAATATGGTTTGTTTTTTTTTTTTTTTTTTTGACAGGCAGAGTGGACAGTGAGAGAGAGAGACAGAGAGAAAGGTCTTCCTTTGCCGTTGGTTCACCCTCCAATGGCCGCCGCGGCCGGCGCGCTGCGGCCGGCGCACCGCGCTGATCCGATGGCAGGAGCCAGGAGCCAGGTGCTTTTCCTGGTCTCCCATGGGGTGCAGGGCCCAAGCACCTGGGCCATCCTCCACTGCACTCCCTGGCCACAGCAGAGGGCTGGCCTGGAAGAGGGGCAACCGGGACAGAATCCGGCGCCCCGACCGGGACTAGAACCTGGTGTGCCGGCGCCGCTAGGCGGAGGATTTGCCTATTGAGCCGCGGCGCCGGCCCCAGAATATGGTTTTATGCAATTAAGAAATGCTTAAGTTTCCTGATTCTGTTTGACAGATAATGAAAAAAAAAAAGCACACTGAGAAATGCTTTTCTCCTTTGAGTGAACGTGTAGGAGCTGGTTTGGCAGAACAGATATTATCTATGAAACTAAGAAAAACTTGAATATTTTCATTGCATCTAAGTCATTTTTTGTCTAGAGAGCATAAAAGGACCAGCAGAGCTCTCTTTTCCTCAAGTACAATGAAAAAATGTTAGCATATCTACATTGGATGCCAGTGCTCATTTATTGTCTTATCAGTGGCCCCTAACTTAAGCTGATAAAAAAAGAAAGAGTTGAAATTCCCAGGTGGTGAATTTTGATTAATTCACCCTGATGGCTTTATTTGTACAATAAGACTGGAGAGAGCTCTAATGTGAGACGTCCTTTTGTGAGGAAAAGCAGAGCATTTTTCAGAATGTCTTGTTGATGAATACAAATAATGTAGAGCTTTCTCTTGACCAATGCACGTGTGTTGTACTGTGGTAAAACACTGAGATAGCTAGAAATCTCAGCTTTGCTATCATGAGCTGTAGATTTTTAAGATATTTTTATTTGTACTTTTTAAGTTATTTATTTGTAATTTTAGTTCATAAATTTTTCAGACATATTTCCAAGAGAACATTTAAATAAGTTGAACTCTCAGTGTATTGTTTAGTGCCCCAAACATAGGATTCTTGTCACTATGGAAAGAGGTTTTTGGTTGGTTTATTGGTTATAGTTTTTGAATATACATATCTGAAAATATTTTCAAAATCTACAGCAAAGCTGAGATTTCTAACTATTTAAAAGCTATTAAATGAACAAGGCTGAAGTATTAACGTGGTATGACTTGCCAGTTAATTTAAAATGTGTTCATGAGTTTCTGCTGTTTGCTTTCGGCATACTCTGACTTTTCAATCTCACAAACACATATGCTACGGCATGAATAATTTATGTTTCAGCACATAAATATTTTATCACTCGATTGTTTGCATAGTGCATTTTTACATTTGTTTAGGGGCATCATTTCTATGTAAAGTGGCTTTCATAGGAGGTTAGCAATTTACCATGTCACTGTTAACATTCCAGATGTTGAATGTGGAGGAGGTTTTTATGTCAGAAGCTTGGTCAGTGACATTGGCAAAGGTAAGCATAAAAATGAATTATGAATTATAATTTAGAGAGTAATACTCCTTTTTGATGGAAAGAGAATTTTTCTAGTTTCCACGTTTTTGAGTACTGGCCTTAGGAACTGAACTCTTGCTGCCTTCGACTTTGGAAGCATTGTAGGTTGATGGCATGCAGTTATTTGTCTTGGCATCTGCAGTGCAGTGCTTAATAATGGGAAAGAAGAAAGGCACAGAAAATGAAGACAGGAATAGTGTGCATATGGGCGCACATTTTGTCAAGTATAAAACATTTTAACCCAATGTAGGGATCAGAAAGAAAAAAGATTTGCCTCTCTGAAAGTTTCTTTCTTTAAAATAAACTACATTTTTTAAAACTGCAAGCCATGGTCTGGCAAGCAGCTGAGAAGTTGTGGTTCTGGCACTGCCATTACAGGCCCCTGTGACACGAACAAGTCCTATTTTCTCACGTGCAAAGTGAGGGTAATATTTTCCATGTGGTGGCTTCATGAGTTAAATGAGAAAAGTGTCTGCAAGTTCTTTGTAGACTTTCAGTGGTTTACAAGGTTGTTACTGAATATTATTTTGCTAATTAATCATTTGTTTATCTCAAAGCTGTTGGTTCTTACAATTTTACTTTTGGGGGTAATTTTGAGAGGTTTGAATTGAATTCTTCTGTCATTTGAAAAAATTATAAATCATGAAAAACTTAATCATTTATCTTCTGGATTTCTTTAAACCTTTTGTTGCTATAGAACTCTCTTCCTGTGCCAACGTACTAGAGCTGACCCGAACCAAACAGGGCCCATTCACACTGGAAGAGCACGCCCTTGCCGAAGACAGGTGGACCATTGATGACATTGCGCAGTCCCTTGAGCATTGCTCATCTCTTCTCCCGGCAGAGCTGACCCTTAAAAAAACAAAACCTGAGGAGTCTAGTGAACAGGTTTTGAGCTGTAAATCTGTAACTTTAAATGAGACCACAGGAAATGATGAGATAATTAAAACATTTTGACACTGGCCCGAGCGTATCATGGTTTCTCAGTCGACATTTGAATTCTGCGTGCACATGCAGCGTGACAGGCTGCCTGCAGGAGACAGCCAACTCTTCTCAACTCTCTTTTTCACATGAACAACATGTCCTTCATTCACAGTGTCCGTAGCATGTATTTCGTTTGTGACAGATTATGAATTGCCTTGCAGTTGTTCAGTTCTCCACTGTACTATGGAATATTCTTTTTGGGGTGTTCTTAAGTTGTTAAACTATGAATGTGATTGGATTCAAGAAAACTTTCTGAATTTGATCTTTCTTGAGTCTTTTCTTATAAAAAGTTGAACAGGTTTCCTAATCAAGGAAAAAAGACATGAACCAATGTTTCTTGAGTTTCACAGTATGGTTTTGTTATTTTATTTAGGCTTTCTGGTACTCCATTGTGTTGCAGTTCTCTAACTGTGTTTAGAATAGCCATTACTGCAATCTGTCTTATGTCTTGGAGCATTGTCTATCATTAAAAACGTTTCCTTGATGAAGCTGCATCCATTTAGTCCTAGAGATGTTGGTTTAGATCTTGGAAACAACCTGTTATAATAAGTATTTGTAAATGAACCAGATTTTTGCTGTTACCACTAACTATATATAAATAGAAGACTAATATTTAATTAAATTCACCTCTAGCAGTAGAGCAGACAGCTCCTGTAGTTTGTATTTGGGGAGCTGTGAGATATATTTTCCTAGTCATTTCATCAACATTTGATCACTTTGTACCATATTACTAAATAACATAATTAAAAAAATTTAAAGACTGTATCTTCAATGAACAAATTCTTTTTCCATTCTTTAGCATTTATTTATATCTCGTTATTGGGTATTAACCCCTGTGACATTTAGACACACTGGGAAAGCTGCCCTACATCTGCAGCTAATCTCTTCTGCTCTAAATATTTTAAAAAACACATATTCTCAAACATTTTCCTTCAATAGCTTTCTAAAAGGTCTTATCTCTCTCTTTTTTTTTTTTTTTTTTTTTTTTTGACAGGCAGAGTGGACAGTGAGAGAGAGAGACAGAGAGAGAAAGGTCTTCCTTTGCCGTTGGTTCACCCTCCAATGGCCGCCGCTGCAGCCGGTGCACCGTGCTGATCCGATGGCAGGAGCCAGGATCCAGGTGCTTTTCCTGGTCTCCCATGGGGTGCAGGGCCCAAGCACCTGGGCCATCCTCCACTGCACTCCCTGGCCATAGCAGAGAGCTGGCCTGGAAGAGGGGCAACCGGGACAGAATCCGGCGCCCCGACCGGGACTAGAACCCGGTGTGCCGGCGCCGCAAGGTGGAGGATTAGCCTATTGAGCCACGGCGCCGGCCTAGGTCTTATCTCTCTTTACCATAACTTTGAAATGCAATCACATTACAGAGTGGTAAATTTCATGTATAGGTGAGTGCTTTGTATTTTTGTTGTTGGAAAGCAGTGTATTATGTGGCCAGTCTACAGAAACATTCTAATCTCTCTTCATTTACTCAAATGTAGTTTCAATAGGAAGACTTAGCAAGCATTTCATAAAATAAAAGTTTTTAGATTTTTATGGATTGTCTTTCTTTTTAAAGGTGATTGGTTGCTTGCAACCTCAAACACAAACATTTTAAATTTGCAAACTGAGGTGATTTTATTTGTGGTTAGCCTAAAATAAACTCAATATAAGAATTTATATCCTTTAGTAGAACATTTTTAGCATGTTGGCAACGTACCTTGAGTGACAGTATTGAAACTAATTCTGAGACAGAAAAGGAAACCAGAATTGACATCATGATGTATTAACATAAAATACCAAATACACAAAGTTATAAGTTTAAAGTTTACAATTTTACTTATTCACTTCTTTTTTAGAAAGTATTTATTTTTGTTTTTTATTTTAAAGGCAGAGAAAGAAACAGAGACAGAGAGAAATAGTGGAATCCTAGCCACTGGTTCACTTCCCAAATGCTGTAATAGCCAGGGCTGGGCCAAGGTTGGGCCAGGGTTGGGCCAGGGTTGGGCCAGGGCAGGGCCAGGGCAGGAACTCAGGTCAGGTCTCCCATGTAGGTGGGCAGGGGCCCAACTACTTGAGCCATCACCTGCTGCTTTCCAGAGTGCTCACTGGCAGAAACGCTGAAGTCGGGAGTGGAGTCAGGATTCGAACTCAGGCAATCCAAAATGAGATGGTGACGTCCCAACCAATGTCTTATACACTGCCAAACGCCTGCCCGTACTAGTTCATTTCTGGTGACCTGCAGTGGAAGTGGCTGCTGCCTTTTGGAATGGCACAGGTTACAGCACTCTTTCCCAGTTTAAGTCTACAGAGAAGAATATTTAGTTTTAATAACACAGGTGAAAGTGCTGTTGTATTTCTCAGCTTTAAAACTGACATGTGGGGACCAGTGTTATGGTACAGTGGGTAAAGCCAGCGCCTGTGGTACCAGCATCCCAGATGGGCGCTGGTTCAAGTCTCGGCTGCTCCACTTCTGATCCAGCTCCCTGCTAATGCACTTGGGAAAGCAGCAGAAGATGGTCCAAGTGCCTGGGCCCCTGCACCAGCATTGGGGGACCTGGAAGAAGCTCCTGGCTTCTAGCTATTGCAGCCATTTGGGGAGTAAACCAGCAGATGGAAGGTCTCTCTGTGTCTGCTTCTCTCTCCTTGTAACTCTGCATTTCAAATAAATAAGTCAATCTTTTTTTAAAAAATTGACATGTATACTTTACTAATGGAGATGAGTTGAAATTATTTCCAAAGTAAATGATAGCCAGACCTTTTCTTTTATATTGAAAGCATTGAAGAAAGTGTTTTTCAAATGGAAGTTACCCAGTCCCCACCATCCTAATGCAGTAATTTCAGAATTTTAATTTTTGTATTGCTTTTTGCTCTGTTTTTGTTTTCATAACTGCGCTTTTAAAGCATCTGTGCTTTCTAATGGGCTAGTTTTAATTTGATATCACCTATTTTGAAAGCATTTCTTATTGCTAAATATTTAAGTTGTTTTCAGTTTTATTAGGATAAATTCCTAGGAAATGAGATTGATATAATATGAATAGTTTTATGGTTTATGTTTTCCTTACTGCATTCCCCAAAGTTGTAATATTTTACAGTGTCACCTTTTGCGTGGGGGTTTTATATGTTGTTGCTAATTTGCTAAGTATAAGAGAGAGATCAAATTTGCTCTTATTTGCTTTTGTGTGATTTATCTGTGTACTTTGTTCATTTATATAAATAAATGTCTTAATGGTTTCTTTATACATGTACATGAGTTGTTTACGCAGCAAATGATGGAAGTATTTCTGATGGCCAGCTGTATTTTTAGTTTTTGTCTTCATTTTTACTAACTAAATTTGCCAATTTTAATTATTCTGCCCCTTTTATCATTGTCAAATTTATAAATATGAATAGTTAAATTTTACTGAAACCTTACAAACACTCCTGTCTCTGACAAGCAGCTGAAAATAAGAGAGATGCTCTGAGAGGGTCAAGATTTACCCATAAAGCAAATTGATTTTCTCTAAGAGTCTTGTATTTAAATACTATTTTTTGCATCTTAATTAAGATATTAAAGAACTATGTGTACCCTATCTGTTTTAGGCCTAAAGCTTTATGACACACTAATATTGTTTTCCTTATAAATAAAAAGTAAACTGTTGGCTGGCGCCTCGGCTCAATGGGCTAATCCTCCGCCTGCGGCACTGCCACCCCAGGTTCTAGTCCCAGTCGGGGCGCCGGATTCTGTCCCGGTTGCCCCTCTTCCAGGCCAGCTCTCTGCTGTGGCCAGGGAGTGCAGTAGAAGAGCCCTGTACCCACACAGGAGACGTGCTTGGGCCCTGCACCCCATGGGAGACCAGGAGAAGCACCTGGCTCTTGCCTTAGGATCAGCGCGGTGCGCCGGCCACAGTGCACCAGCCACGGTGGCCACTGGAGGGTGAACCAACTGCAAAGGAAGACCTTTCTCTCTGTCTCTCTCTCTCACTATCCACTCTGCCTGTCCAAAAAAAAAAAAAAAAAACCTTGAGTTTGTTTATATTCTGAAAAATATTTTTGTCTTAAAGTTGTCAGAAGTGGCTATAGAAGGGTTTATTTATACACTGAAAGCTCATGAGCACTAAAACAATAGAAATTTGCTCTCCATGAATTCAAAATTATGAAAAGTGAACAAGAGCTGGGGGGCCGGTGCTGTAGCTCACTTGCTAATCCTCCAGCTGCGGCGCTGGCATCCCATATGGGCGCCGGGTTCTAGTCCCGGTTGCTCCTCTTCCAGTCCAGCTCTCTGCTGTGGCCTGGGAGGACAGTGGAAGATGGCCCAAATGCTTGGGCCCCTGCACCCGCATGGGAGACCAGGAAGAAGCACCTGGCTCCTGGCTTTGGATCGGTGCAGCACCGTCCGTGGCGGCCATTTGGGGAGTGAACCAACAGAAGGAAAACCTCTCTCTCTCTCTCTCTCTCTCTCTCTCTCACTGTCTATAACTCTACCTGTCCAAAAAAAAAAAAAGTGAACAAGAGCTAAACTCACACTTCCCTATACTGACTACATCTTTTCTTCTTAAGTACTGGAATTAATAACAACTATTGTCTCATCAGCAGAAATGAGTCATTGTATAAGAAAAAAAATGCTTTATATCAGGTCTTCAGTACATTTTATGCCCCTCTGACCAATCTGAAATTTGTGTCAGGCTTACAGTGGGCATTTCGAGTTTCTATTAGATGGAAAATTGTTCTGTTTCAGAGGGAAAAAGTAATTTCCATTAAATCTAGATGTATATAATAGCAAAAAAATACTCAGAAGCACTCTGAACTGTTGAAACATTTAAGTAGTGGAAGATAATAGCTAGGAAGTGTATTCATTGAAAAGATTATAATGGCATTGTAGTTAAAATTTAAATAGAAAGATTGTCTTGAAACTCTTTCTTTAAGGTATGTGTGAGCAGCTCTGGCCTTCCTTGATTGTTCATTAAATACCATTTGTTAAACACCTATTGCATGGCACTTGAATCAGTAAGGGCTGCACTTGTCTACTTGTGAGTTCAATCCGAGGTATAGGAATATCTTCAGATTGCTGTTACGAATGGTAATCCAGTAGGAAACTTGAAGTTTATTTAGTTTGTTCTACTTACCTGTAACCCTTAAAATACAACATATTCATATTATTTCTGCCCTTCCCATTCAATAGCTTTTTGATTCTTGGCAAATCATAATCTTTTTGAGCCTCAGTTTTCTCATCTTCAAAACAGAGGAGATAGATTATATGTAAGAACCTCTCCAACACTAAAATATTAGGTTTCCAAGTTTAGATATTTATTCTGCTCAAGAACTCATTCCGCATGAACCTGAATTATTGTATTATTAACAGATTCTGGAAAATCCCCATCCTTTTTTCTTTGACTACTGCCTCTCTTCTGTCGGGAGTCCTATATGTCTTGTCTTCTCCTTTTGTTCTTTTTGTCTAATTACTTTTTCATGTTTTTATCTCTTTATCCTGTGGTGCTATATCCCAGGGAATTCCCTTGTATCTTTTTCCCCCGCAGGTAATGAATTCCTTCTGCTGTTTTTATTAACTTTTTAGTAATCATAATATTTATTTATGGCCATTGTGTTTTGTTTTATTTCTAGAGCATCAACTTTTTTTTATCTAAAGTCTGCCTCTTTTTCTGTGTGTTATTCTTTCATTAAGATGTTACCAAATATATATCTACTTTTCATTGATTTTTAATGTACATACAGGATATGATATGTACACTTATAATTGCATACTTGATGAATTTTCACAAACCAAATGTGTGTAACCAGCAACCTAATTAAGAAACAGACCATTACTAGCCCCCAAAACCCAATAGAAACTCTCTTCTGGTCACCAGCCACCTATTTCCAGCCCCACTGCCAGGAGTAACTGCCTGTACCATTATACATAATAAATTGTGTCTGTTTTGTGCTTTATATAAATGGAGGACACAGTATATTACTGTTTTATGTCCAGCTTCTTTTGCTCGAAGTTGTGTTTGTGTGGTTCTTCCGTGTTGTGGCTATCTTAGTTCTCCTGGGTCCTTGGAACAAAATGCCATGGGCTGGGAGGCTTAAACAGTAGACGTTTATTTCTCAGAGTTCTGGAGGCTGAGAAGTCCAAGATGAGCCGGCAGCATGGTCAGGTTCAAGGTGAGGGCTCTCTCCCTGGTGCGCAGATGGCTACCTTCTCCCTGCGACCTGTGATGAAGAGAGGAAGCTCTGGTGTGTGCCTTCTTCAGGAGGACTGATCTTTTTGTGGGGGCTCAAACATTATGACCTGAAGACCCCACCTCCTAAACTGACATTCTCACATGAATTTTCCAGGGACATAAGCATTTAGCTTGTGAGAGTTGGTGTCCATTCTCATTGTTGTTCAATGTTACCACTGTTTGTCCATTTTACTGCTTGATGGGCACTTGCATTGCTTTCTGTTTTGCCTATTTTGAATAATGACTCTGAGCAATCTAGGACTTGTCTCCTGCTCACATCTGCACACAATCTGTTAGAGAATGCTAGTAGTGGAATGTAGGTCACAGAGTATATGTTGTACAGTCGGCCTGCCTACTCGCACGTGAACTATTATTATAAAAATGCTGAATCCATCTTTTAAGAAAGGGTATTATTATTGCAGGCCTGCAAAGAGGTGGGACAAATATCAAAACCCAAATCAATCTTTCTGTTCAGAAAGGGGTTTGGTGGAGTTCGGGTAAATGGGGCGTAACTGGGTGAAATTAAGTGACAAAAAATGATAGGTGCAGAGGAAAGGGGTGGGGAAAGTTCTTGGGGCATATGCCTTAAGAAATCATTACTGTACACACATTGCATGTTCAAAGAAGGCTGCTGAAGTGGCACAGGAGGTGTGTCATTAACATAAATTATAAAGATAACTGGTCAGGCCGTCTGATCTGTACAAGCTCCAGTTACAATGTTGTCTGTAGCCGTTCTGTCCTGCTTTATCAGGAACCTTGGGAAAAAAGCAAATTAGCAGATTTTTAACAAGACAGTTATTATGGGGTAGCAAATTCCTATGCAGTAGGCAGGCAGCTTACTATTCTGGGCTGTTAGTATGATAGGCAGCTAAGGGAAGCTAATTGCTAAGGAGGGTCTTTGATGGCCATGGTTTGTTATACACCTGTGTAAAGCTTTAGTAGATATTGGAAGCAGTTTTTAACACTACTGTAACAGCAGTGTGTGAGAATTCTGTGTGTTCCATGCCCTCATCAGCACTAAATATTTTCTATTTTCATTGAGGTGTTCATTACCTAAATGTGATTTTAATAAACTTTTTTATGAGTTGTTAGGATTTGGATTTCCTTTAAGTGCTTTTTAGTCTTATTGTCTATTTAGTGTAATAATCTCGGTTTAGTTACGTGAAATTCTTAGGAAGTATGTGCTGATGCTGGCTGAATCTCTTGATTCTCAGCCAAGGTGGATTGTGTCCTTTGTGTTACAGATTAGGACTATGGGTTAACACGCTGAGTATTTGGGGGAATCTGTGCCCTTGGGTGGAGAGTGTCCTTGCAAAGAGGTTTGCAGATTATTTCTTCTAGGCACAGATACAGCACTGTTCCAGACTGTTCCAGACTGTTCCAGACTGTTCCAGGCTGTTCCAGACTGTTCGTCATACAGGATTGAAGATGTTCCCGGTGTTGTTGCACTGCATTTTGTTTCATTTACAGCTTAAGCCAGAGTAGAAAAAGCTGCCTTGGTTTTGGCCTGTTTGTGGTACGTTGCTTTCTCTCTAGCATTTTACTAAATACGTGTTACTTTGAGGATGCCAGTTTTATTCTGTATTTGGGGATGTTGCAGTTCTAAAGCCCCCTCTCAAGACCCAAGCTTTCATCTCTGTCCCCATTTAGAATCCAAAACCTTGTTTACAGACAGGAGTAAACTACCTGGATTACTGTAGCATCAACAAATGTGTTTACCATGCTGGTTTTCAGATTACTCTATTCTGGAGTCCTGGTAACATTTATTTTGAATTCACTTACTTAATGGAATGTTTTAAAGGTCACGTTCTCTCTCTCTCTCTCTCTCTCTCTCTCTCTCTCTCACACACACACACACACACACACACACAAGTTCACAGTTTTTAAATGTATGGTTCCATGAGTTTTAATGAGTATACATAGTTTTGTAACAATCATCATCATCACAATGAATAGAGCATTTCCATTGTCCGCGGATTCCCTGTTGCCCTTTTGTAAACAGTTTTCTTCCCTCACTTCCGGTCCCTGGCAGCTATTAATCGGATTTCTGTCCCTATACTATTGGGCTTCTTTCACTTACTGTAAAGTCGAAATATGCTGTTGGAGGTACTCATCATTGTAATCATTTAGTGTAATCACTGTATGGATAGAATACTATTTATTTACTACTTGATGGCCATTTAGTGCTTCCAGTTTGGGGCTGTTTGAACAAAACTTCCCTAAACATTATAAGCATGTCTGCTTGGGCGTGTTTTCTCCGCTTGGGAGTGGGTTGCTATGTCATGTGGGAAGTATACGTTTAACTTTTTAGGAAACTGCCAAAATCTTTTCCAGAATGGCAGTAACATTTCCTTGAGTGATGTTGGAGATTTCTAGTTCCACATCCTTGTCAGCACCTGGAGTTGTAAAACTTTTTAATGTTACCTGTTTGAGAATATGTGTAATAGTAGCTCATGTGATTTGAATTTGGTTACTGAGTAATGATTCTGAACATCTTTTTACGTGCCTATTCACCATTCATCTACCTTACTTAATTAACATTTTTAAAATGTTTAAAAATTGTGCATTTTAAAAATTGAGTTGGCATATAAATCCCAACCATGCCAATGCTGTTTATTGAAAGCACTCTCCTTTTCCCATTAAATTATCTTGGCATCTTTGTTGAAAATTAATTTATCATATTCATTTGCATCTATTTGCCCCATTGATTTATATTTATACCCATAAATTAATTTCACTGTCTTTATCACTGTAACTTTATAGTAAGACTTGAAATCAGGAGGGTCATTATCCAATTTAATTCTTTTTTCAGTTTTAAAGATAGTCTATATGGATCCTTTACATTTTCATATGAAATTTAGAATCAGCCTGTCATTTTCTACCAAAAAAAGTCTTCTGTGGTTTTAGTAGTACTGTGTTGAATTTATAGGTTAATTTGGGGAGAATTAACATAAGAACAAAACTGAACCATGCAGTCCGTGAACATAGTGATCGTTTATCGCTTGATTCATTAGATTATCTTTTATTTTTCTCAGCAATGTTTTCTTAGATTTTGGTGTATAAGTCTTACATGTATTTTGTAAGAGTTATCCTTAAATATTTTATATATCTTGATATTGTAAAGATATTAATTTTAATTTCTAGTCATTTTGTTGCTAGCATATAGGAATATAACTGAAATGTATTGTCCTTACGTCTCGCAACATTGCTAACCTTTCTTCTAATAGCTTTCTGGTAAATGCTTTGGGGTTTTCTGCATAGTTAATCACATCATATTTTTAAGATTATTTTTAGTTTTATTTATTGAGAGGTAGAGAGAGAGACAGAGAGCTCCCATCTGCTGATTCACTCTCCAAATGCCCACAACAGCCAGGGCTGGGCCAGGCTGAAGCTGGGATCTGAGAAGCCAGTCCAAGTTTCCCATGTGGGTGACAGGGACCCAACTACTTGAGCCATCACCTTCTGCTCCCCAGGGTGAGCTTGTTAGCAGGAAGCTAGAATGAAGAGCAGAGGAGGACTTAGTTCCAGGCACTCTGTTTGGGGTGATGGGTGGGTTCACCAAGTTGTGTCAACCACTGAGCCACATGACTGCCTCAGTCACATCATCTTGCAGTAAAGGCAATTTTGTTTCTTATTTTCCAAACTATGTCTTTTTTTTTTCTTCTTGCCATATAGTGATGGATACTGTCTCCGATATGATGTTGAATAGAAATGGTAAGGGCAGATAACCTTTCCTTATTCTGATCTTTGTGGAGAGTACTTTTTTTTTTTTTTTAAAGTATGTTGCTGATATAGGTCTTTCGATAGTCTTTATTAGTTTGAGGAAATTTAGTATCATAGGAGTTTTTGTTGATGGCTTCTATGTGGTTGAAGAATTTTCCATCAATTCTTTCCTTTCCTAACTTGCTAAGAGTTTTTGGTAATCAGTAATAGATTATTATCAAATGCTTTTTCTACACATGTTGAGCTGACATATCTAGAAAAGTATTTTTTATAGTATCTTGATATGATGAATTGACTTGAACCTTGAGCTAACCTTTCATTCCAGTTTGGACTCTGTGTAGTCATGTTACTTTCATTGGGATTCTAATTTTTGGTTGAGGAGCTCTGTTTCTGTGTACATGAAAGATACTGACAGTAGTTTTCTTGTAATAGTATGATTTTTATATAAGGTTAATGTTACAATATTCCCTTATGAATGTCCCCTCTTTCATTCCTGATGTTGGTAATTTGTGTCATCTCTGTTTTATTTCAGTGATCTTTAAAAAACAATGTTTTTGTCTTTTTGAACTTCACTATTATTTTTCTGATTTTTTCCAACTTTGTGTTTTTGCTGTTATCTTGATTATATTAATTTCTCTGCTGTCTTTGAGCTTAGCTTATTCTTCCTCTAATTTTTAGGTGGAGTCTTAGGTCACTTTAATTTTTCAAACATAAGCATTTAATGCTGTCATTTTTTTCTTTAGTCACTGCTTTAGCTGCATCTCATTAATGATAAGTTGATTCAATTAAAATAATTTCTGTTATAATATCTCCCTTCACCCATTAGTTATTTAGAAGTTTGTCAATTAATTTCCAGCTATTAAAGGATTTTCCACATAGAATTTTCTAATTGGTTTCTTGTCTAATTTCATTATGGTCAGAGACCTTAAAATACATGAACATAAAATGTATGATTTCAGTTTTGTAAATGTACTGGTATATCTTGGAATATGTTCCATGCACAATAAGAATATGTTTCCACTATTAGGTGGATCATTCTATAAATGTCCATTTGGTCAAGTTGGTTACTAGTGTTAAATGTAAGTCTTACTGGAGTTTGATTTGCTGTTTATCTTCTGTTTTGTTTTTGGTTTGGTTTTTGCTTTGCCTACTTTGTCAACTGCAATGAGAGAAAAGCCTAAGTCTCCAATTCTAAGGCAAACTTGCGTATTTCCTCTTTCATTTCATCAATTTTGCTATCTGTATTTGGAATTTTTATGTTAGGTGCATTTATATTTAAAGTAGTTATCTCTTCTTGAAGAAGACTTGAACTGGTGCCCATATGGGATGCCAGCACTGCAGGCAGTGGCTTTACCTGCTACGCCACAGTGCCAGTCCCTCCTAATTATCTTTTGGTTTATGTAGTTTCTCTTGCTGCCTTCAAGATTTTTCTGTCTCTCTTTAATTTTTTGCAGTTTGATGTATCTGTATATGATTTTTTAATTATCCTTTTGTGGGTCGCTTAATTTCATTCTTTCAATTTTTTAAAATAAATTTTTGGAAATTCTCAAGCATTGTTACTTTAAATATTTATTCTCCATATATTTTTTAGAGATTTATTTATTTATTTGAGAGGAAGAGTTATAGAGAAAGAGAGGGAGAGACAGAGAGGTCTTCCATCCACTGGCTCACTCCCCAAATGGCCACAAAGAGCTGGGCTGATCTGAAGCTAGGAGCCAGGAGCTTCTTCCAGGTCTCCCACGTGGAGCCCACGTACTTGGGCTGTCTCCACTGCTTTCCCAAGCCATCAGCAGGGAGCTGGATCAGAAGTGGAGCAGCCAGGACTCAAACTGGCACCCATGTGGGATTCCAGTGCCGCAGGCGAAGGCTTAGCGTTCTACGCCACAGTGGTGGATATTCTTTCTCTTTGTCTCCCTTCCTTCTGAAACTTAAATTACAGGTATGTTTGATGATTTTATTACTGCCCAACTCTTGGATGCTCTGCTCTTTTTTTATTATTTGAATTTCAGTTTAGATAACTTTTATTCACCTATCTTTTTTTTTTTTTTTTTTTTTTGACAGAGTGGACAGTGAGAGAGAGAGACAAAGAGAAAGGTCTTCCTTTGCCATTGGTTCACCCTCCAATGGCCGCTGCAGCCAGCGCGCTGCAGTTGGTACACCACGCCTATCCGAAGGCAGGAGCCAGGTGCTTCTCCTGGTCTCCCATGGGGTGCAGGGCCCAAGCACATGGGCCATCCTCCACTGCACTCCCTGGCCACAGCAGAGAGCTGGCCTGGAAGAGGGGCAACCGGGACAGAATCCGGTGCCCCGACCGGGACTAGAACCCGGTGTGCCGGCGCTGCAAGACGGAGGATTAGCCTAGTGAGCCGCGGCGCCGGCCCTTATTCACCTATCTTAAAGTTCACTGATAATTTCCTCAACCATATTGAGTATGTACATACACCCGTTGAAGAAATTCTTCATCTGATATACTGCTTTTTAATTCTAGCATTTTCATTTAATTCTTTCTTCTGGATTTCACTTATCCACTGGAATTCCCTATGCTGATGGATGTTGCCTACCTTTTCCATAAATCATTTAATATATTAATAATAATTATTAAAAAGTTCTTGTCTGATATTTCTAACATTCAAGCTATACCCAAGTCTAAGTCTATTAATTGCTTTGTCATAAAATGGTCTTGCTTTTCCTTTTATGAGTGAGCATGTTTTGTATTTTGTGATTAGATGCCCAGTATTGAGGATAGTAGATAAATGATATTCAGAGATAGGCACATTTCTTCTGTGTAGTCATTAGTTTGGGGTTTGGGGAAGTCTGGTCAGTAGTTGAACTAGGTCTCAGTTTATTGTATCTGACTTCAGATTGCTATGGGAGTGGGCTGCTGTTACTTGGTGCTTAGCATGGGGCCTGGCTAGCAGAGGGGTTTTTCTGAGTGTCTCTCCCCACGCTCAGATTTCAGCAAGTCTCCTCATCTAAGCCACAGGAGGAAGCTGACCAGTGCTGTTTTGAACTCTCCTAGTGAAAGACTGTTGTCTCTTATACCTCTTTAATTTTTCCTTAAAATCATAACTATTGTTGTAGCTTAGTGTGGGGTAAGTGGGTATTTTTGGTTCCCTCGTTCCAGCTTCCATCTCCTGGACTTCAGAGAGGGGATTTCTCAGAAATCCTGGCCCTTCCCCAGTAAAGGCAGATCTCTGGTTTGTATCGGTATAGGATTCTTTCTTTCTTTCTCCAGTGGCAAACAGTTTGTTTTCAACCTTCCTCCAAAAGCATTGTGAATCTTTGCATGCCCCCAGTAATTACGGCTTTTGCTTCCTATTAAGGGAGGGTGCCTGTGCCAGGGTATTCAGCGCCTCTGCTGCCCACAGGATCTGTCTCAGTTCTCCTGCCCTGCCCCCGAAGTCATGATGAGCACCTGGAAGAGACTGATGACCAGGAAGTGAGCGCAGACTTCTATTGTATCTATTGATTTCTTTGTTCCTGCACTGTCACTCTTTGTAAGAATTCATTGCATTTTCAGTTGTCTTATTTTTAACCTGTTCAGTGCCCACATATTTGATTAAGCATAATTCGTGGGCGCATCTGTAAGAGCAGCTTAGAAGAGATGAGCGCTGGAATTGGTGAACTGAGTAAAGCAGGTAGCCCTCGTAGTAGGCATCATCCAGTTTGTTGAGGACCTGAATAGAACAGAAGTCAGAGGAAGGCTGGATTTGCCAGGCCTCTGCCCGACTATCTGAGTGGAGAAATTTGTATCCTGCCTTTGGCATTCCTGGTTCTCAGGCCTTCATACCCGCTTAGAAGCTGTGCCATTGGCTTTCTGGCTCACAGGCCTTCAAATCACACCGCGGATTGTGGGATGACCACAACCCCATGAGCCGATACCTTTGCATTTAGTTGACCTTGCAGCCTCGACTCTGATGGGCTCAAGGAGTCATTCAGGTTTTCCCTTGTGTAGGATGGAATGAATGTTCTCTTGAAGCTTTCTGCACCTAAGTGGAAGTTCAGTGCTTTTATTTTCCCAAGCATTTATAGTTGCAGGAGTTTCTGAGGTTATTTATTTTATGTGATTCTTCATATTTGGAGAGTAGTTAATGGGGCTGGGATTGTGATGTAGCAGGTTAAGCCACTGTCTGTAATGCCTGCATCTCATATAGGCATGAGTTTGTGTTCAGCTCCCTGCTAAGGCACCTGGGAAAGCACTAGAAGATGGCTCAAGTACTTGGGCCCTTGACACCCACTTGAGAGACCCTGATGAAGCTCCTGACCTCTGGCTTTGGCCTGGCTCATCCTAGGCTGTTGTGGCCATTTGGGGAATGAATCAGCTGATGGAAGATGTCTCGTCTCTCCCTCTTTCTCTGTAACGCTGCCTTTCAAATCAATCAATCAATCTCTTCTTTAAAAAATGGCTAAGACATATTTACTAAATGCAGCACTGTAATGTTGTATTTAATTTTATATCCTTTATGGGGCTGGCACCGTGGCTCACTTGGTTAATCCTCCACCTGCGGCGCCGGCATCCCATATAGGTGCCAAGTTCTAGTCCTGGTTGCTCCTCTTCCAGTCTAGCTCTCTGCTGTGGCTCTGGAGGGCAGTGGAGGATGGCCCAAGTACTTGGGCTCCTGCACCAGCATGGGAGACCTGGAAGAAGCTCCTGGCTCCTGGCTTTGGATCAGCGCAGAACCGGCTGTAGTGGTCATTTGGGGGGGTGAACCAAAGGAAGGAAGACCTTTCTCTCTGTCTCTCTCTCTCTCTCTCTCTCACTGTCTACAACTCTACTTCAGAAAGTAGTCTGTGAAGCCATTGTCTAATGGAAGAATAATAAATTAGAATTATTGTATTCATGTGTGCTTCAAAATTATTTGAATGTTTAATTCTTCCATTATAGGTGAGAACATTGGGGCATGGAAAAGAAAACAATTCCCAACTCTGAATTATTGCATTAGTAAGGACAATATTTAGTTTTTGGGCTCACAGAATTGGCAGTATAATCTAAAGCTGATGGGTAGGTAATTTTATTCTATACATTTTATTTTTAGTTTTTAAAGATTTATTTATTTATTTGAAGGGCAGAGTTACAGAGAGGCAGAGGCAGAGAGGGAGAGAGAGAAAAAGAAAGAAAGAAAGAAAGTCTTCCATCGGCTGGTTCACTCCCCAAATGGCCACAACGGCTGGAGCTGGGCCAATCCAAAGCCAGGAGCCAGGAGCTTCTTCCAGGTCTCCCATGTGGGTGCAGGGACCCAAGCCATCTTCCACTGCCTTCCCAGGCCATAGCAGAGAGCTGGATCAGAAGTGGAGCAGCCGGAACTTGAACCGGTGCCTATATGGGATGCCGGCACTGCAGGGGCTGTGGCAACTTTACTCAGTATGCCACAGCGCCAGCCCTTTATTCTGTACATTTTAAACAAATCAGTTGTCAAATACAGATGCCTATAGGAAGGAAAACAATGTATGGCATGCCAAGATGTAGTTCAGTCCCTGCTAATGGCCTGGGAAAAGCAGCAGAAGATGACCCAACTACTTGGGCCCCTATCACCTACTGTGGGAGATCCAGATGAAGCTCCTGGCTCCTCACTTCAGCCCTGCTCAACCCTGGCCATTCTGACCATTTAGGAGTGAATTAGCAGGTGGAAGATCTCTCTTTGTCTCTCCCTCTCTCTCTGTAACTCTTTCAAATAAATACATAAATCTCTTTTTTAAAAAAATGAAGTTTTCACTTCATATGGAAACTCAAGAAAGATATATATTAAAAAATAAGTAGCAGTACAAAACTTCATAATTATCAGTGAGTGGTATTGCCAGAAAGTACTATTGATGTTTAATGAAGCAATAATTCATTTTGCAAACATCTGTTGGGCTCCTACCAAGAGCAGCAGGGAGCATACAGGACTTGTAGTGGTCAGGATAGCAGTACAGAAGAGAAAGACCTTGAGTTGACCTTGAATAATATATAATATCCAATGAGTTAAGAAGGAGAGCAATTGAGGGGAGAATAGTCCAGCAAACTTGGCAGGGTACAGAGCTTATTGGTTATTAATAGGAGACTGGTTTGGATGGAGAGAAGGGTTTGCATCATTTGGGATTACATCATTTGGAGCTGCAAAAGCCAAGATTGAGTAATCTTTCAGAACAGGGACTGGTTCATATGGAAGCTTTATTTAAGGAGATTAATCTGGCAGTGATATGTGGCAAAAACTCAATCAGTAGAAACAGGAGACGGAGAGCCCAATTAGATCTGAGTCTGTAACTGTAATGCAAGATTGATGTCATAATCTCCAAACCAGGATGTCATCAGATAATGGATGTTTGAATGGGCAGTTTAAAAGAAAATTAATGTTATTCAGTGATATATTAGGTAATTGAGGGCTATGGAATTGGAGGAAAACTGATTACCAGTAGTCATCACTTAGTTTTTCTTAGAATGAATCTGACTTTTTGTATCAGAATAGCATTTGCCTAGTGTTGGTAAAACGGAACAATTGCCTGTGATACTATCTACAACTACGTGTGTTCCTCTGAACTGTTGTGAGTTCCTCCCTGACCAAACAATGAGCCTCGTGGAAAGGATCCTGCTTTTCCTCTTCTTTCCTGAACTCCTGGTCTTTAGGAGGTTTGGTGAAGTCAGTCCATTGTTAGGGATTCCAATTACTATTTAAAATATTTAATCACACCAGCGGTTGAGATCATGGGCCCTGATGTTGTAGAATTCCTCCAGCTCTAGTGTTTGTCATCAGCCATTTACCTTAGGCAATTCATTTAATATTTCTTTTTTTTTTTTTTTTTTTTTTTTGACAGGCAGAGTGGACAGTGAGAGAGAGAGACAGAGAGAGAAAGGTCTTCCTTTTGCCGTTGGTTCACCCTCCAATGGCCGCCGCTGCAGCCGGCGCACCGCGCTGATCCGATGGCAGGAGCCAGGAGCCAGGTGCTTTTCCTGGTCTCCCATGGGGTGCAGGGCCCAAGCACCTGGGCCATCCTCCACTGCACTCCCTGGCCATAGCAGAGAGCTGGCCTGGAAGAGGGGCAACTGGGACAGAATCCGGCGCCCCGACCGGGACTAGAACCCGGTGTGCCGGCGCCGCAAGGTGGAGGATTAGCCTATTGAGCCACGGCGCCGGCCTTCATTTAATATTTCTAAGGCCATGTGTCCTAATTTAATGATGTCTGCTTCACAAAATTTTGAAGCCTAAGTTTATCTCTCAGGTAAAGTGTTTAGCATGATTCTTAGTAAACAGTAAACAGAAGCAAATGCCACCTGTGAAGAGGTAAGAATGCCTCCGGATTTCCATTCTTTAGGTGTTCAAGTTAGATGTTTCAAAGATGCTTTCTAAGATACTGTGTTAAAAGGAAGAAGTGAACTGCATCTGATAATAAAGATTGCTCAATGGTGACATAGGCTGTTGGTACAAGAAGAAAGTCTTTAGAGAGTGCCGAGTTCACTTTGTGCATATTAAGTGTGCTACAGTGCAGTCAGTAGACACACACATGCACACGCACATGCATAGCATTAAAGTTAGCACAGCTGTCATCCCTTAGCCTTGGTTTCACTCTCCACAATCTGAAAATATGAAATGGGAATCCCAGAAATAAACAATGTGTAAGTCTTAAGCAACATGTATTACAGTATATTATTATAATTCTATTATATCATTAGTTTTTTTTTTTTAAAGATTTATTTAAGAAGTAGAGTTACAGACAGTGTGAGGGAGAGCCAGAGAGAGAGAGAGGTCTTCCATCTGCTGGTTCACGCCCCAAATGGCCACAACAGCCAGATCTGCGCAAATCTGAAGCCAGGAGCCAGGAGCTTCTTCTGGGTTCGCTACGAGGGAGCAGGGACCCAAACGCTTGGGCCATTTACTGCTTTCCCAGGCCATAGCAGAGAGTTGGATTGAAAGAGGAGCAGCCAGGACAGGAACCAGCCCCCATTATGGGATGCTGGCGCCTCAGGCAGTGGATTAGCCTACTGCCCCACAGCACCGGCCCCTATCATTAGTTTTTGTTGTTAACCTCTTACCATGCTTAGAAATATATGTTAAATTTTATCATAGGCATGTACTGGGGTACTTCAAAAAGCTCATGGAAAAATGAATTGAAAAGTTTATTTTGGTGCAAAGCCCTGCATAGCTTTTTCATAATAGATTTTCCATGAACTTTTTGAAGAATATACAGAAAAACATAATACATACTGTACAGGGTTTAGTATCATTTGCAGTTGCAGGCATTCACTGTGGGGTTCTAATATATGGGGAGGGGTACTGAAAACGCCTTTCATTTGCTCCTCTGATTCATCCCTCTGGCAGTCCCCTGAAGGAAGAAGGTTCTGTCTTTATCCATTATTTAGGTGAAGAGTTTGATGTAGTGCTGAGGAGTAGAGAACTTGCCAAGGGTCACCCAGCCAGAGTGATCTCTGTACTTGTTTGACTTGAAAATGCTGTTTACATCACATCTGGAGACACATACTCTGAGGCACAGATGTTTATTGGGAAGGATGAAATGCATGCTGTAATGCCAAAAAATAACTGGGAATAAAGGCAAAAACCAAGACATTTGTTTCTGTTACAGTGTGACAGAGAATAAGGCTCTGTGCTTTGGGATTGAGCATTTGGAGAAAAGGGAAGTGATTTAGTTTGGGTGAGAATTCTCTTGGAATTCTGCATCTGCTTCTGGGCTACTCATTACCAAGCTTACAGGAACCAGCTGGGCGAGGTTCAAAGCGCAGCTTCAGAATGATCAAGGGGCTGCTGGGTTGATTTACAAGGAACGAACAAAAGAAGTGTTACAGCGCAGCTAAGCAAAGACTAAGTGAAGAGCTGCCAAATGCATGCAAGCATCTGCAATGTGTAGACATAAGAAGGGAAATTAATTATTTAACATGATCCACGGAGGCACAAAATGCAGCAATAGGATGAAAATTTAAGCTTAGTTTATAGGAAATATCCTGATAATGGATCTACGAAAGCTATCTGTTGTGTAGTCTTTCCCTAGAGAAGCAATAAAAAATTCAAGCCTTAGGATTTTTGAAACTTTTGGGGGAATTAAATATTAGATGATGTTAGAGGCTTATTCATTTGGTTGAGTGTGGTAATAGTACAGTGGTTATAAGGAAGATGTAATTTTTTAAGTTACATACTCTGAAATACAAGCATAGAATAACATAAAGTAAGAGGTTTCCTTGAAAAGCCTATAACAAGGCTGGCCGGTGCCGCAGCTCACTAGGCTAATCCTCTGCCTGTGGCGCTGGCACCCTGGGTTCTAGTCCCGGTTGGGACGCCAGATTCTGTCCTGGTTGCCCCTCTTGCAGTCCAGCTCTCTGCTGTGGCCCGAGAGTGCAGTGGAGGATGGCCCAAGTGCTTGGGCCCTGCACCCGCATGGGAGACCAGGAGGAAGTACCTGGCTCCTGGCTTCAGATCAGCGCAGCGCACAGGCCATGGCAGCCATTTGGGGGGTGAACTAACGGAAGGAAGACCTTTCTCTGTCTCTCTCACTGTCTAACTCTGCCTGTTCAAAAAAAAAAAAAAACAAAAAAACTTAACAAGGCAAAGAGGGGAAGTGGAAGAAAAGAAAGGGAGGGAAAGAAGAAAACCTTGACAGGGTTCTTGATGGTTCACCATTCACTCTGGTGGTGTCTATGAGGCAGGGCTGAAGGCTCTTTTTAAAGCTATAGATAAATATCAAAGAGAATTCTTGGAGTTGTAGGCCTCTCGTGGTAGCTCCAGGAGGTGGGACTTCTAAGGTGAAACAGTGGAGGGCAGGGTTGTTGAAACATTATCAGCAGAGCTTCCCTAGTCTCCTGTCCCATGTTCATGGAAAATACTGGCCCTTGAGTGGAGGTATAGGTGTCTTTGGAATGACGAAACTATTCTCCTGAAAGGAAAAATGCTTTCCCTTAACCTGTTGATTTTTGGAAGCAAGATTGGTCATGCAGGAAATAAAGTGAAAGTTTTTAAAACCCAACAAACATCAATGACACTTAAGTTTGCTGTTTGTTTTTCAGTGGAGAATTTTATTGTAAACTTTGTTTTGAGAGACAAAGAGGGGGAACTCTCACTTGCTGGCTCATCAGCCTAATGCTGGCAATGGCTGAGGCTGGGTCAAGGCCAAAGCCAAGAGCTAGGAAGTCATTCTCAGTCTCCCACATTGGCATAATTGGCAGAAACCCAATTACTGTAGCCATCACCATTGCCTCCCAAGGTCTGCATTAGCAGGAATCTGAAATCAGGAGCTGGAGCTGAAACTCAAGCCTATTTCCTCTGAAGTGGGACAACCCAGCCAGCATTCTAGCCCCCAGCCCTTTAAAGCAGGAATTTTTAAACTGTCTTCTTTCTTTTAGTCTTCTTAGGAAGAACCTAAGTTTACCACCTTGCTTTCAATGTTCAGGGCAGATTTTGGCAACTTTTGGAATAACAAGTTAGACTTAAGCTTGATTTTTTGCTAGAGGAATATAAATATTTTATTTGAATTTTGCTGATAGCAATCAGCCGTGAACGCAAACCTGGTATCTGAGGAGCTGTCATGTCTGAATTTCTTTGGAATGCACAAGTAGGCCAGCGAACGGCAGCAGAGTGATGTGTATTCTCGCTCGGTGCAAGGATAAGGTCTCTAAGTGTTGGTGCTGACTGAACATGAAGGTGAGGCTGGGTAGTGGAAGGGCTTGGTTGAGTTTGTGTTGTCCACAGATATTCCTTCTCCATCTGCATTCACTTCTGGGGCAAGCCTGTATCTCCTCCTGCCTGTGCTGTGGTTAAGCTCCCTGGGCTCTAGGCTTTTCCAGCCACCATCATCCCTGCCTTGCCTCTTGAGTAATTGTTCTGAAACACAACGGAGGGGTCAATCTCCTCCAATTCCGAGCGCCTGCTGGATAAGCGTGACCAGAACCAGGTCTTCTTGACTGTATCCCTGGTGCTTGACACCAGGCCTACCATGTAGACGTTGTTCAGTGGAGACCTGATTGAACACCTGCCATCTCGGTGCCCCCCCTTCTTCCAGTTGCTTCTCTCTCTACCAACTGAACCTCTGCCCAGAAAGTGGAATCTTCCCCTTGTCTACCTGATGATTTTTCAAGACTCAGAGTTCATAGCAATGAAGAGTTCTGTGAAGGCCTAGTCAGAACTGATCCATCCTCAGCTCGGTTGCTGCGGCATCTCATACATCTGCTCATTACCATAGTTAGCACCCCATTTTAATCATCCATTTACTTGTCTGGCTTCCCCGGCAGACTGTGGGATCTTTGAGAACAAATACACTGTTTTCATCTTTGTTTCTTCACTGCCTGGCACATTCTTGGCAATCAACATCGTGAAATAAACCTTGGGAGCCATGATGTTACAAATGTGGGAAGGGCGAGAGCACTCAACAAATTTAAGGGGGCGAGTGGAGTTTGACAGCCTTCTTTTGGCACGTGTTGGTGGATGTTTACTCAGCTCAAGGCTGCTTTTCTGTCTGTGGTTCAAGGAGAGACTACTAAACAGAACCAGTTAGAATGTAGCCACCCCTGGTCTGGGATGGACACACATTTCCTCCCGTTTCTGTCTAAAGGACCGGAAGCTGAGGAGTGCGCTGAGATAACACTAGGAATGTTTATTCCACTACTCTGAGCTGCCTCTCAATTCTAAGAATTTATGATAGAAACATGATGATATAAACTCATTCTAATTTGTGGGGGCTTTGTTTATTTGTTTCTTTAAAGGAGGAGGTGAAATTGGATTGTTTGTTTGGTTGGGTTTCTTCTTCAATAAGAAGCATCTTAATATAACTAGCCCGGACATCTGTCCCATTTTCAAAAATTACAAGTTTCGATCATTGCTAAATTGTACAGATCCCAATCTGTCTGCTCTGCATACATTTGCATTTATAAAAGCAGAAGCAGACTAAAAGTCTTTCTAATGCAATCCCCTAAATGCATGAAGTATTAGATTGCTTTCCCCCATTGGTTCATGCATTGCTAAGGGCTTAAAAGGATCATTGATTTGAATTATTTAATGTGTACAGCGGGTTGTGTTTCTTCTTTTTTTTTTTAAAGAACCTTTGGGGGTATTGCTTTAGTTTTTTTTAATGTTAAATCTCATTTTTTCTTTGAAAATAAGAAGTTAAAGCTGTATTCACATAAGCTCTCAAAGTGCCGGATTTTTATTGTGTTTTTAAGTCATCTAGGAAATGTTTGATTCCAACAAAACATTGCTGCTGAAAATTGGGCTGAAATTGCTGGGCTGAAAATATAGTTAAAACTGCACTTTATTCTAATGTATTATTTTCTCTCTCTTTTGTGTGTGTGTCAGGGGGATGCTGATACAAATGAAGGAACAGGGAAAGATTCAATCGAATCTATAATAAAACGCCATCCTGGATTGTTGTTGTTGGGTTTGAAATCATGCTGGCTTTCACTTGAATTCAAAACTCGACAACCAGTCCTCAACCTCTCTCTTTCTTTGCTTCTGCCTCTGCCTCTTTGTAACTCTGCCTTTCGAATAAATAAATAAATCTTTTTTTAAAAAAAGCATATGCAGGCACAAGATGAAAGAAATTGGGACTCCATGTAAGGCATAAACATTAATAAATCTGATGGTAAATTTTTGTGATTGACTAAATATCTTAATAAATAAATTCTGCTTCTGGAATAGAGGTTAGAAATGGATAGCCTACAGGGTTGCCCCGGCTTTGGCTCTTGAATCAGAAGTATTAGCCAAGGATGCCAGTAAACGAAGTTGAGTTTTCAATGTTCTATTCCGCAAGCTGTGGCCACTGCCCTATTTTCACTTACAGTAACTCCTTCAGAATTAATATACCTCAAAAATAGCTGCAGCTTCTCCGATTTGTAAAAATAGTACCAGCTGCTCTGTCCTTGCCTCTACCTGGAAGTCTCTGAGGTCTTACAGGAAGGCACTCATTTCCATTCAGCGACTACTGGGGGCAACGTGCGTGTGCAGGCAAGGAGCCCCTGCCCTCAAGGCACTTCTCTGCAATACAGGAGGAGGAAATCCTAATACAGTAATGCAATACTTACATGGGAAGTCCAGTTAGAAAGGCACATCCATTAAAGCCAGGTGGTAGGTATAAGGTATCTAAAACAGTCTATAATTTTTGGTATATTTGAAATATCTTAATTTTTTAAAATAAAGAAGGATATATATATGTGTATATATATATATATGTGTGTGTATATATATATATATATATGTAACAGCCAGAATTTAGAGGACTAAGGGTTAGCAGGGGTCTGTAATGGCTTCATCCAGCCTTTGGGCAACTTCCTGTAGCGTTTAGCTTGGCTTTCCTGAACACTCTCCTGAGAAGACTCTGCTTTTCCCCGCTTATTCAAGAGAGGCAGCAAGATACACATTCTTGGGGGCCCCAGCGCATTCCTTGCTGTTAGCCCTTAGCAGCCTGCTGCATGAAGTTCACTCTGTCCTTCCTAACCCCGCCTGTCTCCTGTCCAGTGAGTTCTGGCAGCTGGCTCCCTGCCTTCCCCCTCACCCCATCCCATGTCCAACAAACCTGATGTCAGACCACTGTCCACCCTTTCCATTGCCACAGATCAGCCCAGGCACCTCTCAGTGGGACTCCTGGGGTGGGGTCCTTTCTCTCCTAGCAGGACACTGTGCTCTACAACTGGCAAATGTAGAGGAGACTGGGAGAGAGGCGGGTTTGGAGTCCAGAGGAAGTTCAAGCTGTGGTGCACATGAGGGCTGTGAGGAGTCTCAGACGTCCAAGAGTTGGCAGTGAGTGAGGTGAGTGAGGCTCCAGGGAGAGATCAGTGCTGATGATCTGGGATTTATCAGTGTGTGGCTGGGGTTTAGACAGAGGGATAAGGGAAACTTGTTGTTCTAGGGAGAGCATAGGAAGGCTGGAGAGAAGAGAGTAGTGCAAATCGAGGGATAACGTGTTCCAAGCAGGAAGGACCGGCCAGGCCTGCTGAGGGAAGGCGGAAGATGAGAACAGAACAGCAGTCATTCCGCCTGGAGAACTTGCATTCCTTGGCAGCCTCGGAGAGGGCACTGCTAAAAGCCACTTGAAACTATTTGCAGGATTTGTTTGGCGTGGGTATTATTCCAGGCCAAGAGAAAAATAATGGCCACTGAGCCAGTCCTGCATGCCTAGCTCTGTGTTGCCCCCAAGTGATTCCCACAGCAGCTGTAGAAAGTAGCATCAGCCCCATGTGACAGATAAGGACACTGAGGTACAGTGGTTTGCCTAAGGTTTCACCAGCAAAATTAGGGCAGAGCTAGGACTTGAACCGAGGCAGTCTGACCCAGGAACACCATGCTTTTAACTACTGGACTGGTGGTCACAGAAGACCATGACTCACCAAAACCCATACATAGTAATATTAATAAGGAGCGTTTGAGCTAGATTAGGAGTTGTTTACCCAGAAGTGAAAAGTAAAGCTGTAACAGTGAGATCTTCGGGGAGAGAAAGTGGGGACCTGGGGGCAAGAAGGGAGAACGACCAGCAACAACAGCAGAGACAGGGGGCAGGTAGCTGGCTGGACGGGAAACCCCGGAAAATACCCACAGCCAGAGCCGGGTGTCAGGCTTTCCCACATCCCCCATGACAGTCTCATCCCCTGATGGTCTTGGTTGTACAAATCACAGTAAATGTTAGGACTGCAGTCTCAGCCACGGGACAAAGTGCTGCTTGGTTTCTAAACTCTTCAGCTCCAGATTCTGATCTGTATCCGCCTAGACTCACCCAGGGTCACGGAGGTGTCCCCCGAGACAGACAGAGGGCCAGGCGGTTGTCAGTGAAGCCCAGGAGGGGAGGTGCTGGTCCACAGGCTGGTGGTTCCTTGGGACCCGAGTGATAATACTTGCGCATATGTGGTAGTGGCTGGAGGTGACTATTGTTACAAGCAGAAAATTTGGTGTGTGCTAGGGGAAGGGGGCATACGATCAATTCTCTGATGGATAACAGACAACAATCCTGAGCTCCAAAATCCATTCTCTTGCTCTCTGGAGAGAACTGATCATTAGAATTGCAGGTGACCTTGAGGAAGGACTCAGGCTCCACCTAAGCCAGGCTTCTTTCAGCTGTCAGTGGGAAAACACGAGGCTGCATTAGCCTCCGCCGAAGCGCTCTGGCTTAGCCAGCACTTGTTCCCACTCCTTTCTGTTTCCTTTGAAATCCAAACGGTCTTCGATCCCTTCCTTTCTGCTGCGCCAGCGCTGATTGAGCTGCGTGAGTTTGTGCCGTGGAGGCGCCACGACACTCACTGCGCCGGTGCCTGGGTGGATGGGGTTGCACACAGCTCCCGCATGGGAGGTTGTCGCGTGCTTGTTGAGATGCGATCGCAGCCACGTTCTGTTTTTCTGCCATCGACTCATGACAAAAAGCAGCAGCTGACCCTCCTCTTGTAAGGGATGCTAACGGTGTAATAAATCACTTTTTTTCCCATGTCAGTTTCCTGCCTTGCCCTCATTTCATAGATGAAATCACTTGTGCAGAGCTGACTACACTTTGGCTCTGAAGTTCAGAAAGGCTGCAGCAGGGAGCACCAGGCCTTTTGATGTGCGTCTTCCCTGTTGTGTTAACTCACCTGGCAGACTTAGGAAAAGGCTCCCCCCGCTGAGCAGGTGCAAGGTGGTGCCCGCTGAAAGCTATTGTTATATTCAAAAGTTGAAAGCAAGTGGAAGGTTTGGGAATAATAACGATAACTATTCCTGTCTTTTTATTTTTATCCACAGATGCAAGGAGTTGAGTTAGTAATACTCAATTCATGGCGTGTCTTCCTTGTTGTCTCTCCCAGGGATGCTCCTGTTTCATGTGTGTATTCCCCATTTCTGCTCGTTGATCGTGCTCTGCCAACCCCCCTCCCAGTATCCCATAGGTAGTAGTTCTGATGGATTTAATGTGCAGTTTATTTGAATGTGTTCTTACAAATTGCATAAGCCTGTATAGTTAATTTATCTAATGGTACTGTGTTATATGTTTCCCTTTCTTTAGGAGATTTTTTTAAATGCTTTTTTTCCCATGTACTTAGAGAGAGAGAGAGAGAGAGAGAGTGAGAGAGAGTCTTCTATCTGCTGGTTCATTCCCCCCCAAATCCTCACAACAGCCAGTGCTGGGCCAGGCTGAAGCCAGGAGCCTGGAACTCCATCTGAGTCTCCCACATGGGTAGCAGGGGCACAAGCACTTAAACCATCATCTGCTGCCTCCCCGAATGCATTAGCAGGAAGATGGATTGGAGATGGATTAGCCGAGACCAAGCCTGTGATATGGGATGCAGGCATCCAAAGCCATGGCTTAACCAGTTGCACTACAACACCTCCTCAAGAGATAATTAAGATCCACCCTTGGTGCCGTGAGTCTGTCTGCCCTATTGATTGCAGGTCCTCCATGTCTCTTGTCTCTTTGTTGGGTTCTTACTCTATGCCAGGGCGATGGCTAAGCATTTCAGATGCATTATTTCTTTTTGTCATCACGATAACCCAGAAGTGGTGGACTATTATTTTGACAGTAATCCCAAAACAAAATGAAATAAGTCAGAATTATATTAGGAGATTCAAGAGAATGAGACACAGATGTGCCAATGGCCAGGCAGTATTTTCTCAGCATACTCAGGGCTGCTGCTCTCGCAGCTGCATATTGCTTCAGTTCTTGTCCTGGCCTTTCAATACTGCTGAGTTCAGCTCGGCTGCCTTTCCTCCCTCTGCCAGTCCTGCTTCTGTGAGTCAAACAGCACAGAGGAGTGACTCATCTGGAACCCAAGGACAGAGGAGCTGCAATGCCAAGTTGTTGGGCATCTGTGTCCATTCTCTTGGAAGAACAAAGTTAGGGAAGTCCAGTGTGGCTGTAGTGCCTCTTTAAGTTGTGTGCTCAGCCAAGGCACGAGCCTCCCATGTCCGTGACAAAATTAGAGGACGGCTGAGCTCCAGAGCGAAGTCCACATATTCAGTGGCTCAACCCGTTGGATAAAGAGACAATCACTGGCCAGCGCCGCCGCTCACTAGGCTAATCCTCCGCCTTGCGGCGCCGGCACACCGGGTTCTAGTCCTGGTCAGGGCGCCGGATTCTTTTCCGGTTGCCCCTCTTCCAGTCCAGCTCTCTGCTGTGGCCCAGGAGTGCAGTGGAGGATGGCCCAAGAGCTTGGGCCCTGCACCCCATGGGAGACCAGGAGAAGCACCTGGCTCCTGCCTTCGGATCAGCGTGGTACGCCAGCCGCAGCGCGCCGGCCACGGCGGCCATTGGAGGGTGAACCAATGGCAAAGGAAGACCTTTCTCTCTGTCTCTCTCTCACTGTCCACACTCTGCCTGTCAGAAAAAAAAAAAAAAAAAAGAGAGAGAGAGAGAGAATTGCCAGTGATGTCAGTGAGCACCTGTGGAGAGGTTACAGGGCAGATACCAGGATGTGTCACTGAGCACTGCATAACCAGACTAAACAGGTTAGAAGCTGACTGTGGATCTGAACATGTAAAAGTTAATATCCTTTGTGCTGAATAGGAACCCTTGCCTGGCCTTATGTCTCTATTCTCCTTTTTTAAAAAAATTATCAACAGTTTTGCACTTACAATGCTTTTTACAGTAACTCCCAGATCATACTCCATGGAAATGTATCAAAACCCAGTACAGCCACAGGTGACAAAGGAGAGCGCATGTTAATGTTTAAGTTATTCAGAGAAGTACTTGATTATGTTTTCTCAGGTCATATATTTTGCTTTTCAGGTCTTCCTTTTTACCTTATCAGTCATTTGATATGGAAATAATACATTTGAGAAAGATTTTCAACAACTGAATATCTTTAGAAAATTCTCTGATTCCTTTCTTATTTCTGAAAAAAAGAAGAAACTCACATTCAATATAGCTGATTTTGGCTGGCGCCACGGCTCACTAGGCTAATCCTCCGCCTTGCAGTGCCGGCACACCGGGTTCTAGTCCCGGTCGGGGCGCCGGATTCTGTCCCGGTTGCCCCTCTTCCAGGCCAGCTCTCTGCTGTGGCCAGGGAGTACAGTGGAGGATGGCCCAAGTGCTTGGGCCCTGCACCCCATGGGAGACCAGGAGAAGTACCTGGCTCCTGCCTTTGGATAGGCGCAGTGCGCCGGCCGCGGCGGCCATTGGAATGTGAACCAACGGCAAAGGAAGACCTTTCTCTCTGACTCTCTCTCTCTCTCACTGTCCACTCTGCCTGTCAAAAAAAAAAAAAAAAAAAAAAAAAAAGCTGATTTTATGTTTTTTCAAATGTGTCACTTCTCTTAACTCGGGATCGAACGCTTATGTCCAATTTTTACTGACTGGTCTTCATTTCTCGTCACTGAGCTCTGCTCCCTTCTCACCACATAGGTGTAATTGCCCACTCTAATCAAGAGTTTCTAACAGATTCCTGGTCCAGTGTTTCTTAACTGTTGAATGCATGCCAGTGACAAACAGCTAACTGGATTCTTCATAGACTCCTTCTGGCTTCCGGAAAGCAGTGCCCAAGTACGGTGTGGTGTGGGGAGCAATCCGGACTAGACTAAGTTACTCGAATTAGGACTTATTCTATGCATCTGCTCTCCTCTGTGGGGAGCAGCTCGGACTAGACTAAGTTACTGGAATTAAGACTTATTCTATGCATCTGCTCTCCTACAATATGGCGCTGGGAGAGGAGAAAACAGCTTCTACCCAGCTGCCTCCAGTTCAACCAATAAACTGTAGGACTTGCTCCTGATTGGAGAGCAGCGTACTCGGCGTGTGGGCAGCCGAGTTGGGATTGGCGGAGGAGGACTATAAAGGAGGAGAGAGATGGCATGCACCAGGAACATCTATGGGGAACATCTAGCTGAAGGAACACCTGTGCAGCCCCCGAGAAGAGCCGGCCGGCGGTGTGCCGCTCCCCTGCGGAAGTGGGGAATGTGGCCAGGGGGAACTGCCCTTCCACGGAGGTGGAAGGGATAGTAGCCAACCCGGGAAGAACCAGCAGCAAACCCGGGGAGGGCCGAGCAGACGAAAGAACAGCGCAGGGTCCTGTGTCGTTCCCCCACGAAGACGGGGAGCGACATAATGGTGCCGTGACTCGGATAGGAAACTTAGGACGGATAGCAAACTTAGGAGGGAAGAAACGGGAAGAAGCAGGAAAATACCAGAGAGAGAGACTAGCAAAGAGCCTAGGTGCCGGAAGAAGCTATTGAAAGCCTAGGCATAGACTCGGATATGGACTGTGGGAAAGAAGTTAGGATTGAAAGCGAAAGTGAAAGCTTTCATAGACTCGGATGCGGACTATGGCGGGGAAGCTAGGAGATTGAAAGCGAAAGTGAAACCTGGAGGAGGCTTGGACTCGGATACGGACTGTGGGAAAGAAGTTAGGATTTAAAGTGAAAGCAAGAAGAAACTTAGACTCAGATACGGACTGCAGGTTGAAAGTGAAAGTGAAACCTATAAGAAACTTAGACTTGGATACGGACTGTGGGGAGAGGCCAGGAGAAATGAGGGAGGAATATTGTTGGAAGAAAACTTAGGGAAACATACCGGGTAGAGAAAAAAATGTTAGGGAGGATGAAGCCGCGAGTGCAGGCCAAGCCATCTTGGAATTCTTCAAGTCAGCCCGGGGAGCAAGAGGCGAAGATCTGGAACCAGAGGCAGAGACGTGGGCCACCAGGATTCGCCAGGTTAGTCCGGGGAACTTGGACTGAATGCCGGTGGTGGCGGAAACATTCGCGGAAGCCGCCGCGTGCAGAGAGAGCACGGGGCGTTGGCGCAAGGCCGTGGTGCGGGCGCGAAGTGCGTGGAGACCGCGGAGCGTGCGCGCAGAGCCGGGAACCCGCCGGCGGGGCGAGGCGCCGGGAAGCCGCGCAGAGCCGTGAAGCTGCCGCGGGGCGAGGCGCCGGGAAGCCGCGCAAAGCCGGGAAGCCGCGCAGATCAGAGAAGCGCGGGCTGAAGTGGCTCAGCCGGAAAGCTGCCGAGAAGCAGCCTCGGGGCGGGCGCAGCCGGGAAGCCGCGGGGATAAGAATGAGAGCAGGAAGCCGCAGGGATAAGAGAAACAGAAGTTTTAGAAGTAAAGTGAGAGAAATAGGAATGCTGGAAGATAGAAGTGGAATGGGAGAGATAGGAATGCCCGGAGATAGAGAAATAGAGAAAAATAAGGCCTCCCCTCAACATGCCAATTAGAAGGCTTGGATTCGGTCTGCCCGATTAGTGAGGCGATGAGCACCTGGGCGGCTAGCCGCAGGTCACCGAAGACAGGCACGAATTAACATCAGTAAAGCTTCCCCACAATGCAACAATTAGGAGGTTTGGATTCGGTCTGCCTGATTTAAGGCGGTAAGCGCCAGCAAAGCTCGACCAGAGTATGAGCCGCAGGTCACCGAAGACAGGCACGAATTAACATCAGTAAAGCTTCCCCACAATGCAACAATTAGGAGGTTTGGATTCGGTCTGCCTGATTTAAGGCGGTAAGCGCCAGCAAAGCTCGACCAGAGTATGAGCCGCAGGTCACCGAAGACAGGCACGAATTAACATCAGTAAGGCCTCCCCACAAAAAGGCAATGAGAAGGCTTGGATTCGGTTTGCCTGATAGGTTTTGTAAGCACCTGCAGGCAGTTCTAGCAGAGCAGAGCATGCGCTGCAGGGCACCGAACACAGGCACGCATCAGCGCCTAAAAACCTCCTCACAACATGGCGAAGAGAGGACCTGGATTCGGTTTGCCTGATAGGACTTGTAAGAGCCTGTGGCAACTCTAGCAAGTAGAGCAGAGTGTGTGCCGCGGGACACCGAAGACAGGCGCGTATCAACGCTAAAAAATAAAAAGAAAGGGGGATCTGTGGGGAGCAATCCGGACTAGACTAAGTTACTCGAATTAGGACTTATTCTATGCATCTGCTCTCCTCTGTGGGGAGCAGCTCGGACTAGACTAAGTTACTGGAATTAAGACTTATTCTATGCATCTGCTCTCCTACAATATGGCACTGGGAGAGGAGAAAACAGCTTCTACCCAGCTGCCTCCAGTTCAACCAATAAACTGTAGGACTTGCTCCTGATTGGAGAGCAGCGTACTCGGCGTGTGGGCAGCCGAGTTGGGATTGGCGGAGGAGGACTATAAAGGAGGAGAGAGATGGCATGCACCAGGAACATCTATGGGGAACATCTAGCTGAAGGAACACCTGTGCAGCCCCCGAGAAGAGCCGGCCGGCGGTGTGCCGCTCCCCTGCGGAAGTGGGGAATGTGGCCAGGGGGAACTGCCCTTCCACGGAGGTGGAAGGGATAGTAGCCAACCCGGGAAGAACCAGCAGCAAACCCGGGGAGGGCCGAGCAGACGAAAGAACAGCGCAGGGTCCTGTGTCGTTCCCCCACGAAGACGGGGAGCGACAGTGTGGTAACATCACATGCACCTACATGGTCACAGATGCCTGGCAAAATGAGACGGAAGGAGGGCCTCTGGGCCTCAGCAGTGGGTGACAACAGTGTCACTAGCCTGAGGGGTCCAGGTTGAGGAGGTGAAACAGATACGGTCCACACCCAGGAAGCAGAGGAAGGGTGGAAGAGACCTGCCTGATGAGATTGATCCACACGGAGTGGAGGAGCCTGCACCCAGCTGTAGAAACTCGGAGTGCCCTACCCAGAGCAGGAGCCAGGGAGGGCTTCCTGGAAGAAGCAGCCTCTGAGCTGCCAGCTAATGAGGAAACTACAAAAACTCTCTGGCTCCCCCTTTTCCCACATCCATTTGTTAGCATTGGAGTTGACCACCTACAGGGGCTCACGAATCTGCCAGGGCCTCTTCTCTGTGGAGCAGTCACAGAACATGGGACCAGGCCCTTCTTAGAGACTGGCTCCCTAGAGGGACCCACAGACCACTTGGTCCATCCTGGCAGCATTCCCAAGAAGGGCCTCTCCCTCAGGAAGGTTGCGTCTTTGCCAGGTCTCATTTGCTCCTACGCTTTCAGAGTCAGAGTTTGGCACACCCGGATATGTTGGAAGACCATCCCTCCTTGCATGATGAGATGGAAGAAAGGTGAGCAGATGGCAGGCCTGTCTTCTTGCGGTCTGGCAGCCATTCCAACAGGGAATGCACAAATGCCTCTCCCTCCCTGTCCCTCCTGCCTTCCCCTCCCCTCCTTCCCCCTCCCTTCCCATCCCTTCCTTTCCTTTCCATTTCAAGCATATTTGATCATCCTAGGCTGTCTGCCTCACCCTGTTCTCTATTGGAAATGGAAGCCACGTATCCTTTACTGAATGAAAAATTAGTAGAACTGAAATTGATAATAAAAGTGAGCATAAATTAGGCAGTATACAAAGAGTAATGAAAAGATATGTAACTCTTAACAGGGAGAAAAATGAAAAAAGAGGGCAAAGAAAGAATAAAAACCTAAATGACCTATTTGTTAGAAAAAACAACATTAGACAAAATAGTATTTTTTATTCATGTATGTATCTACAGAGTAAAATCTAGAGAGAGATCTGATCTGAACCATTCCGCGTGAAGAGAGCTGTAAGTGAAAGGAAAGGGAGTTTTAAATAAATGCAGCACTATAGCAGGTGCCGTGCCTTCTGGAACACTTGCCCATCTCTTCCAAACAATGCAATGTTTAAGGCTCAACTTTAATACAATTAAGACAGGAAGACAGAAAGAGAGCAGGCATCCCCTGGCAGAACGCTCAGGATTTCTTACCGTTCACTCTGCAAGATCACAACTGTCTTAGATGAAAAGAAAATAGTTGCTCTGTTGAAAGAGAAGCTTGGTACAATCAGAGATTTAAAATGTACTCCTGATTGGAGTATCCCAATCATAGGAAAGGTTAAATTCATTGATAGAAAATATGAAAGACTAATATGTATCACTGAGGACAGGTGTTGGCCCATCAGCTAAGATACTGCTTGGGATGCCTGTATCCCATACTGGAGTGCCTGGGTTCAAGTTCTGGCTCCACCTCCAGTTCAGCTTCCTGTTAATGTTTGTTCACTCTGAGAGGCAGCAAGTAATGACTCAAGTACTTGGGTTCCTACCACCCATGAGGTTATGTTCTGCGCTCCTGGCTTTGGCCAGGCCCAACCCTGGCTGTTGTAGGCATCTGGGAAATGAACCAGCTGATGGAAAGATCTGTTTCTCTGTTTCTCTGCCTTTCAAGCAAAAAAAAAGAAAAAAGAAAAAAATGTGTTCTGAAATGACAGTAATTACATCAGAACTTGAGCAGGAATGCACCTAATGATCATTGAGACAGATACCAAATCCAGGAACATGGACTTGAAAATGCATAAAATAATTTAATATAAAATAAAGTTGGCATGGTGAGCCAGAGGGGGAGTGGGGCTGATAATGCAATAATTGATATTGAGAAAATACCAATTTATTGGGGAAGAAGTAAGCTTATTTCCTACCTCATTTATGATAGCAAATAAATTAGAGATAGATAAAAGATTTTTGTGTGTGCCAAATGCATTTTTGAAATTCTTTTAGAATACTTACTAGTACCAACCATACTATCAATCAAATGAAGATGCAGAGCTATGAGTAAACTCAATTTTTCAAATTATTTTTTAAACAAATTTTGCATTGATTCACTCCCTAGAAAGAGCATTCATAACAGACTTGTCCTATTAAATGATGGGCTAAATCTCCCCAGCTCAATGTAGGGATTCTTCTATTAAAAAAAAAAAAAAAAGAACAAACAAAAAAACACCAAAAAGACCCAATCCTTTTGGTCCTGGAAAGACTAAGCCTTATATCTGTAGCACCAGGAGATTTGTAGTTCTCTGCACAGGGGCTAAAGTTAAAATTGAACTAATTCTGACATCCATTAACACTGAGCAAAATGAGTAGATATACCTGCATGGGGACTTTTATGATTAAACTTGTTTATTAAACTAACAAATATGATTTGTATGGGAATTTTTTAGCATATCAAAATGGTCTTGGCTTAGTCCAACAAAATAATACATTCTGATGAGGTTAACTATTATTGTCAATAGGTAGATTTTTTTTTTAAATGCATGATTTTCAGCATGATTTTTTTCTAGTTCTGAGAAGAATGTCTTTGGTATTTTGATTGGTATATCATTGAATCTGTGTATTGCTTTCAGAAGAATGGACATTTTGATGATATTGATCTTCCAATCCATGAACATGAAAGATTTTTCCAATTTTTGTATCTTCTGTGTCTTTCTTTAATGTTTTGTAATTATCATCATAGAGACCTTTGACATCCTTGGTTAAATTTATTAAAAGGTGTTTAATTTTTTTTGTAACTATTGTGAATGAGATTGATCTTATAAGTTATTTTTCTTCAGCCATGGCATTGCCTGTGTATACAATGGCTTTTGATTTTTGTGTATTGATTTTATATTCTGTTACTTTACCAAACTCTTATATGAGTTCCAGTAGTCTCTTGGTGGAGTCTTTGGATCCCCTATATATAGAATCATGTCATCTGCAAATAAGGATAGTTTGACTTCCTCTTTCCCAATTTGAATCCCTTCAATTTCTTTTTCTTGCCTAATGGCTCTGACTAAAACCTCCAGGACTATATTGAATAGCAATGGCAAGAGTGGGTCTGGATCTCAACTTTTCCCCATTCAATAGGACACTGGCCATGGGTTTGTCATAAATTGTCTTGATTGTGTTGAGGAATGTTCCTTATATACTCAATTTGCTTAGAGTTTTCATCATAAAAGGGTGTTGAATTTTATCAAATGCTTTTTCTTGTATCTATTGAGATAATCATATGAATCATATAATTCAGCAATTTGTATTAATGTGATGTAATGTGATTTGAGAATGTTGAACCAACCTTTCATACCAAGGCTAAATCCCACTTGGTCCCTATGAATGATCTTTCTGCTGTATTGTTGGCTTCTATTGACCAGAATTTTGTTGCGGATTTTTGCATCTGTGTTCATCAGGGAAATTGATCTGTGGTTCTCTTTTTCTGTTGTATCTTTTTCAGGTTTAGGAATTAAAGTGATACTGGCTTCATAGAAAGAATTTGGTAGGATTCCCTCCCTTTCAATTGTTTTGAATAACTTGAGAAAAAGTGGATTCAGTTCTTTAAATGTCTGGTAGAATTCAGCAGTGAAGCCTTCTTGTCCTGGGCTTTTCTTTGTTGGGAGGGTCTTTATTATTGATACAGTTTCTGTCTTTGTTGTTGGTCTATTAATGTTTTCTATGTCTTTATGGCTCAATTTAGGTAGGTTGTATGTGTCCAGGAATCTATCCATTTCTTCTAGGTTTCCCAGTTTGTTGGCATATAGCTCTTTTTAGTAATTTCTGATGATTCTTTTTATTTCTATGCTGTCTGTTGTTACATTTCCTGTTTCGTCTCTGATTTTACTGCTTTGGGTCTTGTCCTTTTTTTGATTAATTGGGCCAATGGTTTGTCAATTTTGTTTATTTTTTCAAAAAATTAGCTCTTCATTTTGCTGACTTTTTGTATTGTTTTTATAGTTTCAATTTTGTTGATTTCTTCTCTAATTTTAATTATTTCTTTTCCCTGCTAGTTTTGGATTTGGTTTTGCTATTGTTTTTCTACATCCTTGAGATGCATTGATGGCTCATTTATTTGGTGCCTTTCCAATTTCTTGATGTAGCCACCAATTACTCTAAACTTTCCTCTTAACACTGCTTTTGCTGTATCCCATAAGTTTTGACATGTTGTGTTGTCTTCATTTGTTTCCAGAAATTTTTTGATTTCTGCTTTGATTTCTTCTATGACCCACTGTTCATTCAAGAGCATGTTGTTCAGTCTCCATGTGTTTGCATATGTTCTTGAGATTCCTGAGTTGCTGATTAAGATGCATTGTATGATTTCAATTTATTTGAATTTGCTGAAACTTGTTTTATGGCCTTGTATGTGGTCAGTCCTAGAGAGGGTTTTTTTTTTTTTTTTTTTTTTTGACAGGCAGAGTGGACAGTGAAAGAGAGAGACAGAGAGAAAGGTCTTCCTTTGCCGTTGGTTCACCCTCCAATGGCTGCCGCAGCCGGCGCGCTGCAGTTGGTACACCACGCCTATCCGAAGACAGGAGCCAGGTGCTTCTCCTGGTCTCCCATGGGGTGTAGGGCCCAAGCACTTGGGCCATCCTCAACTGCACTCCGGGGCCACAGCAGAGAGCTGGCCTGGAAGAGGGGCAACCGGGACAGAATCCAGTGCCCTGACTAGGACTAGAACCTGGTGTGCTGGCGCCGCAAGGTGGAGGATTAGCCTACTGAGCCGCGGCGCCAGCCCTAGAGAGGGTTCTATGCACAGGTGAAAAGAATGTGTATTCTTCAACTGTAGGTTGAAAAGTTCTATAGATATCTGTTAGGTCCATTTGGTCTATAGTGTTGATTAACTCTGCTATTTCCTTGCTGATTTTCTGTCTGGTTGATCTGTCCATTTCTGAAAGTGGGATGTTGAAATCCCCCATTACTATTGTATTTGAGTATATATCTCCCTTAAGATCCCTTAGCATTTCTTTTAAATAGCCAGGTGCCCTGTCATTAGTTGCATATACATTTATAATAGTCACATCTTCTTGTTGAATTGATCCCTTAATCATTACGTATTGTCCTTCTTTGTCTCTTTTAGCAGTTTTTGTGTTAAAGTCTATTTTGTCCAATATTAGGATGGCTACACCAGCTCTTCTTTGGTTTCTGTTGGCATGGAATATCTTTCTATCCTTTCACTTTCAGTCTGAGTACATCTTTGTTGGTGAGATGTGTTTCTTGTAGGCAGCAAATAGGTGGGTGTTGTTTTTAATTCATTCAGCCAGTCTGTGTCTTTTATATGGAGAGTTAAGGCCATTTACATTCAAGGTGAATATTGATAAGGACTTGGCCCTGCTATTTTTCCATTAATATTCCTATTGTCTTTTTTATTGCCCCAGGCATGAATCTTTCAGCATCTTAGCCTGCTGGAGCACCAGCCAGTCTCTGTGTGTGGGAGCTAAGCCATGGCTAGAGTTCCCGGTCCCGGGATATGTCTGATATGTTGGACAGGCCTATGGTTTGGCATTTTGCCTGAACATGACAAGTCGTCCATGGGCCATCCCCGCCAAGATCCAGAAGGGGAGGATGTGGCTGCCATTTGGTTGGTGTGCCACTGAGGGCCAGGATAACGGGGGGGCCTGAAGCAGGTATGTGTTTTGGGTGCCAGACCCAGAGAGAGGGAGCCGAGGCACAGCAAGTTAGCAGATCCCAGCAACCCGAGGATTCTGGGAATGCATGCTCCAACCCATTTGCATGGAAAAGCCACCTCACATCTCTGTGCCTCTAGCTCTCCAGGCAGGCTGGAGTGCCAGGCCCGGCTGTCGGCCTGTGTCAGCTTGCTGCCCGCGGGCCTCTAAGCAAAAGGTGGCCCCAATATTCCTATTGGTTACTTTGGATTTCCTTTGTACTTTCACTGGGAGCTTTCCTTCCTTTACCTTCTTCCATAGCAATGACCATGTTTCTGTTTCAGTGTGCAGCACTTCTTTAAGAATAGTCTGAAGTGCTGGACAGGTGTGACAAATTCTTCCAGTTTCTGTTTTCATGGAAGGTCTTTGTTTCACCTTCGTTCATAAATGAGATCTTTGCAGGGCATATTATTCTGGGTTGACATTTTTTTCTCTTAGGATTTGGACTATATCTCACCATTCTCGCCTAGCCCCGTACAGTTTTTGATGGGAAGTCCACTGTGAGTCTAATTGGAGATCCTCTGAAAATAATCTGGGATTTCTCTTGTGCACATGTTAGAATCTTTTCTTTATGTTTTACTGTGAGGAATTTGACTACAGTGTGTCGTGGTGAAGATCTTTTTCTGGTCATGTCTGTATTGGGAGTTCTATGTGCTTCCTGTACTTGGATGCCCCTTTCTTTCTCCAAATTGGGGAAATCTTCTGTTATTATTTCACTAAAAAGGCCTTCTAATCCTTTCTCTCTTTCCACGCTTTCAGGAACTCCTAGAACCCGTATGTTGGGTTGTTTGATAGTATCCTGTAGATTCCCAACAGTGTTTTTTAGTTTTCTAATTTCTTCTTCTTGTGTTTGGTCTGATTGTATAATTTCCTGTGCTTTGTATTCTAAGTTGGATATTCTTTCCTCTGCTTCACTGATTCCTGTTGTTAAGGCTTTCCACTGTATTTTTTATTTGTTCTATTGAATTCTTCATTTCCAAGATTTCATTTTGATATCTCTTTAAGATCTCAATTTTGTGGGAGAAATTTTATTTCATGACATATGGATTTCATTAGTTCATACTTTGCTCCTGATTGCTTCTTTTTTTAAAAAATATTTATTTTATGTATTTGAAAGACAGAGTTACAGAGAGAAATAGAGACAGAGAGAGAAGTCTTCTATCTGATGGTTCACTCCCCAGATGACCGCAATGGCCAGAGCTGCGCCAATCTGAAGCCAGGAGCCAGGAGCTTCCTTTGGGTCTCCCAGGTGGGTGCATGGGCCCAAGCATTTGCACCATCTTCCACTGCTTTCCCAGGCCATAGCAGAGAGCTGGATCAGAAGAAGAGCAGCCGGGACTAAACTGGCACCCATATGGGATGCCGATGCTTCAGGCCAGGGCTTTATCCCATTGTGCCACAGTGCTGGCCCCTCTGATTACTTCTTTTTTTTTTTTGACAGGCAGAGTAGACAGAGAGAGACAAGGTCTTCCTTTTTTTTGCCGTTGGTTCACCCTCCAATGGCCTCTGCAGCCGCTGCACTGCGGCCAGCGCACCGCGCTGATCCGATGGCAGGAGCCAGGTACTTATCCTGGTCTCCCATGGGGTGCAGGGCCCAAGCACTTGGGCCATTCTCCACTGCCTTCCCGGGACACAGCAGAGAGCTGGCCTGGAAGAGGGGCAACCGGGACAGAATCCAGAGCACCCCGACTGGGACTAGAACCTGGTGTGCTGGCGCCACAAGGTGGAGGATTAGCATAGTGAGCCGCGGTGCTGGCCCCCTCTGATTACTTCTAAGTAATCCTATGATCAGTGTTTTGAATTCCATTCCTGGCATTTCTTCAGTCTCATCATCTTCACAATCTAGTATTGAGGTGTTGTGTTCTTTTGGGGTTTAATGTTATCTTCCTTGTTCTTGTTTCTTAGATAGGCGCATTTGTTACTTGGCATTTTGGGGATACTCGTTGGTTTCTTCTTTGATTTTTTTGCTGTGGCAGCTTTTATCTTTGGACTGTGTCTGAGTGGATTAGTGCAGTGTCTGCTTTCAGAGAATAACTAGAGGCGTGTGGGTGGGAGTGGCCAAGGAGCTCTTTTCATTGTTCCAGGGTGAAGGGCAGGTCCGAGGTGACACACCCAGGTTTGGTGTGGTAAATCTCTTTTCTTTGCTTTTTTTAATCAGAGGGGAGGTTTCTTCTTATCTGTTGGTATAGACTTAGCTGAGCTCCTCTCCTCTCAAAGGATACCAGTGCCTGGTGCTAGCCCCAGTGATTATATTATTCATCCACTCTAACACAGGGACCACACAAAGGATCTGTGCAGTCCTCAGTATAAGGTCAGATTTCCCAGAAATGTCCCTCACCAGGTAACTAGGGAGCCCTGATCATGTGGAGCCTCCCACAGTGACTGCCCAATGTCCCAGCCACACCCTGAGTCCTCCCACAAAGGCTCAGTTTTTTCATAGTCCCAGCACACAAGCCTCCCACAGTCACAAGCACCCAGCCTCCTGTCTATTCTCCCTACCAGACTCAGAAGTCTCCTCTTGGCTGGTTGCTGGGTGTGGGTAGGAGCTGGAGCAGCAGTTATGTGTGTACAAAATGGCACCTGCTCTCTGTCAGCTTGCTACGGGACACTTTTGCAGGATGACTGGGGAGAGATAAAATGTGCCCCCGCTTTGTTTTTCTCCTCTAGTTTGGTGGGTACACTATCCCCCACAGGCTCCAAGCCAGATGCCCTCCAGGCTTTTCCTGCAGCTTTTTATTTTTATCAGTGGCTTAGGCTGCTGCAGTCTGGTCTCACCTTGCTCTCCAGCACGGGTGAGGAGGTCTTTGGCCGGTGAGGTCCTAAGTTGCGCACGTGTTCGCCCTCCACGTAGGTCTACTGTGTTCCTCCAATTTACTTGGAGTTTCCTCTGCCGTTTTCTCCCCAACTCTTCCCTGAGACTGCACTCTTTCCACTTTTTAAAAACTATCTTCTAGACTCGAGTAACACGTTCCCTCCCGACTCCACCATCTTAACCCCTGCTAAATGCTTTCTAGACTTAGCTATTCCTCCTGTCTGTGCATTCTACATTGATGAATTCAGTCAACCACAGACCAAAAAGTATTTTTTTAAAGATTGTGTCTGGAGACCTGTGCTGTGGTGTAGTGGGTTAAAACACTGCTTGCCAACACTGGCATCCCATACAGGAGCCAGTTGGAGTCCTTGCTACTCCACTTTAGATCCAGTTCCCTGCTAAAGAACCTGGAAAAGCAGAGGAAGATGATCCAAGTGTTCAGGCCCCTGCCACCCATGTGGAAAATTGTATGGAGTTCCAGGCTCCTGGCTCCAGCTTATGCAAATCCTGGAAGTTATGGCCATTTAGGGAGAGAACCAGTAGAAGGAAGATTTTTCTTTTCTGTCTCTCCCTCTTTCTCCGTAATTCTGTCTTTCAAATAAATAAATAAATCTCCCAAAAGTTGTGTCTGTACTAAACAGGTAAAGACTTTTCTTTGTGTCATCACTTCCTAGATAATACAGTGTAGTAACTAAGTAGGTAGCATTTAGGTTGTGTTATCAATAATCCAGAAATGAATTAAAGTATACAGGAGAATGTGAGTAGCTTCTATGAAAATGCTATGCAATTTTATAGAAGGGACTTGAACAGCTGTAGATTTTGATCCTGGAAGGAGTCTCCCATGGATGGGCGGGTTAGGTCATTAAATCCTCACAGGAACCCACTGAGGCAGGTACTACTATCATCTCCGTCTTACAGATGAGGGACAGAACCAGAGGGGCTGAGCAGCTGGCCTGATCGCACAGCTGACCTGTGGTGGCCCCAGGATGTCAGGCTCTGTTGGCTGCAGAGCCCGTGCAGCCAGTACGAGGTGAATATGTGCACTCTCACTGTGGCCAACTCTGCGTGGGAAGAGAGAATGTGATCAAACTTTAATTCACTTCAGTGAGTGAACCCCAAGGCAGAGAAAAGCAGTGTCGTGGTGAACACAGCTTAGTAGTGTGTATCTGCATGTTCTAAAAATCTCACCTTGTTTCCACATGGCCCCATGCATTTATGCTCTAATAGCTTACAGAATGAAAGTGGCTGGAATTCAAGTGTGGTTTGGGGACACTGACATCAGGGCTGAGTCTGACTTTTTTTTGTTTTGAATAGATTTAATTTTTTGGGAACATTTTTGGGTTTACAGAGAGTTGAAAAGACAGTACAGAGATTTCCTATATACCCCACACCCAATTTCTGCAATTATTAACATCTTAATTATTAACACCTTATATTAGCATAGGACATTTGTTACAATTAATGAGCCAATGTTAATATGTTTTTGTTTAAGATTTGGTTTATTTATTTGAAAGAGAGAGAGAGAGGTGGAGTGAGAGAGAGAGAGAGGGAGAGAGAGGTCTTCCATCTACTGGTTTACCCCTCAAATGACTGCATCAGCCAGAGCTGAGCTGACCTGAAGCCAGGAGCCAAGAGCTTCTTCCAGATCTCCCAGGCAGATGCAGGGGCCCAAGCACTTGGCCATCTTCCACTGCTTTCCAGGCCATAGCAGGGAGCTGGATTATAAGAGGAGCAGCTGGGACTTGAACCAGCGACCATATGGGATGCTAGCTCTGCGGGCCATGGCTTTAACCCGCTACGCCACAGTGCCAGCCCCTAATATGTTATTATTACTAAAGCCCATGCATTATTCAGATTTCCTTACTTTGTACCTAATGGTACTTTTCTGTTTCCCATCCAGGAAACCACATACATTTAGTTTTTGTGTCTCCTCTGGCTCCTCTTGGCTAGGACTGAATTGTAATAAACCTTATACAGAGCCTGAGGGCTTTAGCATAGTTTCTTTGAAACTGCAGCTCAATATTTTCAAGTACTTGTGCAAACAGCCTAATATTATGATGGCTCGTAACAGTGTTTCAAGGTAATAAATGTCTCTGTTTTTCTGTGCGGACTGAAGGAACTGTTGCTTAGCCGCCTGCCAGATGACTAATTGGGTACACATGAGCAGTGTTCCAGGTACCGCATATTTCATGGGATTTCTTAAGCTGCAGCTTATATGCAATAATCGGGCAATTACAAGACTCTGTTCAACTTTCAGACAGGCTATTTTCACTGACTGTATCCAGTTTCAAAAAGTATGGCTCTAGTCACTCAGAAAATTTAACCTTTCTGTAATTTTTTTCACCATCAGTTTCCCTCTTTTACCTTTACCTCTTTGCCTATAAACATTCTCAGATTCTCTCATGCTTTAAAAAGTGAAAGAAAAGGCTTCTTGCGATCTAGGCTGATTCCTTAGTTCCATTCATTGCTGGGATTCTTGAAAGCCTGGCCTGTACTGTATCATTTCCATTTCTTCCCCATCCTTTTATTCCTTAATCCAGTATAATCAGACCTCTTGGGTTTCTACTGAAAACCACTCTCTTGGGGTGGGCATTGTGGCACAGCCTGCGATGCCAGCATCCCATATCTGAGTGTCGATTTGAGTCCTGGCTGCTCTGCTTCCTGTCCAGCTCCCTGCTGGTGTTCTTGGGAGGGTAGCAGAAGATGGTGCGGGTACTTCAAGGCCCTCCCTGCCACCCTCATGGGAAACCCAAGTGGAGCTCCAGGTTCCTGGCTTCAACTTGTCCCAGCCTCAGCTCTTCCCGTCATTTGGGGAGTGAACCAGCAGATGAAAGATTTGTCTCTCCCTCTCTCTGACACTGTGCCTTTCAAATAAATAAAATAAATATTAAGATTAAAAAAACAACAACTTCTTTTAAAGGCAGCTGGTAAGTCCCAAACAGCATGACCTTTTCTTGTTTCTCTTCCTTCTTAGGCCCTTGGAGCAATTGACTATGTTGGTTGCTCCCTCCTTTAAAATATTTCTCACTTTTTAAAATTATTTATTTGAGAGGTAGAGAGAGAGCTCTCATGTGCTACTTCACAACCCACATGCCTCCAATAACTGGGCTTGAACAGCGCTAAAGCCCAGAGCCAAGAACACCATCCAAGTCTCCGATGTGGGTGGCAGGAACCCAGCTGCCCGAGCTGTCACCACAGCCTTCCAGAGCTGCATTGGTGGGAAACCGAAGTCAGGAGCCGGAATCAAGCTCAAAGCCAGACACTGATGTGGGATGTAGGAGTCTTAGCTGCTTGACCAAATACCCACCCCTCACTTGGTTTTCATTACACGCAATAATCGTGGTTTTTCTTTTTCTCCTGCAAACATTCCATCATTTTTTAGCTTCCCTTCCTGTATTCCTCCCCTCCCTCTAAAAGTCCTTGCTTCCCAGAATCTGCCTGGTCTCTGACTTCTATTTCTCATCCACACATGTCTTCTTTGTGTTGTTAATCTATGTTAATAACTCTAGGCTTTCTATCTTTCTATTAAGGTACAGTCTCCCACTTCCAAATGCACCTACATATTTACATTGGACTATCTCCCCATTGAATTTAACCTGATCAACAGCCAGCACATCATCTTTCCCACCAAATCAGTTCCTCTTAAATTTTATTTCCTGTTAGTGCTCAGACACATCTCCCAGCAGCCTAGACTTCACTGTAACCTCTACCTTGTCCCCCACAGTCAATCAGTCGCAAGTGTTATCAATTATTCCTTGACAACACCTTTCTACATTTCTCTCCGCGCTGTTATCATTCATTCAGCAAGTATTTGCAGAATGCTTACTACATGCCAAACATCTGGCCACTGCATTTGTTTCACCTGTTTTCTGTCTCTACTCTGTCCCCTGCCAATTCACTCAACAGTGCTACCAGGTGTACCGTCAGAATAGTGTATTCTAATTCCGTCATCCTGTGCTTATATTTAATGGTGAACTGCAAAATGCATTTCTTAGCAAAGTACTCTGGAGAGTCATAATCTTGTAGGGTTAGCTCCTTGGCTAGGCTTGGTCCGTGTTCTTGTCTCTAATGAGAAGAGGAGCAAGATTTATCTAAAGCAGAAGCACACACTGAGGAATGAGTGTGGGCAAGCCTGGGAGAGAGTCACAGTTCACGGAGTTCAGCCTGCCTTTGATTTGCTCTGGGGCCATACGGTGTAGCGTCTCCAGGGAGGCTTGATTGACTATTCAAACAGGATTGATTTGAGCTGGAGCTTCAGCACCACCCATTTCCTTGGCGTTTTTGGTAAAGTTCAGGAGGGGAGGGGGAATGTTGGCCATGATAATTTCATTATAATGATATTATAATAAACTAAAGGTCTTCGAGGGGACACAGCAAGCAGCTGTATTGTTCTGGACATTTTTAGCCAGTGTGAAACCCTGGCAGCTGCAGTCTGAGTGGCAGGGGGTGGGCAGGGCTGCAGTACAGGAGTTGGCTCCCTGCCCACCTCACTAAGTGCTCCACTGGGCTCCTTAAAGACACCAACATACAAGGGGTCTTCAAAAAGTTCATGGAAAAGGGGCAGTGTAAAAAAAATATGCATGTAGTTCAAAGTTATTTTGCATCAAAATAAACTTCGCTTTTAAATCCCACTTTTCTTCATGAAGTTTTTGAAGCATCCTCATCTGCGAGCGTCGTGGGAGGAAGTACTTTGGCCAGAGCAGCTGCACTCTCGTTTCATAATTTTTTCTTTGAAAACTCTGCCGTGCCTTTGCTCTCACCATTACCTTTTCCTGAAGTGACCTGCACTTGTCTTCCCACGTTCAAGTCTACAGCCAACTTTAGAAAGCTTTCTCAGGAGTGGGCACTGGGGTGCACCTGCTTAAGGCGCCACCTGAGATGCTGGTTTGTGTTCCAGCTGCTCTGCTTCTGATCCCCCTTCCTGCTGATGCATCCTGGAGACAACAGAAGGTGGCTCCGGTCCTTGGGCCTCTGCCGCACACCTGGAAGATCAGGTAGAGATCCAGGCTCCTGACTTTGGCCTGGCCTAGCCCTGGCTGTGGCAGGTATTTGGAGCACGAACAAGTGGATGGAATCCTCTCATTCTGCCTTTCAAGTAGATAAAAATAAATAATTAAAAAAAACCCTCAAATTCCATCACCTCCATTCAATTTTGAGAAGAGTTTTCCTTTTTCTGAAAATCTGTGAATTGAGTTCCATAAATGTTCTTGGTACTTGGCGCATACTCGCTTGATTTTGTTATTTGTATTCCATAGTAGTTGACATAGTACCTTAGCTGTAGAAAGCAATGCATAGGCTTTTAACTGGAAAAACCAAATCTGCCCTGTCCTAGAGGATTTGCATGACTTTCTGTGAAAAGAGAAAAGAAATCATACAGTCAGCTTTTGCATGTATTTAGGTAAAAGAGATCAAGAGGAAAGAACAAGGGAGCTCATGAAAAGAAGGGGAAAGTAAGAATGAAAGGTAACAAAAAAAAAAAAAGCGCATGCTTTTTATTCAATAGTATCCAAGAAGGCAGAAAGGTGAATCGTAAGAATCCTTCGCTTTGTCCTTAGCCCACTTTCTGCATCTTCATCTGATCAGTCGCGCAGAAGGCATGCGCTCGTCAAGGCATCCAGAAGGGCTGCTATGCTATTATATAGATGGGCAACTTCAGAGCATTAATGACCTCAACAAGGACACATGGCAGAGAAATAGAGCATAGACTGCCAGGAGCTGCTCAGAGGGTTCAGATTCCTGGTTTGTGACTCTTCATCTTGTGTCCCTCTCCCTAAAGTTACAATTGTATCCCAGCTCTCCTTGGAATTATAACAACTCCCTTTAAAGTCCCCCCTGCATATTCAGTAATATCAACAGTAGTGGTTCTTGGGGCTCTTACCGAGTGCATGGCGTTCTATACACACACTGCACCCACTTCAACACAGAAAATCCACAGATCCTGGCCAAGAACCCATCTGAAGCAGGTGGCGCAAATAGCTAAGCACTGCCATGCCAATCTTGAGCACGCAGGGGATGCAAATGATTCCTTTCATCGTATTTTTTGCTGGCTTCTCTGCTTTGCACTTGGAGGAGTGGTTGTTGCATCCATGTTATATCTATGTAATGGGACTCTGAAGCATCCCTTGGCCTTTTCCAAGCAGAACTTATAGCTGATGACAAGCTGTTGCTGAGAAAATGGGTATCGCTCTGAATTCAGTTCTGCATGGAAACAGCTGAACAATTTCCTTTGCCATTATACGGCTCTTTTGCTCTCGGTTGATTTTGAGTAATAGCTTCACTTCTGTAGAAAGGAGATTTTATTTGAAGTAAATTCACAGGTTTGGCTCAACAAACTGGACTGTAGTTTTCAGAAAATCTCTTTTGAACCTTCCAATAATAGGTTTCCTCTTCTACGACTCCTGGGACACGTCATCCTTCACAATCAAGCATGCAGACAGTTTTGTTGTTCACTCTGTTTGCTCTCTGCCGTTTTGATCTGCTTTTTATTTTTTTAAAGATTTATTTATTATTTATTTGAAAGGCAGAGTTACAGAGAGGCAGAGAGAGAGACAGAGAGAAGTCTTCCATCCCATGTTTCACTCCCCAGTTGGCTGCAATGGCTGGAGCTGCGCCGATCCGAAGCCAGGAGCCAGGAGCTTCTTTTGGGTCTCCCACATGGGTACAGGGGCCCAAGGACTTGGGCCATCTTCTACTACTTTCCAAGGCCATAGCAGAGAGCTGGATCAGAAGTGGAGCAGCTGGAGTTCGAAGCGGCACCCATATGGGATGCTGGCACTGCAGGTGGCGGCTTTACCCACTTTGCCACAGCACCGGCTCCTTGACCTGCCTTTTCAACTTGGGATACAAATAGAACAAAATCTCTTCTATTTTTCTAATTAATTGCTTGGATTCCCACTTTTCCTCAGCGGCAGGAATCCCGGACTGTTTCTGAGAACTACTTGCTGTAAGGTGTCCTATTTCTAAACTTCAAGGAAAGAAAGATCTGGAGCCGTTGTCATCTGCAAAATGCCCTCATGACCAAATCACCTCCCAAAGTCACCCCTCCCCTCCATGCCACCATCTTGAGAGTTCAGATTTCAACATGACTTTTGAGGGACGTAAACATGCACTTTGTGCACTTGCCCACTGTGTTGGGCTCCTTTTGCGGGATCAGGTTCCTGCTTGGGCTACAGCTGTGCCCTATGTCTATAAGTTACAGCCAGCACGGTGTTCAGGATATTTCAGTATTGATGTCACATGGACATTGAACAATCAGAATGAACCACAGCCATAAACAACTGGTAGAAATGTATAGAATATGTGTTGGTTACTAGTCCCTACGCCCATGGTCAGTGCCTTTCCTCGAGTAATTCCTGCTGTGATGAAGAGGCTGGATCCACAGGAGCCGCCAGCCTGGACCACATACTGCACTGAGCCGCTTTCTCCCAGGGCTGTGGGAGAACTGTGTCACCATTCTAGACACTCTCTTTATTCAAAGTATCTTGTTTCAGGGGGTGCTTTGACTTTTGTCAGAGTCCTAGGGGGCCGGTTGGGGTTCCTTCGCTTCCAGAAGCCCCTGTGTTGGTATCCTGGGGCTGCCACATAGTAGCACAGACTGGGTGACTTAAAACAATAGACAGCTGAAGGCTGGAAATCCAAAATGAAGATGTCGGCAGGCCAAGCTCCCTCCGAAATCTAGGGGAGAATCCCTCCTTGTCTCTTCCTGGCTTCTGGTGGTTTGCTGCACTTCCGGTGCAGCCTCCATCCTCTCATGGTATTCTCCCCACGTGTGTCTGGGTCTCTGGGTCTCTCCTCTACTTCATATAAAGAAACCAGATATATTGGATTAAGGGTCCACCCTCCTCCAGTACGACCTCGACCTAGCTTATTATGTCTTCAATGTCCTTATTTCCCAGTAAGTTCACACTCTGAGCAAGACACTGGGAGTTAGGACTTCTACATATCTTCTTTGGGGGACACAAGTCAACCCATCATAGCCCCTCTTTTATTAAATATACTTCCCTTTTTTCTAAATACATAGATGGAGGAAATCTTATACAAAGAGGCAAAAAAATACTTTGTTACATAGAAAATAGGTCCTACTTGCTCCGCTTTTTGGAAGCCAGAGAACCACCAAGAAACTCATTATCAAAACAAAGAAAGCCTTCTCCAAGGAGATGTTCTGTTGCTATTAAGACAGAGAACTTTCTTGGGAGAAAATAAAATGAATTGCACGCTGTCACAGTACATATTAGATTTTCTTTAGAATCATCCAAAGAAATTATTAGGTACATGAAAGCAATAACCCTGTGACCCCATTTCAAATGCACCCTTGCCCATTTAGAATATAGGAAAATTGTCGGGACTCTTGTTTTCAATTAAGAAAACCAAGATTCAGAGAAGTGGCTGTCAGATCGTAAGTGACAAAGTTGTGATTCTGAACCTTTGCATCCTCTTGGCTCTGATCAGCAGACCAAGCTGATTCCCACCCATCTTTTAAGACTTGACCGAACAAAGTTCCCCACATTGGAAGACCATGTTCTTGGCCTTCTCCACACCATTGATCCAAGAAAATGAAGTTCAGATGACGTCATTAAAGGCTTGAATGAGAACTGAAGAACTTAGATTCTATTAGGAAGGCAGGGAAGACTTTTTTTAAAAGAATGACAGAAGATTTATCTATAAAATGTATTCAAGGGGTGATTGAGGAGAATCAGGGAGGCCCATTAGGAAAGTGCAGGAAAGAGGAAGTGTAGAATAAGACAAGGACATTGGCGGAGGTCAAAGATGGTTCCAAGATTGAAATTTCCAGAAGACAATGCTTCTTTTAAAATAGGGAACACAAAGGGGCCAGGGCGGGGAGGGAAGGTGGATGCAGTATGGGAGAGAGAGAGAGGAAGCACAAAGTCCTGGGAGGTATTCTACAGGAGATGTCCCATTGAAAGTGTGCCTTTTATTTTTTTATTTGACAGAGTTATAGACAGTGAAAGAGACAGAGAGAAAGGTCCTCCCTCTGTTGGTTCACTCCCCAAATGGCTGCCACGGCTGGCGCTGTGCCGATCCAAAGCCAGTATGTGCCTTTTGAAATGAGGGTACAGAAAGTCTAAATGTGGTCTTTCTTTAGACTGCAAATCCTACAGCACAGTTCCCAATGGCACACACACCCACTGTGGTGTGCTGAGTTTTCGCCAGCCACTAAGTAGCAGTTCGTCAAAGGTCTCATAGGGGATGGACAGAGGGTAGAAGGGCCAGAGATAGACTGTGGACCATGAGGAAAACAACTGTTCCAGTCAGAGTCAGGAAGTGAAAGACCAGGAAGGAGGAGAGGGGATCAAAAGTAGAATTTTGAGGGTAGATTTTTGGCACAGTGTTAAGATGCTCCTCGGGATGCCCACAGCCGTATCAGAGTCTAGGTTCAGGCCACAGCTCCTCTTCTGATTCCAGCTTCCTGCCAACATGCACTCCAGGAGGCAGCAGGTGATGGCTCAGGTAGTTGGCTGGGTCCCTGCCACCCATGCGTGAGACCCAGGTGAGTTCCAAGTTCCTGATTTTGTCCTGGCCCAGCCCCACCTGTTGCACTCATTGGGGGAGTAAATCAACAAATGGGACATTGCTCTGTCTCTCTGCCTTTCAAGTAAATACAGTAATTTTTAAACTAGAATTTTAATTAGAGAACTAACTTTTCATGCTTGTAGGAACCAATCAAAAACCATTCTCCTCTAAATGCTGCAATCTACAAATAAATAAACACAGCCCAGAAATCTTGCATGGCTTACTCAAGGTCACATAGATAAACAGAATAAAACTCCCAGATCAATGTTCTTGCCACTGAGTTGTCCTGCCTCCTAAGAGTAACTAAGGCTCAGAGAGGGAGAGTGACTTGTTCAGTCGCCCAGTCCGCTGGCAGCAGTGGCAAGGCTTGGGATTCTTAGGATGGAGCTCTTCCACGCCATAGACCCAGAAGGCGACGCAGCTGTGAGAAGCCATGAGCACCTTGGCGCAGTCATGCCTGTGATATAAAAGCCAGGTCTTGTAAGACGTCCTGCTCTCTTGAGGGGGTTTTGACAAAAGTCACAGAGAGGAGTTAGACATCACCATGGGATTCAGAGTGGAATTCTTCAGAACACAGAAGCTGACGTGAGGAGTCCACTTAGGGTAGTATGGGGAAAAGCACTGTTGAGCCAAAAAGGAAGGAGAGATGTGGGTGGGGCTGGCAGCGAATAAGGCTTTGGGGGTAAGATGATGACTTTGCTGATGCAGAGCTGAGTGAGGTGGAACGTGGGGCGCGTACATCACTTTATTCCAGGCACTGGGCTAAGTACCTGAGAAGTCTCATAAGGTCCCTGTGAGGCAGGACGGTTGTTATTCTCCCTTCACAGGTGAGGAAGAGAGGCTAAATGACTTGCCTACCGTGCCATAGCTCACGATGATGGAGCCAGGGCTTGAACTCAGTCTGGCTCCAAGTTCAACCTGGTGACTGCTCTGCCTGCTTCTTCCGACACAAGGAGTTACAAGAAGAGCTGGGGTGATGGCAGCTCCCAGGCACAATCTGAAGGCCGGAGGCGAAGTTTCTCTAAAACTCACTTTCTTAGAGCTTGAAAGAGACAATGTGGGTCAGCACCCCATCTCTGCCATTTGTAACTCAGCGGCTCGGGATAAATTACCTACCCTTGCAGAACTGCACTCTGCTTTTTATAGAGATTCTGCAATAAAAGTAATAATCAAGGTACCAGTCATGGCAGAGCATCCAGAGTGTTCCTATTAAACCATAAATTGCATCCTGCCCTCACTCTGCTCAAAACCATCCTGCAGCTTTCCAACTCAGAGTAAAAACCCATCTTTACAGTGGCCTGCGCGGCCCAGCGTGATCCGCTCTCTGACCTCAGCTGTTGTCGCTGCCTTCCTCTGCTCCAGCCAGTTCCCTGAACGCCCAGGCATACTCTCTCTGCCTGGAGCGCTTTGTCCCTGATACCCTAGCTCACCTCCTCACCTCCCTCCATTCATTAATCAACTATCCCACTGCAGAAGGCCATCTCTCTCTCTCAACAGAAAATCATACACTCTACTCCCCTTCCCTACTGTTCCAGTTAACTACTGTGGTGTCAAAATCACTCCGAGAGCCTATAGGATTAAAGTGGCAACAGTCGTTTTATTTCTCACGGTCTCCGAGGGTGAGGAATTCGGGGAGGGCTCAGCTAGGAGGTTCTGGCCCTAGGATTTCTTGGGTGCTTGCAGTCGGTCGGTGGCTACAACCGAAACAGCATCTTTCCAGCAGCAGGGGGGCTGGTGTGTGTCTTGTTACACAGTGTTAGGGCCTCCCATGTGCTCTCTGTGGGCTAGTTTGAAATTTCTCACAGTGTGGTAGCCCCAGGGCAGTTGAAGGCTTCACAGGTGGGTGTTCCAGCCAGCAAGGCGGGAGTTGTATTGTCTCATGAAACAGCCTTGGGATGCACATAGCATTATTTCCATGCTTTCTATTGGCTGAAAAGTCACAAAGCCCACCCCGTTTCAAGAAGTGGGAACATGGCTCCCACTTCTCAATTGGAGAAAGGTCTACATCACAGTGTAGCAAGAGCCTGAGGGATGGGAGCTATCGTGAGCAGCTGTGAAAAACAGCAGCCAACCTTTACTTTCTCCGGAGCCCTCATCAGCTGCTCACATGTGCCACTGACTTGGGTGTTTTCCGTCTTCTGTCTTCTGCACTAAAATGTTGGCCTGTTTTGTTGATTGCTCTGTCCCCAGAACCTTGCACAGAACCTGGAAGGTGGTGGCATTCAATACTTGTTGAATGAATGAATGCCTTTAATCCTAACTATACAAGGATTTTCAAAGGGTTCACGGAAAAATGTGTACAATAAAAGAAACACGCATCGATTTCAAACTTTTTTTGCATCAGATAAACTTTTTTAATTCCTTTTTTGCATGAACCTTTTGAAGTACCCTAAAGATAACTGATGTGGTGTGGAGAAGCAGGCATCTAGAAAGGTCTGACTGAGCTGGAATCCTCATAGCCTCTGCCAGTTATCTCTTTATCTGTCAATCAAAGATGCTTGCCGTCCCAAGATGCCCCAGTCTCATCTGGGTCCAAGAAAGGGGAGATGCCATGATGATACGTGGATATGAAGCCCCCTGTGCAGTTTATGGAGGTGTCATAAACATGCTACAGCACCAACCCCTTCCTCATAAAGGAGGCTGAAAATGGGCGGGAGCCCTGTTTTCACTGCAGACCACGGTTCCTCCCCCTCCTCGGGGCAGTCCTCTAGCCCATTCATGACCGCTATTTCACAGCCCACACTCACTCCTAAGTGTATGTTTTCTTTGTCTCCTGCTACATTCTGTTTCTACCTATGTACACAACTTTATCTCCACTTAGAATTTGTATCTTTGTTAAGATAAGAACCTGGAGTAAAAACGAATATGCCCAGGCCCGCATCAGCACCATTTTATCCACCAGGGGAATGAGGCTCGGGAAGGCTTGGTACCTCAGGCAGGATCCCTTGGGTGCAAAACGCAAGGGCCAGGACTGAAATCCAGTCTTGACCTTTCCCCTTTCCTGGGATGCTCATCAGACACCTGCACCTCTGAGAACTCGCACCCCCCCCCCCACGCCCGCAGAGACACGCACACTGCACTCTCCACTAGCTCACCAAAATCCAGTTTTTCCCCAGCTGGCTGCACTCACGCTGAGAGCAAAACAAGTGCACTTTAGATCCCCTTATGGCAGATATTTCAGAGCATGTTCAGGGGTTACCAGCACACTTGGCGTTTAGATTTTATTTCTGGTTTGTAGCAAAAAAGGCAATTAAATGAAAGGTTAGGCAGCTTTTTAAATGGCCAACTCAAGCTTTTGGCTTCTTTTTGCCTTGCATTTTACCAATATTTGTCATTATTTCCCTTAGGGAACCTTCAGGTCCGTGATATTTGAAATAACAAAACCCTTCTGTTGGCCCTTCAAAAGGTTCATGGTAAAACTGCACCATTAACATTCACAGCTCCTCATTTATGAGGCCCAGTCACTCTGATTTCCATATTCTTCTCTGGTTTTTCCAATGAGGGTTTCACATAATAGTGTTTGAAGCCTAAAGACTTCAAAGCAGATTCTTCACCATTTTTATCCTGAAAAATATTCAATATTTGTGTAATTAAAATGAAGTCTTCCCGGAGAAAATGACAACTCAAATAATCTTAAATCTACCTCCAAGAAAAAAGCTGTCAAAATGACATTTACTTGTAGAGTCACATTCTCAAATGCCTTTGCTTCTCCCTCTGATTTCTTGTAATCTTTGAAGGCTGCGTCATGGCTGACTTCAAATCACCTTTTAAATCATTAGGGGCTCCTTTAAATGTGAGCTCTGAGGGGGAGGGGTTCTCTCTTCTGCTCTGGATTTTACCAAGCGTTTTAAACAAAAACAGAAAGCTCAGTCTTCCTTGACCTTGGCTTCCCTGCTATCTAACATCCTGTTTTCTCCTTTTTGTATGCACTAACGGTTTTAAACAGTTCTTTATACCCTCTGTTTCCATTTTTTTTTCCATCTGTTAAACAACACGGCAAAGATTACCAGTGCCCTCCCATCTAACTGGCGAATCTAGGGGAATTTCTCTCTCTCTCTCTCTCTCTCTCTCTCTCTCTCTCTCTCTCCCCGTCTCTCTCTCTCTCTTTTTCTAAAAAGAAGGATTTGTTGGTGGGGGAGTTCCCATCTTCTTGTTCACCCCCCAAAATGCCCTCAAAGGCATGGGTGGTAGGGACCAAAGTATGTGAACCATCACCTGCTGCTACCCAATTACATTGGCAGGAAGCTGGATCAGAGAGAGAACAGCAAAGACACAAACCAACACTCTGATGTAGGATGTTTGACTCCCAAGGCAGCTTAACCCATTGCCACAATACCCACCCCATTATCTCTTAGTTATTTATTCCCATCTGCTAACTCTCCCATCCAGGATAAAACAAAAATGGCAGAATGTGTATCTAGGGAGAGCAGATTTTTTGCAGACAGTGTTCAGAAATGGAAGGAAATAGTCAAGATATGTATGATAAGCAAGAACAACAAAAAACTAGTAAGTTGCACTGTAATAACTTCCACGCTTACATTAAAAAATTAAGATCTCAAAGGATATGCTGAAAAAAGAAGAAATGACAACTATAATCCTAAAATAACAAGAACAGTGAAGTTTTCAGTTTATAGTGTATGCCAGAGACAAGCGGATTCAGAGTCTGACAGATCAGAGAACAATTTGGAGCCATTTGTAGGATTATAATTCCTTTACACAGCGGCGGTGAGAAGTGCTGACAGCAGTGGGGCCACAAGAGGCATCTGCCTTTGTGTCCATGGTGGCAGGGACACAGACGCACACACATAGACATCAGCACACGTCCACTCATCTGCATGACTGCCAATAGCCACATCTAACCATACCCCCCCCCCCCCAGTTGCTTACATGAGACAAAAGTGGCTCATTGCCAAACAGATACACAACAGAGTTGTGGGCAGCTAGCCTAACACGTGGACCTACTGATTACCATGACATCAGTTACCATAGAGACAGAGATAAGAGGGCACAAAAGCATGGTAACTTGATACATTTCACCTTCCCAACGATAGTGTCAGTCAAAGCTGTACTTATTGTCAAATTCATAATCTTGAATGTTTTATTATTCAGAGGGACAGCATGGCTTTAGGATTAGTCAGACCTAGCTTTCGATCCCCAGGCTGCCATGTACTGATTGGCCTGCAATGGCTTAAGCTCTCAGTCTCTCTTTCTGCCTATGTACAATGGAATAATGATGATTTCCAATGAGAAATAAAGTTATGAAAAGTGTCAAGGATATATTGTCCAATGTGGGATAATCAACAAGCAGTACTGCTGTTGGAAGATTTATTTAAGCAGTTTTTATTACAATTTAACAAATTAAAAATTAATAAACTTAAATGTTTTTAATAAAGAGATTTGAAGCAATCTAAACGTGTTTGTACCTATCTTCAGCTAAGAAATTCAACCTTGTTCATTTATTTTGACTTGATACAAGAGCTTTTGGCAGTTTTTAATTAAGTCCTCACTGAATTTCTGTCACTGAATAAGCAAATTATTTGCTAAAATAATATTCTTGCTTCCTTTTTCTGAAACTGCTTCCCTAGAAACAATTTATACACTGCAATATTAAGCATCAAATTGGATTGGCAACAGTTTCGGTTGTTTAAAAAAGATTTTCATTTGAGAAGGGGTCTATCCGAGTTATTTAGATTCTAAGAACTGAAACCACTTTGTTAGTTCTGTTTTCCTGGCTTCTGGGAGAGGAGGAGATATGAATTCAATTAGCACCTTGGTGTTTTCTTTATTCTTCACTTCAATACGGGCAATGCTTCCTATGCACAGTGGTGTCAGGTCGCATCAAAAGACAGAGAAACAGTTTCTGGGTTTTAATTTCCTACCAAAAAGGCAAGGCACATATTTTGTTGCAGTCTGATTAGTATGAGAGCTGGTGTGGGACCCTGCGAGCAGGCTCTGGCTTTGAAGGTGGTGCAACACGGGTCTTAGTTAACCTTGGCAGGACTGCACTCCTCTATGCACAGGCTGAAGGCAACCACTCGGAAGACGAAGCCTCCCCGAGCCCAAACCAGCCTAAGCCAGGTGACATCAAGTCAGGCCAGAGAGAACGTACAGTGCTCAAATTCTCCCACCCCCTTCTCCACACACATAGGAAGTCGGTCGTTTTGGTTGGAGTTTTTCAACGATGAGCTTAATGATGAAGTCACTGTGAAGGTGCTGGGATGACTCATTTACAAGCCCTGTTCTGGAGGAGGCCAGGGGTCCTGTAGAACGTTCACTGTCCCAAGAATACCCTTGCTTTTCTAGTGAGGGGACTGAGGCATATGCAGGTTAACTACCCTAACCGGGGTTAAACCGCTTAGTCGATGTTCTGGGCATTTGACTAAATGCGGTTATCTTGAACCAGTAGGAAATTTGTCCAACACAAAAGGAGCCTCCCTAACATCCCAGTTCTAAGTCCTGTTCTTCAAGGGGCCCCAGTCCCACGCGCACATCTCGAGGGGATTCGCCTCCACTGCTTCCACCGACAGTGAAGCCCACGGTGCTGTGACGTCCTGCCCCCGCCCCGACTCCCGGCAGCGCGGTCACCTGGCTCTGCACCTGCTCAGAGGCTTAATCCGCGTGAGTCAGGAGCTGACTGAGCGCCTACTTTGTTTAAGGCACCAGGGAAGTCAGAGATGACCACTGATTCCTGTACACACCCACGCTGGGAAAGGTTTTCAGTGTGGGTTAGCCCCGGGCCTTCCTTCAGGCTGGAGATCACAAACCTGGATGCCTGCAGAGGCCCAGCTGACAACGTAAAGGAGCGATCCTGGCTGGCATTGAAACAATTACTGCTGGGAGGATGGGGGTCGCTTCCAGCTGGAGGAGGCAGGCCTGTTGCAGAGGGGCAGCTGCTGCTCATTTCCAGCCAATCGCATCCTGATGTAAAAATGCAGGCCCAGTGTGGCCAGTGCTGCAGATTTCTCAGGAAAAGCCAGAAATCTACATGTTTATGTAAAAATCTTTCAAATTTCCAAAAAGGACTGCACAAGTCAACTCTCCCCAGGGGAGTCTGCCAGGCAGTCGGGCGAGTGTGCAGCGTCCTTTTCCTAAGAACCCTTTTTCGTTTCGTATCATCTTCTGCTTTTCTCCTGCCGGCCCCGCTAACCTTCTTCCCCAGCCGCCCTCTGACCCCAGCCTGGGTTCAGTGAACGTTCAGGAGAGCGGAAGCCTGAGTGTCAGTTGCTGGTGCATTACACACAACCTTGAGATACAGCCCTCCGGTGCTAAGCACTTCACTGAAGATTTTTAATTTTCAACGACGCAATGTTTGTGATTTGCGTCTTTCAGGAAAGAGCTGTATCGGTTTTAGTAAACACTTCAAGGCTGAGATGCATTAACAGAATTGTGCAGCGTTGCACAGTGAAAAATTCCATTTCGGAGAGAGTGGAGGAAGCATGAAAGTCACCGCCCCAAGGGTTACATTAGTGTTAAAACTGATTTTAAAAGGGACGAAATGGGCCAGCCATGAAAATACCTGTGATTGAGCGCTCTCTCACTTTCCTTCTTTCTCTCTCCCTCTTTGTCTTTTTAAGTAATAATGTGAATATCTGACTATAAATACCGAGAGAAGTCCATTGTCTTTGAAACACTGCCTAGTGTACAGAAACCCAGGGCCGAAAGTTAAGACTATCATCTGTGGGAAGCGCACTAGGAGTCGATGAGAGATTGGTAGCAGGAGGAGTGGATGGGACCCAAGGAAGAGGCCGTGGGGGTTACTCACAAGTAGAGACTAGAAAGGCAGAATCAGCGGACTGTCAAAAGGGTAGGGGAGGCAATATTATGTCCGGTATGGTTTCAGTGTGGCCCCCAGTGCTCGTGTGTTGAAATATAGTCCCAAAGCAACAGTGCTGAGAGGTAGTACCTGTAACAGGTAATGATGGGTGGAATAATTCCATTATCAAACAGGTGCCTTAGCTGTCCTCAGGAGGGGGTTCCTGATAAAGGATGCATTTGGCACCCACCCACACGCATGCATCCTCTTGCCCTCTGCTTCTGCCTTGGGCTTACACGGAAGCAGGACCTGACCACACGTGGGCTCCTCAGCCTTGGATTTCCCACCCTCCAGAGCCGTAAGCTATTCTGTGTGGCAGCACAAAACAGACGGGAACGATGGATTATTGTTAGGGCTGACTTTGGGGTACAAAATAGGAAGGTAAATTAGATCAATAGGAGATGATGAAAATAGATATAAAAGGATTAGAAGTTAGAGAAACATGCAGTGTTATGCTAGAAAGTGGCTAACAATGGGCTCTCCTGGGGACAAGGGCAAGTCCTGATTACAGCATTTGCTTGCTTCTGTGGTATGAATGTTCCTACCACAACCACAGGCAGTCAGTGCTGAAGTCATTAAACACGGGGTTGGAAACAGGTGTGCACAGGTGGTTCTCAGCAAGGTAGAAGGTAAGGTGGCCAGCGCTGCGGCTCACTAGGCTAATCCTCCGCCTGCGGCGCCGGCACCCCGGGTTCTAGTCCCAGTCGGGGCGTCGGATTCTGTCCCAGTTGCTCCTCTTCCAGGCCAGCTCTCTGCTGTGGCGAGAGAGTGCAGTGGAGGATGGCCCAGGTCCTTGGGCCCTGCACCCGCATGGGAGACCAGGAGAAGCACCTGGCTCCAGGCTTCAGATCAGCGCGGTGCGCCGGCCACAGCAGCCATTGGGGGGGTGAACCAATGGAAAAGGAAGACCTTTCTCTCACACTGTCCACTCTGCCTGTCAAAAAAAAAAAAAAAAAAAAAAAGGTCAGGCAAGTAAAAAAATCAACAAGATCAAACACAACTCAAGGTCTTGGAGTGGGTATTATGCGGGGAATTAAGCTGTTGCTTGGGCTACCCACATCCCATATTGGAGTGCTGGGATCGAGTCCTACCTCAGCTGCCTGCTAACGTGCCTGGAAAGCAGCGGATGGTGGCCCCAGGGCCCGGATCCCTTCCACCTGGATGGAGCTCTTGGCCTTGCCCGGCCCAACCCTGGCAGTTGTGGGTATCTGGGGAGTGACCAGCAGATCTGTCTCACCCTCCCCCCAACTCTGTGTCATTCTGCCTTTCAAATAAATAAATATTTTTTAAAAAGAAAGCTCAAGGTCTTGAGATGCCTCAGGTCTGAGAGATGGTGAAGTCTGCAGAGGTGGCTGAATTCACGTGACTGCAGAGGTCATGAAGCTAAAGAAGTGAAAGAGAGAAAACAAAAGGCCTCCTTAAACCTGAGGGGTGGTTGCAGGGGAGAGGGTGGAGGCTAGAACTCGGGTTCGGAAGCCGGAGAAGCCAGGGTGAGGTTGTGCTCAAGTTCAGCGCGTGTCAGAGCGGCGTGTCGCGTGAAGCAATTCTGTGGGCCGGCTATGGTGTGGGTTCTCAAGAAATATCAGACACCATACCTGTCCCTTTAGCAGAGGACAGAGGGCTGGCTCCCAGAGTGCCATGCAGGGCCATGGCTGACATGAGCCAGGGATTAAAGAATGAGGCACTTTTACAAAAGCTTTATTTATTTGAAAGTCAGAGAGAGAGAGAGCGAGAGAGAGACATTCCATCCCCTCATTCATTCCCCAGATGGACACACTGGCCAGGGCTGGGCCAAGCCAAAGCCAGGAGCCAGGAGCTTCATTCAGGTCTCCCACGTGGGTGCAGGGGCCCAAGAACATGGACCATCTTCTGCTGCTCTCCCAGGCCATTAGCAGAGAGCTGGATTGAAAACTTCAAAAACTGGTGCCCGCGTGGGATGCCAGCATTGGCAGCAGCCGCTTGACCCACTGAGCACTGAGGCTCGTCGTGTGCGATACCACTTTTTTGAGTCCTTACAATGTGCCTAGCATTGTGCTAAGCACTTCGCCTGCTTGCCATTTCATCTTCAGAAGGATCCCTTTCACAGGAAGCAGCAGAGTCAGGAAATCCAAATAACTGAACAAGGTCACACAACTGGCCAGAGGCAGAGCCACGCCTAGAACAGCGGTGTCTCTAATGCCAAAGAGCCTGTCCCGACCACTGTACTGCACTGCCTCCCCTAGAAAAATAGTACTCTGATGGAGCCAAAGGATTGTTGAGATTTAGTTTCTTTTTAAAAATTATTCAGCCTGCATATTCCTAAAGAGTCAATTCATGTTAAATTTTTTCCCTTGTGCTTCCATGTGACATGTATTTTTAGGATCTGCTGTTAGCAAGTGTATTTTTGTGTGATTGAGTGGGAAAGTGGGAAAAGTTTTGCAGAGCTGTTTAAACCAGAATGCAGGGGGCACAGCAGTGCCTGTAAAGTCTCTGCCATCTAAGGTCTTGGAAAAACCACAAAGAGATGTGTTCTCAATGTATTATTCAAGGTACATCCGCAGATGAATGACTAGTTAAAGGTATTGTTACAGCATTGTCAATGACCCCGTTCCAACAGCGAGCAAAATCTCTCACTGTGCTAGGCCAACTGGCATTTCTGAGATTATAAAACCACAAAGTGGGAACAATGTTAAAACTGCTAAAGGAGAAGTGATGCACAATAGTGGAGAAGGGGGAAAATTGGGCCTCATTGTCTGCCTGGGCAGATGGCGGACCGCTAGGTGGGCCTCGGTGCAGCGTCCAGGGTAATTGGTTGCTGGGGTTTTCCTGGCAGGAAGGATCCAGACCGCAGCTTCATCCCAGAGATCCTGGCTCACTCTTTGCCAGGCTCCTCTCCATGACTAGATCTGAGGTTGATCCAAGCTGGCAACTGCAAACAGAAAGTTTACCTTTACCGTAAAACGCTTTTCTGGAAATAAGGACATGGAATGTAATTAAGGACCGGATTTCCTGGCCGTCGTTCTCTCCTGCATGTACAATTATCTGCAGATATAAAATTGCTTGCTTTGATAATTATACCCTCCCAATGAGGGGCAAGTGGCTAATTATGCCCACATGTGGCCGATTGCACTCTCCATTAGCCAATTATGTGTACAATTATTTGTGCACATAAATAATTGCACTCGTGGAAAATAGCGGCCCTCTTTTCAAATCCTCCTGCTTGGAGTGGCTGATGGAGTAATTGTCACACTGGAAATGTGCTTGGTGGGGAGCGAAAGAGTATCAGATACCAGGAAACACGTACGTGAGCACAGCTCGCAGATGTGCACCACAGCAAATGGCATCGGGAGGCAAAAAAGGGCAGGAAGGGCTGCAGGATGGAGCAGGCCAGCCTGTGCGTGCAGAAGCCTGGGCGGCGCTCACACGCCGTGACCTTGGGCAGGTCCTTAACCTTCCTTCAGGTCTACTGGGTCTGCATATACAATGAGGATGATAACAATGCCCAATTCCCAGTGCTGCTGGATGCATCGAACAATTCGAGAGGATTCACAGTATCCTTTGGGTAAAAGCGTTACATAAATGTGAGGCCCATTTCCAGTGGTGAAGGAAAGCAACGACTCTCCATGGCAAAGGACCTCTGGCCTGGAGGGAGGGGGGTTTGATAAGGACAGGAGGCTCGCGGCCCTAGCGCTGAGGCCTCTATCATGAGACACCAGCAAATGATGTCTGATCATATAGACTTCATTCACTCAACAAACAGCTATTAGCCCTTGCGCTGTCCTGGCATGAGAAATGCAGTGACAAGCTTGACCCTGCCGCTGACCTACCTTTTACTCAGGCTCTGGTTAGGAAATGAGGGATGTGTCACCTCACAAATAGGACACCCAACATGGATTTTCATGTTTGATTGCCGGGGAAATTCAGTGATGGGAACTGACCTTGGGGTGCAACGGGTCAAGCCACAATTTAGGCCAGTATCCCATACCAGGGTTCTGGAGTTTGAGTCCTACCTGCTCAGCTTCTGATCCAGCTCCCTGCTAACGCACCAAGGAAAGCAGCAGAAGATGGTTCAAGAACCAGATGGGGTTCTGGACTCCTGGCTTTGGACTGGGTTGCAGCCATCTGGGGAGTAAAGCAGCAGATAGAAGGTCTCTCTTGCTCGCGCTCTCTCTCTCTCTCTCTGCAACTCTGATTTTCAAATAAAATACATCTTTAAAACAAATTCAGCAGCAATGAATCATGAATCTTGTGGGCTACTTTCTGTTTTACTTTTTAAAGGGAGGGAGAGAGAGAGAGAAATCTTCTATCCACGGGTTCACTCCACAAATGGTCATGACAGCCAGGGCTGGCATGGGCCAAGGCCAGCATCCGGGAACTCAGTCGAGGTCTACGTCATGGTTGGCAAGGGCCCAAGTGCTTCAGCCGGCATCTTCTGCCTCCTAAGGTCTGCACTAGCAGGAAACGGGATCAGGAATGGAGCTGAGTGTCTTCACAGCTGTCCCAAGCTGTCCCTCAGACCTGTGTTTCCATGGCAACATGAACAGGCGACAGGCGTCACAGTGTCAGGTGAGTGAGGGGCAGGATTGCTGCAGATTGCTGCGGCCTCACCGTCTGTAGCTGGAAGCACACAGCTCCCAGGGAGACTTCTTGCTTTGATTTGCCTGTGCGATCCGGCTTTTACCACCGCTCTAGATTCACCGCCGCCTGTGTCTCCATCTCTCTCTCTCACGTCCACTGGAAGGGGCCTCTGCATCTGAGAGTGAGGAAAGGCCTCAGATGCAGAAGTGCTGAGCTGGTGTTGGAAGATGAGGGCCTGTTTGTTAGATGAATCAGAGAAAGGGCTTGGGGCCAAGGTATAGAATAGCCTAGGGCAGGATTAAGTAGACTCTGAAACCAGTCAGTGCCTGGGTTTATATCCTGGCTGTGTGATTTGGGCCAGTTGCTTAACCTCTCTGTGCTTTTGTTCACGCTTCTATAAAATGAGATCATACTATAGATCTGTGCATCTATTGGGCTTTATCTGTTGTTATATAAGAATCAAATTACTAGGCATACGTAAAACTGTTTGGGATGATGACAAGTACAGAATAAACATTGGATAATTGTTTCCCATTATTGTTATTGACTGAAATACACAAAAAAAGTTAAACCAAGAACAGCAATATGAGTGGTTCTCACAATTTAGCATATCTTTCAGAAAATCATATGGGTGGGGCCGGCGCTGTGGCATAGTAGGTAAAGCTGCCGCCTGCAGTGCAGGCATCCCATATGGGTGCTGGTTCGAGTCCCAGCTGTTCCACTTCTGATCCAGCTCTCTGCTATGGCCTGGGAAAGCAGTGGAAGATGGCCCAAGTCCTTGGGCCCCTGCACCTGCATGGAAGACCCAGAGGGGGGCTCCTGGCTCCTGGCTTCGGATCAGCGCAGCTCCGGCCGTTGTAGTCAACTGGGGTGTGAACCAGCAGATGGAAGACCTCTCTCTCTGCCTCTCCTTCTCTCTCTGTGTAACAAATAAATAAATATTTTTTTAAAAAAATCACATGGGTAACTTACTAAAAAAGTAAGAATCATCGCCGGTGATTCTTGTCGCTATGTTGGACCAAAATCCCAGCCCAGGGGTCTTTGTCTTACAGAAGCTTCCTGCTTTCCAGCCCAGATGGTGCTGATGCAGGTAAACCAAGGGCCGCCCCTGGCAAACAGAATGCCATGGAGGTGGCGGACTGCATTCGGGTCTCCCGTGGCAGATCCAACGCCAAGAAGAAGGAGATCCGAAGGTCTTTCGCTGAAGGTCTTTGGCTGGTTTGCTGCTCATTTCTGCTGCTCTGCAGGGAGGACCCTCCCTGCAGGCCCCAGTGTCCTCCAGAGCAGGGCTGCCTCTGCAGCCATGGTCACGTGTGGCTCTCTGGGACACGGAACTCCCTCGTATTTCAGGAGAATGATTTTTTTCCTAAAAATGAACATTTTAATTATGAGATGAATCCCATTTTTCTTAATTCTACAAAAAAGAAGAAGAAATCAGTATCTGTGTTTAAGGAAACGATGCCAAAGCTGAATGGTTCCAGCTCCAGGTGATTCACAGCGATAGAAATGGAGCTGGACCTTGGCTCCGGTGCAAAATATACTGATCTGTTGCCGGATATCCTGTGTTTTCCAAAAAGAATTGGTTCCACCTGCTATGCTTCAATGCTTAACGGAAGTCAGTCTTCAGATGCTAGCTTTTTTGTGTGTTGTTTCCTTTTGTAGGAAGATTATTTTTTAAAAAAAAGATTTATTTATTTACTTTATTTATTTATTTGAAACTCAGTTTCAGAGAGAGAGAGAGAAAATCTTGCACTACTCCACAACACTGGCCCCTGTAGGAACATTCTAACAGTAGCAAAAATGAAAACTGCTTCTGAGTTTAAGAGGGACCCAGCACACAATGCTTATCACTGTTCTCTTTAGGTGATGAGGGGAGAGGTGGCCTTGTGTATTCCACAGCATCTCCTAGGGTTTGAATGCTAGAGCAACTGCAGGAAAGAGGCATGCCTTCTGGACATTGGCAGAAGAGTTTCTTTGGCATAAGAAATACTGGTCATTTGTAATAACAATTGTTCCACTCTAATACAGCTGAGAAATGAATTTGGTTGCCCCAGATCTACATCCTGAATCTTTATGAAGACAAGTTCCCCCACTTAGCCACTGACACCGTAATGTGTACTCTGAACTCTGCAAAGTGTTCACATGGATCTGAACAGCTCTCAGGAACAGCAGAGACTGGAAGGCCATCTCCTGCCCCCACCCGAGGCCCGTGTCCCCCGTGATATATTTCTGAGCATAGCCTCCAGCCTCTGCCATGCGGCTGGGCTAGCAGCTGGCCGGGGGGTGCTCCGTGCTTGTCAACACTTGTCTCCACGGGCCTCAGGTGATGACATCGGTGGCATGCATTTCTGCACAGAGCTCCTCGGGCTGGAAGGAGAGCCTCATCGAACAGCACAATAAAGATGAAATATGACCAGGATAATTGTGAAGCCAAACTCTAGGCCCGAAGGCTTTGGCATCATCGTTTTGCAGCAGAGTGAGCTTGGGTTGATGGGAACTTCTCTGCCCGCCCATTCCATCGGATGGCTCACACTGCTAGAGGGTTTTCCATGTGGCCTTCGTGTACCTGCCGTGGTCTGCCATGGAATCCATCCCTGCCGTAGGCGGGGCAGGGGGCACCTGTGTGCTGGGCTCACTGCCTCTCCCGCTCGCTGTCTTCCTTCCCACCACATTCTAGCCACACTGACCTTCTCTTTGGCCTTTCTAACAGACCATGGCTTTCTGCCTCCCAGCCCTACGACTATCTCCCTTTCTGAGAAACACGCCTACCTGGGCACAGAGCTGGCTTCTCTTCCCGCAGGGCTCACATGCTTCTCCTCCGTGCCTCACACGACCTCGCCCAGTTACACTCACTCTTCGCACCCTGTTAATGTCTCCATAGCACTTGCCTTGATTTATATTGATTTTTGTGTGTTAGTTGTAGCAGTGGTTTGATCATGACTATCTCTCCATGCCATCCTTGTTCACTGTATGCATTTATAAGCTAGTAATTTCAACTCAGTTAATTTTTATTGAACATAATTTCTCTGGATAATCGCATAAATAATTGTTGGTCCATCCTGAGTTGATAAACATAGCATTGACCACTGTATTATGGCATGAAAAAAGTAAACACATTTGTTCACCTTTTCTTACTTACTGATGTATATGAATGAGTCAAGGTAAATATTCAGGGGCTAAATATGTACATGGGCTAGGCCATCTTACAGTCCCAAATATCCAACTCTCTGGCCCACATGCCTAGCTTGGGTACATCTGGCCACAAGTCCTGTTCAGATCGTTGGTCTCTGAAGCTGTGTCTTTGTGGGGCTGGCACCATGGCTTAGGGTTTACCTTTAATGCTAATGGCACCTAAGTAGCCAGTTACATCCTTACTTGGTCAGTTGGTCAGAGCAGTGGGGAGCCGGGTGGGGTGTGGAGCTGCTACTGTGAACTCCTTCCACATGGACTGCAGGCAGCCATCAGACGGTGTTAATGATTTTTGATTTAGGTTTGAACAGAGCAGTCCCTTGGGCCACTTACTGTGCGGCATCATCCTCTTTGGAAAATACTCTTCAAGAAACTGCTGAGCCGACGAAGGGTATGAAGGGCTCGTGGAGGAAAAAGACACAGACAGTCGGGCTTTCCAGAATGCAGCGTTTGGGTGTGGATTGTGCAAGGAGTTTAAACTTTACATATGTATTGCAGCAAACACTCACTTATTCCATCCTTTCCCGTTCCCATCTGTCTGTTTCTCTTTGTTCTTCTCTCTCTCCCCTGCTCCCCATCCCCATTCAGTGCAAGCAGTAATAGAGTTGCTTCTCCACCTCTTGGAAAGAAACCTCATTCTGATGGAAACCGTGCTGGCGAACCTTGCTCTTAATCATGGAGACAATGCTCTGTGCCTTTATCTGTGCACAGCTGAGAGGCCTGGTGGAAGCAGCCCTCTAAAGGAAATAAGATAGAAAGGTTCCTGCCAAGGGTTGGCAGAGCTGCAGGCTTCCGTCCCCTCCCCCCACTCTCAGCTTCTGAGAGAGAAAGCGGGAAGGAGGGAGCTGTCTTCCAGAGGTTGGGTGATGGGCAACTGAGGACAGAGCCACCGAAAGGAAGACGCATGGAGAACTGTACGTGGAGGCTGTGCGGGCTGCACTGACTGTGATAAAGGATCTACACCTCTAGTAGCTGCTCCGTCCTTTGGTGACTCTTTGGAAATGATAAGTTGGCAGAAGGTTCAAAGGGACGTGTGGCAGGTAGAGGAGGAGATTTCTAAGGTTGAGACTTTGATTCCTGCACCAACACATGAAAATGTGCCATCACCATATTGGTCCACTTTCTTGCTCTTGTCAACTGTGAAGCAAGGGTTCACAGGTCCTGGCTATTGTCCTGGAATTATAGTGGAAACATGTGTTTCTGTGTGCCAAAGGGCTTCTCTGTAGTCAGGGTTGTTAGAAGGAGTGGACATGAAGCAATAAACAGTGAGGAGATACTAGGCTAGCTGCCCGCCTTATGTCCCTACAGACAGAGCAACGTGTGCTCTTTTCCAAATGCTACAAATAGCTACAAATCCTACCTGTTCCCAAGGTTGTCACTGTAGAATGCAGACACAGAAAGGAATAATCATGTCCCAGGCGCTAGTAAAGACAGTGGTCAGCTCACTGCAGGCTGGATGGGAAAGCCCAACTGCTCCACCACCTTGGGGTGAAGACTGCCAGCCACTGAACAAACCATCTGTCTCAAGGAAAGCCAGATAAATGCTCGGCCTCTGTTACAGAAATGTTGGATGAGAAGGCATCAAGAAAAAATGTAGCGACCGTTATGTTTTCCAGGATTCAAAAGCTGCCTCACTCTGGGTGAAGGCTGTCCAGGTAAAGGAAGCCAGTGCCTCTGGTTCTGAAGGTGGCAAATCGCCAAAATAAGACCCACACATGGAACTCAGATGCCTCCAACTGCAAGAGCCACAAGCGATAATGATGAGCAGCTGGAACCGCGGGAACATGTGCAACCATCCTTGGTAAAGTGAGCCCCAAGAGAGAGGGCCTCCTCCTGTAGAGAACCTTGCATGTGGGCCCTCATCCAGGCTGGAAAAGGCCAGCTCAGACCAGAAAAGTCATCAGGCAAGGGCTGTGACATTTTGTAGAAATGGTGGCCCAACGAGTCTACATTTCCATTTGGTACTGGGAGAAGATGGACTTTGTGCTCAACGACACATAAAACATCTTTCCTGGGAGGAGGCAGCCTTCCAAGGAATATGTTGTACTCTCTGAGATGTAGGGGAAAGGGAGGGGCAGTGCCTGATTCAGGTGGTCATTCGGGTCCCAGGATGACAGGGAATCTGCATTTTTAAACAGTTTCCATTGTTACTCCAGTCATTGAAAGAGAAGAGTTTGAAGGGAGCTCATGGGAATTTTTCTAGGCCAGACTTGGGATACGCAGAGACCACTTCAGATCATTTCCAGCTGGAAAGGAGGTGGAGAAATGCAATCCCAGCAGGATTGTCTATGGATAATAGTGGGCTCTGCCACCTTAGACACGTGAGCTTTCAAGCAGTTAGAAAAATATCAAGAATACTCTTTACCCAATTGAGTCCAGCAATGGTCCTGCGAAGTCAGTACTGCTATCATCCCCATTTTGTAAATAAGGAAATGAAAATACAGAGAGAGTAAGTCGAGAAGGGGCCACATTTGCACCTTCAGTTCTGGAAGCAATCCCTACAGGAATCTGATTCTAGCTGTCCTCTGGTAAGGTGAGAGCAAGGGGCCAAGAGGCCCAGAGGGTGAGCTGGGCAGCTGGGGGTGGCTGGAGGAATGGGCTGTGCGAAGGGACAGATTGGCTGAGAAGCTGATGCTTCATGACTTTTGCGGGGCCTTAAAGTGTGACAGAGACTTCACGAGAGAATCTGGGGGCAGAGGGAGAGGGGGCAGGGGAAGGAAGGAGGCAAGGGAGCCACGCTACAGCAGATCTGAAGATAGCAGGTTCAGCATGATAAAGGACAACGTAAAGTTAAAACCACATGCAGTACATGAAATGCATACATGCCAAAGATCTTACTTATCACTTCATAAGGGAAGCAGTACTGTGCTTCAAAGGAGAACCCAGAGACCTGCATAGACACAGGTGAGGGAGAATGCTGAGATGAATTTGTAAAGAGATGCAAAACTGATTTATCCACACAGCCATGATCAATTGCATTTTACAGAACAGGATTCAGTTGCGTTCTGTAGACAGTAATTATTTTCATCATCATCAATTCTCTACAAGTAACAGTTGTAAAAGAACTCAGACAATGAAAGGCAGAGATAAGCCAGAGGGTGTGGTAGACATGAATTTTTCTTTTATTTTTTCCTCATTTCAAAGTCTTTCACAATTTTTCCTGATAAGGGAGTGTCTGTCTGGCAGGAAGCAAGACTGGAAAGATGGTTGGGGTCAGATTTTAGGGGGGTAATAAATACCATGTAAATGTATATGAATACTACCATACATATGGGTCTCAAATATTTAAGAGCGTAAGAATCACCTGTAGAGCTTAGGCCACATTCGGGCCCAGTTCCTCGAGGACTTCACGCACCTGTAGAAAAAGCAACCCAAGTGATTCTGATGCACTGTGGGACACGCTGGTGGGAAGAACAGAGCCCCTGAAGGTGGTGAGCCGGGCAGCAACCTGCGGGTGTCTGGGTCAGAGCAGAGGAAGCGTCACTGGAAGTGGGAGAACACGGACGTTCTTAAAGACTGCAGAACAGTACAGCTGACAAACACCTGGGGGCTTATGACGGGGCAGGGAACGCAGTAGGCACACGGCGTGCAGCAAATGCACAGAAACCTGGATGCGTCTGTGTTTGTGGATAGAGAGAGAGGCCAGACTGAAAGGAGATTTTCACCAAAGCCAACAAGTCCGCCTCCTTCTGATTCAAGCCCAAGGCTGCACAGACGGCCCTGCCACAAGCTCTCGCTGGGCTTTCAGGGTCAGGCCTGGGCACCTCGTAAGTGCAGAGATGGGGCTTTCCAGCAGCGATTCAGCCCGGACTCTGGGACTTCTGGAGCGTTCCGGACTCTCTGGTCACTGTGGAGATTTGAACAGTAAGAAAAGCTGTAAGTTCCTCAACTCTCGACGTCGCTCATCATTTGGACGGGGCAGGGCACCTGAGCCACGATGAGCGTTGCCGGTTTCAGCCATCCGTGACATGGGCGCCTGGGGAGACACAGTGAGTCCATGTCCCACCCTTGAACAGGGGGAAACGACTACTCACTCGGAGTACACGGTATTTAAAAAGGATGGCGGAGGGAGTAGTGGGAGTGGGGCAAAGCCTTTTTACAGAATTCTCCCGCTCTTATCTGGCAATGGAAGACAAATCATTTTAATTGAGTAAGCATTCATGAGGCCCTTGTAATTTGATCCTCACTTAGCGGAACTAACGGAGGATGTAATCTTGGGTCATGTGATCTTGCCGAGTTCAGCCTCTCCTTTCAAACACGGGAGCCGACGTCTACTTCCTAGGATTTCCCTGAGGATCAGACAAGATGTCACTGTTTCTTGGTGGTAGCTGACATTCAGTAAATCGTATCTGCCCTGCTTTTCTGCTCTGCGGCATAGTAGCTGGTTAACGATGAGCAATCTGAAAATGAATTGCCTTCTATGTATAAGTGTGCACATGTCACCTTAAACTTCAGCTATTTTAATAAAACATCGTTTTCAGAACTATGGTAGGTTCTCCCTGGTCAGGTTTGATAAGCCATAAAGAAGCAATGCCAACCCACATTTTTTCCAAGGTACTGGGAAACAGAGTTGAGCAATTCCCACCAATAATTTAATTTTAGCCAACAGTTCTGCTCCCTTCTCTCGCCTATCATTTTACATAAACCGGTACCAAACGAACACTCTGACCTGAGGCTCCTGTTCGCACCCTCGGTTTCCCTGATCCTCGGTTTGAGATTTGGCACTTGTTCAAGAGGGGTTGAGTGTCAGGGCTGTTGTGAGCTCCGGTTCCGAGGCCTGGGTCTGATTCTCTTGCCTCTTACTATGGCTGAGGCTGTCAATGACCTTCAGAAAGACACCTAAGGTCTGTGCGGAACAGTGGGTTTGCCAGCTCCAAGACAGAGTTGATATTTCCATCTCCGCCTGGAGCCCACACTGAGAAAAAGATTACATGACTGCCATGATCTGAGAGCTTCATGGAAAGATGTCTTATAAATATTATAATTAATGTGATCATTAAGCATTGCTTCAATGCAGCTCTTCCAAGTATAAATATCAGCTGACTGGGAAGTCAGTTTTCCCTGAGGCAAAATTGAAATTTGAAAAATTCAAGTTTGGGGAGCTTACTTTGCAATGTATGATTCCACAACACATATTTTTTTCTTACATGGAATATTGACAATAAAATTTAACTCAAAATGCTTATTTCTAGGGGTGACTAGAACTTTAATTTTTTAAAAAAAATCCCAATAAGTGGTCTCTAAATTAAAATAAAAAACTTATTTTTGTGGCTGGTGTTGTGGCGTAACAGGTTAAGCCACATCTGAGACACCTAGAATTCCATTTGGGTGTTGGTTCAAGTCCTGGTTGCTCCATTTCCAATCCAACTCTAGTCCCACCACATCAGAGTGCGAGGCCCTGAAACGTGTATTTTCACAGACTCTCCTGTGCATTGGAGTTGGAGAAGCATGGTGCAGCTGATCCTTGCTTAGACAGACTAACTGGGGCTGTAATCTTGGGTCACTGAGTCTCGCTGAGTCGTTTTCTCCTTTTTAACATAGGAGCCCACAATGTCTACTTCACAGGATTTGAGGATCAGACAAGATGTCACTGTCTCCTGGTGGCAACTGACATTCAGTAAGAAACTTGCCTGTTCTTCTGCTCTGCTGCATTAGCTGGTTAGTTTAGTTGATTCACCTGTAAAATGAGGAAAATATTCATTATACTCCATCTAAGAGTTGGTCATAAAAAATTAGTTGAAATTATCTGTATGAAAGTTTTAGACACTCTATGAGGACTATACACATGTAAGGAATTGAGCCCGGGATGATGGGTTTAACCAGGGAGAAAGTAGTAAGACTGACTCTTCTGTTTCCACATGGAAACTCTAAGGAATATGCACGTCTGAAACAAGCATCATGTGGCGGAGGTGATCTGCTTACCCAACCCAGTTCTTAAGATTGGTTCTCCGACGATGTGTTGGAGCCAGCTGTACCAGCTCACGAGGTCCAATAGTTATTTTCAGGAATTTTGTGAGCTGATCTGGGCCAGGTGCTTGGGCCCTGCACCCGCATGGGAGACCAGGAAAAGCACCTGGCTCCTGGCTCCTGCCATCGGATCAGCGCGGTGCGCCGGCCGCAGCGCGCCGGCCGCGGCGGCCATTGGAGGGTGAACCAACGGCAAAGGAAGACCTTTCTCTCTGTCTCTCTCTCTCACTGTCCACTCTGCCTGTCAAAAAAAAAAAATCATTTAAAATTGAATTATTTAGGGGCCGGCGCTGTGGTGCAGTGGGTTAATGCCCTGGCCTGGAGCACCAGCATCCCATATGGGTGCCAGGTTCTAGTCCCAGTTGCTCCTCTTCCAGTCCAGTTCTCTGCTGTGGCCTGGGAAGGCAGTGGAGGATGGCCCAGGTGCTTGGGCCCCTGCAATCACATGAAAGACCGGGAAGAGGCACCTGGCTCCTGGCTTCAGATCGGTGCAGCGCCGGCCGTGGTGGCCATTTGGAGAGTGAACCAACAGAAGGAAGACCTCTCTCTCTGTCTGTCTGTCTCTCACTGTCGATAACTCTACCTGTCAAATAAATTAAAAAAAAAAAAAAGAGTTACAGAGAGGCAGAGGTAGAGAGAGGTCTTCCATCCACTGGTTCACTCCCCAGATGGCTGCAACAGCTGGAGCTGTGCTGATCTGAAGCCAAGAGTCAGGAGCTGCTTCTGGGTCTCCCACATAGGTGCAGGGGCACAAGAACTTGGGCCATCCTCTACTGCTTTCCTAGGCCGTAGCAGAGAGCTGGATAAGAAGTAGAGCAGCTGGGACTGGAACTGGCACCCATATGGGATGCTGACACTGCAGGTGGCAGCTTTACCTGCTACACCACAGCGCCGGCTGCACAAAGGCATACTTCTGAACTCCCTGTGGCCTCACCTTGGGTTGGTATTTGGCCACAGTGGAAGTGTATTTGGGTTGGAAATTGGCCACAGTGAGAGTGTAACTATTTGCACCATGAAGACTAGGCGATGCTACAAATCCAGGGTTCATTTTTTTTCCTCCTGAAGAGCTGTCTATTAAGAATTTACCAACACACCACTGGTGTTACCATTGTTAAGGTACCACATCAAGTTCAGGCTCTGACTCTAGACTTAGAAATCTGATTTTTTGCTGAGAATAGAGTCATTTTCCTAGGAAGGTTCACCTTACCCAACCTCACAGTCTGATATATACAATCAGAATACCAATTTACTAATTTACAGTGAGGAGAACTGGCCCAGGGCATTCCTCAAGGGAAGGTGAAAGGAGCTAGGTATGCGTTTTGAGTGTTTATTGATGTTAAGCGAAGGCACAAAATATCTCTTTTCACAACTGTGATGCCAACTGCATTAAGGAAGGCACAGGCAACCTACTGGGCAGGGCCACACTCTCCCTTGACCCTTTGATGGCCACTGCCTGTCTTGCTTGGAGACTCTTTCTTGGCATGACTGTGGCTGACTGTGCCCTTCCACCCTCCTAATGGACTTGTCCTTCCTTGACGCTTAGCAGTGCCTCTAATCGGGTTTTAGTCAAGGTCTGGTGGTTACTCTTCATCTTCCAGGCAATATCTTCTCATACAGAGGTTCACAGACTGTTTACACCAGGATCCTTGGGTGTGCCTTAAAAAACGCAGATGCTTATGCCTTCCCCACATCTACTAAATTGGAATCTCTGCTGGTGGGGCCCAGAAATCTGCATTTGAACAAGTTACTTGGTGATTTCTATATACCATACAGTGTGAGGACCACAGCCTGAAGGTTTCTTTGCCCATCTTTACCCAATAGAAAAAATACTGATTTCTGAATTTAACTCCCAAAGCACTTGTATTTGTAAGTTCCTGGGAGCACCACATCGTAGTCCCCCTATACCACTCACTTCAGTCATAAGGGGCGTTCCATGCTGAATATTTTTGTCCCCCTAGAATACATGTATTGACGTCTTAGCCCCCAGTATGATGATAGGAGATTGGGCCTTTAGGAGGTAATTGGGCCATGAGTAGAGCCCTCATAAGTGGGATTAGTGCCCTCATCAAGGGACCTGGGAGAGCTCTTGCTGTCTTTCCATCACACGAGGATGCAATGAGAGGCTGGCAGTGTGCATTCAGGAAGAGGGCCCTCACCAAAGCCAAGCTTGCTGGCTCCTCAGCTCAGACTTGGGCCTCCAGCACCGTGAGATCAGACATTGCTGTTGTTTATGAGCTACCCAGCTTACAGAACTTGTTACAGCAGCTTGAGTTAAGAATGTGCTAGATAGAACGGCCCAATGAGCACAGACTTGAAGGGCGATCTCACGAACAGAACTACCCATTGTCATTATCCTTGATGACAGACGTACCCGAGGCACAGAAATGGAGTTTGCAGTATGTGCAGTCTCATCGCACACACTGAAGTGCATGGGTTTGGTGTTAGCTCTCTGAAGCAAAAGGAATAAACTTTTGAGACTGGCACAGTGTCAGAGAGAATCATTCCAGCTCAGTGGATCTTAACCAGGAGTGAACTTGACTCTAGGTAACAGTTGTCAATGTCTGTAGATATTTTTATTACAACCAGAGGTGGGGGTGGCTGGAGTGGTACTGGAAACCAGGGATGCTGTTAGCCTACAAGTCACAGTACCCTGCAACAAAGAATTCTCTGGCTCCAGAGGTCAATATTGCCAAATATTGTTCCTGCTTCCTTTTCCCTTTTCTATTCTAGTCAGTTCTTTCAGCATTTAGATTCATCCAGCAGTCTCTTGCCCCCAGCACTTTGTGAAAAATTTTTTAAAAGGCTGAATCATTTTAATGTCACAAGAAAAGAATGAATTCATGTGAAAGGTACTTAATGTACTTAATGATGCTTTGCCTTTCATATAGCAAGAGCTCAATAAAACATTTTTAATTAAAAGGTGAATAGTTTAAACATTAATTTCACATGTGTTTTAATAAATTATGGGAAGATGGCCATATATGTGTGTTTGGAGATATATATATATATATATATATATATAAAAAAACATGTTCTCTGTCTTGAAGGGGTCATCAAGTACAGATTCATGCTTTTCCCTTTGAATGGATCCACTGATAATGCTGTTTAACAAAGAAAGGAAAGTGGGTATTATTTGCCGAGAATGTAATGCTAATAAAAGCCAGCCCTGACTCCAGCCCCCCATGATCTATTTAAAGAATTCAAAGAATGTCATAAAAGCATATGACTTCAAGGTTAATGTGTAAGATTTACAGAAACTTGAAAAATCACTATGACTAAAAAATGTATAAACTCCCTATATACCTTTAAATGAGAATGACAGCCAAAGCCAGTTAATTATAAAAACAGCTAACTTAACAGGTTTTCATATTTGCTTCCTGCTCCAACCAACATTTAATCAATAATCTCTACAGAGAAATAACAAAGGAGAACCACACTTTATTACACATATCCAAGTTCCATGCCAAGTTTTCTATCTGTAAATTGGGTGCGTCCAGAGTTTAATCACTACAAAGAGATAGGAATAAACTCAGACTTGATTTGACTGCAAAGTGAAAATAATGAGTGATCAAGGAGAATGGGCAAAGGAGTGAACAGAGGCCGGTGCTGTGGCATAATAGGTAAAGCTGCCGTCTACAGTGCCAGCATCTCACGTGGGCAATCATTAGTTATCCACCTTACAGTCCTGATTTGGCTCTTTCTGACTTATTTTTGTTCTCTAATGATTAAGATTAAGCAGGACTTGGCTTCGCAAACTCATGCAAAATGTTTAAACTCTGAAGTTGTATGATAAGGACTGATGGATTAAGGAGAGAGACTTGAACTAATAATTATGGCATCTGAGAGGTGGGCCTGTTGGGAGGGCTTTGGTTATCGGTTGCCCACCCTCAGGTGATTTTCATGGAGGGCTGGCTAAATTTTTAAAATAATTATTTATTTGAAAGGCAGAATTATATAGGTAGGAGAGACAGAGAGTGAGAGATCTTCCATCTGCTTATTCACTCCCCAAATGGCTAGGGATGGGCCAGGCCAAAGCCAGGAGCTTCATCCAGCTCTCTCATGTAGATACCGGGGCCCTAGCCCTTGGGCCATCTTCTACTGCTTTCCCAGGTACCCCAGCAGGGAGCTGGATCAGAAGTGGAGGAGCTGAGACTTGCACCAGTACCTGTATGGGATGTCAGTGTTGCAGATGATGGCCCAACCAGCTACACCACAATGCTGGCCTCAAGAGGGCTGGCTTTGCTGTGGCTTAGTAGGTTAAGCCTCTGCTTGAGGTGCCAGCATCCCATATAGGTTCTGCTGTGAGTCTGGGCTGCTCTACTTCTGATCCAGCTCCCTGTTAATGGCCTGGGAAAGCAGTAGAAGATGGCCCAAGCCTTGGGCCCTTGTACCCACGTGGGAGACCCAGAAGAAGCTCCTGGCTTTGGATTGGCCCAGCTCCGGCCATTGCAGCAATTTGGGGAGTGAACCAGCAGATGGAAGACCTCTCTCTCTCTCTAACTCTGCCTTTAAATAAATAAATAAATAAATCTTAAAAAAAAAAAAAAAAAAAAACAAAACACACAGCTCCAACTGACACCTTAATTAAAAAAAAAAAGTGACAGAGCACCAGATAAAGGATCCTGATCATTGTCTTTACATAAAGTCATTATCTCTTGGTAAATTATAGCTGATATTTTAGATGCAAAAGCAGTTGACAAGACAGGTCCTGTACTCTTGTTCAAGAATACAGAGCCTTAGAATTCAAGCTCCTTAGTGCAGCATCCTAGACCTTTGATCTCCTCTGTAAGAAAGAACTAGTATTTTCTAAGGTGCTATTTCTGACTGTTAGTGTGTTTGCCTGTCTGCCAAGTTTTGGACTAGATTAAATATCTGTCCTTTCCATTGAACCATAATCTTCTCATTCATCTTCAATCTCAAATGCCTTGAACTCAATAAATCTTGGTTGAGCAAAACTGAATTGAACCTAGGTTTTCTGACCACAGTCTGGTACACTTTCAAATTGTCAACTTACTAGGAACCAAGATGGCATAGAAGTTTTTTTTTTTTTTTCTCAAGAGTTTTTTTCCACATACAGATATTCTATAAATAGTGTTACCTTTGACTCTTGCAGTTAGATTTCTTGAATGTATCACGGTTATATTTACACACCAAATTGTTTTGAATTTTGACAGTGGATGAGATTTGGGGATGTATAAGATCTCAAATGTATTTTTGTTGCTTTTTATGAATATTTATATATTTATTTAAAAAGCAGAGTTCCAGAGAGGGAGTGTAAGAGGGAGAGACACACACAGAAAGAAAAAGAGATCTTCTATCTGCTGGTTCACTCCCCAAATGGCTGCAATGGCTGGAGCTGATCAAGCCAAAGCCAGGAGCTAGGAGCTTCTTCCAGGTCTCCCGTGTTGGTGCAGGGGCTCAAGCACTTGGGCCATCTCCTACTACTTTCCCAGGAACATTAGCAGAGAGCTGGATCAGAAGTGGAGCCACTGGGACTCAATTGGTGCCCGTATAAGATGCTGCTGGTGCTGCAGATGGTGGCTTAACCCACTACACCACAGCCCTGGCCCCCGGTTTTTATTTTTATTTTTTTTTTGAATAACTTTTTTACTGTAACTAATTCATACCCATCGTAGAAATCTTAGAAAACAGTAAGGGAATAAAATATGAATTATTTATGATTGTACTACACATTGACTTTTTTTAATTCTGCAGAAATAAGTCTTGGTTCAGTGCTAAGAATACAGTGTAGCATAGAGGCTAAGGTGCAGAGAAGCATAGTTGACTTAAGAAATTATCTAGCTAGACATTGCCTTGCTGGGGTAATTTGCAGATGACATAAGTAAAAGGTTAAGTGACTTGTCAGTCTCACACTGCTAGCAAGGGGCTTGGGAGGATACTGAAGATACTGAAACCAGATTGCCAGTCTCCAGTGAAGGGTCAAGGGGGAACTGCTAACATCTAGTAGTGGCCCACTGGATGGACATTTATTTTATTATTACAGTAAACCACATGGCAGGTCATAAGGGGCATCTCATTCTTCTAATATGTCTCCACTGTATTTAGAATCTGATAAAGCCCCTATTAGAATTCACCTCTTTAAGAATAAAAGGAGCTGAGGAACTAAAGAGAGGGTTGGAAGAATCCATTAATTATATCCGTTAAGCTTCAGTTACAGCTAACAAGGAGCATCACATGACCATGGTGTGTGCTTGTTCCGAACAATAAAGAACATGAGGGAAGATAAGGTTCAGGACTGAAATGTCCTTCAGTACTCTGTAGGTAGTGGTGATGAAAGTCATTCAAAGAAAAATTGATTGAGGTATTTTAGTAAACAAAAGAAGTAGCTGCTTACCCATCAGGAATTGTATTGTTAATATAGTGCTGCTCAGCCTTCTGGAAGGAAATGTTTCTTCATGCTTCTCTCTTTAGCCTAATTCTTATTCTGTCACTTTTCAGGCAAAAAAAAAAAAAAATTGCAAATGATGGCCCTATTTTATTTGCTTCAAAAGAAACAGGCTGCTGTATTGTACTTGGAACATTTCACTCCTGGCCTTGATGTAAGTGTGAAAGAAAGACCATATAATTGAGCAGGCAGTTTCTAGGAAGCAGCAAATATAGTGTTAAGAAAATGAGAACAATGCTACTGGATAAAAGTAAATAATTTCTGCAGCTAATACATTCTCAATATATTTTCTTTAGTGTTAACTTCTTAATATGACAATAACAGTACCATAGTAGCTTGTAAGCATTGCTTTTCTTCTATTTTATATCATGGAATTTACTATCACCTATATTTCTATTACCTGAGGCTTATATTGAGGATCCAGAACTTTTATGAACAAAACTGGAGCATCAATACCTGACATTGGAATACATCTGCATTCTCTGAACTCTTGGGGCTAAAGGGGTCATTCTTATGAACATTGATTTAAAACATTAAGACGAAAACTTGGATGAAGATGAAGACAATAAAAATGCATATTCCAAAATTAAAACCAGACCACTCTACAAGATTTTTTTAAAAATGTATGAGATCTGAAGAGGTGAGGGAAGATGAGTTTTACAACTCTTTAAGTATTTCATCCTTGATGAGAGTATTTTAGGGTAGAAGCTGGACATCAGGTGAAGGATATTTTTGGAGAGATATGTTGGTATGCAAGAGTGAATTCCATGGTGTCCCCATGGAGATAGGGTAGCAGAAGCTTGTCCTTCTCTTCAAGGGACTTATTGTAGACATGGACCTTGACAAGACCACATGAAGAGTCTAATGTGTGAAGACTGAACCATGGTCTAGTTTCTGACTGGTAGTTACAGAGGAGAGACAAGTTGACTATTGCTTTGATGGATGAATCCAAAGATGGCCTGCAAAGACATTCTCATGGGTGTTGACTTAGATTTTGTCTATGAGTTCCCCTGGAGGAACAAACACATAACCACAGAGAGGAATGGTCAACAATTGATTGGCTCCTAGATTTTTTTCTCCAGTGAAGATAATGATATAAGATCCCCACTGATGGGGTGGAGGTGTGTCTAATAATTACTCCCCCTCCAAAAAAATAAAAAATAAACCTCTCCCATACACCCAACTGTTCAGCTTAGAAAACTCAGTATTTAGCAATCCCCAGGGGACCTGGTGAGTAAGAACTTTCCCACTCCCCTCCTCTCTCCTTCCTCTTGGTCCTCCAACCCTAGGCTGAGCAAGCTGGGACAAGCAGGGGCAAAGCCCTAGGCAGGAAAAAAGAGCAACAGCTTTTTCTCCTTCCTCAGTGGCAGGACTCTCCCTTGCCACAGGCCTGAGCTGGGGGAAGGGAAGAGGTATTCCTTTTAGTGATTGGCATTTGGTACAGTGGTAAATATGTTGCTTGGGATACCCACATACCATATCAGAGTACCTGGTTGGAGTCCCAGCAACTCTGCTTCTGACCCAGTTTCCTGCTAACATGCATGCTGGGAGGCACCAGATGATGGCTCAAGTACCTGGGTCCCCGCCACCCATCTGGGATATCCAGATTGAGTTCCAGGCTCCTGACTCTGGCCTGGTCCAGCTGTGGCTTTTGCAGGCATTTGGGGAGTGAACCTGTGGACAGAAGATCTCATGCTCTTTCTCTCCCTATCTCTTAACCTTTCATTTAAAATGAAAATAATTTTTTTAAAAAGCATTCCTCTTTAAAATTTAGTATTTAATTCAAAAGCATTTAAAATTTTGACTACACTGAGATTAAATATTTTACTTATTAAATCAACATCATAGAGTGGGCATTTGACCTATTGGTTAGCAGGCTGGTTGGGGCATCCCACTTCATAGTATCTTGGTTTAAGTCCCAGGTCCACTTCCTGATCCCAGTTTCCTGCTGGTGTGTTCTCTGGGAAGTGATGGAGATGGCTCAAGGGGTTGGGTTCTTGCCACCCATGTGTGAGAACTGGAATGTGTTCTTGGTTCCCTGCTTTGCCCCACCCCTTCCTAGCCATATGAGTATTTGGGAAGTGGATCAGCTACTGGGCCTCTTTCTCTCTCTCTGCCTCTCAAATAAATAGATGAGAAAATTTTAAAAAGCAAAAAAGTTAAAATTAAAAAAAATGTTTTGAAGCTTGATATGATAAGGAAATTTAAAAATAAGGGGGATCTTCTTGAGTGTGCATCCCAGGGCAAGGGCAGAATGAGCTCCCAGAGCAGATGGATGGAAAAGGCACAGAAAGCCTTCACCAACAGTTTGAGAGATGTACTGGTTGCCTATACAGAAATGTAGACGTAGCTTGCAATGAGAGGAGAAAAAAAGAGATTGTGGTATTTTTCCCATTCATGTCTTTGAGAATAAAGGTCAGCTAGTATAAAAGTTGAATTCAAAACCCAATAGGTGTATTTGCATATTCAAGACTAGGACCTATCGTGTAAGCATTGAATTATGGTATTCATTATTTCAAATGACAAGCTGGGGTTTTCTTTTTTTTTTCTTTCTAATTTAACAAATTAATTTTCCCTGGAACCTTCTGGTTTGCATTTTAAGATTTGAAGCTTTCATCACAAAAAGCTGACAGCACTGAAGATTAAAGTGTGTGGTTCCTCTCAAGATGTTCTCAGTCCTGCAAAGGATTCAAGGCATATCTTGGATTCCTTCTATCACATAACCTGTATTTCTTGATGCTCTTTATATTCTGTAATTTTTTTTAAAGAAAAAATTCTTCTGTCGTTGAAGGACATGTCAAAGAATAGAGAATACCATTTTATATCAAAGGAAGTTCGTAATATGATTTTAGAAGTTCGTTTGGCTTACGACACATCTTTTCTTTGTGGAAGTGTTAATAGCTCTGTAGAGTAAGGTTGGCAGTCTTGCTAAAAGACAACCTTTTTTCCCTCCTGACTTAAAGTATAGTTTCATAATGTGAAAACTGGCAATCAGGAAATAGTATTTTTTTTGACTTCTTTTTTCAAGCTTCTTAGAAACCAGTACTTCATCATCACTATTTTTCTCCACCGATTATTTCCTGCTTTTCCTCTCAAAACTTTGAACTTCCTTAGCGTGGCACCAGGACCAATGTCTTTTTTCTGTTATGGAAAGATGAAAGGGGAGCGCCATATCCCCAGCCAGACATCTGAAATCCTGAAGCTCTGTATTTGACTTTGTTTTGCAAATTGGCCCTTCTCTTTGGGTAAGGTAATTTGTTATTCATAGTTTCCCCTGGCCTCTTATTATCAAGGGGAAAATTGCAGAAATTTTAAAGAAGGCTCTAGGCAATTCATCCCTAAAACGTTGGGGAATTATAAAAACAAACACATTACTGAAACTCCCAGATAACCAATAGTGAAGTCCTTACATTTAAGCATAAGTAAAATTTCCTCTGGGTCATTAAGTTATAGAGGAGTAGAAAGATTGTATTTTGAGATTCAGACAAAGCTAGGTAACTCATAAGTTAAGCAAGTAAAGTTCACAATTCAGGAATATTGACAGCAGTTGAGTTTGGTAGACTTGGCACCGTCTAAATTTAAAGCTGCCTTCACTGTGCTAATAGAGGTACTGCAGCAGCGGGCATTTCGGAAGAAAATAGAATGAATTAACTTACAGCTATAATGTGTTTTTTATTCAGCCTCCTTATTCGCAGAAGATTTTTTAAGTTATCACATACACTTAGAATAGGGAAGAAAATCGCCCCAATTCCCTTGCCTTTTCCTCTGACCAAAGCCCCTGCTTACCATAACACTCATAGCCCGGGGAGTCTGGGTTCCCCAGTCCTGATCTGATCAAAACCGCTAACACACCCACTCCTGTTTCTGTGCAAGTCCTGGCACCTGGTCTGACATACTAAGCTAGCAGGTTAATAGCCTGCCTTCCTTCCAGATTCTCTCACCCTCTGTCTACAGCCTCTTATGATGACTGGAGACAAAACTCTAAACAAGCTCCAAGCCCCAGACCTCACTCTGGTTTTTGGTCCATGAAGCAGGTGCACCTACAGGGCAAGTTGAGATCAGGTAGAAACACAGCCATTCATAAAGATTTGGGTGAATTTCCTTCTAGTGTTTTCTCTATTACATTTTTTCCTTAATAGTAATAACCCATGCATCCATTCATATTTGAATGCCATGCCTATTTATTTAAAATGACATAGTATCCATTCTATATAGTCTCTAGAATTGTCAAGTTTAAGACAACAAAATATTCTCCAAATAATAGTAACCGATTCTGCAAAATATTCTCCAAATAATTGTGACCGATTCTGCCCTAGCAGTAGACACCTGCTATACTGCCTACCCAGCACCCCTCTTTTCTTTAGGGAAACACTATTGCCCTTTTGTATAAGATCTGGGTGAAATTGCTGTTCACAGTGTTTTCACTCCCTGTTTGGTCTCACCAAGAAGTAATTGGAGGACCCAAGCCAGGCCAGTTAGACGCCATCTCCAGATAACTAGGGTCTTGACCAAAGTATTTCCCGAGTCAAGGTGTGGTAGGAGATGAACAGAAGGAGATTGAAGCTGGATCATTCTAATAGCTGGACCCCCAATAAAAACTGTCCATGAGAGATTTTTGTTAAAAATTTTTTGTTCGGGCCGGGGCTGTGGTGCAACAGGTTAACGCCCTGGCCTGAAGCGCCGGCATCCCATATGGGCCCTGGTTTGAGACCCTACTGCGCCACTTCTGATCCAGCTCTCTGCTATGGCCTCGGAAAGTAGTAGAAGATGGCTCAAGTCCTTGGGCCCCTGCACCCACGTGGGAGACTCAGAAGAAGCTCCTGACTCCTGACTTTGGATCAGCACAGCTCCAGCTGTTGTGGCCAATTGGGAAGTGAACCAGCAGATGGAAGACTCATCTCTCTCTCTCTCCCTCTCTCCCTCTGCCTCTCCTTTCTCCCTCTCTCCCTCTGCCTCTCCTCTCTCTGTGTAACCTTGACTTTCAAATAAATAAATAAATCTTTAAAATTTTTTTTGTTTGCCAAAGACGGCTCCCATCTGCTGGTTCATTCCTGAAGTACTTGCAATATTCTGACCAATGCCAGTGCCAGAAACTGATAACTCAATCTAGGTCTACTATGTGGGTGGCAGGGACCCAACCGCTTGAGCTATCATGTTGCTTCCCATGGTCTGTATTAGCAGGAAGCTGGGGTTGGGAGCTGAAGCCAGGAGCCAGAACCAAATATCAAAGCCAGCTACTCTGATGTGTGACATTTGTGTCTTAACTGTCAGGCTAATCACCTGCCCCTCCATAAGACTCCTGGGGATCCCATGGTTCCCATTCTTCCTGATGTCATTCACTTAAGGAACTACCCAGTCTCTCTCACATTTTCTTCTGTTGATGATAGTCAGAGATGTTTTGTGTTCTTTGCAACCAAGGAACTCTAAGTGGTAGATTGATTTCTAGTTGGTTACTTTTATTATCCTAAATACCTCTGTGATAAACATCATTGTGTATACATGTGTGTATAGATATGGCTTTTTATATACTTTACGTTATCCCCCAGAAGTGGAATTGCTTAGTCAAAAGATATGTACATTTTTCTGATTCCTAATATAAATTGCCCAGTTGCTTTCTAAGAGGATTATACCAATTTACATTTTGTATTGTGTGCTACAGAGAACTACTGAAAATAATGTAAAACCTTGCCCCTCCATTCAGGAGCACCTTACAATAGATGATATGTCTTTAGTACTTGAAATAAGAACATAAAGTACATTCAGTTTAACTTTAAAATAATTTCATTGGGGTGTTTATGGGATCTTACAGAGTTATAACCAACATACATTTATAGATTGATCTGTACCAAGCCTTGGTGGCTAAACAAATTACTTCTTTAACTGGCTTAAATCCATAATAATAATTTTTTAACAACCCTGACACTAACTGAATTTTTAATAAACACTTAGCTATGGATTTGTTTTTTTTTCTATTAAATCCATAAATGACACTACTATTATCCTTATTTTATAGGTAAGGAAAGGAATAACATTTCCAATGGCTGTGCTAGGGCTAAAATCCAATTCCAAGTGACTCTTAAAATTGCATCTCAACCATCTGCCCTGACTGGGCTTGTGGTCAAAAAAAGAACTGATTTCACCACTTAGTAATGGACAACCTTGGGAAATTCTCTAAATTATCATTTTCTATAAAACCAAGATAATGGTACCAATAATAAAAACAAATAACCCTAATGGACAAAGACGCAAATACCAGCTGGAGTGGCCAATGTGAATTAAGTTAGTAGACACAATGGGCTTCCTAATACTTCATGACCGAATGAGGGGACAGACTGACCCACCAGTCACTGGCAGAGATGGAAACTTTGTGTCTCTCATAGGGCAACCTCTTACTGCATAATGGTGGGGGAGGAAGTCAATTGAGGACAGGGTACTCTGCAAGGCAGAGCACAAAAGTCATCAGCCACAGCTGGTCAGATCCTCCTTCCTAAGTAGTGACAGTTGTCATTCTGCACAATGCTAGCGAAGTGGTGTGCAGAAAGGGTGGGAGCAGGGTCGCCTCCTAAGCTTTACCCATTTGCAATTCTTATTTATTTATTTATTTGAAAATAGAATTAGAGAGGGAGAGACAGAGAAAGAGAAATCTTCCATTCACTGGTTCATTTCCCAAATGGCCTCAATGGCCAGAGTTGGGCCAGGCCAAAGCCAGGAACTTCATATGGGTCCCCCGTGTGGGTATAGGGGCCCAAGCACTTGGGTCATCCTCTGCTGCTTTTCCAGGCACATTAGCAGGGAGCTGGATCAGAAGTGGAGCGGCCAGGACTCGAACCACCGCCCATACAGGATGCAAGCACTGCAGACAGCAGCTTAACCCACTACACCACAGTGCCATCCCCTCCTCCTGCAATTCTGAAAGAGAATGTGATGTTTGGGAGAATAAGGTTTCTTTCTTACCAGTGACAAAACATTCTATTAGTAATAGGAAAAAGCTCACAAGGGTCATGGGTGTCCTTCCTCAACTCCTGCCTCCTACTTGGCTGAGTTGAAGGGAGCCATCTGTGGCTGTGGCAGCTGATATTGTCAGTGTTGTAATTCCACACCCACTCCTTCATGCCCCACCATGTGGCCATAGACTCCTTTTAAAAAGGAAAAAGTGTTTCTTTTCCCATAAAATACAGTTCAGTGTCAGAATCTTGCATTGCTTGCTCACTGATGCAACCTTCCACAATGTTGGGGCTGCTTGCTCTCGGTCTCCCTGTGGGTCCACTGAAGGCTAAAGTGTGTGCCCAGTTATTTGGGCAGCAGATGCCCTGTGGAAGGGCACTAGGAGACAAGAGCTAATTGGAGCTTTGTGATTAGCTGTCATGGTTGCCTGGGCCTGTCAATAGTGCTCAATAAAGCCAGAAGGCCAAGCTATCCCTGCTGCATACTGATTGCTGAGTCAGACTTCTGAGTGTGGAAGGACTTTCTAGGCAGTCAATTTTAGAGTATTAGTCTTAGTTCCTACGTAGTTAAAATTCCAGCTGCTCTTTAATCTGAGTCTGGAAAATTCTTAGTGATGGCTGAGATTCTGCTATGATATCGTTACCCTCAATACACACAAACCTCTCCCCAGTCTCTTAGAATCCTGAGTCAGCGTATCTGATCGACTGTCTTTTTTCAGTTTCCAATAATGATAAGGACAGGTTTAGAGGACAGGAGAATTTTTACATGCCTTGCTCACTTTTCCTTCTGACTTCCTCTTTGTTAAGTCCAGGCCCTGTTTTTTCATGCCTATATAATTATGATGATCACAGAGGAGGTCTTGTGAGGCTACCTTGGTTCTTAATGTCCTAAGTACTGTTCAATTCTTTCTTCAATCCTGGGGATTGCCTTTTCAACAAGTTCCTCTTTTGGCTGAAGTTGGCCAGAGTCTCCCTGCACACAAAGAACTAATAAAACACCAACTTGCAAGGATCTATGTTGCTTTTGAATGTATGAAGCATCGTCTGTCTAGTCCACCCACTAATCTTTAGTATTTGTTTCTTTTTGAGAAATTGTCTGTGTGCATGTCTTGTCTACCCAGACAGAGTATAGTTCTTTAAAGAGTGCTGGACCATGTTCTATCCATCTGTAGATATTATACAACACCTAGCAATGTCAAAGGAATTACTCAATAGATATTTAGGGATCAATTATTCCATTTTCTCCTTCTTCATCCTCAACCTTCTCCCTACCATTTTAAGCATCTCCATGGAGGTACCATGGAGCTTTACCAGTTATGATTGTATCCCCATAGCAACTAAAAGAGGACCCAGGGAGGCAAATTTAAATCTGTCCTGGCATTAAGCTCTCAGTCTTCTGATGATCCATAGCTTGTGTGGGCCATTGTTTGGTCATCCCCTCCCCCAGCCCTATGGACTTATTCTAGGCTTCCATGAGGACTAAGTCCCTATAGCGAGGGGATTGGATGTTGAGAAAAATCATTATTTAATCATGACAATATGAATACTGAGCATGTGTTTATGATAAACACATCTTTATTTGTTATGAGATAAAAGGAGAGTGAAAACTAGATGACCATGTTTCTTATTCTTGGGTTGTTAAGTGATAAACGCAATTCAAAACAACCTAAGTCAAAAAGGAAAATATCTTGGCTTTTGTAAGCTTCCCACAGAGAGGTCAGGGTGCAGGGAGCTTCAAGAATGACTGAATGAGACCCTGTGATGAATCCAATGTGAGTCACCTGTCCCTGAGGTGGTGACGGTGACAGTGATGGTGGGGTCTTATCAGAGAGAGTGGTGTGTGTTGGGGTGGGAACAGGACTAAGCAGATAAAGGCAAGAGCCACTATACTGTGCTAAAAATGATTTCCTCTGATGGCTTTCCACATTGTGTAAATGTTTCTGACAAAGTAGCACACTGTGAAACAGAACACCATACCTGTTCTAGTGGGTGCTTGTATCTTGAGGCTGCTGCTTGCCTTTGATGGCTCATTCACTGCTTGAGCCTGAGACTGTAGGTGCCCTATAAATTGTTCTATGGAGTAGCTCTCAGGCTGGGCTCCTCCTGTTGATCTGTCCCTTCCCTCTTACCTCACTCTAGTGATCTTCCCTTCCTGACCTCTGGGACTGGTGGCTTAAATGGATTGCCTAGTCGCGGAAGACAAAACAGATTGTCCCTGATCAAATACACTGTAACCCCTGGGCCAGGCTCCCCCTCCTTCATCTAGGCTACACTCCCAGAGCTCCGCATCTTCACCTAGGTCAGAAACACCTGGAAAAGAACAGGTCTAGTTCAAACCAGACATCCCATCAGTAGATGTTTTTGACATGCTGTAAACTTCATTCACATTCTGGAGCTAAACCGTTCCCCTACTGAGCCTAGTACCAAGCAAGCTGCTCCTGGAATGGAGGGAAGCCTCCTAAATACTGGATGTGCTAGATGGCTGTAATGTGGGCATGTAACACATTTTCCAAATGTTTGCTTTGGATACAGCACTGACATTAACAGCTCAAGGTCCAGCAGGTCCGTGGAGTTCATTGCATGCAGCTGTGGTTTGAAAATGGCTTGTCCCCTCTGAAACTGTCAAAATCTGATTCCCGTCCTGGTGATGACAGTGTTTGGACCGTGAGGGTGGATCCTTCATGAATAGATTCATGCCATTCCCTGGCTAGTAAGTTATCTCAGGAGTAGGTTATCCACCCCTCGTGATTTTTCTGATTTGCACATGCTCAGTGGCCCTTTTGCTTTTCCGCCAAGAAATGAAGCAGCTTGAGGCCCTCGCCACATGCCGGTGATGTGCTCCTGGATGAGCTAAGCAAACATCTTTCCTTTGCAAGTTACCCAGCCTCCAGTATTCTGTGATAGCATCAGAAAACAGACTGACACACACAATGCAGCTTCCGAAGTGCATCCGATTTCTCCCGTGTGTCCAGCCCTCCTTCCTCCGGGAGTCAGCTGGGTTTTCTGCTGACTCTCCACAGGAGGATCAGTACTTGTATCCTAACGCCCTCTCCTGAGTGATGCATACCCCTGGGAATCCCAGGAAACATCCACTGCAGGCTCCCCAAGGCCTGTGATAGATCAGAGAGGGAAATGAGAAAGCTGAGCTCTGCAGATAAACCTTGCCTTTTTTTTTTTTACAAGCCCCTAATTTCACTGCATAATTATTTTGAATCCAGTGATAATTTGTACAATTTTCCTGTAAGTCATTCATACATAATTTCCTATCATGCAAGACTAGACATTGCTAATACATATCTATTAATGAGGACTGTGCTTCTCAAGAGTACATGTTTTTATTCGTTAAAGCTCCTGGCCTACACATAAAAGGCTATTGAACAATATGATACAGAAATCTTTTCCTTATAATTTCCAAGTGTAAGGAATTCACTGGATCTATCCATTTCTGTGCCCACTTATAACAAAAAAGTCATTAACCAAGGAACAAAAATACAATCCATGCAATCAGAAGAACAGACTGGCTTTGCCAATATAAAACAAGACAAAAGAAACAGTGGAAAATTAAAAATATCTTTCATGAGATCATTGAAATTCTATTACGGTAAGAAGCGTCTTGACCTGAGTGAGTAGTGATGACCTTGTTGGCCTTTTGTACCTATGTAGGAAAGTGGTTTCACCATTAATTCTCACACAGCACAGGTAGTGAGAGAAATGCCTGGACTTGCTCTTAGAAGTGCTCTGGATTGTGTGTTAGTCTTTTAGTGAACCATAGGGAATAAACAAATCCCTCCATCCCTGGAGAAATCCCTCTGCTTGGGTTGTATCTCGTAGTTACCTATCTCAATTCATTAAATATTGTCCAAGGCCCAACTCTGGTTGTTGTTTTTTCTGATCTGTGAATAGATTAACTATAGGGAATTAAATGTTCAACTTCTTGTCTTCCAGGGTATATTCAGCCTTCTCACAAATCTCTTCTAGGGGAGGAACTCAGAGTTTTTGGAGAACCTTCCTGCCCTCACCCAAACTTGTTTGTCAGTTGACTTCTTGTCACAACACTAGAATAGCTGAGACAAGCTGCTTAGGAAGGAAAGAGGTATATTTCAGTTCAGGGTTCTGGCTGTTCACAGTGCAAGATCAGCTGAGTTCCATCAGTTGAACCTCTGGTCACTCTGGTCATAGTTTTGTTTTTTTTTTTTTTTTTTTTTTTTTTTTAAGATTCACTTTATTTATTTGAAAGACAGAGTTACAGAGAGAGAGGTCTTCCATCCGATGGCTCACTCCCTAGATGGCCACAATGGCCGGAACAGCACCCATTAAAGCCAGGTTCCTCTGGGTCTCCCACGTGGATGCAGGGGCCCAAGTGAAATTGGAAAAGACCCCCTAAAATTTACACTAAAATGTGGCCCCTTAAAGTTCCCTAGAAATGCTATCTGGGGTGCCACAGGTACTACCGGAATTTGGGGTGCCTTACTATTTCACCACGGGCTTATTACTAAATCCCTGATATTAATAAGCCCAAGAGGGTTCTTGCCTAATACTTAGAGAAGAATTCTAAATACCGGCACAGAAAAACGAGGCAGCACGGTACATTTTAGGCTTTTATTTAGTGAGAAAGATGCATAGGAGAGTGAGAGCTTAATTTAAAAGAGAGGTGAATAGGGGTTCATACCGAGCACCAGGAACCAGCCACGTGGAAGAGCATCTAGGCCTGCATCAGGAAGCCTAGAGCACACGGCCCTAAGGCCATGTGCCCTGGAGGCGCGGGGCTACAGCAGGCCCTCTCCTGACAAGAGGCCAGAGAAGAGTGGGGCCAGACACACTGTGCCCCAGGCTTTTAACCCACTTCCAAAGGAGAGTGGTTAATTAACCTGATTGGCTGGTTGGCACCCAGGTCTGCCAAGGTAGCGGGATGAGGTCACACAGGGGCGTGGTGAAGGCGTGGTCTTCCAGCTCACAAACCTAATAGATTTTAACCTATATGCCTGCCTACTTTATTAGGACTTGGGCCATCTTCTACTGCTTTCCCAGGCCATAGCAGAGAGCTGGATCAGAAGAGGAGCAGGCGGGACTAACACTGGCGCCCATATGGGATGCTGGTGCTTCAGGCCAGGGCGTTAACCTGCTGCACCACAGTGCCTGCCCCATGGTCATAGTTTTATTGCTAGTGGAATCTGGAGGTAGCACAGAGTTCACACGGCAGGAAGAAGTTCATGTGTATCTGTCTCTCCTCATGAAGCCACCTTGATTTGATCATGTGATCTCCACCCTAACAACTTAATCCAATACAATTACTTCCCAAAGGCCCCATCTCTAAGCAGTGTAAGTGGATTAAGTTTCTACCCTCTTATCATGATTAACATTAGACTTCGGGGGCCAAGCCTTTGGGGGACATCCAAACTAATATCCAAACCATAGCACATATTCAATTGTAAATGCTTAAACCCTGCTCCATATCTGGAGCAGGAGAGGAGGCATTTGCAGCATCTATCCTTACAAAGGATCATTAATGCTTGATGGCTGTGGGGACCTTTCAAGAAAAAATGCATATATGCACACACACAACATCACTGTGATGGCAGTTGGTGCACGGAACCAGCTGTTCCCCTAGAATATTTTATCCAGCACTCTCCCTGGATGGCGAATGCAAACGAAAAGTGCATTAGCTTTTGATTAACGTTTGGATGAGGTCCAGTTAAATTTTTAAATCTGAATGGGCATGCTGACTCAGGCTCCTTAGCAGCATAATGGACAGAGAGTCCTCAAAGCTTTCATTAAAAGGGTTTCTGGTAACTGATGTCCAGAGAAATGACTTGAAATACAATTCACTGAATTCCTCAGTTTTCATCTAAAACAGAATATGTAATGGCAAAGAATTCAACCTGTCTCTTGGAAATGTGCAGGTAAAATTAAATTTAAAGAAGCTAAGGCTTAAATATTTTGAAGAAAGGAAACCTCCAGTAGCCTTGTGACTATGTCTGTTTTTATCCTTTTGAATCCTGTATTTAATTATGCTTATTGCATTTTAAGTGCAGCTGGAGTCACTGATCTGCTGATAACACAGTCTGGAATGGTTTGTGGGAGGTTCTCAGGATGTATCAGAGACTGATTAGATTTCAGTTTTATTTTTAACTTTGGTCCTCTCTGAATTCCCCCCTCTTATTTTTGTCTTTTTGTTTTCCTTAAAAATAAGAACAAACTGTGACTTCGCAGACATCTCAGGTCGCTGAGAGTACCCTGACCTCAGAGGCAGCTTCATGAGCCAGGGCGAGCCACTCTGAGCCTTTAGCCGTAACTGCAGACGCGTCCCCTTGCTTTCATGCGATGAGCCTAGCAGTAAAGGTACTCTCTCTTCCGTTTCTCTTGAAAGAAAGCAAATGATTATTTTACCTTCTTTCTCACTCCAGCAATATTTTGTTACTTTTTAAAAAAAGAGGTATTTATATTTTATTTAAAAGGCAGAGTTAGAGAGAGAGAGGGAAAGACTGAGATCATCCACCTGCTGGTTCACTCTCCAAAACGGCTGCAATGGCCAGAGTTGGACTGGTCCAAAGCCAGGAGCCTGGAGCTTTATCCAGGTCTCCCTTGTGGGTCCCACTTGAGCCATCTTCCACTGCTTTCCCAGGTGCATTAGCAGGGAGTTGAGTCCAGAAAAGCTGGGACCATATGGGACTGGTGCCCATATGGGATACTGGTGTTGTAGGCGGCAGCTTAACCTGCTACGCCCACAGCATTGGTCCTGATATCTTGTTACATTTACAAGATTGTAGAAGTAACTGCAAAAGGGACAGCAACAATAGCTCCATTAAAAATGGGTGAGTTCTTTGAAGTCAATTGAGTTGCTTCTCGTTTAACTTGTCTTCCTGTGGAGGCTGTGAGTGCCTTGCAGGCTGCAAGAGGATCTTTTACTCCTCTAATCTTGGCTTCTCCTCTGCCCCCAATTCCCACCCTCAGTTACTAAAGCCATCTTAATTTTTTTTCTGAAAAATGTACCAGAGAGCTTCTAGGGTATCTGTCCAGTTCACAAAGGCCACTGCTCTCCCCCTTGAATCTGTCCCAGCAACCATAGATTGTGTGTGTGTGTGTGTGTGTGTGTGTGTGTGTATATATATTTATACACCATATGACTTTTTTTTTTTAAGGCATAGCTGATTGGAACAGTGATAGACAATTGCCACAAGCTGGGCCATCAAATTCCTCCTCCTCCACTGCCTCTGAAATTTCAAATTAAGATGCAGAAACAGCTATTTTGTCTGTGCATGGGGCCAGAACTGTAACATATGAACTCGGAGCTGTAGGAATGCAATATGCTCCCAACAGAGACAGAAGCAGGGGAAGCCAGTCTGCACAGAGAGTAGGAGGCAGCTCCGAGAGAGAAGCAGATGCAGACTCCAAGAGGTCTGACGCCTTTCTGGTCAGCTTCCATGTGGTTCAGGGGCCCAGAAGCATTGCTGTCTGGGAGCATGATGACCCTCTTCTGTAAATCTATAATAAATCCCTTCCCATCCCCATTCCCCATTGTATGGTAGCTTGTTTTTTGCTCTTGAAACCAAAAGCATTCTAAATTATATAAAATGTTTGTTATGCAGAAAATAATATGATGGTTGCCAGGGAAAAGGGAAATGTGGAGTTGTTGTTTATTGGTTGTGGTTTCAGTTTTGTGAGGCAAAAAGGTGGAGTTTGGTGGCAGCACAGTGTGAACACACTTAACACTACTGGACCGTGTGCATCCCAGCGATTACAGTGGTAAACTATGCCGTGTGTATTTGACCACAATTTTTTAAAAAGATTTATTTATTTGAAAGAGTTACACAGAGAGAAGGAGAAGGAGAAGGAGAGAGAGGTAGAGAGGTAGAGAGAGAGAGAGAGAGAGATGTATCTTCCTCTGGTTCATTCCCCAACTAGCTGCAATGGCCAGAGCTGTGCCAATAAGAAGCAGGAGCCAGGAGCTTCCTCCGGGTCTTTCCATGTGAGTGCAGGGGCCCAAGCACTTGGGCCATCTTCTGCTTTCCCAGGCCATAGCAGAGAGCTGGGTTGGAAGTGGAGCAGTGGGGATCTGAACCAGTGCCCAAATGGGATGCCGGCACTGCATTGCCTAAAATGTCTGTCACAGTCAGCTTCCTCTATTTCCTCAATACTATAGCCCTGTTCAGGTCCCCAATGCCCTATATACAGACACTTGTCACCAAACTGTTCTCCCCATTTCTACTTCCTTGGAAGCTGGTCCCTAGCAGTTTACCCTGCAAGAACAGAGCAATTAATATTCCTAAAATAGTATTAAAATGGTGCTGTTCTCCAACATACAATCTTCATTGCTACCTGCTGAATTCAGGATCAAGTTCATAGTCCCTAGCTTGTCACATGAGACCCAAGAGACCTTCCCAACCTTCTGATCTACTGATTGTCTTTAGGGAGCAAACCCCAGCCAGGCTGGTGTACTTCATCCCAGAAGTCCTTGTTCAAGCTGTTTCCCTGCCACGGACTCCTTTCATCGCATCCTGTTGTCCTCCCTCTTTCAAAGCCCAGCTTAAGGTCCATCAAGTCCATGAAGCATTTCTGACTGCTCTAGTCATTGGGAACACTTAGTATTTGAACCCTACATCTTAACATTTAAATACAGTTTCCTATCCATCTATACTTTTCCTTTGCTTGTTTATAAGTTGTTTGCTGCAGGGACAGGGCCTGATTTTTTATTTTCCTGGATATTGTGTTCTTGGTAGGCTCTTTATGGTGCTTGTTGAAATGAGGAAGGGCTGGTTTCGCAGATTTCCTCTTCAGGACAAATTTTGTGGAGAAGGAATGGAAGCTGTTGTTGAATATTTAGTATTTGCCTCATTTTACATCAAGATTTTTTTTAATAAGGATTATATGCCGCCGGCGCCGCGGCTCACTAGGCTAATCCTCCGCCTTGCGGCGCCGGCACACCGGGTTCTAGTCCCGGTCGGGGCGCTGGATTCTGTCCCGGTTGCCCTCTTCCAGGCCAGCCCTCTGCTGTGGCCAGGGAGTGCAGTGGAGGACGGCCCAAGTACTTGGGCCCTGCACCCGCATGGGAGACCAGGATAAGTACCTGGCTCCTGCCATCAGATCAGTGCGGTGCGACGGCCGCAGCACGCCAGCCGCGGCGGCCATTGGAGAGTGAACCAACGGCAAAAGGAAGACCTTTCTCTCTCTCTCTCTCTCACTGTTCACTCTGCCTGTCAAAAAAAAAAAAAAAAAAAAAAAGGATTATATGCCTCATTTAATCATCTGAACAACTCTATTAAATACATATGCTTATCATCCTCATTTTATAGATGAGGAAACAGGCACACAAAGTTAAATGAGTTGTCCAGGGTTATATCTATTAATAAGACAAAGAGTCATGATTCTGAGTGAGATCTGTTCAACTCCTATACTTTATGCTTTTTCTGTACTCTCCACATTCTATACTCTATTATTGTTATTGGCTTTCTTTTATGTTTTTAAAAATTTTTTTTGACAGGCAGAGTGGACAGTGAGAGAGAGACAGAGAGAAAGGTCTTCCTTTACCGTTGGTTCACCCTCCAGTGGACACTGCGGCCGGCGCACCGCACTGATCTGAAGCTGGGAGCCAGGTGCTTCTCCTGGTCTCCCATGCAGGTGCAGGGCCCAAGGACTTGGGCCATCCTCCACTGCACTCCTGAGTCACAGCAGAGAGCTGGCCTGGAAGAGAGGCAACCGAGACAGAATCCAGCGCCCCGAATGGGACTAGAACCTGGTGTGCCGGTGCTGCAAGGCGGAGGATTAGCCTATTGAGCCGCGGCACTGGCCATTATTGGCTTTCTTGCCTATTTTTTCTGTGAATAACAACCTCCCCAAAGGCAGGAATCTTACCTCAATATATCATAGAAGTTCACTAAGTATCTGCTGGAGAAAGAAAGGAGGGAGAGAGAGAGAGATAGAAGACAAGAAACTTCATGGTGGAGCCTGTCCCACTCCTAAGATTGGCAAGGATCAGTCTTGCTAAGGGCTTGACCAGAAAACATTGGCACATCTTTCTGAACCATGTTCCCTATGTCATCTATCCCTTTCCTCTGGGGAGTGATTCAACCATGTGTTCACTGGATGCATGATAGTTGATGATGCATATTCTCTGCCCCAGTCTCTCTTGGCCAGGGTTCCTTGGCTTCTAGCCCGCTCCTTGCTTGTTTTGAGTGGCTAGTACGTGACCTTCCTTGCTGTCTGGCAAATGCTGAACTTCGGCCTCTCTTAACCATTAAGTTTTCAGATAAAAAGCAACATATGGGGCTCTGTGAGCAACACTGCCCCCCTGCACTCCTGACTGGCCATGCACACAGAGCTATAGAATATGGGAGTGACTTAGTTTTAAGCATGGCTGGGTAGATAACACCTAGCTGTAGTTCCTAAAATCATACTATTGGGAATTATTTCTTTGAGTTACAGGTTCTCTCCCTCTACATGTTAAATCCCTTACCTAAAAAGTGGGAATAAAAATTGTTATAAGGATCAAAGTAGTTACATTATATAATGTTCCACTCAGTAAATAACAGCTATTATTATTGTTGCTGCTGTTACTAACTCACAGTAAGAGTAGTATTAAAGTACATAATATCCTGGAAGAAGTAAAGCATTAAGCCAGAATCATTTTGCCAGCCTTTTCTAGTTGTTTCCTAAAAGTACAATTTATCAAGGTGAGGAACATGTAAAGATGATTTGTTATAGATTTCGCGTCTGGAAATGAGAAGCACCACGTATCCAGAGCTGTGTGAGGAGAACAGAGGCAGGACACAGTCACAATGAGTGCAACTGTGGTTTGCAAGGGACAGAAGACCAATGTAGACTGGTGTAAGCCGTAAGAGGTTTTATTAGGATTCTGGGTAACTGCAGGGAACAGAGAGCAGGATCTCTCCTCTCATCCTCAGCTCTTTCTGCAAACAAATTTCCTCTCCACGGTGACAATGACAGCCAGCAGCCCTTCAGCCTCATCTCTCCACCTCTGTGACCCGACGTTCAACACCGCCTCTCCAGCTTCAAAAGTCACAAAGCATCCCAGGGCAAAACACACACTGGCTAGGCCTGAGCTGTGTGTCCAGCAATGGAGAAATCACTGGGAAAGGAGGCGTTCAGAAGGAAGCTTGGTAGCTCCACAGGACTCACAAAAATGGAGCCAAGGGGGAAGTAGTCCAGCAGAAAGCTGTAGTTCCCACTGACTTATGGTGTGTGGCTCTAGGAAACCAGGCTTGCAGAGCCTAGGGGGCCTGAAAATTTCCCTTCAGGTGGATGAAAACCCACGTTCTTCTGACTAAATATTTTCCATTTTCTTTATGACGAGTTTCCATGGAGAGGCTGGCTTGGTGGGAGAGAGTGGGAAGAAAACAGCTCACGCCATTTCTCACCAGGACGCATCCTTCCTGCTGCTTTAGGCCAGTCCTGCCCACGGCTCACACATTACTCCCCGCTCTGTGGCTTCTGGGCTTTTTTTCTTTTCATGGTGCTCATTTTCCCTTCCTTAAAAGAGATTCTGTAAAGAGGGAGGGAGATTAGCCAAGTGGGCTGGTTTGATTATGTGCTGATTTAACTCATAATCATATACCTGGAAAAGAAAATGTCAGACACACTTTAATAGCTCTTAGCAAACTGTGGGCTTTCTAGTCACCCACAGACAAATGGAACTGTGATTCTACCAGAGCAGGCAAGGAAAGGACACATTAAAGAATCGTATTCAGTATCAATTGTGGCCATTTCTAGTTTTGTGCAGGAAGACCATACAGGGGATGACATCAAGTCTTCAGCACACTATCTGTGTGTTTAGGGTTAAGAGTTAAATAATTAGAACAAATGCAATACAGGTTGAATATCCATTATCTGAAATGTTTGGGACAAGAATTGCTTCAGATTTTGGATCTGCTATTGGTATATTTTCATATGCATATCAAGGTATTTTTGGAATGGGACCCAAGACTAAGCACAAAGTTCATTTATGTTTCATGTACATATATGCCTTATACATATAGCTCAAAGGTAATTTTATACAGTATTTTTTGTGTGCCTGTGTTTTGACCATGACCTGTCACTTGAGGTCTGGTATGGAATTTTCTACTTGTTGGTGCCTAAAAAGTTTTGGATTTTGGAGCAGTTTGGACTTTGTATTTTTAGACTACAACCTGTGCTATAACTTACTGGCTACCGGGTGGGTAGGGCTGTGACTGTGGTGGTGCCATTCATGTGAGGACTCTGACTGTTCTTCCCTGTTTGACAGGGACTTAATTTAAATGGAGAGAAACACTCAGTCTTTTACAGTTCACAAGCACTTTCCTGTGTAATGTACTATTTCGATCCTCCCAACCAGCTGCGTGGGCAGACATGTTAGTCCCGTGTCACAGAGGGGGCCCTTTAGGCTGGAGCTCCAACTCGGCTGGTGGGTTTGGAAAGCTGAGCATCGCTGGTGCTGAAGTTTAGTGCACAGAAGCACCTGGTGGTCTTCTAAAACGCACACCCCCACCCTGTGCTTCCAGAGGATCCGATCGAATCAGCTTGGGGAGGGGCTCAGGAAACTGACCTTTTATCGCGCAGCCCATGTGGTTGTGAGGCATGTGGGCCACTTGAGTGTACTTGTCACACATTGTCCCCTAACCAAGTTTCTGTGAGAAAGTAAAGCACCTGTGACCAAGTTACTTAATCTTTCTGAGCCTCATTGGAAAAATGGGTGGTAGTAAAAATAGCTAGACTCCATACCAAGTAATTCACATATTTTACCTCATTGGATCTTCCTGATAACTCTAGGGGGTCAATCCCATTGCTTTTCCCATGCATAGAACTCAAGCCCACATCACTGCTACTCACTTACTCTTTGTATAATTTCCTGGAACATTTGAGGTGATGCATGGGGGTTGGCATTGTGGCATAGCCGGTAAAGCTGTTGCCTGGGATGCTGGCATCCTATGAGGTTCCTGTCCCAGCTGCTCTACTTCCAATTCAGCTGCCTGCTAATGCACTTGGGAGAGCAGTGGAAGAGGCCCAAGTGCCTGGGCTCTTGCATCCATGTGGGAGACCAGGAAGAGGTCCTGGCTTCAGTCTGGCCCAGTCCTGACTGTGTGGCCGTGTGGGGATGGAAGATCTCTGCCTGCCTGTCTGTCTCTCTCCTCTTCTCTCTCTCACTCTTTCAAATATATAAAATGGATTTTAAAAAAAACTGATAGAGTGTCCAGCAGATGTTCCTGGTATGAAAAAATGGCTGCAGCTGTTCTCACTACTTCTAAAACTGAAGAAACAGCAATTGCCAAAATGCAGGGGTTGAATCAGATCATCCTAATGTCTCTTACAGCTCCACCATGCAATGATTTCAGCCCATTAGATATAAACTATATTTAGCAGGGTTCCTAGAAAGAATGGCAGTAACTCAGCTATAGTAATGACCCAATTCTTCCTTAATTTTTTTTTCTATTTGAGAGGGAGAGAGAGTGTGTATACGAATGAGCGAGCAAGCTCCTATTTGCTAGCTCACTCCCCAAATGCCTATTATAGCTGGGAGGCCAGAGCTGGGAACTCAATCCAAGTCCCTCCCAGGAGTAGCAGAAATATAACTACTTGAGCCATCACACTGCCTCCAGGGGCTATAGTAGTGCGAGATGAAGCAGGATATCAACCCAGTACTCTGATGTGGGATGCGAGTGTCCTAACCAGCGTCTTAACCACCAGGTTAAATGCTCTTTCCTCCCCTACCATCTTCCTTTTATCAGAGACTTTTTGCTTTAACAAAAAACAAACAAACAAAAAACACTACAGAGATAAATAAGAATGATTGTGCTTTGATTATCAGGGTTACAAGTGGTATTTTTTTTCTTTAAAAACTTTATTTCAATGTATGTTGATATACCTACTATGGCAAATAAACATTTGAAATAAAAGCTGGAAATAAAAGTTGCCTCGTTCTGCAAACTTACAGTGTATTTCTTTCTTTTTTTTTTTTTTTTTTTTCTGACAGGCAGAGTGGATAGTGAGAGAGAGAGAGACAGGGAGAAAGGTCTTCCTTTGCCGTTGGTTCACCCTCCAATGGCCGCTGCGGCCAGTGCACTGTGGCCGGCGCACCGCGCTGATCCGATGGCAGGAGCCAGGTACTTATCCTGGTCTCCCATGGGGTGAAGGGCCCAAGGTCTTGGGCCATCCTCCACTGCACTCCCTGGCCACAGCAGAGGGCTGGCCTGGAAGAGAGGCAACCGGGACAGAATCCGGCACCCCGACCGGGACTAGAACCCGGTGTGCCGGCGCCGCAAGGCAGAGGATTAGCCTAGTGAGCCGCGATTTATTTATTTATTTGAAAGAGTTACACAGAGCGAGAAGGAGAGGCAGAAAGAGAGAGTGTGGGGGGGTGTCTTCCGTCTGCTGGTTCACTCCCTAATTTGCCACAACGGCCAGAGCTGTGCTGATCTGAAGCCAGGAGCCAGGAGCTTCTTCCTGGTCTCCCATACGGGTGCAGGGGCTCAAAGAGTTGCGCCATCTTCTGCTTTCCCAGGCCATAGCAGAGGCGTGGATCGGAAGTGGAGCAGCTGGGACTCAAACCGGTGCCCATATGGGATGCCGGCACTGTAGGCAGCGGCTTTACCTGCTAATCCACAGCGCTGGCCCCACAGTGTATTTATTAAATGCATTTTTGTCAGAAGCAGCAACTTAATGTCCATGATTGAAAAGAAAACAAAATAAGTACCAGAGCTAAAGGACTTCAGAGTTCATGGACCTAAAGCTGCTCATTAACTTTGGCTTATCCAAAATATGGAAAGTAAAATATCCAATTTGCACGCCTTACACAGTGTCGTGTTGTTTAAACAAAAAGTTCTTGGGACAATCTGTACCATCATTGAGACGCTTCATTTGGTTTCTGGGCATTAAATTTAATCTTCTGTTCCTGCCCTGTATTGTTACACAGTACTTTCATCTTCGCTGGAGTCAACTATTGGGCCTAATGCTGTCTTTTTTACTCTGGAAATGAAGCATACATATTTACAGCTCTGAACCCAAGTTTTCTTTGCTTAGAAGTAAGAGGTGTAGATAAAAGAGGGAATCCCTTAGACTCTGCAAACATAGGAAAAGATCTGCAGTGTTTTATTTATTGCATTCTTTAGAGAAGGCAAAGTAAAGTTACTACCTTCATTAAAATTTTCTCCCTTATTTGCCCTTAGTGAACAGAATGAACTTGGTAATTCACATTTTGGGTTCAGAGGATGTGGTCATTAAAGCAATGAGGAGAATAGTCCTAGTCTCCAGAACTTTGATTGCCCTGGTGCTTACAAGAGAGTATGGATTTGAAGTTCAGGAAGCATAAAGAGTAGATAACAGCTTGGACCCTGTAGCCAGTTTGCAGGTTAAAATTCTAGCCCTGTTGCTTCTCTCTTTGCGTCCTTACCCTTACCCTTGAGTGCCTCTGATTCTTCAACTTCAAAATAGGGACAGTTATAATAATACGTATCTACTAGAGACACTGTGAACATTGAGTTGATGGTTGTGGAAGAACATGAAAGAGCTGATTTTCTTAGAACAGTGGTATGTACTAGTATGTTAGCATATATTATGTGCTAAGTGTTTGTTAAATACATAGGTGTTACATGGAGCAGGATAGCCATTCTGCCAAAAGTAGTGATTGGAACAGGAAAAATGGCTGCTCATATACAGTTTACATTCTAAAGATATAAAATAAGTAAAACAAATTATATAGTGAATATAAAAAAATAAAAAGGTAGAGAAGCATGGGGTGGAGGAGATATTGTGGTTATAAATATGGTGGTCAGTGAAGGCCTTTTCATTGAAAAGGTAGCATTTGAGCAAAGGTTTTAAGGAGTTGTAGAATGAGATATGTGGGTTTCTGGGTATGAAAAAAACTGACATAGGTTAACAGGAGAAAAGCATACATATTTATTTAACATTCTTATGTGTACATGGGAATCTTCAGAAGGAAATGAAGACCCAAAGAAGCTGTTGGGCTCCAAAGCTTATATACTTTTTTTTTTTTTTAAGAATTTATTTATTTGAGAGAGTTACAGAGAGAGAGAGGAAGAGACAGAAAGAAAGGTCTTCCACTTGCTGGTTTACTCCCCAAATGGTTGCAATGGCCGGGGCTGAAGCTGATCTGAAGCCAAGAGCCAAGAGCTTCTTTTTCCAGCTCTCCCACGTGGATGCAGGGGCCCAACCACTTAGGCCATCCTCCACTGCTTTCCCAGGCCATAGCAGAGAGCTGCATCGGAAAAGGAACAGCCGAGACTCAAACCGTCACCCATATGGGATGCTGGCACTGCAGGCGGAAGCTTAGCCCACCACAACACAGTGCCCTGCCCCCTTTTTTGTTTTAAACACAAAGAATAGCTAAGTTATAGAGATATGACAAGGCAAAGCAGCTTGGGCTAGGAACAGTCAATCATGGAACACAACTAGGACATAAATCAGGGAAACCAGTGGAAACAGGGATATTTTTGGAGTTTAGTCTTTGCAGGTCCATTTTGGTCATGACTCTCAGTTTCTGGTGATAGGAATCTTCTTCTCTTCCTGGTGCAAGGTGGGCACATTTCTCATGGAGAATTTTTTGAGCTGCTTTTAGGTAGAAAGGGGAAGTCTGAGAACTCTTCCTGTACCTGCTGCTTCTCCAATGTCTTCATCTCAGAACAGTCAGAAGTGTTTGAATGGAGAACAACCACGTAAGCATTGTGATTAGAATAGCTTGGGTGAGGTAGTCTCTGTTAGGCTCTGTTTCTTCACCTCTAGTGCAAGGAGAGGTATTGAGAGAATCTTTCTCCAAGGGTTATTGTGGGAATTAAATGATATAATTTGCACAAAGTGCTTAGCACAATAACAAGCGTAAGATAAGGCTAAGCTGTTTGGGTAGAGGTAAGTATAAAACACTCTTGGACTACTTTACCTTTGGAGAGGTGGAGGAAGGTACATTTCCACTTTTTACTTTATATACTAAAAATAACGGGAGGAAAAATGCATTGGGATTATGAGTTACTTTTAACTTCCCTTTTCTACTTTAAGTTACTTTTTCAAAAATGTCCTGCAATGCCTGGGTGAGGAGAAGATAGAAGTGAAAGGATAAGATCACTCAGAATTTCAGGTTTTTATAAAGCAGAAGAAATGTAAGGCTTTTTTCTGTTTCCTCTTCATGGCCCATTTCTCTGACTCTTTGAGTGTGGGTATGATATTATCCTTATCTTCCTCCTGTCACTCTCTCTTTTAGTTAAGCGTAAAGTGAGCTTTTGAAGCTGTAATAAAACAAGAACAACAACCCAGTTCATCCTCATGGTTTGGAGCCTCTTATTCTTTCAAAAGAACAAATACATCTATTTAGTGGTTAGGACTCCCTTGAGTTGAAGCCATTCATCTCAGTAACTGCATTTGATCTGCCGGAGGTATAAGTTGTCACTAAGGAAATAGGGTTCCTTGTTGGAACTGACAAACTGAATATCCAAAGGAGATTCTGGTGCTCTTTAAATGGGGGCACCGGAGGGTAAAGTGAGACTGTGTGGTTGGAGACAGAGGAAACAGCAGAGGTCACCAGGAAATCTGGTTGTTAGGCCTAATCTGAGGGCCCACATCAAGAAATAATTAGGTGGGGCTGGCACTGTGGTGTAGTAGGTAAAGCTGCTGCGTGCAGTGCCAGCATCCTATATGGGTGCCTGTTCGAGACCTGGTTACTCCACTTCCTATCCAGCTCTCTGCTATGGCCTGGGAAATCAGTGGCGGATGGCCCAAATGCTTGGCCCCAGTCCCTGCCCCTGCGTGGGAGACCCAGAGGAAGCTCCTGGCTCTTGGCTTTCGATCTGCCCAGCTCTGGCCATTGTGGCCATTTGGGGAGTGAAGAAGCAGATGGGGGAATCTCTCTGCCTCTGCCTCTGCCTCTGCCTCTGCCTCTGCCTCTACCTCTCTGTGACTCTGCTTTATAAATAAATAAGTAATAAATAAATAAATCTTTTAAAAATAAATAATTAGGCCACTGTGAAACTTAAGATAATAGCAATCCCTGGACAGAATTGAGGGAGTTTCACCATGATTTCTCTTATTTTCGGTCTTTAGCCCTTCCTTCCTGTGTGGTTTCCCACTGTGCTTGTTCCTAAAGTTTGCTGCCAGCTGATTTTCAGCCATCCTTGGTAAGATCCCTGACTGTATGTTTACTTAAAAAAAAAATATTTTGGTGCCTGGGGTCCTATCTGAGACTTGTCAAATTGGGAATTTTTCCTGGTAGATCTTGGGCATTGCTTTTTTTGTTTGTTTGTTTGTTTTTGCTTTTTCCTGTAAGCTTTCCAGGTGATTCCAGTGCACATCCAGAGTTGAGAGTCATAGTGATAACAAAAGCTCAAGGAGTGTTTTAATACCTTCCAAGGAGAGTTTTCTTTTTTTCTGGGCATCTAGAAGATAAGAAAGCTGTTAGCACACAAAGATGTATAATAATAAAAATGACAATCATAAGATTATTAATATTATAGGTAGCTGTAATTGAGTTTTAAATGTGTAAGTTAATTCACTTCTCAAAAACAACCCCATGAGATAGTCTTATTATTACACATTTCACAGATGAGTAATTCAAAGTACCAAAATTTACATAATTTGGCAAAGACATCAGGGCCCACACTGTACCACCCACCTGCAAGGTTGAAATCAGAGTGATGATGACATTGCAGACACTCTGCTTACATTATCTCTTCTTAATAGGTTGAGTCATTCATACTCCAATGGCTTCCACTTTAAGAGTAAGATATAGCTAATATTTGCAACTTCCATGACATAAAATAACTAAGAGGGTACATACCCTCTATTTATTTATTTATAAAAAGATTTTAGTTATTTGAGAGATAGTTATTTGAGAGATTAGTTATTTGACAGACAGATGGGGAGAGAGGTCTTCCATCTGCTGGTTCACCCTCCAAATGGCCACAATGGCCGGAGCTGAGCCAATCTGAAGCCAGGAGCCAGGAGCTACTTCTGGGTCTCCCATGTGGGTGCAGGGGCCCAAGGACCTGGGCCATTTTCTACTGCTTTCCCAGGCTGTAGCAGAGAGCTGGATCAGAAGAGGAGCAGCCAGGATCAAGCGGCCATATGATATGCAGGTGTTGCAGGCAGAGACTTAGCCTACTATGCCACAGCACTGGCCCCCATACTGCCTGTTTAAAGTGATTTAAATTATTAATCAGCATCCTGTGATTTCTTTTGGAATCTAATTCATTGAATAAATCCATGGCATAAGTTAGTTTCATAAGCCTTCTATAATTGCTCGTCAGTCAGTTTGTGATGTAAGATAGAGAGCAAGACTTTCCCCCCAAAGAATGGTCTTTCTGTTTGTGACAAATTATTCTTGGCAAAGTAATTAGCCAGTTGGGTTATTGAAGCAGATGGGAAATGTTTCTTCCAAAATTTCAGAACTGAAATTATTCTTATTCTGTCTGGTGATAAATGTCAATTAAAATAGTTCTCCCTTCACAGGAAAAATTAAGAAAAATTAGTTTAAGAAAATATCAATCCTGATTGCCAGGGGAAATTTGTTTCTGCAATAAAACAAACAAAACAAATTAAATCCCTTAAAACTAAGAAATCAAGTTTACATGTTGATTTTTTTTTAAACTTTTTTTGGAAAAGTTCCAGTTATCTATAGGTTTAGCATAACAAAAGGATTCTCCTTGTTTGTTGAATTTGATCTAGAACACTACATTCAGCCAAGTCCAGACACAATTCCTACATGGCTGGGAATTATTTTCTGTGTTGACAAAGATGCAGAGAGCTTAGATCTTAAGGGCATCCATCAAGCTGAACACTTGTAAATACTGTTTGCAAATATGTCTGACGCCCTTCACCATAGGATTGACCCAGAAGCAGAGATTTGACAGTTACAATAACAAATTAAAAAATCTCTAAGAAGCACAGTGTGTTTACCAATTCTCTTCAAATAGATGAATTTAAGTTTCATTTTAATATTGCCACTGAAGCTATGCATTTTTTAAAGATTTATTTATTTGAATGTCAGAGTTACACAGAGAGAGGAGAGGCAGAGAGAGAGAGGTCTTCCATCTGCTAGTTGACTCCTCATTGGCTGCAATGGCCAGAGCTGCACCGATCTGAAGCCAGGAGCCAGAAGCTTCTTGCGGGTCTCCCATGTGGGTGCAGGAGCCCAAGGACCTGGGCCATCTTCTACTGCTTTCTCAGGCCATAGCAGAGAGACGGATTGGTAATATAGCAGCCAGGTCTTGAACCGGCGCCCATATGGGATGCTGGCACTTCAGGCCAGGGCTTTAACCTGCTGCGCCACAGCACCAGCCCCTAAGCTATGCATTTTTGTCAAAGATGTTTTAATTAAGATATCAGAAGACAGAAATACGAGATGGAACTCATTTAAAAGGACATTTTAATGACTGACTCTTCACCTATTTAAGATACAAAGTTCAAGCCAAAGATGTGTTCTTTCTTTGTTCTAAGCTCAAGAGCAAATATGTCATCTCTTATTTTGACAGAAAAACCTTGGTCACAACTTCTAGGTGGTTACATTGGTGGAACCTACCCAAGATGTTGGAATTTGAAGGATTTCAGAGTGGGAGGTCGCCTCTCAGCAGGCTCAGCCACACGTGGCTTGGAAACTGGACTTTAAGTACAAATGTTCTGTGAAAAGGACACAGCAGTTACTCCACCCATCGTTTCACTGTATCTTGGGATAAGCTGGCTGGATTTGAGTAGGATTCAGCGCAGCATGAATTTCGGGCACAGTGTGGGAACCTGGGGATCACTGTGGGGAAACCGCTTCCTGAATGAACTCAATTTCCCTAGGTGGAAAGACTGGGGGGCTGTTCAGTGTCTTCCTTTCAGCACCTGGGTCTGGGCTGAGTCTCTGAGTAGGGAGTTGGGGAAGAAGATTGAGGTGTGGGACTATGGAAGGGATGAGTGCATTCCATGAATGAAGGCCACTGGAGCTGCTCCACATTAGGACATGTTGGTAAACCATATTAAAATATTGTACTTTTCTGGTGGCCACTGAAGATGAAACAGACTGAGTGACTCTAGAACAGACAAGTAAACCAGGGCTGAAAGTTGCCAGATAGTTCTACAGCAAGGCTGGGCACCATGATCCAGACCTTGGTGTACCCTGCTTGCAAAGAATGCAGACGGCGGGTGCCGTGGCTCACTAGGCGAATCCTCCGCCTAGCGGCGCTGGCACACCGGGTTCTAGTCCCGGTCGGGGCGCCGGATTCTGTCCCGGTTGCCCCTCTTCCAGGCCAGCTCTCTGCTGTGGCCAGGGAGTGCAGTGGAGGATGGCCCAAGTACTTGGGCCCTGCACCCCATGGGAGACCAGGAGAAGCACCTGGCTCCTGCCATCGGATCAGCGCGGTGCGCCGGCTGCGGCGGGCATTGGAGGGTGAACCAACGGCAAAGGAAGACCTTTCTCTCTGTCTCTCTCTCTCTCACTGTCCACTCTGCCTGTCAAAAAAAAAAAAAAAAAAATGCAGACATGTCAGAGTGTGGTGGCACGATCTCACTAGGCAGAGAGCTCTCCTGGGATTCAGCATGGTAGGTACCCTGGCGGTAGCTGGGCAGGAGCCGTGGAATCTGCTTGCTCTTTGCTGGCTGCCAATGCCTGCTCCAACACAGCCCAATGTAAAAGATTTTTCCAAAGTGGTACCCCAGAGTCTTCCTTATACGCTTTCTTCCATTATTCTTGCAGCTCTTTTCAGGTTTGGTCATATTTGTATGTACAAGTAGCTAGAAATGCATTATCAAAAAACTAGAAGACTTGCATTTATTCATTACCCTATTTTCCTAAAATTTCTTCCCCTGTGCCTCTTTATGCTCTTTCCCTGCCAACACTGGTGTCTGACCTTAGAGGCAAGTTGGGAATGGCATTGTGACATGATGAGGAAATAAAGGAATAGCCAGTCTTCTATTTTGTTTATTTTTTTGTTTGAAAGCTAGGGTAACAGAGGGCAGGGGGAAGAGAGAAACAGAGAAAGATATCTATCCACTGGTCCATTCCCCAAATGGCAACAACAGCTGGGACTGGGCCAGATCAAAGCCAGAAGCCAGGAAGTCCATCTAGGCCTCCTACATAGGTGGCAGGAGCCCAAGTTCTTGGGCCATTGTCCACTGCTTCCCTTGCTGCATTAGCAGGGAGTTGGATCAGAAGAGAAGCAGCAGGACTTGAACAAGTGCTCCAGAATGGGATGCCGGCATTGATAATATCTAAATCTGCTGCGTCACAATGCTGACCCTGTCGCACTTTCTATGTATTAACCTCCGTTTTATGTCTGGGTTAGTATCTCTCTAATAGGAATCATTGGCATGTTTAGAGAAAAGAAAAGTTTATCAAGTTCTAACTGATAGCAGTTAATACTAGTTTCATGATAAGATCTGAGGCCTACAAATGCCAAAATTCTACATTAGTCTACAGTCTTCCTGCTTGAGGTAGCCCAGGTTAGGCAGGTATATGTACAAGGCTCATAGAAAATAGGAAATCGAAGTACTGCTTTATTATTATCTAGGCTGTGGTCTAATGCAAAGCATGCTGGTAAAACAGACTTATTTCAGGGTTAGGGACAAGGCTCAAGGGATGAAATAGGAGTTCAAGAGGGAAATCTTTACTTCTGAGCCTAAACCCAAATTGTCTACCCACTCCATGACAGAGATAAAAAGATGATAATAGACTTTAAGCCCATTTGATCGTTTGATCAAAGAGGAAAGAGAGATGATGACTTTTCTCTTTCCTTCTCATGAGGAAGTGGCCCTCCTCTTGTTGTAGCTTCTCGATATCGGAAACAGGGGGAAGACTGTGACATCCACATATGTAAGATTTAAACACGAGATTTTTGAACCTTAATATAGATAACCAGATAAGCATCCTGGAATCTGACCAATCAGGTTATAATTCCTAAAATTTGAAAAGGTGTTGTGAAGTGTGTGAAACAACCAGAAGAGGGTCCTACTTAAAAAGATGCAAATGCTGGGGCTGTTGCTGTGGTACAGTAGGTTAATCCTCTACCTGAAGTGCCGGTATCCCATATGGGTGCCAGTTTGAGACCTGGCTGCTACACTTCCTTTTTTTTTTTTTTTTTAAAGATTTTATTTATTTATTTGAGAGGTAGAGTTACAGACAGTGAGAGGGAGAAACAGAGAGAAAGGTCTTCTGTCCGTTGGTTCACTCCCCAAATGGCTGCAACTGCTAGAGCTGCGCCAATCCGAAGCCAGGAGCCAGGTGCTTCTTCCCGGTCTCCCATATGGGTGCAGGGGCCCAAGGACTTGGGCTATCTTCTACTGCTTTCCCAGGCCATAGCAGAGAGCTGGATTGGAAGAGGAGCAGCTAGGATTAGAACCGGCTCCCATGTGGGATGCCGATGGTGCAGGCGGAGGATTAACCTACTGCGCCGGCCCCTGCTACACTTCCAATACAGCTCTCTGATATGGCCTGGGAAATCAGTAGAAGATGGCCCAAGCTCTTGCGCCCCTACACCTGCATGGGAGACCCAGATGAAGCCCTGGCTCCTGGCTTCTGATTGGCTCAGCTCCAGCCATTTCGGCCATTTGGGAAGTGAACCAGTGGATGGAAGACGTTTCTCTGTCTTTCCTTCTTACTGTTTGTAACGCTACCTCTCAAATAAATAAATAACATCTATATTTAAAAAAAAAAGATAGCAAGTGCTAAAACTCTGAGGTGGGAGTGTGTGGACACTTGATGAACACACCAAAGACAGAAATCTACCTTGAGAGTCCATGATTTTAATGCATCTCAAAAGGAAATAATTTAAGTAATATCTTCATAAATGCTGTTATTTCTAACCTTTCTGAAAAAGCATATGGAAATCATTATTGACTGCTCAAATAATATATCTTCTTAAATAGCAGTAGCAATCAGGTAAATAAGAAACTATCCTGGTTAAAAATAGTTGTGGAAGGGGCCAACACTGTGGCTTAGCAGGTAAAGCCGCCACCTGCCATGTTGGCATCCATATGGGTTCCTGTTCCAGATCCAACTGCTCCGCTTCCACAGTTCTCTGCTATGGCCTGGGAAAGCAGCAGAGGATGGCACAGTCCTTGGGCCCCTGCACCCACATGGGAGGCCTGAAAGAGGCTCCATGCCCTTGGCTACAGAATGGCCCAGCTCCAGCCATTGCGGCCATTTGAGGAGTGAACCAGTGATGGAAGACCTCTCTCTCTCTCTCTCTCTTTCTCTCTCTGCCTCTGCTTCTCTATAACTCTGCCTTTCAAATAAATAAATAAATAAATAAATAAATCTTTAAAAAGAGACAAATTCATCTTATTAAAAAAATTATAAACAGTATATAGAGCCATCAGTTAAACTTCCATTGTTTACAATTTGCCCACTCTGTGACATTGTGTTATAGCAGCAAAAAAAACAAAAAAACAAAAAAAAACAAAAAAACAAAACAAAAAAAAAACAGACTAAGACTCGGAGGAAGCTCTGGGCTCCTGGCTTTGGATCTGCCCAGCTCCAGGCTTTGCAGCCATTTGGGGAGTGAACCAGTGGATGGAAGTGTCCCCACCCCCACCCCCGGCTCTGCCTTCGTAATTCTGCCTTTCAGATAAGTAAATTAAAAAAAAATGGTTGTGGAAAAGAATGTGATAAATTTATGTTAACTTTTACAAAGTACATATCTTAATTTAGGCTGTTCCATTTCATCTTCTTCTTCTCAAATGACTGAGCTGGACAAGAAATAATCTAAGGTCAGCTAAAGCAAGTAGTGTAGCTGGCTAGTAGTGTGCAGAGGTGATTGATTAGCGCTTGTTGGCTGAGGCATCTGATAAGAGCTATAAAGTAATAAATGTTAAAGGGAAGGATTATTGGATGTTTCTATTTATATTTTCTAGTAGTGAAGGAATAAAAACATACTCGATAAAATGAAAAGGCAGAAAAATCAAAAAGTTTTCCTGAAAACAATTAACTTGAGAGATTTAATCATGGGATGATTGTTACACACAGCTTAGAACAATACAGAAAGATTAGACATCAGTGTAAATGAGGGTAGCCTTAGCAGCAACAGAGTTGGAATAAAAATAATGAGCACTAGGAAGTCCTGAGGCTTTAGGGCACACACTAATCATAAGCCAGAGGAAATGTTCCCCTGCTACAGTTCTGATGGCCCATGGGACTGTTGGACAAGTACGAGCCTTTGAGCGTGTGTGTGGGTTTGGCTCCGGCTCCTTTGGTGGTTTCCTTGGAGTCACTGCACCTTCAAAGGCCATCATACCGACACAGCACTGCTGCTTTGCTGTTTATTCGTACATAGTTTTGGTGTCTGGCTAGCTCAGAATGCCCATATTTTCCCCTCTTTTAATGAGGCTTATTTTTTTTTCTTATTTTGAGTGATCATTTCCAGTTTCACCCTTTCCAATCTTCCTCTAATAAGTATTTCGTTTTGACTAGTCTGCATGTTTTAAAGAAGATCAGTTGAGCCAAGAATCTGTCGGTAATGATGTTATTATTTATGCAGAGGAGACTTGGGATACTCTTAGAGATTGACATTTCCTTAAGCATCCCCTTAGCCATTAAAAATAGTCAGGGCTGTTGCTGATGATATCTGCCAGACTTGAGTTTGGGGAGGGTGTTCCCCAGTGGAGACCCAAGCCTGCATTTTAATTCCCCGCCTAGATTCATTCATTGTGTAGTCAGAGATGCCAAAATTCCACTGCTGTGTCTCATCTCCACTTAGGGGGAATAAGCAGCTACCTATCGTGACTGGCCCAAGGTACAGATCAAATCTTTAATGCAGGAGCCACTCTTTCTCAAATCCTATCAGTAGTGTTTAACTCCTTTGTGGTCATTCTCTTCTGGTCTTTTTGAAAAATACAAACATTCCTTCAATGGGCATAATATTATACTAAATTGATAAAGGATGTTAGTGACTTCTCAGTAAAGAACGTTCATGATGTGTGTGAGAGAGAGAGAGAGAGAGAGAAGAGAGGGACAACAGAAGTGATACACCTTTATATCTTCTGTACATTCTGTATAAAAACTACTACAAGGACAAAATCTCTTGCTGGAGTTTCAAGTTTTAATGAGAGTAAAGGAGCACTGTGTTTTGTTCTCTGGAGCCTTCCAGTGGTTGTGTGGTTTCCTCACCCCTGTGTGGTCACTTACTTTGCTTAGGCTTCTAAAGCAATGGGCTATGAAATTATTGCTACCCAAGTGATAGGCAATACCAGATCTGGATCAGAGGAATTACTGAGCTTTTACTGTGGCCCTGTAGTGTCACCTGGCTCCACTGAGTCCTCAGGTAGCATTTTCAAGGAAGGAACGAAAACTGGCACAGCTAAATGGGACTTCACAGTTACCAAAATAACTTTTATGTTTTATTTTACTTGGAATTTTGATTCCCCCAGGATGTTCAAGGAGAGCCAGTGTGTTTGCTGTTTTAGGAAATGAAGCAATGGGGCCAGTGTTGTAGCATAGTAGGTTAAGCCACTGCCTGCAATGCCGGCATCCCATATGGGTGCTGGTTAATAACCTGGCAGCTCCACTTCCAGTCCAGCTCCTTGTTAATGGCCTGGGAAAAGGAGCAGAAGATAGCCCAGTGTTTGGGCCCCTGTACCTCACATGAGAGACCTGGATGAAGCTCCTGGCTCCTGGCTTAGGCCTGGCCCAGCCCTGGCTATTATGGCCATCTGGGAGTGAAGCAGTAGATGGAAGATCTCTCTGTTTTTCCTTCTCACTTTGTAATGCAACAAACAAATAAATAAATAAAATCTTAAAAAAAGGGGTGGGGGCGGCGCTGTGGGACAGCGGGTTAATGCCCTGGCCTGAAGCGCTGGCATCCCATATGGGTTCAAGGCCTGGCTGCTTCACTTCCAATCCAGCTCTCTGCTATGGCTTGGGAAAGCAGTGGAAGATGGCCCAAGTCCCACCCTCGTGGGAGACGGGGAAGAAGCTCCAGGTTCCTGACTTCGGATTGGCGCAGCTCCGGCAGGTGCAGCCAATTGGGGAGTGAACCAGCGGATGGAAGACCTCAATCTCTCTCTCTCTGTCTCTCTCTCTCTGCGCCTCTCCTCTCTCTCTGTGTAACTCTTTTAAATAAATAAATAAATAAATAAATAAATCTTTTAAAGAAAATAAAATGAAGGAACTCAAGATGAAAGAGGTAGGAACTGTTCCGTTGTGGAGATTAGGTCTGCTGGCTCTTTATCTAGTTTTCTTGAACTACCTTTTGCTTCCTCCATAAACTAAAGAGCTACATCCAGTGATAAAGAACACGGCCACAAAACACATCTTAAAGTGTCTGCTACTCTGTGGTCCAGATAGATTAATTTAAAAAACTTTAATACATGCTGCTACTTGTAGATTTAACATGATCTCTGTTTGCCCCGGAACTAATTTTCCTAGAAAAGTATGTCTCCTCCGCATGTGCAGAAAGACTTTCAGACTACGTTCCAATTAAAAAATGGAAAATCAGCTAAGTTAAGGTTGACTGGTTTGTTTGCTTGATTTAAAATTTCTCATCAGCTTTGCAGAGGGAGATGGGTGAGGGACTTACAATAGGAAGAATCATAAGCCTGGTTTTAATTTACTTGTGTTCATTTTCAAAATTACTGTGCCTGGAGTCTTCCAAGACTGATGTTTTTAATAAGTAGGATGTCATGTTATCAGGATTTGTGGGGCCTGACTATCATTTGTCAGATATTTTTCTTTCTTTCTTTTTTTAATGTGTGCTTTTCTATGGTTGCTTCTGTTTCTGAGCGCTGGTGTTGGAGGAAACCTCTCTGTCTGGTGTCTTTGTCTCTCCTGAGAGGGTCCATAATTCTTCCATGTTCCTTGCCTTGTAAACATAAACATATTTTCCTGTGTCAGGACCCCAAGCTGCTTTCCAAATGCTAGTATGTTATTGTTCTTATGAATTGTTTATTTTGCTTGGGAGCTTTTGTTTTTTAAGTACTTCCTGTTTTTCTTACCATGACTGTCCTCTTCTTTAAACAGAGGGAACTAGAAACAAACCTCAACTTATGTGAGAGTCACAGAAATTTTTACCTGTTTTATCAATATGTGGGTCTTATGTTTGACTTGAGCAGTTGCTGAATCCTTTCTATTTCTCAAAACCATAAGTACTTCTGTCTTTGTGTTCAGTGACACTATTTTTCAGCATGTGACACTTTTAATGTTGGATTATTCGGATTTAAGAGATGCAAAACCGTGCAGTGATTCCCAGATAGAAACATTTTGAGAAATTAGAATTATCTCTGAGGGGAAATTATGATTTCTGTAAATAGTATGATACTGTGATAGTTTCCCCCCCCCTTTTTTGGGTTACCTGATTCAAATTGAACTTTTGTTCATTTTTGTTGACAGAATTATATATATACAAATTTTAGATTTATTTATTTGAAAGAGAGAGAGGGTGAGAGAGATCTTCCATCCAGTGGTTAGAGCCAGGAGCCTCATCTGGGTTTTCCACATGGATGCAGGGGCTCAAGCACTTGGGCCATCCTCTGCTGCTTTCCCAAGCGCATTAGCAGGGAGTTTGAACAGAAGTGGAGCAGCTGGGACATGAATTGGTGCTCACATGAGATGTCAGTGCAATGCTAGCCCCCAGAATTATATTATATATATATATATATTTTACTTGACAGATAGAGTTAGACAGTGAGAGAGAGAGAGAGGGACAGAGAGAAAGGTCTTCCTTCCGTTGGTTCACCCCCCAAATGGCCACTATGGCCGGCGCTGCGCCAATCCGAAGCCATTAGCCAGGTGCTTCCTCTTTGTCTCCCATGCGGGTGCAGGGACCCAAGCACTTGGGCCATCCTCCACTGCCTTCCCAGGCTACAGCAGAGAGCTGGACTGCAAGAGGAACAACCGGGACTAGAACCTGGTGCTCATATGGGATGCCGGCGCCACAGGTTGAGGATTAACCAAGTGAACCATGGCGCCGACCCAGAATTATATTTTAAAAAGAGTCTTATTTCCCTTTTCATGAAGGAACGTGCCAGTGAATGATTTTCTGTATGGAATGGAGAAAAGGTCTCTTTCATCCTTCTGTGTCCTCATTCCTTTCAATATTATCCGAAGGAGGACAGAGTAAGGAAACTTCAAGAAGTCCTGCAATAGCATCTTGGAGACTCCCACATTTACGCACTCCTTCTGCTACATTTGTGAGCCTGCTTCTCACACCCTCATCTGGTTTAGTAAGACCCATTTTTTATATCTCCATTTTCAAGGAGGAATTCTGTTGCTGACTATGCTTGTTTAATTGTCTTTTTTTTTTTTTTTTAATTTATTTTTAAACTCATGCCTAAGTTTTTTCTGGCTTTTCTCTCCATACTCAGGCAGGATATTTAGGCAACAAGGCAATTGGTAATAAGTGCTGATCTGCTCTGTGACAAGCCCTGAGCTCACCTTTCAGTTTATGCCTTCACTCTTTGGTTCCAAGTTCATTCTCTGGCTGTCCCTGGTTTAGTTTTGCCGCTGCTATCACTGTCTTATGTGAGCTTGGGTAAGCCACTTAACTTTGAGACTTGGAAGGGCTTTTTGGGATTAGGCAGATGACTAACCTGAAAATTTCTCCAATTAGTCTCATTTATAATGTATAGGACAGAGAAAATGGGACTGATTTCAAGAGAACTGGGGGTCTAGCCTCAACTCTGATTGGTTAAGACATTTCACTTTACTGGGTCCCTGCATTTCATTTGTGAAATGAAGAGCTTGCAGAGGTCCATCTTTAAAATTATCTGATATTCTTGTATCTTTGCCCATTTTGTTTGCTTTTGAACTGACCCAAATTCTCTTCAGTAAACCATTTCCTCACATGATAGAATTAATCCTATTCCCAAGAATTACCTTTGAACATTAAATATCAAAGTCTGTCTAGTGTTTCATCATTTACTAGGTGCTTTCATATATTATCCTGTTGGACCCTCATTAGCCCTAAAATGGACACTGACAGATTTGACTACTCTCATCTTCTATCTTGGGAAACTAAGGCACAGAAGTTAATACTTCACTCAAGGGTAGCTAGCATATAAGTGAAAGAATTAGAAATCAAAGTCAACTTTTTATGAGTCTTATGCTCCATGCCACTGTCTTTGTTTTTTTTTTAGTTTTATTACTTTATCTCTCTTAAAATTAATTTTTCATTTTCCATCAAGCTAAAATACACTAAAAGCCTTAAATAATAAACCATTGCATCTCCTGCCTCTCTTCTCTATTGGCCAGAGAAAGCAGCTTTAAAATCTTTCTTCAGTGTAGTGTGATTATACTACTATTTCTGTATTTATCAATTTTGGATATGTAATTACTTCTTATGAAAGAATTAAGGATTTAGCACTCCATTTACCATTTCCATGTTTTAAAAATAAACTTTTTTTTGGGTTTAATCAGTGGTCATTGTTTGCATTATTACAACCATGTACTATTGGTCCCTGCTAAGCCATCTAGTACAGGTTTTCATGTTTTATCTAGTCAATAATTGCCTTGTTTTGTTCTTTTTTTTATAATTTATTTATTTTTTTTATAATTTGTTTTTTTATTTTATTATTTTTTTATTTTTTGACAGGCAGAGTGGACAGTGAGAGAGAGAGACAGAGAGAAAGGTCTTCCTTTGCCGTTGGTTCACCCTCCAATGGCCGCCGCGGCCGGCGCACCGCGCTGATCCGGTGGCAGGAGCCAGGAGCCAGGTGCTTTTCCTGGTCTCCCATGGGGTGCAGGGCCCAAGCACCTGGGTCATCCTCCACTGCACTCCCTGGCCACAGCAGAGAGCTGGCCTGGAAGAGGGGCAACTGGGACAGAATCCGGCGCCCCAACCGGGACTAGAACCTGGTGTGCCGGCGCCGCTAGGCGGAGGATTAGCCTAGTGAGCTGCGGCGCCGGCCCTTGTTTTGTTCTTTTACTTTGGTTTTTATATTTATTTTATTTCTTCCCAAATACTCCAAGATGTGTCACATATTGTTAATATTTTTTTTCCAAGCACTCATATTCATTAGCTTCTTGGTTCTAGGTTGGCCTGATTACTCAGTTGACCTGGGATGTAGCTGTATGTACCAGCACGGTTCTCTTATGTTCGGTCTCTTCTTCTATTATTACAGTTTCCTTAAAAAAAGGGGTCATACATTTTATGAATGCTGCGTGTCTGAAAACATCTTTATCCTCATACTTCATCAGTAGCTTGACTGGGTACAGAATTCTAGATTGAAAATAAGTTTCCCTTACATCTCTACTTACTGCTGGCATCCAAGTTTGCTGTTGAGAATTTTAACACTATTCTTACTTGCAAATCATTACATTTGCCTTTTTTTCCTTCCATTTATGAGTCTCCTTTTCCTCAGTGTTTTAGGCTGTGGCAGATCTTTCGCCTGGAGGCTCCAATTAGTTTGTGAAATTTTTTTAATGTTAATACTTTGATGAATTGATATACATACATTTTGCCTGCTCCTATATAAGTTGTGTGTTAGTGCATTATATGATAGTGCATTATCATATAATGCACATTCCATTATAAATGCTAAGTTTAAAACACATTTAATGTCTATTGTATGTAATAATTAACAAATCCTCAAGTTTAAGGGGGGAAATTTCCTTTACATTTTAATTCCAATTTCAAAGACATTTTTCTAGACCTTATCATTTTTTTTGACAGGCAGAAATTTTGGTTATTCTATTTTTGTATTCTCTGTTTATCCCTTTATGTTTTAAAAAGAATATCCAGTTCTTGTTTTACAATTGCAAATTCTTTTAATATCACTTGAATTTGTTTCCTCTAATTTCCTTTTCTCTGTTTATTTTTGTTACTATCTTTTATGTCCAGTGAAACTTTATTGTCCATATTTAAGAGGATTTTCCCAGGCCATTAGAAGGGAGCTGGATCAGAAGTGGAGCAGCCAAGACAGAAACTGGCGCTCATAGGGGATGCCAGTGTTGTGGGTGGTAGCTTTACTGACTATGCCACAGTGCTGGCCCCCAGGAAATCTTATTGGCTAGCAGGCTTCAGGATGATTGAGGCTGGCATGTCATCTGGATGCGTGATTTCAAATTACAGCCTTCTTTGTCTTGGAGACTTTCAACTCTGTAAGTAAGTGTCCTTCAGTTTTCTGCATGGGGATTATTCAGTTGGTTGTGGGTGTAGGAAAAGTGAGCAGGGATATTTTGTTATTCAGTATATAGATTTGTACTTAATCCATTTTCAGCTGTGTACTTCCTTCCCTCCTCTATTATTATGCCTGATGTCCTAAGTCAGGAGCCTCTGGTTCCATTTCACAAGAGGTTAAACCTCCTGATGGGTGGGTTTGGGATGTCTTTAGCTGCTGGGGGTGAGGCAGGGGATGCGAGAGCCTTACTCAGCCTTCAGCTATCCCCCTTGTTTTTGTCCTAGAGCCCCATCTGAGCTTTCCACAGTAACCCTTACTTCTGATCTCAAGGCTTTCCTAGGCCCTTCAGCAGAAGCAGGATTCTCCTTTGCTGTCTCAGCCCTATAGGCAGGTGTGTTTCCCTTCTCCATTTGCTGTCCTCTTTCATGGACAGTTCCCAATGCATGCTCACCTCTCCTCTATGAGTTCATTCTTTTCTGGTTTTGTTATTGTGGATTTATACTTCTAAAAAGTTACATATGAAAAACCCCCGACAACCTCCCCCCAGGTAGGCAGAGTTTGTAGAGAGAGCAGAGGCACATGTGCAAATTCAATCCAGTATTTTAAATAGGAAGATCCAGCTCATATTTTTATTGAATTAAATTTCACAAAGGACAAATTTCTGCAATTGACTGCTAGTAATCAATAGTCTTTGGTAACAATTTTGAATTTTTAGGATGAAACGTTTAAGGATGCTCATTTTATTTTCCATTAAAATATGTATTAGCCCAGCATAGTGAATCCAGAATTTTGGATTAATTTCCTTGGATTTACTTATAACAATATGTTTGAAATGTGTTAAAAATTGGCAAAAGGCACAGAGTTTATGTGTGTTTACAAGTGTGACAGCAAGAGAAACTGATAGAAGAAAAGAATGAATCCAAAAGAAAGCAGAATATTAGATTTTGGTTGGGGAAGGGGTAGGGTTTCAGGTCATAGCCATGTCAACATTTTTAATATCATTTCTTTTTGCAGACTTAAACTTCATTTTTTTCTTTACTGTATAACCTCACAGAACATTTGTGTCCTATTAGTGTCTTAAAACACTGTCCCATTGGCACTGTGGGTCCCTTTGAATAAATGCATTTCTGGCTCTTGGGGCTGGGCTCTCTGCGCTCTCATTATCTGGCCTGCTCTCAGAAGCCTCATGGGAACCAAATGGTGAACAATAACCAGAGCAGAGATCATTTTTCAATCAAGCAACTAGAAGGGTCTGCTTTGGTTCATTAGTCCAAATAGGCTCTTTTACTTTATGAGCAGCAATCAAAAGATCCTATCCTTTAAAAAAATTAAGTGAATTTCCTTCAATTTGGTAATGTGAATTTTTGTCCATCATGTTTTAATACCACTGTTAAGAGGTGTGAACTGAAATGAAACACACACCCCAAAATAATGGAAGGTTTTGATACAAGGCTAACTTTGGAAAAAACATATATACTTTTCTTATGTTTCCCCTTGGAGAGATTTTAATAGATGTTTCTCTACAGTTTCATCCTACTTTCATAAAACTGCCTTTCCCCCTACTACTACGTTGGAGTAATTTTTCACCTTTCTGCTAGATTTATGACTGCAATTACCAATACCATGAATTATTTTAGTGTCGAATAGCACTGCTAAGATGCTGACTCTACTTCTTTAGGAAAAAAAGATAACATCATGTTGGAGTTTTAAAATTTCTTGATCACAGAAGATACTAAAACATCAGTCAAAATTCTAGCCAAGTTTTGTCACTGACTTTTGTGCATCCATCTTCAATCATTGGAGTTTTCTGTATCTATATTATATGACACTCAACTGTATAAGGAACTCGCAATTTATTGAGTCTGACAGAAGGTGAACTTACCAGGAATAGAAATCAGGCCTTATTCATCTGTTTTCTCTTGCTTAAGTTCTTAATAATTACATAGTAAATGTTGACGGAAAAAGTTTGAAAAAAATACAATATAGAAGAAGTGGAAATTCTGTGAGATCCTTAAATAATTTGATATAAATTTAATATATGCAGCTTGATTCTAAAGGCAGTGTTGAGAGGAGACTCTAGGGCTGCAAGTTCTTCCCTGTAAGGTAAAAGTGTTCAGCTGATTATAGTGGTTAGATGATTAAAAGATAGGTATTTTTAATGAGCAAACCCTTTGCTCAAGTATCGGCTACAGCCAGTCTGTGTCTGAGCTATGATCTCTCTCGTTGAAGGGACTCTAGAGCACTCTGAATCACCTTCACACTCACTGCTGGTTTTCGGAGCTTGGCCGCTTTCCACATGTCTGAAAGCAACTCAGCATTAGATGTGAGAAAGATGTGCCTGGCTCTAACCTTCGGCTGGTGGAAGAAGAATGGAGAAGCAGCAGAGTTTGTTCATGGATGGCTGATATTAAAAAGAATTCTTGATTTCATAGCCAAGGGAATGAAGAGGCGTGATCCGGAATAGTATCTTCCGTTGGACTGGTTTTTGCGGACAGCTCCATCTCAAGGAGTCTCTAAGGGGCACCTGGACGTGGAAAATGTGTGAGAGGAAGAAGCAGGCAGTCCTAATGTCAGGTTTGATGATGACACTGCTGGTACTGATATCAGGTGGAAATTATGATTCGTTAAATCAGTGAGAATCACGGTTTCCCGTTTTCTTTTTGTACTTTGTGAAGGAGCCATCTTCTTTGGACCTCTCTTGCTTTCCTCTTTAAGTCACTGCTCAAGTATTTGCAAACCAAGCCAACACTTAGGTTTTACGCACTGAAGGAAAACAAAGCACCCACTAATGGATGCAGCCTGATAAACAGTGGAAAGGGCATGGGTGTCAGAGCTCTTGTGTTTAATCTCTGTTCCTCACTTACTCCTAAGCTGCCATCGACCAGTGTTTTAAATCTCTTTCCTCATCTGCGAAATGGGGTTAATGGAGGATTTCATCTGCAAAGTGGGGATAACAGAGATTAAAAGAGATGATGTGAGCACATCATACCCCCAAATAAACAGGAATTGCATTTCACAAGAATATCACGGCTGTGTGGTTACAACTAAAACTTTTCTCTTGCTGTCAGAAATGCCTTCGGTAGATTCCAAATTCTTTTCCCCACTGCCTGCTCTTCGTTGGTGGGGCTCCAGCAACGCTGCGGTATCTCGGGGATACATGGCTGCAATTTGGGTTCGGTTTCCTTTCTCAAGGGTTCACTTACGACGCCTGTTTAGAGAAGGCACAAAAGTACAAAGCAAAAATTTCAGCATATGCCATCAAATCTTGGAAAATCATCTAAAGGAAGGACTGCCGCTGAGGAAGGAAAACAGCTTTTTCTGGGCATCATTTCTGCTTTTCTGGAAAAAAAAAAAAAAGCCCGATGTTGCAATATTTTTCAAGGCAGAATATTGTCCCAGATGGAGGAGGAAACCCTGACATGCAGAAAAGGGCAGACGCGGGGTTCCGAGGCCGTGTCAGCAGCGGGCGAAGTGTGGGTCACTCAGGACCCCACAGTTCTTTGTTGGGGGCGAGGGTCCTTTTTCGGTGGACGAAATGACACCCCCTCCGAGGGGTCCCTGGTCGGAAACGGCTCCGCGCCCCTCCCTGTCCTTGCGGACCCACAGCGCGGTTGGACTGCGGTGCCTTTAAGACTTTTGCTTGCTGCACATGCTCAGCTCTTTGTGTGTAGTTGGAGTTTTTCTCTTTTAAGAAAAAAAAAAAATAGGCAGGAGGAAGGGGGTTGGGGAAGCGCTGGGCTAAAAGCGCTGCACTTTTGCAGCTGCAGACAGCGGACGGGAAGGGCTTCTTTCCGCGTCTCTACCCTGTTCGTGGGGGGCTCCCGAGGCCAGCGGAGCGAGTGGGGCGGGGCGCCCCGCGCGCCTGGGGAAGGGCACGGCGGACACGGACACGCGGGCCGCACCTGGGGGGCCAGGCTCCCCTCAGCGCGAGTGGGCGCGCGCGCGCGGTGGGGGGAGTCCCCGGTCCCTGTCAGGGGCGGGGCGAGACCACGGGGCTGAGGTGTGGGGGGGGAAGCGAGTGTTGGGGTGCCGGCCCAGCGCACCACCCGCCGCAGCTCCGGTGCAGCTGAGCGGCGCAGGAGGGAAGATGGATGTTGGGGTGCCGCTGGCCGCCTGGCACGCAGCGCGAGGCTGACCGCCGCTCCACGTCCCCCGCGGCCCGCGTTGGGCGCGCCCAGCTCGGGGGCTCCCGCACGGCGCTCGCTCGGGCCGAGGCAGTTGGCGCGGGCCGCGGGCGAGGCGGGGCCGCGCGCGGGCCTCCTCCCCCTCCCCGTCCCCCTCCCCGTCAGGTCCTCTCCCGAGCGAGCGCCGGGGCGCAGGCTGCGCCTCTCGCTCCCCGCCTCGGGCCGCCTCAGGGGCGCCTCGGCTGTGAGGTGAGCCTGCCGAGGACAAGGTCAGGAGACCGGGCGGGCGGCGATGCCTGAGTGCGACCGGGGGCAGCCGAGCGGAGGCGACGGCGCTTGGGATCTGTCCCTGCTGACCGGGGAGCGGGACTGGGGCAGGCGCCGGTGAGGAGCGGCGGCGGCGGCGGCGGCGGCGGCGAGCTCTTCTCCGGCCGGAATCCCCCCTCAGCATCCCAGGCAGCGGCGGGGGCGCTGGGGAAGATGGAGCCGGGGGTCCGGGCCCGCGCTGGCCCCTCGCAGCCGGCGGCCCCGGGGCTGTGGAGGGCTCGGCCGGCGGGCGGCGGGGGCGGCGGCGGCAGCGGCGGCGGGGGCGCCTCCTCCTGGCTGCTGGACGGGAACAGCTGGCTGCTCTGCTATGGCTTCCTCTACCTGGCGCTCTACGCGCAGGTGTCCCAGTCCAAGCCGTGCGAGAGGACCGGCTCCTGCTTCTCGGGCCGCTGTGTCAACGCCACCTGCCTCTGCGACCCAGGCTGGGTGGGGGACCAGTGCCAGCACTGCCAGGGCAGGTTCAAGTAAGTGCCTTCGCCGGACCTTGCACGGCAGCCCTGTCCCGTCTGGGTCGTGGCCTCGGGTCCCCGGGAGGGGGAGTGCACCGCGGGGTGGGGGTCCGCGCTGCGCCCCTCGGACCGCGCCGGTCCGTCGCTGAGCGACTTGGAGCGAAGCCTTTGGCTAGCGTCCTAGATGTCCGCAGCCACTTCCGATTCCCTGCTCGGCCGCAGCGTTTTCCCACTCAGTTACAGCGCCGGGCACCGTTTCGTTAGGACCTTGTATGAGAATCAGAAATCTTGCAGACAGCTCAAAAAATACATGCGCACGGGGAACAGTTCAGATGCGGAGGTGTCAAGGCTGGAAGTTGGCACCTCCCTCTTCCCCATCCTACTCCCAGAGGTGACCAGTGCTAGCTAAGAATCTGGTGCGTTTGTAAGCACAGTGATCGTAGTACGTAGCGTTTATGATCGTCTTGCTCTGTGCCAGACGCTGTTCTAAGCGCTTTACCTGGATTATCGCATTTGTTCCTCAGAACAACTCTGCCACTTACTAGAATTATCCTGTGGGATTTACAGAGGGAAATTGAGGCGAAGCATTGGAGTAACGTCCAGAGTTACCCAGTAGGGACGGCTGTGGGATTCCAGATCAGCCAGCTTTACGCCAAAGGCTGTACTTTTAGTGGCTATGTTATGTTGCACTTGCTAGGGCACTATTAAATTGGGACTGGACTGGATGACCATGGGTTAGATGAGAAGGATGAAATGCCTGGACTGTCTTATGTGGGGAAGACAATGGATGTTTCTAACAATTAGCTATTGTGTGGAAGTGTTACTTCGGTTTTTCTGATGCTGGAGGTGCTAAGGGATTTGCTGGACCAAGTGAAGATACTTTTCTCCCTGATGGTTGATGTTTGTTAGATTCCAACCTGATATAAAAAAAATGGGTGTGCATCGCGAACAGCAGATAAGATGGTTGAAGCCAGTAGGAAGTTGTTGCTTTCTGACAACTTGCAGACAAGTCCTTAAGAAAGTTAGCTTCTCAGTCCTCTAGATTCTCCATATCAAGTTTGCTGGCGGGTTTGTGGTTCAGAAGTTGCACCAGGTCATTGTCAGGATGATAGCAAAATCTAAGCGCGATGTCTCTTGGACTTTAAGGCAAGGTGAGAATATGGTTTACCTTACCAGTATATTCTAGGACAATTTTCTTGGAATTTTACACAGTATAATTCTTTTAAAACTTTTTTTTTTTGTTTTACTCCTTCTGGTTACAACAGTGCTGGTAAAACTCAATGTAAAAATATATCTGTAAAATGGAACTTTAAAATTTTAGGTAGATTGTATTGTTTGATTCATAGCAGGTTTTTGGAAGTATAATCTCTACTTTTATTGAAACTTATTTGTAGCAATAGGTTGAAATAGTTCCAGAGTTCATGCTTTAACTAGTTCTGAAGTTTAAAAAAAATTTTTTTTTAAATTTGAAGAGATGCTAATTAATGTTTAAAAAGTGTTTTAAGGCAAGAAAAGAGATCTTAATTGGATTGTGCTTGTTAGGGTCCTCCCCCCCCCTTTTTTTTTTTAACATAAATGTTTTTAAACTTTTGCTGCGAGAGTACTCTCTGGCCTCTTAACCTAGCAAGAAACTTAAAACATATGAAGTGGCAGCCATCAGTGAAAAAAGCTACATGCGTGTTTCACATCATTATATACATAAATAGGAAGATTGCATGATTCATGCAAAATTTAGGGATATTGACTTTTGTGTGGGTGGATTTGCTTCATTTGTCTAAAACAGACGAAACTGCTGCACTCCTGGGAAGCTTGTGGACCATCTACACTTTGTAGTAGTGGAGCTTCTTGATCAGCTGCATCAGCAGCCTGTGACCTCACTAGCAGATGTTGTCCCAGTTAGTAAGAAAGACCACAGATCAAGTTAAAAGTAGCTTAAATAACAATGAGCAATGGTGTTCATAAACAAAACACATTAGTGAGTTAAAGACTAGGTTTTAATGTAGACATAGTTTAATAATAAATCCTGAACTAATCATCATTGGGTATTAATTTCCTTGGGAGTTGTTATTTCCTATGATTCATTACACTCTTTTGGTAAATGCTTTTTCAATTCTCTGTGGAATACAGACTATTAATTAGAGTAAATATATACACACACACATATATATATATATCTGGTACACTATATATGTTTTGCTATATTTTTAGGGGCACCGTGGTATTTAATAATAAAAAGAATCATATTTAGAAGGAAAGAATTCTTACTGGTAAAGTGCATGCTAAGCTGTGAAAGGTTTATTTGAAGATGGTGGCTTGTTTTACTGTGAGTTAGAAGTAATAACACAGTAGGAGAGACTTTAGAAATTCTCACTTCACTAATTATCTTGAAAATCTTTTACCAAACTGCAGGATAGCAGTCTTACAAACAGACATCAAAAATGATTGATCAATCTTGGTAAGCAGGTGTCAAAATTAATTGGTTGGTTCCATGGTAACTTAGCTTTTTTCTACTATAGGGGTTCCACTAGGGAATAAAAGTATTCTTCAAATGCCTCTTTAGAATGGAAGATTGATGGTGGGGGAAGAACTGCAGAAGCAAATATGGTATCAGAAGTGTACTTCAGTTCTCTTAGCATTGATTCCAGTCTTCTGTTTCCATTTGAAAAGAATAAAACACTCAGAATTACAAGCTATTCCTCATACAGGTAAAACAAACCATACATTGATCTTCAGCTCAAGCTAGACTAAAGGACTCGGGACTGAGAATCAGAGAGGACAGTGCCAACTCCAAATATAATAATCAAGGTTATAATAGACTAATTCAAATTGTATTTATTTTGGATAGTTTAATACAGTGTTAGAATAGAGAATGTTTTGCTATAATCTATTTGAATGAATGACATTCTCTTCTGGAAGCTAGTTCTTAAGAACTACTTACATAGAGTAACTGGTTTGTGTGTATGTACTTTTTTTTTTTAATGTTCAGACTTGAATGGTTTCTTGTTACTATGACTTTGAACCTTTGACTTCTGATTTCTCTTAGGGAGACATAACCTGAATTAATGCCCTAAGGTTGTGAAATATCTTACTATATTGTGAATTATTTGTAAATGTAGATTTGTTTTTGAATCTTTTCCAAAATTCGTCAGTTGACTTATATTCAGTGTATATGGATAACCTTTTAGGTTAGTTGAATGTGGGTACTGAATTTCATGCATTTGTCATGTAAGTACTCTAGTGACAACAAAATGAAGATATAATTTCAGGAATTAGGTTGCTGTTATAAATAAAAAGTTGCAGGATTGTGTAAATATTTTTCTTAAGCTACTTTTTTAGAAACTTACGCACATATATATGTATGTATTTAGAATTCTTATCATTAGTTGCAGGGAAACTATCAAACTGTAAAGTTAAATTGAATGCTTTTTGTCCGTAAGTCTTCTTTATTTCAAATATTGCAATGTAATGAATAACTTATAGCCATGGATTCTTTTTTCATTATTAAGATACATACTCATATGGTAGGAATTCATAGCAATTTAGAATGACTGTTTCTAAGATCCTACATTGATAAAGTAGGCTAATTTTAGTAACATGACTTTTTTTTAAAGATTTATTTATTTATTTGAAAGGCAGAGTTACAGAGAGGCAGAGGGAGACAGAGAGGCAGAGGGAGAGAGAGAATCTTCCATCTGCTGATTCACTCCCCAAGTGGCTATGATGGCCAGAGCTGGGCTGATCTGAAGCCAGGAGCCAGGAGCTTCCTCCAGGTCTCCAAAGTGTGTGCAGTGCCCCAAGGACTTGGGCCATCTTCTACTGCTTTCCCAGGTGCTTCAGCAGGAAGCTGGATGGGAAGTGGAGTAGTAGGGACTCAAACTGGTACCATACGGGATGCCTGCTGTGCCACACCCTGGTCCCAGTACCATGTTTTTTAAGAATAGATGTTTCTGGGCTGGTGCTGTGGCGCTTGTAGTGCTGGCATCCCATATGGGCCCCAGTTCTAGTCCCTGCTGTTCTACTTCCAATCTGGCTCTCTGTTATGGCCTGGGAAAGCAGTATATGACCCAAGCGCTTGGGCTGCTGAACCGTGTGGGAGACCTGGAGGAAGCTCCTGGCTCCTTGGCTTCAGATCGGCTCAGCTCTGCCCATTGTGGCCATTTGGGGAGTCTCTCTCTCTGACTGTCTGTAACTCTACCTCTCAAATAAAAAAATAAGTTGGACTTTTAAAATTCTTGAAGGTGACATATATTCCTTTTGGCGTCAGGATATTTTGCCTCTTTTATTAGTCCTCTCTCCTATCTGGTCTTTGCTGGGATAATTTCTGATCATCCTTCTAAGCTTAAATACTGGTTTCTAAAGGAGGCTTTTCTTTTTTTTAATTAATTAATTAATTAAATTTTTATTTAATGAATACATTTTTACATAGATACAACTTTACTGTGGGTCTTTCCCCCATGTGCCCCACCCTGCTCTCATCTTACCTCCCATTCCCTCTCCCATCTTAAAGGAGGCTTTTCTGATAACTCAGTCTAACTTATCCCTTACTGACTGTATTTTATACTCTTTTTTTTTTTTTTAAGATTTATTTACTTATGTTAAAGAAAGTTATAGAGAAAGGGAGATCCAGCCAGAGAGAGAGAGAGCTTCCATCCACTGGTTCACTCTCTAGATGGCCACAACAGCTGAAGCTGAGCCAGGCTGAAGCTAGGAGCTTCTAACAGGTCTGCCGCATGGGTGCAGTAGCCCAAGCACTTGGGTCATTCTCTGCTGCTTTCCCAGGCACATTAGCAGGGAGCTGGATCAGAAGTGGAGCAGTTAGGACTCGAATGAGTACCCATATGGGCTGCTGGCACCACAGACAGCAGCTTTACCCACTATGCTGCAGCAGCAACTCCCCTATTGGATACTGTTACAGCACATTTTTCCTTCTTAGAACTTTTGGGATGAAGTATTTAATTGTGATTTTTTTCCTTTATTTTAAAGAGCATTATTGAGGTGTAATTGACATACAGTGAACTATGCAATTTAAAAGGTATAATTTATTTATTGCAAATTACAGTGTGATATGTTTTATCTTTGGTATATACCTCTGAAAGTATCACTACAATCAAGATCATAAAAATATTAATTACATATGAAAGTTTTTAATTTTTCTCTTTCCTTCTGGCTGCTTCTCTCTGTCCCTGGGCAGCTACTGATCAGCTTTCTTTTCACTGTAGATTTGCTGGTATTTTCTACAGTTTTTATGTAAGTGCAGTCATTCATTTTATACAACTTGTTGTCTGGCTTCTTTCACACAGCATATTTATTTTGAGATTCATTAATGGTGTATCAGAACTTTTTATTTCTGAATAGTAGCCCATTATGTGGATACACCACAATTTGTTTATCCAGTGGACATTTGGATTGTTTACCAGTTTTGGCTCTTCTTTATAAAGCTGCTGTGAACTTTTATGTAGAAGTCTTAGTGTGAACATAGAGTGCAATTGGCTGACTTACATGATAGATACTTGTTTGACTTTTTAAAGAAATTGACAAACTTTTCCAAACTAATTGTATCTTTATGTTCCTACCAGCAAATGTGTGAATGTTCTAGTCAATTCATATCCTCACCAGTACTTGACATGGTTAGTCTTTTAAACTTTTAATGATTCTAATAAGTGAATAAAATGTCTTTGAGCTTTAATTTGCGTTTCCATAATAACTTAATGATGTTGAGCATCTTACCATGTGCTTGCTTGCCATCTGTATATCTTCTTTAGTGAGATCTGTTCAGAGTTTTTGCACCTTAAAACATTTTTGTGTTGTTGGTTTTTGTGATTTTTTTTTTTTTTTGACAGGCAGAGTTAGACAGTGAGCAAGAGAGAGACAGAGAGAAAGGTCTTCCTTTCCATTGGTTCACTCCCCAAATGGCTGCTATGGTGGGCGTGCTGCGCTGATCCGAAGCCAGGAGCCAGGTGCCTTCCCCGGTTTTTGTGTGTTTTTTTTTTTTTTTTTTTAAACCATTTTCTGAATGCTGGTTTCTAACCAGAAACATAATTTTTTTTTGACAGGCAGATTTAGACAGTGAGAGAGAGAGAGACAGAGAGAAAGATCTTCCTTTCCGATGGTTCACCCCACAAATGGTTGCTATGGCTGGGGTGCTGCACTGATCTGAAGCCAGGAGCCAGGTGCTTCCTCCTGGTCTCCCATGCGGGTGCAGGGACCCAAGCACTTGGGCCATCCTCCACTGCCTTCCCTGGCCACAGCAGAGAGCTGGACTGCAAGAGGAGCAACCAGGACTAGAACCCGGGGTACCGGTGCCGCAGGCAGAGGATTAGCCAAGTGAGCCAGGGCACTGGCAGAAGTATTTTCTACCACACTGGGGCTTAACATTTCGTTCTCTCTAACAGTGTTTTTCAAACAACAAAAGTTTTAAATTTGTTGAATCACAATGTATCTTTTTAAAAAGATTTATTTTTACTTATTTGAAAGGCACCCTTACAGAGGGAGGGAGAGACCTAGGGAAATCTTCCATCTGCTGGTTAACTCCTCAAGTGGCCACAACAGCTAGAGCAGGGCCAAGCTGAAGCCAAGAGTCAGGAGATTTCTTCTGGGTCTCCCACATGGGTGTCAGGAGCCCAGGGAGTTGGACCATCTTCCGCTGTTTTCCCAGGTCCATTAGCAGGGAGCTGGATCGGAAGTGGAGCAGCCAGGACTCCAACCAGGACTTGAACCAGTTTCCACCTGCTATATCATGATGCCGACCCCTTTTTCTTTTATAGATTTTTCTTTATGGGTAGTCTCTAAGAAATCTTTGCCTAAACCAAGTTGATGAAGAACTTCTTTCTCTAGAAGTTTTGTATTTTTGCATTTTACATTTAGGTTTAGGGTCCATTTTGAGTTAATTTTCATATATGGAAAGGGGTCTGGAATCTACCTTTTTTTTCTTTTGCTTATCAATATTGAATTTTTCCAGCTCTGTTGTTGAAAAGACTGTCCTTTATATGCTAAAGTGGTTTTTTTAAATTTGGCTGAAAACACTTACTTATTTTCATGCCTATTCCTGTACTTTATTTTGATTTTCTGATCTCTTTTGTCTATTTGTATCTGTGCAACAGTGTCTTGATTATTACAGCTTTATACAATTTGAATTCAATGAATGTTAAATCCTTCAATTTTTTCCTTCAAACATTTTGACTAGTCTAGGTCTTTCGTAATTCCATATGAATTTTGGAATCAGCATATCAGTTTCCATAAATGTCCTATTGGAAGTTTGTTTAGGATGTGTTTAATCTATGGATTAATTTACGAAAAATTAACACTCTATCAGTATTGAGTTTCCTCATATATCAAAGACATGGTATATCTTACCGTTTATTTGCATCTTATTTAATCTCTCAGCAGTATTTTAAAATTTTCAATGGGCAGATCTTTTCATATTTTTCCTAAGTACTTAGTACTTTTTGATGTTATTGTAAGTGAGTTTTTAAGTTTCGATTTTGCATTATTGCTGTTATGTAGACATAAAACTGTCCTGCAATCTTGCCAACTTTACCTATTAGTTATGGATGTTATAGATTTCTTAAGATTTTCTATGTAGATAATCATTTCTGCAAATAAAATAACTTTACTCCCTTCTTTTTAATCTGAATACCTCTTATGTCTTATTTTGTTTGTTAGACTATCCATTAAACTGATGAGTAGAGTTAATAATGTTTTGTTGTTGATTTAGGAGGAAAATATTCAGTCTTTAATCATCAGGTAGGATGTTATCTGTAAGTTTTTGTAACTGCTTTTAATTACATTGAGAAAATCCCCTTCTGCATCTAGTTTGATAAGTGTTTTTATCAGTGATGGATATTGAATAGAGTTAGCATTATATATAATTTTTCTTTTTAGTTTTGATATTATTGTGATAATGTAATAAATAGCTACTAGAGTTTTGAATGTTAAATCAACCTTACATTTCTGAGATAAACCATATCTGAAATGATGTTTTCCTTTTTCTATATTGATTAGATTTAAAAAGATTTGTTTAATTGATTTTATGTATTTGAAAGAATTAAGAGGTATAGAGAGAGAGGGAGAGAGAGGTCTTTCATCCTCTGGTTCAATCTCAAAATGGCTGCAATGGCCAGAGCTGAGCCGATCCAGGAGCCAGGAGCTTCTTCCTGGACTCCCACGTGGGTGCAAGGACCCAAGGACTTGGGCCATCTTCTACTGCTTTCCCAGGCCATAGCAGAGAGCTGGATTGGAAGTGGTGCAGCCGGGACTCGAACCGGCATCCATATAGGATGCTGGCACTGCAGGCGGTGGCTTTACCCACTATGCCACAGCGCCGGCCCCAATAAAACCATTTTAATACCGTACATGTTCTTTTAAGCACTGCTTTAGCTGTGTCTCATATTTTGATAGTGTGTTTTCATTTTCATTCATTCACTCACTTCCTAATTTTCACTGAGGCATTCTTTTTGCCACAGCAATTGCTCCTGGACATTTTTTCTGATAGCTGCTTTAAGAATATTGTCAGATTCACTTCAGTGATGTTATCTGATGTTTATCTTAAGTGAATTGATTTTATTGTTTCTTGGTATGACAAGTAATTTTGGATTGTATACTTGTTATTTTGACTATTTTGTATGAGACTATCTTAGACTTTTTGTATTGCTATAATAGAATACCTGAGACTAGCTTATTTTTAATGAGCAGAAGTGTATTTGTTGATGATTCTGGAGATTGGGAAGTCCAGGATTGAAAGGCTGGCATCTGGCAAGTACTTTGATTCATTGGTGGGAGGACAAAGTAGGGGGCATTGTCATGCTGCGCTCAGTTTTATGAGAAACTCACTCCCTCAATAAGGGCATTAATCCCTTCTTGAGGGCTGAACTCACATGGCATAATCATGTCTAATAGGTCCCAACTCCCAGTGCTGTTGGTTTGGGGATTTAAGTTTCCAATACATGCTTTGGGGGACACGTTCAGGTTGTGCCCGAGACTCTGGTTCCTATTTATAGATTATGTCCTAGAAGGAATTCAGTTCATCTTGTTTTAGTATATATGACCTAGCCCACTTACTTTTTTTTCCATTTATTTTATTTATTTCAGAGGCAGAAAGACAAAGAGACATCTGCCATTCACTAGTATACTCCCAAAATGCCCAAAAAAGTGGGTTGGGCCAAGCTGAAGCCAAAAGTTGGGAGTTCAGTCTGGGTTTCCCACATGGGTGACAGGGACCCAACTGCTTGAACCATTATTTATTGCCTCTATGGGTATGAATTAGCAGGAAGCTGGAATTGGGAGTGGAGCCAGGACTGGAACCCAGGCATTCTAATCAAGCAGTCTCTTAACTGCTGTGTCAGTTATTTGCTCCTTACCAAACTGGAAAAAAAAAAAAAATTACGGCTTTTTTGAGTTGTTAGCAATTATTCTCCATGCTCCTTATCCACCAACCTGGGTAATCTAGCCAAATGACTGATTTACTTTCTGTTTCAGAGTTTGCCAATAATGGAATTTCATATTATTATAGAACCATTCAATAAGTGGTCTTTGTTCACTGACCTCTTTCAATCGTGTTTTCATGTTTCATTCATGTTGTAGCATATATCAGTACCTCATTGTTTTTCATTGCTGAGTAATATTCTGTTATTAGGATAATACCACATTTTGTTATTCCATTTAACAATTGTTGGACATTTAAGTTATTTCCACCTTGTAACTACTGCAAATAGTGCTGCAATAAACTTTTATGTACACGTTTTAAATTCTTTTTAAAATAGATTTACTTACTTGAAAGGCAGAGGAAGACAGAGGGAGAGATCTTCATTCACTGTTTCACTGACCAGATGGCCACAACAGCCAGGCCCAAACCAGCAGCCAGAAACTCAGCCTCATCTCCTACATGGGTGGCAGGGACCAAAGCAGTTGTGCCATCTTCTGCTGACTTCCCAGGTACATTAGCAGGGAGCTGGATCAGAAATGGAGCAGCTGGGACTCCAACTGATGCACATATGGAATACTAGTATTGCAGGCAGCAGCTTAACCTGCTGTGCCACAATGCCAGCCCCCTTGATGTATTAATTATTATTTTTAAAATTTATTTATTTATTTGAAAATTAGAGTTACAGAGAGAAGGAGAGACAGAGAAAACGTTCATCTGCTAGTTCACTCCCCAAATGGCCACAACTACCAGGGTTAGATCAGTCTGAAGCCAGGAGCCATGAACTTCATCCAGTTCTCCCAGGGGGGTGCAGGGGCTTCTGCAGCCTTCTCAGGCACATTAGCAGGGAGCTGGATAGGAAGTGGAGCAGCTGGAACTTGAACCAGTGCCCAGGCATCCATGCTGCACTTGGCAGCTACACCACAACACTGGCCCCCAATGTATTAATTTCAATGCTAGGCTTTGTTAATACTTTTTTTGATGGTATAATTATACTAATAATGAGAATTTTTTGCTAGAAAATAGAATTTATTATTGTAGCTATTTCATGTAAGAGTAGTATAGTACTATTTCAAAACAAATTATGAGTTTAGAGAAGAGATGATGCGATTGAAATACATTTTACATATGTTGCTTTTTTAGTGCTGATGAAAATGCTTTTTGAGGCACATATTGTTCTCATTTTACAGTGGAGATAGAGTGTGAAACAATTAAAAATTATTTATGCAAAGTCTAATAGCTACTACATGACAGATTCATTGCCCAAACAGGTTTGTGTGGCTTTTTTTCCATACTAACCTATCTTTTACTCTTCAATGAGAAGTTTCTCCTTAAACTCATAATCTTGATTTTTAAAGAGCAAAGGGATTACTTAGGAGCATGAGTTGTGGTGTGAAATTGATGTACGTTTCAGATATATTTTTGTCAAAATGCCAAGAGCCATATTGCATTTATTTGCTTTGATGCTTTATTGAAAGCTTTATACATGTTATCTCTTTATATTTTTAATGCAGCCTTATGAAATGAGTACTATTACTGCCACTGTTTTACACACAAGGAAACTGGGACTTTGGGAGGTTGAGTAACACACCCACTAAGCCACCAAGCTGAGATTCTTGTTGCTCTTTGTTTCTTTTTTTCAGTTATATCTTTTTCATTTTTTTAGTAAAAGCTAATATTGTTCTACAAAGTTCTTAAAGGTCCTTTGCAAGTTAATATGAATGGGTGTGTTTTTCAGTGCGCAAAGATAACAAAGTAATGTATAGACTTCTGAATTTATGATGCAGTTATATGTATCTAACTCTCTGACTGTAATATATATATTATCTATAAGTTTATTGGCTATTTTAATGCATATTATAGTAGAAGTTTAAAATATCAGGTGCACAGATGGGCTGTGAATGAATCATCATTTATTTGCAAAATATTGCTTACATGATTTTTTTCTAGGTGGGGGAGGGGTTGCTTTTACAGAATTTGCAGTTATTTCATATCTCAAAATAGTCATTTTTCTATAAGAAAGAAACCCAATTGGTCACTATGTACAATTAAAAAATCCTTTTTCAACGCATGGAATTATCCTCAAAGTAGTGTTTTAAATTTATTTTTCTAAAAAGCATAGGATTATGAAAGAACAATTTTTTGCTGTTTATTATTTCCTTGCTGCACAGAAGCTTTTGAGTGTAACATATTCTCATTTGTCTAGTTTATTTTTGTTACCTGTGCCTTAGGGGTCTTATCCAAAAAGTCATTGACTACACCAATATTTTGAAATGTTTCTCATATTTTCCCCTAACAGTTTCATAGTTTCAGATCTTATATTTAGGCCTTTGATCCATCTTGAGTTGTTTTTTGTATATGGTAAAAGTTAGGGATCTGATTTTGTTCTTCAGTGTATCATCTATATCAGTTTTGCCAGCGCCATTTATTGAAAAGTCTGTCCTTTATCCAACATATGTTCTTGGCACGTTTGTGAAAAATCTGTCAGTGGTACGTACGTAGATTAATTTCTGGACTCTCTGTTCATAACAGATCATAAAGATAGGATTAAGTGTCAAAAGGATCACATAAATAAGACCAGTGTCTGCTAATAATAATTGATAGAATTAAAGAAGAGAGAATGACCCAACATGGGAAGTGAGATACACAGCAGACTCATAGAATCACAAATACCCTAAACAGCACTCTGGCCTCAGAATAAGCCCTTAAGGCATTCAGATCTGGCTAAAAAGCCCATGAGAGTTTCGCAGGGATGGAAAGCCAAGACACTCTGGGAAAAAAAAAAAATTACCTAAATGAAAGATCTCTGTGAGTGAGATCCCAGTGGAAAGAAGGGGCCATCAAAGAAGGAGGTACCTTTCTTGAAGGGAGGAGAGAACTTCCACTTTGACTATGACCTTGTCTAAATAAGGTCAGAGTTTGTGAACTCAAGAGGCTTCCATAGCCTTGGCAACTCATGACAAGAGCCTCGGGTGATTACTGACATCATAAATAAGAGTGTGAATTGTTAAATCAACAACAGGAGTCACTGGGAACTTGCTCCCCATGTAGGACCTCTGTCCTTAATGTGTTGTACTAGGGGAATGAACGGTAAAACTAGTCTTCAAACAGTACTTTACACTTTGTGAGTCTGTGTGGGTACAAACTGTTGAAATCTTTTAGTTAGTATAGAGTTGATCTCTTGATTATAAAGATAATTAAAAATGAATCTTAATGAAGAATGGGATGGGAGAGGGAATAGGAGATGAGATGGTCTGCGGGTGGGAGGGTGATTATGGGGGGGGAAGAACTGCTATAATCCAAAAGTTGTACGTTCGAAATTTATATTTATAAATAAAAGTTTTCTTTAAACATGCAAGGGATCTGAATGGACATAAAAAAGCTCATAAATATGCGAAAAAATGCTCAATATCACTAAATCATCAGGGAAATATAAACTGAAAGCATATTGAGAGATCACATCATACCTATGAAAATGGCTGTTATCAAGATCAAAGATTAGTGTTTATAAGGATGTGGAAAAAAGGGAAACCTTGTACATTGGGGAATATAACAATATAGCCATTTTGAAAAACTGAAAATAGAATTATAATGTGATCCAGCAAAGTTCATCAAAATGGAATTAAAAGATAATATAATTTTGGTATCAAAACAATTGAAATTAATGCTGTTTTCCCTAGTATATATTTTCCATGAACTTTCTGAAGACACTGCTCCTCCCACTATACCCAAGGGACTTAAAATCAGTATGTTGAAGAGATGTCTTTGCTCCTGTGTTTACAGCATCATTATTCACAATAAAGCAGATTTGAAAATAACCTAAGTGATCATCAACAAATGAGTGGAATAAAAAAGTGGCATATTTACACAGTAGAATACTATTTAGCCTTAAAACAGACAGAATAGAATTCTGCTGGTTGTGATAACATACAGTAACCTAAAGGATATTATGCTAATTAAAATAAGCCAGCCATAGACAAATATCGCCTGATTGGTTTATATGTTGAATATAAAATTTGAACTCAATAAAATGGGAGTTGGGAATGGACAGGGGAAGGTCTAAGTGTACAAAGTTTCAATTCAGCTTGTGGGGTGGGTTCTGATATTCTGTTGTGCAGCAGCAGTAAGGGAACTATAGTTAATAATGTAGCAGGGCTGGCGCTGTAGTGTGGAGGATCAAGCCACTACCTGCAGTGCAGTTATCCTATATGGGCAGTGATTCAAGTCTCAGCTGCTCCGCTTCCAATCCAGCTCTCTGCTATGGCCTGGGAAAGCAGTGGAGGATGGTCCACGTCCTTGGGCTCCTGCACCCATGTTGGAGACCCGGAGGATGTTCCGGGCTCCTGGCTTTGGATCAGTGCAGCTCCCACCATTGTGGCCATTTGGGGGAGTGAACCAATGGATGGAAGACTTCTCTCTCTGCCTCTGCCTCTGCCTCTCTGTAACTTTAAAATAAATCAATAAATATTTAAAAAATAATGTAGCAGATATTTCAAAACTATGAAAGGGTAAATTTTAAATGTTCTCACCATGAAGAAATGCTAACTAAGTATGTGAAGTGATATATTAATTAGCCTGTTTTTATTCAATCCACAGTATATACATGTATCAAAACATTAGCTCATATCCTATAAATATATTTAGATTATTTGTGTATCCTATAAGTATGTACAGGTTGTTATTTTTCAATAAAAGTAAAATGAAAAAGGAATTAATATTTTAACTAGAAAATATGTTGTAAAGACTTCCATGTGAGAGTAACTTACAGAGGTTACTATGAGTAAAGACTGTACCTGATTACATCTGACTGTTCCTTGAAGAATAGTTATGCTAGCACTGAACCCATACTCTTTGATAAATAGGATTTATTCTTTCAGGAACTTTATAAAATTAGAACTTTTGCATTGGAATGGGTGTTTGACCTAGTGATAAGCTGCTAGTTGGGATACCTACATCCCAATCAGAGGCCTGGGTTGAAGTCCTGGCCCTGCTCCCAATTCTGTCTTCCTCCTAATGTAGACAGTGGGCGACAGCAAATGATGGCTCAGGTAATTGCATCCCTGCCATCCAAGGAGAGATGTGGATTGTCATCCTGGCTTCCAGCTTGGGGTTGGTTTAACCTGGGGGATTGTGGTCATTTGTATAGTGTACCAGTGCATGGAAGCTTTGTCTATCTATGTCTGTGTTGTTCTTTGTGCTTTAAAAAAATGAAAACGTTGCGTTTTCCTTAATAATGCATGAATCACACTTTCTTTTTAATAACCAGGATAAGGAAGAGCATCCTGATCGGTTTTAGTTCTTTTTGATGTTAGTGCTTTTTTTATTTTATTTTATTTTTTTTGCATTTAGTAGTGGCCACCCCTATGTTATAAACAGGTCAGCATGCTTATTTAATTAAGATCTCTGTACTGGGCAGTTTCAGCTAGAATGAGACATTAGCAAGGCATATGGACGTGTGGCAGGCATGTAGACACAGGATTGGCAGACTAGGAATATTTCTGTGAAGGGCCAGATATTTTAGGCTTTGTGGCCAGATGGTCTCTGTTGCTACTACTCAACTCTGTGCTTATTGCATGTTAGCAGTCTTCGACAATATGTAAGCAAATGGGTCTAGTTGTGTTCCAATAATGCTGCATTTACACAAACAGACTGTAGGCCAGCAGTTAGGAGCACTGATCTAAATTAACATGTCAATGTAGTTGTTAGTTCAGGAACAGGAGTGTGACAATTTAAAAGTAAGTTGGAGCTAGCGTTCTGTGTTCTGTGTTAAACCACTGCTTGCTACACCAACATCCCATATTGGAGCACCGTTTGGAGAACTGACTACTCTGATTCCAGTCCTGCTCTCTGCTAATGTGCATGAGAAAGCAGTGGATGATGGCCCAGGTGCTTGGGCCCCTTCCACCCACATGGGAGACCTGGGTGGAGTTCCAGGGATCCTGGCTTTGGCCTGGATCAGCCTTGACCATTGTTGCCTTTTAGGGGAGTGATGAAAGGTAGAAGTAGATGGAAGTGGGGCCAGTTCTGTGGCGTAGTAGGTAAAGCCTGCTGCCTGCAGTGCCAGCATCCCATATGGGTGCTGGGTGCTGGTTTGTGTCCGGGCTGCTCCACTTCCTATCCAGCTCTCTGCTATGGTCTGAGAAAGCAGTAGCAGATGGCCCAAGTCCTTGGGCCCTTGCACCCAAGTGGGAGACCCGGAAGAAGCTCCTGGCTCCTGGTTTCAGATCGGCGCAGCTCCAGCTGTTGTGGCCATCTAGGGAGTGAACCAGCAGAGGAAACACCTCCCTCTCTCTCTCCCTCTCTTCTTCTCTCCCTCTTTCCTCTCTGTGTAAATAAATAAATCTTTAAAAAATTTTTTTTTATTTATTTGACAGATAAAGTTCGTCAGTGAGAGAGAGACACACACACAGAGAGAAAGGTCTTTCTTCTGTTGGTTTGTTGTGTCCGAATTTCCCAATCAATGCACAAGGCACAGTTGCAGATGCAAAAGCAGAGGTTTATTTGTTACCAGCTGGCTGGGACCCCCTACCCGCACACAGCCCTTTAGCAGTGCACAGGCAAAAGGCCCTCTCGTTTGCATAAGAGAGGTTTTTATAGCCTCACACTTACAAAGGTGCAGGTCATCTCCTACGTAGGTTACCTTCTTATTCTCTATATGGCAAGGTATTGGGCTGTAACATGTTCATTGGTTCATTTAAACGTAAAGACTATATACGTTACGTGGCAGGAAGGCCACACTAAGGAGATGGCATGGGGAAGAACTGGCGGGAAGCATCAGGCCATAAATCCCAGGGGAGCTGGTGGGGGGCAGGAGGTCATAAATTCCAGGGGAGCATAGCAGGAGAGCAAGCAGCCAGAGTACAGAAGACTCCAACTCCTAAAGGTTCACCTCCCAAATGGCTGCTACGACCGGCGTGCTGTGCCAGTCCGAAGCCAGGAGCCAGGTGCTTCCTCGTGGTGTCCCGTGCGGGTGCAGGGGCCCAAGCACTTGGGTCATCCTGAAGTAGGCAGGCATACAGGTTAAAATTGATCAGATTTGTGAACTGGAAGACCACGCCCCTGTGTGACCTCATGCTCCTACCTGATGCCTTTGCCACGCCCCTGTGTGGCCTCATTGCCCTACCTGGCCACACCGGGGTGCCCACCAGCCAATCAGGTTAATTAACCACTCCCCTTTGGAGTGGGTTAAAAGCCTAGGGCACAGTGTGCTCGAGGCTCTGCCCTGCTCTTCTCCCCTGGCCTCTTGCCAGGACAGGGCTTACTGTAGCCCTGTGCCTCCAGGGCGCATGGCCTTCAGGCCATGTGCTCTAGGCTTCCTGGCCTAGATGCTCATCCACGTGGCTGGTTCCTGGTGCTTGGTATGAACCCCTATTCACCTCTCTCCCCTAAATAAAGCTCTCACTCTCTTATGCACCTTTCTTACTAAATAAAAGCTTAAAATGTACCATGCTGCCTCGTTTATCTGTGCCGGTATTTAGAATTCTTTAAATACTAGGCAAGAACCCTCTCGGGCTTATTAATATTGGGGATTTAGTAATAAGCCTGTGGTGAAATTGTAAGGCACCCCAAATTCTGGTAGTGCATGTGGCACCCTGGATAGCATTTCTAGGGAACTTTAACGGGCCACATCTCAGGGTAAATTTTAGGGGGTCTTTTCCGATTTCAATCCTTCACTGCCTTCCTGGGCCACAGCAGAGAGCTGGACTGGAAGAGGAGTAGCCAGGACTAGAACCCGGCGCTCATATGGGATGCCGGTGCTGCAGCCAGAAGACTAACCAAGTGAGCCATGGTGCTGACCCCCAATAAATAAATCTTTAAAAAAAAGTAGATGGAAGGTCACTCTGTCTCTCTGCCTTTCAATTAAATAAATAAATACATCTTTTTTTTTTTTTTTAAAGTTAATTGAAACTTAGAATGCATTGTAGAAACATCATTAAATATGTATATACTGAAACCTACTTTCCTACTTAGGTAGTTGAACTACGTACTGCCTACTTTTTGGGGAACTTCACTCTGTTGAAATGTAAGAGTGTTAGGGGTAAGAAGTCAGTGAATAAATTGGAAACTAGGTATTTGTGGTCACAGCATGACCTTAGATAGTAAGATATCTGAATTTTAAAAGAGTTCTAGATTTGAAGTGATCCAGAGTATGGAATGGGAATGCTTTGCTCAAATGGCATGAAGGTAAAAATTCTTGGAATTTAAGAAGAAGCCAGGAAACTATAAAGGGAAAATTGTTTTTTACAGGTTATGAAGTAGCACGGGCTTTTCTCTCTTCTTCCTGTTCCTCCTATATCTTGGTGGTGAGAAGAGATTTTCCATTCATCTTTCTTTGATTGGAGGCCACCTCCTATGCTTCCGGTAGACTTGAAATTGGTAAAGAGGAGTAAGTGAAGGAAAAGATAGGCTTCTGGTAGAATCTTTAATGCCAGGGGTGAGGGATGAAGAGAAGGAAGGAATTCAGGTGCTATTAGGAGAGTTTTCTCTTAAGTCTGTGCAATTATGCCATTGAATTGAATAGAATGGGATAAGGTGTGTAGTTTTCTGATACTGCTATTTTATAGCTCACAAGATGACAATTCCTTTATATAATTTCTTACATGGGGGAGATAAGGGTTGTTGTGGCAGCTTCCTAGAATATATGTTTCTTAGAGGCGAGGAAAAATTTTTTTTTTTTGACAGGCAGAGCGGACAGTGAGAGAGACACAGAGAAAGGTCTTCCTTTTCCGTTGGTTCACCCCACAATGGCCGCTGTGGCTGGCGCACTGCGCTGATCCGAAGCCAGGAGCCAGGTACTTATCCTGGTCTCCCATGCGGGTGCAGGGCCCAAGCACTTGGGCCATCCTCCACTGCACTCCCAGGTCACAGCAGAGAGGTGGACTGGAAGAGGAGCAACCGGGACAGAATCTGATGCCCCGATCGGGACTAGAACCCTGGGTGCTGGTGCCGCAGGCAGAGGATTAGCCTATTGAGCCGCGGCACTGGCCTTGGAAAAATATTTTCAGTAAAAGGATAAGGAGTTGGGGAACATAGAATAAGACTGGGTCAGTTGGAGGAGGTGGTGTGTAGAAAAACAGACTCAACACCAGAAATGTTTTCAGAAGATGGATTAGGGGCATGATGTTTGTTTAACACTATGATGCTATAGGAAGGATTTTTGGGAAAGGAACGGTCAGTGGCAGTAGAAAGAACTGATTTTTCAAATGCAGTTTGGGAGGGATAGTCCCAACTAAGAAGATGGTACATTATATTCTAGGTGATATTTGGAAAGCTGGGCAGGCTGCTTGAATTAAATGAAATTTTGTTTCCTTATGAAAAGAGGCATTTTTTGGACTATGTATTAAGGTACTCCATGAATGCTATAATTCTTTTTTAAAAATATTTATTTGAAAGGCAGAGTTACAGAGAAGCAGAGGCAGAGAGAGAGGTCTTCTATCCACTGGTTCACTCCCCAAATGGCTCCAACAGCTGGAGCTGGGCCAATCTGAAGCTAGGAGCCAGGAACTTCTTCTGGTCTCCCACGTGGGTGTAGGGGCCCAAGGACTTGGGCCATCTTCCACTGCTTTCTCAGGCCATAGCAGAGAGCTGGATTGGAAATGGAGCAGCTGGACCTTGAACTGGCACCCATATGGGGTCCTGGCACCATAGGCGTTGGCCACAGTGCCTGCCCCTAATTCTATTCTATATAGAAGAAACTGAAATAGAAGGATGTAGGGTGATGAAACAAATAAATATTTTCTTTAAAATTATGTCCTTAGGGAGCTAAACTATTTTCACATTAGCTAAATTTGTGTTTGTACTTAAAGCTTTACATTGTAACAGATTCAGCATTGATTTTGGAAATTTTTACTATTTAAATTACAGTAGTATTTTGATTTTGATGGTTTGTTACAACTGCAAGTTCTGAACTGGGGAGAAGCTCAGTTTCTTATTGGACTCAACTAAGTAAATTTTTAGACAGAATTTCCCCTTCTATTACCTTGTGGTTTGCCAAGAATGGAGATAATATGACTTTGGAGTTGTGATAATGAGACTTTTAGATTTTATTAATATTTTTCATTTTCTGCAACATCATTTTCCTGATTTACTTTAACTTTCATCCATGATTTCCTAAATCTATTTAAGCGTATTTAAGATGATTATTTGATGTCTGTTTAGCAAGACCAGTGCCTATGTTTCCTTAGGAACAGTGTCTCTTAATTTCTCCTATGATCGGGCTATGCTTTTTTTGCCTTTTTTTTTTTTTTTTTTTGACAGGCAGAGTTAGACAGTGAGAGACAGACAGAGAGAAAGGTCTTCCTTTTTCTGTTGGTTCACCCCCTCAAGTGGCCACTATGGCCAGTGCATTGTGGCCGGCGCGCTGCGCTGATCCGAAGCCAGCAGCCAAGTACTTCCTCCTGATCTCCCATGCGGGTGTGGGGCCCCTCCACTGCACTTCTGGGCCACAGCAGAGAGCTGGACTGGAAGAGGTGCAACCAGGACAGAATCCAGTGCCCCAACCGGGACTAGAACCTGGGGTGCTGGCGCTGTAGGCGGAGGATTAGCCAAGTAAGCCGCAGCACCGGCCTGGGCTATGCTTCTTATTTCTTTTCATGCTTTCTAATTTTGTTGTTGGAAATTGGACATTTGGCTATTAGAATGTGATAAGTTAGGAGTTTTTTTTTTTTTTTTTTTTTTTTTTTTTTTTTTTTTTTAATCTTCCTCAGGGTTTGTTTTTGCTGCTTCTGGGGGTTGTAGTTATTTATTTAGTGTGTTTTCTAAACTATTTGGAAAGACTGTATTTTTTCTTGTGTTAAGTCCCTGAAATCACTATCTCTTTAGTTTATGGTCAGCTAATATTTTGGCAGATTTCCTTGAATGTCTGGAGCATAGGAAAAATGAAAAGCTCCTCCGTCTTTGGAGATTGGCTGTGTGTGGGGCACTCCTTCAGTGCTTAGTCCTGTTGTTTACAGCTCTGCCTTAGCCTCCACTCCTTGGTTGTTCTGAACCTAAAGATTAGCCAGAACTGAAAGCTTTGTCTCCTCAGGTCTTTTCTGCACATGCATTCCTCTTTGATCCTGTGTGTGGTTCCCTAAATTCCCCTGCATGTATCCATACGGCTAGGCAGAGGCTTTTCAATGCCCTAATTCCCCAAAGAATCTCCTCAGCTTTTCCTCCCAGGCTTTGGCGTATCTTTTGTTGACTTCAGTTGTATGTTTTGCTCAGGTAGCAGTGGGCTGTTTATTTGTCTTTCATTGTTTTTGAGGAAGCTGTGCCTTCTGCACAGCTACTTCTCTGCTCTGAAGGGGTTTCACATTAGGCATGGGAATTTGAATCAGCAGATGAATTTGTGAATTAAATATGAAAAATATGAGGTGATTTTCAATTGCTCAAGGGATTAGTATAATTAAATTTATGGGCTCCTCCTGGAACCAGCCTGAATAACTGTTACATATATCCTCTCCATTCTTATGAGCATTGTCATCTGGGTTACTCTATATAGTCTCATCTCTACTATTCCCCATTGCTCCATTAAATTTTTTGGAATTCTCTAAACATAGTAAGCTCTTTCATTAGCTTCCGAATCTTCACACAATTCTCTGCATGGAATACTGTTATGTGTCATTCTTTTTATATATTGCTGGATTAAATTTGATAATTTTAAAAAATTTTTAATAAATATAAATTTCCAAAGTATAGCTTTTGGATTACAGTGGCTCCCCCCCGCCCCATAACTTCCCTCCCACCTGCAACCCTCCCATCTCCTGCTCCCTCTCCCGTTCCATTCACATCAAGATTCATTTTCAATTATCTTTATATACAGAAGATCAATTTAGTATCTATTAAGTAAAGATTTCAACAGTTTGCACCCACACAGAAACACAAAATGTAAAGTACTGTTTGAGTACTAGTTAGAGCATTAATTTACATTGTACAACACATTAAGGACAGAGACCCTACATGGGGAGTAAGTGCATAGTGACTCCTGTTGTTGACTTACAATTCACACTCTTGTTTATGATGTCAGTAATCACCCTAGGCTCTTGTCATGAGTTGCCAAGTCTATGGAAGCCTTTTGAGTTCACCAACTCCGACCTTATTTAGACAAGGTCATAGTCAAAGTGGAAGTTCTCTCCTCCCTGCAGAGAAAGGTACCTCCTTCTTTGATGGTCTGTTCTTTCCACTGGGATCTCACTCACAGAGATCTTTCATTTAGGTGTGTGTGTGTGTGTGTGTGTGTGTGTGTGTTTTCCAGAGTGTCTTGGCTTTCCATGCCTGTGAAACTCTCATGGGCTCTTCAGCCAGATCTGAATGCCTTAAGGGCTGATTCTGAGGCCAGAGTGCTGTTTAGGACATCTGGCATTCTATGAGTCTGCTGTGTATCCCACTTCCCATGTTGGGTCATTCTCTTTTTTAATTCTATCAGTTAGTATTAGCAGACACTAGTCTTGTTTATGTGATCCCTTTAACTCTTAATCCTTTTATTATGATCAATGTTGGTGGGAATGCAAACTGGTAAAGCCACTATGGAAATCAGTTTGGAGATTCCTCAGAAACCTGAATATAACCCTCCCATACAACCCAGCCATCTCACTCCTTGGAATTTACCCAAAGGAAATTAAATTGGCAAATAAAAAAGCTGTCTGCACCTTAATGTTTATTGCAGCTCAATTCACAATAGCTAAGACCTGGAACCAACCCAAATGCCCATCAACAGTAGACTGTATAAAGAAATTATGGGATATATACTCTATAGAATACTATATAGCAGTAAAAAATGAAATCCAGTCATTTGCAACAAAATGGAGGAATCTGGAAAATATCATGCTGAATGAAATAAGCCATTTCCAAAGGGACAAATATCATATGTTCTCCCTGATCGGTGACAACTAACTGAGCACCAAAAAGGAAACCTGTTGAAGTGAAATGGACACTATGAGAAACAGTGACTTGATCAGCCCTTGTCCTGACTGTTGATGAACAACTTAATACTTTATCCCTTTTAGTATTTTTGTTTGTTCTATTTAATACCATTGGTTGAGCTGTGTAATTAACACACAATTATTCTTAGGTGTTGAAATTTAACTGAAAAGTGATCTCTGTTAAATATAAGAGTGGGAGTAAGAGAGGAGAAGATGTATAGTTTGGGACATGCTCAATCGGACTTGTCCCTAATGGCAGAGTTAGATACGTGCCAGGGGATTCCAATTCAGTCCCATCAAGGTGGCATGTACCAATACCATCTCACTAGTCCAAGTGATCAATTTCTGTTCACAATTGATCATAATGATAGGACTAAGAGTCAAAAGGATCACATAAGCAAGATCAGTTTTAGTTCACAATTGATCATAAATTTGATAACATTTTGTTTTGTATTTTTGTGTGAGGAATATTTGTAATTTTTATTTCTTAAGATATTTTTTGTTAGGTTTTGGTTTCTTGATTAGAGTATTATCTTGAGGTTTTAAAACAGTTGGGTATATTCCTTTTTTCTTTAGTTCCTGAAAGAGATTGCAAAATATTGATATTATTTCCTATTTAAATATTTGGAGGATTTTGTCTGCGATTGTATTATTTTTGGTGCATTTTAAAAAAATATTTTATTTGAAAGGTAGTGTTACAGAGAGGCAGAGAGAGAAAGAGAAGAGAGAAGAGAGAAGAGAGGAGAGAGAAGAGAGGAGAGAGAGAGAGAGAGAGAGTTCTTCCATTCGCTGGTTCACTATCCAGATGGCTGCAAAGGCCGGAGCTGCATTGATCCAAAGCCAGGAGCGCCTTCCGGGTCTCCCATGTGGGTTCAGGGGCGCAAGCACTTGGGCCATCTTCTGTTGCTTTCCCAGGCCATAGCAGAGAGCTGGATTGGAATTGGATCAGCTTGAACTTAAACTAGCGCCCATATGGGATGCCAACATTGCAGGCGATGGCTTTGCTTGCTACAGCACAGTGCTGGCCCCTCTAATTCAGTTCTGATGTTACTTATTACTATGGCAAAAGAATAAGTAGTCATTTAAATAGCACATGAATTTATTTGTGTTGTCAACCCTTGCTTTTGAAAGACATTTGCAGACCAAGAGAGTCCAAGAAATCTGAGACTTTAAGGTCTATAACCGCATAGCACCCTTCTCTAAGTATCAGGATTCCATTTTGGTTTTGGTGCATTTTCTTTTCTTTTCTTTTTTTTTTTTTTAAGATTTATTTATTTTTACTTGAAAGAGTTACACAGAGAGAGGCACAGAGAGAGAGAGAGAGGTCTTCCATCCGATGGTTCACTCCCTAATTGGCCGCAATGGCTGGAACTGCTCTGATCTGAAGCCAGGAGCCAGGAGGTTCCTCTGGGTCTCCTACGCAGGTGCCGGGGCCCAAGGACTTGAGCCATCTTCCACTGCTATCCCAGGCCATAGCAGAGAGCTGGATGGGAAGTGGAGCAGCCAGGTCTTGAACTGGTGCCCATATGGGATGCTGGTGCTTCAGGCCAGGGCATTAACCCTCTGTGCCACAGCGCCGGCCCCTGGTGCACAGTCTTTAGCACTGGAGTTTTACCAGGACTGCTTTATACTTTTTGTGTTATTCTGCTCCTTTTATTTCTGGTTCTTGGCCTGTTTTTGAGCTTGATTTACCCTGTGGCTGCAGGAGATTAGAATTTCTAAATATTAGAGAAGCTTCTGGCTTTGACACTGCCCCTAAAATTACAGAGTCCATAATTTTCTTCCTTTAGCCCATTAGTGGCTTTTAACATCAACCAACTGATTTTACAGTTCTTACAATTATCATTGCTATTATATTTGCTAAATATTAGGAAGGATATTGCATAAGCCAACTGTTAGTGAGTGCTTCACCTTCTACTCATAGCCCATCTCAATTCACTACAAGTGAAAAACCTTAGAAATTGCGATATGCTAGCATGCTGTGGGCTATTTCCACAGTGTCTACCATGAAGGTGGCCCTGTTACTACCTGGTTAGTAATTGACTCAGCCTGAGATTCTGATCCTGAAGTTATACTTTCTAGTATGAACTCTGTTAGTTGGTCACCCTTCCCTCTGTCACTATTTAGCAGATGCTGAGACAAGAACTAAACACATGTAGTAGTATATTTGGGAGGTGCAGGCAGAAGACTGATACATAGAAGAGAGGGGAGCAAAGAGGTAAGGAAACTGAGGGTTTCCTCAACATCTTTTTTTTTTTTAAAGAAAACTTTTATTTATAAATATAAATTTCGAACGTACAACTTTTTTATTATAGCAGTTCTTCCCCCACCATAACCACCCTCCCACCTGCAGACCATCTCATCTCCTATTCCCTCTCCCATCCCATTCTTCATTAAGATTCATTTTTAATTATCTTTATATTCAAGAGATCAATTCCATACTAACTAAAAGATTTCAACAGTTTGCACCCACACAGACTCACAAAGTATAAAGTACTGTTTGAAGACTAGTTTTACTGTTCATTCTCCTAGTACAACACATTAAGGACAGAGGTCCTACATGGGGAGCAAGTTCCCAGTGACTCCTGTTGTTGATTTAACAATTCACACTCTTATTTATGATGTCAGTAATCACCCGAGGCTCTTGTCATGAGCTGCCAAGGCTATGGAAGCCTCTTGAGTTCACAAACTCTGACCTTATTTAGACAAGGTCATAGTCAAAGTGGAAGTTCTCTCCTCCCTTCAAGAAAGGTACCTCCTTCTTTGATGGTCTGTTCTTTCCACTGGGATCTCGCTTGCAGAGATCTTTCATTTAAGGAGTGTCTTGGCTTTCCATGCCTGCGAAACTCTCATGGGCTTTTTAGCCAGATCTGAATGCCTTAAGGGCTGATTCTGAGGCCAGAGTGCTGTTTAGGACATTTGTGATTCTATGAGTCGGCTGTGTGTCCTGCTTCCCATGTCTCCAACATCTTTGACTACTACAATAAGAAATCTCTTTTCAATTATGCAAGGTCATACTTGTTATTTTCTAAAGTAGTTATACTGATTTATTCCTGTAAAAATTGTTTTTTTTTCCACATCCTTACCAATATTTGGTATTATTGATATTTTTAATTTTTCTGTGGCATCAGTCCTAAAAGCTCATTTGTCATCTCTGATTTTATATATGTGAATATTCATTTTTTTAGTTTAAAGGTGTATTGATTTTGTTTATCTTCTGTATTTTTCAAATTTTTATTTCATTTATTTCTCATTATTTCTTTCCTTCTGCTAACTTAGGGTTTGGTTTGTTCTTGTTTTTCTAGGTTCTTGAAATGCATTGTTAGGTTATTTGCTATCTTTCTATTTTTTTGTTGTTGTGGGTACTTATTATAAACTTTCCTCTTACCACTGTTTTGCTGTGTCCCATAAATTTTTGTATGTTGTGATGTCAGCTTGAAGGAATTTTTAACTGTCTCTTTTGATTTTTTTTAGTGATCTGTTGTTCACTGAGGAACATAGTTTTCAGTCTTTATGTATTTGTATAATTCCTAGAAACCCTTTTGTTGATTTTTCCCATTATGGTCAGAAAAAAAAATACATAATTTTGGTTTTTTGAAATTTTTGAGACTTGTTTTGTGGCCTAATATGTGGTGTTTCCCAGACAGTGCTCCATGTGCAGATGGGAAGAATATATATTCTGCAGTTGTTGAATGGACTGTTCTTGTTGAATTGATCCCTTGATCATTGTATTGTAATCTTCTTTGTCTGTTATGGTTTTTGTCTTGAGTCTACTTGTCTGATACTAGTATAGCTACTCCCGTGTACTTTTGTTTTCTGTTTGCATGTTGTATCTTTTTCTTTCTTTTTTTTTTTTTTTTTTTTTTGACAGGCAGAGTGGACAGTGAGAGAGAGAGAGAGAGAGAGAGAGAGAGAAAGGTCTTCCTTTGCCGTTGGTTCACCCTCCAATGGCTGCCGCCGCCGGAGCGCTGTGGCCAGCGCACCGCGCTGATCCGATGGCAGGAGCCAGGTGCTTCTCCTGGTCTCCCGTGGGGTGCAGGGCCCAAGCACTTGGGCCATCCTCCATTGCACTCCCTGGCCACAGCAGAGAGCTGGCCTGGAAGAGGGGCGACCGGGACAGAATCCGGCGCCCCGACTGGGACTAGAACCCGGTGTGCTGGCGCCGCAAGGCGAAGGATTAGCCTAGTGTGCCGCGGCGCCGGCACATGTTGAATCTTTTTCTATCCTTCCACTTTCAATTTGTGTGTCTTGAATGGCAAAGTAAATTTCTTGTAGGCAGTCTATTGTTGGGTCTTTTTTAAAAATCCATCTAGCCAGTCTGTATTTGTTAATGGAAAAATTTAGTCCACTTATGTTCATGATTATTATTAAGTAAGGACTTAGTCCTGTCATTAAATAAAATCTTTTGTTTTCTTTTTAGCAAGTTTTATGCTTTCACATGTTTCTGTGAGGATAACGGTCTTTCTTTTGCTCCTGTATGTAGGTCTCCCTTAAGCCTCTTTTGTAAGGCTAGTGTTGGTAGTAAGGAATTCCCTCAGCTTTTGCTTGAGTTGGAAATTCTTTATTTCTCCATTTATAAAAGATAACTCCACTGGGTGAAATATTATTGGTTGGCAAATATTTTCTTTCAGATTTTGGAATGTATCATTCATTCTTTCCTAGCCCGTTAAAAAAAGATCTCTAAATTTAGTGGGAGAGGGGTTCCCCTAAAAGTGATGTAGTGGTTTTCTCTTGCAAATTTTATAATTTTCTCTGTGTTGTATTTTAAGTTTGATTATAATGTGTTGTGATGAGGGGAGCTTTTCTGATCATGTCTATTTGGGATCCTATGGATCTCCTGTACTTGGATGTCTATATCTTTGCCCAAAATGGGGAAGTTTTCAGCTATTATGTCATTGAATAAGTTTTCTAAGCCTCTCTTCCTCTTGCCTATGTGAATATCCACAATTTGAAAATCTAATGGTGTCACAAATATATTGGAGGCTGTCCACAATCTGCTTAATCTTTTTTTGTGCTTGTTTTTTTTTTTTTTTTCTTTTGTGTTTGGAATCTTTCAAAAGAACTTTCTTCAAGTTCACACATTCTGCTTGATTTAGTTCATAGTTGAGACTTTTATGTGTAAATTTTATCTGACTTGCTGAGTTCTTCATATCTAAGATTTCTGTATGGTTCTTTTTTGAGATCTCTGCTGAAATTCTTACTCATGTCATGCATTGTTTTCCTGATTTTGTTCAACTATTTGTATTCTCTTTTATCTCTTTGAGCATTTTTGTAACACTTCTTTTTAATTGTCAGTAATTTCTTCAATCTCCCTTTTCTCTTAAGTTTGTTAGTAAAATGGTATTGTGTTCCTTTTGAGACATGATATTGCCTTGCTTTTCCCGTGCTTCCTAAGCTGATATTTGCACATCTGGTGGATTAGTTGTTTCTTTTTTTTTATTTTATTAAAAAATTTTTTTTGATAGGCAGAGTGGGCAGTGAGAGAGAGAGACAAAGGTCTTTCTTTTTCCGTTGGTTCACCCCCCAAATGGCTGCTGTGGGTGATGCGGCTGGTGCGCCGTGGCCGGCGCACCACACTGATCTGAAGCCAGGAGCCAGGTACTTCTCCTGGTCTCCCATGCGGGTGCAGGGCCCAAGCACTTGGGCCATCCTCCACTGCACTCCCGGGCCACAGCAGAGAGCTGGCCTGGAAGAGGGGCAACCGGGACAGAATCCGGTGCCCAACTGGGACTAGAACCCGGTGTGCCGGCGCCACAGGCAGAGGATTAGCCTACTGAGCCGCTGTGCCGGCCCTGGATTAGTTGTTTCTTAACAAGTGGTTTTCATGATAAAAGGCTTCTTCATGAAGACATGGCTACAGGTATCTGGTAGGCTATTTTGGCCTTATTTCTAGTTGGGTGTTCTAGTCTAGTCTCCCTGTATCCTCTTCCACTGCAGTTGGTGGCAGAGACAGAGGAGTTGTGAGGTGTTCCTCATAAGCCACAGGGGAGCACGGGTCTCAGTAGCAGCCCATGGGACAGGATGTGGGGTTGTGAGAGCATCAGCCTAGAGTCCTGGAGGTGTCATTTGGGTACCTGTGATGGCAAGGGCGTGGTTGAGGTTGTAATAGCATCAGCCTAGAGTCTGGCTGGAGTGTGTGAATCCCTGCAGTATCAGCTCTAGGTTTCTCTGGACAGGCTTGGCATCCACCTACCTTTTCTTTTTCCAAGCAGACAATTACTGCTTGGGGTTGTGAGGGGAATGGAGTAAGCAATTTTGTGGCTACCTATACTGCAATGATAGATCACACCCATAACTCACAACACCCGCCTCCCCTGCCAAGAACACTATAGTACAGGGTAGGGCCAACGTCCATTTTCTGTGGCTTTTTGTGATGAGGTTGACTGGCAACCCAAGTCCACTGCAGCCAACCACAGGTGATGCTGGCTAGAATATACGTCTAATGAGCTGGGAACGCAAGTCCCCACTTAGGACTGGGGCAAGTCCAGGGGCTTTATCCATGTGTACTGACCTGGGCACACTCACTGTTAGTATCTGCCCAGTGATAACCTAATTTGATCTAAGACACAGTCCTGTGTTGGCTTTGGTGCCCTACTCCTCAGTGACTGGAGTCTTGCTCCTTACTGTTTGTACATTTGGGAGAGGGGTGGTAAAGGCAGTTTGTTGGCTGCCCAGGCTTGACAGTAAGCTGGATTGCACTTGAATCTTATATCTACATCCGTTGTCTTGCAGAGGCACACTATGTCCATAAGTTGCTGGGGGTTATGCAGGCTGAAACTGTGATTTGTACCACAAAGGCACAGGTCCCTGACTGATGACGGGGTTGTGTCTGTGAGCCCTGGACTGAAGATAGAGGCCTTTGGGCTTTGCCTGGCATTGGGACTCACTGCAGAAGGCCCAACTCTGGGCTTCCAGACAAAGCCCTAAGTTCACTTCCCCACCCTGCTACCCAGTTGCTGGAGTCTTGCTCCACTATCTGCTGGAGGAAGGGTGGCAAAAGTGGACCCTTTTCCAGAATTTCCATAGGCAGGTACTAGCTAAGGGTCAGAGGCCATGAAGGTCCTGTCCAACTTTAGGTTTCACCATAGCAGGCCTGGCATTGGGTTTCAGGTCTAAGGTCTGGTCTTTATTCTCTCTCACTACTCAAGAGGAAAGTGTCTCTCTCCATGTTTTGCTACCAAGAGTTGGGGTCGGGGTGATATGGTACCTGTTTCCTTCTGCCTTCTTCAATGCATCTTTTATTATTATTATACTAAAACTAGGCACTGTGGTCTGTTACTTGGATTCCTTGGCTCTTATGAAGGTGATTTGTTGTGTGACTAGCTGCTCAAATTGGTGTCTCTGTGGGAGATCCTTGGAGTCTCTTACTCAGTCATTATTTTGTTCCGCCTTCAAATAATTTTAATTTTATTTGTTATGTTAGGTGCAAAGTGGTGGTTATTGTGATTTTATTTTCTACATCCTTAATTATTAGTGTATTGATCTAAGTCAAGTTAGGAAAAAAAAACTCTTGATTTTAACAGGAAAATTTTAATGTAAAGAGGTGTTAACTGTGTTAGCAATTGGGAATAATGAGAGATTAGTTAGTGAGAACTGAAGAGAACGCTGAAGAGTATAGAAATATTAGGTATAAAGAGCATCCACTACTGCTTTTATGACTGAGATACAATGCCTAAGTGAAGGCCACTTCCTGCTTCTAGCCAGATATCTATACATCTCTGGGAGGACATGACTGGCTGTAGGTTTATGAATGGCAGAGAAGTTTTCTTTGGGGTTGTTGTTGGTAGTACTTGCTCAGTATCTGCGTGCTGGAACTTTGCCTAAAACCACTATATAGGATGCCCAGGGAAAGCTGTCAGTGTGTCTCCTGTGGGCACTTTTCTGTGAATTTTCCTGAGGGACAGTGCTGGTGGATGGGTGCTGGTGGGTCCCATGTAAGAGTCTGTGTAAGAGAAGCCACACAGACTTCAAGAGCTGTTGACAAAGCATGCTGCTTTAATGTCTTGGATCTAGCAAAGGAAAAGTATTTGAAGGGCTCAGATCTTTTTTCAGAGTAGGCAAATAGGGGAAATTGGAGTTGAGAGGTAATAGATGGATAACTGGCCCTTTGTTCTTTTTAATGATTCAGTTTCCATAAGCAACTTTTTAAACATATTTGAATGCTCCAACAACAACCAAACAACACTGTGTCTACCTGAGAAGATAGACTTCCTGCATGTGAAGTTCTTGTCTTTTCTCTGAAGAAAAACTCAGTCCCCAAAGTCATTGTTTTCATCATTTTTTAATAACTCATATTCATCCAGTCACACTGAAAATTCTGTTGCCTGAACACTAAATTATAAAGTTAACTTCCAACAGCTTGTATACAAAATAAAAAAGTGAAAGAATATACATTTAATAAGCAAACTGAGAGTATGCAAAGCTATTGTAATCCTTGTTTTTATAAAACCATAATTGATAATTTGTGGTTTTATTCTTCTACCTATTCCCTATTTCCCCTGCTCTGAAGCTAGAATCTCGGCTTTTGGAATTTTATCGTGAAGGATTGATTTCTTAAATATTCTGCTGTAGTTTGGTTATCTTCTATGGACCTATCTTCTAGGTCTTTCATACTTTTTTCAACTATGTTTAATTTGTGGTTAAACTTGTTTGTTGAATCCTCAGTTTTGATTATTGCTTTTAATACAAGAATTTCTATCATTTCTTTCAAATATGCTATTACTTTTCATAGTTTGAATTAACTGCCAACATTTTAAATCTTCTTTTTTAACTTAATAAGCATATTTGTTTTATAGAGTATATCTAATAATATCAATAATTGGAGTATCTTTGAGTCTGTTCCTATTGTCAGTTACAGTGTCTTATTTTTTGCATTTTGTCATGCATAATTATCATTGTGCTAGATATTTTATTTGAAAAATTATTCATTGAAGTAGTTTGAGGGCTATATTGGTATTATCTTTCTTTATAGAGCATGGATCTTCTATTAGGAGCCTTGGCAGATGAGCAGTTGCAGGCTGCTTAGGCTGATTTTAAGGCTTGGAATTTTCTGCTACCCAGATGACTTGTAGCAAGACTACTGCAGTCTAGCTAAGGGCTGGTTTATTTCTGTACATCCTTACCTTAATAAAGTTAAGGTGTCCCAAGTCAAACTGCCATGCCGTTTGTTTCCACACCTTTTGTGGGCCATTAACTCTGACTTTGTCCCTCTTCTATTCTGAGGCTTCCAAACACACTCCCACCCAACTGGAAAAGCCTGATAGGCGTCTGTCTCAGCAGAGCAAAGCAGCTTTGAATGCCTTGATTCTCTTAAAGAATTTGTCACTTCTGGATTTCAGCTTTTATCATTTTATTATTTATAAGATGTGTTTAAAATTTAAAAAATTGTTCCTCAGCCTATCAAGTTGTCTTCAGTGGGGAGTTTTTCTAAATTACCTTGTCCAGTATTATTGGAAGTGAAAAACCAGGGCAAATTAATTACCCTGTGCTTCAGTTTTGTTATCTGTGATATAAGATTACTAATTACTCACTATCTCAAAGGGTTTTTGAGATTTTTTAATTAGGTAACATATTATGTACTCACAGTAGCGGCAGGCACTTAGAAAATGCTCGTTTTAGGCTGGTGCCGCGGCTCACTAGGCTAATCCTCCTCCTGCGGCGCCGACACCCCGAGTTCTAGTCCCGGTCGGGGCGCCGGATTCTGTCCCGGTTGCTGCTCTTCCAGTCCAGCTCTCTGCTGTGGCCCTGGAGTGCAGTGGAGGATGGCCCAAGTCCTTGGGCCCTGCACCCTCATGGAAGACCAGGAGGAAGCACCTGGCTCCTGGATTCAGATAGGCGCAGCGCCTTTGCCACTTGAGGGGTGAACCAACAGCAAAGGAAGACCTTTCTCTCTCTCTCTCTCTCTCTCACTGTCCACTCTGCCTGTCAAAAAAAAAAAAATGCTCATTTTATTATTAACACTAATTTAAGAACATAGGAGTTTGCCTATTCTTCAAAAATTTTCCAAGCATGAATTAAACCCTTTATTATAAAACCCAAGTACTTAGCAGAGATTATGAAATATGTACAAATGATATTAATATTTTCTGTCAACTCTGATATAGGAAAATGAAAATTTCCCCCTGATGTATTTTAAGTCTCTGTAAGGAAAATTAATTTAATCTAAAAGTAGATAGTGACCCTAATATTGGTGTGTATATATATGTGGTTTTTTTTGTGAGTACATAATCACCCATTGTCGGTGATCCGTGAGTGTATATATACTTACATACATAATACATATAAATGTTAAGTGAGAAGATATTTTAGTTATTTAAAGTATGGTTTTTTGTTGATAATTGGGCTGGAAGTAAGAACAAAATGAAATAGATTTGAGATCTTTTGTTGTAAATTTTTTTTTTTAAGATTTTGTTTATTTGACAGGTAGAGTTACAGACAGTGAGAGGGAGAGAGATACAGAGAGAAAGGTCTTCCTTCCTTTGGTTCACTCTCCAAATGGCCGCAACTACTGGAGCTGCGCCGATCCAAAGCCAGGAGCCCGGTGCTTCCTCCTGGTCTCCCATGCAGGTGCAGGGGCCCAAGTACTTGGGCCATCTTCTGGTATTCCAGGCCACAGCAGAGAGCTAGACTGGAAGAGGAGCAACCGGGACTAGAACCCGGCGCCCATATAGGATGCCAGTGCCACAGGCAGAGGATTAACCTAGTGTGCCATGGCGCCGGCCCCATGTTTTAAATCTCTTTAAATTCTGAAAATCTGAAATTTTCCCAACTGTCTTTCTGTGTATGAAATAAAGATATAAAACCTTTTGATTTAGTCTATTTATAAAATTGACTGAATAATTGGACTAGATGTAAAGTAGATAAGAGAAAATGATCATAAAAATAGGTGATAGAACTCTGTAAGATCTGTAGACTGCCACCTTAGAAATCTTGGTACATGGAAAGTAAATGGAGCTAACCATGTAAGTCTCCTAAGTGAGATGTCTATATGCTGTTTCTCTTTGCTGTGAATCTGCATCTTTCAAAGTGCAATTGATTTTCCTTTTTTTTTTTTTTTTTTTGCCTCAACTGAATTTTTGTACAGGTGAAATTTAACTTAATCTGTTTTGCATGAGTGTTATAATGTTTAATCTTTCAATTGTCTTTTTCTTTTTTTTAAGATTTATTTATTTGAAAGAGTTACACAGAGAGGAGAAGGAGTGAGGAAGGGAGGGAGGGAGGGAGGGAGAGAGAGAGAGAGAGAGAGAGGTCTTCTATCCACTGGTTTACTCCCCAATTGGCTGCAAGGGCCAGAGCTGTGTGGATCCGAAGCCAGGAGCCAGCAGCTTCCTTCTGATCTCCCACGTGGGTGTTGGGGCCCAAGGACCTGGACCATCCTCTGCTGCTATCCCAGGCCATAGCAGAGAGCTGGATTGGAAGTGGAACAGCCGGGTCTCGAACCAGCGCCCATATGGGATGCTGGCGCTTCAGGCCAGGGTGTTAACCCACTGTGCCACAGCACCGGCCCCAATTGTCTTTTTCTATTATGTGAATTAAAATGGTCATGATGTATCAAGGTTTGAAAAGAACCAAAATGAATTTCCTTTGAGATTTAGAGAGAAATATAGCAATTTGCATATTTCCCTAAGTTGTATGTAAATCCTCCATTTTGGGAAATTGCCATGTCCCATTCTTTGGATTAATGACTTTCAAATGTTCAAACATTACTGCATGTCTTAATGTTACTTTAAGGTAATTGTTTTCATGATTTTGTTTTCTCTTTTAGGTTAACAGAACCTTCTGGATATTTAACAGATGGCCCAATTAACTATAAGTATAAAACTAAATGTACATGGCTAATTGAAGGCTAGTAAGTATGCAATTTAGGTTAATTTATTTTATTCTGAAATGATAAAGGTGGTGTCATATTAATGCTAAAACTTTAAGGTTAATGCCTTTATAGTTGAATAGTTTAATTACTTATTATTAGAAGTGTTTTTTCATGGAATTCACATCTTAGAGGCATCATGTTTAATGTAAAAAATGTAGCACACTTTCACTTATGATAATAGATTAGTTTTATATGTATCTCATTTTTGAGTTATATTTCTTTGACATTAAATTGGAAATTTTTAGCTTGTTTTAAACATCTTATAAAATTTGAATACTCCATATGAAGTATAAAAATATTCCATGCTGAAATTATACCATTAGTTCATACTATTCACTATTTTAGATCTAAGAATATTTTTAAAAGGATATTTTGTTGGAGAGTTACTTATCTATTTCAGAGTATTTTTCAGTAATTAGGGCTATTTTTTTTATTTTTTATTTATTTTTATTTTTTTATTTTTTGACAGACAGAGTGGAGAGTGAGAGAGAGACAGAGAGAAAGGTCTTCCTTTGCCGTTGGTTCACCCTCCAATGGCCGCCGCAGCCGGCGCGCTGCGGCCGGCGCACTGCGCTGATCTGATGGCAGGAGCCAGGTACTTATCCTGGTCTCCCATGGGGTGCAGGGCCCAAGGACCTGGGCCATCCTCCACTGCACTCCCGGGCCACAGCGGAGAGCTGGCCTGGAAGAGGGGCAACCGATACAGAATCTGGTGCCCCGACCGGGACTAGAACCCGGTGTGCCGGCGCCGCAAGCTGGAGGATTAGCCTAGTGAGCCGTGGCGCCGGCCTGGGCTATGTTTTAACATATGAGTAGATGATATGTGAATTGACTCGAATTCTTTTAGAAGAATTTTATGAATTTTTGAGTATATTTGGGAACCCATGTTTTTTGTTATTTAAAATTTTTTTAAAAGGTAAAAGCTGTCATTTCTTTGCTGTATATGTGTAGTCTGTTTATTTGTTAAAAATATTGAGAGTTTTGATTACAATTTGAAGAAGTTATTAATGTTTCACTGAATTATTGTAGAAATGAGAATAATTGCTTATTGTGTAGTGAATTTTTAAAGGCAGCTTTATTTAAAAACAATTTCTATTCATTGAAAATGTATTCATTTTAAGTGTTTAGCTAAATAAGCTTTCAATAATATATACAAATCTTTGTAACTTCTCCCTTAATCAATAGAATGGAATATTACCTGTTGGCAAAATTTTTAGAAAATATGCATAATATAACCTATTAAAATATTTTGAAACCCACATCTTATTTTTAAAATTATATGTGATGTCTTATTAATCTTTTATTCTATTGATTTAAGTATACATATAGTAAATTATCTATAATAGGTTTTTAATAAAATATTCTATTTTAAATTTCTTCAATCTGTGCTTTGTACATTATATATTAATTTTAAAATATTTTAATTTTTTTCAGTCCAAATGCTGTGTTAAGATTAAGATTCAATCATTTTGCTACAGAATGTAGCTGGGATCATATGTATGTTTATGATGGAGATTCAATATACGCACCTTTAATAGCTGTACTTAGGTGAGTAACTGTTTTAGTTGATGAATTGTTAGCCAGTTGTAGAAAAGTAACTACATATAATTTTATTTTTTTATTTTTATCTATTTATTTATTTTTTAAGATTTATTTTATTTATTTGAAAGACAGAGTTACAGAGAGAGGTGGCTCCAGAGAGAGAGACAGAGGTTTTCTATCTGCTGGCTCATTCCCCAAATGACCACAATTACCAGAACTGAGCTGATCCAAAGTCAGCTGATTGGAGCCAGGGACGACTTCTGGGTCTCCCACGTGGGTACAAAGGCCCAAGGCTTGGGCCATCTTCTACTGCTTTTCCAGGCCATGGCAGAGAGCTGGATTGGAAGTGAAGCAGCTGGGACTCAAACTGGTGCCCATATGGGATGGCGGCACTGTAGCGGGCTTTAACCCGCTGTACCACAGTGCCGACCAACTACATATAATTTTAAAAAATATATATTTATTTATATGAAAGTCAGAAATAGAGATAAAGGGAGAGACACACAGAGAGAATGAGAGATTTTCCATCTGCTGATTCACTCCCCAGATGGCTGTAATGGCTGGTGTTGGACCAGGATGAAGCCAGGGGCTAAGAGCTTCTTCCAGGTCTCCTATGAGGGTGACAGGGGTCCCAATGCTTGGGTTATCTTCTGGTGCTTTCCTAGGGGCATTATCTGGAATAATCATTATCAGCTGAATCAGAAATGGAATAGCTGGCACTGCAGGCAGTGGCTTAACATGGGTGATGGGGCCCCAAATACTTGGCCAAATCTTCTGTTGATTTTTCCAGATCTTTAGCAGGGGGCTGGATTGGAAGAGGAGCAGCCAGGATACAAACCAGTGCCCATATGGGATGTCAATATCGGGTGACAGCTTTACCCATTGTGCCACAATGCTAGCCCCTTTACACGATTTTTAAAAAGGATTTATGTATTTGTTTGAAAAGCAGAGTTATATGGATACAGGGAATCTTCCATCTGCTGATTTACTTTCCAGATGGCTGCGATGGCTGGGCTGAGTTGGGCCAAAACCAGGAGAATAGAACTCCATCCAGGTATCTCACATGGATGGCAGGGACCCAAGCACTTGGGCATCTTCTGCTTTCCTAGGCGCATAAGCAGGGTGTTGGGTTGGAAGAAGAGCGGCTAGTACTCAAATAGGATGCTGGTGTCACAGGCAGCAGCTTCACCTGCTGCACTACAATGCTGGCCCCCTGTATGTGATTTATTCATTTTAAATACAGAGATAAGTGTTGTCATGCAGTGGCTGAAGCCACTGCATCCCATATTGGAATGCCAATTTGAATCCTGGATACTCAGCTTCTGATCTAGCTTCCTGCTAGTGCATTCTGGGAAGCAGCAGATGATGGCTCAAGTGTTTGGGACCCTGCCACCCATGTGGGAGACACTGATGGAGTTCTGGGCTCCTGGCTTTGGCCTGGCCCAGTCCTGGATGTGACCATTGGGTCACCTGGGGGTGACCCAGTGATGGAAGATTGCAAATCTCTCTCACTCTCCCTCTCTCTCACTGTGTCTTTCAAGTAGGTGAAAATAAATAATCATTAAAAATTGATGTATACTTCAGAATAAATTTAGTGTAGATATTGATGGTTAAATTTCAAAGGTGATTGTAATACTCTGTTGTGTACTGTTGCACCGTGACTGTCAAGGATAGATACCATAATATAAACACTGATATAGCAGAAATAAGCAAGTAGTTCAGCTTATTGGAAACAGAGATTACTTTATAAATATTCTTTATTCTCAGTGTGTTTATTCTCAAAGTGGTTTGAATATGTTTTCAGAAATACCTATTTGGATAGATTAGGGTGAATTCTAGCTGACAAGTAGACAGATGTATATACTGATATTTTTATAGTTATCTATTTCAATAAAATGAGTTTTTAAAATTCAACACAAAGAGTTAAGTTCTGCTTTGTGTGATGGTGAGGTAGAGAAGGTGTTTCTGTTCTCAAAATATGGAAATTTTAGATGCTTCAAAATATTTTAGTAGTAGTAAAGTAATAAGATTTATTTTAAAATTATATAACTTAAAATGTTAATTAAAATGTTTATGTATATAGAGATTATAAAAATTTTATGATTGGGAGAAAAAATTTTGGACATAGAAATAATTTTGAACATGTGTAGCTTTTGTGTACACCTTACTAACATGATTTTTGGCTATTTATTACATTATTTACTTTTGTTATTTATGTAGTATCTCTTATGTGTTCTGTCATTGTTGGAAATTAATGATAAAAGCGTATTTTTATCATCTAATTTTTAAATTTTGGTTTTCCTTTTTACTATTCATATTGCAAATATCCTCTTTTATCAGGAATTAACTATTATTATTTTTGACAATCATGTAAGACTTGTATTTCCTGGTATCTACTTTAGAGTGAACCCTGAGGGGTTTAGGCACTTATTCTGTGATATTGCTATTGGTTAAAATATATATATATTTTTTGACAGGCAGAGTGGATAGTGAGAGAGAGAGACAGAGAGAAAGGTCTTCCTTTTTGCCATTGGTTCACCCTCCAATGGCCGCTGCGGCCGGTGTACTGCGGCCGGCGCACTGCGCTGATCTGATGGCAGGAGCCAGGTACTTATCCTGGTCTCCCATGGGGTTCAGGGCCCAAGCACTTGGGCCATCCTCCACTGCCTTCCCGGGCCACAGCAGAGAGCTGGCCTGGAAGAGGGGCAACCGGGACAGAATCTGGCGCCCCGACAGGGACTAGCACCCGGTGTGCCAGCGCCGCTAGGTGGAGGATTAGCCTATTGAGCCGTGGTGCCGGCCAGGTTAAAATATTTTTAGAACTTCATTTTTGAGATGTCTGATCTTTATAAAAATGATGCCCTCTATCTAGCCCTGTATCTCTGGATATTTAGAAGATAGAAAATAGAATAGAGCCTCTTGAACAATTTTGTTGTAAAATAACTCGTGACGATTTGGTAAGATCTCAGGTTCATATATTCATTTTTAGCAATTTAAGCATCTTCTTGCTGTCATTACTCTATATATTTATGGCCCTTTTAACTGATCATCCTCTAGATGTTTACCTTTTGTTTTTCTAGTAGTTCTAATGTATATTAACAATGATCCATTTAACATTCTTACCAATTATTTTCTGTTATTAAAGGACTCTTTAGTAATATAATTAACAAGATGGAGTTTAGTATATGGCTGTAAGTAAAATTAGTGACTTTAAAAAAAAATTTTTTTTTTTTTGACAGGCAGTTAGTGAGAGAGAGACAGAGAAAGGTCTTCTGTCTGTTGGTTCATCCCCCAAATGGCTGCTACAGCCGGCGCACTGCGCCTATCCGAAGCCAGGAGCCAGGTGCTTCTCCTGGTCTCCCATGTGGGTGCAGGGCCCAAGCACTTGGGCCATCCTCCACTGCCTACCCAGGCCACAGCAGAGAGCTGGCCTGGAAGAGGGGCAACCGGGACAGAATCCGGTGACCCTGAATTAGTGACTTTTCATTAGCAATTTTTTTTTTTTTTGCAATTTGAAAGGCAGAGGGAAAGAGAGAGATTTCTTTTTTTCTTACTATCTTTTTTTTTTTTTTTTTAATTCAAGACAGAGTTACAGAGTGAGGTAGAGACAGAGAGAGAGGTCTTCTATCCGCTGGTTCACTCCCTAGATGGCCGCAACAGCCGGAGTTGCGCCGGTCTGAAGCCAGGAGCTTCATCCGGGTTTCCCACATGGGTGCAGGGGCCCAAGGACTTGGGCCATCTTCTACTGCTATCCCAGGCCATAGCAGAGAGCTGGATCGGAAGAGGAGCAGCTGGGACTAGAATCGGCGCCCATATGGGATGCCAGTGCTTCAGGCCAGGGCTTTAACATGCTGCGCCACAGTGCCGGCCCCAGCAATTATTCTTGCTAACATATCCTGAGGGATATGGGAAACTCCTGTTTATTGAATATCCACTTGATGCTAAGCCCTGTGCTAGGTGGTTTAAATGTCATCTAATCCTCAAGAATATTTTATGGAAAAAAAGTCCCATTATCAACATCTCACAATTGAGAAAATCAAGATTCAGAGAATTTACTTACTTTTTAAATTTTTTATTTTATTTACTTGAAAGGTGGAGTTACAGAAAGAGAGGGGGAGATGGGTAGAAGGGAGAAAGAGAAAGAGAGAAAGAGAGAAAGAGAGAAAGAGAGAGAGAGAGAGAGAGAGAGAGAAAGAGAGAAAGGTAGATCTTGTCTGTTGGTTCACTCTTCAAATAGCTGCAATGACCAGGGCTGTCCCAGACCAGAGCCAGGAGTTGGGTCTAATGTAGGACAGGGGCCCAGTCACTTGGCCCATCTTCTGCTGCTTTATCATGCGCATTAGCAGGGAGCTGGATTGGAAGTAGAGCAACCAGGACTTGAATCTGTGCCCATATGGAATGTCAGTGTCACAGGTGATGGCTTTACCCACTACACCAAAACAGTGACCCCAAAGAATTTACTTTCTAACAGATGATAGAAGCAGGATTAGGACCTGAACCTTAACATCCTGATTTTAAGGGACTATATTTTTCTGTGCTCCACCTTGCTAAGAATCAAATTTAATTATGTCTGAATTATTTCTGTTTCATAAGTGTTTATTACTCAAACTTTTTGACAGCCTTCTCAATTCCAGAGACTATCCCTAGCCTTGAGGATATAATAAGGAATAAGACATAGGCCACTGCAGTGGTTTCCGACATGAACTACTTGGAATTAGGCTGAGCTTCCTAGGTTAAGAGCACAGTAATCTACAAGACTGCCCTTACTTCAGAAAGTAGTTGCCAATTTGGGGAGTTGCTACCTGTATTTCTGATCATCTGATTTCAAATTTGGTTGTTTGGTTTCAAATTATGCCCTCAAGTTTGACATTTTGCTAAAATAACTGACAAAACTCAAAGTGCTGTATTTTGGACTATGGTTTTATTAGAAAAGATGGAAATTAGAGCTAGCCAAACAGAGTCATGAGGGGCCAGTGCTGTGGGGTAGATGGGAAAGCAGCCACGTGCAGTGCCGGCATCCCAGATGGGCACCAGTTTGAGTCCCAGCTGCTCCTCTTCTGATCCAGCTCTCTGCTATGGCCAGGGAAAGCAGTAGAAGATAGCCCAAGTCCTTGGGCCCCTGCACCCATGTGGGAGACCCAGAAGAAACTCCTGGCTCCTGGCTTCGGATTGGCATGGTTCTGGTCATTGCAGCCATCTGGGGAGTAAACCAGCAGTTGGAAGACCCCTCCCCCTCTCTGCCTCTCTGTAACTCTGCCTTTCAAACAAACAAACAAATAAATAAATCTTTAAGAAAAAATAGAATAATGAAGTGAGCTATGGAGGATCACAAATGCAAAGCTTTATTTTCTCACATTTCCCACTCCACAAAGCAGTATGTGTTTCCAACTAGGAGACTCACTTGAGCTTCAGGTGTCTATAGTTCTTATTGGGGTTTCATTATGCATGTATGATTGATGGAATCATTGGCCACAATGTTGGGCTCACATCTCTAGACCCCATCAACTCTCCCAAAGTCAGGCTGATACCCTTTAATCTCATCATTGATCTTTCTGTGTGGCCATTCCTGATCTTGAATTGTATCTTTAAAATTATCTGGGGGTCCACCTTGAGGCACCTTTGTTGACATAAACTGTCAGGGCTCACCATGAATAACAGTGGCATTTCTGCCGCAGGAGAAATTACAAGGATTTAAAGGCTGTATCCCAAGAACTGGGGACAAAAGTCAGCCAAATTCTTTAGTGCAGTCATGTGTTAGGATAGGTAAGCAGATTTTTCACACAAAATAAACGTTATAATCTGGTTATAGAAGAGTGTATATTATTTCAGAAGTAACTAATCCATAGTGAGTTTAATATTGAGTAGAAGAATGATAGTCAAAATATGAGGGACAGATAGGACATTCTAGATAAAGAATGTGTCCAAAGGTATACACACACTAAAGGACATATTTTAGAAAAATGATAAATAGTTTTGAGTAACTTGATTGTAGGGGATGTTAAGGGATACATATGGCTAGATAACACAATAAAGTAATTAGTAACATCTACTGAATGGTCATTTTGTGTTAGCCAATGTGTAAGAGTTCTCTATGTGCATTAATTTAATCTTCACAAGAATCCTTTAGGTAAGTATTATTAATCATAACTTTATGAATGGAAGGTTGAGGCACACAGAGATTTATGGGTGGCTCAGAGTTGCCTAGTTGGGAACTGATAAAATGAAAGTCTAGGTTATATAATTCTAGGCTTAATCTTTCAATCACTATAGTGTTGCTTCCCTGCATGCCACACTGAAGAAATTGGACTTTATTGGGGGCTGGAGCTTTAGTGTAGTAGGTTAAACCTTTGCCTGTGGAACCAGCATCCCATATGGATGCAAGTTGAGTCCTGCTGCTCTACTTCCAATCCAGCTCTCAGCTAATGGCCTGGGAAAGCAGCGAAAGTTGACCCAAGTGCTTGGGCCCCTCTACCCGTGTGGGAAACCTGGAAGAAAACTCCTGGCTCCTGGCTTTGGGGCTCCACAGCTCTGGCTGTTGCAGTGATTTGAAGAGTGAACAAGTGGGTGGAAGACCTTCATCTCTGTCTCTCCCTCTCTCTGTCTGTAACTCTGCCTCTCAAATAAATAAATAAACCTTTAAAAAGAATAAATTGGACTTTCTCATGTAGGCAAAATTTGTTGTAATGTGGAGAATGGATTGAAATGAAGAAGTGTTACTTCTCATGTGTGTTACCCAATTGTAGGCTGAATGTTGTGTTTGGAAACTCATAGGTAATAATAATTTGAGTTTAGATTCTATATTCCTGCAGAGTTCCTGGGGATGCTAGTAAGTGACATTCAACTTAATCCAAATTCAGGTTGTGGTGATTCATACCTAAACTGCAGGGTAATCCTTTGGAAGTCTTGACTTTATAATAGTTTCCTTCTTTATCTTATCTAGTTGCTGGGGTCCCAGTTCAAAGAGTCCTAGATTCCTCTTTGTGTTTTCCTAGCTCTGTAAAACCCTTGAAATTATCACCCAGTTTCTTTTTTATATTTAAAAAATTTTTAAAGATGTAATTATTATTTGGAAGTTATATATAGAGAGGGAGAGACAGAGAGGTCTTCCATCCAGTTGTTCACTCTCCAGGTGGCCACAATGGCTAGAACTGAGCCAGGCCAAAGCCAGGAGCTTTATCGAGGTCTCTCATGTAGGTGGCAGGATCCCAAGACTTGGGCCATCTTGCACTGCTTTTCCCAGGCTATTAGTAAGGAGCAGGATTGGAAGTAGAACAGCTGGGATTTGAACTGGTGTCCTTATGGGATGCTGGCATTGCAGGTGGTGGTTTTACCTGCTACACCACAACACCAACCCCAGTGTTTGTTTTGAAACTTATTTAAGGTGTGGGGGGGAAAAGGTGGAGAGGGGGAGGGGGAGGGGGAGTGGGAGAGGAGGAGGGGAAGAGGGAGAGGGGGAGAGAGAGAGGGAGAGGAGGAGGGGAAGAGGGAGAGGGGGAGAGAGAGAGGGAGAGGAGGAGGGGGGGAGAGGGAGAGGGAGATATATCTAACTCCTTTATCTGCTGATTCACTTCCAAGTCCCTGCAATAGCCAGAACTGGGACAGGCCAAAGCCAAGATCCCAGAACTCCATCCTTGTTTTCCAAATGTAGAAGCACTTGATCTGTCATCTGCTCTTCCCAGAATGCAGTAGCAGGAACCCGAATTGGAAGTTGAGTAGCTGGTACCTGCACCAGCATTCTAATAAGGGGTGTAGGTGTCCCAGGTGTCAGGTTAACCTTCTGGGCCACAATGCCTGCCCTTCATATCTCACCTCCGACTTTCATACGCACTGATTTGAGAGGGAGAGGGAGAGAGAGGGAGTGTGCAAGTGTGTATGTGCATGTGCCAAATGGAACTCCCTTCTACTCATCTCTGCTTAAATGTCCAGAGGAGTTGGACTGGACCAGTCTGAATCTGGGAGCCAGAAACTCAGTGTCAGAGACCCAGGAATTAGAGCCATCACCTGTTGCCTCCTGTGGTGCACATCAGCGGGAAGATATAATCAGGAGCAGAGTTAGGACTCAAACCCAGGCACTCTGATGTGGGATATAGGTGTCTTAATCTCTAAGCTAAATACCTGCGCCTTACCATCAACTTTGAAATCAGCAAATGCTTATAGACACAGCGACTTCACACCTGGACTCAACTGGTTAGTTCTGTAATAGCTTAAAGGTGATTTTTTTTTTGTTTTTATGTAATTTTTCTGATTTTCCAGTTTACACATTGAATTCTGTTGGTCCAGATTGTCTGGTGTGTTATAAGCAGAAATTTCCTTTTGTTTATTGGTTTTAAAACACTTAAACAAGCAAATATTTCTTGTTTGTTTTAGAGACAAGCTAGTTAGATTTGTTGTAAATCCTGGGACTGTTATTTTTAAAAAAGTACTTATTTTGATGTAATCTCATTACAATGAAAAATATGAATGTGTAACTAAGGCTGGTATTTTAGAATTTGAATTCTATTGACTGTTTCCTTTTAAATTCTTTTGTTTCCTTACAAACATAACCAAGATATAATAATTACTAAGGCAGTAAATCAAGTGTTGATTACTTTTTAACTTGTTTGAATTTGAGTATGTGTTTGCAAAATAAACTATTTGACTAAGATTTCATTTGTGTCAAGTATGATTTGAATGTGGGAATTCAGTGCCTAGTGGTTCCTAAACTTAAATTTCACTTTGTCTAAAGGATAGGATTATTTTGAGTTGTGTATTTTGTTTGTTAGGAGCTTCTTTTCTTTCTGTTAGTGCATGTTTTCACAGATGTAGAGAGGGCATTATGGTATAACTAAAAGAAGATATGTAATTTTCCCTCAAGCATAAAGAAGTTTGAAAAGTACAGTTCCTAACTTAGAACTCTTGCCTTTGGCCATTTTTATGTCCTCCTGTATAGTTAATTTTCTTTTGTGTGCATATGGATTTAAGTGGAATGGTTATATATCCATGTACTTTGCACAAATATGAAAAAGTTTAAAAAAGCAAAAGGCAAGGGGTGGGCGTTTGGCACACTGGTTAAGGTGCTGTTTGGGCTGCCTACATACCGTGTTGTTGTGCCTGAGTTCCAGTCCTCTCTCTGCTTCCAATAAAGCTTCCTGCTGATGCACACCCTGGGTGCAGCAGGTGATAGCTTGAGTATTGGGTTCCAGCCACCTGTGTGGGAGAAACAGAGGGAGTTCCAGACCTTGGTTTCCACCTGCCCAGCCCTGGCTATTGTGTGCATTTCAGATGTGGGGCAGTGATGAAGATTAAAAAAAATATTTATTTATTTGAAAGTCAGAGTTACAAACAGAGAGAGAGAGAGAGAGAGAGAGAGAGAGAGATTGATCGATCATCCCTCCGCTGGTTCACTCACCAGTTGGCCTCAGTGGCTGGAGCTGCGCTGATCTGAAGCCAGTAGCCAGGAGCCTCCTCCTGGTCTCCCACACAGTTGTAGAGTCCCAAGGATCTGGGTCATCTTTTACTGATTTCTCAGGCCATAGCAGAGAGCTGGATCCGAAGTGGAGGAGCCGGGTCTTGAACCAGTGCCCATATGGGATGCCGGCTCTGCAGGTGGCACCTTTACCTGCTATGCCATAGTGCCAGCCCCAAGATCTCTCTATTTGTTGTCTGTTCCTCTCTGTTTCCCTGCCCTTTGAATAAATACATGTAAAGTCAAAAATTTCAAAAATATACTAAGAATATTCTATATATATAAAAAGGAAACACCAAAAGCATATATTTTAAAATTGCTCAATAGACCTAAGTTAGTGTGTTGGAAGTGTACAACTTTAATTCCATCATTATAATCAGCTGGTGTTCTAGCTTTATGAGAATTTGCAGCCAGTAGGAAAAAGTAAAGCTATAAGGTCACTTGTCAGAGTAGCAAGGTGGCTGTAAGTGAACTTTTTCCTATGAGTTAAATAGAAGATCACACTTTAGTAGTCTGATAGGATGGACAGCAGGACAACAGGGGGCATTACAGTCCCCTTTTTGGTAGCATGAGGGTAGTTTGTAGCATGAGGGTAGAAGTCAATTTATTGAAAATAGTTGTAGAACTAATTGTGTTATGGATAGGGACTCATTTTAGATTTATTCTCTTTTTAGGTGTCCATTCTAATATACATGCTTAATGATACTGGTAAGAATATTTTTGAATAAATTTTATGTAGTTAAAGTCATATTACATTGATATATACAATATTCAATTTTCTTTCTTTTAGTGGTTTGATAGTCCCTGAAGTAAGGGGAAATGAAACTGTGCCTGAAGTTGTTACAACATCTGGCTATGCACTGTTACATTTTTTTAGTGATGCTGCATACAATTTGACTGGTTTCAACATTTTTTATTCGTGAGTATTTTTTAAAAAAAATTCCTCTTGTAGTAGATTCTTATAATTTTCCTTGAGAGTTTGTTTTTTGTTTATATAAATGTCTTATGTATCAGGAGCAGATTAAATGTCAAATTATACAGTTAAACATCAAATTATACAGTGACATGAAATCTTACGAAGCTGCAAAATTCTAAGCCTATATCAGGATAATTTCTGAGTCTGAAGAGATTGTACTAGCAAGTTGTTTCGTTGAAAATTAATTAAAAAATTAAAAATTTCTTGTTGGCCAATGATAAAGTGAACAATTACAAACCTGTGTTACTTTACTGGTAGCAACAGAGGTGTGGAGTTTCAGAGAGTCCTGAACTGCCTTTCTGTGCTGTAAAGTATTTGACTTTGAACTTGCAGAGGAGCCTAGGAGCCCCGTTTTCATAGCCCTTTCCTCTTCTGGAGACTCTCCTGTATGATCTGCTTTCATTACGTTGTTTAATTGCCATCGGGCAAATTCTCTCAGGTGGCTGTTTTTTCCATTTCACACATAAGAAAAGTAAAGCTTAGGAGATAAATAAGTGGCTATTTCGGTTTCTCCTCTACAGTAAGAACAACAATATTGACTGAGAATCTATTATGTGTCTGACATTTTGTATAATTTTTTTGTACCTAGAGATTCAGGGGTGAAGTGAAGCAGCCAGAGATGCTTTCAGATGCTTTTGCATGAATGACCATAGAGGAACTCTGTATTACTTATTCTCTTTTTTCATGAATGTAGAAATTGATAACTAGAGAATTTTTTATTGAGAAAAATTCTAAATAACCTTGAACCAGCAACTTAATATTTCTTTACCTTATGATGTATCCAAGTGTATATACAGGTAGATTAGATATATATAAGGGTCCTGCAGAATGTGTGTGCAGAGGTGGAATTGAAGAATAACTTATTTTGATGCAAAAAATTAAGTCCATGCATACTTTTCTCATAATATTCATTTTCTGTGAACTTTTTGAAGACCCATTATAGTAGAATATAATCAGTTAAAGGATCATAAAATATAGTGTGATAAATGTCCCTTTTCTTTCATAAGAGGGTATAGGTAATAGCATGCTTTTTAAATATTGAACCAAGTTGTATCTTGGCTTCTCATATAGTTTCAGCTATTCATGAATTTATTTTTCTTTGAAATATATATTTAAAACATTTGAGATGCTAAGTCCTTATAAAACATTGTGATTGGAACCATACAGATCCTGCAGATAGAGTGTGCAGTCCTAGTCTTGGTAGTAAAGTAAACTCAATGAACTAAGGCCAATTGCAAATGAATACTAACTGAATTCTTTCAGATAAAAGTGAACAAAGTGAAAAATCAAAACTGCATTGTGAGATGTGTTAATAAGCAGGTAAAATGCAACAGAAAAATTACCAACCCAGATTCTTTTTGAGTTATCTTGAGCTTGAGTATATGTGAATTATATTTTACAGAATCAATTCTTGTCCTAACAATTGCTCTGGTCATGGGAAGTGTACAACGAGTATCTCTGTTCCAAGTCAAGTATATTGTGAATGTGATAAATACTGGAAGGGTGAAGCTTGTGATATTCCTTACTGTAAGGCCAATTGTGGCAGTCCAGATCACGGTTACTGTGACTTAACTGGAGAAAAATTGTGTGTCTGCAATGATAGTTGGCAAGGTAAGCACATGTGGTATAATGGTTTTTTTTTTTTATTTTATTTTATTTTTTTTATTTTTTTTATTTTTTTTTTATTTTTGACAGGCAGAGTGGACAGTGAGAGAGAGAGACAGAGAGAGAAAGGTCTTCCTTTGCCGTTGGTTCACCCTCCAATGGCCGCCGCTGCAGCCGGCGCACCGTGCTGATCCGATGGCAGGAGCCAGGATCCAGGTGCTTTTCCTGGTCTCCCATGGGGTGCAGGGCCCAAGCACCTGGGCCATCCTCCACTGCACTCCCTGGCCATAGCAGAGAGCTGGCCTGGAAGAGGGGCAACCGGGACAGAATCCGGCGCCCCAACCGGGACTAGAACCCGGTGTGCCGGCGCCGCAAGGTGGAGGATTAGCCTATTGAGCCACGGCGCTGGCTGGTATAATGGTTTTTAAAATATTGAGTCATGTAACTAACATTAATACAATTTCTATGTTCGTTTTCCTGTAGTTTGTACATCTGAGTCACATATATTTGTTTCTACTTTTATTTTAAATATTTATTTATTTATTTGAAAGGCAGAGTTACAGAGAGGCAGAGGCAGAGGCAGAGAGAGAGAGAGAGAGAGAGAGAGAGAGAGAGAATCTTCCAGTCCTCTGGATCACTCCCTAAATGGCCACAATGACTGGAGCTGGGCAGATCCAAGGCCAGGAGCTAGGAGCTTCTTCCAGGTCTCCAACACTGGTGCAGGGGCCCAAGGATTTGGGCCACCTTCTATTGCTTTCTCAGGCCATAGCAGAGATCTGGATCACAAGTGGAGTAGCCAGGACTTGAACTGGCACCCATATGGGATGTTGGCCCTGCAGGTGGCAGCTTTACCCGCTGTACCACAGAGCTGGCCCATTTCTACTTTTAGACTGTTCAAATTAGAAATTAGCAGTCAAATTTCTAATAATCTGCTTCTTCATAAATAGAATTGGTGGAGATTTTGCCTACATGCTGTTTTAAGGTTTGCATGAAATTATATATGAAGCTTATTTTAAATTGTGGTTATATTATCATTATGATATTTTGTAATTTTTTGTTGAATTGCCCCCAAAATTAATGATGTCACTGAATTTAACTCGCATTGTATTCGAATTTTATTTATACTGGATAACAAATTGTATATTGGAAAAATAAATGCTTATATTCCAAGGTACGGCAGGATATTAAACATTTCTTAAGGAAAGACTGACCTCTTGTGGCTGTTTTTGAAAGAGCATTTTATTAAAAATAAGCTTCCTCAGAAAACAATTTCTAAATAATTGTCATAAGTATCTGTCATCAAAGATTAATTTTACACTTACACTGAAGAGTTTTGGTTTACTTAAGTATTTAGGTATAAAATTATAAATTTTGTAATTGGGGAATTAATTTGAGAAATATGTCTAGTTGCCCATTTATTTACCCTCCCAGAGGGTACTTCGTTCTAATTGTATTTACATTTTGAGAGCTTCTTTTGGGAGTACATATTAAATTTGTTTAAAGTGGTAACTTTGACTCAGTATTTACATAATCCAAAAACTAGTATCCATCTGTGTTATAATGCAGTATAGCTATGGTACCAATAGTTCTTAAGTAATAATCAGTAATGTCAGTAATCAGACTTAAGTAATAGCTAGAGGAAATGTGCCCTTTGTGTGATTGTATCTAAAAAATGTCGCTGAAGAAAATGCTACTAAATATGCTAACTACTTACTTACAGGAATTATTTTAGGCTTTACATTTTTTTAGACTTATTTATTTGAGAGGCAGTTACTGCAAGAGGGAGAGACAGAGAAAGGGAGAGACAGAGAGAGATCTTGCATCCTCTGGTTCACTCTCCAAATGGCCACAATGGCTGAGACTGGGGCAGGCCAAAGCCTGGAGCCTAGAGCTCCATCTGGGTCTCCCAAGTGGTTGCAGGGACCCAAGGATATGGACCATCTTCCACTGCTTTCCTAGGTGCATTACCAGGAAGCTGGATGGAAAGTGGAACAGCCAGGACTTGAACCAGTGCCTATATTGTATGCCAGCATTGTGGGTGGCTGCTTAATCCAGTGTGCCACAACGCTGGCCCCTGGGCTTTGTATGTATTATGCCTTTTTTTCCCCCCCAAGATTTATTTTATTTGAAAGGAAGAGTTAGAGGGGAGGGGGATAAACAGAGCTCTTCCATTCACCGGTTCATTCTGCAAATAGCTACAACAGCTGGGACTGGGCCGGGCTGAAGCCAGGAGTTTATTTCAGGTCTCCCACATGGATAGAGGGGCCCAAGTGCTTGGGCCATTCTCTGCTGCTTTCCCAGATGCATTAGCAGGGAGCTGGATTGGAAGTAGAGCAGCTGGGACTTGAGCTGGTGCACATATGGGATGCCAGCATCACAGGCGGCCACTTTACCTGTACACCACAATGTTGGCACCAAATTATGCCTATGTTAAGCCTACATTATCTTACTAGTTAATATTAAGGATGCCAACTACATTAAATTTGGTTACCTATTACGTGTATGGCCTATACAAATTTCTAAGTGTTCTTTGATTATTTAAAATATTTTGTAGGAACATGTGTTTAAGTGAGTATTTTAATCATTTGTGACTCATCTTCACCAAGTGCCTCCAGATAATAATTGTTTTTTTCTTTTCAGTCTTGAAGCTGAAATAATGTCCTTTTCTATAGGGAGAATGGTACATTAAATGTAATGGTATTACATTTAAATTAAGGGAAAAATTGAAGTCTAAATTTATATACACAGTATTTTTTTGTCTTTGATTACATTAGTCTTCATTTCATTTTAGTAGCCTTGGAAACAAAAGAGCAGTACGTTTGTACAATGTTCCCTATGAACACCTCTATCCCTTTTCTGTTCTTTATTTTTATTGGTCCTTCTTTGAAATGCTATGTTTTCCTGGGGTCTTATAATACAGATCTGATTCAAAATACTACCTTTGGTTTTTCTGGCTCTCGCGTATTGACCTTTTCACATTCTATTATTCTCATCACTAGTATGCCAAATCAGGTTTCTTAAAGGGAGAAGTAGAAGTATAGTTCATATACACAGTTTTTTCCATTAAACTGATCCTACAGTTGTTTTTAGCTTTCATCTCATTTCAGTAGTTTTGAAAACAAAAGAGCAATACATTTGTACAACATTCACTATGAATACAGGATTCTATATTTAAGGAAGCATAGCCAAAAGTAGGTGGAATTATGACCACAATAATTAGGAGGAAATTGTGCTTTTATTTCACATGTATAGAATGAAGAGGCTCAGAGATATAAGGAGAGAGCAAGAAAGGAGAGAGATTTGCAAATGAGTGGGAAATGATCAAAGAACTAGAGACGTTTGACTATGAAGGCTGCAGATGCAAATCTGGAAGTTGTATATAAGATGTTACTGGAATTCAGTTTTTTTTAAAAGATGATTTCATTTTATTGGATTTTTAAGAAGACTTATTTATTTAGTTGAAAGGCAGAATTAGAGAGAGAGAGAGAGGGAGGGAGGGAGGGAGGGAGGGAGATCTATTGATCTTCATCCCCTGGTTTATTCCTCAGGTGGCCATAACAACCAGAGCTGGGCCATACGAAAGCCAGAGACTTCTTCTGGGTCTTCCTGCATGGATGGCAGGGGTTCAGGCACTTGGGCCATTCTTTGATGCTTTCTCAGGTGCATTAGCAGGGAGCTGGATCTGAAGTGGAGCAGCCGGGACTTGAACCAGCATTCATACGGGATGTGGGTACTGCAGGTGATGGCTTTACCCCCCACACCACAGTGTCAGCTTCTGGAACTGGATTCTTTATGTTAGAAAAACAGATTGTTGTTACCTCTACTATATTTTATTCTTTGATATTGGTTGACTTTTGTTTGGCTCTATGCAGGTAAATATTTTTAAAATAATGTTACCTTTAGAAGCTAAAATTTTCTTAAGAGAACACAGAGGGAAAGCCTAAATTTATATAGTCTTGGATCCTGTTCCTAAGATTTTCCCCTTGCTGATCCTACTTCTTCTTTGCTTTAGTTTTTCTATATAGAACTTTTAGGGCTTCTGGTCAGCCATTGATGTTTCTCCCTTTTTAACTTTCTCATCTAATTATTTCCTAATCTTTTCTTCTACTTATTACTCTTTGAGAGACTTTCAGATTACATAGCAGTATATCTAAAGGATAAATGGTACCTTTAAAGTCATCCCCCTTTTCCTGTAGAAAGCTCTTAAAGACCAAAAGCTAGGAGTGGATCAGTTAAGTTAGTTAAGATGCTGCTTAAGGTACTCATGTTCCATGTAGAAGTGCCTGGGTTTGATGTCCAGCTCTAGCTCCTGACTCCAGTTTCCTTTGGGTAGTCGCTCTGTGAGGCAGTGGTAATGGCCCAAGTAATTGAGTTCCTGTTACCCACGTGGGAGACCGGAATTGTGTTCTTGGCTCCTGGCTCCATATCTAGCCAAGTCCCAGCTGTTGAAGGCATGTAGGCACTGAGCTGGCAGATGGGAGCTCTCTCTTTCTGACTCTGAAAAGAAGAAAACAAAAAACTAAAAGTTGAAATCGTAAAGAATATAGAAAGTGCTGAATGGAGCACTTTGAGAAGCATCAAATTTAGTGTGTAATGTTTAATTTTGTCATAATTTAGGTTGTCAAATGATAAATACATATTAAATAGATTAATAAAAGTGTGGAGACTCGAGTATTCATGTGAAGTTAATTTTAAAGTTAATTTTAAAAAATAGACTTAAAGGCGGGTACTTGGAACAGTGATTAGGAGGCTGTTTGAGACTCCTACATCCTAAATGAGATTTCAAGTCCTGGTTCTGCTCTGAATCCAGCTTCCTGCTAATACGCATTCTGGGGAACAGCAGTGATGGCTTGAATGCCTGGGTACCTATCACCCATATGAGAGACAGGCTTCTGGCTTTGGCCTGGCACTGCCCTGTTTGTTGTGGGGATTTGGGGGAGTGAACCAGTAGATGGGAGATCTCTGTCTCTATGCTTTTCAAACAAATAAACAAAATAAATAAATGTAATAAAAAATAGATTTCATTTTAAGAGCAGGTTTAGGTTCACAACAAAATGGAGCAGCAGGTACAGAAATTTCACACCTACCCTCTACCTTCACCCTCTCCAGATATCCTACTAGAGTGGTACATTTGGAGCTATTGATGCAAGTGTGTATGACACACCATTATCACCCAAACACTTTTGGTGTTGGGTATTTTATGGATTTGGTCAAATGTGTTATGAAATGTATCCAGTATTATAGTATTGTACAGAATAGTTCTCTAATGTAAAAACCCCCTATTCTCTTCCTACTCTTTATTCTCTCTCCCAACCACTGGCACCTGCTAATCTTTTTACTGTCTGCATAGTTTTACCATTTCCCAAATGTCATATACAGTAGCTCATTGCTTAGTGATGGCATACATTCTGAGAAATGGATCATTAGGTGATTTTGTTGTTGTGTGAACGTGCTAGAGCACATTTAACAGAGAAGGCTTCAGTGTCACTAGATGATATAATCATATGAGATTGCAGTTATGTTATCCTTGTTGTGTGTGATTATAGCTGGAATCATGCAATATCTAAGTTTTTTTCTGATTGATTCCTTTTACTTAGCAATATACATTTAAGTTTCCTCCATGTTATTTCATGGCTTGATATCTGATTTCTTGTCCATATCTTGGCTGTCTAGAAATGTAGAAATAGTGAATTTAACCTTTCTTTTATATGTAGTGGGAATAGGTCCTATTTCTGAACAAAATTTTGTTCTTGAATTTTTAGCTTTTCATATATTTCAACCATTGGTTTTAGATTTTAAGATATGCCACTGGGTGGCAGTATTTACTACAAGAAAAAGCATTTAAGCTCCATGGAATAATTTAAGCTGTAAAAGCTTGGTGATTGTTTGATTTAGAAAATGTAAAGTCTTTTAGGTCAAACTCATGTATATTTTACCCTAAAGTATTTTTTTCAGAATTGTCAAAAATACAAGTGCGTAATTAGTTACTTTAGGGTAATATAAGGTAGTGATAAAATCATAGGTTGTCTTGAAGAAATTTAGATACCTTACATTTTCCTTTAGAGATTTAATAAAAATAAAAATGAAAAGTGAATAATCGCCCTATTTTAAATTTGTGGAGAAATAAGATACTGGTAGTGTACTTGATTAAGTTCTTCATACCTAGAAAAACCAGGTTTTTTTGTAAGAGCAATAAAATAAAGTTTTATTCCTAACATACTTGAAAAGTTGACTATTTAAAAAGGAAAGTAGTAATGAGAATTTTTTCATCACACCCTGTTTTCATAAATTCATTCATTCACTTATTTGTTTTTAACTGTAAACAAGCATGCTAGCCAAATTTAATGAAGGAAATGTACCTGACAGACCAGGTAGGCATCTCAGTAAATGATGGAGAGTGCAGTCCACATTTAGACTGGTGTTTTAAATGCATTTGGTTATGGGTTGTTTGTTTCTCCTCCCCCTCACCCCTCTTTTCTGAGATATTGCTGGGTGGTGGACTTCCTGGATGTAGAATTCTCAAAAATCCCCCCAGAACTTCATAATGGACCTGAAAATCCATTCCACCCTCATTCCCCTGCCCACCCAGATGGTTAGGACCTATCTGACAAGGTTATGAAATAGAGGCAAGACTTTAGTATGTGAAGGCTAGTCTGCTCTCAAGGCTTGCTTCTACATTTATTGCCCTCATTCAACCACATAAACATTCCTATTTTTTTTTTTTAAGATTTTGTTTATTTATTTGAGAGGTAGAGTTAGAGCCAGAGAGATGCAGAGACAGAGAGAAAGTCTTCCATCTGCTGGTTCACTCCCCAGTTCGAGTCTTGGCTGTTCCACTTCCAATCCAGCTCTCTGCTATGACCTGGGAAAGCAGTAAAAGATGGCCCAAGTCCTTGGGCCCCTGTACCTGCATGGGAGACCCGGAAGAACATCCTAGCTTCTGGCTTTGGATCAGCAGAGCTCAGGCTGTTGCAACCAACTGGGGAGTGAACCAGTGGATAGAAGACCTCTCTTTCTGCCTCTTGCTTTCTAACTCTGCCTTTCAAATGAACCAATAAATCTTAAAAAAAAAAAATCCCATTTTTTCAGCTCCTGAAGACACACAGGCTAGCATATACCTACCTATTTTTGTACACACACAAACTAATGTCTACCTAGCTCTCTTATATTTCTCCCTCAAGAGAAATAACCGTAAACTTATGAGGGTAGGATGGGTGGAAGTCCACCTGCTGTATTTTCTTCAAGATGTCATATAGGTGTACAGCTGGTTATGGGTATTCTTTTCTCGTGGTTTGTGCTGTGGTGTTTGAGGGTGAGCTTGGAAAAGATTGTCTTGTGTGATCAAGAGGGCTCATCCCATTGTCTGAAGGATAGGCTGGAAGCCCTGCCTCATTACTCTCTGAACTAGATGGCTTTTATTCTGTTAGAGACAAAATTAAAGCCTTAGGTGCATGGAATAAAGAGAAGCAGTAAGAGAATTGGAGCTATAGGGCAAGGAGAGGCAGCACCCAGGATTTCCATGACCAAATGCTGGGCCAAAAATTCCAACCCTGTTCAGCCTGTTCCTAGAGAACAGATTATGGGTGCAGTGTACCACTTAAGAGGCTACCACTATAATTATAGTCTAGGTGCAGGGTGATGGTAGCATGGACAGGTTGGTAATAGTGGAGATGATAATGCTTGAATATGGAATTTAATTTTAAAATAGGGTTAGTAGGATTTGCTGATGGATTGGATGTTGGGGATGAGAGAAAGAGTCAAAGATAACTTTAAGGTTTTTGGCTTGAGCAAATGGAAAACGTGTTGTTATTAACTGATACAAAGAAGATTTTAAGGGAAAGATCCCTTTAGTTTTCTTAAATGAATTCTGAGAAGTCTTTTAGACTTCCAAAAAGGAAGATTGAGGAGGCAGTTTGATATATGGCTCTAGGATTTGATGGAGAGTGGTCTGTACTGTAGATATAAATTCCAGAGTGGTTTGCTTAATGATATTAAATTGGAAATAGTTGATGATAGTTAAAGCCATCTGATTGAATGAGATTTCCAAGGAGGTAAGTGTAGACAAAGAATAGAAACAGGGACTGAATTGTGGTTCACCAAACAATTCAGAGTATTCTGTGCTAGGCATTTATATTCCTTGCTAAATGCTGAAATATTTGTAACTGCTATTGTCTCTGGATTTGTAGGATTCTGTGACCTCTAGCTTTTGTGGAATGCTGAAAAATAAACAATCTTTCTCTCTAGCGAATTTAGTTTTTCCAACTAGTTAGAACCAAGTCTTAAATCTGTGCTTAGCATTTTAATGTTTCTTTTCTGTTTTGATTTGTTTTTATAGTGTGCATCACTATTCCAATATTATTATTATTTTTTAAAAAGATTTACTTGAGAGGCAGAATTCCAGACAGGGAGGGAGATACAGAGAGATAGCAACTATTGACATAGCATTTACACTTTGTTAGGTATTATAAGGGATCTATAGATGATTTAAAGTTCTGTATGTGCGGGAGGCTCCGCAGCTCAATAGGCTAATCCTCCGCCTGTGGCGCCGGCACCATGGGTTCTAATCTCAGTTGGGGTGCCGGAATCTGTCCTGGTTGCTCCTCTTCCAGTCCAGCTCTCTGTTGTGGCCCAGGAGTGCAGTGGAGGATGGCCCAAGAGCTTGGGCCCTGCACCCACGTGGGAGACCAGGAGAGGCACCTGGCTCCTGGTTTCGGATCAGTGCAGTGCGCCAGCTGCAGCAGCCATTTGGGGGGTGAACCAACAGAAAAAGGAAGACCTTTCTCTCTGTCTCTCTCTCTCTCTCACTGTCCACTCTGCCTGTCAAAAAAAAAAAAAAGTTCTAATCCTCCGCCTGCAGCGCCGGCACACCGGGTTCTAGTCCCGGACGGGGCGCCGGATTCTGTCCCGGTTGCCCCTCTTCCAGGCCAGCTCTCTGCTGTGGCCAGGGAGTGCAGTGGAGGATGGCCCAAGTGCTTGGGCCCTGGACCCCATGGGAGACCGGGATAAGCACCTGGCTCCTGCCATCAGATCAGCGCGGTGCGCTGGTCGCAGCGCGCCAGCCGTGGTGGCCATTGGAGGGTGAACCAACGGCAAAGGAAGACCTTTCTCTCTGTCTCTCTCTCTCACTGTCCACTCTGCCTATCAAAAAAAAAAAAAAAAAAGTTCTGTATGTGCATACTAGATCATCTTAGATAAGGAACTTGAACATCCACTGATTTTGGTGTATGCTGAGGGTCTTGGAACTAGTCACCTGCGTATATTGAAGGATGACTGCACTTACCAACAATCATGGAAGCATTTCTCTTTTAACATCTGGAAAGGCTTAATACCTACATCCTAATGAATCTCAAATTGGTTGGTGGACTAGATGTGGAGTGTGAGAGAAAGAACTTAAAAATGACAAGGACTTTGCCTTTTAGCAGCTGGATAAGTGATAAGCTGTGATGATACACACTAGTGAAAGAGGTAGAAGGTAATAATCAAGAATTTAGTTTCGGATATGTTGAGAAGATTGTTCAACAGGCAAGTGAAAATGTCAGGTAGTAGCTCAGATTAATGAGAGATTGTGGTGCTAAAGATTATAAATTTGAGAGGGATCAGTGTATAATTCATGCCTAAGATCATTGAGTAGCCTTTTTTTTCCTTCAAAAATGGACTCAGCAGCCTGTCACTAATGCCTGAAGTTAAAAAGCATTGGAAATTCATTTATGCTCTTTGTATTATTAAACTATACATAACCTGTAGATTATTAAACTATATATAACCTGTGGAGAAGGTAGTATATTAAATCTTCATGAAAATACACTGTAGTATAATTAGTTTATTATATTCTTTTCAAAACAGCTTCGATCTACTATCTTGAAAAGGCTCCTGTTGACTGAGAGAATTATGCAGGGGAGAGTTAAGCAGAGATGTTATATGAGGGACCAGATTATGACATGCCAGAAGACTTTCCTGGATGTATCTTTATAAAAAGGGATGCCTTTGTATATATAAAGTAATCTTAAAAGCTATTTTCATAAATTAATATTTAGTTTATTTACATTTTATATATTTTGGCTATAGAATGCTAAAAGCTAAAAATTAAGATTAATTTTTCTTAATTGTTTAAGTTATATTTATAAATCTTATTCTGTGTGTTAACATTAAAGTAATCATTAGAGTTTGGCTATTGATAATTCCATCTATTGCCTCTCTGCCTTTTGACTAAGATCAAGTGTAGATAATTCCATCTAATACTGTAATTGATAGAAGTTACATAAAATGGATTATAACAAAGACAGGGAGAATTTTGATTTATATTTTCTTTTGTGTAGAAAACTGGGTATTTCAAAATTCAAAATGGAACTTTAAATTTAGACTCATTTTTATACATTAAATGATAATATTTTATTTAAATTGATTATATTGCTTCTGGAGTTGCATTCCTTAACTCTTCTTCTATCTTCAGTTCCAGTAGTGTAGCATCGTGTTTCAGTGTTCATAAGACTTTCTTCTGTAGTGAAAACTCCTTCTCTTAAAAGGACACCTGTGATTATATTTAGAGCTCAGTTGGATAGTATATGATAAACCTCTCATTTAAAAATTTTTAATCATACTAGCAGAGTCCCTCTTGCTGTGTAAGATAACATTTACTAGCCCAGGTGAATAAGATTTGTATATTTTTGGGGGATGTTATTTAGCCTAATCCAAACTCTCTGCAGTATTTTACTTTAATGCAGATGTGATAAATATACTGGTGATGGAAATATATTCCTGTCAGTGCTTTTTCATACCATTATTCTCAGTTCTACCCAGATATTACTTGACTGCTTCCAACTCTGGGCTTTTGAATCATAGTCTGTTTTTAACATTTTATTTAACAAATAATTTTAAAACTTACAGAAATATTACAAGAATAAGAATAGTACAAAGATTATCAAAATGCCTGTTACCCAGATTCACATATTGTTAACATTTTACTCTGTTTGCTTTATTGTTCCTGACTTATATGATTTAAACTAATTTTACATTTTCTTCTTAAGTAAAAAGGATACAACATTTTTACCAGTAAATGTATGGCTTATATATAATGTCCATATGATTAGTTTCTTCTCAGTTAAATTAGAGGCTGGCAAACTTTTTTATAAAAGGCTAGATAGTATCTTTGACTCTGCAGGCTCCATATGGTATGTGTTACAGCTACTCCACTCTGCTATTTTTGTGTAAAAGTAGCCATAGACAGTAGTTAACTGAATGAGTATGCCAAAGCAAATAGAGGACTGGATTTGGATTTAAATGATTTCTAAGTGGATTAGAATTATAGTTAAGATTTTTTTAAAAAAGAACAAAATTCCTTTTATTTCTTTTATTACCAAGGAATAGTTTACAGTATTTTCCCTCATAGATAATAAGCATTGAAGGGGATCTTCAAGATGAATTAATGAGTACATGGTGAATGAATGAAGTCAGTGTGGGCTAATATTTCTGAAATCAGAATCTACTTGGAAGTTTATAAATTTTATGATTGAATTATAATTTAGAATACTTTGGTATAAGCAAATTTAAAATTAAATATCTATACTTAAACTGAGTAATGCTGCTTGATTGTAATGCCAGCATTTGTATTCAGTTGGGACCAAGTAGTATTGTAGGCTCAAAAGAACAGCGGTGGTGGTAGTCGTGGGGCATTTGGTGCCTTGATTAAGTTTCTGTTTAGAATGGCAGTATCCTATATTGGAATGCCTGGTTTGAGTCCCAGCTATTTCACTTCTAATCTAGTTTCCTGTTAATGTGCACCATAGCAGGTAGCAGGTGGTGGTCTAGGTATTTGGGTTCCTGCCACCATGTGGGAGACGTGGACTGAGTTCTAAGAGTCTGGCCTTGGTCTTGACCTAACCCTGGCTGTTGTGGGATTTTAGGAAGGGAACTAGCAGATGGCAGATCTCTCTTTCTCTTTTTCACTTTCAAATAAAATGAATATACATGAGTAAAAAAGACTATAACTGAAATGTACTAATACTTTTGTGACAAGTGAAGGATGAATGATGATATACTACATTATATGAATTAAGAAATTTTGTCAAAAGTTGAGGAAAGAAAAATTGTGGGAGAATTGAGTTGTAAAAATAATATAGGTATGTTAACATTATATTAAAAAAGGCACTGTAAGAATTAGTATCATTTACAACTTGGGACCAGTTATTTAGTTTGAGCAAAACAATCATTCATTATATTAAGTACAGGTACATCTTGGAGATAGTGTGCATTTTATTCCAGGCCATCTCAATAAAATTAATACTGCAAGAAAGTGAGTCATAAATTTTGTATTTCCCATTGTACATAAAAATTATGTTTATACTGTACTGTAGTCTGCTAAGTGTATAATAGCATTTTGTCTAAAAAATTATAATATGTTAAGGATACTTTATTACTATAAAATGCTATCATTTGAGCTTTGGTAATGTTGTAATCTTTTTTCTGGTTGAATCTTGCCTCATGTTGAAGGCTGCTGATTAATCATTACGGTGTTGATTGCTGAAGATTGAAGTGACTGTGGCAGTGTCTTATTCTATTTTCTTTCTTCTTCATTTATTTGAAAGACACAGTGACAGAGAGAGATAGAGAGATCTTCCATCTGCTGGTTCATCCCCTAGATGGGCACAAAAGCTGGGGTTGGGCCAGGCTGAGGCCAGGAACCCAGAACTCAATCCCTGTGGGTGGCAGGGACCCAAGGGCCTGGCCATCATCTACTGCTTTCCAGGGTGAGCATTAGCAGTCTTTCCAAGTGATGGTTTGACCTGCTGCACTACAATACCCTCTCCTTTCTTAAACTAATACAACAATGAAAGTTGCTGCATTGATGGACTCTTCCTTTCCTGAAAAAAATCTCTATAGCATGAGATGATATTTTACAGCATTTTACCTACAGTAGAACTTCTTTTAGAACTGGAGTCAGTCTTCTCAAACCCTGCTGCTGCTTTACTGCCCAAGTTTATATGTTATTCTAAATTTTTTGTAATTTCAACAATGTTCACGACATCGTCACCAAGAGTAGGTTCAATCTCAAGAGGCTACTTTCTTTGCTCATCCATTAGAAGCAACTCCTCATTTGTTAAAGTTTCATCATGAATTCTCAGCAATTCATTCAGTCTTCAGGCCCCACTTACTAGTTTTTTTTTTTCCTGTTTCCAAAACATCTGCAGTTATTTCCTCCACTGAAGTCATGAACTCCTTAGAGTTATACATGATGGTTGGATTTGGCTTCTTCCAAACCCCTCTTAATGTTGATATTTTGACCTCTTCTCATGAATCATAATTGTTCTTTTTTTAAAAAATTTATTTAAGTTATACAAGTTTCATGTATATTATATATACAGATTTAGTAAAATAGTGGCATTTCCACCCCCCTCTCACCCATGCTCCAATCCTTTCTCCCCCTCCCTCTCGGATTCCCACTCTTAATTTTTATAATGATTTATTTTCAGTATACTTAATGATAGTACAGTTAACCCTACTGTAAGTAAGAGAGTTCAATAAATAGTATGAAGAGAATGAAAACAAGACACTGTTCCTCAGTGGAAGAGACAAGGGCTATAAGTAATCATTGATTCTCAAAATGCCCATTTCACTCCAATACCCTACATTTCAGGTACTCTAATAGTTACCTCAGATCAGGGAAAATATATGATGTCTGTCCTTTTGGGACTGCCTTATTTTACTACGTATAATGATTTGCAGTTGTGACCATCTTGTTGCAAAAGACAGGAATTCATTTTTTTTTACATCAGAGTAGTACTCCATAGTGTATATATACCATAATTTCTTTATCCAGTCAGCAATTGATAGACATCTGGGTTGATTCCATATCTTAACTATTGTGACTTATGGAGGTATAGATGACTCTTTCATATATTAATTTCTTTTGGTTTGGGTAAATCCCCCTGTGGGATGGCTCGATCATTTGGTAGATCTATATTCAGTTTTCTGAGGTATCTCCATACTGTCTTCCATAATAGTTGCAGTTTAGATTCCTATCAACAGTGGACCAAGGTACCCTTTTCCCCACATCCTTGCCAGCGTTTGTTGTTTGTTGATTTCTGTATGAGAGCCATTCTAACTGGAGTTAGGTGAGACCTTATTGTATTTTTTATTTGATTTCCCTCATGGCTAGTGAGCCTGATCATTTTCTACAATGTTTGTTGGTGATTTGAATTTTCTCTCTTGAAAAATTCCTGTTCAAGTCTTTAACCCATTTATTAACTGGATTGTTTTTTGTTGTTGTTATTGAATTTCTTGATCTTTTTGTACATTCTGGATATTAGCCCTTAATCAGTTGTGTAGTTTGAAAATATTTTCTCTCATTCTGTTGGTTGCCTCTTAACTTTGCTGAGTGTTTCTTTTACAATACAGAAGCTTCTCAGCTTGATTTAATCTGAACTGTCAATTTTGACTTTGATTCCTTGTGTTTCTGGAGTCTTTTCCAAGAAGTCTTTGCTTATGTCAATATCTTGCAGAGTTTCCCCAATGTTCTCTAATGATTTGATAGTATCTGGTCATAGATTTAGGTCTTTGATCCATTTTGGGTGGATTTTTTTGTAAGGTGTAGGGCAGGGGTCTAGTTTCATACCTTGGCACATAGAGATCTAGTTTCCAAAGCATTATTTGTTAAAGAGATTGTCTTTGCTCCAGGGATTGATTTTAGATCCTTTATCAAAGATAAATTGGTTGTAGATGCATGGATTCATTTCTGGAATTTCTGTTCTGTTCCATTGATCTCCGTGTTTGTTTTCGTGCCAGTAGTAGGCTGTTTAGATTATAACTGCCCTGTAGTATGTCTTGATATCTGATATTGTGATGCATCTGGCTTTGTTTTTGCTGTATAAGATTGCTTTAACTACTGGGGGTCTCTTGTGTTTGCATATGAATTTTAACATTTTTTCCCTAGATCTGTGAGGAATGTCATTGTTGTTTTGATTGGGATTGCATTGAATCTGTAAATTGCTTTTGGTAGTATGGACATTTTGATGATGCTGATTCTTTCAATCCATGAACATGGAAGATTTTACCATTTTTTAATTTACTTTTCAATTTTTTTATTGCTTCATAGTTTCCATTGTGTAGATCTTTGATATCCTTGGTTACATTTTTCCAATGTATTTGATTCTTTTTGGAGCTATTGTGAATGAGACTGATCTTGAAAGTTCTTTCTCAGCCATGACATTGTCTTGTGTATACAAAGGTGTGCTGATTTTATATCCTGCCACTTTACCAAACTCTTTTTATGAGTTCCAATAGTCTCTCAGTGGAGTCTTCTGGATCCCCTATGTATAAGATCATGTCATCTGCGAATAGGGGTAGTTTGATTTCCTCCTTTCCAATTTGATCCTTTTGATTTCTTTTTCTTGCCTAATGGCTCTGGCTAAAACTTCCAGGACTATATTAAATAGCAGTGTTGAGAGTGGGCATCCTTGTCTGGGTCTGGATCTTAGTGGGAAATTATTCCAGTTTTTCCTCATCCAATAGAATGTTGGCCATGGGTTTGTCGTATATATTGCCTTGATTGTGTTGAGGAATGTTCCTTCTATACCCAGTTTGCTTAAGGTTTTCATCATGAAAGAATATTGTATTTTATTAAATGCTTTCTCTGCATCTATTGAGATAACTATATGGTTTTTGTTCTTCAGTTTGTTCATGTGATATATCACGTTGAAAGATTTGCGAATGTTGAACCATCCCTGCCTACTGGGGATAAATCCCATTTTATGTGGGTGAATGATGCTTTTGATGTGTTTTTTGTTGAGGATTTTTGCATCTGTGTTCATCAGAGAAATTGGTCTGTTGTTCTCATTATGTTTTATCTTTTTTAGGCTTAGGAATTAAGGTGATGCTGGCTTAATAGAAGGAATTTGGGAGGATTCTCTCCCTTTCAATTGTTTTGAATAGCTTGAGAAGAATTGGAATTAATTCTTTTTTAAATGTCTGCAGAAGTCAGCAATGAAGCCATCCAGTCCTGGGCTTTTCTTTGTTGGGAGGGTCTTTAATACTGATTCACTTTCCATCTTGGTTGTTGGTCTGTTTAGGTTTTCTGTATCTTCATGACTCAATTTTGGTAGATTGTATGTTTCTAGGAATCTGTACATTTCTTCTAGGTTTCCCAATTTGTTGGCATACAGCTCTTTGTAGTAATTTCTGATGATTCTTTTTATTTCTGTGGTATATGTTGTTACATTTCCTTTTTTATCATTATTTTAGTGATTTGCGTCTCCCCCCCCCCCTTTTTTATGGTTAGTTGGGTCAGTGGTGTGTCAATTTCATTTATTTTTGTCAAAAACCAGCCCTTCATTTCATTAATTTTTTTGTATTATTTCTTGGTTTCAATTTCATTTATTTCTTCTCTAATTTGAATTATTTCTTTCCTTCTACTAATTTGGGGTTTGGTTTGTTGTTTTATTTTTTAGGTCCTTGAGATGCATTCATAGCTCATTTATTTGGTACCTTTCCAATCTTTTCATGTAGGCACTGATTGCTATAAACTTCTCTCTTAACACTGCTTTTGCTGTACCACATACCTTTTGATATGATGTATTGTCATCTTCATTTATTTCTAGAAATATTTTGATTTCTCTTTTGATTTCTTCTGTGACCCACTGTTCATTCAGGAGCATGTTGTTCAGTCTCCATGTGTTTGCATATGCTTTAGGGATTCCTGAGTTGCTGATTTCCAGTTTCATTCCATTGTGGTTAGAGAAGATGCATAGTATGATTTTGATTTTTTTTTAATTTGCAGATACTTGCCGTATGACCTAGCATATGGTCTGTTCTAGAGAAAGTTCTATGCACTGATGAGAAGAATGTGTATTCTGCCACTATGGGGTGAAAAGTTCTGTAGATATCTGTTAGATCCATTTGGTCTATAGTGTTGATTAACTCTGTTGTTTCCTTGCTGGTTTTCTGCCTGGTTGATCTGTCCAGTGCTGAAAGTGGGGTACTGAAGTCCTCCATTACTATTGTATTGGAGTCTATGTCTCCCTTTAGGTCTATTAACATTTTTTTAAAATAGCCAGGTACCCTGTAATTGGGCGCATATACATTTATTATAGTCACATCTTCCTGTTGAATTGATCCCTTTATCATTACATAGTGCCCTTCTTTGTCTCTTTTAACAGTATTGTTGTTAAAGTCTATTTTGTCTGATATTAGGATGGCCACACCAACTCTTTTTTGCTTTCTGTTAGCATGTGATATCTTTTTTTTTAACAGGCAGAATTAGAGAGAGAGACAGAGAGAAAGGTCTTCCTTCCGTTGGTTCACCCCCCAATGGCTGCTGTGGCTGGCGCACTGTGCTGATCTGAAGCCAGGAGCCAGGTGCTTCTTCCTGGTCTCCCATGCGGGTGCAGGGTCCAAGGACTTGGGCCATCCTCCACTGCCTTCCCGGGCCACAGCAGAGAGCTGGACTGGAAGAGGAGCAACCGGGACAGAATCTGGCACCCTGACCAGGACTAGAACCTGTGGTGCTGGTGCCGCAGGTGGAGGATTAGCCTAGTGAGCCTGCAATATCTTTTTCCATTCTTCTACTTTCAGTCTGCCTGTTTCTTTGTTGATGAGATGGAATCCCAGCTGTTCTTAATGGCATATAGAATGGTGACTCATTTACAAAAGATTTTCAATTTACTTTTCCTAGATCCATTAGAGGAATTTCTATCTATGGCAGCTTAGCCTTATGAATAATTTCTTAAATAGTAATATTTAAAAAAAATTTTTAATTCACTTTTTAAGGAATACAAATTTCATTAGTAGAACTTTAGGAACTTCCCACCGTATCAGCCCTCCCACCCACATTCCCACCCCTCTTCCTCCTCCCTCTCCCCTTGCCAGTCCCATTCACCATTAAGACTCATTTTCAGTTAACTTTGTACACAGAAGGCCAACTCTATACTCAATAAAGATTTTAACAGTTTGCACACACACACACACAAAGTACACAAAAACTATTTGAGAACTGGCTTTACAGTTAACTCGCCATACAACCCATTGAAGACAGAGGTCTTGCATGGAGGGTTAGTGCACAGTGACTCCTGTTTTTAATTTTACAATTAACACTCTTATGTATGAAGTCAGTGACCACCTGAGGCTCTTGAAATGAGCTACCTAGGCTATGGAAGCCTTTTAAGTCCACAAACTCCATCAGTATTTGGACAAGGCCATAGTAAAATGGAAGTTCTCTCCTCCATTTAGAGAAAAGTACATCCTTCTTTGATGGCCAGTTCTTTCCACTGTGGTCTCTCTCACAGAGATCCTTCATGTAGAACATTTTTGGCTGCAATGTCTTCACTTTCCATTCATGAAATGCTCTCATGGACTTTTCAGCCATTCCAGGAAGCTTTAAGGGCTGATTCTGAGGTCAGAATGTTACTTAAAGCAGAATTCATTCTGTGAGTCTGCTGTGTGGACTGTTTCTCATGTTGGACATTCCTTCCTTTTTAATTCTATTATTAAACTTGGTGGTAAAAATGTCATCTTAATTGATAAAGTGATCATATTAAGTGTTAAAATGAACATATAGATAAGATTAAGTGTTAAAGAGACCATATAAATAGGATCAAATGCCTGATGGTGATATAATAAGATTTGAAAGTTGAATTTTAAAAAATAGATTTATTTATTTTAAAGGCAAAGTTAGAGGGAGAGAGAGCTCGATCGATCTTCCATCTGCTCTTTTATTTTCCAAATGGCCACAATAGCTGGGGCTAGGCCAGCCTGAAACCAGAAGTCAGGAACTTCTTCCAGGTCTCCCACATGGGTGCAGGAGCCCTGGCACCTCCACTTCTTTCTCAGGCACATCAGCAGGGAGCTGGATCTGACGTGGAGCAGCTGGGACTCGAACACACACCCATGTGGAATGCTGGCATTGCAGGTGGTTGCTTAACCCACCAGCCCCTGATGTTAATCTTGATATATGGACTGCAGAATCGATGTTGTATTTGCAGACATGAAAACAATGTAATGTAGAAATCGTTATCTATCATGCTTCAGAGCTCTTGGGTGCCCAGGTACATTATCAGTGAACAGTAATATTTTGAAAGGAAACATTTTCTGAGCAGTAGTCTCAACAGTGGGCTTAAAATAATAAACCATGTTGTAAACAGATGTGCTATTATCCAGCCACTGTTCCATTTATAGAACATAGAATATATATAGTGTAATTCTTGAGGTCTCAGGATTTCCAGAAAAATTTGCATTGGTTTCAAATTAAAATCATTAACCCTTAAAATGAGAGTAAGCTTTGAAATCCTGTCTTTTGCTACAAAATATATACAACTGCAAATCATGATACTTAGTGAAATAAGCCAGTCCTCAAAAGACAAATAACATTTTTCCCTGATATATGGTAACTAATAAAGTACAAAAAATGTAATATGTATGAACAAAATTGACATTTTGAGAATTGATTGTTTACAGATCTTGTCTATTTTTTTTTAAAGATTTGTTTATTTATTTGAAAGTCAGAATTACACAGAATTACACAGAGAGAGGAGAGGCAGAGAGAGAGAGAGAGAGAGAGAGAGGTCTTGCATCCGATGGTTCAGTCCCCAATTGGCTGCAATGGTCAGAGCTGCGTCAATCCGAAGCCAGAAGCCAGGAACTTCTTCCAGGTCTCCCATGTGGGTGCAGGGGCCCAAGGACTTGGGCCATCTTCTACTGCTTTCCCAGGCCATAACAGAGAGCTGGATGGGAAGTGGAGCAGCTGGGTCTCGAACTGGTACCCATATGGGATGCCGGCTTCAGGCGAGGGTGTTAACGCGCTGTGCCACAGCGCCAGCCTTGTCTCTACTGTTGAGGAACAGGTTTTTTTTTTTTTTTTTTTTTGTTTTTTTTTTGTTTTTTTGTTTTTTTTTGCTTTTTACTATTTGTTGAATTCTTTACTTAGTGGAGCATCAATCTTATGATTATAAAATAAACTGAAAGTATGTTATTGTAAAAATTAAAGAATAAGAAAGGAAGGAAGCTGGAGGGTCCGTGGGAGGGAAGGTAGGAGGAGATGTATCACTATGTTCTTAAGTCTGTATATATGAACTACATGAAATTTGTTCATGTTATATAATAAATAAATAAAAAATTAAAAAAGTAAGCTTGTCCTTTGTTACTTTGAAGCTAGGTATTCACTTCTACTTTATAGCTATGAAAGTCTTCAGTGTCATTATCTTTTTTTGTTTTTTAAAGATTTTATTTATTTGTTTGAGAGGTAGAGTTACAGATAGAGAAAGGTTTTCCATCTGCTGGTTCACTTTGCAAATGGCCACAATGGCTGGAGCTGAGCCAATGCAAAGTCAGGTGCCAGGAGATTCTTCTGGGTCTGCCACATGGTGCAGGGGCCCAAGCGCTTGGGTCATCTTCTACTACTTTTACAGGCCACAGCAGAGAGCTAGTTCAGAAGAGGAACAGCCGGGACTAGAACTGACCCCATATGGGATGCTGGCGCTGCAGGTGGAGGTTAACCTACTGTGCCACAGTGTTGGCCCCTTTTATTATCTTGTGATACAGGTTTTTTTTGCTACATTGAAAATCTGTAGTTTGATGAACCCATCTTTTTCAATTTTGTTAGCTAGATCTTCTGGATAATTTGGTGTTGTCTTCCACATCAGCATTTGACTCTTTGGCATAAAAGACCTAGGTTTTGGCCTGTCATGTCTATTGACATGTCTTCCTCACTAAATTTAGTCATTTATAGATTTTGATATACAGTGAGAGATGTAAGACACCTCTTTTCTCTTGAATACTTGGAGGATGTTTTAAGGTTAATATTTGGCCTGATTTCAATATTGCATCTCAGGGAATACGGAGGCATGAAGAGGAGAGAGACAGGGATTGACTGATCAGTAGTGCAGGTAGAACATGTGAACATTTATTAGTTAACTTTCCTGTCTTGTATAGCTGTGGTTCATAATACTCCCAAAGATCACTGATCACAGATTGCCACAGCACATATACTAATAAAAACTTTTGCAATATTGCATTACCATATTGAGACACGCAGAAATGAAGTGAACACATATTCCTGGTGCAGTAGACTTGCAGAGTACAGAATTGCCACAAATTTTTAATTTGTAAAAATACAGTATCTACAAAGTACAATAGATTGATGTGCAATAAAAGGAGACACACCTTTAAATGTTAATTTTGTTTTATAAATGTGTTTAATTTTATGAAATTGTTTATACTTATACAACAAGTTCTAAAGACTTTATGTGTAGTATTTCAACATATTTTGTTTCTCCAAAATGAAAATAATTTGTGAGCCCCAGAGTTTGATATTTCCTTTAGGAGCATTTCTTCCATTACATAAGTTGGAAAAACACTGATCTAGGCTAGTCTCCTGTATTTTACAATTGGAGTCTAGTCGCCTACATTTTACAGTTTACCAAGACTCATGAGTAATACCAGGCATATGAATAGGAAAAGGCTGTGTTTTTTTTTTGTGTGTGTGTGTGTGTGTTTTTAAATGTTTATTTATTTATTTGAAAGGCAGAGTCACAGAGAGGCAGAGGCAGAGAGAAAGAGAGAGAGAGAGAGGAGTCTTCCATCCGTTGGTTCACTCTCCAGATGGCCATAATGGCTGGAGCTTTGCTGATCCAAAGCCAGGAGCCTCTTCCCATTCTCTCATGCAGGTGCAGAGGCCCAAGGACTTGGCCATCTTCTGCTTTCCCAGGCCATAGCAGAGAGCTGGATCAGAAATGGAGCAGCCAGGAGTTGAACCGGTGCCCATATGGGATGCTGGCACTGCAGGCGGCAGCTTTACCCGCTACACCACACTGCCAGCCCCAGAGGCTGTGTTTTTATCCTTATTGTATTTGAAATTATTCTGTACTAATTAATAGTTTTTATCTTATTATACGTAATAGCTTTTTTTCTTTGAGGATATGAAACTCCCTACCAACGCCAATTTTGGTTGTTCTAATAATGATGCCAAGGAAAACATAATCTTTATTTTAATAATTGTTGCACAGTTTATAATTTACAAATGCTTTGTTTATCTTGATTTTATATTAAATATTTATAGTATAACACTTGGGATAGATTATTTCCATTTTATAGATGAAAGTTTGATGATGGAACTGGTAAACAGATTTACCCAAGGTCACACTGCTAGTTAGGGCAAAAACTGAGATTTGAGTATATTGTTTTCCATTATAATATTCTAAACATACTAAAGTAAATTTGCAGTTTTATGTTATTTATTCTTTTAGATTTTGATATTTATTTGAACATATCCAACTCTGAGTATGTGAATTTTTTTCCCTTTTAGGCATTACATTTGCTGTTAGTATTTTTCTTATAAATTATTTCCATATTGTTATTTCTATTTCATTTGTTAATATAAGAAGCATTGTATTCTTAAATTCTCTTAATCCCTATGTAATCTTTTTATAATATAAGATTTTTTTAATCCAGTGTGTTGTTTGATTTTTATTTTAATAGGTCCTGATTGTTCTTTGAATGTTCCTTCTACTGAATCTTATTGGATTCTCCCAAACGTGAAACCCTTCAATCCTTCTGTAGGTCGGGCTTCACATAAAGCAGTTTTACATGGGAAATTTATGTGGGTGATTGGTGGATATACTTTTAACTACGGTTCTTTTCAAATGGTCTTGAAGTAAGTATTTTCAGATTTTTACAATATATTAAGCTGGACTGTTTTGATGTTTGAATATATGTTTAATTTTGTGACATCAATTTGTTAAATGGGACTGATTTGGGAATAACTCAATACGTCCATAGTTAATTATATCATTGTACATACAGGTTTGTTTTGTGTTTTTAATAAATTTATCAATGAGAAATATTAACTTCAAATAAAGGTAGGCTATGACTGTTCTGGGCATAATAAACACTGCCACATTTTAGTGTCTCAAAATGAAGTATAATCGTATACATAAAAATACTTTCAGTTTCTTCTGTACATTTTAATTTATATGAACTTTAACTTGATATGTAATTTACAAGCAGTTTTTTGCAGAATAGTACCTATTATAAAACCTATCATTCTTTTACTGTTGCCTCAATAGAGATTGTTCTCTGTATGATTGGGTACTAAGGGGAGCCAAAAGGATGAATGTTTTATCTGATTTCTTATTCAGTTGATGATTGCATTTGTATTTTATGAACTATTCAATAACGGAAAAGGGGAATTAGGATGAATATTTTGATGAATAATGTTGTTTATAGTTATAATATTTCTAATAACTAGTGCAAATCAGTCATCAGCCAGTCAGAACTGGTTCCAGACAGAATACTGTTATGGTGTGTATCCTATAGAATGATCAGATAAGCAGATAAATATAATGGACATAGTTAAAATCAAATTTCAGGTAAATAACAAATTTTTCATATGAGAAAAAGTGCAGTATTTATATTTTTTGTTTTGTTCCAAATATTGCATAGGTCATACTGACATTAAAAATGTTCTTGTTTATCTGAAATTTAGATTTCACTGGGAATTCTCTGTTTTATCAGGCAATTTTATGTGTTGAATATATTAACCCTATTAATTTTGAAACTCTAAGAAATACTAAATATAAGAGGAAATTTCTTTAAAATTATGACTGAAATGACTAGATTTAAACTGCAAAATAAAATTCTTGAAAGAGAAAAGTTTTAGGTAAATATTTAAGTGAAAAATTACAATTTTGTAACATAATATATGATGACTAAAATATAGTAGACAGAATTGAAAGAGAGTTGATAGGATTAAAGTGAATTAAGATATGACAAGAACCTGAAGTAATAATGAGATTTTAATGTGGAAACTAGAAAGAATTAACTGTGATTAAAGAAAATGAAGAAACCTGTGAAAACAGAGTTGAACTTGAATTAAACTGTGATCTTTCCAAAGCTGCATTGTGAAAGTAAAGCCAAATTATCAAGTGAAAATCTTAAAAGTTTGTGTTTTGGGAAAATTGAATAGCATATTTGAAATTAAGTGATGAATATTATTCAGTACTCTCTTAAACTTACATATTTTCTATTTGAACCAAATAGTTTAACTTTTTTTGTGTGAAACCTGGTTCCTTTGGTTTCTATGTTATGCAGATTTATAGGCTTATATAGATAAAAGCCAAGAGGTATCAGATTAGAATTAACCTTGTTTTCACAGGTTGGAGAATATTTTTCATCATTCTGAATGTAGTTCAAATGTAGATAAGGATATTTAAATAGCTTTTAGAAGTGATAGTGTCAGTTATAATGATTTATGTTCTATAGCAGAATTTAATTGATGTGTAGATATTAAACTTTTTTTAAAGATTTATTTATTTGAAAGGCAGAGTTACAGAGAGGAGAGGGGGGAAGAGACAGACAGATCTTCTATCTGCTGGTTAATTCCCAATATGGCTGCAACAGCTGGAGCTGTTATATATGTATATACACACATTACATATTCATGATATATCTATACACACATAAGTATACACATACACACATATATATGCAGAGAAAAGAAAAAGAGAGAAGAGGTAAGCAAATCAGGAGTGCCAAAAAGTAGGAAGTTGCAATTACAAATGTAATGGCCAAGGTAGGTTTCATGAGAAAAATGAAAGCTGAGCAAAGTCTAGGAGGAGGTCAGGGTGTCGGCACTACAGTTTTCTGTAGCCACAGAGGAGAGTCAGACAAAAGCCTTAAGGGAGGGGCTGCTTGAAATATTTGGGGAGCAATGAGTAGGCCCATATGAATTGCATGGAATGTGTAATAAGGAAGTATGAAATTGGAGGGCTAATGGAGGAGGTATATAGTTGATGAAGAGTGTTGTAGATTTGTTGGAACTCATGGAAGGGTTTTTAGCGTGTTTTGACAAATGAGGTACTCTATTAAGAGCATTCTAGGGATTGGGAGGAAGAGTAGGAACAGAATTGAGTTAGGATGAGATTATCAAGGGAATGACTTCTAGTCTGAAAAGAAGAACTGAGTCTGAGGTATCCCATCTCTGAGATATTGGAGAGAAGTGAAGAAATCAGTAAAAGAGACAGGAAAGTAGCGGCCAGTGAGATAGAACCAAAAGAGTACAGTGACTTTGAAGGCAAGGAAAACAATATACGAGGATTAAGTCATGATTAACAATGTCAAGTGCTGATGATTAACTAAGTCAAGAGAAATGAAGACTGAAAAGTGGCCATGGGTTTAGTATGAGGAAGCTAACCTTGACAGACAGTTTTTCTGGGTTGGTGGGGTTAAAAGCCCAAGTAGAGTTAGTTTCAGAGAGAATGGAAGGATTGGTAGGGGTGGGACCATAAAGATGTGGGGCAGTAAGGAAATGGGGTGGTAACTTGAAGGGGGAGTGAAGTCAAGGGAAGTTTTCTTTCTTTTAATAAATGAAAGAAATAAAAGTATTTATGCTGATGAAAATTCTGGTAAGACATATAATATAGAAAACGTGGGAGAACTGCTGGGGTAGTATGGGATCTAATGTGTAAGGAACATAAGCAACTCATTTGTAGCAGAGATCAGCAGACTATAGAGGTTAGGCCCAATGCCTGGGGGCTGAGAATGGTTTATTTAATTTTCATTAGGCTAAAAAAAAAAGATGTGAGATCAGTGTGGCCCACATACCTAAAATGTTTACTGTCTGGCCCTTTACAGAAATACTTTGCTGAGCCCTAATTTATGATAATTTGGTGGAAAGCAATGTGTTGGCTGCAGACACTGGTAGGTGGGTAGATTCAGAGGTGCGAATCTGTGGAAGTTATGTCCTCATTGATTATCTTTCCTCATTTGTATTATACATATACATCCTATAACTCCAAGCCAGGAAATAATGCTGAGAACAATTTTGGTTACCCTTATCTTTCTTGTGAAAGGAAACTTTTTGCCTTTCCTGTTGAGTCAGAGGAAGAGAGAAGTAGAGAGATAATAATTGATAGTCAGAGTCTTTACTTAAAATACTACCCTATTTTTGGACTGGGATCATTCTTTTGAGTATTTTGGCAAATTAAAGTTTGAGTGTAGAGTATAGTGAAAACCAGCAAGAATTCTTTTTGTTAAATATTTGAGATTCATAGTTTTGAACTTTTATTTCCTTATGTATTGAACGTAATGTATTGTAATAGAAGTTTCTATGCTAGTGAGTTTATTTTGCACAATTAAAACAAAATTACCAGTAAATAAACTTTAGTTTTAGATAAGAAATATATACTTTGTTAATTTATGTGATGCTAAGTCAAGTGTGTGTGAAGAATAAAAATGAATACCTAAAGTATATGACTTATAGGATGAAATGAATTTTCATTTATTTCCTAAAAGAAAAGCTAGCTTTTTTAAAAAGTATAGAACAGCTTGCTATTGTTTAGGTCAAGAAATTAATTGAAATTATTAAAGGCAATAGATACATTAATATAATAAATGTCCTAGTCAAGTTAATGTACATTATACATTTTATTGATTAGATCTTATAGTGGGTATGTCTTCAGTGAGTCTTTATTAAAAGTTTCCAATATGATACATGAAGTTAAGCGTTGATTTATAATTCTTACTGAATTTAATGAATATTTAACTGCAAGTGGAGGAAAGCATATGGAAATCAAAAAATTGAAATGAATCTTAGCTTATGAAGTTATTATCTTTTCTTGCTTTTAGTTACAATTTAGAAAGCAGTATATGGAATGTAGGAACTCTGTCAAGGGGGCCTCTCCAGAGATATGGACATTCTCTTGCTTTATATCAGGTATGGCTCTTGACTTTTAAATTTTAATCTTTTTTTAAGAGTTTACCTTAGGAGGAAAGGTACCAAATCTCAGATTTATTTCAAACACTTATGAGAACAATGTATCATAGGGATCACAGTAACTTAATATATCATAGACTCATAGTTTTTAGTAAGATAGTGGATTTTAGAATAATTGCTCAATAAAAGACATAAAAAAAGATGAGTGTTGGGATTTGTGTCCATGGCTTTTTACCTAGTCATCAGGTCAGTCACTTTTTAAAATTATAATAAAGGACACAAGGTAAAATTTAGTATTTTAACTATTTTTATATGTAGAGTTCAATGATAAAAGTACTCTCACATTGTGGTATAACCATTGCCATGATTATCTCCAGAACTTTTTTTTATCTTGTAAAACTAAAGTAATTACTCTCATCACTCTTCTAGCCAGCCCCTGCAAACCACCAGTCTACTTTCTGTCTTTGTGAATTTGACTACTTATAAGTGGTCATTACTTATATAAGTGGAATCATATAATATTTGTCATTTTGTGACTTATTTCCATGAGCATAATGTCTTCAAGGTTCATCCATGTTGCAGCATGTATGGAATATCCTCCCAGGTTTTAAAAAAATTATGTAATTTATTTTTGAGAGAGAGAGAGCGAGAGCGAGAGCAAGAGTGAGAGATAGACACTGAGTAGACCTTTCCCAATCTATTGGTCATTGATTCATTCCACAAATTCCTACAACGGCCAGGGCTGGGCCATGCCAAAGCCAGGAACTCAATGTGGGGGCTCCCATGTAGGTGGCAGGGACCCAGGTGCTTGAGCCAAAACCTGCTATCTCCCAGGGTATGTATTAGGAAGTAGCTGGAATAGCAGCAGAATTGGGGCTCGAACCCAGGTACTCTGGTGTGGGATGCAGATATCTCAAGTGGTGTCTTCATCACTATGCCAAATGCCTGCCCTATCCTTCATTTTAAGGCTGAATGATATCATGTATACCCACAAGTGGAATTTCTGGGTCTACGTTTTATAAACATATATATAAAATACCAGTAAATAAACTTTATTTATAGATATGAAATATATGCTTAGTTAATTTATGTAATGCTAAGCCAAGTGTGTGTAAATGAATACCTAAAGTCAAGTACTAATGTAGAATGAAATGAATTTTCATTTATTTCCAAAAAGAAAAGCTATATATATATATTTTTTATATATATATATGTATTTATATATATATATATAAATACACAACAGCTCACTATTGTTTAGGTCAAGGAATTGATTGAGATTATTAAAGGCAATAGATAAATTAATGTGAGTAATAAATGTCCTAGTCAGTATATATATATTTATGTTTAATAAAACATAAGTGCCATAATGCTTTCTACAGTGAATGCATCATTTTACATCCCTGCTAGGGCACATGGATTCTTTAGTCCATTGCCTTGCCAACCCTTGTTATTTTTTTTTAATTTTTATTTTTTTATTATTTGACAGGCAGAATTAGACAGTGAGAGAGAAAGAGAGAGACAGAAAAGGGCTTCCTTCCATTGGTTCAGCCCCCAAATGGCCGCTATGGCCGGTGCTGTGCCTATCTGAAGCCAGGAGCAAGGTGCCTCCTCCTTGTCTCCCATGCAGGTGCAGGGCCCCAAGCACCTGGGCCATCCTCCACTGCCCTTCCTGGGCCACAGCAGAGAGCTGGACTGGAAGAGGAGCAACTGGGACTAGAACCCGGCATCCATATGGGATGCCGGCGCCGCAGGCAGAGGATTAACCAAGTGAGCCGCGGCGCCGGCAGTTTTTTTGATTATTGACAACTTAATGAGATGAAATGTATCTCTTTGATTTGCATTTCTCTCATGGTAATCAATATTGCTTGTTTTTTCAAGACTTATCAACTATTTGTGTATTCTTGGAGAAATGTCTATTCAAATCTTTTGCCATTTTTGAATTGGGTTATGTTTTTGTTGTTGAGTGGAAGGAATTTTTTATATATTATAACATTATTCCTCTATCAAATACATGGTTTGCTAGTATTTTCTCCTATGGTTTTTTTTTTTTTTTTTTTTTTTTTTTTTTTTTTTTTTTTTTTTTTTACCTCTGTAGCTGTTTTTGTGTCAGTGCCATGCCATTTTGATTACAATAGCTTTGTAGTATGCTTTGAAGTCAGGTATTGTGAGGCCTCCATCTTGATTTTTTCTTGCTCAGGATCACTTTGGCTATTTTGGGTCTTTTGTAATTCCATGTGAAATTTAGGATTGTTTTTTCTGATTCTGTAGGGAATATCATTGGTATTTTTTTTAGGGGTTGCATTGAATCTGTAGATTGCTTTTGGTAGTGTAGACATTTTAATGATATTGATTCTTCCAATTCATGAGCAAGGACTATCTTTCCATTTTTTGTGTCCTTTATGATTTCTTTCATCAATGTTCAATAATTTTCATTGTAGAGATCTTTCACTTCTTTGGTTAAATTTATTCATAAATATTTGATTTTTTTGATGGCTGTTGTGATTACAATTTCTTGATTTCTCTTTCTATGAGTTCATCATTAGCATACACAAAAGCTGCTATTGTTTGTATGTTTGTTTTGTGACTTGCAATTTTACTGAATTGGCTTATTGATTCTAACAGCTTTTTGGTGAAGTGTTTAGGTTTTTCCATGTACAACATAAGTCATCTGCAAACATGGATAATTTGACTTCCTCTTTTCCAATTTTGATGCGCTTTCTTTCTTTCTCCTCCTTAACTGGCTCTTGCTAAAACTTCTAATTCTGTATTGAATAAGAGTGGCGAAAGTGGACATCCTTGTCTTGTTCCAGATCTGAGGGGAAATGCTTTCAGCTTTCTCCCATTCAGTGTGAAATTGTCTATTGTTTTGTGATATATAGCCTTTATAATTTTGAGGAGTGTTCCTTCTATATCTAATTTGTGGAAGGTTTTTAACATGAAATGGGTGTTGAATCTTATCAAATGCTTTCTCTGCTTCCATTTAGATGACCAATTATTCTATTGATGTGATTTATGATATTTATTGAATTGCGAATATTGACCCACCTTTGCATTTCTGGTCCTGTCGTCTATCTGTTTTAGTCTGTTGATAGCGTCTTTTTTTTTTTTTTGTATTGTTTTGTTTCTGTTTAAGATTTTATTTATTTCTTTGAAAGTCTGAATTACACACATAGATGGAGAGGCAGAGAGAGAGAGAGAGAGAGAGAGAGAGAGAGAGAGAGAAATACCAGGTAATACCAGGTAAACTTTAGGTTTGAGTTTTCTTTTTCTGAAAAGTTTTGTTGAGATTTTGAAAGGAATTACATTTGTATCAGTCATTTTTATATACTCCTGGGACTCATGAATTTAGCATAATTAAAATTACAGGCCATTTCACTGGTTTTTATTTTGAATGAACCATGATTCATGAATTTTTTGATCTGTGGCTAGGCCTTTCAAATCACAATTTATGAATTTTCTGTGCTTATGTAAAACAGTTTGGAAAATACAGGAACAGTATAAAGAACAAACTTCCAGTCTTTTTATGCATGTATATGCTTTAAAATCAAATAGTAATCTCTTATATACTTGTGTATGTGTGCATATATATACATACAAATATGCATATGTTTCTTAGACTTATTTTAGTTTTATATTTTAGTTTAATTTTAGTGTTTTATATTTCTTTTTTGTAAAGCTGTATTGAGATATAATTGGTATACTTTACAATTCACTCATTTAAGGAATATAATTCAGAGATTTTTAGTATGTTCAGTAGTATATAACTATTGTAGATTTTTGTAAGATCTCAGAGTTGTGTGATCAATTTAATTTCGTCATTTATAAAGCAACTTTGTATTCTTTAACTGTTGCTCCAAGCCTCCTCTCAGTCTTAAGCAATCACAAATCTGTTTTTTGTCTCTATAGATATGTCTTTTCTGAGTATTTTATATGACTGAAAATCATACACTATTGACTTGGGATTGGCATATTTCACTTAGCATACTGTTTTAAGGTATAACGTGTATTAGTATTTCATGGCTGAATAACTCTCATTGGATGCCATCATATAGATATTCTGCATTTTGGTTATTTATCAGTTAATAGATATTTGGAACCTTTACACCTTTTGGCCAATATGAACATTTTTATAAAGCTTTTGTGAGGGCACTTTTTTTTTTTTCTTAGTTATATACTTAGGAGTCGAATTGCTTGGTCAAATGGCAATGCTGTGTAAATTTTCTGAATATATACAAGATTGTTTTCCAAAGTGGTTATATCATTTACATTCCCACCAAATCTATGAAGACTACTACTTCTGTACATCCTTGTCAACACTTATTAGTATCTTTTTTATGGTAGTTATTTTAGTGGTATGAAACGGTATCTCACTATGGTTTTGGTTTTTATTTTTCTGTTTACTGATACTGTTGAGCATTTTTTAATGTAGTTTTTGTAGAAATTTCTGTTCAAGTCCTGCCCATTCCAAAATAAGGTTATTTGTCTTAATGGCTGAATTGTAAGAGTTCTTTATATATTCTAAATAGTTGACTCTTAGCAGATATGTATCCTGCAAATATTTTATACCATTTTGTGTGCTGTTTCACTTTATTAATAGTATATTTTGAAGTGTTGAAGGTTTTTTTTTAAATTTTAATGAGGTTTATATTTTTAAATTTTTTTCACTGCTTGTGATTTTGGTGTCATATCTAACAATAGATTGCCAAATCCCGGATCATAGAATTTACCCCCCTCCTCTTTTTTTTCATTTGAGAGCTTTATAGTTTTGGTTCTTATATTTAATTCTTCCATCTATTTTGAGCTTTGTGTATAGTATACAGTAAAGGTTCAACTTTATTCTTTTGCAAGTGGTTATTAAATTTTTTGTACACTCTTGTTGTAGGGATTGCTTTTCCCTATTGAATGTCTTGGCACTTGTCAAAAATCAGTTGACGAATGGCTTTATTCTTGACTTCCAGTTCTATTCTGTTGGTTTTGTCAGTAGTGTACCATCTTGATTAGTTTTGTTAGGAGTAAGTTTTCCGGAAATGTGATTCCTCCATTTTTGGTCTTTGTGATTTTATCCTGATGTTGTTTGTTGACAAGATTGTTCTGATATTCTATCTGCCTTGCAGTTCCATATAATTTTGGAATAAACTTGTTACTTTTTACAAGGAAGCCAGTTGGGATTCTGATAGGGATTGTGTTGAATCTCTAGATGTGGAGAGTATTATAATCTTAATGTTGTTTTCTGACCCATACACATGGAATATTTCTGCATTTATTTATACCTTTAACTTTTTTGGGTTGTTCATTCTTAAGTGTACAGAAATATAATTTAATTTATTTAAGTAGATCTTATATCCTGCAATATTGCTGAATTGATTAGATATAATTGGCTTTTTTGGGACTACTTAGTATATTCTCTGCACAAAATTGTGTTATCTGCCAGGAGGATCAGTTTTCTTGTACCTATCCAATTCCAGTCATCCTTTTCAAAGCCTGTATTAGTTTTTGCCTGTTTTCTCTAGCTACAGCCTTCAGTATTATGTTGAGTAGAAGTGGCAGAAATGAGCATCCTTATATCATTCCTGACCTTAGGGGAAAGCATCCTTTAGCACATTGGAGAAGTTCCCCTCTATTCCTTGATTTCTGAAATAGTGATGATTTATGTCAATTTATTATAATCCTATGGGATTAAGATTATTTGTATAATTTATAAGTGCTATTAAGATTTACCAAAGATGAATTAATGTTTGTAGTGTTTTCCTATAACCAAGAGAAATTAAAATTAAAAATGTACATGCTGCATGAATATCATCTGCCTTTTTGGTGAATAGTGCTTGACAAAAACAGTAAATGATGTGAATAGCACAAAGTAGTACAAGTTAGGATGGTGGAATGCAAACATAACAACTAGAGACTCAGATTGTTCAAATATTGAAAAGATTGTTATGAGTGATTAATCAACAACCTAGTTTGTAATTTTTTTCTGTTATATGGAGAAGGAAATTATTTGTTATAGAACTACTGCACACTTAAATTTTTAAGTTTTTGATTATAATACTGCATATTCTATTCTCATAATAGTGGTTCATTATTATCTTCCTATAGGATAATTAAAAATATGGGTGATTGTATAATGTAGCCACTTTGAATAAAATGTTTTCAAGTAAAATTTGAAAGCATAGGTATTTCCCCTCTTTTTAGTATATAAATTTAGTTTTCATTATTCTTGTATTTCCTGATCTTTTACAAATAAGAACTATGCCTTATGCATGTTGTGAACATTGACCAAAATTATATGTTGAAATATATCACTTATTTTAAATTAATACATATTGCTAAGAAACAACTATTTTGTCTATTAATACATGTATTTTAATTTACAGGAAAACATCTTTATGTATGGAGGCAGAATTGAAACAAATGATGGCAATGTCACAGATGAATTATGGGTTTTTAACATAAATAGTCAGTCATGGAGTACAAAAACTCCTACTGTTCTTGGACATGGTCAGCAGTATGCTGTGGAGGGACATTCAGCACATATTATGGAGTTGGATAGTAGAGATGTTGTCATGATCATAATATTTGGATATTCTGCAATATATGGTTACACAAGCAGCATACAGGAATACCATATCTGTGAGTTTCTTTACATATGTAATTTCTTCATTCTTTGAGAATATTTTTATCTTTAATAAAATCTCCATATGAATTTAGTCAAAGTGATAAGTTATTTGAGATCAGAATTTTAAGCCAATAATTAATAATTTTAACATAAGGTTTTTTTGATTAATTTAGATCTTATTTATTAATACGTAAGTTTATTTTCTTAGCCAAATGAGGGAAAATATTATAGACTAATCTTATTTCCCAGGATTTGAGAATATTTTTAAATATGAGAAATTCCAATAGATGGTGCTATTTCCTTGGATTTTACTTATGAACCAGGAGCTGAAACTAATACAGTCTCTTTACTATGCATTCCATGATTTCGAGGTTTTTTTGTTTTTCAGTTTTCTATTCCTGATGTTATTGCTGTATTTTTATGTATATATTACTGCTTTAAAGTAAACTTCCTGTCAGCTTTTATAAGAGATTATTATCTGGTGTGTGAAGGTGACTAGGGCAATCTACACAGACTTTCTGTACTATATTCTTCCTTTTTTTTGGTTTGTTTTTCTAGTGCTTTTTTTTAAAAAATTCTTTATGACATTTTCAAAAGTTGGTGACTTAAAAAAACTGTTTTAAACTTGCCTACAAATAAATACTTTGTGGTTACTATTTAGATTCAAGAACACACTCCATTTCTGGCTCTGGCCAGTATTATAAACTTAAGTTCTGGGCTCATTTATGTGTAGACAACTTTATAGACAACTATTTAGAGCATGCAGTTTTTTGTCTTTTTAAGTTTTTATTTAAGGTATACAAATTTCATGTATTTCATATACACAGGTTTAGGAACATAGTGACACTTCCCACCCTCCCACCCTCCCACCTGTCTTCCTTCTCCCTCTCCTATTCCCACTCTTAATCTTTACAAAGATCTGTTTTCAGTTTACTTTATACTCATAAAATTAACTGTACACTGAGTTCAACAAATAGTACGAAAAAGAAGAACACTGTTCCTCAACAGTAGAGACAAGGACTGTAAATGAGCATGCAGTCCTAATAAGAAAATTCATTTGCAGACCACTGTTAGCAACAGTAAGAGAGTATTTGTGTGCTCAGAGGAAGACTGCCTTTGTAAGTCCTTCGCTGTTTCCCATATGCACCTCTAGTGAAGCTGTTTTCATTTCTATGTCCTTACAATGTCTGGGCTGAAATGGATACATGTGTTCTGGTTTCTGCCATTTCCTGTCTTAATCCTTCCTCCTCTAAATCTGCCTTTGAGACTTATCTCCAGACTACACCACCTATCATTTTGTTTCTCAGGTTGCTTTATTTCTTGGAGAATTTAGCATCTGGTTTACTGTCACTCTGCCCAGCAAATATTTATCAGCTTTGTTTACTTTTCAGTTTGATAGGCAGAGAGACAGACAGGGAGGGAGGGAGGAAGGTGTGGATGGGTGAAAGAAGGGAAGGAGAGAGGGAGAAGGAGAAAGAGCAGAAGGGAGGAGGGAGGAGAGCAGGGAGAGGAGGGAGAGACTGAGAAGGAGAGAGAAAGTGCTAGCATCTGTCCCCAAATTCCTGCAATGGCTGGGACTGGGCTAAGACTGGTTCCAGGAGCTAAGAACCCAAGTACTTCAACAATTACCACTGCTTCCAAGGGTCTGAATTAGTGAAAAGCTGGAGCCAGGCCTCAGACCCAGGCACTCCACTACAGGACATGGGCATCTTAACCCCTAGCCAGACACCTGTTCCAATAAAAAATTTTTATGACTTTATTATTTACCTTAATACTTCTTTCAATATGTGACCTCTTAATTTTTGATGTCTCTACCAAAGATCTTATTTTCCATTCTACTTGAGCTAATCTCTCCCATTGCTGTACTCTTTACCTTGTCATTCTAGTACCTATGGTGGGTCCTATAATTTCTATTTCAATTTATCTTATTCTTCAAGTACCACTGATCTTTGTAGCTCATTCATTGATTTATTCTTTCTTTGAATAACTGATTTATTTATTTAAAAGGCAAAATGACAGACTGAGAGGACAGACAGACAGATCTTCTATATTCTGGCTTACTCCACAGATGGTTGGGGCTGGGCCAGGCTACAGCCAGGGTCCAGGGACTGCATTTGGGTCTCCCATGTGGGTGGCAGGGCCTGAAGTACTTGAATCATCCTCTGCTGCTTTTCCCAAGTGCTTTAGCAAGAAGCAGGATGAGAAGCAGAGAAACCAGGACTAAGAGGAGCACCTAATGTGGATGACATTGTTACAAGTGCCTGCTTAACCCCTGTACCACACACTGCACACCTGCACTCCTAGTACTCACACTTTAGTTTAACAGTCTGACCCTATCAGAGCCTTTAGTCCATTGGGCTAAATGTCCGTTTCCCCACTCTCTCATTCTGTCAAGCCTGTGCTTCTAGCCATATTTAGCTTTAAGTTCATAACCACTAGTCTCAAGATAGCCCTTAATGATGTCTGGAACATACTCAGCTTTCATACTCATTAATCTCTGATTAGCGCTTGATGATGTCTGGAATTCCTGTCAGTTTAGTTTAATCTTTTCCCAGATCTCCTGGATGACTGTTTCATATATTTTCCTCTCTCCTTAAATTTCTATCACTTTATTCTTTGTCATCATTTTCAGCTGATGACTTGACTTCTTATTTTACTGAGAAAATATAAGTAATTACAAGAGAACTTTTGGTGGGAACTTGTTGAGCTGTAATGGTTAATAAGCAGTGCTACACTGAATAAATGTCCATACATATTGTCATAACAAACTAATTATAACAGTGAAGTAAATGTGGCTGGTTTTTCCTATGGGCCCAGGAGTTGTTTAAGCAATAGTAATGCAATCTTTATGTAGAAGGATTGTTTATGTTTCCAGATTTTTGTAATTTATTTTTGGGTTCATTACAGTGTTGAGAGAATTGTAGATATTCTTTGTACTTTTTGTAACTCATTGAAAGTTTCATTGTGGCCCTGTTTTCATAAATATTCTGTGGCTACATAAAAAAACAGATTAATAACATTAAGATAGAGTTCATTATTTACATCTATCAGATCTACTTTATTGGTTAAATTCAGGGCTTCATAAGTTATGTTTTTGTACTTGACATATCTTTTTCTGAAAGTTGAAGTCTTAAAATGTTTATTTCTGCCATTGCTCCTTGTATATTTTGGAATTTGTGCTTTATGGGAATTGCTTTTATGGATATTAATAACTAATGTATTTATTGTGATTGAATTCTTTAATGCTATAAAATCATTTATTTCTTTATTCTTTGATCTGAATGCTAGGTGGTATGATTATTAATATTATGGCCCCTAGTTTTTTTTTTTCCTTTCTGTCAGTCTTTTCCTGGTATACCTTTGCCCATTCATTTTTTTTTTTTTTTTGTGACAGGCAGAGTGGACAGTGAGAGAGAGAGAGAGACAGAGAGAAAGGTCTTCCTTTGCCGTTGGTTCACCCTCCAATGGCCGCCGCGGCTGGCGCGCTGCGGCCGGCGCACCGCGCTGATCCGATGGCAGGAGCCAGGAGCCAGGTGCTTTTCCTGGTCTCCCATGCGGGTGCAGGGCCCAAGCACCTGGGCCATCCTCCACTGCACTCCCGGGCCACAGCAGAGAGCTGGCCTGGAAGAGGGGCAACCGGGACAGAATCCGGTGCCCCAACCAGGACTAGAACCTGGTGCCCCAACCGGGACTAGAACCTGGTGTGCCGGCGCCGCTAGGCGGAGGATTAGCTTAGTGATCCGCGGCGCCGGCCTGCCCATTCATTATTATTGCCATTTACTGTTTCAAAATCTATCTCTTCTGTAGAGTATAGAATCAGATTTTGCTTAGGGTTCCCACCTGAGTTTTGTACATGTCCTGTACATATTTTGTGTTTTTTACACTCTGTTGTCTTTTTCTTTTTGCAGCTCTTATGCTTAGATGTGTGTGTGTATGTGTGTGTGTGTGTGTGTGTGTGTGTGAATGGTGTGGTAATTTTGATATCTGTCACCATTTCTCCATGTTCATTGCCTGTTGTCTGTCTTTCTGTACTTCTATGGCTTCTTCTTTTTAGCTTTTGGTTTCATTTCTTTTTTGTACATTTATAACTAATCTGGATTGTGTATGATTCCTTTTTTCTTTGCTTCCTATTTTCTCCCATTTTCTCTTTCTTTTTTTAGTTTATCTTTCCCAAGAGGAATAGGAAGATTCAGAACTAAACTGTTATCATGTTTATCATACTGGCAATGTAGGCTTTGACTTTTGAAGTTTTATTTACCAGTTACTGGTTTTACTAATTTTATTTTAAATACAAATTATATTAGTATTATTTTAAATGAGGGGTCAGCAAAGTTGTCTATAAATGACCACCTGAATTTGTGGGTCATTGCTAATTCGCTCTGCTATTGTAGTATGAAAGCAGCCATTGACAGTGTATACACAAATGGGCATGGCTGTCTTCCAGTACAACTTTATTTATAAAAACAAGTGGTGAGCCAGATTTAGCCTTTGGGTCTTTGCCTGCCCTTATTCCAGAGAGAGGCTGTGTGCTTTGGGGGCCCTAGAAACCCTCTCCCAATTTTTGTTAAAATTTGATATGCAGTTTAATTTGACATGTGGTTTTTCTGGATATTGTATTTAAGGAGAATTCATGCCCCAGAGTGGCATAATACTGTATGGCCAAAAGTTCCCAAGGGTAACAGTTTTTTCCTCCATGTGGAGCCAAGACTGAAACAGATGAATGATTCTGTTTCCTTCTGCAGAGTAGATTTAACAAAAAACCCTCACTTTTTCATTGAAGGTAAACTTCAAGGAGTCTGAATTTATGGAGAAGTTTTCTGATCTAGTATCCACATGAGTCCTCCTTCAATGCTGGTCATTAAAACTGAATCTCTATGCTACCTAATTAACATATGCCTTCATTTACACTTCACAGCATGTATTTCATGCTTTTCATTTGTCCCTTTAATGATAGCCTCATTGGTCCATGAGGCATAGGTGGTCATTGTGCTTTCCTTGGGTAGCCAGTAAAGAACAACAGATTTACTTAAATCTGCTATGAATAGGAAGTGTTGATACAGTTGCTAGCTGATGAATTCATTGACTATTAGGCTTGTTTTCATTTTGGAATAATCTGATTGCAGACTAATTGTAGTTTTGGTACATCTAAAGATATTGACTGTCTTGGCTTTCTTTATAACCAAAATACTATTTGTTAATTATCAACGGAGTATTTTTGTATGATTTTTGTCTTACTAATTATGCTATTGGTCAGGCATATGTAAGAATGTAGTATAAGATGGAAATGGGAAGAATATATCCTTAAAAGTTTTATGAGAATAATAGGTAAATTATGAACAGTTTAAAAATTCTGTGGATCATTTAGTACAAACTAAAACTCACTAATTTCTGTAGAATTATATCTTCATAGCAAATCAATTCATTACTTTATTCCTAGGACATTTTGCATTTGTTGCTTAAATTTTGAAAATATGTTGTATCAAAAAATAATCTATAAGTACTTTCATTTTGTAAAGTATTTATAAGGAAATGAGCACAAAACAATGGGTAAATGTAGTTGGAAGATGTCAGAGTAATTAAGTTCACTATACTATAGAAAAGTGCTATTTTAGGGAATGGTGCTATATTAAGGAGTGCAGCTTTGAATATAAGTAATGGGATAATTTATCACCTGAGTTACAAGGTAAAAGTATATTGTTGCTGGCGCCGCAGCTCACTAGGCTAATCCTCCGCCTGCGGCGCTGGCACCTGGGTTCTAGTCCCGGTCGGGGCGCTGGTTCTGTCCCGGTTGCTCCTCTTCCTGTCCAGCTTTCTGCTGTGGCCTGGGAGTGCAGTGGAGGATGGCCCAAGTGCTTGGACCCTGCACCCCATGGGAGACCAGGAGAAGCACCTGGCTCCTGGCTTTGGATCAGCGGCCTTTAGAGGGTGAACCAATGGAAAAAAGGAAGACCTTTCTCTCTGTCTCTCTCTCTCTCACTGTCCACTCTGCCTGTCAAAAAAAAAAAAAAATGTATTGTCTTCACAGAGAAGTTTTTTGCCTTTTCCTTTCTTAATGGTAACTACTAGAATGATAATAGTTTAAGCTTTTTTTTTTTCTGGCTGATTTTAATAGTATCAACTATTCAAATGTAGATTGCATTTTCTACTTTGAGTATATTTATTTGTGGGCAGTTTCTAGAGAACAGAATATAAAGTTTTTGTATTAAAGAAAGGGTTATTTCTTTAACCAGTATTGAGGTGAAGGTAACTGAAAAGAAAGCTGAAATTATAGCAGGGTGATTAATGGGTATTTACTAGAGACAAATTTGCTCTGAAATATTCTCTGGTTAAGGAGGGTGTAATATAGTCTGGTTAGGAGGATATTGATCTCATTGTTACATAGAAATTTTAAAGAGAGATAAACTTGCAGTTATTATATCCCTAAATGATCATTTATTCAACTCTTAATAATACTGTTAATAATTCTGGAGTTTGCTTCTTCTATTGCCAATACTGTGAATCTTTGAGTTTTTTTTTTTTTTTTTTTTTTTTTGGGAGTCATAATCTGATTCAGAACAAAGAAACCATTTGATTAGTTTGTACATAATGTGAGAGTACACATCAACATTTATAAATATTCTAATATACCAGAGAATAATTTTTATCTGTGTTAGGACCATAGCTGTGTATACCTGTCTAGGGCTATTGTCATCACTGTTTCATAAGTTTTGGAGTGTTTATTGAACTAAGGCATAGCTCCAAACATTAGATTTGACTTTGTAGTTTACAGGATCACATTTTTGGTTCCACTTGATTCCAGATATATGCAATAATGCATATTAGTAATTGATGTATCAGGCATTTTTCTTTAAGGGACTTATTTCTAGCAGAGGTACACAGGTAATAAAAAAAGCTAAATGAAAGCTATATGAAAGCTATATGAAATGACATTTAGCTGTTTTTTTTTTAATCTCTTGTAGGAGATTGAAAGTACTGAGAATGGGAGGTAATTAGGAAGGCAAGGTAAGCCAAAATGAGAAAGTGAATTTTGAGCTAAGAATTGAAGGAAGTGAAGGAATTTTGTATGTGGATATCTAGGTAAGGAATGAGATTAGAGAAGTAATAAGGAGCCACATCACCAGGTTTTTATGTGATGTTTGTCTTTTATCTGATTGAAATGGGGTGAGATTTTGGGCAAAGCAACTATTTTTAAAGAAATCACTTTGGCTGTTATATTGCAAATTAACTTTATGGAGGAATGAGCAGAGAGAAGCAGACCAGTTAGGTAGCTGTTTTGGGCCCCAAATGATAATGATTTAGACCACACTAGTAGTACTGGAGATGGTGAGAATTAGTTGATTTGTTTTATTTATTCTTAAAGTAGAACTAGTGGTATTTGCTGAAGATTTTGATTTAAATTGTGAGATAGACGAATTGCGGATGACTCCAAGGCTTTTGACTTGAACAACTGGAAACATGAAGTTGCCATCAACTGACATGTAGAGGATTCTTTTTTTTTTTTTTTTTTGACAGGCAGAGTGGACAGTGAGAGAGAGAGAGAGACAGAGAGAAAGGTCTTCCTTTTTGCCGTTGGTTCACCCTCCAATGGCTGGCGCATCGCACTGATCCGAAGCCAGGAGCCAGGTGCTTCTCCTGGTCTCCCATGCGGGTGCAGGGCCCAAGGACTTGGGCCATCCTCCACTGCACTCCCTGGCCACAGCAGAGAGCTGGCCTGGAAGAGGAGCAACCGGGACAGAATCCGGCACCCCGACTGGGACTAGAACCTGGTGTGCCGGTGCTGCAAGGCAGAGGATTAGCCTAGTGAGTCGTGGCGCCGGCCTAGAGGATTCTTAAGTGGAGTTGAGGTGAAGAAAGCTGAGGGTTAGAAGTTCAGCTGGGATATGTTATATATGAGTTGTCTACCAGACATCCACATGAAGATGTCAAAAAAGCAGTGGAATATAAGGTTCTGCAGGTCTTGAGAGAGACAGATTTGGGCTGGAGATGTAGGTTTGGAAATACTTGTAGGATAGATGACATTTAAGGCCATGAGACTTGGTCAGATCACTAAAGAAATGGATGTAGAAATAAAGGAAATGTTAAAAAAGGCATTAAGGAAGAGGGTGGTAAACTGCAAGCCAAGTGAAGAAAAAATATTAAACAGGAAAGTAATTAATTGTTCCAAATTCTGCTGATGTGTCAAGTGTACTGAATACTGAGGATTGACTGTTGAATTTAGCCCTGTGCAGTCATGGGTGATCATGACAGATGCATCTGGGATGAAAGTTTGACAGAACTGGATTTAAGAAGGAATGAGGAGTGTTGAGTTGAAAATAATGAGTAGATCTGATTTTTTTTAAAGATTTATTTATTTGAAAGGCAGAGCTACAGAGAGGCAGAGGCAGAGAGAGGGAGAGAGGTCTTTGATCTGCTGGTTCACCCCCCAGATAGCTGGAGCTATGTTGATCCTAAGGCAGGAGCCAGGAGCTTCCTTTGGGTCCCTAACATAGGTGCAGGGGCCCAAGGAATTGGGCCATCCTCTACTGCTTTCTTATGGTTCACCCCTCAAATGGCCACAGTGGCAGGGGCTTGCCAGTCTGAAGGCAGGAGCCAGAGGCTTCTTCTAGGTCTCCGACGTGGGTGCAAGACTCAGGCACTTGGGCCAACTTCTGTTTTCCCAGGTGCATTAGCAGGGAACTGGATCAGAAGTCAGAGCAGCGGGGATTTGAACCAGCACCCAAATGGGATGCTGGTGTTGCAGGTGGCAGCTTCACCTGTTGTGCCACAGTGCTGGCCCCAGGGCTGACACTTTTAATGACATTTGTTTGCAAAGGGAAGTAAGAAGTGTTCAGAAGATGACAGGTGAGTTTGAGTTTGAGTTTTCACAGAAATAGACTATGAGGCAAGGATTCAAGTGAAATGATTTTATTTGGAAAGTATGGCTAATACTGTTAGGAATGCTGAGAAGTAATGCAGAAATGAGAAGGCAGCCTATGAAGGATCCTTTAATAAATCCATAGTGGTGACAGAACTCAATAACTTGGGCTTTCATCAACACATGATCTTTGAAATTTGCTTCTTAATTGTTAAACTTTGAGTTAGTTGATGGTTCCAAAGACTATGTCCTCCAAATCTGTGGACTCTGTTTTCTAATTCTGTCATCTTCATCTGAAGATGTTTCAGTCAGTGTGGCTTTATATGAGAATGTGTATGGATGTATAATAACTAGATACTTAAAAAATGCTTGCAGGAAGCACACAGTAATAGATCTGGCAGGGAAACTTCATGAAAGCACCCTAGAGTATAACTTCTAGAAGTAATATTTGAAGTACTTAGCAGTAACTGCAACCAGTAGCTTCCTGTATGAAATTGTTGTTGGGGAGAATCAGGACAATGTGTAATGAAGGGACCAGCATACAGTAAAGACTCTATACGACTCTATAAATTTTTGTTTAAGTTTCCCTTCCTAACTGTATGATGATGAAAAGACTCTTATTAATCCGTAGCTATTTTCATTCTTTTTCTCGTATTTCTGAAGTAGCTTCATTTTCTTCTTTCTGGTCTCGGATTATAAATAAATACGACATATACCATTGTTTGATGGTGTCCCCTCCAAAATTCATGCTGAAACTTAATCCCCATTGATTAAGTCATGGTGGCTCTATCCTCATAAAGGGATTAATGCTTTATAAAATCAGGGATGGAAAGAACTAGCTTAGGTCTTTTTGGCCCCTCTGTTCCTTCTATCCCTTCTGTCTTGTGAGGATAGTTTTTGTCTCCTCTGGAAGACAGCAAATAAGGCGACATCTTGAAGGAGAGAGAGCAGCCCTCATTAGACACTAGATCTACCAGTGCTTTCATCTGAGACTTGCTAGCCTCTAGAACTATATGAAATAAATTTCTATTGTCTACAAATTATGTGGTTCCTGATATTTTGTTATGGCAGCACAGAAGGACCAAAACAACATATATGGCACTTTTTTTTTTAAATAGATGTTGTTTTTGTACCTTTATTCCTTTTCTAAGAAGTTGATTTCGGTTCAGGAATCTTACAGTATACCTCTTTGTATGTGTACTTTTGAGTAAGTAATTTACATTAAATACTTGACAAATATTTGTAGATGAATAGGGTTTTCAATACATATTCCTTAAAAGTAGATCTGTATGCTTCTTGATGGTTATTTACAATATATGACAAATTATTTAAACTGTGTGCTGTATATATCTTTCTAGTGGTGACTCATAAATACTGTGTTTGATATTTTCCATGTCTTTATAGACCCCTGTGTCAGTCTTTTCCGTCCTGTTTCTGTGTCTTCTCCTTTCTAGTTGGACTCATCTAGTGGTCAGCACCAATAAGATATCTGAGGGTGGGAGATGAGTGAGGTTGAAGTATTTAATTCCTGCAACTCCCTCACTGTTGAATCACCTTGTTTGCTCCAGTGTAAGCTGGAGCATACAGCTATTTTCTATGCTTGATACAGCTATTTTCTGTGAGTTCTGGAAACTATTCTTTTCTCTTTTTTTTTTTAAAGATTTTTAATTTATTTTCTTTTTTTTTTTATCTGAAAGGCAGAGAGATAGAAAAATAGATCTTCATCCACTGACTCACTCCCAAAATGCCTGCAACTGTCAGGATTGAACCAAACTGAAGTCAGGAACTCAGAACTCAGTTTGAGTCTTCCATGTGAGTGGCAAAGATCCAAGTACTTGAGCCACTGCACCTGCTTCCCAAGTTGTGCATATGCAGGAAGCGAAAATGGAAGTGGAGGAGCAGGGACTTGGACCAGGCACTGAGTGTGGGATGTGGGGAGTTAATCCAATGCTCATGCCATTTTCTCTTGATTTTTTAAGGTCTAGAAATGTTGTAAAGGTTTTCTGCTGTGATAGTCTCAGGATATTGCTGCAACCATACCTTTTTTTGCCTTTTTCATTAGACTCTTTAAAGTTAGCTTTTAATTATATCATCTATTTCTCTTAATTCTTAAGCTGATGCATCTCCTTCTGACTCTAAAGATTCAAATACAACTTTTTACCCAGATACTTCTTCATGTATACTTGCTCTGCAAGTTGAAAGGAAGAGATGTCTTGTGAGAGAAATTAACACTTTATTAATGGAGAAAAATATTGACAGAAGTACACTTTGGAACAGCATGGAGCTAGGTCCTTTAGGCAATTTCTACTGCCCTAATTCTTGAACTTTTAAATGTTAATACTATGTGGTCATCTTTAGCCTTGTATTTTCTCTTGATGTTAAAGATTGATATATTTGCTTAATATCTTTCAAGATTATTAGCTATTCTAAATTTTTTATAAGCAGCACTTTCATTTGCTTATGTATTTATTAAATAACCATTAGTTGGATATTCTAACTCTGTTTTTATGATTATGTGTATTCTAACTATTTGGTTATTATGTTATCAACATAGACGTAATCACGTCTGACTAGAAAAACATGCTCAAAAGTGTCTGATGGGAGGATATTTACAACCTTTTGTTGTATTCATTTAAGCTTTCTTTTTTATGATTTATGTCACTGTTTATTATTAAGAGTGTCTTTGCAAATGAATTTATAGAGTCCCATAGATAAAGCTACAGTAAAATCTAATTTTAATCACTTGATTTTACATTTGTATAAACTATCATAAAAATCAATTTGCCCAATTTAGGAACATAGTTCTTCCATTTGATCTTTTTTTAACTTTTATTTAATAAATATAAATTTCCAAAGTACAGTTTATGGGTTACAGTGGCTTCCCCCCCTCCATAACTTTTCACCCACCTGCAGCCCTCCCATCTCCCACTCCCTCTCCCATTCCATTCGCATCAAGATTCATTTTCAATTATCTTTATATACAGAAGATCGATTTAGTATTTATTAAGTAAAGATTTCAACAGTTTGCACCCACACCAAAACACAAAGTGTAAAATACTGTTTGAGTACTAGTTATAGCATTAATTCACATTGGACAACACATTAAGGACAGAGATCCTACATGAGGAGTAAGTACACAGTGACTGCTGTGTTGGCTTAACAATTGACACTCTTAACCTGGCGCCGCGGCTCAATAGGCTAATCCTCCTCCTAGTGGCGCCGGCACACCAGGTTCTAGTCCCTGTCGGGGCACCGGATTCTGTCCCGGTTGCCCCTCTTCCAGGCCAGCTTTCTGTTGTGGCCCGGGAGTGCAGTGGAGGATGGCCTAAGTGCTTGGGCCCTGCACTCCATGGGAGACCAGGAGAAGCACCTGGCTCCTGGCTCCTGCCTTCGGATAGGCGCGGTGCGCCGGCCGCAGCGCGCCGACCGTGGCGACCATTGGAGGGTGAACCAACTGCAAAAAGAAGACCTCTCTCTCTCTCTCTCTCTCTCTCACTGTCTACTCTGCCTGTAAAAAACAAAACAAAACAACAAAAAAACAGTTGACACTCTTGTTTATGGCATCAGTAATCTCCCTAGGCTCTTGTCATGAGTTGCCAAGGGTATGGAAGCCTCTTGAGTTCATCGACTCCAATCTTATTTAGACAAGGGCATAGTCAAAGTGGAAGTTCTCTCCAGATCTTATTTAGACAAGGTCATAGTCAAAGTGGAAGTTCTCTCCTCCCTTCAGAGAAAGGTACCTCCTTCTTTGATGACCCATTCTTTCCACTGGGATCTCACTTGCAGAGATCTTTCATATAGATTTTTTTTTCTTTTGCCACAGTGTCTTGGCTTTCCATGCCTGTGAAACTCTCATAGGCTCTTCAGCCAGATCTGAATGCCTTAAGGGCTAATTCTGAGGCCAGAGTGCTGTTTAGGACATCTGCCATTCTATGAGTCTGCTGTGTATCCCACTTCCCATGTTGGATTGTTTTCTCCTTCTTAATTCTATCAGTTAGTATTAGCAGACAGTATTCTTGTTTATGTGATCTCTTTGACTCTTAGACCTGTCATTATGGTCAATTATGAACAGAAATTGATCACTTGGACTAGTGAGATGACATTGGTACATGCCACCTTGATGGGATTGAATTGGAATCCCCTGGCACATTTCTAACTCTACCATTTGGGGCAAGTCAGCTTGAGCATGTCCCAAATTGTACATTTAAGCTTTCTTTTAAAAATGATATTCATATAAAAATTATTGAATTAAAATATTTTATTGCCTAACCACTATTCGGAAAATCAGAAATTCTTTTTATATATTTGTTTTTAAAAATAGCTGTATCACATATGCATGTACATACTGGTTTTGTTCACTTGTTTTTGATCTGAAAAGGAAGTCATTTAATGCCATTTTCTGAGGCTTTCTCTCATTTGCCAGTGTATTATCAAGATTCATTCAAATAATTATTTGTTGCTGCAGTTAACTCCTTTGCAATACTGTATTTCATCAGTTGTGTGACTGTCACAACTCATGAATTTTCCTGTTTGTGAGCTTTTGGATTTGGTTCTTGTTAAATTTTACCAATAATAACAATTTTGAGACATATATTGATAAAACTATTGTATTTTAAGAAGTAAAGAAAAGATCTTTAAGATATCCAGCTAAAAAATGATATATCTTCATGATATATCTTAGGCTTCATGGCACAACAGGTTAAGGCTTCTGCTTAGAATGCCAGCATCCCACACTGGAGTGCTAGTCTGAGCACCTGCTGCTTGCTTCCCATCCAGCTCCCTCCTAATGCGCCTAGGAAGGCAATGGAAGATGGCCCAAGTACTCGGATCCCTGCCACTTGTGTGGGAGACCTAGATGGAGTTATGGGCTCCTGGATTTGGCCTGGAATAACCCTGGCCATTGTGGCCATTTGGGCAGTGAACCAGTGGATGGAAGATTTGTCTCTGTTTTTCTCCCTTTCACTCTTTGTCACTCTTTCAAATACTTATATACATCTTTAAAAAAAGGAAATATTTTACAAAGACAAGAGATTTGGACTAGTTTCAGATTTCTAAGAGAACATAGAAATCAAGGCAACCATGGAACAATTTTTTAAAGAAGCTAAAGATAGTATAGGCTAAGAGTTTTCTATCTTACCAAAGTACTTCATATGTCAATGCTGTAGAAAAACAATTCTGGACAACACACTAAGGATAGACCACACATGAGAAGTAAGTACACAGTGACTCCTGTTGTTGACTTAACAATTTGACACTCTTGTTTATGGCATCAGTATAGTGTGTTGTCCAATGTGAAGTAATGCTATAACTTGTACTGAAACAGTATTTTACACTTTGTGTTTCTGTGTGGGTACAAACTGATGAAATCTTTACTTAATATATACTGAATTGATCTTCTATATATAAAGATAATTGAAAATGAATCTTGATGTGAATGGAATGGGAGAGGGAGCAGGAGATGGGAGGGGTGTGAGTGGGAGGCAAATTATGGGGGGGGGGGAAGCCATTGTAATCCATTAACTGTACTTTGAAAATTTATATTTACTAAATAAAAAATAAATAAAAAAGAAAAACAATTCTGAATATGAGAAAAATCAAATAATATTATATGTATATCCCTAGAAGAGAAAGCTGCTAGGATATAGGTGTGTAGACTTCACATAAAGAATCAAAAACTGGGGCCGGCGCCGCGGCTCACTAGGCTAATCCTCTGCCTTGCGGCGCCGGCACACCGGGTTCTAGTCCCGGTCGGGGCGCCGGATTCTGTCCCGGTTGCCCCTCTTCCAGGCCAGCTCTCTGCTGTGGCCAGGGAGTGCAGTGGAGGATGGCCCAAGTGCTTGGGCCCTGCACCCCATGGGAGACCAGGAAAAGCACCTGGCTCCTCGCTCCTGCCTTTGGATCAGCGCGGTGCGCCGGCCGCGGCGGCCATTGGAGGGTGAACCAACGGCAAAGGAAGACCTTTTTCTCTGTCTCTCTCTCTCACTGTCCACTCTGCCTGTCAGAAAAAAAAAAAAAAAAATCAAAAACTGAATAATTTAGGTTTGCAGTTCACTTAATTCTGTTGATTCTGTTATCACTACTCACCTCTGCTATTGAAACTGTACAGGCCGGCGCCGCAGCTCACTAGGCTAATCCTCCGCCTTGCGGTGCCAGCACACCGGGTTCTAGTCCCGGTCGGGGCGCCGGATTCTGTCCCGGTTGCCCCTCTTCCAGGCCAGCTCTCTGCTGTGGCCAGGGAGTGTAGTGGAGGATGGCCCAAGTGCTTGGGCCCTGCACGCCATGGGAGATCAGGATTTGTACCTGGCTCCAGGCTTCGGATCCGCGTGGTGCGCGGGCCGCAGCGCGCCAGCCGTGGCGGCCATTGGAGGGTGAACCAATGGCAAAGGAAGACCTTTCTCTCTCTCTCTCTCACTGTCCACTCTGCCTGTCAAAAAAAAAAAAAAAAACTGTACAAGCAGCTATAAAAATATGTAAATAAATGTGACTGTGTTTTAGTAAAACTTGATTTACAAAAAGAATTGATGAGCTAGATTTGTCCTGTAATTTGCCGGCTCCTGTCCTAGAGCATGAGCTTCATCCAATGAAGAGATGACTGGAAACACTTCAGGTTAAAAACAAGTGGAGAACATGTCATGTATTTAATTTCAGAGCTAAAACTAAAAACCTGTTGTAGGCATGTGGGTAGATTACTAGAATGCAAAAGTTACATATTCTGTCCAAGAAGGAAGAATGCAGCTATGAAAATGGGAGAGAGCCCGGGGAGAGCTCGTGCGTGCGCGTGCATGCACACACACACACACACACACACACACTACTGCCTAGGTAGTAGATAGGAGTAAAAATATGCCATTTAACTCTTAGTATACCATAGGGTTTGTGGAATCAAGTGTTAATATGTCAGTATCTTTTCTGAGCAGGTCTAACTATTTTTGAATATGATTATTTCATAACTTTTATTCTTTCTGTGATGTCTCCCAAAGAACAAAGAACACTTATTTATTTTTAAATGATTTATTTGGGGGCACGCATTGTGGTGTAGTGAGTAAAACTGCCGTCTGTGCCTCTGGCATCCCATATGAGTGCTGGTTTCTGTCTGTGCTGCTCCACTTCCAATCCAGCTCCCTGCCTGGCAAAAGCAGTGGAAGATGGTCCAAGTGTTTGAGCCTCTGCCATCCACGTGGGAGACCTGGATGAAGCTCTTGGTTAATGGCTTCAGCTTGGTCCAGCTCCAGGCTATTGTGGTAATCTGGGGAATGAACCATTGGTTAGAAGATCTCTCTCTCTCTCCCCTCCTCTCTTTGTAACTCTGACTTTCAGATACATCTTCAAAAAAAAAAAAGGGGGGGGGAGGGGTGGATTTACTTGTTTATTTGAAAGAGAGATGGGCATGGTTAGAGAGAGATCTTCATCCTCTTGTGTGCTCTTGAAATGGCTGGAATAGATGAAGCAGGGAGCTGGAGCAGAAATGGAGTGAACTCAAACTGGTACCCAACAGGGGATGCTGGCATTGCAGGTGGCAGTTTCGGTCATTGTACCACAGTGATGGCCCCAGGATACTTACTTACTTAAAAAAGTAATAAGTAAAGTATTATGTCTGGAATTACCAAGTGGGTCAGTTGTGTTCCCTTATAGATCTAAGATGCACTATTGGATCCTAGTGTTGTAATTTTTCCTGTGTTTCGGAGCATTTTAAAATCTCATCATCTTGGAAGTTAACTCATTATGTGTCATGACTATTCTCAGTAATGCTAAAATGAATAAGGAAACAGATTTCTTAGAAAGATAATGCCATAGTGAAATAAATTGTTATCCTTCACTTTTCTTATTACAATGTCCAAGGTATTTTGTCATTTTAAAAGAAGCCATAAAATAGAAGACTGGAGGTGTTACCACTCCAGCCTGCTTTTGGCTTTTTGAGCACAGTTTAGAATTTGTCATTTTTTGTCCATCATAGAAAACAGAAATTGAGGATGAATTTTTTCACAATTATTAGACAGATGAGAAGATGAATGCAGAGATGAATGCAAAGAGATAGCAACATTCTCAACTTTAATGATAGTGGAATCAGTCATTTAAGTTACATCTCAGATTATGAATCTTTAGAAAAATGATTTTTCTAAATGATATTTTTCAAACTCAATGAGTGAACAACATGTTTTTATCTTTTATGACATTTGTGCCTCAGCATTAATTTGATAAAAAGATTTGTTACATTTAAATTCTTACTGGAAGTTGAAAACATAGTTTTTCATTGACACTTTTTTCTTCTATAAATTATTTATAACATGACTTGATAATGTAAAGCAACTAAAAGGAACCATTGAGCCATGGTAAATGCTGATTACTGTTGTTCCTGGTATACTGAGGATTAAAACTGACAGACCAGATAATAAAGTTAAGTGAGAAAAAAGGGAATTACAGGCACCATGAAAACTATAAAGAAAAAGGAAACCACTGGAACAAATATGTAAATTTTCTTAAATACTAAATAAAAGAAAGCATATTAAAAAACTCAGAAAAATATATCATAACACATAACAGAATTGAGGATGAAGGTAATATCAGTCCATCTTTTTGTAAAAAAAATGTTGTGTATTTCAAAGGCCAAGAGATAGAGTTATCTTTCCTGTGCTGTTTGCTGGTTGATTTCCCAAATGCTTGCAATAGCTGGGGCTGGGCCAGGCTGAATACAGAAGCTTCAATCTGGGTCTCCCACTTGGTGGTGGGGACCCACCTACTTGAGTCATCACCTGCTGCTTCTGGGAACAGGAAGCTGGACTTGGAAGCAGAGCTGGGACTTTAATGAGCAGACAGACGCTCCAATATGGGATTCTGGCATTCCCAAGCAGCGTCTTCACTGCGTTGTCAAATGCCTACCCCCATATTAGTGCACATTGATGGAGTTAATTTGTTTACTAAAACATTTTCAAATTGATGTGTAGAGCAATATTCATGGGGCTAGTATTGTGGTGTAGTGGGTAAAGCTGCCACCTGCCATGACACTATTATCCCAAATGGGTACCGGTTTGTGACCTGGCTGCTCCACCTCCAATCCAACTACCTGCTAATGTGCCTGGGAAAGCAGCAGAAGATAGCTCAAGTACCTGGGCCCAGCACCCATGTGGGAGGCTCAGATAAAGCTCCTGGCTCCTGATTTCAGCCTGGCCCAGCCTTGGCTGTTGTGGCCATTTGAGGAGTAAACCAGCAGATGAAAGATATTTCTCTCTCTGTCTCTCCCTCTCTCTTTGTAACTCTGACTTTCCAATAAATAAATAAGTCTTTAAAAAAAGGAAAACAATATCCATCTCTACACTGAATGTAGAAGGACAGCTAAAGCAGTTTGAGAAAGGATAAAAATTGGAGAATGGAGACAGACTTATTAGGAATATGGCTACAATTAGACAACAAAGTTGTGACTCTGATACCAGAGAAAGTAGAATTTAGGTCACTGAAACAAATGTGATTAAGAAAACTTTTCACAATTTACTATAATGATTAAATATGTAATGAATGAATATATACCAGGTAACTCAGAAACCATCTACGTAAAACAGAAACTATAGGTGATGAAAAGGAAAGAAAAAAAGCATCACTATCAGTATCTGACAGGACAAAAAATAAGATATGGAAACTCTAAACAACATAATCAAAGATGATGTGGAGGATATATATTGAATAATACACTCCAGTTATAGAGAATATATCTTGTGAAGTACACCTGGAAAACTGATAAAAATCCCATGTGTCACTGTGCAAAAAAAATCAGTAGTTTCCAACAGTGGAAATATTAAAAACAAACATGTGACTATTAATAAAATAATTCTATTGAGTGAAAGGGGAAAGACAAGCAAAAATTATAGAATTTCTGAAAAGTAATGAAAGTAGAAAGAAATAAGAATTTATGGGATACATTTAAAGCAGTTAGAAAACTAAATGACTATATTAATACAATTAAAAATAAATGCTCTACATTCCTAACTTTAAATATCTAGAAAAAGAATAATACACTAAGCAAACAAGTGAAATAAGTAGAAAGGAAATAGAAAGATATCAATTTAATAGATTTCTGTTTTTTCAAAAAAACTGACAATACACAAGTCAGTAGATCATTTAAACCAGAATTAAGGGGTAAAACACAAAATAAGAAATGCAAAGAGCAAATAATATTGATGGGGCATTTAAAAAACAAAGACTACCTTGTGCAACCCATCAAACATTTGAAATTGTAGAAGAAATGTATCACCTCTTAAAGAGTAATGATTTTTCCAGAAATGAGCCCAATAGTGATAGGAAATTTATATAGAGTAATTTCCATTGAAAAGTAGAGAAAACCCCAGGCTTAGATGATGTTAAGGGTAAATTTAGCAAAACTTTTAATAAAACAGACCCACTGCTATGTGAATTGATTTAGAGAATTAAAAAATGAAGGAAAACTTCTAAATTTGTTTTTTTTAAAAGATGTATTTGAATGTGAGTGTTAGAGGCAGAGAGACACGTGGACACACGAAGAGAGATCTTCTATTCGCTAGTTTATACCGCAGTAATAACATTACCACTTCATATAATTGGCACAGAAATAGAAAATTATGGAACTCCATGATTAAGATGAATTAAATAAAAAACTTTCCCACTAAGTATTTCACAGAATTGTAAGTAAAAGAAAATGAATAGTCCAACACACATAGGAAAGAGTACATCATGATCAAGTAAGATATATAACTGGAATCCAATGGTTACTGTGGCATATGTTAACAAAATTCACTGTAATAGTAAATTGAAATAGAAAAATTACTTGAGTATCTCCATAAGAGCTAAAAATACCATTCCTGATATAAACTCTTGATTATAAATATAAATGATTGACTACTTTCTGAACACAATATATTTCTATATTTCATTCCCAAAACTAGCATCTTATGCTTAATGGGGAAACCATTTTTATTAATGTCAAGATCAAAATGTGTATTCCCAGTATTTCAAGTGAAAAATACATAGTGTACTACTTTTTGTAGAATATGCGTATGCCTTATTATTATAGCAGAAAAACAAGAAGGATAAACCAGAAGACAGTAGTACTCCTTTTTTAGAGAGGTGATAGAGAATCATGTGGAAAGGACAGAAAATGAAAATGTCTTTCCCTGAGTGTATGCTTTTTTTGATTTTTAGAAACATTTTTGGAAGCATATTGATCAGTTACATATTAAAAAAAGGAAAGAAGAAAAAAACCCTAAAACAATGCAAACAGAAACAAATCCAACTGTTCCAAATGACTAATAGAATCATACTGGCTGAGAGAAAACTAATCCTAGCAACTTGCATCCGTAGTCTAGGCCTACACATGAGGAAGGATTTCCAACACACTCAGAGGTTTGTGTTTTGAAGCTTTGGTGAGGCAGTTGTGAAATGATTTAGGATATGTTATTAGAGTAAAAAAAAATGTGCTGATGTTGAGAACCATGGTTCTCAGTGTGGAAGATGAGAGAGAGATGTAAATATGAAATCTAGAAGGCAAGGAATACTCCTGCACTGGATGGGTTGGAATTGAAGGTATCAGTAGGAGTTCATAATTATATAGATAGATGCATAAATGGAAATACTGATACAGATTCTTCTGAAAGCACCTTGAAGACAGTGCAGTAGTTGTGACCACTCCAGTAACCCATATTCTCCTTTTAGATTGTAATATTCCTCATGAAAAGGAGGCAGGCTGTTTGGAGAAATTGCTGCTTCTAAGACAGTGTACAGGGAAAGTAAAGATGAAACTTCAGATTAAGGAAATGCTTAAGGAAATAAAGGTCCTGTCAGCTTGGAGTCATTGGTGAAATCTGGAATAATTTGAGCATCAAAATAATTTAGGATAGTAATTGTAAACTGTTGGAAAAAATTGAAGATCTTAAGCTTACACTGATAATAGATACTAATAGAGAAGGGAAGCTTGTGTTTTACATAGAAAGTTGACTGGCATTGCTGGAGTTGAAAAATCATTTTGCAACAGTTAGAAATTTTTGAAGACTCGTCAATGGATGCTAAGTCTATGGAGTGGGTACAATAAGCATTTTTATTTATTTGAAATGTAGAGAGAGTTGGACAGAGAGAATTACCCAACTGCTTGCAACAGCAGGGCTTGGACCAGGCTGAAGCTGTTAGCCCAGAACTCTGTCTGGGTCTCCCACATGAGTGACTCAGACCCAAGTACTTGAGCCATCACCTGCTGCCCAGGGTGTGTATTTGTAGGAAGCTGGAATCGGAAGCCAAGTCTGGACTTGAATCCAGGCACTCCAGTTTGGGGTGTGGGTATCCAAGTTGTGGCTTAACCACTGTGCCAAATGCATGCCCCTGTGGAGATGAACTTTTGACAACATGTACATGGTATTTAGTGTCTTCTGTCCAGATTTTTTTTTTAAGATTAATTTAATTGAAAGGCAGAGTTACAGATTGAGAGGGATATAGACATACACACACATACATACACGTGCAGGGGTAGGGGGAAACACAGAAGGAGAGAGAGAGGGAAAAAGATCTTCCATCTGCTGGTTCACTCCCCAAATGGCTGCAATGGCTGGGGCTGGACCAGGCCGAAGCCAGGAGCCAGAAACTTCTTCCTGGTCTCCCATGTGGGTCCAGGGGCCCAAGTACATGGGACATCTGTTGCTGCTTTCCCAGGCTCATCAGCAGGGAGCTGGATCTAAGTGGAGCAGCCAGGACTTGAACTGGCACCCATATGGGATGCCGGCATTGCAGGCAACGGCTTTACCCACTTTGCCACAGTTCTGGTCCCCATATGGATTGTTAATAAAGGAAAAAATAAAATAGCAGGAAAACTTGTTACTATCTTGTTTGTATGATCAGAATTTAAATCAGAAACTATGTAAAGTTGGGAATTGTGGGCATCATTAAGAAACATCATGTATAGCAGCAGGTTTCCACAAACTTACTTTAGGTCAGATAGTTAATATTTTAAGCTTGCAGACTATAGTCACTGTTTTAGCTACTCAATTTGCCATTGTAGTGTAGGTAAAATGCAGTTAAATGAACATGACTGTGTTGACAGAGTGAAACAATGACCTACAGAAAAGGGGAAGTACATGTAAATCATACAGCTGAAAAGGGGTTAATATCCAAAAGACAAGAACGATGGAGACAACTGAATAACAAGAAAACAAACTGATTAAAAAATGAGCAAGAGGCTTTAAGACATTTCTCTCAAGAAGACAAAAAGGGCAATTAGATATATGAAAACATGCCTAGCATCATCAGGGAATGCAAGTTAAAACCTCACACTTATTACAGTGGATGTTATTAAAAAGGCAAAAAGATAAGTGTTGGCAAGAATGTGAAGAAAAGATAACCCTTTAACACTATTGGTGGGAATAATTCTTTTTTTTTTTTTAATGAAAATGAGCATAGACTAGGGGTGGGCATTGTGGTTCAGCTGGTTAAGCCTCTGCTTCTGACCCCTGCGTCCCGTTTTGGAGTGCCAGTTCAAGTTCTGGAAGCTCCTTTCCCATCTAGCTTCCTGCTCATGTGCCTGGGATGCAGTTGGATGATGGCTCAATAACTTGAGTTCCTGCTACCCATGTGGGAGACCCAGATGGTGTTCCTGGCTCTTTGCTTCAGCTTAGCCCAACTCCAGCTGTTATAAGTCATTTTGTGAGTGAACCAGTGGGTAGAAAAGATTCATTGTCTGCCTGTCTCTGTTTCACATTCTGTTACTCTGCCTTTCAAATACACAAATCTTTAAAAAATGAGCATATACTAACACAGGACATAGGTTGTTTATTCATAACTTAGAGTATTCTGACTGGGAATGTATAACCTGAGTCTAATCATTATGCAATACCAGACAAATTTCAAATGAGGGACATTCTGTTTTAAAAAGGGGAGACCCTTATTCTTTAAGAACGTCTGTGCTGGGTAGCGACATTGTGTCATAGCTAGTTAAGCTGCCACCTGTGAAGTGGGCATTCCATGTGGGTGCTGGTTTGAGTTCTGGATGCTCCACTTCCAATCCAACTCCCTGCTAATGGCCCTTGGAGAGCAGCAGAAGATGACCCATATCACTGGGCCCCTGGACCCATGTGGGAGACCTGGATGAAGCTCTTTCCTCCTGATTTGAGTTTGGTCCACCCTGGCCATTGCAGCCATTTGGGGGAGTGAACCAGCAGATGGAATCTCTCCCCACCCCCCACCCCCGTCTCTCCTTTGTAACTCTACCTTTCAAATAAATAAATCTTTAAAAAAAAAAGATCAATGTTTTAGTAGACAAAGGTTGAAAAATTGTGTAGGATTTAAGGAGTCAAAAGAAACATGACAACTGAATGTTGACATAGCTATACAATGTAGTCATACATATTATATTATGTCATACACATGTATGTCATACACATATGTATGACAATTGGTGATCACACACTAGATTTTATGCTGGATAAAAATATGTTGTGAAGGAGAAATACTCATGATGAGTAGGCCAGAGGTTTGCCTGTGAAAGAGAGACAGAAAATGAGAGCAGTACCTTGAAGCATGGTCCAAGGTGAAAAGAGACCTCTCCTTCACTCTCCACCTCTTTTTGTGATACAGGGGGTGGTACCTTAATCAGATATACAAATGGGCTTGGGTCTTAGCATGCATCCTGGTCCTGGGTGAGACTGGTGCATCCTGGGAAGGTGGGTGTGCCAAGCTGACAGTTAAAGGGACTAATATTACTTGGCAGGGGAACAGGCATTCCAAATGTCAGATTTCTTAAGCTGATAACTGATGTGGTTGTGTAAAGGGTGCTTTTTGTTAAGAAATATGCACTTAAATATATAAGGACAACGGGAATGGTTATACAGTGTGTGTATGAGAGAGAGGGAGGGAGAGTGCACTTCTGATTAATGGAACAAATTGTTTTAACAGTGATTCTAAGTAACAAGTGTTAAATTTCCTTTGTTAGTGCAGCTTGGTCACACCATTGAAATTAAATTTGCAAAAATGGTAGAAATTGAAGAAGTGTATTTGTTTTTCGTATTTGGTTTAAAGTATATATTTAACTGAACGTAGTAAGAATTCCTGTGAATTTTCAGTGGCAGTGAAGGAAACGTCAGTTTGTCCTTTTTTGTTATACTTAGAATTATGACTTTAGGGAATCTATAAATCTCAGAGGGGAATTATGTGGATGGTTTTACTAACTTGGACCATAAAGCTCTTCTGGGTTAGTCCTGAGGGAAATTTATTTCACTTTGAGTTAGCAATACCTCATAAACTTTCTAAGAATCTCAATGTGAGTCTCAAGGTGAGTATAATAGTAATGTTTTCTTTAGTATGTTTCATGCCTTTGAGAGGTGTAGTTGAGAAGCCGTTATTCATGTCATTTTCTCTTAATTTCTTCTTTTTGATTAAAAATTAAAGTTTTATTTTTGACATGTTATACAGAGAAGGATAATTATTTCTTTTTTTAAAATGTAGTGATGCAATGTGACTTTTTCTTCTGCTTTGAGCATCATGTAATTTTTCAAAATTCTATAATGTTAAGTATAAATTGTACATTGATTTTTGGAAAACATCTAAAAATATAGATTATAATATAAATGTGTTAGGTAATGGCAATTAGGAACTTTTATAATAGTTCTTTTTTTATTGAGACGCAGAGAGAAAGAGAGAGCTCCCACCTACTGGTTTACTCCCCAGATGCCCACAATGACCAGAGCTTGGTCAGGGCCAGAGCTTGGAGTGGGGAAGTTAACCTTGGTATCCCACATGGATGGCAGGGATCCAGCTACTAAAGCCATCACCAGCCACCTCCCAGGGTCTGTATTGCAAAATACTGGAATTGTAGTCTTCTTAACTGGAATCTTAACTGCTAGGTCAGGATAGGAATTTTTAGTAGGAAAAATCTCCAGTTTAAAAGTAATTTAATCATAGGCATCATCAAAAGCAAAATTTTGTTGTGAGCTTATATTAGTCTTAGCATTTGTGGTCAAGTTTCATTTAGAACTTCTCAGAACTAATTAAGAAATATGAAAGAGTTTCAATATAATGAGTAAAATATCATTTTAATAAATTGTGTCAAAAGCTACTGTTAAAATTTTATATTTTTATATTTATTGTTTCAGAAAATAATATATTAAAAGGCTATAGTTTTGGTAAGTGAAAATTTTAAACCATATCCTTTAAAATTATTTAAAATTTATATGCTTATTATACATATATTTAAATCTATGCATTGACTGTATTAAAAAATTTCAGGAGAGGTGCATTCATATCCAGAAAATTTTGATATTTTCTGTCTCTGGTTAGCATTCTTTCACTGGTAGATAAATCATGACTTAAAAGGCAGACATTATATTTGATAAACTTTAAAATTTTATTTAGAAGAAATATGCATGCTTGGAATTTGTATTTCTTGTTTTTTTCATGATTATACAGAACTGTATCCTGGCAATTTAATCACTCTTCCACATATTGACCTTTCAAATATTCTTCAGGAATATCTTGTTTTAACAACTTTAGTTTTTTAGGCAAGCATCCTGTTTCCTTCAGTCTTTATGTGACGTGGTTTCCATTCCAAATCTTTTTTGATAATACCTTATATTAACACTGAATGATTTAAAGAATATTTTCCAATAATAATGGCAATAGCTAATATTTATTAAGGGCTTAATTCTTACAAGGTATTGTAATTTTATTATTTAAAGATTTATTTATTTATTTATTTTACTTGAAAGTCACAGTTACACAGAGAGAGGAGAGGCAGAGAGAGAGAGAGAAAGGGAGGGAGGTCTTCCATCCGTTGGTTCACTCCCTAATTGGCCGCAATGCCGGGAGCTGCGCTGATCCGCAGCCAGGAGCCAGGACTTCTTTAGGGTCTCCCATGTTGGTGCAGGGGCCCAAGGATTTGGGCCATCTTCCACTGCTTTCCCTGGTCATAGCAGAGAGCTGGATTCGAAGTGGAGCAGCCAGGTCTTGAACAGGCACCCACGTGGGATGCCGGCACCGCAGGTGGCAGTTTTACCTGCTATGCCATAGCGCCAGCCCCTTGTAATTTTATTTAACCCTCAAGCAATAATACATGCTGTTTTTTACTCCAATTTACAGATAAGGAAGCTGAGGCACAGATGTTGTGTAGAACTGGCCAATGATCACCTTGGTAGATAATTGCAAATCAGGATTGTATAAGATAAACATTATCTTTGTTGTCTTTTTGTAATCTTTACCACTCTCCCTGGAAAAACTATACTTTGTAATGACCCATTCATACCTAACATTTTAACAAAGCATGCTACCTCATGTGAAATCATTATTTTACCTTCTTCTAGACAAGATATTTTGTTAACTTTATTAATGTAACCTAAATTTGTATTTTATACTAATATTATTCTGTTCACTTATAAACAAAAAATTTGTCTTAGTTCACTAGTTTTTTATGTAACTGCTGTGAAATAAGATTACTGTATCCTGTACTTGTGTGATTAATGTTGGACTCTCAGTGAAGTATTTGACATTTATCATTAAGATAAGTTCAGCCCATTTTTGCTTTTGATTCCTAAGTCTGCTGTCTAAAGATTTAGTTTCTTCCTTTTTTGGGTCAATGATCATTAGCCTTTATTCTAGAAATTGGTAAATACTGTTGAGCAAAATATTCGCAATAAAAAAGATGGAGAACCTATAGATTTAAAAGACTTGGAGATAACTTCTTGGACAACTGCAACGTGTGGGTTACATTTAGATCCTGATTCCAACAAACTTAATAAAAGTTTGGGTGTCTTGCTGCTTACATCTGCATCCCACATTACAGTGTTAGTTTGAGTAGGGGCTACTCTGCTTTCAATCTAGTTCTGTTAATGTACCTGGGAGGGCAGTGGATGATGACCTCAGTACTTGGGTCTCTCCCACTCATGTGGGAGACTGTATGGAGTTCTGGCTTAGGCCTGGCCATCCCCTGCTGTGGTAGGCATTTGGGAGATTGAATCAGTAGATGGAAGATTCATTCATTCCCCCCCCCCCTTTACCTTTCCTCTCTCCCTCCCTGCTTCCCTTTCTCTCACTCTCACTCACTCTGTATTTCAGATAAATAAATACATCTATAAAAATAAGTTTATAAAATTATTACAAATTTGAATACTGACTATATACTTTCAGATGTTAAATAATTATTGTTAATTTTTTTTATTGCCCTTGCATGCCTTTAGGATATTGGGATAAAACCATGACTTCTGGCCGGCGCCGCAGCTCACTAGGCTAATCTTCCACCTGCGGTGCCGGCACACCGGGTTCTAGTCCCGGTCGGGGTGCCGGATTCTGTCCCGGTTGTCCCTCTTCCAGGCCAGCTCTCTGCTGTGGCCCGGGAGTGCAGTGGAGGATGGCCCAAGTGCTTGGGCCCTGCACCCCATGGGAGACCAGGATAAGCTCCTGGCTCCTGCCATCGGATCAGCGCGGTGCGCCAGCCGCAGCGCACCGGCCGCGGCGGCCATTGGAGGGTGAACCCACGGCAAAGGAAGACCTTTCTCTCTGTCTCTCTCTCTCTCACTGTCCACTCTGCCTGTCAAAAAAATAAAAAAAAATAAAAATAAAAAAAAATAAAAACCATGACTTCTTCCAGACAATTTCTGTTTTGCTAGCTCTGCTGCCTATTTTCTAAATTTCATTCTTCTTTCCAGTATTTGACAGACGTTGTCATCACTGCTTTTTTCAAAAATGTCTGGTACAAGTTGTTGATGAAGGCATCTGAGTCTGGAGACTTCATTGTGGCAATGTTTTCAAATCAGATTCAATTTATTTATAGTTATAGGACTGCTAAAGTTTTTTCTCTCTTCTTGTGAGACTTGATGATCTAATGTTTTCATAGTTTAATTATGTAAAGTTTCAAGTGCATTAACCAAAAGTGTTCTCTTTTAGTGAATTTAGAAGTATTCTGCAGCCATGTTCTCTTTCATATTCCTAATATTGGCAGCTTGGACTTTTTTACTTTTGTGATTAGATTATACAGGAGACTATAAATCTTTATACTTTTCTTTTAAAAAAAGATTTATTTTATTTGTTTGAAAGGCTGAGTTACAGAGAGAGAGAGAGAGAGAGAGAGATCTTCTACCCTGCTGGTTCACTTTCCAAGTGGCTTCTATGACTGGGGATGGGCCAGGACGAAGCCAGGAGCCAGGAGCTTCATTTAGGTCTCTCACGTGGGTGCAGGGGATGAAGGACTTATGGCATCTTCCACTGATTTTCCAGGGCATTAACAGGCATGTGAATCGGAAGCAGAGCACCCAGAACCAGTGCCCATTTAGGGGTTCCAGTGTTGCATGTGATGGCTTAACTTGTTATGCCACAAAGCTGGCCCCATCTTTATGCTTTTCAAAGCCCCAACTTTTGGGGTTAGTGAATTATTTGTTTTTGAAATTCATTTGTCTGTTTTATTAGTTGATTTTTTTATTATGAACTCCTTTTAGTGTGCATTTTTTGCTGTGGTATGCTTTTCCCTGCTTTTTATTTTGATGCTTCATTCATCATCTTTCATGCATTCTTCTTTTGAATGTTCTTTATATATGAGAGGACTTTAGCATGTTTGAGGAAAAATGGAATTAAGTTTATTTAGGAGCAAAAAAATTTGAAATTTGTATGTACTGTTTTTCATAGTACACATTTTACATGAACTTTTAAGACCCCTCTCATATGCATGGATTTCAAATATTTTTGCACCAAATAAAATTATCTTTTAAGTCCATTTTCTACCAACATTTTGAAATACTGTTATGTATGCATTTAAAGCTATAGCATGGGACAAGTGTTTGGCTTAACAGTTTAGATGCTGGTTGAGATACCCACATCCCATTTCAGAGTACCTGGGTTCAATACCTGCCTCTGGCTCAAATCTCCAACTTCCTCCTACTGCAGGCCCTGAGAGACAGCAGTGATGGATCAAGCTAGTGACTCTTGGGAAACCTGGATTCAGTTCCCGATTTGCTCTTTAAACCTCTGCCTAGCCCTGGCTGTCATAGACATTTGAGGAGTGGTCTCTCTCCATCTCTCTCTCTTTCTGTCTCTAGAATAAATAAATGAGTAAATGACTATACATATAAACATGGCCACAGTATCCTATATAATTTGGTATGTAGTATTTTAATTGTTGGTGTTCAAATTTATAATACTTACATAGTAATTTCTTCTTGGACACAAATCAGCATAAGAAGAAGTATGGTTTAAAATTTTAATCATGGGATTTAAAAATTTCATTTGTTTTTGATTTCTGGCTTACTTGATTATGGTGAGAGAACATATTTGACAGTCCTCTGCCCATCTAAATTATTACAGATAATTAAAAGTACTTAAAATAGATATAATCGGATTATAAATTCTTATGTATCTACTACTTAAATTTTGTGATTTTGTAGTATTATAAAATGGTTAAGTCAGGGCAAGCTCCATGGCAAAGTGGGTGAAGCTGCCGCCTCCAGCTTCAACATCCCATATGGGCATCAGTTTGTGTCCCGGCTGCTCCTCTTCTGATCCAGCTCCTTGCTGTGGCCTCAGAAAGCAGTAGAAGATGGCCTAAGTACTTGGGCTCCTGCACCCGTGTGGGAGATCTGGAAGAAGCTCCTGGCTCCTGGCTTCAGATTGGCTCAGCTCTGGCCCCTGTGGCCATTTGGGAAGTGAGCTACTGGATAAAGACCTTTCTGTCTCTTCCCCCCCTCCTCTCTGTAACTCCACCTTTCAAATAAACAAATACAATCTTTAAAAAGAAATGGTTAAGTCCTTAGTAACCTCAGGCGTGGTTAGATAAATGAACACTGTCAAATGTTCATAACTTAAACCTAGGTTCTATGTCAAAATAATACTTGAAAAACATTAAAATCAGGCCAAATTGTTAAAAAATCAATTTTATGTTAACTTTTTACTTTTTCATATACTGTAGCTCCCTCTCTAACAATCTTTTTTGGGCATTTTTAAAAAATTTATTTATTTGAAAGAGTTACAGAGGAGAGGCAGAGAGAGAGAGAGAGATATTCCATCTGCTGGTTCACTTCCCAAATGATTGTAACAGCTGGAGCTGGGCCGATCTGAAGCCCGGTGCCAGGAGCCTCTTCCAGGTCTCCCTTGTGGGTGCAGGGTCCCAAGTGCCTGCGCCAATTTCCACTGCTTGCAAAGGTGCATTAGCAGGGAGTTAGATCGGAAATGGAGTAGCCAGGACTCAAACCGTTGCCCATATGGCACCACAGGCGGCAGCTTTACCTGCTACACCATGCCGCTGGCCTTATTATTTTGTGCATTTTAAAGAAAGTTGAAAACATCACTTGACCTGTAAAGACAATAGCATGCCTACTGTTAACTAGAGTTTTTTATTCATAGTAAAACCTAAAAGTTGCATGCAGGGGAGTGCATGTATCTTTAGTGTACCATATGACTGTTGGTAAATATATGTGTCTGTGAAGCCCAAATTCTTTTTAAAAAATATTTATTTGAAAGGCAAGGAGAGAGCGAGAGAGCGAGAGAGAGAGAGAGAGCAAGTAAGCTAGCATAAGCCAGAGAGAGAGAACGCTCTTCCTTCTGCTGGTTTACTCCCCAAATGGCCACCATGACCGGAGCTGAGCTGGTTCAGAGCCAGGAGCCAGGAGCTTCTTGGTCTCTCATGTGGGTGCTCCTGCACTTGGGCCCATGGACTTGGGTTTTTCTCCACTACTTTCCCAGAAATATTAGCAGGGAGCTGGGTCAGAAGTGGAGCAGGTGGAACTTGAACCAGTACCCATATGGGCTGCTAGTGCCTCAGGCTGCAGCTTTATCTGCTATACCACAATACCAGCCTCCAAACCCAAATTCTTACCAAGATAATGGAACATTTACTGTCACCTGAGAAAGTTCTCTAATGACTCTTCCTAGACCATATTCTCCCCGATACCTGATTTCTTTTCCCTCCATGAAGTAGTTTTGCCTAGAATTTCATATATATTATGCATACTTTTTGTGTAAGACTTCTTTCACTTCCATGTTAAGATTCAGACATGTATGCATTCGTAATTTGTTCCTTTTTGTTGAGTATTATTCCAGTGTATTAATGTATTTGTTTATGGTTTCTCCTATTGATGGACACCTGGGCTGTTTATAATTCTGGACTAATGTGAATATTACTGCCATGAACATTCCTGTATAAGTCTACTACTTATGGACATGTTTTTGTTTCTCTTGTCTAATGCTATATCAGAAGGAACATGTATCTTAAACTTTTTAAGAAAAGTGCCAGAACTTTATTCCAAAATGGCATAATACATTTGTTTGCTTCCTTTTTAATACTTTTAATTTATTTATTTTCACTGTTTGAAAGAGAAAGAGGCAAACAGAGAAAGAACTTCCACCTGCTAGTTCTTCCCCTAAATAAACCCAATAACCAGGGCTGGGCCGTGTGAAAGCCGGGAGCTTTGAATCAATCCAGTCAATCCAGGTCCCTCATGTGGGTGGCAGGGAAGCAGGTATTTAAGCCATCACCTGCCTAACACCCTTCCTCCCCTCCCATCCCCCCCCCCACCCCGCCCCCACCAAGGTGCATTTTAGCAGGAAGCTGAGCTAGGACTGGAACTTAGGCCAAATGCTCACTCCTGTTTATTTTAAAAATACTATCAAAAATTTTAAACATATGATACTTGTACAATTTTATGGGGTACAGTGCACTATTTCAACACATATACACACTGTAAACTGATAAAACCATGCTACTAGTCTTCCCTCTTTCCTCTCTTTGTGCTTGAAGCCTACCAGCTCCTCTCTTCTAGTTTTTTATACAGTGTATAATACATTATTGTGAACTATAGTTACTCAACCTCTACTAATCACTCTTCTAAGTTCATTTTGACTTTTTTTTTAAACCTCCATATATGAGGGAGAGAATGTCATGTTTGTATTGTGTCTGGCTCATTTCATTCAAATCAGTGATACTTAGGTCCAACCACTTTGCTGCAAATGTCAGTATTTCACTAAATTTAGTACATTGTTTATGCTAAAATCTTTTAGATCTCTAATGGTAGTTTGACTAATGCTGTCAATTACTGGGAAATGTACATCAAATTTTCTATGATGATGTCGATTTTATATATTTTTTCAACTTTTGGTGTATATATTTTGAAGTTATGTTACTCTTCTAGAATATTGACTTTAAAGCAATTTATAATGATAAATATTTAGTAATGTTTTTGCCCTAAAGGCTATAGTGATCTGGTGTATTATGGTCATCCCACAAAGACAAAATGGATCTTCTACCTCACTAAATATGGTCTAGATGTTGAGAAGGACTGTGTTACATATAACACTGAGAAGAGTATGAGGTTTTTTATTCATGAAATGAGATTTTCTGAGGAGAGCTAAAAGAGGCTCCCTAATGGGTATAAAAAGGGCTTGGGAAAATGGGACAAGAAAACAGTGTGGCTTTGATTATGAGTAGGTGTGGATGGAGGATTGCTGTGTGCATGCAGGCTGGATCTTAAACGTAGCTTAAACATCTCTTTGGCACCACACAGAACAATATAAATAGTTGGTGGTTTATTAGGATCTCAATATATCATTATCAGTCTGTGTCAGCAGTCAGTATAACAATTAACTAAATAAAAATCTTTTCTCCTGCATTGTGCATTTTTAGAGATCAGTAATTTAGATGGATAAGGAAATTGTCCTAGAATGATGTATTAGCAGAGGAGTCACTTGAATGGATTTGGGTTTTTTATTTGTTTTGAAAGTGTAAACAACAGAATTGGCTGAGAGAACAAATTAGAATGTAAGAGAGAAGAGTCAAGGATAGCTCTAAGATACTGATTTAGTAACTAGAAAAATGGAAATGCAGCATGCTAAGATGGGGAGCACTGAGAGGCAGATTTAGTTATCACCAGCAAATACATATGTATGTATAATAACTTGGATTTTAAGAGTGTAACTTGATTAGCTTTGGCAAATGTGAATAGTTCTGTAAGTACCACATCAGTTAAGACAGACACATTTCTATCACCTTGAGAAGTTTACTAATGCCACTGTTGAGTCACTGTCTTATGATTCTCCAATCCAGTTTGCTATGTCACTATAATTTTGCCTCACTTTGAATTTTGTATAGGGGAATCCTATAGAAGGTGATCTTATATGATTTCTACCACTTAGCATGATAATATCCACATTTTCTTAAAGATTTGTTTTGAAAGAGAGGGAGAGACAGAGAAGAGAGAGATCTTCTATCTGCTAGTTCACTCCGCAGATGGCTGCAGTGGCAGGGGCCCAAATACTTGGGCCATTTTCTGCTGCTTTCCCCAGTCCATTAGCAGGGAGCTGGATTGGATGTGGAGCAGCCGGGACACAAAACGGCATCCATGACATCCATATTTTTTTCCTGTATCAGCAGTTGGCTCCTTTTTGTGTCTTTGGATGAAACTCAATTTGTTTACACATTTACCTGTTAGTGGACATTTGGGTACAGTTTTGATATCTTTTGAAAAAATCTGTTATGACTATTTGCATACAAGTCTTTATGTGGACATATATTTTTTATTTAATAAATGTGAATTTACAAAGTGCAACTTTTGTATTGTTGTGGCTCCCCCCCACCTCCCTCCCTCCTGCGGCCTTCCCCTCTCCCATTCCCTCTCCCATCCTGCCCTTCATCGAGTTTCATTTTCAATTACCTTCATATAGAGAAGATCAACTTAGTATACACTAAGCAAGGATTTCAACAGGCTGCCCTCACACAACCGCATAAGGTATAGGGTATTGTTCGATTAGTAGTGTTGTCTTTAAGTTTCATAGTAAAACACATTAAGGACAGAGATCCTACGTGGGGAGCAGGGCATATGTTTTTGTTGTGTAAGTATTGGAGAGTGGGATTGCTGGATTGTGTGGTATTTTAACTATATGAAACTGCCATACTGTTTACCAAGTGATAATATTCTTTGCAACCTACTTGCAGCATATGAGAGTTCCTATTAACATCCTCACCAATACTTGGCATTGTTAGTTTTTAAATGATAGGTGTTTTAGTGATATCTTACTATGCACTATCTTACTGATAGTGATATCTTACTATCTGCACTTCCCTAATGATTAATTATATCAGACATAATTTTATTTCAGTGGCTGAGATTTATATATCTGGTGAAGATAAACAGTTTTTGTCCTTTTTTATTATTAGGGGATGTTGAATTTTATGAATACCTTTTGTATGTCTGTTGAGATATCATATATTTTTGTCCTTTATTTTCTTGTTGGGGTATATTGCATTTATTGACATGCATATGTTGAGCCATCCTTACATTCCTGTGGTGAATTGGATTTCATCATGGTGAATTATCTTTTTATTATTCTGTTGGATTCAGTTTGCTGCCATTTTGTTGAGGATATTTGTATTTGTGTTCATCATGAATATTGTCCTGTACTTTTTCTTTCTTTGTAGTGCCTTATCAGGTTAGTGTTAGCCTTAGAAAATAATTTGTGGAAGAGGAGTCTATTTTCTTCAATATTTAAAAGAAAAATTGTCATTATTTCTTTAAATATTTGAGAGAATTCAACCATTGAAGCCATGTGGTCTTTGGCTTTTATTTTTTGGGAACTTTTTGATTGCTTATTCATTATCCTTATAATTAGTCTGTTCAGGTTTCTTCACTTTTTTTTTTTAAGATTTATTTATATACTTGAGAGGCAGGGGCCCAAGCAACTGGGCCATCTTCCACTACTTTCCCAAGCCATAAACAGAAAGCCGGCTGGGAAGAGGAGCAGCCGGGACACGAACCAGTGGCCATATGGGATGTGGGCACTGCAGGTGGAAGCCTAGCCTACTTCTCCACAGTGCTGTCTTCCTTATCTTTTTTTTTTTTTTTTTTTTTTTTTTTTTTTTTTTTTGACAGGCAGAGTGGACAGTGAGAGAGAGAGACAGAGAGAAAGGTCTTCCTTTGCCGTTGGTTCACCCTCCAATGGCCGCCGCGGCCGGCGCGCTGCGGCCGGCGCACCGCGCTGATCCGATGGCAGGAGCCAGGAGCCAGGTGCTTCTCCTGGTCTCCCATGGGGTGCAGGGCCCAAGCACCTGGGCCATCCTCCACTGCACTCCCTGGCCACAGCAGAGGGCTGGCCTGGAAGAGGGGCAACCGGGACAGAATCCGGCGCCCCGACCGGGACTAGAACCCGGTGTGCCGGCGCCGCTAGGCGGAGGATTAGCCTAGTGAGCCGCGGCGCCGGCCTTCCTTATCTTCTTGATGCAGACTTGTTAGAGTGTATGTATCTGGTAATTCATCCTTCTTTTTTTTTTAGGTTATTCAATCTGTTGGCATATAATTGTTCATAGTAGTCTCGTACGATCCTTTGTATTTCTCTGCTATCAGTTATAATGTCTCATTTTATTTCTGATTTTATTTGAGTTTTCTCTTTTTTCTAAACAGTTTTACTGAGGATTTGTTGATTTTATTTTTTCTAAAAACCAACTGTTAGTTTCATTATCTTTTCTTGTTGATCTTGTTTTTTTCTAGTCTCTATTTCATTTATTCTGTTATTCATTTTAAGTATTTGTTTAGCTTCTTCCTTTCTTCCTTTTTTTTTTTTTAACTTCCTTGAAGTATAACTTTAGTTTATTGGAGATCTTTTTCCTTTTTGATGTGGACATTTATAGATATAAAATTCCCTCTTAGATCTTTTTGCTGCATCTTATAAATTATGGTACATTGTATTTACATTTTCATTTGTCTTGTGATTTAATTTTCTTATTTTCTTCTTTGGTTGTTTAAAGAGCATGTTACTTAATTTTTACATATTTTTTGATCTTATGAATTCCCCCTGTGTGGAAAAGATATTTGATGTTATTAATTTGGTTTTCTTAAATTTGTTAAGATTTATTTTGTGGTCTAAGATATGACCTTGTCTTGGAGAATGTTCCCTGTGTGGTTGAGAAGGTGTGTATTCATTCCTTTGCTATTGGATGGACTGTTCAGTAAATGCCTGTTGTTTTAAATCTTTATCAAACAGTTGATAGGAATTATATGCTACAGTAGTTTTAATGATTTTTGGAGTATTTTAAAATTTACTTTATATGACTGAAGTTGAACATCTTTTCATTGATTACTGTAAATAGCCCTTGCCTAATTTCCTGCTGGACTGTGATCTTTTATTTTTATTTGTTGAACTTTTTATTTAATAGAGACATTAAGCCTTTGACTATAATGTGAATCAAAAACATGTTATCACAAAAAATAGTCAATTAAATATTAAGTTAAAAAATGTAGTTTGGGGCTGATGCTGTGGTGTGATAGGTTAATCCTCCGCCTCTGGCGCTGGTATTCCATATGGGTGCCAGTTCTAGTCTCAGCTGCTGCTCTTCTGATCCAGCTCTCTGCTATGGCCTGGGAAAGCAGTGGAAGATGGGGCAAGTGCGTGGGCCCTAGCACCCATGTGGGAGAACTGGAAGAAGCTCCTTGCTCCTGGCTTCGGGTTGGTGCAGTTCTGGTTGTTGTGGCCATTCGGGGAGTCAACTAGTGGATGGAAGACCTTTTTCTCTCTATCTCTCCCTCTCACTGTTTGAAACTCTGCCTCTCAAATAAATAAAATCTTAAAAAAATTGTAGTTCAAGTCCAATATGGTTTTATGATAATTTGGATGATTTCCATTGTTGAAAGTGGTATATTGAAATCCTCTGTTCTCATTGTTTGCAGTCTCTGTGTCCCTTAATATCTGTTACTACTTGTTTTCTATAAGTGCTCCAATGTTGGACCCATATTTAAGTAGAATTGCTGTATGTTCTTGATGAATCAATCTTTTTATCATTGTACGATGACTTTTGTCTCATTTTACAATTTGTGGCCTTAATTCTGTTTTTTCTAAGTGTACTTATCCTTACTTGCTTTTATTTTCCATTTTCTTTTCTTTTGCAATCAATATATTTATTTATCTTTAACATTAGAAATTTTAATCAATTAGGTATTTTAAAATATTTTAAAGGAACCACTAATTGTACCACTACAAAATGAATTTTTGAACCTAGATAAAAAATCAGAACACATATACAATGGAACTTCAGAAAGTTCATGTAAAATGGAATCAGAAGGTACTATTTTCATTTTCATGAAGTATCTTGTTATATTATTTCACTTTCAACCTATGTGTATCCTGAAAGATAAATTGAGTATATGGTAGGTAGCATTTAGTTGAGTCTTTAAAAATAATTTTTTATCATTCAGATACTCTGTGTTTTTGGTTTGCAAATTTTATGTATTTACATTGAAAGTAATTACTGGTAGATAAAGATTTAGTATTGCAAGTTTAATTGTTGTCTTGATTTATGGAAACTTTGTTCCTTTATTCCTTGTGTCTTGCCTCCTCCCTCCTTCCCTCCCTCCCTCCCTTTCTTCCTTTCAAGATTTATTTATTTATTTATTTGAAAGTCAGATTTACACAGAGAAAGGATAGGCAGAGAGAGAAAGGTCTTCCATCCGATTTTTTTTTTTAATTAATTTATTTTTTTTACAGGCAGAGTGGACAGTGAGAGAGAGAGACAGAGAGAAAGGTCTTCCTTTTGCTGTTGGTTCACCCTCCAATGGCCGCTGCGGCCTGCGCGCTGCGGCCGGCGCACCGCACTGATCCGATGGCAGGAGCCAGGAGCCAGGTGCTTTTCCTGGTCTCCCATGGGGTACAGGGCCCAAGCACCTGGGCCATCCTCCACTGCACTCCCTGGCCAGAGCAGAGGGCTGGCCTGGAAGAGGGGCAACCGGGACGGAATCCGGCACCCCGACCGGGACTAGAACCCGGTGTGCCGGCGCCGCTAGGCGGAGGATTAGCCTAGTGAGCCGCGGCGCCGGCCTCCATCCGATTTTTACTCCCCAAATGGCCGCAACAGCTGGAGCTGTGCCGATCCAGAGCCAGGGGCTTCTTCCGGGTCTTCCACATGGGTGTAGGGGCCCAAGGACTTGGGCCATCTTCTACTGCTTTCTTAGGCCACAGCACAGAGCTGGCTCAGAAGTGAAGCAGCTGGGTCTCGAACTGGTGCCCATATGGGATGCCGGCGCTTCAGGCCAGGGCATTAACCCACTGTGCCACAGCGCCGGCCCCTTTCTTTGTTTTTAGATAATTTTCTGCATTGATATGTTTTGATTCTTTTTGTCTTTATGTATGTACTATAGATTTTTACTTTGTGGTTATTATGAAGCTTCTATAAGTGTTTTGTAGTTTTATCAGGTTACTTTAAACCACTGACAACTCAACTTTTATTATATGAAATAATAATTTTACTCCACCTCCCGTATTTTGTTTCCAATGTCACAATTTATATTTTATGTTGTATATCCCTTCCTGATTATTGTAGCAATTATATTTCAGTTTTGTCTTTTACCCATAATAACCATAATAATAAAATAAGTGGCTTATATTATCACCATTATAGTATTAAGAGTATTTTAAATTTGACTGTGTACTTACTTTTACCAGTGAGTTTACACTGTCATATGTTTTCATTTTTTGATAGCATATAGGTGGGTTTTACTTTTTTCCCCAATGTGATGGATAGTGTTTTTAGACAGTTCACGGTCATTGTAATTGTCAATATGCTTTTTAACATGCTTTTTTTTCTGAACCTACCATTCTATTGTAACTTTATTTTTTATTTATTTGCACGCACTTCATAAATACAACTTTAAGAGCATAGTAATTTTTCCCACTGTATCTGCCATCCCACCCACATTCCTTTTTTGAGAGGTAGAGTTACAGACAGTGAGAGGCAGAGACAAAGAGAAAGGTCTTCCTTCCGTTGGTTCTCTCCCCAAATGGCCGCAATGGCCGGAGCTGCGCCGATCCGAAGCCAGGAGCCAGGTGCTTCCTTCTGGTCTCCCGTGTGCATGCAGGGTCCCAAGACTTGAGCTGTCTTCCACTGCTTTCCCAGGCTATAGCAGAGAGCTGGATTGGAAGAGGAGCAGTGGACTAGAATTGGCGCCCATATGGGATGCCGGCACCGCAGGCAGAGGATTAACCTGTGCCAGGGCGCTGACCTTCTACCCACATTCCTAGCCTTCTACTTCCCTCTCCTGTTCCCAGTCTTTAAACATGCATTTTTGTTGCTCCCTGATTATCCTATCCATTTCTCTTTTTCTTTTACTGCCTTTTTGATTGTATGTTTCATGTGATTTCATTTTTCTCCATTATTAAGTTCTTTCACATAATTGGTGATATGTTTAAATTTAAGTCTATTCCTTTATTATTTGTTTTCTGTGTGTTTCCTGTTTCCCCTTTCATGTCTTTTGGGTTATTGAGCATTGTTTTACTATTCTGTATCTGTCACCATAGTCACAACACAGAATAGTTGCTCATTACTGTCATGATAGAAAGTAATATCATCGTCCCAAAGGTTTTTTAACATTGTCCATTCAGATCACACCAGCTTCCTTCTACTGCAACTCCTGACAACTGCCAGTTTTTTCTTCATTTCTATAACTTTGTCATTTCAAGAATGTTATATAAATGGGCTATTTATATTTAAGACAATATTTATGTATTAGTACGTAAGTCTTATATTATATTGATTAATTATTTTTATGTGTTTCCTCTTGTGCCTTTGTTTCTCTTTACTTGCTTCCTGTGGGTTACATGAATAACTGAGGATTCCATCTTGATTTACTTATAGAATGTCTTTTTATATAGTTTACAGCCTCACATGAACTGTAGAAACTTTGGTTTTACTTACACCCCTTTGCCTTCTCCAATCTTATTTATTTATTTAGAAAAGGCTTTATTCATTTATTTGAAAGAGTGAGAGAGAGTGAAAGCAAATGAAACCAAGCTTCCATCTGCTGGTTCACTCCCCAAATGGCAACAACAGCCAGGTCTGGAATCTGGAGCTCCATCCTGATCTCCCACAGGATGGTAGTGGCCCAAGTACTTGGGCCATTTTTTGCTGCCTTCCCAGATGTATTAGCAGGATGTTGGCTCAGAAGAGGAGCCGCTGGAACTCGAGCCAGCACTCTGGTATGGGATTTCAGCATTGTAGGCCACAGTTTAACCCACTATACCACAATGCTGGCCCCATCTTCTTCACTTCTTAATATCATTGTCTTTAGTATCAGATGGTGTCATCATTTTTGTTTCCATCATCAAATATGATTTATAAACCTCAAGAAAAATGTGTTCACTTGTATTTCTGTTTTATTTGTTGTTCCTCTTTCTTGGTGCTTCAAGTTTCCTTATTTTATCATTTGATTTCTACTTGAAAATTTTCTTTTAGTCAAAAGGGGAGGCAAGGTTGTTAATGACAGATTCTTTTAGGTTTTCTTTACCTAAGAATTTTTTCTCTTAATTTCTGAAGGATGGTTTCACCTGAGGTAGAATGTATACTTGTCAGTTCTTTTATTTTGCACTGCCCCCTACCCTTTGAAAAATGTGTTGCTTCCTTTGGGCTTCACATGAGAAATCTACTGAGTAATACGTCATTTCTCTCTGGCTACGTTCAAGATTATTCTTTGCTGTAAGCTTTTAGAACTTTAATTCTGATAAGTCTTGGCATGGGTATTTTTAGAGTTATCTCATTTGATATTTGCCCAGTTTCTTGAATCTATAGTTTTATGTCTTTTACAAAATTTTGAAACTTTTGGTAATAGTTTCTTTAAGTGCACTTTCTCTTTTTACCCTATTTCTAGGATTCTGATAATATGAATGTTAGATTGTTATTTTTCCATAGTTCCTGGATCTCTGTTCAGTTTTTTTTCCAGCCTATTTCCTCTGTTCCCCCCCCCCCCCGTTGGATTGCTTTTACTGATTTATCCTTATGTTTACCATTTTTTTTAAAAAAAGATTTATTTATTTGAGAGAGAGCAAGAGAGAGAGAGAGAGAGAGAGAGAGAGAGAGATACTCCATCTGCTGATTCATACCCCAGATGGCTCCAACTGCAAGGGATGGGCCAGACGGAAGCCAGGAGCCAGGAGCTTCATTGGGTCTCCCACATGGGTGGCAGAGGCCCAAACATTTGGGCCATCTGCTGCTGCTTTCCTTAGGCTATCAGCAGGAAGCTGGATCAGAAGTAGAGCCACCATACTAGAACTTGTGCCCATATGGGATGCTGGTGTCACTGGGGGAGGCTTTACTCACTGTGCCCCAATGCTTGCCCCTTTCAATTTCTTTCCTTTATTATTTCCACTGTAGTCTTGATCTATCTAGTTAGTTTTATTCATTATTATGGCTTCTATTTTTTTTTTAATGTTTTTGACAGGAAGAGTTAGACAGTGAGAGAGACAGAGAGAAAGGTCTTCCTTTTTTCCATTGGTTCACCCCCCAAGTGGCCACTATAGCTGGTGCGCTGCAGCCGGTGCGCTGTGTCGATCCGAAGCCAGGAGCCAGGTGCTTCCTCCTGGTCTCCCATGCGGGTACAGGGCCCGAGGACCTGGGCCATCCTCCACTGCACTCCCGGGCCACAGCAGAGAGCTGGACTGGAAGAGGAGCAACCAGGACAGAATCCAGTGCCCCAACCGGGACTAGAACCCAGTGTGCTGGCGCTGCAGGCGGAGGATTAGCCTAGTGAGCCGCAGCGCCGGCCTTATGGCTTCTATTTTTTAAAACAAATACAGGTTTTCACTTAGGTGTTTGTATTTTTAAATTTTTTTTTTTTAATTTTCCCTTTTTTTTATTTTTCTGACAGGCAGAGTGGACAGTGAGAGAGAGAGACAGAGAGAAAGGTCTTCCTTTGCCGTTGGTTCACCCTCCAATGGCCGCCGCGGCCGGTGCGCTGCGCCCGGCGCACCGCACTGATCCAAAGGCAGGAGCGAGGTGCTTCTCCTGGTCTCCCATGGGGTGCAGGGCCCAAGCACTTGGGCCATCCTCCACTGCACTCCCTGGCCACAGCGGAGAGCTGGCCTGGAAGAGGGGCAACCGGGACAGAATCCGGCGCCCCTACCGGGACTAGAACCTGGTGTGCCGGCGCCGCAAGGTGGAGGATTAGCCTAGTGAGCCGCAGCGCCGGCCATAATTTTCCTTTTTATTTTAGAGATTTATTTATTTATTTGAAAGGTAGAGTTAGAGAGGCAGAGGCAGAGAAGGAGAAAGGTCTTCCATCCACTGGTCCACTCCCCAAATGACTGCAACGGCTGAAGCTGGGCTGATCAAAAGCCAGAGGCTTCTTCCAGGCCTCCCAAGCAGATACAGGGGCACAAGGACTTGTTGTTGTAAATAATATCTTGCATATGACTGGTACTTCTGTCACTGAATCTGAAGTAGGAAATGCAAGGCTCTTCTAGATACAGGTAGCAGAATGGAATTGAGTACAAGGAATTGATTACAGACGTGTCAGGACAACTAGAAATACTAAAGAGAAGGGATAACCCAGAAATCTGGAAGCTATTGCAAACCCACACAGGCATCTGTGGTCACATTTGCCCCTGGGAGTTACTGGAGGTGCTGCTTCCGCTACTGAACAGGAGCCAGCCTGGCTTAGTGTTAGAAAGCCACCATTCTATTTCCCTGCTGTAGTCACTTGCTGTTACTGCTGCTAGGGACAAAAGCAGAGTATTTCTTCCTTTCTGCTTTTAATATCTTACCAGTGCTCCAGTTGGTGAAACCTAACATTAACCTGGTTTTCAATAGAGCCTTGGAATTTTTTTTTAAAGTTTTCATCCTCAGCACTTTAAAAAAGGGAAAGTGGGACTCTTAAAAAAGAGATAAGTTCTAGCACAGTGAAGAATTTGTTCAGCTGATCTTAGATTTGTTAGGGTCAAATGATCATATCATTTTTTTCTTTGTAATATCGGTAACTAACTCACTGTCTTTCACATAGTAGCCTTTCATAAAAATATTGTTCAGAATTATTTATGAATATAAAAGTATATGAATATATAAGAATAAGGTTTCCCCTTTTTCTTGCATATGCAAAAATTTGGATTTTGGAACTTACTTTCATTTTTGGAAATTTTATTACTCAGTTTTAGCCCTAGTACCTAACATGCTACCTGGCACATATTTAATAGGTGTTGTTTCTTGATTAAATGAATGTTAGGTATAGTATATTCATAAAAATGTATCTTTAAAGTTATCAAGTTGATGGTTTTATTGATATACTAGTTAAATTTTTTAATACTACCTAAAGTTCATGATTTATTTTCTTTCTGTTACAGCATCAAACACTTGGCTTGTTCCAGAAACTAAAGGAGCAATTGTCCAAGGTGGATATGGCCACACCAGTGTGTATGATGAAATAACAAAGTCTATATATGTTCACGGAGGCTATAAAGCATTACCAGGCAATAAATATGGATTGGTGGATGATCTTTATAAGTATGAAGTTAACACTAAGACTTGGTGAGTAGAGTAGAAGTATAACAAAGAAAATTTGGCATTGGTTGTATTTTATATTTGCATAATAGTGATCCTTATTAAGTACTTTCATGGAGAAATTCTTGGATTTTTCAATCTTTGTTTCAACTAATGATGTGCAGTCATGTTGCATTGATATAGACTAGTTAATAAATGATGTGTAGCCATCATTAATATAAATGATTCACTTTAAAATGGTTTTTGATCCCATAGAGATACTTATTCTGTATGCATTACTTATAAGTGCTGATACCATATTTATTGCACATTAGCAAATTCATGTACTAGAATAATTTTGATCTTTGATATCATCGAATCTGGAACCTGTTGTTTGCACTCAGATTTTATTGTCATTTGTACATTAATAAAAGTTTTTCTAGTTTGATCATCTAGCTTTCTGAAATACAAAGTTTGTGGCAGTTAGGGAGATTTTTCTATTATAAGCAATGTTGTGTTACACATCTTGTACTGATCTTACGCACATGTGCCTTCTTTTCTGTAAGGTATACACTTAAAAGTGAAATTGCTGTCTCTGAGTGTATTCACATCCTCAGCTTTATTACATGTTGCAAGTTGCTTTTCAAGGCAGTGTGGTGACTTGTACTCCCACCAGCAGGGGAGGATGAGTGTCCCTGTTTCTTTGTGTTTTCACCAATAGTTGATAACAAAACTTTCACTTCCGCTAATGTGATGGTTGTGAATGGTAGCTTACTGATGTTTCAATATGAATTTCTCTAATTACTGCTTTGGATAAGCATCTTTTTATGTGTTCATTTGCCACTTTTTTTTAAGAAATTTCTTGCTCATATCCATAATATTCTCTCTGTGCTTGAAATATTAATTATTTCTTTGTTTATTGATTCTCTGGGTAAGTAAGTTTTAATTGTACTCATTTCCTTTTGTGAAATCTGGAAAATGACTCCTTTTTATTTTATGACTCTATTACACTTCTCTAAACTTCCAGGATGAAGTTAGTATGTGTTTAAATGAAATGCAGTTTTCTACTAAATTGCAGCTTGTTCTGCCCCTTTCACTTTGAATATTTACCCTAATTTCTACTTTTATTTTTAAAAAAAAGAATTATAAAAGTCCCTTTTGGAAATTTTCCTTTTCTTATCTTTATTCTAATACGATACAGTATTAGTCTTTATATTTCAAAAGTATCAAAATGATAAATCAGTTTTTTTTTTATCTAAGTTTGACATGGAATCATATTTCCTATGTAATATGTCTCACTTTTTCTCTTTGACTTTTTGCTATGCTCGCAAGAGGAATTGTGGTACATTTTAAGTATCTATAATCTGAAATTATGAAATCTTGGGATTTTGAAGTATTTTGGGTTAGGAATGCTCAAATAGCATGGTCTATAGCAAATCCAAAAGTGTCTGAAATCTGGAAGATTTCTAGTTCCAAGCTTTTTGGATAAGGAACACTCAACCTGTATAGTTACTAAAGCACAATCAATCAGCCTAACATAGTGTTGTACACATTGTATTGTCTCTTACCAGAAGGGAAAGGATAACGCCTGTGTGAAGGAAGCACCATAATTTACAACAACAATAATAATAATAGGTATAGCGATGCTTGGGGAAGGAGCATATTTAATAGAAGTGAATGATTGAGAGAGCAGAACTGGGTATTATTTGAATAAAGTCAAAATGAGGCATTTAATTTTTTGCTCATCAGTTAAATAGAATTTTCTCAGATTTCATATTTCCCTTCCTAGAAAATTTCCATGGTGAACTTTTGCATCGAAGAATGTAATTAGCAATCATGATGATTTCTGTATGTGCACAGACATCATTAGATACTTGTCCTATTAGAGAATTTGCTAAAACAATCTATATTGTGATTTAAACATATTATTATAAATATGTTGCAGATATATTTGCTGCTTTGATATTCTAATGGATCCTAAATTTTTTAAAAACAAATTAGCGAGAGGTAAAATTGATTTATCTGTTATCTTTAAAGTTTGTAAAATTCTTAAAGTTCTGATGCTTTTTGTTTTCTTGTTTGTCAAGGTCACTATTATATATAGATTATGCTATTTGTAAGGATGTTTTATCATATTTTATGTAATTTTAAAAGATCACCATTATATGGCCATTGTATAAATTAATCTTTATTTTTACCATCTCAGAACTGATTTCAGTTTTTGTACATATAATTAAACAGATATGCTGCTTTTCGAGATCATAGGTGATGCATGTTTGGAGGAATTCTTTTTCAATGGTGAAATTATATATGTATATGTTTCTGTTAATTCGGGGAAAATGAGGAGTGATGTCTGCTTAAAGCGTCAGTGAAAGGCAGCGAGACTGTCAATTTAAGAGGAAGGATTTTGTCGAGGAAGGAGGGATTAGCATTTCTTGTACCTTTTGTCCTTGAGACAGTTATGAATCCTGAAAACTACCTAGGAAAGTGAGCAGTGCTTTTATCAACTCTGGAAGACCAATATTGGATTTTCCTATGTGCCAAGGGAGATGAGGCTTGGTGGGCTCTTAAGGAAGTAGTGCAGTCCTTGAAGTTCTGTATTCTAATAGTGAAGATGAACCCACCTCTGAGAGGCAGAGAGAGAGAGAGATCTTCTATACTCTGGTTCACTCCCCAGTTGTCACAATGGTGAGGTCTGGGCCAGGTAAAGCCAGGAACTTCATCTGGGTCTCCCACATGGGTGGCAGGGGCCAAAGAACTTGGGCCTGCTTTCCTAGGTGCATTAGCAGTGAGCTGAGTTGGAAGTGGAGCAGTCAGAACCTGATCCAAAATGGTGCTCACATGGGATGCTGGCATTGCAGGGAGCAGCCTAACCTGCTGTACCACAGCTCTGGCCCCAGGTTAGCACAATCTTGATACAAAAATATGAAAAATGTATTACAGGTAAGGAAAATTATAGTATTATATTTTTCATGAATATAGATGAAAACAATCACGTGACTGCAGCAGTTAATGGGAGAAGTCCATTTAGGGTCATATTAAGAATATAAATTTAGGCCGGCGCCGCGGCTCACTAGGCTAATCCTCCACCTTGCGGTGCCGGCACACCGGGTTCTAGTCCCGGTAGGGGCGCCGGATTCTGTCCCGGTTGCCCCTCTTCCAGGCCAGCTCTCTGCTGTGGCCCAGGAGTGCGGTGGAGGATGGCCCAAGTGCTTGGGCCCTGCACCCCATGGGAGACCAGGATAAGTACCTGGCTCCTGCCATCGGATCAGCGCGGTGCGCTGGCTGCAGCGCGCCAGCCACAGTGGCCATTGGAGGGTGAACCAACAGCAAAAGGAAGACCTTTCTCTCTGTCTCTCTCTCTCACTGTCCACTCTGCCTGTCAAAAAAAAAAAAAAAAAAGAATATAAATTTAGTAAAAATGTGTAAAATTTGAGTAAAAAATTAAGATTATAGAGAAGTAAAGCTTTATACTTCCAAAAAGATGCAGAGAAATGTTTAGATAAAAACTAATATATATTTATGATTAAAACTGTAGTGAGCTGGGAATAGAAGCAGATTATTGAATTGGTAGAAGGTACAAACAAACCTCAAAGCTTTGTTGCAAACATTATAGTGAAATGTTGAAAGCTTTTGCTCTAACATCAAAATGAGCTAAAGGTGATCACTCTTATTTCTATTTAGCGTTGTATTTTTGTTTCTGGCCAGAGAATAAGACAAAGTAAAATATAATATGATGTAATATAATATATTATAATTCAATGGGATATGGAAAATAGGTTGCTGTATTTAAGGTCAGTGTAAAACCTCAAATTTAATTTTGAATTTGCCAGGAGCAATTAAAAATGACAGTTTCAAGGCAACATAATTTATGTTATCGCCAGAGTATCAACAATCTAAAAATAATTTAAAATGTGCAGGATCTTTACACAGAAAAACTATAAGACCTCTTTGTGTGAAATTAAAAGAGATCTAAATAAATGGAGACCACATTTGATAATTGTTTGAAAAACTCAGTATTGTAGATTTTCTTTCCAAATGGATTTATGGATTTAATGTAATCTCAAACTAAATTGTAGGTAATTTTCTTCAGGAAATCAACATTGCTTTTTCTAAAATTTATAGGAAAAGGCAAACAGTCAACCATAGCTAAAACAGATTTGTTGTAAGAACAAAGTTGGAGAACTTTACTTATGAAGCTACAATGATTAAGTGATTTTGCAAACACAGGGAAATAGATTAATGCAGTCAAGAGGAACTCCAGGCAAAACTACACATTTAGGGACATTTAATCTATGACAGAGTTGGTTCCATAAAGCAATTTTTTCAGCAAATTGTTCTGGGCCAGTTGGTTGTAGAAATGGAAAAAGTGAATATTGAACCCCATATCACACCCTTCAGATCAATTGTGTATCTAAATTCTAAATGTGGAAGATAAACTAACAAATATCTTAGAAGATAACAGAGGCAAATATCGATATCCATGGGTAAAGAACAATTTCTTAAATAGAAATAAGTAATAACAGCTGGCGCCGCGGCTCACTAGGCTAATCCTCTGCCTGCGGCGCTGGAACCCCAGGTTCTAGTCCCGGTTGGGGTGCTGGATTCTGTCCCGGTTGCTCCTCTTCCAGTCCAGCTCTCTGCTGTGGCCTGGGAAGGCAGTGGAGGATGGCCCAAGTACTTGGGCCCGGCACCTGCATGGGAGACCAGGAGGAAGCACCTGGCTCCCGGCTTCGTATTGGTGCAGTGTGCTGGCCGTAGCGGCCATTTGAGGGGTGAACCAACGGAAGGAAGACCCTTCTCTCTGCCTCTCTCTCTCTCTCTCTCTCTCACTGTCTAACTCTGCCTGTCAACAACAGCAACAAAAAGAAATAAGTAATATTATTAATAAGGGAAAATTGATGGACTGATTTATATAGACTATATAGTATTATTAATAAAGAAAAGTGATAGACTGTGTGTTCAAAAATGTAAAATGAGGGCTGGTGCTGTAGCAAACTAGCCTAAGCCTCTGATTGTAGCGGCGGCATCCCACATGGCCACCAGTTTGGGTCCTGGCTGCTCCTCTTCTGATCCAGCCTTCTGCTGCTGGCCTGGGAAAGCAGTGGAGGATGGCCCAAGTGCTTGGGCCCCTGCACCTGCATGGGAGACCCAGAAGGAGCTTCTGGCCCCTGGCTTCAGATCAGCCAGCTATGCTTCGCAGCCATTTGGTGAGTGAACCAGCAGATGGAAGACCTTTCTCTGTTTCTCCCTCCCTCTCTCTTTCTTTCTCTGTAACTCTACCTCTCAAATAAATAAATAAAATCTTTAAAAAATATTACAAAAGTATAAGATGGTGAACAGGCTAGCTGCTGGGTGGGTGGTATTTGCAATGCAGAAAACCAACCAAAGAGATTCATTCTGGAATTAGAAGTACTATAAGTCGGCTGGCGCCGCGGCTCAATAGGCTAATCCTCCACCTAGTGGCGCTGGCACACCGGATTCTAGTCCCGATCGGGGCGCCAGATTCTTTCCCAGTTGCCCCTCTTCCAGGCCAGCTCTCTGCTGTGGCCAGGGAGTGCAGTAGAGGATGGCCCAAGTACTTGGGCCCTGCACCCCATGGGAGACCAGGAGAAGCACCTGGCTCCTGCCATCGGATCAGCGCGGTGTACCGGCTGCAGCACGCCAGCCGTGGCGGCCATTGGAGGGTGAACCAACGGCAAAAGGAAGACCTTTAACTCTCTCTCTCTCTCACACACTATCCACTCTGCCTGTCAAAAAAAAAAAAAAAAAAAAAGTGATTCAATAAAGAAATAGACAAGTGACTATGACAGGTACTCTACAAAGAAAGATATTCAGATAGTCAAAATAAATACTAAAATATGTTTTGCCTTATTAATCATCAGCATTTCTAAGGATTTTATTTATTTATCGACAGGGAGAGTTACAGACAGAGAGGGCAAGACAGAAAGGTCTTTCATCTACTGGTTCACTCAGCAAATGGCTGCAATGGCTGGAGCTGGGCTGATCTGAAGCCAGGAGCCAGGAGCTCCTTCTGGGTCTCCTACACAGATGCAGGGGCTGACACACTTGGGCCATCCTGTACTACTTTCCCAGGCCATCAGCAGAGACCTGAATCAAAAGAGGAGCAGCCGGGACAGGAACCAGTGCCCTATGGGATGCCGGTACCACAGGCGAAGCTTAGCCTGCTACTCCACAGCATCAGCCCCAGTCATCAGAGCATTTTAAAATAAAACCATGTTGAGATAGCACTGCACATCCATCTAAATTGGTAAAATTTAAAATCCTATAGGGGTAGGTGTTGTGGTGCAGCAAGTTAGCCTGATGCTTGGGACACCTGTTTCCCATATTGGAGTGCCTGGAGTTCCTCATTAGAGTGTTGGCTACTTTGTGCTTCTGATCCAGCTCTTTGTTGATATGCCTGGGAGGGCAGTGGAGGATGGCTCAAGTACTTGTGTCCCTGCCACCATGTGGGAACCCTGGATGGAGTTGCTGGCTCCTGAGTGTTTCCTGGTCTAGTCCTGGCTGTTAGGGTCATTTGAGGAGTGAACCAGTGGATGGATGAGATCTCTCTCTATCACTTTGCTTTTCAAATAAATAATTTTTTAAAAAGATTTATTTATTTATTTGAAAGTCAGAATTACACACACACACACACACACACACACACACAGAGGTCTTCCATCCAATGGTTCACTCCCCAGTTGGCTGCAACAGCTGGAGCTGGGCAAATCTAAAGCCAGGATCCAGGAGCTTCTTCCAGGTCTCCCATGTAGGTGCAGGAGCCCAAGGACTTGGGCCATCTTCTACTGCTTTCCCAGACCATAGAAGAGAACTGGATTGGAAGTGGAGCAGCTGGAACTGGAACCAGCGCCCATGTGGGATGCTGGCACTGTCGGCAGCGGCTTTTCTTGCTACACCACAGTGCCGGTCCTGAGTAAATAAATCTTAAATATAAAATACTGTCAATGGCAAATGTGTATGAAGTGGTGGAGTTACTCAGAAAAATATTTTGACAGAATTTGCTAAATTTGAACATACATACATTTCTAATTCATGTATACTATATACTAGTAATTGTGCATCAAGTTATATACCTAACAAATGCATACATGTATGTACTACCATAATGTAGAAGAATATCCATATCCAGTTTTGTTTGTTGTAATCAGTAATTGGGAACAAATGAAGTGTCCATTAACAGTTCAAATAGGTAAATTAATTGTATTCAAACCTGTGCAGTGCTGTACAACAATAAAAATAGAAGAATTGTCTGCACAAATCTACCCAGTTGTATCTCATCAAAGTAATACTGAACAAAATAATATACAGTATATGATTCTATTTCTTTTTTTTTTGACAGGCAGAGTGGATAGTGAGAGAGAGAGACAGAGAGAAAGGTCTTCCTTTTGCCGTTGGTTCACCCTCCAATGGCCACCGCGGCCGGCGCGCTGCGGCCGGTGCACCACGCTGATCCGATGGCAGGAGCCAGGTGCTTCTCCTGGTCTCCCATGGGGTGCAGGGCCCTAGCACTTGGGCCATCCTCCACTGCACTCCCTGGCCACAGCAGAGAGCTGGCCTGGAAGAGGGGCAACCGGGAAAGAATCTGGCACCCCGACCGGGACTAGAATCCAGTGTGCCGGCGCCGCTAGGTGGAGGATTAGCCTATTGAGCCGCAGCGCCTGCCATGATTCTATTTCTATAAAATTTAACACCTAGAAAAAGTAATCTTTGGTCTCAGAAGTTATAATGGGGATTGCTTTTGGCTAGGAAGAATTGAATACTGATTTGAATGGTCAACAGGGGGCATCTAGAATGCTAACTCATATGTTTATTTTGAGATAACTCATTGAACTATACATTTAAATTTTTTGTGCTTTTCAGTTAATATGTCATACTTCCTAAAATTATTAAAAATAGAAATACATGTTTTATTTTACTTTTTAAGTTTAATGTTATATGCTAATGGTTTATGAAAATTTGGTATAGTAAAGGTCACCCAAAGTCACTGATGCTACTTCACTACTTTAGCACTGAGATCTGGTTTTTGTATATTAAAAGAATGGAGAAAATAAACATTCTTGATACACAAGTGATCCCACTTCTCAAAAATGATCCTTTTTACATTATTATGTTTTACTAATTGATACATTTCTTTGCCAAGGAACTTCAAATTTAATGATTTTGAGAATCAAAATAAATGTGGTCTTTATTTCTTAGTCTTGCTAGATGAGTCATCTTGTGTGTTTTTGGCATACGTGTGTTTGCAGATCTTACAATTGGAGCCTACACGCTCACTGTTATATGTCCAGGCTTTTCTATGATAATAGAGATCTCAGATTATGTTGGCTTATTGTTCATATCTTTTCTGTTATTGTTCTGTTTCTTTAGCCTTTGAAAATGCACAGTGTTAACACCTCAGAAATATATTACACATAATCATTTATAACTTGCAGTTCTAATTATCAGCTTGGTATTTTTACCATTTACTTTTCAAATGAAGATAAAATATGTCAATTATATTTGTAAAGATATTAAGAGGGTAAATAGTAAATTAATGAAAAAACTTCTGGTATATTAGTATTTTTAAAAAGTCTTTGAAATCCCATATATCTAAAAATGTATTCAATGAGGATTTACATAATTATGTGAACTCATTTCTTTTGGCTTCAATTTGATATAGGAATTATTTTACATTAGGATATTCAAATATAATTTATGAATTTAGTGTTAATTTTTGTGATTTCTCTGAAAATTTAACTGTCAGAGATTTTAGAAAGTTATCCAGGATACTTCACATGTATGTTATTAGTTAAATCATGTTTCAGTGATACTGATGAACATCCTCTTCATCCCCCCTTATATCTTTGTACTGTGAGTGTCTGAAATCTTTTTAACAAAATTTTGTTGAATCTATATCAAGCCCTGCATTGGGAAAAACATAAGAAGTTCTCAGTAAGGGAAATTTATTTATTTATTTTATTTTTTAAATTATTTTTTAAGTATTTATTTACTTGAAAGTCAGAGTTACACAGAGAAAGAAGGAGAGAGTCAGAAAGAAAGAGAGAGAGAGGTCTTTCATCCGCTGGTTCACTCCTCAGATGGCTGCAACAGCCAGAGCTGCGCCGATCTGAAGCCAGGAGCCAGGAGCTTCTTCTGGGTCTCCCGCATAGGTGCAGGGGCCCAAGGAGTTGAGCCATCTTCTGCTGTTTTCCTAGGCCATAGCAGAGAGCTGGATTGGAAGTGGAGCAGTTAGGACTCGAACCAGCACCCATATGGATGCTAGCACTGCAGATGGGGGGTTTTACCTGCTATGCCAAAGCTCCGGCCCCTCAGTAAGGGAAATTTATAATTTAAAAATTTATGGTACACACTTATGTGGGAAATAGTAGAAATATGTACATATGTATACATGTATGTATAAATATGTATATATGTATAGTAAATAATAATTTCTCTATTAAAATTGACATGAAATCTTTATATGGTCAAGAAAGACTAGAAACAATCATAGTAGCTAGTGAGTTTTGGAGTTTTGGAATGTCTGGTTAAAATTAAATATTGATAATTTAAAGAAATTCCTATCAGTATAGATTTTTTAAATATAATTAAAAAGCATAGTACTTAGTGTTTTCCTAGCTTTATAAGTTGAGGAATATTGCTTATAGAGAAAAAGGTAGGGGCTGGTGCTGTGACATAGCAGGTAAAGCCACTGCCTGTATGCTGGCATCCCATTTGGGTGCTGGTTCGAGTCCTGGCTGCTCCACTTCCGATCCAGCTCTCTGCTATGGCTTGGAAGGGTGGTAGAAGGTGGCCCGAGTGCTCAGGCCCCTGCACCCATGTGGAAGATCCAGAAGAAGCTCCTGGCTCCTGGATTCAGATTGGCCCAGTTCCAGCTGTTGTGGCCATCTGGTGGAGTGAGTGAACCAACGGTTGGAAGATCTCTGTCTCTGTCTCCCTTTCTTTCTCTGTAACTCTCTCTTTCAAATAAATAAATCTTTAAAAAAAAACCCTATAGTTTAAAAAAGGGTATATGAAAGCATACACATAGAGTTTCAGAACCATAATAAAATGAAAACCTGCCCACTTGATCCAAGAAAGAGGACACTATCCCAGAAGCCCTGTGTCTCTCCATAATGACAACCCTCCACTAGATCCAAAGGGGGTAATCATTGTTTTCAGTGCTGTGTAAATTATTTGTCTGCTATTTTTATAGATTTTCTCCCATTCATAAATATATTTGCAGGCGAGCCATTTAGTTTTTCTGTTTTTAAATTTGACTTGGATTATTTAACCTTGTATGCCTTCTTCAGAGCCCTTTTTATTTTTCATTTTTTTTGTAATAACAAAAATATTTTATTAAAACATAAGACTTACAGAAATTTCCAGAGAAGCCATACAAATGGTCACAAGCGTTTTTTGAAGGAGGAAATCTGCACTTGATAGCAAAGCTACAGTGCTATTTGTGAGGGTTGTGATAGTTTTTCATGTTCCTGTTTTGGTTCAAACAACAAGCTTGTCCATGTACAGAGTCTAAATAATGTTAGAATTGGCTAGAGAGTATATATTAAAGAACTGTTAGCTGCTTTTAACCAGTGCAATTAGATCACCATAAAAAGGGGGGTAAAAGAACCCATAAAATTGAAACAAAACTTACCTTCCTTCTATAAATAAATAAATTAATTAATTAAAAAACCCCAGCTGCACCACTGCAGCTAACCCTGAAAACTACCAGCATTCACAGTGCTTTATACTTAAACCCTCATGGGGAAATGAGTAAAGGCAGAGGGGCCACTGCTTTTAAATGTTTCACAACAGTCCCGATGATATTTCTAGCCTCTGCTCGTGCTTTACAACAGTGAATTGGGACAAGACATACATTTGCTAAGGTTCATTTAATCACCAAAGGATTGTTGATATCTGGGCTTTTATTCTGTAATGTTCATAGGACTATGTTCATTAAATGCAAACAAAAAAGGAGTAAGTCTTGGCAGCCAGGAGAAGTGAAGCATACTTGATGATTACATTGATTTAAATATTATCCGTAGCTATAAGCCTAGTCTATGCTCCAGCTGTTTCAATGGCTTGGGCTTCGTTGATTTTCCACTGCTCCACTACATCATTTGCTATTGGATCACCTGGAATGGGAGCAATTCACAAAGCCTGGCGATAGCAGAACTGTGCAGATCTGCTGTGCTGGGGATCACTTACCTTTTAAAATATCTAAACATATTCTTCCAAACTTGTCTACATTAGAGTGATAAATTTTGGTCTTGAAACATGCCTTAGGTGCTGCCATTGGCTATTCTTCTGGTAGGAATAGTTCCAGTTTAAAAGTCCCTCCCTGTAGTGGGGAAACGGAGGGGCCAGCAGTGACTGCATGAAAATAGCAGGCCTTGCTCTCATCTGGTTCTCCCAGTGAATGCTTGGTTTCCTTGATGATCCTGTGGAGCAGCCTGATCATCTTGTCAGATCCTGAGTTTGGCCTCTCCAGAGCCCTTTTTAAAAATCAACTATTTGGGGCTGGCATTGTGGTATAGCCAGTAAAGCTGTGGCCTACAATGCTGGCATCCCATATGCGTGCTGGTTTGTGCCCTAGCTGCTCCGCTTCTGATCCAGCTCCCCTACTAATGGCCTGGGAAAAGTAGCAGGGAATGGCACAGGTGTTTGGGCTCCTGTCACCTATGTCAGAGACCTGGATGAAACTCCTGTGTCCTGGCTTCCATCTGGCTAAGGCTTAGCCATTGTGGCCACTTGGGTAGTGAACCAATGAATGGAAGATCATTCCATTTCTTCTCCTCTCTTTCACTCCGACTTTAAAATAAATAGGCCAATGCCGTGGCTCACTAGGCTAATCCTCCGCCTGCGGTGCTGGCACCCCAGGTTCTAGTCCCAGTTGGGGCGCTGGATTCTGTCCCGGTTGCTCCTCTTCCAGTCCAGCTCTCTGCTGTGGCCCGGGAAGGCAGTGGAGGATGGCCCGGGTGCTTGGGCCCTGCACCCGCATGGGAGACTGGGAGGAGGCACCTGGCACCTGGCTTTGGATTGGCGCAGCACGCTGGCTGTGGCGGTCATTTGGGGGGTGAACCAACAGAAAAGGAGGACCTTTCTTTCTGTCTCTTTCACTAACTGCCTGTCAAATAAATAAATAAATAAATCTTTAAAAAATCACTGATATTTTAGAGATATATTTTAATGGGGAAAGTAAGACAATAAAAATGGAAATAAGCAGGTATATTTAAATGGCAAGCAATGGTTTGAAGGAAAAAAAGCATGGAAAGAAGAGAGGGAGTTTAAGGTAGTTACTGTCAAAAAGAGTGGCTGAGGAAGACAAAAGGGAGTGGCTTGTGCAACAGCCTTGAGATGGGAACAAGCCTGCCGTTTGGAAGAGTTAAGTGGGTCAGAAAGCTTGAGTAGTGTCGAGCGGGCTTGGGGATATGGTAAGAAATGATCTTAGAGAGGTAATAGGGAATCCTATCATGTGTGGTCTTAGAGGTCGTTATAAAGCTTACCTTACATTGAGAATGTTGAGCAAGCATATGTGCTCTCATTCAGGTTTTCACAGGAGCACTTTGCCTGCTGTGCTGTGATTATGATGTAAAGGCAGAAGCAGGAAACCCATTTCTAAAGGGTATTATAATAACCTAGGAAAGGGGCAGTGTAATTTGGGACCATGGAGACAATGTGAAATGATGAGAATTGATTGGATTCTGAATATATTTTCAAGAAACAACAAAGATTGGATAAACTGTGATTGATTCAGAGTGGATGAGAGAGACAAATGAAAAGTTGAATCAGGCTTTTAACCTGAGTATCTGACACCATGAAGTTTGGATATGTTGAGATGATGAACTTCATGGGAGAAGCAGGTTTTATGTGGGGGAGGATTAGAATCACAGTTTTAAACTTATTTGAGATACATATTACGCTTCCTGGTGGATATGTTAGATAGTTGTATGCAGTGCTTTCAGAATCTGTACATATTAATTTTATTGTCATAGAGATAAAAAGAAACAACTAGAAACAGAGACCTAGAAAAAGCATTTAGGCAGGAAAACCAGGAGTGTGTGTTGGTTTAGAGGCCAAGCAGATATTTCAAAGGAGAATTTGTCAGAGCTGCTGATAGATACATAAGACAGGTTAACCTTCCATAATCTGAATATCCAAAATTCAAATCCTCAAAAATGTAAAACTTTCTGTCAACTGATGCTACAAGTGAAACATTCCACAGCTGATCTCTGTGATCTGTTATAATCATAATGCAGCTGTACTAAAAATATTGTATTGTCTTTGGGCTCTATGTTTAAGCTGTATATAAAGTAATTTATGTTGACTTCTCTCTCATACCCAAATGATCTCAATATGTATATGGAAATAGTCCCATAATCTGACAAAATTATGAATTCCAAGCACTTCTCAACCCAAGCATTTAGATAAGGGATATTCAACCTGTATGAGAATTGAGATATCATGTTTGGTGTTTTTTGCTGATCTTGATAAGAGAAGTTTTAGTGGGGTGGGGGAATGAAATTCTGGTGGGTGTGGTTTCAAGTAAAGATGGGAGAAAAGGAATTGGGGAAATGTGCTGACAACTTTCCAGGAGTTGAGTTGTAAGGGAAGGAGATACTGAGGTTAGAAGTTTGAAAAGATGAAGTATAAAATGATCATTTAGGAAGAAGAAAAAATAAATGCATAAGAGAAATGTGATAGGATTGTTGGCAAAATTACCCCATATGAGAAACCCTCAACGTTCAAGCATAGATCCTTTTATATTTTCTATTCTGTGGATGGATATTTGGATTGTTGCCAATTTTTTGCTATAAGGAACAATTATAGTATAAATGTTACTATTTAGTCCATTTTATATACATGTTTTTCTAAGCTACCTACCTAGTAATATAAATATTCTTATTTATTCTCTATTGTTTCATATAAAAGTTTCTCTAAGCTGTTAGTTATATAAGTGCTTAGTGGTGGGGAATGTTGTGCTCAATTTCTCCCAACTATCTGGCATTATTTTACTAATTTTCACTCCCACCAATGGTGAACAAGAATTTCAATTCCTCTGTAATATAATATTTGATATTGTTTCATTTTAAATGATTTTTGTCAATATGATGGAAGATGATGTCTCATTTTGGTTTTAATTTGCATTACTTTGATTACTAATCATGAATATCTTTTCATGTTAATGACTATATAGCTTTTCTTTAAAATTTTGCTCAAGTATTCTATATATTTTATAATATTTAGTTGTTTGTGTACACTTCTTTGCAGTATTAATCTTTGGTTTGTATTTTGAAGTATTTTGAAGACATTTTCTTTTTCAGATTATAGATTTTCTGTTCTTTGTATGATATTGTTTGATTAATACAACTTATTAATTTTGAAATAAAAGTGACCAGTCTTTTATGATTTGTGATTTGTGTTTGCCTAAATAATATTTTCCTATTTCAGTGTTTTCTGTATTTCCCTCCAAAAGTGTTTTGCCTTTACTTTTAGTCATTAATCCAACTGAGTATATAAGATTGGAATTATTTTTTTCTGAGTATAGTAATACTAAATTTTAAGTTAACCAAGTCTATCATTTTCTTTACATGTGAAATTTTACTGTGAAATTCAATATATTTATAAGGGCATTCAGATGTTCTGTTGTTCTTAAGTCAGTTTTATTAAAATATTTTTTAAGGAATTTGTGTATGAAATTGATGTCTTCAGCTAAGTTATTATAAAAATATTATCTTAGATAATATATAATTATATATTACATATAATATACATAATATATAATATTATATATTAGAATATTTTTAAAAAGAATATTTATTATTTTTTTGAAAGTCAGAGTTACACAGGAGAGGCATAGAGAGAGAGAGGTCTTCCATCTGCTGGTTCACTCCCCAATTAGCCGCAGTAGCTGGAGCTGAGTCGATCCTAAACCAGGAGCCAGGAGCATCTTTTGGGTCTCCCATGCGGGTACATGGGCCCAAGGACTTGGAGCATCTTCTGCTTCCCCAAGCCATAGCAGAGAACTGGATTGGAAGTGGAGCAGCCAGCATTTGAACTGGTGCCCATATGGGATGCCAACACAGCAGGTGGGTACTTTACCTGCTATGCCACAGTGCTGGCCCCATTAGAATCTTTTAATATGGGGAGCAATGTAGTTCTCTTTGAATTATTATTATTATTATTATTTGCCAGGCAGAGTTAGACAGTGAGAGAGAGAGACAGAGAGAGAGTTAGACAGGGAGAGAGAGAAAGGTCTTCCTTCCGTTGGTTCATTCCCCTAATGGCTGCTATGGCTGGCGCTGCACTGATCCAAAGCCAGGAGCTGGGTACTTCCTTCTGGTCTCCCATGCAGGTGCAGGGACCCAAGCCCTTGGGCCATCCTCCACTGCCCTTCCAGGCCACAGCAGAGAGCTGGACTGGAAGAGGAGCAACTGGGACTAGTACCCAGTGCCCCAACTGGGACTAGAACCCAGAGTGCTGGTGCCGTGCCGCAGGCAGAGGATTAGCCAAGGGTGCCATGGTGCTGGCCTGAATTATTTTTTAAATATTACATTTATTCATATATATGTATGTATCATCTATTGGGGTTTCAGGAATTTCATGGAAATCTACTTTATGAAAAAGCTACATATTTATTTTTATGTATTCTTTTTGAACAAATTTCATGTATTTCATTTATGCGGATTTAGAGGCATAGTAATTCGTCTCACCTTTCTCTCTTTCCCACCTATACTTCTTTCCTTTCTTGTTTTTTCTTTTAATTTTTCAATGACATTGTTTCAGTCTCATAAGAAAACCCTACAGTAAGTAAAAAATTTAAAAAAAGTAACAAGAATAAAACATTGTTTCTCAACTGTGGAAGCAAAGACTGTAAACAGTCATTGAATCTCAAAAATATCAATTTCACTCATATACATTACTTTTTTATTCTCTATTAATTACCATAGACCAGGGAAAGCATATGATGTTTGTGTTTTTGGGACTGGCTTATTTCAGTAAGTATAATGGTTTCCAGTTGCATTCATTTTGTTGCAAACGACAGTAGTTCATTCTTTTTTACTGCTGAGGAATATTCCATATTGTATTTATGCCACTTTCCTTCTTCAGTCATTGGTTGATAGACATCTGGATTGACTTCGTATCTTAGCTACTGAAATTGAGCTGCTATTAAACATGGGGGTATAGATCACTCTTTTATATTCTGATTTCATTTTCCTGGGTAAATTCCCAGGAATGAGTTTGCTGGGTCATATGGTGGGACTATATTCAGATTTCTAAGGTATTTTCATACTGTCTTCGACAGTGACTGCACCAGTTTACATTCCCATGAGCAGTGGACTAGGGTACCTTTTCCTCCACATCCTCACCAGCATTAATTGTTTTTTTGATTTCTGTATGAGAGCCATTCTAACTGAGGTGAGGAGAAACCTCCTTGCAGTTTTGATTAGCATTTCCTTGATGGCTACTGATACTGAGCATTTTTTCAGGTGTCTGTTGGATATTTGAATTTCCTCTTTAAAATGTCTATACAAATCCTTTGCGCATTTCTTAACTGTGTTTTTGTTGTTGTTGAGTTAAACTCTTATAGATTCAGAATATTAATCCTCTATCAGTTTTATAGTTTGCAAATATTTTCACCCATTCAGTTGATTGCCTATACACTTTGCAGAGTGTTTCCTTTGCAGTTCAGAAGCTTCTTAGCTTGATACAGTTCCACCTGCCTTTGCTTGTATTACCTGTGCTTCTGGAGTCTTTTTCAAGAAGACTTTGCCTATGCCAGTGTCTTTCAGGATTTTTCCAATATTCCCCTCTTGTACTTTGATGGTATCAGGTCATAGATTTAGATCTTTGATCCACTTTCAGTTGATTTTTGTGTAAGGTATAAGATATAAGGTAGGTATCTTGTTTCATACTTTTGCAAGTGGAGATCTAGTTTTCCCAGCACCATTTGTTGAAGAGGCTGTCCTTTTTTCCAGAGATTGATTTTAGCTCCTTTGTCAAAGATAAGTTGGTTATAGATGTGTGGATTGATTTCTGGAGTTTTTATTCTGTTCTGTTGGTCTGCATGTCTATTCTTATGCAAGTGCCGGGTTGTTTAGATTATAACTGCCCTGTAGTATATCCCGAAATCTGATATTGTGATGCCTCTGGCTTTGTTTTGTTGTTTAAGATTGCTTTAGATATTTGGGGTCTCTCATGTTTCCATATGCATTTTAGTGTCATTTTTTTCTAGATCTGAGAAGGATGTCATTGGGATTTTGATTGGGATCACATTGAATCTATAAGTTGCTTTTGGTAATTTGGACATTCTAAAAATATTAATTCCTCAAATCCACAAACGTGCAAGATTTTTACATGCTTTTATTTATTTCTTCTTTTTCTTTCTTTAATGTTTTCTAGTTTTCATCATAGAGCTCTTTTACCTCCTTGGTTAAATTTATACTAAGATATTTAATTTTTTTTGCAGTTTGTGAATAGAATTTATCTTAGAAGTTCTTTCTCGCCATGGTATTTTCTGTGTATTCAAAGGCTGTTGATTTTTGTGTGATAAACTTATATCCTGCCACTTTACCAAAATCTTTTATGAGTTCCAGTAGTCTCTTATTAGAGTATTTTGGTTCCCCCTATCTATAGAATATTGTCATCTGCAATTAGGGATAGTTTACTTCTTCTTTTCCAATTTATATACCTTTGATTTCTTTTTCTTGCCTAATGGCTCTGGCTAAAACTTCCAGGGCTATATTGAATAGTAATGGTGAGAGTGAGCATCCTTGTCTGGCTCTGTTTCTCAGTGGAAATGATTCTAAATTTTCCTCATTCAATATGATGCTGGCTGTGGGTTTGTCATATTCTGCCTTGATTGTGTAGAGGAATGTTCCTTCTATACCCAATTTATTTAAAGCTTTTTTTTTTTTATTTTGAAAAGATGTTGTATTTTATCAAATGCTTTCTCTACATCTATTGAATTAATCATATGGTTTTTGTTCTTCAGTTTGTTAATGTAATGTATCATATTAATTGATTTGTGAAACATCCCTGCATCCCACTTGGTCCAGTTGAATGATATTTCTTATGTGTTGCTGGATTCAATAAGCTAGTATCTACGTACTATTTTTGCATCTGCATTTATCAGTGATATTGATCTAAAATTCCCTTACTTTGTTGTATCTTTTTCTGATCTAAGCATTAAGGTGCTTAGATGCTGGCCTCGTAGAAAGTGTATGGGAGGATTCCTTCCCCTTTAATTGTTTAGAATACCTTGAGAAGTATTGGAAATAGTTCTGTAAAAATCTGGTAGAATTCAGCAGTGAAACCATCCAATCCTTTGCTTTTCTTTCTTGGGAGGGTTTTTATTTCTGATTCAATCTCTCTTGGTTATTGTTCTGTTCAGGCATTCTATGTCCTCATAGCTTGGTTTTAGTAGATAGTATGTGTTCAGGAATCTATCCATTTCTTTTAGATTTTCCAATATGGTGGCATATAGCTGTTTATATTAATTCTTGATGATCCTCTTTAGTTCTGTGTATCTGTTGTTATATTTTCTTTTTTAAAAAGATTTATTTATTTATTTGAAAGTCAGAGTTACACACGGAGAGAAGGAGAGGCAGAGAGAGGGAGAGGTCTCATTCCGCTGGTTCACTCCCCAGTTGATCACAATGGCCAGAGCTGCACCAATCCAAAGCCAGGAGCCAGGAGCTTCTTCCGGGTCTCCCACATGGGTGCAGGGGCCAAAGCACTTGGGCCATCTTCCACTGCTTTCCGAGGTCATTGCTATGAGAGCTGGATCAGAAGTGGAGCAGCCAGGATATAAACTGGTGCCCATATGAGATGCTGGCACTGCAGGCAGTGGCTTTATGTGCTATGCCACAGTGCCAACCCCTATATTTCCTTTTAATTTCTGATTTTATTGATTTGGGTCTTCTCCATCTTTGTTTTGGTAAGTTGGGCAAATGATATACCAATTTTTTCCCCAAAAAACCATATCTATTTCACTGATCTTTTGTTATTTTTTGGTTTGAATTTTGTTTATTTATTCTCTAATTTTAATTATGTCTTTCCTCATACTAATTTTGGGTTTTGTTTGTTGTTTTTCTAGGTTCTTGAGATGCATTGATAACTCATTTAATTGGTAACTCTCGAATTTCTTGATGTAGACCCCAATTGCTATAACCTGTTCTTTAACACTGCTTTTGCTGTATCCATAAGTTTTTTTTTTTTTTTTTAAAGATTTATTTATTTGAAAGTCTGAGTTACAGAAAGAGAGGAGAGGCAGAGAGAGAGAGGAAGAGGTCTTCCCTCTGATGGTTTGCTCCCCAGATGGCGGCAATTGCTGGAGCTGTGCCGATCTGAAGCCAGGAGTCGGGAGCTTCTTCTGTGTCTCCCATGTAGGTGCAGGGGCCCAAGTAGTTGGGCCATTTTCTACTGCTTTCCCAGGCCATAGCAGAGAGCTGGATCAGAAGTGGAGCAGTCAAACCGGAGACCATATGTGATGCCAGCACTTCAGGCCAGGACTTTAACCCACTGCGCCACAGCACTGGCCCCCCAGCTGTGTCCATAAGTTTTGAAATATTGTGTTGTTGGCTGGTGCCGCGGCTCAGTAGGCTAATCCTCCACCTGTGGCGCTGGCACACCAGGTTCTAGTCCTGGTCAGGGCGCTGGATTCTGTCCTGGTTGCCCCTCTTCCAGGCCAGCTCTCTGCTGTGGCCCGGGAGTGCAATGGAGGATGGCCCAAGTCCTTGGGCCCTGCACCGGCATGGGAGACCAGGAGAAGCACCTGGCTTCTAGCTTTGGATCAGCACAGTGCACTGGCCGCAGCGTGCTGGCCACAGTGGCCATTGGAGGGTGAACCAACGGTAAAGGAAGACCTTTCTCCCTGTCACTCTCTCTCACTGTCCACTCTGCCTGTCAAAAAATAAAATAAAATAAAAAGAAATATTGTGTTGTTATATTCATTCATTTCCAGAAATTTTTAAATATTTATTTATTTATTTGGAAGTCAGAGTTACACAGAGAGAGGAGAGGCAGAGAGAGGGAGAGAGAGAGGTCTTCCATCCGATGGTTCTTCCTCAATTGGCCATAACGGCTGGAGCTGTGCCAATCTGAAGCCAGGATGCAGAAGCTTCTTCTGGGTTTCCCACATGGGTGCAGGGTCCCAATGACTTGGATCATCTTCTACTCCTTTTCCAGGCCATAGCAGAGAGCTATATCAGAAGTGGAGCAGCCAGGTCTTGAACTGGCACCCATATGGGATGCTGGTGCTTCAAGCCAGGGCTTTAACCCACTTCACCACAGCGCTGTCTCCCCAGAAATTTTGATTTCTCTATGACCCACTGTTCATTCAGGAGCATGTTGTTCAGTCTCAATGTGTTTTTATAACTTCTAGAGATTCTTGAGTTCTTGATTTCTAGTTTCATTCCATTGTGGTCAGAGAAGATGCATGGTATGATTTCATTTTTTATTTTAATTTGTTGAAACTTGCTTTATAACCTAGCATGTGGTCTATCCTAGAGAAAGTTCCATACAGTGATGAAAAGAATGTGTATTCTTCAGCAGTGGGATGAAAAGTTTTATAGATATCAGTTAGCTCCATTTGGACCATAGTGTAGATTAGCTCTGTTGATTTGTTGTTTATTTTCTGTATGGTGATCTGTCCATTCATTAAAGTGGGATATTATAATCACACAGTACTATTATATGGGCGTGTCTGTCTGCCTTCAGATCCTTTAATGTATGTTTAGAATAGTGACGCACCCTGACATTGTTGCATCTGCATTTATTATAATCAGACATTCCTGTTAAATTGATCCCTTAATCATTACACAATGCCATCCTTTTTCTCTTTTAATAATTTTAGTCTTAAAGTCTATTTTGTCTGATATTAGGATGGATACACCTGCTCTTTTTTGCTTTTCATTAGCATGAAATATCTTTTCTATCCTTTTACTTTCAGCTTGCATGTTATCTTTGTTATTGGGTTGTGTTTCTTGTATGCAAATAGATGGGTCTTGTATTTTTTTTTAAGATTTGGGGGCCGCCCATGAGAGTATTTCAGGCATGGAAAGCCAAGACACTCTGGAAAAAAAAAAAAAAACCTAAATGAAAGATCTCTGTGAGTGAGATCCCAGTGGAAAGAACAGGTCTTCAAAGAAGGACATACCTTTCTCTGAAGGGAGGAGAGAACTTCCACTTTGACTATGACCTTGTCTAAATAAGATAAGAGTTGGTGAACTCAAAAGGCTTCCATAGCCTTGGAAAGTCATGACTGGAGCATAGGGAAATTACTGATGCCATAAACAGGAGTGTCAATTTGTAAAGTCAACAACAGGAGTCACTGTGCACTTACTCCTCATGTAGGATCTCTGTCCTTAATGTGCTGTACATTGTGATTTAATGCTATAACTAGTACTCAAACAGTATTTTTCACTTTGTGTTTCTATGTGGGTGCAAACTGTTGAAATCTTTACTTAATGTATACTAAACTGATCTTCTGTATATAAAGAAAATTGAAAATGAATCTTGATAAGAATGGAAGGGGAGAGAGAGCGGGAAAGGGGAGGGTTGTGGGTGGGAGGGAAGTTATTGTGGGGGGGAGCCAATGTAATCCATAAGCTGTACTTTGAAAATCTATATTCATTAAATAAAAGTTAAAAAAAAAAAAGATTTGGGGGCCGCTGCTGTGGCATAGTAGGTTAATCCTCTGCCTACAGTGCCAGCATCCCATATGGGGGCAGGTTCTAGTCCTGGCTGCTCCACTTCTGATCCAGCTCTCTGCTATGGCCTGGGATAGCAATAGTGGATAGCCCAAGTCCTTGGGCCCCTGCACCTGTATGGGAGACCCGGAGGAAGCTCCTGGCTCCTGGCTTTGGATCGACACAGCTCTGGCTGTTGCGGTCAACTGGGGAGTGAACCAGTGGATTGAAGACCTTTCTCTCTCTCTCTCTCTCTCTCCCTCTCCTTCTCCCTCTTCCTCTCACTGTCTGTAACTCTACCTAAATAAATAAATAAAATATTTTAAAAACGATTTGTTTATTTTTAAAAATATTTATTTATATATTTGAAAGAGTTACAGAGGGAGGGAGAGAGGGAGGGAGGGAGGGAGAGAGAGAGAGAGAGAGAGAGAGAGATATCTTCCATCTGCTGGTTCACTCCCCAACTGGCCACAATGACCAGAGCTGCACCAATTCAAAGCTGGCGCCAGGAGCTTCTTCTGGTCTCCTACGTAGGTGCATGGTCCCAAGGACTTGGGACATCTTCCACTGCTTTCCTAGGCCATAGCATAGAGCTAGATTGGAAGTGGAACAGCTGGGATTCAAACTGGTGGCCATATGGGGTGCCAGCACTGCAGTTGATGGCTTTAGCTGCTCTGCCACAGGGCCAGCCCCTGTTTGTTTATTTGTAAGGCAGAGGCAGAGCAGAGAGAGTGGGAGAAAGAAAGAGAGGTTTTTCCATCCACTTGCCCAGTCCACAAATGACTGCAATGGCTGGAGCTGCTCTGATCTGAAATCAGGAGCCTGGATATTCTCCTGGGTCTCCTCTTTGGGTACAGGGGCCCAAGACCTTGGGTCATCTTCTACTACTTTCCCAGCTTCTGAGTGGAGCAGTGAAATTCGACTGGTGCCCATATGGGATGCTGGCACTGCAGGTGATGGCTTTACCTGCTACACCACAGGGCCGGCCCTGATGGGTCTTGTTTTTTAATCCATTTAGCCAGTCTGTTTCTTTAAGTTGAAGAATTTGGGCCATTTTCATTAAAGTTTACTATTGATAAGTAATGACTTGGCTCTGCCATTTTCCTGTAAATATCCCTATTGTCTGTTTTGGTTTTCCTTTGTAGTTTTACTGAGAGATATTATGCCTTCACATTTATCATTATTTATGACCGTCTTTCTTTGTTTCTGTGTAGCATATCCCTAAACATCGTTTGTAAGGCTGGATGAGTGGTGACAAATTCTTTCAATTTCTATTGGTTGTAGAAGGTCTTTATTTCAACTTCATTTATATGAGAGCTTTGCAGGGTACTGTATTCTGAGTTGACAGTTTTTTTTTTTTTAAAGACTTGGATTATGTCTCTCCATTTTCTTTTAGCCTATATGGTTTCTGATGAGAAACAGCTGGATTCTAATTGGATATCCTCTGAAGGTAATCTGGTGTTTCTCGCATGTTTTAGAATCTTTTCTTTATGTTTTACTGTTGAAAGTTTGAGTACAGTGTATCATGGTGAAGATCTTTTCTAGTCATGTTTATTAGGAATTCTATGTACTTCCTATGTTTGGATGTCCTTGTATTTCTCCAAATTGGGGAAGTTTTCTGTAATTATTTCACTGAATAGGCCTTCTAATCCATTATCTCTTTCCACACCTTCAGAAGCTCCTAAGTCCTGTATGTATGGCCATTTGATAGTATCCCATCAATCTGCAACACTGTTTTAAATTTTTCTAATTTCTTCTTCTTTTTTTTCTTTTAGTCTAAGATATTTTCAAAGATCTGTCTTCTTACTCGGATATTCTTTCTTCTGCCTCAACAAGTCTGTTGAAGCTTTCCACTGTATTATTTTATTTGACATATCAAATTCTCCATTTCTAATATTTGATTTCTCTTCAAAATCTATCTCATAGGAAAGTTTTCTTTCATGTCATGTATGGATATTAAACCCATGAATTTGCTTCTCATGGCTTCTCAGTAATCCTATAATCATTCTTTTTTTAAAAAAATTTCTTTTCAGGCATTTCATCAGTCTCTTCATCTTCATATTATAATACTGAAGTGCTGTTGTGTTCCTTTGATGGAGTCATATTGTTTCCTGGTTCTTATTTCTTGTATTTCTGAATTTATTTTTAGGCATTTGTAGAAGTAATCGTTGGTTATCTTCTCTGATGGGTTTTATCTTTGAACTATGCCTCTGTGGCTCAGTGGGCTCTTGGCTCCTTCAGTGAATACCCAGAGACGTGTGCTGGGTGGGGCTAGGGAACTCTGATCAGTCCTCCAGGGTGAGGTGGGAATCCAGGGTGACACCGAAGTTGGGCCTGGTAGATCTCTACTCTCAGCAGGGGAGGGGGTATGATCATACCTGTTGCCTTAATCACTGCCTCACCTGCCCTCTTCCAAGGTGATCAGTGACTGGGGTTATGCTTCAGTAGGTGCAGTTCCCATGCACGCTGGTGCCTGAACTGCAGAGAGGATGTGTGTGTTCCTCATTGTGAGCAAGGAAACCTCTGCAGTGACCCATTCCAAGTAGTCTGGGAGCACACCAGATACACAATTATTACTGAGTCCCAGCTGCGTCCTGCGCTCTATCACGCAGTCACATACTTCCCACAGTCACAGTATGCAAAGCTCCCACAGTCATGGGATGCAAAGGATCTGCTCAGCCCTGTGAACCCACCACATCCCCGGAGAGAGCAGAGATGTTCCCAGAACCAGCTGCCTGTGGGTGCTCCTCCTTGGTTAGTTTGAGCTCTGGAGCGTGTGATATATTGAGAGGATGGGGCCACCTTATGTTTGCATGTGGGTACCCAGCCACGTCCCTCCTCCCAGCCAGACTCAAAGTCAGTGGGTACACCTGTGCTTCCCTCTGGAAAATCCCCTAGTTAAAAGCTCACTTGAGAGCCGCTGCAGCCTCTACTGGTGTCAAGATGGCATCTTCTCCCTGCTGATTGCCCAGCGCCCTTGTTGGGGATAGGGAGAAAGAAACATGATTTTCCTTTGTTTGATTAGGTGGGTACATTGACCCCGCTAGGGCTCCATGCCGGACTCACAGTCAGTGTAGTCCGCAAGATTATCGCTCATGCGGTATAACCAGTGGCAAGGGCTGCTGCTGTCTGCTCTCACCCCATCTCAGATGCTGGCATCTCCTCTGGAGTCATGTGTGCTGTCCCTGCTCACTGGTGTGCATCTGTACCTTCCCTGCTACTCCATGGCGTCCCTCTTCCTTCTGTAGAATTTCCCCTGTAGACTTCTCTCCTACTCTGCCCTGGGAATGCACTTCCTCCACTTTTCTGCTACTTTCCTGTGATCAGAAGCAGCACATCTTTTCCCTATTCAGCCATCTCTTGGACCTGCATGAGAGTCTCTCACGAGGAGTGAGGCCATCCTCATAGTTCAAAGATTTGAATTTCAAAGAACTATAGGTTTCAGTTTCTTTGGGGGTGGCAGTAAAATGAAGTTGCATTAACTCATTACAGCAGGTTTGAACAGAATCTAGTTCGAAGGACTAAGAAGGAAAAGATATTGCTTTAAAGAGAGCTCCTATGAAAACAAGACCTGTTCTGTTAAAATAGAAGCAAGAACAAGCATCTAATTTATGATGAAGCTTAAGAGGAAGAATCTCCAGACTGACTTCCATAGTGGCTTTACCAGTTTGCATTCCCACCAACAGTGGGTTAGTGTTCCTTTTTCCCTACATCCTCGCCAGCATCTGTTAGTAGATTTCTGAATGTGAGCCATTCTAACCGGGGTGAGGTGAAACCTCATTGTGGTTTTGATTTGCATTTCCCTGATGGCTAGCATTTCCCTGAACATTTTTTCATGTGTCTGTTGGCCATTTGGATTTCCTCTTTGAAAAATGTCAATTGAGGTCCTTGGCCCATCTCTTAAGAGGGTTGTTTGTTTTGTAGTTGTGGAGTTTCTTGATCTCTGTGGATTCTGGTTATTAATCCTTTATCGGACACATAGTTTGCAAATATTTTTTCCCATTATGTTGGTTGCCTCTTCACTTATTCCATGCCAACATAAACCAAAAAAGAGCTGGTGTAGCCACTTAGTATCAGACAAAATAAACTTTAACATAAAATCTGTTAAGAGAGACAAATAGGGGCACTATATAATGATTAAGGGATCAATCCAATAGGAAGATGTAACTATTATAAACATATATGCACCTAATTACAGGGCACTTATTTAAAAGATATGTTAAGGAACTTAAAGGGAGACTTAGACTTGAATACAATAGTATTGGGGGACTTCAATACTCCACTTTCAGAAATGGTCAGATCAACCAGACAGATCAACAAGGAAACAGATTTAATCGACACTATAGCCCAAATGGATCTAACAGATATCTACAGAACTTTTCATCCTACGCTTGAAGAATACACATTCTTCTCAGCAGTACATGGAACCTACTCTAGGATTGACCACATACTAGGCCACAAAGCAGGTATTGGCAAATTCAAAAGAATTGAAATCATACCATGCATCTTCTCAGACCACAGTGGAATGAAGCTGGAAATTAACAACTCAGGAATCCCTAGAGCAAATGCAAACACATGGAGACTGAACAACATGCTGTTGAATGAACAGTGGGTCATAGAAGAAATCAAAGAGAAATCAAAAACTTTCTGGAAGTAAATGAGGATAACAACACAACATATCAAAACTTATAGGATACAGCAAAAACAGTGTTAAGAGGAAAGTTTATAGCAAGAGGTGTCTATATCAAGAAATTGGAAAGGCACCAAATAGATGAGCTTTCAATGCATCTCAAGGATCTAGAAAAACTGCAGCAAACCAGACCCAAAACTAGTAGGAGAAGGGAAATTGTCGCTCCCCCTCTTCACGGAGGAACGACACTAGACCCTGCGCTGTTCTTTTGTCTGCTCGGCCCTTCCCGGGTTTGCTGCTGGTTCTTCCCGGGTTGGCTGCTGTCCTTCCACCTCCGTGGAAGGGCAGCTCCCCCTGCCACTTTCCCCACTTCCGCGGTGGAGCGGCACACCGCCGGCCGGCTCTCTCGGGGGCTGCTCAGATGTTCCTCAGGTGTTCCCCTTAGATGTTCCTGGTGCATGTTGTCTCTCTCCTCCTTTATAGTCCTCTTCCACCAATCCCAACTCTGCTACCCACACGCCGAGCACGCTGCTCTCCTCCAAAGAGAAGCAGCTGTGTAGAAGTTGTTTACTCCTCTCCCAGCGCCATATTGTGGGAGAGCAGATGCATAGAATAAGTCTTAATTCCAGTAACTTAGTCTAGTCCGAGTTGCTCCCCACAGGAAATAATTAAAATTAGAGAAGAAATCAACAGAATTGAATCCAAAAATATTACAAAAGATCAGCAAAACTAAGAGCTGCTTTTTGAAAAAATAAACAGAATTGACACCCCATTGGACCTACTAACTAAAAAAAGAAAAGACCAAAATCCATAAAATCAGAGATGAAAAATGGAATGTAACAACAGACACAACAGAAATAAAGAGTCATCAGAAATAAGAGTTGTATGCCAGCAAACAGGGAAATCTATCAGAAATAGATAGATTCCTAGACACATACAACCTACCTAAATTGAACCATGAAGACATAGTAAACCTAAACACACCCATAACCAAGACAGAAATTGAATCAGTAATAAAGGCCCTCCCAACAAAGAAAAGCCCAGGACCGGATAGATTCACTGCTGAATTCCACCAGGCATTTAAAGAAGAACTAACTCCAATTCTTCTCAAACTATTCAGAACAATTGAAAAAGAGGGAATCCTCTCAAATTCTTTCTATGAAGCCAGCATAACCTTAATTCCTAAACCTGAAAAAGATGCAGCAGAGAAAGAGAATTACAGACCAATTTCCCTGATGAACATAGACGCAAAAATCCTCAATAAAATTCTGGATATAATATTCTGGGATGGCAGTTTTTTTTCTCTTAGTACGTGGGCTATATCTCACCATTCCCTCCTAGCCCATAGGTTTCTGATGAGAAGTCTGCTGTGAGTCTAATTGGAGATCCTCTGAGAATAATCTGACGTTTCTCTCTTGCATATTTTAGAATCTTTTCTTTATGTTTCACTGTGGTGAGTTTGATTACAACGTGTTGTGTGAGGATCTCTTTTGATCACATTTATTGGGGGTTCTAGGTGCTTCCTGTACTTGGATGTCTCTTTCCTTCTCCAAACCCAGAAAGTTTCCTGCTAGTATCTTCTAATCCTTTCTCTTTCTCTATGCCTTCAGGAACTCCTAGAATCTGAATGTTGGTATTTTTTAATAGTATCCTGTAGATTCCCCACAATATTTTTTAGATTTTTAATTTCCTCTTCTTTTCTTTGTTTTGACTATATACTCTGCTGTGTTCTGTCTTCTAAGTCCAATATTCTCTCTTCTATATCACTGATTCTGTTTTTAAGGCTCTCAAATGTGTTTTTCATTTGTTCTACTGAATTCCTCATTTCTTTTTGTTTTCTCTTCAGTATTTCAAATTCATGTTCTACTAAATTCCTCATTTCAATTTGATTTCTCCTTAATATTTCATTTTCACAAGAGATATTTTCTGTCCTGTCCTTTATGGATTTCTGTAGTTCACGCATTTGTTTTTGATAACTTCTAAATGTTCTTATCATAAATTTTTTGAAATCTGTATCTTGCATTTCTTCTATCTCATAATCTTCATAATCTTGAATTGGAGTGTCATGTTCATTTGGGAGCTTCATGATGTCTTCGTTGTTATTGTTTCCTCGGTTTTTCCTTTTGTTGTTTGGCATTGTGGAGATATTCTTTGGTTTCTTCTTCTTTTTTTTTTTTTTCCTCACTGTGGTGGCTTTTCTCATTATACTATGACTCTAGATTAAGTGGACTGTCTGCTTTTGGTGAATCTCTAGATGCTTATGATGGGTGTGGCCAGAGAGCTCTGTTCAGTTCTTCAGGGTTAAGGGTGTGCCAAAGGTGACACACCCAGGTTTGACATGGTAAATCTCTCTTCTCTCCCTCTTTTTTTTTTTTTTTTTTTTTTTTTATTCAGAAGGGAAGTAATTCCACTCAGCTGAGCTCTTCTTGATGGCAGTCAGTGCCTGAGGCTAGCCCCAGTGGGTATAATATTCGTCTGCTCTGTCCCAAGGACCACACAGAGGATCTGTGCAGTCCTCAGTGTAAGCTCAGATTCCCCTGCAGTGTCTTTTACTGGGTTGCCAAGGTTACGAGTTTGTGACATCTCCCACTGAGACTACTCACGTCTCAGCCACACCATTCTCCCACACACCCTTAATTTTTTTTTTTTTTTTTTGATCGCAGTCCTGGTTCATAAGCTCCACCCATTCACTAGGTCTTAGTCTCCTGTTATTACTCCCAACCAGAGTCAGGTTTTTCTGCTTGGCTGAGGGTGGGCATAGCCCCGAGCTGGCATAGCTGTTACATATGTCCAAAATGGCGCCTGCTCTTTGTCTCGCATGCCTTTGTAAGGTGTGTGGAGAGAGAGGATCATGTCAATACAGTCCCTTTTGTTTTTTTCTCTCCTCTGTTTATGCTGTACTTTCCTCCACAGGGCTTCTAGCCTCATTCCCTCTAGGCTCTCCCTGCCACTTTACTGCCTGTGGTTTCACCTCACCTCTGTTTCCAGTGCTGGTGTGGAGGAGAAGATTCTTGGCAGTTGGGCTCTGGAGCTGTGGGCACCCGTGTCCTCCACGTAGATCAACTGTGTCCCTCTAATTCCCAAAGAGTTCCCTCTGCAGTTTATTCCCTAACTCTTCCCTGATACTTCACCATCTCCACTTTTATTAAACTATCTTCCTGGACTATCAGTGAGCTCCCTCCCTATTCCACCATCTTGGAGCAACTCCCTCTTTACTGGATTTTTTACAGTTTCTCTGTTCAAGATAATGTCGTCTTTAAGTAGCAATAGTTTTACTTCTATCCTTATAATCTGGGTGACTTTTGTTTTCTTTTTTAAGATTTATTTATTTGAAAGACAGAGTTACAGAGAGAGGGAGAGACTGAGAGAGAAGTCTTCTATTCACAGGTTCACTCCCCAGATGGCCACAAGGGCCAGAGTTGCGCAGATCCGAAGCCAGGAGCCAGGAGGTTCCTTTGGTTCTCCCACATGGGTGCAGGGGCCCAAAGACTTGGACCATCTTCCACTGCTATCCCAGGCCACAGCAGAGAGCTGGATCGGAAGAGGAGCAGTCAGGACTAGAACCGGTGCCCATTTGGGACGCTGTTGCTTCAGGCCAGGGTGTCAACCCTCTGTGCCACAGTGTTGGCCCCATTGTTTTCTTACTTATTTCCCAGCTATAACTTCCGTTCAATGTGGAATCGAAGTAGCAATAACAGATTTCTTTGTATTGCTGATTTGGTGGTAATCTTATAATATTCCCAATGAAATTTTGCTTTTTTTTTTTTCATGGATGTCGTGGTGTTAGTTGTCTTTGGCAGCCACAATAAATTACCAAATTAAAACAACAGAAATGTACTCATCTACAACATAAATATAATGGCACATTGTGTCCTCTCTGTCTCTGTGTCTTTTATGAAGTTACTTGTGATTAGATTTAGGCCCTCTAGATTATTTAAGATGATCTTCTCAAGACTCTTAGTTATATCTGCAAAGACAGATTTAAAGATAGCATTCATAACTGAGGATTAGAATATAAATATATTGTTTCAAGTGAGGCAATGTTTAGCCTTTCAGGCTGAGGAAGTTCCTTTTTGTCTCTGTTTTGTTGTGAATTGAATTTTGTCAAAAATTTCTGCATCTGTTGAGATGATCATTTGGTTTTTGTCCTTTATATCAATGCATAAATTTATTACATTGATCTATTTTAAGATATTAAACCAACCATGAATATCCACAATGGTATATAAGTCATTTTATATATAATTTTGCTTGATTTGTCAGTATTTTCTTGAGGATTTTTGTGTCCATGTTTATAAGATGTTAATCTGTAGTTCTCTTGTAGTTTCCTTCCTTCCTTCTCCCCTTTCTTTTCCTTTCTTTTCTTTTCTTTCATGGTATCTTTGAATGGTTTTGGTATTGAGATAATATTGACTTCATATATTGAGTTGAAAAATGAACCCTCCTACTCTATATTTTTGAAGAGTTTGTAAAATATTTGGTAGAATTTATCAATGAAGCCATTTCTATGTGGAAAGGAACAGTATCTCACTTTTATTAATGGCAAGTTTTAAAATTCCTAATTAAATCTCTTCAAGGTTTATTTAAATTTTCTGTTTTCATGCAGGAGTTTTTAGTTGTTTGTCTCTGGGAATGTATTATTTTTGCATTTTATAAAGGCTTGCAGTTATTCAGAGTCTCTGTCATATGTATTTATTTCTGTAACAGTGTTGGTTATGTCTCTTGTTTTATTCCTGATTTTAGTAATTGCAGTTTTCTTTCTTTTTCATTTCCATTTAGTAAGGGTTTGTCATTTTTAAAATCTTTTCATAGAAAAATTTTGGTTTTGATTTTCTTAGATTTTCTGTTCTCTATTTTCATTAACTTCTCTTATAATCTTTATTATTTCCTTTACTGCTTATTATAGCTTTGGTTTGCTTTTTCACCCTAGTGTCTTTAAATTGGAAGTTTAGGTTATTGGTTTGAATCTTTCTCCTCTTTAAATGTGTGTTTGTGTACAACTACAAGTTTCCTTCCATGTACTGTTTTTAATATTTTTTATTATGTCTTGTCTTTCATTCATTTCAAAGTATTTTCTTAAATCCTTATGACTTCTTCACTTCTACTTTGCTTACTTTGGAATGTGCTGTTTCATTTTCTCATATTTGTGAATTTCTCAAGTAATTCTCTGTTACTGATTTCCAATTTTCTTCTATTGTGATCAGGTAATATACTTTGTATTAAGTCAGGCTTTTCAAATTTGTTGATGTTTGTTTAATGAACTACCATAGTCTATTTTACAGACTGTTCCATGCATATTTAAAGAGAACGTGTATTTTGGTGGTGTTGGGTGCAGTGTTCCATATGTTAGGTAAAGTTGATTTATGGTATTAATCAAGTATTCTATTTCCTTGTTTATCTTATAGTTTTATTCATTTTTGAATGTGGGGTATTAAAGCTTGATACTGTTATTGATCTATTTGTTCTATTCTTTTGTCACTTGCTTCATGATTTTGGGGCTCTATGATTAGGATATATATGTTTATAGTTGCTATATCTTCCTAAAGGAGAGACACTTTTATCATTATAAATGTCCTTATTGATTTCTAAGGACTTTTTTTGTTTTAATGTTTATTTTGTTTGATATAATTATGGTGACTCCAGCTTTCTTATATTTATTGTCAGACTGATTTCTTATCTTTTTGTTTCTAATCTACTTGTATTTTTTTAGGCTGAAGTGTATAACATTTAGAGAGTATATATTTAGAACCTGTTTTTTAAATTCTCTCTCACAATCTCTGCTGTTTATGTGGATGTTTAATACTATCAATTTAATGTTATTTTTATATAGTTGAATTTATTTCTGCTGTCTTATTCTTTATTTTCTTAAAAATTTGTTTATTTTTTTGAAAGAGTAAGTCAGAGTTAGAAAGTAGGAGACATAGAGCTCCTACATCCTCTGGTGCACCCCTCAAAATGGCTGCAGTGGTTGAGGCTGGGCCAGGCCAATGCCAGGAGCCAGGGGCTTTATCCGGGTCTCTCAATTGAGAGGAGAAACCCAAGGATGTGGGCTGTTCCCCCTGCTTTCCCAGGCTCATTAGCAGGATGGGAAGTGGAGCAGCTAGGAATTGTACTGGGGTTGAATTGGGATGCTGGTGCTGCAGGCAGTGGCTTATCCCATGACGCCACAATGCCAGACCAATTTTATGTCTTTTTTTTTTTTTTTTTTTTTTTTTTTTTTTTTTGACAGGCAGAGTGGACAGTGAGAGAGAGAGAGAGACAGAGAGAAAGGTCTTCCTTTGCCGTTGGTTCACCCTCTAATGGCCACCGCGGGTGGTGCACCACGCTGATCCGATGGCAGGAGCCAGGTACTTATCCTGGTCTCCCATGGGGTGCAGGGCCCTAGCACTTGGGCCATCCTCCACTGCACTCCCTGGCCACAGCAGAGAGCTGGCCTGGAAGAGGGGCAACCGGGACAGAATCCGGCGCCCTGACTGGGACTAGAACCCGGTGTGCCGGCGCCGCAAGGCGGAGGATTAGCCTAGTGAGCCATGGTCCAATTTTATGTCTTTCTAAGAAGCTAGGGTTTGAAAGGAGAACAAGTGTATACTTACAGGCTTTGTTAGGTTAGTTTTGTTACTGAATTTGTTTTTAGGATCCTAAAATATTGATCTTGTTTTTTATGTTTATGTTTTTACTTTTTAATTATCACATAATTGTACATTTGAGTACAGTATAATAGTTCAATGCAGTGTGTATGAGCAGAGTAATTAATAGGAATTTCCATTGCCTCAGACATTTATCTTTGCTGTGTGTTGGGAACCTTCAGACTCTTCTTGTTATTTTGAAATATATCTGAAATTGTTGTAGATTATGGAAAACACAGAGCTAATGCTTATCTTTCTTTATTTTGTGACTGTTATGTAACCTCTCTCTATCCCTCCTAGCATCTACCCTTCTCAGTTTTTATTTATTTATTTATTTATTGCTAAGATCAAAGACAATGTCTGCTATGTTGTTGACCCATGTAGTATAATAGAACTATAATATCCACCACATATGTAGGCTTAAATTTTCTAGCAGCAGTTTTTTTTAAAGGTTTATTTATTTATTTGAAAGTCAGAGGTACACAGAGAGAGAGAGAGAGAGAGGGAGAGAGAGAGAGGTCCTCCATCTGACGGGGGCTGGTGCTGTGGCATAGCAGGTAAAGCCACCACCAGGAGCACTTGCATCCCATATGGGCACCGGATAGAATCCTGGCTGCCCTCGTTGGAGACCCGGAAGAAGCTCCTGGCTTCTGGCTTCGGAATGGTGCAGTTCCAGCTGTTGCGGCCAACTGGGGAGTGAATCAGGGGATGGAAGACCCCTCTCTCTCTCTCTCTCTCTCTCCCTATGCTTCTCTCTCTGTGTACCTCTTTCAAGTAAATAAACAAATCTAAAAAAAAAAAATAAAAAAGAGTTACAGAGAGAGATAGAGACAGAGGTCTTCCATTTGCTGATTTGCTCCCCAAATGGCCACAATGGCCAGAGCTGAGCCCATCCAAAGCCAGGAGCCAGGAGCTTCTTCTGGAGCTCCTATGTGGGTTCAGGGCCCCAAGGAGTTGGACCATCCTCTGCTGCTTTCCCAGGCCATCAGCAGGGAGCTGGATGGAAAGTGGAGCATGTGGAAGCCTCTCAATACCTGACTTCAAAGCATACTACAAAGCTATATTAATTAAAACAGCATGGTAATAGCATAAACTACCCAATTAATACTGCTTTTTCTGTATCCCACAGATTTTGATATGTTGTTTTTTCATTTTCATTTATTTCAAGAAAGTGTTTGATTTCCTTAGTGACCCATTGATATTCATAGCATGCTGTTTAATTTGCAAGAATTTATGAGTATTATATTGTTCTTCTTGCTGTTGATTTCTAGCTTTATTACTTTATGATCTGAGAAGAAATGTGGTGTAATTTCAGTCCTTTTAAATTTGCTGACACTTGGTTTGTAGCCTAATATGTGGTTTATCCTAGAAAATGTTCTGTGAGCTGATGAGAAGAGTGTGTGTTCTGTAGCTGTTGTATGAAATATCTTGTAATATCCCCCTTAGGGCTCCAGGCTGTACTCACACCACCCTCTCCCTCTGCCATATCAGCAGTGGCACGGGTTGCTGCAGTTTGATCTCACCTCAGTCACCAAAGCTGGCGAGTTCTCGGGAACGCATCTTCTGGAGTCCTGTGTTGTATCTGTGTTCGTGCTGCATGTCCACACCTTGCACGCAGATCCACGGCATTCCTCTTCCTTCTGTAGAATTTCCACTATGATTTTCTCTCTAACTCTCCCCTGAGGATGTACTTCTTTGTGTGTGTGTATTTTACTACTTAACCCTTGCCTAGCACAGTATGCCATTCCCTATTCTGCCATCCTGCTCAATTTTTGATTTACTGTCAGCTTTGCAATGATATCAGGATAGCTACTCCTGTTAGTTTTTGGTTTCCATTTGCCTGGTGTATTTTTTTTTTAGTCCTCCATTTTTAGTCTGCGTTTATCTTTGTGTGTGAATTGAGTTTTTTGTAGGTAGCATATAGTGGGGCCATAGTTTTTTATCTGTTCAGCTAACCTAAGTCTTTTGGTTGGTGAATTTAATCTATATTCAAGGTTACTACTGATAGATAAAAACTTAAGAGCTGTCATTTTGTTGTTTGAATAATAATTCTGCCTATTCTGTTAGTGATTTTTTTTCTGTAATGTGTTTTTATATTTATTTCTAATGCAGGAGGCCCTTAAGGATTTCTTGTAAGCTTGGCCTGGTTGTGGTGTTTTTGCTTATCTGGGAAATGAATTATTTCTCTTTCACTTTTAAAGGATAGCTTCACTGGAAGTAATATTTTCATTGGAAGTTGTTTTTTCTTTTCTAAGATTTATTAGACAGGTAGAATTACAGAGAGAGAGGGAAAGACAGAAAGATCTTCCATCCACTGCTTCACTGCCCAAACGGCTGCAACACTCCCCAAGTGTCTGCAACAGCTGGAGCTGAGCCAGGCTGAAGCCAGGATTCAGGAGTTTCATCTGCATCTCTCGTGTGGGTGTAGGGGCCCAAGAACCTGGGCCATCTTTTATCACTTTCAGAGGTGCATTAGCAGGGATCTAGATAAGAAGTAGAGCAACTGGGACTCCAGCTGGCACCCATGTGGGATGTTGGTGTTGCAGGTGGCAACTTTACACACTATGCCACAATGCCAACCCCTGTTTTTTTAAAAGATTTATTTTTATTTATTTTAAATTAAAATCATAGGGAGAGAGGGAGAGACAGAGAGAAATCTTCCATCCATTTGTTCAGTCTTCAAATGGCCAAATTGTCAGGGCTGTGCCAGGGTGAAGCCAGTAACCAGGAGCGTTTTCCACATCTCACACGCATGTGTCAGGTGCCCAAGGACTTGGGCCATCTTCCACAGCTGAGCAGATAGCTGGATTAGAAGTGGAGCACCTGAGACTCAAACTGGTGCTCATATAGAATGTCGATGTTGCAGGTGATGGCTTTAGCTTTTATGCCATAACACTGGCCCTGAAAGTTTTTTTTTTTCTTTTAAGACCTTGAATATATCATCCTTCTCTCTTTTGGCCTGTAAGGTTTCTGCTGAGAAGTCTGATGTTAATCTAATTGGTTTTCCTTCATATGTGACTTGGTGCTTTCCTCTTACTGTCTTTAGGATTCTCTCCTTTAACTTTTCACAATTTGACTATGATATGCCTTGGAGATGATTGGTTTTGGTTGAGCCTGCTTGGGTTCTTTTTATCTTGTATCTGGGTGTTCATGTCTACCAAGACCTGGGAAATTTTCAACTATCATTTCATTTAGCAGGTTCTCAGTGCCTTTTTCTTTTTCTTCTCCTTCAGGAATACCTATAATATAAATATTTGATCTTTTAATAATATCCTATATTTCATGTAGACTTTATTGTTTTTAATTCTCTTCTGTTTCAGCATTCTTGTTCTTTTTTTTTTTTTTTTTTTTTTTTTTTTTTTGACAGGCAGAGTGGATAGTGTGAGAGAGAGACAGAGAGAAAGGTCTTCCTTTTTGCTGTTGGCCACCATGGGCAGCACGCTGCAGCTGGCGCACCGTGCTGATCCGAAGGCAGGAGCCAGGTGCTTCTCCTGGTCTCCCATGGGGTGCAGGGCCCAAGCACTTGGGCCGTCCTCCACTGCCTTCCTGGGCCACAGCAGAGAGCTGGCCTGGAAGAGGGGCAACCGGGAAAGAATCCGGCGCCCCGACCAGGACTAGAACCTGGTGTGCCAGTGCCGCTAGGTGGAGGATTAGCCTATTGAGCCGCGGCGCCGGCCGAGCATTCTTGTTCTTGAGGTCAAAATTCTTTCTTCCATTTGGTCTATTCTGTTATTAATGCTCATAATGGGGCTGGTGCTGTGGTTTAGCAGTAGAATCCTTGTCTCCAGTACTGGCATCCCATATGGGCTCTGGTTCTAGTTCCGGCTGCTCTACTTCCCACCCAGCTCTCTGGTATGGCCTGAGAAAGCAGTAGAAGATGGTCCAAGTCCTTGGACCCCTGCACCCACGTGGGAGACCCAGCAGAAGCTCTTGGTTCCTGGCTTCCAAGTGGTCCAGCTCCGGCTGCTGCAGACATTTGGGGAGTGAACCAGCGGATGGAAGACATTTTTTTTCTCTCTCTCTTCCTCTGCCTCTCTGTAACTCTGCCTTTAAAATAAAATAATTTTTTAAAAAAAGAACTCATAATCATTTTTTATTTCACTGATTGAAGATTTAATCTCCAAAATTTCTATTTGGTCCTTAACAAATTCTATCTCCTTAGTAATATTTTTATTCATGTCACTCATTGATTTCCTTATTTATTTAATCTTTCTATCTGTGTTCTCTTGTATCTTTTTGAGTTTCCTTACGACCATTATTTTGGATTGTATATCTGTCATTTCATAGATTTCCTTCAGTTCAGGATCTAATTCTGGAACAATTATTGTGTTCTTTTGGAGATATCATACTACCCTGTTTCTTTATGTTTCCTATGTCCCTCTGTTGACATTTATCGATCTTGTGCAGTTGTTCCTTCTTTATAGAGTAGGTCTTATTGAAAAAGAGTTTATGGTTTAGCTGGAATACGGGGTTATCATTTGACTTGTTCTTTTGGCTTCTGTTCTGGATGATCCCATAACTACAGGTGATCCCATCACTACAGGCTGGATGAGAGATGCAACTTTCCTTTACTTTTCCTTTTTTCTTTCTTCTTTCCTTTCTTTTCTCTCTCCTCTCTCCCCTATCCCCTCTCCCTTCTCCCCTCTCTCCCCTCTCCTCTCCCCTCCCTTCTCCCCTCTCTCCCCTCTCTCCTCTCCCCTCTCTATCCTCTCCCCTCTCTATCCTCTCCCCTCTCTATCCTCTCCCCTCTCTCCTCTCTCCTCTCCCCTCTCCCCTCTCTCCTCTCCCCTCTCCCCCCTCTCCTCTCTATCCTCTCCATTCTCTCCTCTCCCCTCTCCCCTCTCCCCTTTCTCCCCTCTCTCCTCTCTATCCTCTCCCCTCTCTCCCCTCTCCCCTCTCTCCTCTCTCCTCTCTCCTCTCTCCTCTCCCCTCTCCCCTCTCTCCTATCTATCCTCTCCCCTCTCTCCTCTCCCTCCCCTCTCTCCTCTCTCCCCTCTCTCCTCTCTATCCTCTCCCTTCTCTCTCCTCTCCCCTCTCTCCTCTCCCCCCCTCCCCTCTCCTCTCTCCTCTCTATCCTCTCCGCTCTTTCCTCTCCCCTCTCTCTTCTCTATCCTCTCCCCTCTCTCCTCTCCACTCTCTCCTCTCCCCTCTCTCCCCTCTCTCCTCTCCCCTCTCTCTTCTCTATCCTCTCCCCTCTCTCCCCTCTCCTCTCCCCTCTCTCCTCTCTCCCCTCTCTCCTCTCTATCCTCTCCCCTCTCTCTCCTCTCCCCTCTCTCCTCTCCCCCCTCTCCCCTCTCCTCTCTCCTCTCTCCTCTCTATCCTCTCCGCTCTCTCCTCTCCCCTCTCTCTTCTCTATCCTCTCCCCTCTCTCCCCTCCCCTCTCTCCCCTCTATCCTCTCCCCTCTCTCCTCTCTATCCTCTCCCCTCTCTCCCCCTCCCCTCTCCTCTCTCCTCTCTATCCTCTCCGCTCTCTCCTCTCCCGTCTCTCTTCTCTATCCTCTCCCCTCTCTCCCCTCTCCTCTCTCCCCTCTATCCTCTCCCCTCTCTCCTCTCTATCCTCTCCCCTCTCTCCCCCTCCCCTCTCCTCTCTCCTCTCTATCCTCTCTCCTCTCTCCTCTCCCCTCTCTCCTCTCTCTACTCTCTCTCCTCTCTCTACCCTCTCCCCTCTCTCCTCTCTATCCTCTCCCCTCTCTCCTCTCCCCTCTCTCCTCTCTCTACTCTCTCTCCTCTCTCTCCTCTCTCCCTCTCTCCCCTCTCCCCTATCCTCTCCCCTCTCTCCCCTCTCTCCTCTCCTCTCTCCTCTCCCCTCTCTCCCTCTCCTCTTCCATCCTCTCTCCTCTCTCCCCTCTCTCCTCTCCCCTCTCTCACCTCTCCTCTCCCCTCTCTCCTCTCTCTCTCTCCTCCCCTCTCCCCTCTCTCCTCTCTATTCTCCCTTCTCTACCCTCTCTCCTCTCCCCTCTCTCCTCTCTCTCCCTCTCTCCTCTCTCTACCCTCTCCCCCTCTCTCTCTATCCTCTCTCCTCTCTCCCCTCTCTCCTCTCTCTCCTCTCCCCTCTCTCCTCTCTCCCCTCTCCTCTCTCCTCTCTATCCTCTCTCCCCTCTCCCCTCTCCCCTCTCTCCCTCTCCCCGCTCTCCCCTCTCCCTCCTCCTATCCTCTCCATTCTCTCCTCTCCCCTCTCCCCTCTCCCCTTTCTCCCCCTCCTCTCCTCTCTA